>NC_045787.1:110115785-111365785 GCF_009873245.2 Balaenoptera musculus | reverse complement strand
AGAATCTCCTGCTGTGTCCACCTAGTGATGATGTCTCACCTGGATGAATGCAACAGCCTCCTTACTATTCTCCTCATGTGATTTTTTGCCCCCTCCCACCTCCACTTCATCCTCTAAGTCCTCAAACAGCCTGCCCACTTCCCATAACACCATGGCCTCACCCCTCCTGTCCTCTTCCTGTCACCTTTCTGGGCCGCCATATTGGTGCATGTGAATGTCCTGGCTGATGCTCTCAAGAACATCAATGAGGCCAAAGAGATGCAAACACCAGCTTCTTACTAGACTGTGCTCCAAAGTCATCGTCCAGTTTCTAACAGTAATAACGAAGAATGGTTACACTGGCGAATTTGAAATCACTGATGACCACAGAGCTGGGAAAACTGTTGTGAACCTCATGGGCAGGTTAAACAAGTGTGGAGTGATCAGTCCCAGATTTGATGGGCAACTCAAAGATCTAAAAAAATGGCAGATTGCCCATTTGGTTTCATTATACTGACAACCTCAGCTGGCATCATGGACAGAGAAGCAGCAAAACAAAACACAGGAAAGAAAATCCCAGGATTCTTTTCCTAGGGATGTAGTACACACGTGCAAATGAAATGCCTCAATGGACAAAGGAAATAAAAGAAAAAGAAAATGCATCAGCTGATCAGTTCCTTAGAGAGGCCTTCCCTGACAGCTCTCCTCCAGCTGCACTCGGTTTTCCCACGTTCTCTCTCTCAGCTGTCTCTTCTGCTGCAGAGGCAGTATCCACACTGGCAAGTGGAAGGGGTTGCCTGGATCAAATCCCAGCTCCACTGTGGGGCCCTGGGCAAGTCACTTAATCTAAACTTCGGTACCCTTATCTGTAAAATGAGGTAAATATCCTCTTCAAGACACGGTTTTGTGAGGATTAAATGAATAAATACATGTAAAGTCCTTACAACATAGTGCCTGGCTCAAAGTTGGAGTGTTCATTAAGCATTAGCTATTAGGATGTTTCTTCATGGCACTTACCGTAACTGGCAATTATATATGCATTATTTTCTTTGCTTACGCTCTCCCTCCCCTACTATACTATAAGTGTTGGCTCCAGTTCCAGTATGGCCACTAATGTTTTTGCCCCCCTGTCCTTGGCTTCCCCACTTCTTCAGTGAAAGGGACGACTAGCTGACCTCTCAGGTACCTTACAGTTCTAATCTCTAACAGACTAAAGAGGCCTCTTACAGAGAAGTAATGAGAGGTAAGGTTAGAGACTGTGGGCAGCTTTGAAAACCTCTGAGAAGATGATGTCTTGTAAGACATAATAGAAAGGAACTGGGATTTTCTGAGCAGAGACCAACTTGGTCACAATAAAACAGCATGCAGGCCAACGAAGGCAGAGAGGGCCTAGAAGTAAAAAGCCATGAGGAAGCTCCTGCCGGAGCGCTAGGGGGAGGAGCGGTGCACCCAGACCAAGCACAGTCCCTGACCAGTTCCTGGTGACTGATCACCAAGATAATTCTTCAGTTTCACGTCTGGGTGCTTGAGAGAATGGTGGTCCTGCTGAGACAAACAAACAAGTTTCTTTTAGGAAACTTTCTTGTAGGAAAGACAGAAAGACAAGAGTTTGCTTTCAGATACCTTAAAGCTGAGGCAATGCTGAACGAGGGAGAGAGCACCACAAGGACCCTCCATGACAATCTTTAGCCCAGCTCACTGAACCAATCTTAGGGCCCTCACTTCCCCCACACATTACAAATAAGATGTGCCCTCTTTCTCCCTGTCCCTGACCACCTGCTGACCCCTCCCCTGTAGCTCCTTCCTTCAAAAAAACCTATCAGACCTATCAAAACTCCCCCTCTCCAGGCAGACTTCCTGGATTGCACCTTTCAGCTTCTTAGTATCTCAGATTTTAGTGCCCAGTTAGCATGACAATTTTAAAAATCAACTATCAGGACTTCCCTGGTGGTCCAGCGGGTAAGACTCTGTGCTCTCAATTCAGGGGGCCCGGGTTTGATCCCTGGTCAGGGAACTAGATCCCGCATGCATGCCACAACTAAGAAGTCCGCATGCCACAAGTAAAGATCCCGCATGCCGCAACTAAGACCCAGCACAACCGAAATAAATAAATAAATAGATAAATATTTTTAAAAATCAACTATCAATATCTTATACAAGGCAGATGCTCCACCTCCCCAACAAAACTGGGAATTCTTCTGGGCGGGAACGGAATCAGTTGCTTCTTTTGCGTCTTCCTCCTTCCACGCCTTGGGCCCAGAGCAGTGCCAGCCCCTCAGTGGTTGCTGGCTCAAGAACCTCACTACGCTCTCTGATCCTGACAGAGCCAGGCCCTCTGGCTCTCAGTGGGGAGACCACGTGGCTCCCAGCCCAGCCCCTACTGGGTCTGCTCCAGGCACCTGGTGCATGTCCATGGCCAGTGCTGCAGTGGCGAGGACAGGGCATTTGAAGTCAGTTTGATGAATGATATGGTAGAAGGCCACAATCCTGCCTTACTGGCTGAGAGCACAGGAGCAAACTGATTCATTAGTGGCATTTGCTGTTTTGATAAGACTGATTTTAACGATACAATTAAATGACATCTGATCAACAGTGATACCCAGGTTGCTCCCGCACAAGCACAGCTTTGTTTGTCCTAGCTGGTGAACAGCCCCTTTCTCAGGGAAGTATTGTCAAACCCATCTAAGGCAGAAAAGAAATCCAACAAGCAGTCCTTGGAAAACAAGATATCTCCCAGAAGAAATCAAAAAATAAACAAAAACACCTTTCTATATCACAGTAGGATCTAAAAATGTTGCTGTGGGAATCAGAGATGAGTCTGGCGCCTACTAACTGTGACATGACCCCGTGTGACCACAGCAAGTCCATGATCACAGTCTGGTTCAGTGTCCTTCTGTAAAATTCAGAGGACTAATTTTAGTGAATTAGTTAGAATGGCCCATTCCAGCCTGGATCAGAAGGGCAATATGATGGTAAATTATCTGCAAAACAGGGAAGAGGATGCATTGCTTCGTTTTGTTTAAAAGGATGTAGAGAAAAGAGCAACACACAGAGAGCTCAGAGCCAGGGTGAACTCTGGTAGGCCACGTGCCTCCTGAGGTGAGAAAGCCACTGGTCACCACCTGGCCACAGAAACGTGAGTGCAGCGTTGTAGCTGCTGCTCGGAAGAGCTGATAAAGAGTTGATAAAGCCTCTTCATCAGGCAACCAAGGTCCGTATTTCAAAACAGCTGAATGCAAGTTTCTATGTCATGGCCCTAATGCACCAAAACTCTATTGACAAAACTCTTGCTGTGCAAACCTAAACACTATTGATAATGGCTGTACTGAAACAATGGAGTGGCATACCAAAGAAAAACAGAAACAGAACAGAAAACAAGACCAAAATACTTTTAAGTGATTACTTAAGGTCTCCTTAAATTATTTTCCGTAATTATCGAGCCAGCAGTCCATTGTTATTAATTCATATTCAGCCTATTTAAGCGGTACCAGCAACGCAGGCTGAAAACAAATGCCTCAGTAATTTCCTAACTTTTGAGTGTTATTTTCTTGTCAGTTAAATTTAAAGCAGCCCATTTGTGACCACATTATACCAAGTTAATCTCATCTAAAGTGCTTCACAAACCCTAACAGCTACACTAAGGTTTTATACTAATGAAAGCAATTTACATAAATGAAATTTATGTCAATGCATTTCATGACAAATTTTTTATTTTATAATAATTATAGTACTTATATGATAACATCTGTTGATAGTCACAGTCTAAACCTGGCAAAGATTTAAATCCACAACATTTTCCATGCATCATGTACATTATCTGTGAAAAGCAATAAAAAAAAGTAATGAATGCATTAATCATACCAATATCATCTGCAAAGCATAAATCTGAAATACCTTTCACGTCAGCTCAAACTGCTTTTTATTTTTTACACACCTGATTTTACGCCATCTGTAAAAGGGCAAGACAAAGACTTTTGAGGAAATTATATTTCTTGGCTGTTTGACTTTTACAAAATACTCAGGCGAAGTTGTGTAAACAGAAGGTTTACTATACTACTAAGAAAAAACGATGCAGTTAAAAGTCCATTTTTATTAAAGGATGGTGTAATGACCACAGCATTTTCACATTGCAGTGTGGTGTCATATTTGCATTTTTTACACCTGTTTTACATTTCCCCTCATCTATCTATCACATGTGTTTTTACAAATACACATCAGCTCTAAACCTCTTCTATGACATAAACAGCAGAAGCAAGACTCCAAATGATAACATTTTAGGCTCTAATTTCCCTACCCTGGTGGATACCAAACCAACGTCCCAGCCACCACCTGACAACATCAGCATGTCCTGCCCGGGGCTCCCCGGTACTCCAGGAATAACTTCAGAGTGAAAACCAACATGAATACACCACGCAGATATTCTTACTAGCTTCCCAAATTTCAGGTAAAGTTTACTAAAAGGTAGCGTCTCTACTCTCTACACCAATGACAACTGTGAACACTTTCTCAGGTTTCTAGTTGGCTAAAAAAGCCCATCAGTGGGCACATGTTAAGAGCAAGCAACTGGTGTGATAATCAGACAAGTTTTCACTTTCCCTGGCTCCCAGACACACAGATAATAGCCTAAACTTTAAAAGCAAAATGACACTTTCTAACCTATATGATGCCAAAGCCTTAGGAACACCCTCACTGAGAGTGTTTCTTTACCCTCACCAGGCAGTGAATATCCACTTTCAAGAGCGCTCAGATGTGACATTTATATTACTGAATTACTGACTCATAACTTAATGAACAATAAAAACTGAACTAATTCGTTCACAAGGAGAGTACCTGAGACCTCCACCCATGTCCTGCAAGGATCGTTAAGATTTTCATTAACAGTTGTCTGTCTTCTGGTATCAACAAGCCTTTGACTTCACGAAGTGTTTCAGAATGTTAACCATAAGCCTATTATCAAATTCCTCAATAAAACATCTTTACAAAGTAAGTCAGCAACAGTAACTTTCAACTGCTCTACAGCAGGAGCTCCAGGCACAGGAATAGAAACCATTTTACAAACCCCAAACTCACATATGGTGGGTGTTACTGCTGCTAGACACACAGAACCCCACTCCTCCACCGTCGTCACCACCGCCGAGGCCATTCAGAAGCCCTCTCCCTACTCCAGCGCCAGAAATCTTTTAACAGCAGCAGTTACATTAACCAAAATGTGCTGAACAAGACATAGCACAAATAGAGCTTGGACCCTGCCCTGTGAGAGATACTCAACTTGGACAAGCTATTAGACTGAACCATGTAAAAGAGCCATTTTTGTAGGTCAAATCTGGCTGAATATCAGCCAGTTCATAAGATTCCATCTAACAAAATCGAATACCCTGCAGGCAGGCCCCCCTAATAAAGCACAGACAAGGTACAGGAGCTCCTCCTGGAATGCAGAGAATTACAGTTCTTTCTCACAAAGCTCAGTCCCTCTCTCATGAATCAAACCTGCTCTCCATTACCAAGTGGAAACTCCTTATCTCCTCCACCCAGAACTCTTCATTCACCCAGAAGGTACCAAACTAGGTCAGCTGCCCCACCCCCACTCTTACCTATTCCTGATACTAAGTTTGTTTCTGCGCTGAACAGGGGTGGTCCAGTATCCAAGAATGAGAGACTGGGGACAGCCTTCCCAGGGGGCTGTGATGCCGCCTGGCCCACCTGGGCTCCTGCCCTGGAGGGCTCCACCTGCTGGCATCTGGAGTAGCTGTTGCCTGGGTTCAAACCCTCATCTTCTAAACCTGCTTCCAAAGCATAAAATTTCCTCTGATTTTTTTTTTTTTTTTTTTAATTTTTGGCTGCTTTGGGTCTTCGTTGCTGCCCACAGGCTTTCTCTAGTTGCGGCGAGTGGGGGCTACTCTTTGTTGCGGTGCGCGGGCTTCTCACTGCAGTGGCTTCTCTTGTTGCAGATCACGGGCTCTAGGCACGTGGGCTTCAGTAGTTGTGGCTTGCAGGCTCAGTAGTTGTGGCTCGCGGGCTCTAGAGTGCAGGCTCAGCAGTCGTGGCACAAGGGCTTAGTTGCTCCACGGCATGTGGGATCTTCCCAGACCAGGGCTCGAACCCGTGTCCCCTGCATTGGCAGGCGGATTCTTAACCACTGCGTCACCAGGGAAACCCATTTCCTCTGATTTTGTAAGCTTCCCACTTGTCCCCACATGACAATGCCTAACAAAATGTATCTTTATGAAAGGCTCACACCCACATTTCTAACTGACATTTTGTTCTTTCAACACTATCACCCTGCAGTTGCCAAACACCTAAGAATACGTTTACATGTCACTCAGAGACCTCTCCCTCCTTATGTCTACATGAACAGAAGAAAAGCAAAACTCCTTTACAAATGCCAACCCCACCCTAAGTCCAAGTACTCCGAGTGTCGCAACTTCCTGCCTCGGCCCTGGCACTGCCATGCTCGGAATACTCACGGAGTCTCACCATTACCTTTGCACCGCCACTGAGGAAAGACAGTGGGCTAACAGCAACCAAAACCCACGGCCACTTCATCCACCTACGCCATTAGGATCCCTCGGGAATTTTCACATTTATATTCGCTAAGTATTTGCGCCGATCTGAGCTATCAAATGCATGTGGACTCTTTGGAACTAACCATATCTTGGAATAAAACCTCTAAGAGGAAAAAAGTCCAAATATATTTTACTAGCTACTTCTTATGGTAAAACCTAGAATAACCCAAAGCTTTGAGAAGTAGCTTTTCCATCCAGGGTCAATGAAAAGGTTTCTAAAATGTATGGTTCAATTTCTATAGTAATAAAAGAAATGGATTCTAAAGCAAACTTATAATACTATTTCACACACGCTACATAAGCAAACCACTTAAAAACTGTAACACCCCGGACTTCCCAGGTGGTCCAATGGTTGAGATTCCGCGCTTCCACTGCAGGGGGCGCGGGTTCCATCCCTGGTCGGGGAACTAACATCCCACACGCTGCGAGGCACGGCCAAAAAAAAAAAAACAGTAACACCCAACAAGTGTAATCTTACTCCTGAAGATTTACTGTAAGTAAAAAGACAAGACTATGTAAAGAACTGGAAAATGTTCTTACCCTATTGAGCAAACAAAACAGAACATTTTTTACCTATATATTCAGCAAAGACTAAAAAAAATACATGCTAATACCCAGTGTGAAGTCTCATAGGGGAGATGGAGGTCATCAGCTCTGACCACAGCTCCCTCCAGCGTGTAAAGCTGAGGCCAGGAGAGGTGCTGTCACATGCAGCACAGTGGGCCTCCCCTAACTCCTGCTAAGGGCAGGGCTGCAGTGAGGGAGACATGGTCTTAGCAAGGCATACACACGCATGTGGAAATGCCTGCTCACAATAAAAAGTTACAGGTTCACAGGCTACAGTGGACATCTTCTCACACCCATCTGGCATACACAGGGGACGGTACCTAGAAGATAAATTTCTAGATTCGTACAATGGGTATTGTTGGACAATGGGTATTTTTTTTTTTTAATAAACTTTTTTTGTGTGTGTGTACATGGCACTACAGTTACTCTTTTATTTATTTATTTATTTACTTATGGCTGTGCTGGGTCTTCGTTTCTGTGCGAGGGCTTTCTCTAGCCGTGGTAAGTGGGGGCCACTCTTCATCGCGGTGCGCGGGCCTCTCATTATCGCGGCCTCTCTTGTTGCGGAGCACAGGCTCCAGACGCGCAGGCTCAGTAATTGTAGCTCACGGGCCCAGTTTCTCCACGGCATGTGGGATCTTCCCAGACCAGGGCTCGAACCCGTGACCCCTGCATTGGCAGGCAGATTCTCAACCACTGCGTCACCAGGGAAGCCCCGACAATGGGTATTTTAAAAGTTGATAGACATCACCCAATTGCTCTCCAAAAAGGTTATATTACTTGACACTCTGACCTCTTCACTCTCCATCTCCCACATCACGACTGCACTTCCCTCCTCACCAGCTTAGACTCCAAAGTCCAATGTTTTGACCCTCCCTTGCACACATCCTTAGTTTCCTTGCCCCCGTTCCTCCACTGTACTCATCTGGCAAAGTTCAGCCCTTGTTAACAGCTCATACAACTCAATAACAAAGAAAACAAACAACCCATTCGAAAAATGGGCTGAAGACCTAAATAGACGTTTCTCCAAAGAAGACATACAGATGGCCAACAGGCACATGAAAAGATGCTCAACATCATTACTTATTAGAGAAATGCAAATCAAAACTACAATGAGGTACCACCTCACACCAGTAAGAATGGCCACCATGAAAAAGTCTACAAATAACAAATGCTGGAGAGGGTGTGGAGAAAACGAAACCTTCCTACACTGTTAGTGGGAATGTAAATTGGTGCAGCCACTATGGAAAACAGTTTGGAGGTTGCTCAAAAAAACTAAAAATAGAGTTGCCATATGATCCAGCAATCCCACTCCTGAGCATATATCAGGACAAAACTATAATTCAGAAGGATACATGCATCCCCCGATGTTCATTGCAGCACTATTTACAACAGTCAAGACATGGAAACAACGTAAATGTCCCCTGACAGATGAATGGATAAAGAAGATGTGGTACATATCTACAATGGAATATTACTCAGCCATAAAAAAGAATGAAATAATGCCATTTGCAACAACGTGGATGGACCTAGAGATTATTATACTAAGTGAAGTAAGTCAGAAAGAGAAAGACAAATATCATATGCTATCACTTATATGTGGAATCTAAAATACAACATAAATGAACCTATCCACGAAACAGAAAGACTCAGAGACATAGAGGACAGACTTGTGGTTGCCAAGGAAGAAGGGGGTGGGGGAGGGATAGACTGGGAGTTTGTGTTTAATAGACGCAAACTATTACATAGAGAGTGGATAAACAACAAGGTCCTACTGTACAGCACAGGGATATCCTGTGATAAACCATAATAGAAAAGAATTTGAAAAAGAATATGTATGTGTGTGTGTGCGCGTGCACGCGTGTATACAGCTGAATCACCATACAGCAGAAATTAACACAACATTGTAAATCAACTATACCTCAATAAAATAAATTAAAAAAAAAAAAAAAGTTCAGCCCTTGTTAAGCCCAACCCTGCACCTACTCCAAGCCTGTGCCCAAGCAGCTGAACATGGCTGGACAAAACACACAAGATCTTCACCTTAAATGTTTGCCCATAAATCTCCAGTGACACTGAGAACTGCCCAGCAACCGACCACATTTCACAGTTCCTTCACTGTCTTAGTCTCTAAGAGGACTATTTCATGCCTTTTCCTATTTTCCCAGATCTCCAACACTCCTCCCTCCCACCCCGACTCATTCTCAACTGATGACTTCACTAAAAAAAATAGAAGCAATCAGAAGAGAAAACTACCTCTTCTTCCCAAGACAAACGTGGCAACCTACCTGCATCTGTACACATACACTCAGCCTCTTTCCTATCACAACGGATGTACCGTGCCTGCACCTCCACCTGCCCTCTTTTGCCGATCCAGGACAATTATCCCCTCTGACGGCTCTCAAACTGTTATCCCCAGCCTGAACTCTGACCTCATATCACCAACTGCCGATCCAATATTGCCACTTGGGTGACTGGTAAGTATCTCAAACCTGACATGTCCAAAACGGAATTCTTAATTCCCTACCCTGCTCTCCACTCCACTTTCCCCAGCCAAGTAAATGGTACCAGTGGCACCACCCTTTACCCTACAGCTTGAACCAAAACCTTGGGATCATTCTTGACCCTCTCCTTCCCCCACATCCAATCTAACAGCAAGTCTGGACTGTTCTATCTTTAAAATAAATGAGAAATCCTGCGTTTCTCTCCACATTTCACTGCTTCCCCCATAGTCTCTCACCATCTCTTGCCTAGCCTATCACATGGCAACCTATACATTCTGCCTGCTGCCACTCGTGCCCTTCTACCATCTGTTCACAGCAGAACAGCCAGGGTGATCTTTTTAGAACAAAAACTGAATAATGGCACTTCCCTGCCTGAAATCCTCCAAGAGCTTTCCTTCACAGAATAAAATCCAACTCCTTGCACAAGGCTCCAGTGCTCTGGCCCCTCCCTCTCTTCGGCCTCTTCTCCTTTCTGTCCGCTCCAGAAACTGGCCCCCTGGCTCTTCCTCAATCACACCAAGATCACTCCTGCTCCAGGAATTTGGTACTTGCTGTCTCTCCACCAGAAATGCTCTTCCTTCGGTCTTCACATGCTCAGCTCCCTCACATTACACAGGTCTCAGATGTTCCCTCCCCAGAGAGGCCTTTCCAGCCCCCCCCCATCTTAAATAGTGTGCTCACCCCTCTGTCACTCTCCATCCCAATATTCTACTTTATTCTCCCTCATGACTTAATCACTATGTGAAGTTATATTATTTGTTCATTTGTTTATTGTCTATCTTCTCTGATAGAAAGGGAGCTACATGAGCTTAGAATAGTGCCTGGCACAGAGAAGGTGCTTAATAAATATCTGTTAATGAATATTACTTTTACAATAAAAATTAAACTACTTTAAAAAAATTTAACTGCTTGTACAATTGCCACATTGTGAATAAACTATACATATGGAGAAAGACTAGAAGAGAATAGGTAAAAAGATGGAAGTAGTTGCAATGGGAAAATTTTTATTTACACCATCCTATTTTAATGTTTTATATCATTGCTTTATAATTTTAAAAAATACCTTTTCTGTATTGAAAAATAAATGAAAGATAAGTGAGGATCCATCAGTGCCAGAGGGTCATCACTCTAAACATTAGTTGCGCAAAAGGGAAAAGCAGCCCTGACACCTGGGAGCTGGCCTGGACTACCACCTAGGCGCTGGCCTGGACTACCACCTAGGCCTCCAAGTTGCTAGGAGCCAGCCGGGTACTCAAACCTAGGCCTCGGTGCTGAACAGCAACAGCAACATCAGACAAGGCCACTCTGTGACCATGAAGGATTAGGACAAAAATAAAACCACTCTTGTAATGATTATTGTAATCATGACAATAATGTAATGCGGAGTATCACAGATATCACTCTGCAATGATATCTCAACACAAACAAAACACGAACATTGTCCAAATCACAAAATACCAAACACCCGCCTCTCCTGGCTAATAAGTGACTGTTGCTTCTTTACCAGTTTCAGCTTTGGCCCCACTTTAGTCCATTCTCCCTCTAGGTAAGATTTATTAAAATAGTGAATCATAGAAGAGCCCATGTGCAGACAGCACCCAACCCAGAGCAAAGCTCTGATCCTTAAAGACTCCAAAATCACCAACACCAGCCCAAACCCGGTAGTAAGTCTTTCCAACACCGTCTTCCTGAGATGCCCCACAGTTCCCTATGGTGTGCACCCTTCCTCACCACAACAAGCAATAAGCCTAACTTGTTCAACTATTGGTATGTTCCTGGTGGTCTTTGGCTGGTGGGCACTGACACTTGTCATGACATCAGTTGCCACTACAGGCCATTACATGCAGAAGTCATAGGAGCCTGGCTAGAAAACCAACCCCAGGATATAATATCAGTGCTGGTTCTCTGAATACATTCCCTGACATCAGCTGATTTTCTTGTTGTCTGCCTCTTTCTCCTAAAAGGTGAGTTGGGTGGGGGGGGGGGGAAGCCAAGAAAATTAAATGTCCTGGTGAATAACGTTACAATTAATCAAGGATACCCTGCACAGCTTCCCTTCCCCCCACCATTTCCGAAAGTACCCTGAACACAAGGTTAGAGTGGGGCTGGATGACTGACTCATGGGCAGAGTCTAAGGCAACACTACTCAAGTACTTTAAGCCACATGTTCAAGCCCAATAAATTAGCCCAGGCTTAAAGAATTTTAATAAGCTTGGAAAATGCTACCTAGAGCTTATGCACAAGCTTACTGTACCAATGGGATTCCCTGCCACCAGCCACAGAGTGCTAAGCCCCTGACAAGAGCCATTGAGCATGTGGGGCAGCAGGGACAAGGAGTCGGCTTGGTCCAGGTTTCCTCAGGAGCTGGAGACACAGCAGAAGGCTGGTAGCCAGATGGATGGAGACCAGAATAGGGCATGCAGCACAGTGGAGCCAACGGCATTTACTAGGAAAACATGTCAAGGTTTCTTTGGTGGAAATCTGGTCCTCACACACCCTTCCAGAAACGAGCAAACACTGTAATCAATGTCTGCATTTATCAAATGCTTGTTTGTACCCAGAACTGTGTTATGTACAACAGACAGTTATTTAAGCCAACAGGATCTCTGCCTTCTAGATGCTGACACCTAATATAAATAAAAACAATAAATCTGTCCAGAGGATTATCAAACTAACTGAACAATCATGGAATAGTCTAAAGCACTGACCTTATATAAATGCAATGGAGTAAGAACTGATGGGAGATGACTCTCTAAACAGGGTGGGGCCCTAATGGAACAGTTCCCCTGTTAAGGCTGAATATCCAAGGCAGGGACCAGCTTTTAAGAAAAGCTTCAGGACTTCCCTGGTGGCGCAGTGGTTAAGAATCCGCCTGCCAATGCAGGGGACACGGGTTCGAGCCCTGGTCCGGAAAGATCCCATAGGCCGCGGAGTAACTAAGCCCGTGCGCCACAGCTACTGAGCCTGCGCTCTAGAGCCTGCGAGCCACAACTACTTAAGCCCACGTGCCTAGAGCCCATGCTCTGCAACAAGAGAAGCCACTGCAATGAGCAGCCCGCACACCGCAACGAAGAGTAGCCCCCGCTCACCACAACTAGAGAAAGCCCACGCGCAGCAACGAAGACCCAACGCAGCCACAAATAAATAAATAAATAAATAAATAAATTTATTAAAAAGAAAAAAGAAAGAAAGAAAAGCTTCAAGGGCTGGCTATTGGGCTTGGAGAAAATGAGCCAATCTGAGAAGAGGGTGCAGCTTGGGAGATGATTTAGAGACAGAAATGCAACTATAAGGAGAAAGAAAACTTGACAACCATCCAAGAAAAGTAGGGGAAATCAGTCAAGCAGGTGTATGTTTCTCAACCGTTTCTACTCATGTCCCCTTCTGATCAGTATAAAAAGCTCACACTCTCTGTTAATGTTATTCAAAATTTGAAAGGAAATTAAATATCCTAACCAACACCAAATCAGAGCAATAGTGGTTTCAGAATATGATTTTCCAAATCACACAAATCACCCTCTTCCCCTAGAGCTGAGAATCACCCAGTTGGGTGGTAGCAACTGTCAACAAGGAAGGAGTAACTATCACTGAATTCTTAAGGAAGAAAGGATTTGGATCTTGGATCCACAGGGCACCAGACAACCAGTAGTATTAGAAAGAGTTACAGTCTAAGGTGACAAAAATAGACCATGGCACAAGCAGGAATATGTAATAATTACCTGATTAAAATTTTTGAAAGAGAACTCTTTGTAGATGGCATCTCTCTCACTTAATTCCGACCATCCTGCTGCTTTAAGGTCAAGTATAACTCGGTTCCTCTCCTCTGCTGTCAACCAGTGAGCATCTGCTGACTATGAAAAGAACACATTTAATACCTGAAATGTAGAGGTTTGGTTAAATTCAAATAAATTTACTGCTCTTTACCTTATGTAGAGATGTGGAAAAAAGTCTTAAGGGCAACAACTTCTAACCATCTTTGATTCCTTTGTTCTCAAAATACAAAATTCTCAAAAAACAGACAAAAACAAGGCTAGCGCTGTACAGAATTAGCTGTCTCCATTGTATGTGGGTTTATCACCCCTTACATATGCCTCAAACTGTACAATTCAGCTTCTCTGGTTTATTACAGACACAGCTGAGATCAACCATTTGTCCATCTTACCAAAGATCATCACCAATGGCCAGCACTCCAGGACTTGGGAAACTGCGGCCAACACACCCACCCGAGGAAACCCTGCAAGTCCATCGGCAGAACCAGGATTGGAACCCAGGGCTCTAAACTCCTGGTCTGCTGCTCTTTGGATGGTCCCACAGCACCTTAGTAGCCTTCAGTCCTTACTCACATGAGTCTCAACTATCTGGGTTCACCATCCCCTTTCAATTGTAATGAAAACCAACCCTCAAAGAGGAAAAAACAAATGCACATTTACAGGGGATTTTGTATAATAACTTCTGGGTGTCCACAGACCCTCCGGACTACAGGTAAAAAGCCCCTGCTTTAGTGGAGTGAGTTTTCTCAGAAACACCGGTAAGACAAACTCCCTCAACTGTCTGGCCAGAGCACTGCCCAGTCGGAAGCACTTGTGCGCAACTGTCCACCTTGTTCCTACTCATCCTGGTGATGATATTCCCAAATCCGGAATTCTATTGGTTAACAGGCCCACACTTTCCATGCTATTTGTTTTTTAACTGAAAGAACTCTAAGCAGCATGTCAGACAGAAGATAAGGACATTCCAGGAGAAGTCAGAAGAGCTATGCTCTCGCCCTGGCATTAAGTGCCCACCAGTACCTCCTGCCTTCCCTATATGCAGGGTTACTATCATCTCAGATGAGGGAGGGACTGGCACCCAGAAAGACTGAACTAATGTGAGGGCTCCTTATCAAAGGGCAACCGGGGGCTGAGCTGTATCCTCTGCCATGAAACTTCAACTCATTCCCACTTCAGAAATCCTACAACCCTTTATCACGGACATCAATGCAATTAAGAAGGCAAAGTAAGTAACCTTAAAGACAACTTATTCTACAAGGAGGACGAAAGGATGCTAATGAGCCAATTTTCTAGTTTCTCTTCCTTGCTAGGCCAGCTACCCTTCCCTACAACTAACAAAAGAGAAAGTGAGAATACCTCTTAATTAAAGAAAAACATTTAAAGGCTTGTTATCAAAAACCATTTACTATTAAGAACCAATGTATCGATTAGCTTTACAATGACAGCTCTGAAAAATTTCACATAAAGACCTGCTACAGGAAATAAGCTAACATTTTTATCAAGTAAATATTTTAACTCAACTCAAACTATTTTGGAATCACTGAGTAGCTGCAAAGAAAACTATGAACCATGTTGTGGGCAATGCCGCAGTCACCCGGAGTCTGTGGAGCACACGCTGAGCTGTTTTCCTCCGCCCTCTCCACCATCCACATCCCCAGTGAGGTCAATGTGTGCTCACCACAGATGTCTGCCTAGGAACAGGGACCGTGTTCAGGACTGTGAAATGGAGGCACTTCACCTACATAACACAAATGGTCCCCTTGGGGACATACCCTCTGCAGAACCCTTTGTGGTGGACTTTTTTTTTTTCCTGTGGGAGGTGTGGGGAGAGACAGGGGAAAGCATAGGATTTGGAGAGCAACCTTGATTCGAAGCCTAGCTTTGTTACTTTCAGCTGTGGGTGCTGAATTAATCACTTAGCCTCTCACTGAGTAGCAGCGTTCTATAGTGGGGATGTTACAATATCCACCTGCCCAGATTTTTTAAAGGCTTAAAGAGATCTTAAGTGTGAAGGCACCCAGCAGGGAGCCTGGCACGTGGCAGCCACTCCAATCGCGGCTGCTCATTCATCCCTACCCAAACCCCATAATTTTACTTGATCACCAGCTCCCTAGACACAGGTATGTCTTGGGACACGCCTAGGTGACAGTAAGCACTCATCTTGCGTTCTCACCGTAAACTGCCAAATGGGCTCTGGCAAGCAATCTAAAAAATTAAATGGTGAGTTTAATGCAGTATTTTCCCACTAGGTGGTGCTGCAAGTTAAAACTTTCCCTCAAGTTAACTTACCCCCCAATATGTTAACTTCTAAAGCGGGGAAACGGACAGGACGCCCCTCGGAAGAGGAAAGAATCAATGTGAAACCAAAAAAATAATTTATTGGTAATTCCTCAAAAAAATTAACACCAAGGCAAATGAGTCAATTCAACATTCAGTGCCCCGTTCACAGCAAGCGAGCCGAGACGGAGACGGTGCCTGCTCTCACCGAGCGCACAATCTAGAGGACCCAACGCCACCTTAATCACATAAAGAGTCCCTAACCGTGAAATATTTTCACAACTACTTTTCGTATTCACTTTTTTTTTTTAACGAAAGTCGTCCTGGTTTGTTTTCCGGTTGGCAATTTCGTAGGCTACGACGAAATTCTAGGCCAAGGGAAAACTGTCAGATGCTGCGGCTACCCTTGTCTCAGACCAGCGCGTCGGGCAGGTGCCAGGTGCCCAAACGTGGCTACCCAAAGTCCGAGCCCGAAGGCCCGGCCCACTTCGGGGCCTGCCCCGGTCCCTCCGCCCCTCGGCCGGCACGCCGGGGCCTCGCCCTCCTCCCGCACCGCGAGCCCTCGGCACTCACCATGGCCGCGAGGCTCTGGCTCCTGCCCCGCACCGCCGCGAACCAACGCCGCGTCGCCCCTCGCGCCCCCAGCGCCGCAGCCATAATCTCTGGCCGAGGGCTGCCCGGCGCGCTGCCTGCCCGCCCCTGCCCGGAGTCAGGGGCCGAGCGGGCAGCTCCCAGCCACGGCCCAGGACTTCCCGCACAACCCGGCCCCGCGCCGCGCAGGCCCAGACGCGGACCTGCCCCGGAAGGCCCCCAGGTGCTTCAATGGCCGGCGACGCTGCTGGCATCTAGGCGGACGCGCGGCAGGCCCCCGGCAGGCCTCCGCAGGCCCAGATGCTGTCAGCCCCGGCTCTGCGGCCCATCCCCGTCATCCCCGCCCGGTGCCGGCTATCCCGCCTGTGCGAGAGCGGTAGGCGGCCTGGCGAGGCGATGAGGATGGACCTCCGCTTCGCTCTCCAGTGTCCGGGCCTCGGGTTGTCGCCGACCGTCTGACCGCGCTGGGCTCCCTTCTGGGCGGTGGGGCGAACAGTCTGCGCAGGCAGGGGCAGGAACAGATGAGCTGCAGAGGGGCGGGGGGTGATTGGGGACCACTCCCCTCTGCTCGCGGTTGAGTGAACCATAGTGATCCACATAAGGGCCTTATAAGGCAGGGAGCCGCCGGTTGGAAAGTGAGCTCTGCTCTGTTATTTGCCCTGGGCAAACTGGCTCATCTGTCTTTGCCTAGATAAAATAATTTGGAAAACCTAGCTCATAGTGCTCTCTAAAAGGTAGCACACGCACGGTACACAGGCACCTCGGAGATACATGTGGACAGATTTAGATAAATTTTTTTTATATATTTATTTTTCGGCAAAAGTAGTATTCTTTCTTTTTTATATTTGTATTAGTATTTCATTCTCTTATCATCATTCCTTTTTTTGCCTTTTTTTCTTTTTGAGGTGTAATTCACATACCATAAAATTCACCCTTTAAAGTGTACAATTCAGTGCTTTTTAGTATATTCACTTGTATCTTTTTTTACTAAATAGTTTAAGCAAATTAATAATACAAGCAGTTTTGCAGAGGACATAGCAATACACTCAAGAATATTTTTTTAAAACGAGTCCATTTAAGTTCAACTTAGCAGTTGCTAGCATTTGGTTTTATTTCTCATGTGGACTTGGAAAAAATAAAGCCTTTTTACCCAAAATAGTCTAAAATTCAGACTTACGGCCCAACCCATCTTCTTCGCTTTTGCCCACTTGATGAAAACTCAGCAGAGCAATCTTGCTGTAGACCTTCATCAGATGTCACTGGTCTCAAGGCATTTATCTAAGACATTCTAGTTTCCTTTGCCTGATGCCTTAGGTGGACAGAGACAAGGGTTGGAATTAGAAATTGTACTTCCAATATTTACTTTGGGTTTTTAGGATCATGAAAAATGCTATAGAAACTTGCTCATTAAAGTGAGAACTGAGAAACGAACTGGTAGTTGTGAGGTAACAAGTTGGAGACCCCTCATCATTTTCAGTAGTTTGCTTTCATCATTCTCCTTCCCTAACACCACTGTACGAGACTGTGGCATGTCAGCTCGTCATGAAAGCAGCAGCAGGATGCTAGTTAGGGCCCAGGGGAAGTGATGCCCACCAGTAGGGGCTGTGAATGCCCTGCCCTCACATGTAGGTCTCTCAGCAGGATTTAAGTCCCTTAGCAAAGATTTACTGGCCACATCCTCTGTAATGGACACTGTTGAGAAAAGCAGTCTCCTGCCCACAGTCTTTCACGTAAGAATAGGCCTTGGACCTGGAACACTTCCTCACCAAAAAAGAGCCCACACAGACTGTGCCAGGCTTATCAGCCTGTGAAGGTATCCTTCCCTGTTTCAGACTGAATGTGTGCTCCTTTGTTCTGCTTAAGCATGGATGTCAATGACCTTGGGGCACACAATGCTATGGCACTAGAGGGGTGCTCTTTAGACATAGGCTGGGGGTGAGGGACACCCATGAGCCACTCTGCACACTACTGTGACTGATCTTGCTGTCTCTAAGTGAATAAAAACACTTCCACCCAGTGCTTGACCATGTGGTTTTCCTTGGCAACTCTGATACCAAGAAGTCATGGACAGAAGTGTTTGGACTTATATCCCTGGTGGCTGGCATTGTGGTGATCCTTGCTGCCCTCCACGTAGTTGCAGTCCCCTCCTGGCATTGGTTCCTGGGACACGGTGTTCTCGACAGACATGTTTGGCTTGGGGTGGTTTAGCTGGTCTTGGACCACTTCCTTCCCCCGTCTACTTCCCTTTCCCTCAACACCAGTGCTTCCCGGCTGACCCTCTACACTTGAACCCCCCCCCTCCAGGGAGCAGCCCTGCTCCACATTTCCCTCCAGGGGAAACTCTGTAGCTTGTCTGAGCTAAGTGTCAGAAGCAAAGCCATGGATCTGCTGGTCATCCTGGGAGCCTTTCCTCACCCTCCAGACTGGAACAGGGCCCCATTACATATCAAACAATATGGAAATTCCTGTATCCTTGATAGGATAACTCCCACTCTTGGAATTTGCCCCCGAGGAAATAAGACTATATACACAACCATAAATCCAGCAAAAGAGGACAGGTTAGATAAGTAATGCTGAATCTATTCAAAGGCCTATTATGTAGCCACGGTTAGGAAAACTATTACCAACAGTGAAATATTTATCATCTGTTAAGCAAAAGAAGAAAAAAACAGATGCTATATCATGACTACAAGTATGGGAAACACACATAAGAGAAAGACTGGAGTGATAGGCATACGATGGTTGCCTGAGCCATGGCAGAGAGGCAGGACTGGGTACCAACCCACATAGAGGCTCTGGAGTCAGAAAGCTTAGGTTTGAAGCTGGGTTCCACCACTGGAAGCTGTATAACCAAGAGCAAGTTATTTAGGGCCTCATTTACTCATTTTAGAGTGGTGTCAATCTCAGAGGGCTATTGTACAGATAAATGAAACGGTGTATGTCAAGCACCTCAAACAGTAGCTGGCACACACAGTAATATTCAAATGTTGGTTATTATTATAAGAGATGGAATAACTAGAGGTTTCTTTTCTTATACGTACAGATAAACATACACGTGAAGGTTCAAATCCCAGCTTCATCAATGTACTGTGTATGTAACCTAGATAAGTTATTTAACCTCAATATGCCTGTTTGCTCATTTGTAAAATGGCAGTAATAATGGTACTGTTCTGAGCTATGGTCCCCTCCTGCCAGTGACTACCCCAGCCAGAGCTGTCGACAGCATGACACATAACATTGTAAACTCTCAACCAATGTTACACTCTGAGAAGGAGACTCATTTAAGGTTCTGTTTTTATAGAATTTAGGACGCCTTATGAACTATTCTATCTAAAGCTCTGGAAATGATCAGTATAAAAGTAGTTTACCATTATGTAGTCAGCTGTCATATCTGAATTTAAGGGATCTTTTAGAAACAGCTTTTCAAAAAGTTTATGTAAATTACATGTTATCTCTTTTCTACATGTATCCTAAACTAGACTAGAATCAACTTGTGGGCAACAACAGTACTTTATATTTCTTTTGACTCTCACTAAACCTAGCACGATTCCAAGAACATTTTTAGGTTTAATTAGTGCATGCTGATTAATATCTGCCTTACCCAGAAACAACTTCTTAAACCACTTCAAATGCTTTCAGTGAAATCAGAGATCATGAACACCAAGGTATTTGACTCTTTATTTTCCCATTGGTTGCTACTTGTAAGGGCACACTTACCGATCCTAATTATTCTTCCCATAAAAGAACACTTTCCTGCTTACTGACTCTGGGAGAGAAATGGCAAACGAACAGAAAACCAACTTTCTTAGACATAATACAAGAAATCAAGTCTTCTAAAACTATAATCTGAAAGTCCTATTTCTGCCTCTATATAGTAAGCATACTGTCATTCTACTCACTATTCCACCAGAATACATCTTCACATGTCACACTGGATTACTCACTTAAGTACTGGGTAAAGTTCAAGTAGTAAAAACAAGAATTTTTACTGAATGTTATGGAATATTTTTGCATTTGCTTATTATAATACTAGTTAGAAACACCAGTTTATAATTTTTTTACACATTCAACAGTTCAACAAACACATGATTCTTTCAATCTGACTGGAGTTGTAAGTCAGTGCTTCACTGGAGAAAATGTCTGAAATTGCAGCGTTAATTTCTGAAATGAAGGATTGAAATTCTTCTTTCCAACTCTCCTTTGAGTCTATCGCTACTCCGCATGTTCCTGCTCTTGTCCTGGAATTAGCCATCGGATACTCTCAGTTCGAACGGTAGCATACATAATAAAACTAATTAAAAAGAATAAGGAAAATACAAGCAACCAGTCTACATTTTTTATCAAAGTGCTGGGAAGAGGACCTATTTGGTCCGCTTGAGTTACCACCACATTCTTCTTGGCTTCTATACCTGGAAGAGAAATCAGTTGTTTCAAATGAGATAGAAAACATACCCGCTACAGAATTTTCTTCAGTATTCTGCATGGTATGCAAAATGATATGCAGTCTTAAAATAAACACCACAGCTAGTATATCTGGGATGGGTTTCACTTGCCTGTCAGTGCCCTTCACCCCACCACATCAAAGAAGCAGGAATCCATTCAGCTGTTCAAAGCTAAAACACTAGAATTTCAGTGAACTCACCAGAAAGGTCTTAGTGCACTGTATGAGTTGTCTTTTGTTCTCTTTCAAGACCAATGTTCAACAACTAGTAAAGCTATTCTCAGGAGTCTACAGAATGTTTTCACAGGGTAAGTAATGCTAAATTCAAAATGCTTTTAAATAATTTACTGAAAGAATTGTTAGGGGACTTCCCTGGCAGTCCAGTGCTTAAGACACCACGCTTCCACTGCAGGATGCGGGTTCATTCCCTGGTCGGGGAACTAAGATCCCGCATGCCATGCGGCACGGCCAAAAAAAAAAAAAAAAAAAAAAAGAGTTAAGCTGAGCTCATTTAAAAAAAAAAAAAAAGAAGAAGAATTGTTAGAACAACTAACCACCACTGGGATCAGTGATTACCAAAGATGCTGTGACTCCTAGATTTCATTTGGTTCTAAGTTTTCTGAGAGCACTGAGCAAAATGGCTCCCCCTGTCCATATCAATCTAAACGACAACCAGGGGTCCAGGACAAGACTTGGAATAACTAACTACCTGGTAAGAAGCCTTTTATTCCTATGAGGTAACTCAGTTCTTTGTTCTTCTGTGTTAGATATAAGTCATTACATGCAGCTAAGAATATATGGAAGGTATGTTATAATTTTTATTTACTTCCAGTGAATATATTTCAGGAAGTAGAGGGGTGCTCATAACTGAGGCATTAAAGCTTTTGAGGAATGAATTTTCCAACAAAGGAAATTTCATCAATGTACAGTGCTCAAAGTTTTACAGGATAAAGATAAGGCCCTATGTTTTGGCAAATATTAAGGAATTAAAACAGCATCTACAAATGAATTAATAAATAGAACTCTATACAGCAATAAACATGAATAAAACACAACCATACACAACAATGCAGATGAATCCCATAAACATAATGGTCAGTGGAATCAGCCAGACGTGGAAGGATCCATACTGTAGGTCTCCATTAATATAAAGGTCAAAAACAAGGACCACTACACTGTGGTGTTAGGAGTGAAGATGGTCGTTATCCTTGGGGAGGACAGGAGTGACAGTGCTGAAAGGGGACTGGTGATGTTCTCTTTCTGAGTACTGGTTACTCAGGGTGTTCACTCTGAAAATTCAATGCCACGTACACTAGTGATTGACGCATATTTTTGTGTAAATATTATACTTAAATGAATAATGTATGTAAAACAGTATCTAGAGGTATATAGTATGTGAATTTTATCTCAATAAAGCTGTTATATTTTTTAAAGGTATCTGTAATCATATTAGTATTACCTATTCATGTTAAGCTTGCCACTGACTGGGAGACATTTAACAGGATCTTAACATTTCATTAGAAAAGAAGTTTTACATCCCAAAGCCAATCTTGAATCCTTCACTTAAGGATAATACTGTAGCAGATCCGAACCCACAGAAGGCACATTCCTCCAGCAATAAAATGTCTTCTTCTACAGTGTTCTACATACCTGTCTGGTTAAAAATGAAGATTTTCAGCGTTTCCAGTGTTCGGTCTGTATGATTAAATCTAGCCATTGGTTTAGCCCCTTGAAATAACAAGATGTTAGGAACAGCTACAGTGCCAAACCTCGTAGAAAGGCTACAAGAGAGAGAAGTCAGTCAGAAAACCTGAATTGACAGTGGGCTTCCTCACACAATTACCATATCAGAATGGATGGAAATAAATGAGAAAGGATCGGTTTCCTGTGGCCTATGGAGGCTTCTGATAATGAGACAATAGGCTTGTAGTTTCTCCTTGACAGCCTTCCTCGTGGGTCATGGTTGGGGGCATTCGTGTTCTGTTCTGAGTTGCTTTCTATTACAACATGGAGCTGCCCATGACACAATTATTCCACTAGTTCTGTTTTTAACAGCCAAAATAGATCAGACCAGAAAATTCTAATTTATGAACAAAGCACACTATGTCAATTTACCTAACAGAAGAAATTTCAGACTCTGCAGAATGCCCATCTCCAACCCTCATAAAAGATTCAACTTAAGCATTTAGGTTAGTGAGTTGGTGCAAAGGAATCTACAACCTAACAAACACACCAGGAAGTTCACAATTAAGGCAGGACAATTCAGAAGTAATAGGACCTGAGCAGTACTGTTTCACTTTTACAGAATACAGAGTAGTGGTATAAGCTCCAGAGTCAAAACGCTCAGGGTTCAAGCCTCAGTTCTGCCACTGAACCAGCTGTGTGACCTTTGGGCAGATTATTTAACCTTTTTAAGCCTCAGTTACCCCCAGAAGTAAAATGGTAATATCGTATGATCAGGATTTTTTCTTTTGTAAACATGCTGTAACATAAATATTAACATATGAGGCAAACACATGTCCCATGCCATACAGTAAGAGCGAGTATCCTCTATTCTCCATAATTGAGGCACCATACCAGGCACTGAGAAGGATGCATGGAGATGAAGAAGGAACAGAGGAGATGATAAAAGCCTGCAGGGATTGGGGGACATGGGGGTTAGTATCAGACCCATAACCAAACAGTACTGAGCAGGTGCTTGGAGCCAGCCCTGCTGGCTTGGGGGCAGTGGAGAGCCCAGTCAAAGCTGGACAATGACCTTGAATGTCCTTCCAATCAGTCTGTAACCTTCGGCCTGGCCACTGAGATCTTTCCCTGAAGGCTTTGTGGGAATTACTAATTTGTTGGGCAATTTCTTTCTTCATAAACAATTTCAGGTAAACACTGGCAGTTCCATTACCTACCCTGAAAATCAGTGCCTCATTTTCACCACCAACTTGACTATCTTCCAGACTTTCCAAATTTATTCACACACAACCTCCTTGTGACCTGCTAATAAGCAGCATCTGACTTAGAGGAGGAGGGGAGTACACAGTTTATAACCCCAGGCACAGTCACAAGGGAAATATACAACATCTGCACAAAGTTCTTTGTAACTTACCTTACTGAACATTCAGAAAAGACAAAACCCCACTGAACAATATGAAAGAATATAAAGCAAGGGTAAATGTATTTCAAAGGCCTAAAATAATTCGTCAAATTTATTGAATGTCTACTAAGAACACGCATGCAAGAATAAATGTAAGCATGAAGAAAGAAAAGGAAGGAGGGAAAGAAGGAAAGAAAAAAATAAAAAGGAAAGAAAGAAATCCTTAGTAGACATAAAACGGGTGCCGAGAGTTAGGCTGCCAGGGTGGGAACCTAAGCTGCAGATGAAAGTCACAAAGGAAGACCCTACTTAGGATGCTATTTTTGCTAATTCAGTCTGGCCCAGACCCTAAAACGTCCTCTGCCCCAACCCCTGCCATCAGGCAGAGCCATCACTGAATTCCACCATGCAGAGAACAGTCTTTCTTCTCAAGGGGTCTCCAGAAAGTCTCCCTCGGGAATGTGACAATCCTCACTAGTCACACTTGTTTCTCCCTCCCTCGGTTCCATTTCAAAGCTCAAGCTCAAACCTACCTCCTCTGCTCCTAACTTAACTGATTACGACCTCCAAGTAACTGCAACCATCATCCTACAGGATGAGGCAGAAACCCCACTAAGAGAAGATACCTGCTGTGCTGAGACGCATCCAGTGCCAAAAAGTGAAGAGCTGGAAACGCCCGGGGCAGAGAGTTAAAATGAGGAGCCAAACTGGCAGAAAATCGGCACCAAGGGGTGTAAAACAGGACTAGCGTGCAGTCACTACCGTTTGGGTTGAGAAAATCCATAAGGTCCTGTGGCAAAAGAAACAAAGTGTTAAAGTCAGCAGTACAGGATGTGCACTTTTTCTGGAAGGATACGCAAGAAACAGGAACCACTGCTGCCGTCAAGGGAGAGGAGGTAGGGGCAGGGACGGGAGGGAGACAGTAGTGCAGCCCTCGAAGAACCTTCTGGATTGGAACCATAGGGATCCATGGGTCAGCAGAAAAGTACTATCAAATGACATGTTATAAACTTTCCTCCAAGGTTTCTTTTTTTTTTTTATTGAAGTATATAGTTGATTTACAATGTTGTGTTAATTTCTTTTCCATTATGGTTTATCAGAGGATATTAAATACAGTTTTCTGTGCTATACAGCAGGACGTTGTTGTTTATCCACTCTCTATGTGATAGTTTGCGTCTACTAATCACAAACTCCCAGTCTATCCCTCCCCCACCCCCTTCTTCCTTGGCAACCACAAGTCTGTCCTCTATGTCTGTGAGTCTGTTTCTGTTTTGTGGATAGGTTCATTTATGTTGTATTTTAGATTCCACATATAAGTGATAGCATATGATATTTGTCTTTCTCTTTCTGACTTACTTCACTTAGTCTAATAATCTCTAGGTCCATCTATATTGCTGCAAATGGCATTATTTCATTCTTTTTTATGACTGAGTAATATTCCATTGTATATATGTACCACATCTTCTTTATCCATTCCTCTGTCAGTGGACATTTAGGCTGTTTGCATGTCTTGGCTATTGTGAATAGTGCTGCTATGAACATTGGGGTGCATGTATGTTCTTTTTTTTTTTTGGCTGCACTGTGCGGCATGCAGGATCTTAGTTCCCCGACCATGAATTGAACCTGCACCCCCTGCAGTGGAAGCACAGAGTCTTAACCACTGGACTGCCAGGGAAGTCCCAGCATGTATTTTTTTGAATTATAGTTTTGTCTGGATATATGCCCAGTAGTGGGATTGCTGGATCATATGGTAGTTCTATTTTTAGTTTTCTGAGGAACCTCCATACTGTCTCCATAGTGGCTGCACCAATGTACATTCCCACCAAGAGTGTAGGAGGGGTCTTCCTCTAGGCTTTCTTAATATTACTATAGAGCAATTTTAATATTTTTCATAATTCATCAACTCATATACTAAGTACTCACAGGGTACAGGCCACGGTCCCAACTTTGGAATTCTGCATCTCATACAATCTAACAACATTATTAAAGCACTGTGGTCTCAGGCCCAAACTATCATCTCAGCAGCTCCAAGTCTGTACTAAGCAGTCAGATCCATGTATTTGAGCAAAGGTTAGTTCAGTTTGAGGGTGCACCATCCATGCCACCACCAAAACTCAGACTGCTCAAACTGCTTTCTCCTGGTCATGTGTGTGACACCCATTAAAAGGCCACAGAGCTGAGGCACAGCATTCACCAGGCACTGAGGGGAGGGTGCAAGGCCAGTGCTGACACCTGCCTCGGAGGGGCACTCAACATACCATATGTACCCTCATTTAAAATAAAGAATCACACCTCTCAGAGCTAGGATTCTTCTCTTACATAAGCAGCCTGAATTCATTCTGCTCTCTGGCTTTAACAATCTTACAGAAAATGTCAGTCAGTATCCCAGTATTCTCTTTAGACTCACCATTTAGCCAACTAGCTGGAAAAGCATGGCTGGGCTGGACAAATTGGTCAGCTCTCAGTCCAGAGTAAACACTAGAGTCACACTCTCTGGAGGAAAAAAAACTTTTCACCAATATAACATACTTCACGGAGGTATAGAACCAAGATGGTGGAGTACAAGGACGTGATCTCACTCCTTCTTGTGAGAACACCAGAATCACAACTAACTGCTGAACAATCATCGACAGGAAGACACTGGAACTCACCAAAAAAGATACCCCACATCCAAAGACAAAGGAGAAACCACAATGAGACGGTAGGAGGGGTGCAATCACAGTAAAATCAAATCCCATAACTGCTGGGTGGGTGACTCACAAACTGGAGAACACTTATACCACAGAAGTCCACCCCCTGGAGTGAAGGCTCTGAGCCCCACGTCAGGCTTCCCAACCTGGGGGTCCAGCAGTGGGAGGAGGAATTCCTAGAGAATCAGGCTTTGAAGCCTAGCGGGATTTGACTACAGGACTCTGACAGGACTGGGGGAAACAGAAACTCCACTCTTGGAGGGCACACACAAAGTAGTGTGCACATCGGGACCCAGGGGAAGGAGCAGTGACCCAGTGAACCAGACCTACCTGCTAGTGTTGGAGGGTCTCAGGCAGAGGCGGGGGGTGGCTGTGGCTCACCGTGGGGACAAGGACACTGGCAGCAGAAGTTCTGGGAAGTACTTCTTGGCGTGAGCCTTCCCAGAATCTGCCATTAGCCCCACCAAAGAGCAGGGTAGGCTCCAGTGTTGGGTTGCCTCAGGCCAAACAACCAACAGGAAGGGAACCCAGCCCCACACATAAGCAGACAAGCAGATTAAAGTTTTACTGAGCTGTGCCCACCAGAGCAACACCCAGCTCTACCCACCACCAGTCCCTCCCATCAGGAAACTTGCTCAAGCCTCTCAGCCTCATCCACCAGAGGGCAGACAGCAGAAGCAAGAAGAACTACAATCCTGCACCTTGTGGAACAAAAACCACATTCACAGAAAGACAGACAAGATGAAAAGGCAGAGGGCTATGTACCAGATGAACGAACAAGATAAAACCCCAGAAAAACAACTAAATGAAGTGGAGATAGGCAACCTTTCAGAAAAAGAATTCAGAATAATGATAGTGAAGGTGATCCAGGACCTCGGAAAATGAATGGAAGCAAAGATCGAGAAGATGCAAGAAATGTTTAGCAAAGACCTAGAAGAATTAAAGAACAAACAAACAGAGATGAACAATACAATAACTGAAATGAAAACTACACTAGAAGGAATCAATAGCAGAATAACTGAGACAGAAGAACGGATAAGTGACCTGGAAGACAGAATGGTGGAATTCACTGCTGTGGAACAGAATAAAGAAAAAAGAATGAAAAGAAATGAAGACAGCCTAAGAGACCTCTGGGACAACATTAAATGCAACAACATTCGCATTACATGGGTCCTAGAAGGAGAAGAGAGAGAGAAAGGACCCGAGAAAATATTTGAAGAGATTATAGTTGAAAACTTCCCTAACATGGGAAAGGAAATAGCCACCCAAGTCCAGGAAGCGCAGAGACTCCCATACAGGATAAACCCAAGGAGAAACATGCCGAGACACATAGTAATCAAATTGGCAAAAATTAAAGACAAAGAAAAATTACTGAAAGCAGCAAGGGAAAAATGACAAATAACATACAAGGGAACTCCCATAAGGTTAACAGCTGATTTCTCAGCAGAAACTCTACAAGCCAGAAGGGAGTGGCCTGATATACTCAAAGTGATGAAAGGGAAGAAACTACAACCAAGATTACTCTACCCAGCAAGGATCTCATTCAGATTCAATGGAGAAATCAAAAGCTTTACAGACAAGCAAAAGCTAAGAGAATTCAGCACCACCAAACCAGCTCTACAACAAATGCTAAAGGAACTTCTCTAAGTGGGAAACACAAGAGAAGAAAAGGACCTACAAAAACAAACCCAAAACAATTAAGAAAATGGTCATAGGAACATACATATCGATAATTACCTTAAACGTGAATGGATTAAATGCTCCAACCAAAAGACAAAGGCTTGCTGAATGGATACAAAAACAAGACCCATATATATGCTGTCTACAAGAGACCCACTTCAGACCTAGGGACACATACAGACCGAAAGTGAGGGGATGGAAAAAGATACTTCCATGCAAATGTAAATCAAAAGAAAGCTGGAGCAGCAATACGCATATCAGATAAAATAGACTTTAAAGAATGCTACAAGAGACAAGGAGGGACACTACATAATGTTCAAGGGATCAATCCAAGAAGAAGATATAACAATTATAAATATATATGCACCCAACATAGGAGCACCTCAATACATAAGGCAACTGCTAACAGCTATAAAAGAGAAAATCGACAGTAACACAATAATAGTGGGGGACATTAACACCTCACTTACACCAATGGACAAATCATACAAAATGAAAATAAATAAGGAAACAGAAGCTTTAAATGACACAATAGACCAGATAGATTTAATTGATATTTATAGGACATTCCATCCAAAAACAGCAGATTACACTTTCTTCTCAAGTGCGCATGGAACATTCTCCAGGATAGATCACATCTTGGGTCACAAATCAAGCCTCAGTAAATTTAAGAAAATTGAAATCATATCAAGCATCTTTTCTGACCACAATGCTATGAGATTAGAAATGAATTACATGGAAAAAAAAGTAAAAAACACAAACACATGGAGGCTAAACAATACATTACTAAATAACCAAGAGATCACTGAAGAAATCAAAGAGGAAATCAAAAAATACCTAGCGACAAATGACAATGAAAACATGACGATCCAAAACCTATGGGATGCAGCAAAAGCAGTTCTAAGAGTGAAGTTTATAGCTATACAAGCCTACCACAAGAAACAAGAAAAATCTCAAATAAACAATCTAACCTTACACCTAAAGGAACTAGAGACAGAAGAACAAACAAAACCCAAAGTTAGCAAAAGGAAAGAAATCATAAAGATCAGAGCAAAAATAAATGAAATAGAAACAAAGAAAACAATAGCAAAGATCAATAAAACTAAAAGCTGGTTCTTTGAGAAGATAAACAAAATTGATAAACCATTAGCCAGACTCATCAAGAAAAAGAGGGAGAGAAGTCAAATCAATAAAATTAGAAATGAAAAAGGAGACGTTACAACAGACACCGCAGAAATACAAAGCATCCTAAGAGATTACTACAAGCAACTCTATGCCAATAAAATGGACAACCTGGAAGAAATGGACAAATTCTTAGAAAGGTATAACCTTCCAAGACTGAACTAGGAAGAAATAGAAAATATGAAGAGACCAATCACAAGTAATGAAATTGAAACTGATTAAAAATCTTCCAACAAACAAAAGTCCAGGACTTCACAGGTGAATTCTATCAAACATTTAGAGAAAAGCTAACACCTATCCTTCTCAAACTCTTCCAAAAAATTGCAGAGGAAGGAACACTCCCAAACTCATTCTATGAGGCCACCATCACCCTGACACCAAAACCAGACAAAGATACTACAAAAAAAGAAAATTACAGACCAATATCACTGATGAATATAGATGCAAAAATCCTCAACAAGATACTAGCAAACAGAATCCAACAACACATTAAAAGGATCATACACCATGATCAAGTGGGATTTATCCCAGGGATGCAAGGATTCTTCAATATACACAAATCAATCAATGTGATACACCATCTTAACAAATTGAAGAAAAACCATATGATCATCTCAATAGATGCAGAAAAAGCTTTTGACAAAATTCAACACCCATTTATGATAAAAACTCTCCAGAAAGTGGGCACAGAGGGAACCTACCTCAACATAATAAAGGCCATATATGACAAACCCACAGCAAACATCATTCTCAGTGGTGAAAAACTGAAAGCATTTCCTCTAAGATCAGGAACAAGACAAGGATGTCCACTCTCGCCACTATTATTCAACATAGTTTTGGAAGTCCTAGCCACGGCAATCAGAGAAGAAAAAGAAGTAAAAGGAATACAAATTGGAAAAGAAGAAGTAAAACTGTCACTGTTTGCAGATGACATGATACTATACATAGGGAATCCTAAAGATGCCACCAGAAAACTACTAGGGCTAATCAGTGAATTTGGTAAAGTTGCAGGATACAAAATTAATGCACAGAAATCTCTTGCATTCCTATACACTAATGATGAAAAATCTGAAAGAGAAATTAAGGAAACACTCCCATTTACCACTGCAACAAAGAGAATAAAATACCTAGGAATAAACCTACCTAGGGAGACAAAAGACCTGTATGCAGAAAACTACAAGACACTAATGAAAGAAATTAATGATACCTACAGATGGAGAGATATACCATGTTCTTGGATTGGAAGAATCAATATTGTGAAAATGACTCTACTACCCAAAGCAATCTACAGATTCAATGCAATCCCTATCAAATTACCAATGGCATTTTTTATGGAGCTAGAACAAAAAATCTTAAAATTTGTATGGAGACACAAAAGACCCCGAATAGCCAAAGCAGTCTTGAGGGAAAAAAACCAAGCTGGAGGAATCAGACTCCCTGACTTCAGACTATACTACAAAGCTACGGTAATCAAGACAATATGGTACTGGCACAAAAACAGAAACATAGATCAATGGAACAAGATAGAAAGCACAGAGATAAACCCACACACCTATGGGCAACTAATCTATGACAAAGGAGGCAAGGATATACAATGGAGAAAAGACGGTCTCTTCAATAAGTGGTGCTGGGAAAACTGGACAGTTACATGTAAAAGAATGAAATTAGAACACTCCCTAACACCATACACAAAAATAAACTCAAAATGGATTCGAGCCCTAAATGTAAGACCGGACACTATAAAACTCTTAGAGGAAAACATAGGAAGAACACTCTTTGACATAAATCACAGCAAGATCTGTTTTGATCCACCTCCTAGAGTAATGGAAATAAAAACAAAAATAAACAAATGGGACCTAATGAAACTTCAAAGCTTTTGCACAGCAAAGGAAACCATAAACAAGATGAAAAGACAACCCTCAGAATGGGGGAAAATATTTGCAAACGAATCAACGGACAAAGGATTAATCTCCAAAATATATAAACAGCTCATGCAGCTCAATATTAAAAAAACAAACAACCGAATCCAAAAATGGGCAGAAGACCTAAATAGACATTTCTCCAAAGAAGAGAGACAGCTGGCCAACAAGCACATGAAAAGCTGCTCAACATCACTAATTATTAGAGAAATGCAAATCAAAACTACAGTGAAGTATCACTTCACACCAGTTAGAATGGGCACCATCAGAAAAATCTACAAACAACAAATGCTGGAGAGGGTGTGGAGAAAAGGAAACCCTCTTGCACTATTGGTGGGAATGTAAATTGATACAGCCACTATGGAGAACAGTATGGAGGTTCCTTAAAAAACTAAAGATAGAATTACCATATGATCCAGCAATCCCACTACTGGGCATATACCCAGAGAAAACCATAATTCAAAAAGGCACATGCACCCCAATGTTCACTGCAGCACTATTTACAATAGCCAGGTCATGGAAGCAACCTAAATGCCCATCGACAGATGAATGGATAAAGAAGATGTGGTACATATATACAATGGAATATTACTCAGCCATAAAAAGGAATGAAATTGGGTCATTTGTTGCGACGAGGATGGCTCTAGAGACTGTCATACAGAGTGAAGTGAGTCACAAAGAGAAAAACAAATATTGTATATTAACACATATATGTGGAACCTAGAAAAATGGTACAGATGAACCAGTTTGCAGGGCAGAAATTGAGACACAGATGTAGAGAACAAACGCATGGACACCAAGGGGGGAAGTGGCGGGGGCCGGGGGTGGTGGTGGTGGTGTGATGAATTGGGCGATTGGGATTGACATGTATACACTGATGTGTATAAAACTGATGACTAATAAGAACCTGCTGTATAAAAAAAAATTAAAAAAATAAAACAAAAAAAAACCATACTTCGCAACCTAAGTGTCCATCGACAGATGAATGTATAAAGAAGATGTGGCACATATATACAATGGAATATTACTCAGCCATAAAAAGAAATGAAAGTGAGTTATTTGTAGTGAGGTGGATGGACCTAGAGTCTGTCATACAGAGTGAAGTAAGTCAGAAAGAGAAAAACAAATACCATATGCTAACTCATATATATGGAATCTAAAAAAAAAAAAATGGTTCTGAAGAATCTAGGGGCAGGACAGGAATAAAGATGCAGACATAGAGAATGGACTTGAGGACACGGGAGGGGGAAGGGTAAGCTGGGACGAAGTGAGAGAGTAACACTGACATATATACACTACCAAATGTATAACAGATAGCTAGTGGGAAGCAGCCGCATAGCACAGGGAGATCAGCTCGGTGCTTTGTGACCACCTAGAGGGGTGGGATAGGGAAAGAGGGAGGGAGGGAGACACAAGAGGGAGGGGACATGGGGATATATGTATATGTATAGCTGATTCACTTTGTTATACAGCAGAAACTAATACAACATTGTAAAGCAATTATACTCCAGTAAAGATGTTAAAAAATATATATATATATATATATATATATATATATATGTATAAAACATACTTCTCAGGGAGATGACTAGTCTAAACAATACTAAATTACAATTTTAGTAATTCAGATATTTTATTTTTACGCCTCCATAACAAATACCTCATTTAGAAGAAGAAGAATGTTATGATTCTGATACCAAGCACCTATCTGTCCACTGGGATTTTTATCATGAGACTTGGTGGTGAGATTAACCCAAGGCTGACTAGGTTTAGGCCGCCTGAAAAGCATATTCGACACTAGTTATATCTCCTCCTTTTCCTACAAACGTCACAGAAAGCCAGGTGAATTTTCACTGATGCAGCCATTAAATGCTATCCCACTTACAATGTGATAAAGATTCTGACTCCCCATTTGAAAGCTGATAGAGTATTAAATCGTAAAATCAATGTGCAGAGAAGGAGGAAAGCACTAAATACTTTTGTCTTACCTGTGACATATTTAAAATTTTCAGAGTGAAATTTTCTAATCCCGTCACATTCCTCTCCTCGCAGTTCACCTTCGGGGATTTCAGACTTTCGGTGGTGTTGGCGTCCTCTGTCGGGGGCGGGTCAGATTCCACCACTTCGGGCTCTGCGTAGTACTCCTCTTCTCTCTCCGGGAAGCTGGCTCCAGCGCTGTCCAGAGAGAAGAGGCTCTCCCGGGGGTTGCACCTCGAGTCCTCCTCCCCTCCAGCCCTGCAGGTGCCGCCGCCGGGCTCTGGGCTCAGTTTGTCCTCGGCTTCCCCAGGAATCACAGACAACATTACCATGTGTTCACCATCAGCGTCCAGCCCCAGCACTGCCTCGGCCTCTTCTGCAGACAGGTCCTGGCCCACTGGGTCACGGGAAGGCACCTCCTCACTCGTGTACCCAGCCCCCACCTGGAATGGGTAAGCAGGCTGCTCCTCTGACCATAAGTGACCTCTTTTCTCTGCAACTAAAACATGCCACTATGTTCACAGTCACATCTAACTTCAAAGTAAATGAATCCCAAAGAATTACAGTTCTCAAATATGAAATTTTCCCCTCCAGAGTAAAAAGTTACCTTCCCATTAAACTATCACAGAGCCACCCATCATTCTCCAGGTCATGAAGAAGATCACAAGGAGATACTAGATTAATGAATGCAAAGAAGTGGACAAACACATAGCTTCATGCAAAACCTGCTGCTTGCCATGCGGATTACAAGCAAAAACATTCCACTGCAGACATCCAATTAGGAAAATATAATACAAACACTTTAACAATTTAGTTTCTTTGATGAGACTATCCAAGAAAATAATGATGGCTTTATGGAAGACTCTACCATGGTAAAGCATCTTTGCACCCATTATAACAGCTCTGTGAGATGGGCAGCACAAGGGTTATCATCCCGACTTAACAGATGAGGTACAGAGAGGTTCAGTGTAATGCCCAACGGCACACAGCCAGTAAGCAGCAGAGCCAGGTCTAAGAGCGAAGTTTTCTGACTGCTACTCCAGAGCGGGCCTTACCCTCCCCACATGATACCTCGGAGGGCTGCTGGGCCACACTGCCCAAAGAATGCTACTAGAGCCAGCTCCTTCCCGAGGTGGCCTCTACAGCTGACCTCTGCTCTCCTGCCTGCTGCCCTTGGGCTACTGCCCTCAGGAGTGCTAAAGGTGCACCAAGCAGAGCAGGGGCAGCAGCAGGGAGAAGAGGAGGAGGATTTTCCTCTCACTTTGGAGCCACTAGATGCGGCTTGGGCCAAAGGTTCAGGTAAGGGGAGAGTCCTGGGCAGTCTCATACATCCATCCAGCAAGCTCCACTCACCTCTGTACAATGACTCCTGCCCTCCACCTCTCATGATCTCAATGACAGCCGCCAGACTCCAAACCAGGCACTGACCAGGGGAAACGAATGAGCCCAGCTGCACTCAGACAAGCCCACCATATGGCTGGGGAGCCACCAGCTGTATAATGAGCTCTGCCTGCAAACAGCATGTCTAGCAGAGTGTGAATGACCAACTGGCTTCAAAGCTGGGGAGGGATCTGGGAACTTCCTAAGGTATGCACATTTGTATAACATCTCAAAGAATATCTCCATAGATGTTTGCAGGTTCATTCAGCAATTCAAAAACATTCTCTGGGAATTTGCTTCAGGCTAAGTGGAATAACAGGAACCAGATTTACTCTCCCTCCTGAAACGACCCAAAAAACAGCCAAATATGTGAAACAACAGTTTCAGGAGACTAGCAATGAGACAAGGAAGGACAGTGAACAGGAAGCAAATGAGAAGAGCCCTACAAATGCTCTAGCTTACTGCCTGAGAGTTCCTGCCCTGTCTCAGGGAGGGCCCAGCTGACTTCTCGAGTTGAGATGGAACTGAGGGTCCAGAAAGACCAAGAAGCTAGAGTTTGCAGGACAGAATACTGGAGATGGGAGAGCTGCAGAAAGAGGACTCTGGAGATCCGTGGAGGGGGCCCCGCCTTGAGTATACTGGTCCACACATGCCTGTAAGTGAACTACCCCAAGCCAGGGAAAGAACCACTCAAAGGGATTAGAGGTAACAGTACCCAACAGCCACAGAAAGCTGGGAATAGTACCTGTCCCCACCCACTAGCCTGGGAAACCTCCTAAGTCACAGGGCACTGGGGAGAGTACACGAAAGGGACTTGCCTCAGCAGTGGGGCCCAATTAACCCTAAAGTAAATACAGCTCTGCTTCCATCTAGCAAACCTTAAAAGTGAGAATCAAACTGTGTTCAAGTAACTTAACTGTATCCCAGAACAAAGCTCAAGAATATTTATAGGAATACTAAAATATCTAGCACTCAACCAGGTAAAATTTACTTCTGGCATCCAATCAAAGATTACCAGGCATGCAAAGAAGCAGGGAAATTCTCATTATCCATAATGAGAATAATCAACCAAACCTGACCCAGAACTTGTACAGATGTCAGAATTATTAGATGAGGCTATCAAAACAGCAATAACTGCATTACATATGTTTAAAAAGTTAAGTAGATATAGAGAACATAACATATAAAAAAAGACCCAAATCAAAATGCAAATCAAAACCACAATGAGATATCACCTCACACATGTTAGAATGGCTATTATCAAAAAGACAAGAAATGACAAATGTTGGTATGCATGCGGACAAAGGGGAACCCTTGTGCACTATCAGTGAGAACGTAAATTGGTGCAGCCACTAAGGAAAACAGTATGGAAGTTCCTCAAAAAAATAAAAAACAGAACTACCATATGATCCAGCAATTCCACTTCTGGGCATTTATCCAAAGAAAATGAAAACACTCACCTGAAAAGGTACATGCACCCCCATGTTCACTGCAGCATTATTTACAAAACCCAAGACATGGAAGCAATTGATAGATGCATAGATAAAGAAAATGTGAGATATATATACATATATTTGTATATGTATATGTGTGTGTATATATATATGTATATGTATTATGTGTATATATATGTATATGTATATATAAAAAGAATATTATTCAGCCATTTAAAAACAAGAAATCTGGGCTTCCCTGGTGGCGCAGTGGTTGAGAATCTGCCTGCCGATGCAGGGGACACGGGTTCGGGCCCTGGTCTGGGAGGATCCCACGTGCCGCGGAGCAACTGGGCCCGTGAGCCACAATTACTGAGCCTGCGCGTCTGGAGCCTGTGCTCCGCAACAAGAGAGGCCGCGATAGTGAGAGGCCTGCGCACCGCGATGAAGAGTGGCCCCCACTTGCCACAACTAGAGAAAGCCCTCACACAGAAACGAAGACCCAACACAGCCATAAATAAATAAAAATTAAAAACAAAACAAAACAAAACAAAAAAATCATTTAAAAAAAAAAAAGAAAAAGCCAGTGCCATTCCACAGAGAGGGAAATAAAACCAGAAAGAACCTAGGAATCTTCAAAATCTTCACCAGACTCTCCACCTGTTTCCTCCCTCCTCTCTGATTAACTTCTCCTTAAAAAAAAAAAAAAAAAAAAAAAAAACAAGAAATCTTGCCATTTGCGACAAGATGTACAGACCTTGAGGGCATTATGCTAAGTGAAATAAATCAGAGAAAGACAAATACTGTATTATCTCACTTAAATGTAGAATCTAAAAACAAACAAACAACAACAAAAAACCCACAAGCTCATACAGAAAACAGTTTGGTGGTTGATTGACAGAGGTGGTGGGTAGGGGGTAGGCAAAATGGGTGAAGATGGTCAAAAAGTACAAACTTCCAGTTATAAAATAAGTAAGTCATGGGGATAGAATGCACAGCATGGTAACTATAGTTAATTATACTATACTGTATATTTGAAAGTTGCTAAGAGAGTAGTAAACCTTAAAAGGTCTCATCCAAAGAAAAAAATTGTATAACTGTGTGTGATGGTGGATTTTAACCAGACTTATTGTGGTGATCATTTTACAATATATATATATATCGAATGATTATGTTGTACAACTGAAACTACTATAATGTTATATATCAACTATATCTCAATAATAATTTTTTAAAAGACCCAAATTATACTTCTAGCAATGAAAATTACAAGGTCTGAGATGAAAACTGCACTGGATGGGATTCATAGCAGATTAGACATTACAGAAGAAAAGAGTAGTTAACTTAAGGCATAGCAATAGAACCAATACAAAATGAAACACACAATGAAAAAAAGAATCTCCCCCCAAATTAAGAGTGACAGTGAGCTGTGGGACAATTTCAAGTGGTCTCATGTACAGATAATTGGAGTACCCAAAAGAGAGAAGTAAATGGGGGAAAACAGAAAAAGTAATTGAAGAAACAATAACCAAAACCTTTACAAACCTGATGAAAACTATAAATCCATAGATCCAAGAAACTCAACAAACTACACCAAGATACATCATAATCAAACTGATCAAAACCAGTGACAAAGAAAAAATCTTAAAAGCAGCCAGAGAAAAAAGACATGCTATGTATAGAGGAACAAAGACAAGGATGACAGCAGATTTCTCATTGGAAACTGCAAGCAAGAAGAGCAGCATCTTTAAAGTACTGAAAGGAAAAAAACTATAAACCTAGAATTCTATACCCAGCAAAAATATCTTTCAAAAACAAAGGCAAAATAAATACGTTTTCAGACATACAAAAGCTGAAACAATTCATAACCAGCAGACCTACATGACAAGAATCTGAAATGAACTTATTCAGGCAATAGAAAAATGATACCAGATGGAAATGTGGATCCACACAAAAGAATGAATAGCATCAGAAATGGTAACTACATAAATAAATATACACAATTCTTTCTGAAAGTCTAGCTCTGAAGGGGAAAAGAAAGATCCAGTAGTTGTTATGGGCAGGCAGGGGACTAAGGGAAATTTTCGTTTTGGTTTTTAGGACACAGGAGAAATTTAAGGATATATAAAGCTCATGGGAAAGTGAGTAAGCAGGGAGAGGTGACAATACAGGTTAGAGAGGGCAGAGTACAGGGCTTGAGAAGCAAGGTAGGTCCTTGACAGAAGAGGGTCAAGCACTTCTTTGCCTATGACCTAGAGAAGGGGCTGGGTGCCTGGGCAAGGAGCTCTGTCAATGGGGTGCGGATGGCAGTCTTTCTGTAGCCTTTGGTTGATAAACATGTACTGCTTGTATAATCATAAGTAAAAACAAACAAACATGTTTACTAGATCGTCCTTAAGTCAGAGCAGGAAATGAAGCCAGAGAGGCTAAAAGTCTGGAGAAGAACAAAGGGTGCCAGATTTGGGAACCAACTCTACTCCCAAATGCACCAGCTCTGCAGAGATCTTCTCTCTCTGAACCTAATCAACATTCTAGGTCCTCTAAAGTAAATGGAGAATGCCAATATCCTAAAAGAATCTCAAGAGAAAAAAATGAGGGCACAAAATAGAATCTGGTCCTTCTGATCCCCTTCATGTAAAACTGGATAGATGTCCCTTACAGAAAATCAAAAGGAAGTCTGAGTGATGCAGAGAGCTAGAATTTTGAGTCAGGAGTGTTGGTTTTTCCCTCCTGTGAAGATATTTAAGTAGAGAGGACAAATTAGGAACAAAAAAAAAATTCTCACACCCTCAGGTACCATTTTTTTCATTTAAGCATTGGGAAGAAAGGAAACATTGAATTATTCCACTCTAAGAAATGACCTACCGTGTGAGAGCCATTGAACCCTCCCATGGTAATGCACCTTTTAAAAGAGATTGCTTCGCAATGTCAATAATCTGATTATAGTTTGAGCCATGCATAAAGTGGAAATTATTGCACTCCTGGCAGCAAGGAATATGTTTGGAGAACAGGGGCGAGGGCACCACCCCAACTCTGCCAAGGAGCCCTAGCCTGGGTCAGCTCCTTCGTACCCTTCCAGTTGTTCTCAAAAGACTCTCTACCAGCCACAGGTTTTTTTCCAGAATGGCTTCTGCGGCAGGGGAGCCGACTGGGGAGGACCAAAATCAGCTGGGGGTTAGAGGGGCAGCAACCCGTACTTTCCATAGGAAATTTTCAGTGTGTGCATCTAACAAATGGAGAAACTACCACTGAAAGGCAGACATTCATAGGGCTACCATGCAAATTAAATGAGAAAAGACGTATATGGTCCCTGGCACATGGTAAGCACTCCATAAATGGCTACAGTGATGGTGATGATGATGATGATGATAATGGTTATGACTGATGTTTACAATTCAAAGAGATGGACGGGAACCACAACCAGGTCCTATTAATTCCTCTGCTAAATACACTCTGGATCCATCCACTTCTCCCAGCCCATTCACATCCCTCAGCCTAGGCCACAGTCATCTCTCACTTGGACAACTGCTGCAACCCCCAAAATGGTCTTCCTGGTTGGCCCTCTACCCCCTCTCCAAACCCTTCTCCTCACAGCATCCAAGTGAAACTGAAAGTTAAAGGCAAATGTGATCATGTCACTCCCCTGCTAAAACACTTTCAGTGGCTTCCCCCTACGCTGTGAATGAATCCATGCTCTGTAGCATGACTACCAGGCCCCAGGTGATAAAGCCTCTGTCCATACTCCCAACAGGTGCCACTAGACATTTCTGGTCCCTGATCACTCACACCCTCCTCCCCATACCTCAGAACTGTCCTGAGGGCTGTTTCTCTCCCAGGAGCCCTCCCTCCACTCCCTCTCTTCTTCTGGCTAATCTGACACATCCTTCAGATCTCACCCTAAACTTCACTTCTGTGAACTTCACCCTCCTAGACCCTCATACCAGAAGGGTCTCCCATTACAGCATTCCATAATGCCCTGGGGCTCTCCTTGAAGCATTTTCCACTCTTGTGGAAAATTTACTTAATTATTTGTGGTCATTTAATGCCTGCCTTCCCCATCAGACAGGAGGGTGGACGTATTTCTCTGCTTGCTCTCCACTGCACCCAGAGTGCCTAACAGAGCATATGGCATATGACGGGTGCTCAGTCAGAATCTGCTAGTTGACTGTCTAGTGAAGATAGGTGTGGGGTGTTGAAGTCCGGGGTTGGCACCCGTTCCTTGACACCTGGACAGCACTGCCACCTCCAGTTGCTAATTTGCCAGTGGTATCCTCTGCAGAAAAAAAGCCTTGGATTTTCAGCCACCCCCAAAAGGAACCAGCTGGTGAAGCTTTCTCAGTCCTCACTCCATTCATGGCCTGGCCATGATGACCAGTGACCCACCCCATGGCTGGTGTTATCCTCAGGTCTGTATGACGTGACCCTCCCTGCCAGGTAGGCTCACTGACTGCCGAATCAGCCAGGGTTCTGCCAGGAAACAACACACGCAACTTGGACAATTGGAGGAGAACTTAATAAAGGTACCTCCAACATGTGAGCTGGGTGTAGAGAAACCAAAAGCAATGGTAAGGAATCCCAAGGTCATTAACAGCAGAGGGGGAGCCAGTTACCACTCATAGACCTTAAGAGTCCAGAGGCAGAAGCCTTGAAACAGAGAGGACAGCCTTCTAGAAGCCCTAACTTTCAGTGGAGGGACACAGCCAACCTGTGATATCCCCAAGGGAGGGAGCTGAGAGAATCAATACCCTGACCTCACTCTCCCTTCATGCCAACACAACAGAAGCCAGAAGACAGAAGAGCCAGTTGTTTATTCCACACCGGACAGCTACTCAGGGCACAGAGCAGGGTGGAGAAGGCTGAAGAATGATCTGAGAGACAAACAGAAGATATCCAGCACATGCTGTCCCCTCTCTGAGGCTGGTGGTTAAGTGTAGCGACAGAGAAATGTAGTACAGAGGTTTGACTGTGAGGTCAGGCAGACAGAGGCTTGAATTGTAGCTTCTCAACTTCTGCTGTTGGACCTTGGTAAAAGACTTAGGGGATGCTGAGTCTCAGTTTACTCATCCATCAAATGGGGACAATAACAACATACATTTCATAAGCATTTAAAGACTAAATAAGATGATGCTCAAAAAGCACTAAGCACACTGCCTGGCACATAATGAGTGTTTTCATTACTTTTCATTACTCAGCAAGCCGGCTCCCCTGCCTCTTTCCAGGACACGGCAGGGAAAGGAAAGATCTGTGTATTCCTGTTAAGTTTTGAATGACAAGAAAGGCCAAAGGGTCTGGACTTTAATAGGGCTCTGCAGAGTGGCGCAAAGAAGCAATGGGAGTAAGGCCTCCACTCCTGGGCCCAGCCATGCCTCCAGGTGGCTGCCTTCCCCACGGAGGGACCCTGAGAGCATGCTCTGGCAAGCAGCAAGTTACCCTGGGAGTCTGCTGTGTTTTTCTCATCTGTCCTTCACAGGCACCTGAGCAAGAGTGACCTTCTTAAGAAAGTGGTCCAGCAGGCTGCAAAGTAAAGCATGGGCTTTGCAGTCAGAGATACAGGCTCTGCCAATTACCAGAATCGCAAACGTAGGCAGATTACTCAGTCTCTCTGAGCTCAGCATCTTCATCTGTAAAACACGGATACTCATGGAATCTATCTCATAGGATCGGTGGGAGAGCTAAATAAGATAATGATAGAAAGCACTATACACAGTTCCTGGCTCCTAATAAGGGCACCATAGAGGTCGGCTATTGATTATGATGATTATCATTAATAATAAAGTGCTCAGCACATGGGGGTACGCCTCAGTAAGCGCTAATACACGGTTCCTCCCGACTGAGTCACCTGCTCAGGGGCCTGAACATGGCCCGGGCATCCCGCCCCGCCGTCCCCTACCCCGGACCGCGAGCGGGGACCACTGGGGGAAGGAGGTCGGGATAACCCGGGGAGAGGCGCTCTAGGGGGCGCCAGGAAGAGGCGAGGCGCGCAACGCGGGCCTTCGCGCAGGTAGAAGAGCGTCGCCCGGGGAGACAGCCACCTCGCCGGTCATTTCACGCACAGCCGCCCGCGCCGCCGCCCACGGCCCCAGCCCGCACTCACCCTCCTGGCCGCGGGCGGGAGGCCCCAGCACCCACAGCAGTACCTGCCACCAGCCAAGGAGCCGCATGGTGCACGGCAGGCAGCGGCTCCACCACCCAGGCCGAAGGGCAACCGGCGCACAGCGACGCGAGTCGCGCTCCTTGCCGGCGGAAGGCTTGGGGAGGAGAGCCCGGGAGCGCGGGCGCGGCCCCGCGCCGCCATCTTAGCAGCTGGCAGCTGCCGCGGGCGCCATCTTGGTGCCGGGCGGCCGCCTCTGGTCTGTGGCCTGTGCCGTGGGGCTCGGGGCTGTTTGGGAGCCAAGCGCCCGCCATCTCAGGTCTTTTCGAAGTTTCCTGACCCTCAGGTCCTGGGCGGGGTTCCGGCAGAGGCCCGTTGCTGTCTTTCTTCACCCTGCAATCGGGGCCGGGCGGCCGGCAGCACACCCTGCGCCCGCCCAGCGCTTCGTTCCCGGGCCAGAAAGGCCTGGAAGCGTCCTCCTGGAGTGCCCCATCCAGGGTCAGATCCCTTTCCTCACCCATATTATCCTTACCAGGTTGCCAGATAAAACACAGGATGCCCAGTTAAATTTGAATTTCACATAAACAACGAATAATTTTTACTATAAGAGACCGACCGAGGCTAGGCTGCGGTAGTTTTGCTATAGTAAATTTTCTAGTGGTCCCAGGAGGATCTGACACAGTGGACAACATGGGTGGAAGAGCCCACATTCTTGATCACTACATTCATCTTTTGGCCAACAACCTCCCTCTCCCCCAAAAGTGTAGTAGCAAATATTTTCTTCTTTAAATTATTCTCTCCCATACCCTCCATACTAGTTTTGAAGGTCATGATAAAGCCAATGGGACAGAGGATTAAGCGGATTTAGGCTTAATGAAAAGGAGGCTGATTTGACTCAGCTGGACACTCCAACGTGGATGCTCTGTGGTTACAACTCCTTCCTTTTTGTTATGTCCTTTTCCCTCTCTGTGTTTTAGTTGTTTGTTTGGACAGATGCACTTACAGATGTTAGACTTGTTGCCTTTCGATAAATACTATATATACAATCTCTGATGGAAACTCAATAAATACAGCCAACAGGATAGAATGCGAATTTGACTGTCTCGCCACCAGGTGGCACATGCACTTATTTGTAGTGAGAAAATTGCATTCAGGTTTGAAACTTTGATTTTACTTTCGTTTCTAGGGGGTAAAAAAGTTGACATCATCCTCTTCCTTTGGCTGAGATGAACTCTATACACCAACACCATACAGCCTGGGGATTGTTCATACAAGAATCTGATAATAATTGGAATTGTTCTTCACAGCTACACACCTGCACTCCTGGTGTTTTGTCCCCCTTGATAGGTTTGCCTAAATTTTTTTAATCTATTGAGTCATGAGGACCTCTTTGTCTCTCTCCCTCCCTCTCTCTCATCAACAGACAAGTATTTACTTTCATTTAGATCACTGTGGCAAAGTGTATTCTCCAAAGCTTGCCACAAAAATATTCCCCATCCCACATGCCGCTGTGCAATGTAATTTTGCCACTGCCCCATCAATAGGTAGAATCTAATTTCCCTCCCCTTGAATCTGGGTGGTCCTGTGATTCACATATAACCAAGAGAATGTGGCAGTGTATGAAATGATCCTGTATGACTTCTGAGGCTACACAGCTTTATCCTTTTTTGCTGGAAGGTTTGCACAGGCGTTCTGAGCCACTAAGTAAGTAGATGGACTGTCCTGAGGCTGTATGCTCTGAGGAAGTTCAAACTAGCTTGCATAGGGAAGCCGTGACACTTCAAGAAGAGAGATGCCCACCATCACCAGCTGAGCCTGGCCCCATTCTGTTGCAGCTTTGGCAACTATTGGACTACTACTGCCTGAGAGACCATAGCCAGAGATGCACAGCTTGAGCTCTTTCCAAATCCCTGACCCACAGAAACAGAAATTTTAAAAATGTCATTTTAAAAATGGTTCTGAAGAACCTAGGGGCAGGACAGGAATAAAGATGCAGACGTAGAGAATGGACTTGAGGACAAAGGGAGGGGGAAGGGTAAGCTGGGACAAAGTGAGAGAGTGGCATGGACATATATACACCACCAAATGTAAAATAGATAGCTAGTGAGAAACAGCCGCATAGCACAGGGAGATCAGCTCGGTGCTTTGTGTCCACCTAGAGGGGTGGGATAGGGAGGGTGGGAGGGAGACGCAGGAGAGAGGAGATACGGGGATATATGTATATGTAGAGCTGATTCACTTTGTTATAAAGCAGAAACTAACACACCATTGTAAAGCAATTATACTCCAATAAAGATGTTGAAAAAAAATTGTTATTTTAAGTCACTAAGTTTTTGGTGATTTTTTAAATAGAATAGATAACTGGATTGTGTTATTTTGTAATGTAATACCTTTAATCTGAAGAGGCTATTTAATTAATTTAATAAATCAATACTTTGGGCATGTATTCACATAGTTATTCTTCCAAGCTCCTTTCCTGTCTTTATCATTTTAATTTTGTATTTTGATGGACTTAAGATGACCCAATGTACTCATTATTATTTCATCAATACTGGATATGCTTTGTAGTTATAACAAAAGCAGATTAAACTAAGCTCCTTCAATAATTAAGTAGCCTCCCAAGATATTTAAGAGACTTGTGTCCTGAAGCACAAGGTAGATCAGGCAATGTATAGTAGTTAAGAAAACTCTAAAAAAAAAAAAAAATCACAGGCCATAACCTAAGTTTCATTCCTAATCAAAACCATGCTTTACTTTGATGTACATGAGATGCTACCTGGCATAATCACAAGTATAAACCTCAACTGTAAAAAAAGGAGACCTCTGCATTTCTTTTTTTTTTTTTTAATGTTTTCTTTTTTTTTTTAATTTATTTATTTTATTTATTTATTTTTGGCTGCATTGGGTCTTCGTTGCTGTGCGCGGGCTTTCTCTAGCTGCAGAGAGCGGGGGCTACTCTTCATTGCGGTGCACGGGCTTCTCATTGCGGTGGCTTCTCTTGTTGCAGAGCACGGGCTCTAGAGCACAGGCTCAGTAGTTGTGGTGCACGGGCTTAGTTGCTCCGCAGCATGTGGGATCTTCCTGGACCAGGGCTCGAACCCGTGTCCCCTGCATTGGCAGGCAGATTCTTAACCACTGCTCCACCAGGGAAGCCCCAACCTCTGCATTTCTGATCTGGGTATTAAGCCCTTGGCATTTATGATTTCACTCAGATGGCTTTCTCCCAGAGATATCATTCTTATTTGACTCATTAGGAAACTAAAGCCAGAGAAAATGGGTCAGTGTCACATAGGGAGTTTCTGACAGAGCTGAAGCTAGAAAATCAATCTGAATTCAAAATTTTTACACTGATATACAACCAGTAACCCATTTCAAATGTTATCACACTGTTAACCAATACTTCATAATAGCTTGTGTAATAAATATTAGATTTAACTAAATTGATTGTGTTTAAAAGCTAATGAGAAGGATCCTACTGAGAGAGGTTTCAGATACAGGAGAGAGGATAATTTCTGAGGAAAAAGTACGGTGGGATCCAAAGAGGGATAAACTAGAAACAGTAAGAGGAATATTTCCTTCATTGTAATAGGAGGAAAGGATGAATGCAGATAAGCTATTTTCTGTGTCAAGAAGAAAGGTGGTCTGCTGAGAGAGAGCATGTGGTAATCTAAGTATCTAAGGAGAGTGGAGAGTGGAAATCTGAAATAACCTAAATAAAGAATGGCATGAGAGCTGACTAAGGATACTGCTAAGATAGTGCTGGGGATCCAGCTGTGGTTGCAAAGCAGGAATTTATAGTGGCAAATGGCAGTTAAGCATTTTTCTCCAATAGCATTTAGCAGCCCTGGAGTAAAAGGGAGCCAGAATTAGCCCAGAGTTAGTGTTTTGCCAGGCTTGCACGATGGAAAGTCCGCGGCGGGGGTTAGGGGGGAGTTAGTTGAAGATAATGATAGTTGCTAATGTCCTTATCGGTATAGTTGTGTCTTAACATCAGTTTGAAAGGGAAATCTTATGAGTTGGTTATTCCTTAGGTACGTGAGTACTTAGTATAACCTAACAATCACGTACAATCAGTGTATTGATTATCTAGTGTTGCATAACAAATTACCCAAAACTTTGTCTTAAAATAGGAATAATCATTTATTATCTCACACCATTTATGTGGGTAAGGAATTCAGAAATGTCTTACTTGGGTGGTTCTAGCTCAGGATCTCTCATGCGATTGCAGTCAAGATGTTGGCTTGGGCTGCAGTTACTTGTAGGCTTGACTGGGGCTGGAAGATCTGCTTCCAAGATGGCAAGTTGACACTGACTGTTGGTAGGATGGCTCAGTTCTTAACCATGTGGATCTCTCCATAGGAGAGTTTCTATGTTCTAATGATATGACAGATGGCTTCCCCCAGACCAAGTGATCCAAGGGAGCAATGCTAAATGCAGTCTATTATGTCCTAGACTCAAAAATCACACGTCGGGACTTCCCTAGTGGTGCAGTGGTTAAGAATCTGCCTGCCAATGCAGGGAACATGGGTTCGATCCCTGGTCCAGGAAGATCCCACATGCCACAGAGCAACTAATCCCGTGTGCCACAACTACTGAGCCCGCGAGCCACAACTACTGAGCCCGCATGCCACAACTACTGAAGCCCATGCGCCTAGAGCCTGTTCTCTGCAATGAGAGAAGCCACCACAATGAAAAGCCTGTGCACCACAACTAGAGAAAGCCTGCACACAGCAACAAAGACCCAATGCAGCCAAAAATAAATAAATAAATAAATAAAATAAATTTTAAAAAAGAAATCACACATCATCATTTCTGCAATATCCTGTTGGCTATACATTTTACCATGTACAATGTAGGAGGGGACAACACAAGGACATAAATACCGGGAGGTGAGGATCACTAGGAGCCATATGGGAGGCTGGCTTACCACAACTGAGTAATAAGATGTGAATACCTATAGTATTAATACTTGATGATGTTATAGTAATAAGAAAATAACATAAAAAATACTTATCCAAGCCATTACCTAATGGTCAATTACCTACTTACCTAATATGTTCTTCCTCCCCTTTTCAATTCATTGAATCTGATTTTTTTGAGATGTACTTGAGCTTACAACAGATTTGAGAAGTTCTGTTTAGGAAATGCCAAATCCTCAAGCAATAAAAAAAATCCATAAATTATGATTCAACTTACTGTGTTTGATAGTATACCCAACATAGCATTTGGAGATACTGATTCACTAATCCCACCTTCAAAATATTAAAACTGACATAAAAATGGTGACTATAAAAAAGGACAGGGGGCTTCCCTGGTGGTGCAGTGGTTGAGAATCTGCCTGCCAATGCAGGGGACACGGGTTCGAGCCCTGGTCTGGGATGATCCCACATGCCGCGGAGCAACTGGGCCCGTGAGCCACAACTACTGAGCCTGAGCGTCTGGAGCCTCTGCTCCGCAACAAGAGAGGCCGCGATAGTGACAGGCCCGCGCACCGCGATGAAGAGTGGCCCCCACTCGCCGCAACTGGAGAAAGCCCTCACACAGAAACGAAGACCCAACACAGCCAAAAAATAAACATAATAAATAAATAATAAATAAAAGTTTTAAAAAAAAAAAAAAAAAAAAAAAAAAAAGGACAGGGAGTTCCCTGGTGGTCCAGGGGTTAGGACTCAGGACTTTCACTACCATGGCCTGGGGTTCAATCCCTGGTCGGGGAACTAAGATTCCACAAGCCCCACGGCATGGCCAAAAATAACCAAAAGGACAATAGGCTATCTTTTGTCTTAAAAACTAACACATGCTTTATGGCACATGCTAGAATACTCTTTGACATAAATTATAGCAATATTTTTTTGGGTCTATCTCTTAAAGCAAAGGAAATAAAAGCAAAATAAACAAGTGGGGCTAATCAGACTTAAAAGCTTTTGCAGAGCAAAGGAAATCATCAACAACCTACTGAATGGGAGAAAATATTTGCGTATGATATGACTGATAAGGGATTAATATCCAAAATATATAAACAGCTCATAGAACTCAACATCAAGAAACAAACAACCCAATTAAAAAATGAGCAGAAGACATGAATAGACATTTCAGAGAAGACATACTGATGACCAACAGGCACATGAAAAGATGTTCAACGTCATTAATCATCAAAGAATTGCAAATTAAAACTACAATGAGATATCACCTCACACCTGACAGGATGGCTGTCATCAAAAAGACCACAAATAACAAATGTTGGCAAGGATATGGAGAAAAGAGAACTCTCATACGCTGTTGGTGGGAACATAAACTGGAGCAACTGCTGTGGAAAACAGTATGTTTCCCAAAAAACTAAAAACAGAATTACCATATGACCCAGCACTTCCACTCCTGGGTATATATCTGGAAAAAAACAAAAACACTAATTTGAAAAGATACATGCACCTCAATGTTTACAGCAGCATTATTTACAGTTGCCAAGATATGGAAGCAGCCTAAGTGTCCATCAGCAGACAAATGGATAAAGAAGATGTGGTGTATATATGTACAATGGAATATTACTTAGCCATAAAAAAGAATTTTTGCCATTTGCAACAACATGGATGGACTTGGAGGGTATTATGGTAAGTGAAATATGTCATACAGAGAAAGACAAATACTGTATAATATCACTTATAAGTGGAATCTAAAAAATAATACAAACTAGTGAATATAACAAAAAGGAAACAGATTCACAGATATAGAGAACAAACTAGTGGTTATCAGTGGGGAGAGGGAAGGGGGAGGGCATTAAGAGGGCATAATACAAACTATTATGTATAAAATAAACAAGCTACAAGGATATATTGTACAATACAGGGAAGATAGCCAATACTTTATAACTATAAATGGAATATAACCTTTAAAAATTGTGAATTACTGTGTTGTACACCTGTAACTTATATAATACTGTACATCAACTATAGCTCAATCTTTTAACAAGTAAACAAAAAAAAAACAGTACATGCAATTCTTAAGAAGGAAAATAAAATCATTCAAGTCTTGGAAGTATCCTTACAGTCAAGTCTTCCAAGCAAGAATAACTGTGCAGGGACTACCCTGGTGGTCCAGTGGCTAGGACTCCGAGCTCCCAATGCAGGGGGCCCAGGTTCAATCCCTGGTCAGGGAATTAGATCCCACATGCCACAACTAAGATCCAGCATGCCACAACTAAAGATCCCACATACCGCAACTAAAAAAGATCCCAGAGACTTCCCTGGTGGCACAGTGGTTAAGAATCCGCCTGCCAATGCAGGGGGCATGGGTTCGAGCCCTGGTCCGGGAAGATCCCACATGCTGCAGTGCAACTAAGCCCATGCGCCACAACTACTGAGCCTGCACTCTAGAGCCCGCAAGCCACAACTACTGAGCCTGCGTGCCTCGAGCCCGTGCTCCGCAACAAGAGAAGCCACCGCAATAAGAAGCCCGCGCACCACAATGAAGAGTAGTCCCCACTCGCTACAACTAGAGAAAGACCGCATGCAGCAATGAAGACCCAACGCAGCCAAAAAGAAATAAATAAAATAAAATAAATAAATTTATTTTTAAAAAAAAAAGATCCCAGGTGCCGCAACTAAAAAAGATCCCTCATGCCGCAACTAAGACCTGGCACTGCCAAATAAATAAATATTAAAAAATATAATAATAACTGTGCAGAGAATTCCCTGGCAGTCCAGTGGTTGGGACTCCGCGCTTTCACTGCTGAGGGCGCGGGTTCGATCACTGGTTGGGGAACTAAGATCCCACAAGCCGCAAGTCGCAGCCAAAGGAAAAAAAAAAGAACAACTGTGCATCAATTGATGTTCCTCTTCTTTCTCTTGTCCATTCCCCACTCCAGATAACCTTCAGATAATGTGAAAGTTAAAGGAATATCTTGTGATACTGCCTGATGTTCTGCTAATACAGATAACAAAATGCCCAAATCAATGGGCATGTTTTACAAATTTGAAAATTCAACATCTGCTTTCATTTTATTAAGATACTTTCATGTTAAAAGACCTTTTAGAATGTATAGCAAAAGTTAAAATTATCATACTAAAATATGTCAGGTGACGGGTTAAGTATTTTAGTTTGGTTATATATCCCATATAATTCTTGCAATATCTCTGGCATAGACATTATATACATTTTTTTAAATGAAGAAAATAAAAGAGTAAATAATTTGCCTCAGGTCCCACGTTAAATGGCAGAGCTTGAATTTGAACCCAAAACTAAACTCTGTCAGTATGCCAAATTGCCCAAATGCATTAGTAAGTCCCCTACATATGAAGGAGTTCCATTCCGAGAGCACGTTCGTAAGTCCAATTTGTTCCTAAGTCCAACAAATTAGCCTAGGTACTCAACTAACACAATCGGCTATGTAGTACTGCACTGTAATAGGTTTATAATAATTTTCACACAAATAATACACAAAAAACAAACACAAAAAATACAGAAAACATTTTTAATCTTACAGTACAGTACCTTGACAAGTACAGTAGTACAGTACAACAGCTGGCATACAGGGGCTGGCATCGAGGGAACAGGCAAGAAGAGTTACTGACTGGAAGAGGGAGAGGAGGTGGGAGACGGTAGAGCTGAAGGATCGTCAGCAATGCGAGACAGAGGGCCAGCTGCAATTTCACTCACACCTGACGCTGATGGCACAGGTTCTGGTTCCTTGCTAGATTCAATTCTATCTACCCTCTTGAAAAACCGATCCAGCGATGTCTGGTTAGTACTGTACCAGCTACATCACCGCTGCTTTTACGCTTGCTTCCGGACATCCCGGGCTTGAAATAAAGATACTGTACTACTGTACTCTATACAGTACTGTACAGTATACGAAAACACAACCACTTGTAGAAGACGCACGCGTGTGACAATGTACACCAGACATGTGTACTAATTAAGTGATTCAACATGTGAACCCACGTTTGCTTCGTTGAAAGTTCGCAACTTGAAGGTTCGTATGTAGGGGACTTACTGTATTCTCATTTAATTCTCACTACAAACCCATCTCTGAGGCTTAGAAAGATTAAGCAACAACCTGAGAAAGGTCATAAACTACTGAGTGGCTGTGCAGGGACTCAAATCCAGGTCCATCTCTAAATCCAATGTGTTTTGCTATAAACATAGAAATTAAAAGTAACACATATTATAAATATCAAATTAGGAATATGAAACAAATAATTTACTGAAATAGGCAGTGAGTGCCCTAGAACAACATTTTACCAGTAGTCAATATATCTATTCCAAATCAGGGTTCAAACTTTTCACAAACGCCAGATCAATAATATCTAACTTCATATAAGCTAACTGCAACAAAAGTATTACTTTGTCAAATGCCATGAAGAGAACAAATCTTTATTCAAATACCTCTGCTCTCATTGGGAAGCTGCTGTGTGGGGTGCTATGGCAGGGGTGAAGGGGAGAGAGAAAAAGGTTTAGAGGATGCTTTACAAGAGCAGGAAACTGGCCATTGGTAAGACATCCGTGTGCAGAGGAGGACTATAATTTGAAAACAAAGGTAATATGTTTAGCCATATTTCATTCACACTTCTAAAGTCTACTCAAAGGGATACCCAAGAATCTGAAGTTTACTTGGAACAGATCTCAGGCCAGATGTTGTACTTTAAACTAGTGCCTTTTTTTTCTCTTTGCTTTCCTTCCTCATCCCACCTTTCTTTAAATATCCTTTGTTTATAAAAATCTTTTTAAAGATAATAGTGTCATTGTAAGGATTCTTTCAAACAGTTTAAATATTTTGTAAAATAGCAATTCTAGAAAATAAAGAAAATTCTTCTAAAACCCATACACCCTAAAATTCAAAGTAGAGCACATTGCTTCCCTAAACTGCCTTGCTAAGTCAAAAGACGCTTTTTTGTGAGTCTGGGACATCTTATACAAAAATGCAAGGAAGCAGACAAAGAATACTAGGGCTATGCCAAAATGATTGAGGAGCCAAACTGGCTCCTACAAGCCAAAGATGGAACAATTTGAGCATAAAAATGAATAATTTCAATAGAAGGAGATATATCATATATGTTAGAATCCATGAGTTCATATTGAAACATATTTTTAAACCTTTAATGAACCAAAATTATGTCAGTGATTCTCAGTTTCTGTTTGAAAGTAGAGAAATAATGATTATTTGACTGGTTTCCCTATCATTTCATGAACTAGGTGTTCTCACCTACACTATCAGCCAGGTTAGGTCCTGCTGTCTCTTGAGTGAGGCTCATTTAGGTGAAAGCAGCCAACCTATACTGAGAATGTGGGGCTCAGAAGTCTCCAGCACCCTCAGCTAGTGACCAGTGAAGACAGCATGCTCACTCTCTGTTGCTGAAAATGGAATGAAGGAACTTTTAGGATTTAATAACTCCTTTAAAGAGAAACACCTGTATCCATGCCTGGACCAGAGCTCACACTTCAATACTGATCTGCAAATGAGTATGGTTTTTTGGTTTGTTTTTGTTTTTTTTGTTTTTAATTGAAGTGTAGTTGATTTACAATATATGTTAGTTTAAGGTGTATAACATAGGGATTCAACATTTTATAGATTATACTCCATTTAAAGTTGTTACAGGACTTCCCTGGCGGTCCAGTGGTTAGGGCTCCATGCTTCCACTGCAGGGGGCACGGATTCGATTCCTGGTCAGGGAACTAAAATCCCGCATGCTACACAGTGCAGCCAAAAAATTAAAATAAAATAAAATAAAATAAAATAAAGTTATTACAAACAAAGGCAGAACACTCTGACGTAAATCACAGCAAGATCTTTTTTGATCCACCTACTGGAGTAATGAAAATAAAAATAAACAAATGGGACCTAATTAAATGTAAAAGCTTTTGCACAGCAAAGGAAACCATAAACAAAACAAAAAGACAACCCACAGAATGGGAGAAAATATTTGCAAATGAAGTGACCGACAAGGGATTAATTTCCAAAATATACAAACAGCTCATGCAGCTCAATATAAAAAAAAAACAAACAACCCAATCCAAAAATTGGCAGAGGATCTAAATAGACATTTCTCTAAAGAAGAGAGACAGATGGGCAAAAAGCACATGAAAAGATGCTCAACGTCACTAATTACTAGAGAAATGCAAATAAAAACTGCAATGAGGTATCACCTCACACCAGTCACAACGGCCATCATCAAAAAATCTACAAACAATAAATGCTGGAGAGGGTGTGGAGAAAAGGGAACCCTTCTACACTGTTGGTGGGAATGTAAATTGATACAGCCACTATGGAGAACAGTACGGAGGTTCCTTAAAAGACTAAAAGTAGAACTACCATATGACCCAGCAATCCCACTCCTGGGCATATACCTAGAGAAAACCATAATTCGAAAAAATACATGCACACCAATGTTCATTGCAGAACTATTTACAATAGCCAGGATATGGAAGCAACCTAAATGTCCATCAACTGAGGAATGGATAAAGAAGATGTGGTACGTATATACAGTGGAATATTACTCAGTCATAAAGAGAACAAAATAATGCCATTTGCAGCAATGTGGATGGACTTAGAGATTGTCATACTGAGTGAAGTAAGTCAGACACAGAAAGACAAATATCACATGATATCGCTTATATGTGGAATCTAAAAAAAAAGGGTACAACTGAACTTATTTACAAAACAGAAGTAGAGTCACGGATGTAGAAAACAAACTTATGGTTACCAGGGGATAAGGGGAGGGATGGCGGGGAGGATAAATTGGGAGACTGGGATTGACACATACACACTACTATATGTAAAACGGGTAACTAATAAGAACCTGCTGTATAGCACAGGGAACTCTATTCAATACTCTGTAATGGCCTATATGGGAAAAGAATCTAAAAAAAAAAAAAAAAGAGTGGATATATGTATATGTATAACTGATTCACCTTGCTGTACACCTGAAACTAACACAACATTGTCAATGAAATATACTCCAATAAAAATTTTTAAAAAATAAAGTTATTACAAAATAATGGCTATATTTCCATGTGCTATACAATATACCCTTGTTTATTTATTTTATACATAGTAGTTTGTATCTCTTAACCCTATACCCTTATTTGCCTCTCCCGCCTTCCCTCTCCCCACTGGTAAAAAAGAAATTTTAACCACCTAATCACCTTTGGAAGATGCTAGAGAACTAACTCATTATTCTGAAAACTGATAGGTAAAAGGAAAGAATTAGGTGTTTATGTGTCCTTCCCACACAAAGTTTATTTCAGGGTAACCAAATATTTGACAAGGGGAAGCTTATTTGTATAGAAATATTTGAGCCAATTAAAGAAACAATAGAATTTTAAATTGCCATTTAGCAGCCCCTAATGAAATAATGAAGCTAGGCCATCATCAAAGGCTACTATGATGGTTAATTTTACGTGTCAACTTGCCTGGGCTAAGGGATGCCCAGAGAGCAGGTAAAACATTATTTCTGGGTGTGGCTGCAAGGGTGTCTCTGGAAGAGATTAGCATTTGACTAGGTAGACTGAGAAAAGATCACCCTCACCAGTGCAGGTGGGCATCGTCCAGTCTGTTGAGGATTTGAATAGAAGAAAGTGGTAGAAATAGGGCAAATTTTCTTTTTAACTTGAGCTGGGACATCCATTTTTTCTTGTCCTCAGACATTGGCGCTCCTGGTTTTCAAGTCTTTGGACTTGGAGCGGGACTTGCATCATTGGCCCCCCGATTCTTGAGCCTTTGGACTGGGACTAAAACCCCTGGCTCCCTGGTTTTCAGGCCTTTAGAATCAGACTGAATTACACCACCAGCTTCCTGGTTCTCTAGCTTGCAGATGGCAGATCATGGAACTTCTTGGCCTCCTTAATCTCATGAGCCAATTCCTGTAATATATCTTTATCTATCTATCTATCTATCTATCTATCTATCTATAGCTATTAAAACCATTAAGTGAAAAGCTGAAGAGGAATTTTTAAATGGATGAATCAGGCTAAGAACACTTTAATATCACCATAAAAGACAATCAGTTATTATGGACAAACTAATATGATGAAATAGGAAGTGCAAAACACTACCTAAGATGGACAAAAAATCAACATGGAATCTCATCACACCTCTAGAGCTCACTACCAATTTACAGAAAATACAGGAGTTAGAGAACTTCAAATAACACCATGGGAGGGACTTCCTGGGTGGCACAGTGGTTAGGAATCCGCCTGCCAATGCAGGGGACACGGGTTTGATCCCTGGTCCTGGAAGCTCCCACATGCCGTGGAGCAACTAAGCCCATGCACCACAACTACTTAGCCTGCGCTCTAGAGCCCATGAGCCACAACTACTGAGCCCACATGCTGCAACTACTGAAGCCCACATGCCTAGAGCCCATGCTCCGCAACAAGAGAAGCCACCGCAATGAGAAGCCCGCGCACTGCAACAAAGAGGAGCCCCCACTCGCCGCAACTAGAGAAAGCCCGCACGCAGCAACGAAGACCCAATACAACCAAAAAATAAATAAATTTTTTTTAAAAAAATAATAAATAAATAAATAACACCATGAAAATGCAATCAACAAAATTCAGAATTTGGGGGGAAATGACCTAGTTTCTTCAACAAATAAATTAAAAGAAGGGAAAAAGAGAAATGGAATCCATAAGAGAGACTTAAGAGACATAGAGATTGAATGCAGCTGGGCACCTTGTTTGGATGGTAGTTCTAACACTTATGTGACAAAAATTATTAAGAAAATATTAGCAAACAAAATCCAGCAATATATAAAAGGAATTATAAACCATGGGTCCCAGGAATACAAAAATGGTTTAACATCCAAAAAAATCTATTAATGTAATATACCATATTGAACTATTTGTTCAATAATGTAGAATAAACCACATGATCAATTGATGCAGAAAAAGCATTTACAAAATTCCACACCCAATCATGATTTAAAAAAAAAAAAACTTTCAAAAAACTAGGAACAAAGGGAACTTCCTCTTAAAAATATCTACCATAAACATACAGCTAACATTACACTTAACGACGAAAGACTGAATGTTTTCCTGCTAACAACAGGAATAAGGCAATGATGTCCACTCTATTTCTAGTCAACACCGTATTGAAGGTTCTAGCCAGTGCAGTAAGCAATGAAAAGAAATTAAAGGTGTAGAGTTTGGAAAGAAAGAACAACTGTCCTTATTCAGAGATGGCATGATTTTGTATGCAGAAAATCCTATGGAAACTCCCCAGAAAACTACCAGAAATACTATGTAAGTTTAGCAAGGTTGCCAGATACAAGATAAATATACAAAATGGACTGTATTTCTGCATACCAGCAACAAACAATACTTAAAGTGAAATAAAGAAAACAATTCCATTTATAATATCATCAAAAATAATAAAATATCGGGACTTCCCTGGTGGTCCAGCGGTTAAGACTCCGCGCTCCCAATGCAGGGGGTCCGGGATTTGATCCCTGGTCAGGGAACTAGATCCCGCATGCTGCAACTAAGAGCCCGTGTGCTGCAACTAAAAAAGAAAGGATCCCGCATGCTGCCACTAAGGATCCCGCGTGCTGCAACTAAGACCCAGCACAGCCAAATAAATAAATAAATAAATATTTTTTTAAAAAATAATAAAATATCTAGGAATAAATTTAACAAAATAAGTGGAAGTTTTATACACTGAAATCTATAAAACACTGCTGAGAGAAATCAAGGAATACCTAAGCCAATGGAGAGATATACCATGTTCTTAAATTGGAATATTGTTATGATGGCACATCTTTCCAAATTAATCTATAAGATACAATATAATCCCTAACAAAATAATGGGGATTTGTAGAAACTGACAATTGTATCCTAAAATCTATAAGGAAACATAAAGACCAAAATAGCCAAAACAATTTTAAGGAAGAAAAACAAAAGTACGAAGACTTACACTACCTGATTTCAAAACTTATTATAAAACTATATAAATCAAGGAAGTGTAGTATTGGCATAAGTACTAGCATATAAATCAATGGGATAGACAAGAAAGGCCAGATATAAACTTATACATTTATGGTCAATTGATTCTCAATAAACATGCCAAAGTAATTCAATGGGGGAAAGGATAGTCTTATGGTGCTGGAATAATTGGTTAGACATACAAAGTAGAATGAACTGTACACTTACAATGGGTGAATTTTTTGATATGTAAATTATACTTCAATAAAGGGCAATTAAATAATTTTTTCTTACAATTATCGGAAAATTAGGACAATTTTTTTGTTTTTGTCCACACCGTATAGCTTGCGGGATCTTAGTTCCCTGACCAGGGATTGAACCGGGGTCCCCGGCAGTGGAAGCGCTGAGTCCTAACCACTGGGCCGCTAGGGAATTCCGAAATTAGGACAATTTTAACACTGTCTGGATACTTGGTGATATCTAGGAATTATTATTTTTCAAAGTGTAATAATGGTATCATGCTTATGTGTTTTAGAAAGTCTTTAGTTTTAGATTTATGTATGGACATATTTTAGGATGACATGATATGATTTGGAGAATTTGCTTCAAAATAATTGAGGGGGAAAGAGAATGGGTAGGGATATAGATTAAAAAACAAAAGACAGGTCTTGAATTTTTAATTACTAAAGCTTGGTGATGGCCACATGGAGGGTCATTATACTCTTATTTTTACTAAGTTTTGTGAAAGTTTGTAATTTCCAAAATTAAACAGAATTTTTACAAAGACTTCTTCTGTATGTGCTGTTTTTGTTACAGTCCTACAGTTACTCCAAAAAAATCATGATCAGTTTCAGTCATCAGCCATTCTGCACCTGGCATATTGAGGGTGCATAACACTTTGCAGTTATTATTTGTTTCTTTATGTGACAGAGGGAGCACGACAGCCACAGAAGTAGCTCCCAACATGATCTAAAAGCCAGAGTCATCACGATTTATGAATGATCTCTTATCTGATACTTCTTTTCTTAATTTACTTTTTATTGAAGTATAGTTGATGTACAATGTTGTGTTAGTTTCTAGTGTATAGCAAAGTAATTCAGTTATACATTACACTTTTTCATATTCTTTTCCATTATGGTTTGTTACAGGATTATCTGATACTTCTGAGCTTATAAGAGAATAAGCACAATAACCAGTTTTTCTGTGGAAATTCATCTAAAAACAAGCCTAAGGCTTAGGACTAAGCAGATGGGCTGGAGTTTCACTGGCTCTGTGCTAAAATTAATTAGCTAGTTTGAGAGATAAAGCATGTTAAAATATCAATTCAGACCAAATAAAAATTGCATTACATGGTTTAAGTTCTACATATTAAGGCATCTGTTTTCTAGTATGCGTTCCTAGAGGTTAGGGACTTGTGTCTTGTTCAGTATGTGAGCTGCTACATTGTACAGGAGATGCTCAACAGTTACTAAGGTTGTTGAATTTATTAGGTCAGTTGAAAGCTTGGGAAAATTACCAATTAAAGTGGGGTTTTTTTACCTAAAATATAATAAACTATTTTCAGAAGTGGTCCCCACATCTGTTAGAATAGCTATTATCAAAAAGACAAGAAATAACAAGCATTGGAGAGGATGTGGAGAAAAGGGAACACTTGTGCACTGTCAGTAGGAACGTAAACTGCTGCAGCCACTGTGGAAAACAGTATGGAGGTTCCTCAAAAAATTAAAAATAGAACTACCACGTGATCTCGTAATTCCACTCTGGCTATTTATCCAAAGAAAGTGAAAACATTAACATGAAAAGATATATGCACTCCCATGTTCATTGTCGCATTATTTACAATGGCCAAGATATGGAAACAACCTAAGAGTCCAATGACAGAAGAATGGATAAAGAAAACATGGCATATAGAAATAGAAATCTATATATCACGTTTATCTATACACCGAAATATTATTCAGTCATAAAATAGAATAAAATCTTGCCATTTGTGACAACATGGATGGACCCTTAGGGTATTAAGCTGAGTGAAATAAGTCAGACAGAGAAAGACAAATACTGTAAGATCTCACTTTTACGTGGAACCTACGAAACAAAAATCAAAACCAAGCTTACAGAGAACAGACTGGTGTGCGACAGATTGGTAGGGGGTAGGGTGTGGGCTAAAGGGGTGAGTGGAGTCAAAAGGTACCAACTTCCAGTTATAAAATAAATAAGTCACGGGGATGTAATATGCAGCATGGTGAACATAGTTAATAATATTATGTTGCATATTTGAAAGTTGCTAGATTTTAAAAAAGTTCTCATCACAAGAAAAAAAGAATTCTGCAACTATGGATGGTGATGGATGTTAACTAGACTTATGTGATCATTTCACAATATATACAAATAGCAAATCAGTATGTTGTACACCTGAAACTAATATGTTAAAAAAAAAAAAAGAGTAGCTCCTTTTGGCCCCACACCCTCCACCAGCAATTAAAAACAGTATTTACTTTCATTTACAAAGGGATAGATCTTGAGCTATACCAGGAGAAATATAACCCCTCGATATAGGCAGGGGCATCTTAATCTGTCGTATGTATTTGGCTTGGATATACTCTATCGAACCAACTCCCCCTACCATGTGTGCATGTGCATGCACACACTCACATGCTCCCTAGCCTACTTAATACTATGTCACCACTCATTGACTCCTCTCTTTCCATTACTGACACCAAGTTCTATTAACTACCTATTTCAGATCAGTCTGTCCACTTCTCTCTTCCTCACTGCCTGATCTTAATCTGAATATCTCAACTCAAATGAGACTTTACCACTGTGCCTGCCTCTGATTTTCCTCCTCCAAGCCAACCTAAACTACAACTGCGAGTGTCATTCCCTTATTTAAAACCTTCCAATGGCTTGCCATTGTCCTCAAAAGGAAACAGAAACTCTTTAAATTGATTTTCAGGGCTCTTCTATGATCTGGTCCATTTCATCTCCACTTCTCAACCCTTGTTCACCACCACCACTTACCATACATAATAATTTGTTTAAAGAATTTCATATATACAACTCTTCCAGGTCTGTGTATGTGTATGTTGTTTTTCCTGTCCCTAATATTCTCCCCCTCCTCCACACACCAATCCATCTTTCAGCTCCCAGCTTAAACGTCATTTTGAGCACTCTCATAGCCCACCTCATTTACCCCAGAAACAGTATTCATCATATTGTATAATTTTCTGATTACTTGTCCAAATCTTTCATTAGACTACAAACCAGTAGTCTAGTGCACCCAGAAGAGTGTTTGGCTCAACGATGGTATGCAAATATTCAGTAAATTAACAATTTTTTTTAAATGACACCTAATAATCACTTAAATTAGCTTCAGAACCCTCAATTTGGTTTCATGTAACCTGTAGGATTTTGCTTCTTCATTCTACCCCAACTTCAGCCCACAACCCTTACTTACCTATAGAGATGTGGTAGAGATTGCCACTAAAATCCATTCTCTCCTTGCGTAACTAGACCTGGCTGCCCAAGTAGAGACTACACTTCCCAGTGCCTCTTGCAGCTATATGTATTCATGTGACCAACCTACTGTCAAAAGAATGTGAGAAGTTATATAACTTATTTACTTAAAACGGCTTAGACTTCCAAAGCCCATCAATTCAGGGGCTAAAATGAAAACAACTGAGTAATCTCAGAAGCCATATTTTGAAAACAGCAAAGTCAGTTAGAGCCCAGGTCCTTGAAAGACTGCATGGAGGACAGCACAGGACACTTAAGTGGTGAGAAATGTGCTAGCCCTATCAGAGCCATCACATTTTGGGGTCTCTTTGTTACAACTATAACTACTATAAGGCCTAATACACAGGATACAGAAAGGCAGGTGAAATGCGAGACTTCAGATTTTCAGAAAAACTACATAGACCGAATAAAATAAAGATTAAAATTTCCAATATCAAAAACAGATTACGAACCAAGAGTCATATAAACATAGAAACTAGTAATTTTTGAAACTAGTTAAAAATATCTTCCTTAATGAGAAAGAATTGATATGTTGGGACTTCCCTGGTGGCACAGTGGTTAAGAATCCGTCTGCCAATGCAGGGGACACGGGTTCAAGCTCTGGTCCGGGAAGATCCCACATGCCGCACAGCAAATAAGCCCGTGCCCCACAACTACTGAGGCTGCACTCTAGAGCCCGCAAGCCACAACTACTGAGCCCACATGCCACAACTACTGAAGCTCACGTGCTTAGAGCTCATGCTCCGCAACAAGAGAAGCCACCGCAATGAGAAGCCCGTGCACCACAACAAAGAGCGGCTCCCACTCACTGCAACTAGAGAAAGCCCGGGCGCGGCAACAAAGACCCAACGCAGCCAAAAATAAATAAATAAGTGTGTGTGTGTGTGTGTGTGTGTGTGTACACACACACACACACACATATATATATAAAGAATTGATATGTTATCTGAGGCAAATTAACAAAATCAGCAGGTAAAAACAATACGAAAGAGACAAGGAAAAAGAACTTACATGTCTGTGGTGCCCATAGGTCATGTGCAGCTATAAGTCAGCAACTAGGGTGACTGCCATTCTACATGCAACTTCTTATCCCAAGAAAATCTAGCCCAAGGATAATGGGACAAATGATAGACAACAGATCACAAACCAACTTCAGAGGTCACAGACCAGCACCAGGCAGCTCAAAGACAAAATGGGCAGATTCTGTACTTAAAAAACATGCCCTGCTCATATGGAAATAAATGCCTAACAGAATGAAGATTTTGAAAGATTTCTGAAGACTTAAAAACTTTTTAAAGGTTTTATGGGGGACTTCCCTCGTGGTCCAGTGGTTAAGAATCCGCCTTCCAATGCAGGGGAAGCAGGTTCAATCCCTGGTCGGGGAACTAAGATCCCACATGCTGTGGAACAACTAAGCCCGTGCACTGCAGCTACTGAGCCTGTGGCGCTACAACTAGAGAGAAGTCCACGTGCTGCAGCAAAGAGCCTGCACGCTGCATTGAAAGATCCAGTATGCCGCAACGAAGATCCTGGGTGCCGCAACTAAGACCCAATGCAGCGAAATAAATTAAAAAAAAAAAAAAATCTTTAAAGATTTTGAGAGTAATGAGAAAAATGACCGAGAAAACTTAAAAAAAAAAGGCTCTGTCACCCTCCTTACAAAGAAGCTACTTCAAGATCCCTTAGGTTCTCAGAAAAGAATGGCCACTGGCAAGGAGACAAAACAAATGTATTAGAATTCCATGGCCACATTTATCTATTTCAGGGCCAGCACAAAAATACCTACTAAAAGCAGAACCTCTTTTTAAAATTTTTCCAATGGTGAGTAGAAGCTTAAGAGCCCCAGTTTTTCATGGGTTCAGATGCTGACTCTTACCACTTACTGGGTGTCATGACTCTGGGTAAATTATTTAACCTCTCTGGGGTTCAAGTTTTCTTACCAGTAAAGGGATATCCCAACTCCTTTGACACCATTCAATAAAACTGCAATGGTTTAACAAAATAAATCATGTATTTATTTATGGCAAGCACTGTACTAAGAAGCCATTATTACTGTACCTGTTTATACTTTCACTCCAATGGGGTTTGTACTTTGTTTTTTAGATAACATTTATAGTTGACACTGATTTTGAAGCAGTTACAAGTTTCCTTTAAGTTAGGAACCTAACTTAAACCTGAGTTTAAGACTCAACTACTGAGCCTGCACTCTAGAGCCTGCGAGTCACAACTACTGAGCCCGTATGCCACAACTACTGAAACCTGTGCGTCTAGAGCCTGTGCTCCGCAACAAGAGGCCACCGCAATGAGAGGCCCGCGTGCCACAATGAAGAGTAGCCCCCGCTCACCGCAACTAGACAGAAAGCCCATGCGCAGCAACGAAGACCCAACGCAGCCAATAAATAAATAATAAAACTACTAAAAAAAGAAAAAAAAAAAAAGCCATCACTAGACTTCCCTGGTGGTCCAGTGGTTAAGATTCTGCACTTCCACTGCAGGGAGTGTGGGTTCCATCCCTGGTCAGTGAAGTTCCACATGCCATGTGGTGTGGCCAGAAAAAAAAAAACCCCAAAACCATCACTTGCTCAGGTTTTGAAATTCAATTTCAAATTGTATTTGCTGTTTCCTACTCCAATTTATCCTTCTAGATAAGGGGGGTCAGCAAACTTTTCTGTAAGGAAAGGAATAATCAGTAAATATTTTAGGCTTTGCAGGACTTATGTCACAACTACTCAAGTCTGCCATTGTAGTGCAAAAGCAGCCAGAGACAATATATAAACAAATGGGAATGGCTAATCCAATAAAACTACTAAAACAGGCAGTGGGTCTTAGTTTGCCAACCTCTGTTCCAGATGATATGCAGGATTCAGAGAAAATGGAAAAGGTAATTAGATATTCGAATAATTAGGAGAAAGTGTTTTTCTTTTTATATCTCCAGTATTTGACAGTTACAAAATATGCACATGCTGCTATCCCTAAGGTTAACACTAAAAAAGTTAGCCACGTTTAATATCTAAACTTTTCAAACTAAAAGGATCAATCACATTTAAATTTAAGCCTTTAGGGCTTCCCTGGTGGCGCAGTGGTTAAGAATCCGCCTGCCAATGCAGGGGACACAGATTCAAGCCCTGGTCCAGGAAGATCCCACATGCTGTGGAGCAACTAAGCCTGTGAGCCACAACTACTGAGCCCACGTGCCACAACTACTGAAGCCCGCGCGCCTAGAGCCCATGCTCCACAACAAGAGAAGCCACCACAATGAGAAGCCCGCGCACTGCAACGAAGAGCAGCCCCCACTCGCCGCAACTAGAGAAAGCTCGTGCGTAGCAACAAAGACCCAATGCAGCCAAAAATAAATAAATAAATTTATTAAAAAATAATAATAATTTAAGCCTTTAGTAGAACCATTAGCCTGAAGTATCTTAATAATTGGAAGAAAATGAGATTCATTTATAAGTTAGAAGTTTAAATTACAAATATATAAATAATTACTATTTTGAGAAAAACAAGTAGAGAGAGGCAGATTTCAGAAAGCACAACCCAAGGAAAATACAAGACCACCAATCATGAAAGAGGTTTTACCATTTACAATTACCCTACTTGGAAAATACTTTGCTAAGAAATAAAGCAGTAAACATAGCTGGTTTTAAAGTAATGACTTTATTAATAAATATACATCCATATGATGATGTAGATACAAATCATGAACACTACTCCATTCCCATACACATAATTGCACACGAGTAGCTCAAGTTCATGGACATAAAAACATACACAGTATCTATTCAGACTTTTTACAGCAGAGAACAGCGTGCTTATATCAGTTAACTGGTAATTATTTTCTCCATAATTACCTGTGGAAAAAGGAAACTGTGAAACTCAAAGAATCAAAGTGGTCTGATTACTATAAATCACACACTTGATTTACTATAGCATTAAATTTTCCAAAAATTAAATACATTATTTGTGAGAGCACAGATTTATCTACTTGGGAGTAGGGGGGAAAAGCAAAGGAAAGATTTAGATACATCCTAGAGTTTAATAGCATATAGTTAAGCTATGATAAAAACAAAAACATAATAGCATCAAAATATCTTATGTTCAAGGGAAAAAACGTTTTGAACTGTTGTGAATTCTTATATTGATATTTTACTATAAAGGGATCATGAAATTTTACTGCATATATAGACAATGACTGGCAGAGTAGCAGTTATTGTCAATATCCCCTGAATTGTTCTTTTAAAGCTTCTTAGAATATAAAAGAGAAACTTTTTTTTTCTTTAGCTCATACACTGGTTTTTCTTACATTGGATGAATCACCTTTAACCTAATAAATGGATCCAGATAATTTTTTTTCCTCCTTAATTCAAAGAAACGCTATTCTTATTCCATGAAAATATACACGTAAATTCACACAAACATTAGTTTGGAATGAATATTACTTTTACTACTTTAACAGATGTTTCTTTTAAAAAGTAAATAAAAAATATAAAGAATTTTTTAGTCTAACTGAAATACTGATTTTTAAAACATCCCCAAATATTAAAAATTGATCACTTATTTTCTTCCAATACACTGTGCTAGCATTTTTTTAAATATCCAGTGCAAAACTCCAAAGATAGTATCAAAATCATCCCACGCTAAAGATTAGTTATGCAAGGTTATAGCTGTCAAAAAATGAAAGTTTCTTCTGTATTAGCTCCTAATTTGTTAATATAAGAATAAATAAGGCATGTTAAAATATTTTTTAAAGAAAAAAGTAAAAGCAAACTTACTTGAAGAGCAGATCATTTTCTGACCAAAGTTTTAATATAGAATAGTGAAACCTATTTTGTGAAGAACAGAATTACACAATATAAGATTACTAATTTACCTTTCAAGGAACAATCATACAGTGGGAGGAAAAGGCCAGTTTCCCCCAACTGATTATATTAAAGTATAGGCAATTGTTTAACATGCTATTTCAGTGTTTATCATGACAAGAGACAGTGTTACAAAAGATGCACAATGTAGTCTTTATAGAGAAGTAAAAATATTTTGTATTTTAAGACTTCATTCATGTTATCATTTAGATGTCTTTCTCTTCACCATGGCACCAACAAACTGTTCACAAGGAGAAAAGGAAGTGGAATCAGGAGATGCTCATCAACATACAGATCTAATACTCCAGGTAACAACTCACATGAACACAGAAAATTCAGCTTTTTAAATGATGTTATCCATTCACAAAAGTAGCCATTCGCCCCCCTTTTTTTCCTGGGACATAGCTCCTGATGTTAATAAACACTGTTATGAACATACTTCCTTTAGTTGATTTCACCATTTCATTAACTTGTATATAAGATTCATTATACATTAACACACCTGCTTTATCTTCTGACACACAGCACAGCACCACTGAGTAGATGTGCTGGAGGATGGAGAAAGGGGGAGGGGAATGAATGTAGAAAAAGGCAGGGAGAAAAAGCATGTATAATAAAATCAGGAAAGCAAATAAACTGAAAGGGAAATGTCAAATGGGCGTACTACAAAACACAACCTGCAACCAAACCCTTGACAATGATATATATAATTCCATGGAAGAACATTTAATTAAACAACTGTTTTCAGGAATTCAAAACAGGATTTCTAAGCAGCCAACTGCTGAACATCATCTTGAGAAACAACTAAATGACAGATACATAATAAAAGTGGATGGATGAACATATGAATAAAGATGTAAGCATCTGTGTGTGTCAGAAGTTATACTGTTCTAAGTAAATTATTTTAAAAGTTTTATATTTTAAGCTTCTGCAAGAAGAAACTCTTGTAGCAATTTAGCTGCCAGAATGTTACAACTGATTATGTAGTCATCCAACATTGTTCTCTATGCTTTGTGCAAAGCTAAAATTGTTGAGGTCACTGTCTTAGATGCCAGTGCACACACAGTCCCCACATACAATGCAACACCTCTTACTGTAAAGAGCAGCATAAAGTCCAGCTCATTGTGTCAGGCATCACTGGAACACCTGAAGGCTTGCTGCTTTTTTCCTGATAAAAAAGGTATGAAACATGACATCCATTTGCAGTCAGAGTCTGCAGTAACTGAGAGCAAGCCCAAACACAGTATGTGCCCTTTTAAAATTTTAATTATTTTAAAAGTTTTGGAGTCCTGCAAATCTACATTATAATCTCAAAGGCATTTAAGCTCACAAATACATACATTGTAAAGTTCAGTGGAATTTTTTTTTCCAAATCCGAAGTTTATAATAGTTTATTTTATTTAGAACAAACTCAGAATAAATAAAATGTATATTAACAAAGAATATTACTTTCAGAAAGAGGGAAGAGAGATATCCCCCTGTCCCTTCTATACGTATCTACCTAATACGTTTTTTTCTTTCCTATCTATTTTGCTTCTAAAGCAAACACTGTCAGAAAAAAATTTATTTTGAACGAAGTGGTCTCACTAGAGCCACCATGAGATTTTTAATTAAACTAACCAACATATTTCTTACATGTTTCATGCATAGATGGATTCCTATATACTTTTTAATATTTGGGTTCTGACAGTCAGAAAACTACATTTTGTTTATACCAGTTTTACGGTCTACCATTCAATTTTTGTCCTTTGGTAGATACAGACCTGAAACCACAGTAACTGCTAATGCAATGGGACAATTTATCAGAAAAAACTAAAAAATATTCTTAATAAATGAACATTAATAAGTGTTTTAAGCACAATGCTTTAAAACTAAGTATATGAAAGACAAAATGTAGTAACCACAGCAACATGCAGACCTTAAGAATATTTCTTTTCCTATTATATTAAATATGCTATTCTCAGAATGCACTGTAGTCAATATTTCACCAAAAATGTAATGTGCAGTTTTTATTAAAAAGTTTATTTTTTTTGTAAATATGAATTGTTTGTAGTGTTTGGTATACATGCTCTTAGGCAATTAAAAAATACACAACCTAACATGGCTGAAAGGCAAACACTGAAGAATTTTTAAAGGAATAATAGTTAAATCAATTAATGCCATGTAGATCAATAAATAGGAAGCTGCTTAAACCTAGAACATTAAAAATAAGATTTTTAACATATGAAATCTAAATAAATGCCAAAGCATACAAATATGTGTCTTGTCTCATGAACATGTTACAAAAAACCTCACAGCCACTACCTCAAGTAATCCTGAATCATTAGTTTGCTTTGTTCCATCAGTTAAAAATACCTTCGACATTATCTTTATTATATTGTAAGCTTACTTCACAAACTAATAGGTATAATGGTTTCAGTTGTTTAGCACATGAAGCATCTATTTAGAATGACCCAAAAGTAGTAATGAGACACAACCATAACTCTAAAGGAAAAGCAAAAATGATTTAGATAGGTGTTACACTTGAACCTATGTACAAATACAATACCACTGCTATGCCCTGAGTGCATCTGTCAGCATATGACAGTTTCTGAGCAAAAGCAGGAAAAAAAAAAATCAAATGGGAAAACAAATTTGGAAAGCCCAGGCCATAAAATCATGTATGTCAAAATAAAACCAGGAAGCTTTGGGATTATTCACAATCTTCCTTCTAAACCTGGCCCTCCTTTCCTGCCTCATTCACTCATTGGGTGGCTTGATTTCGCTGCTGGTTTCCTCTACGCCATGAACTGCTCTACCATGCATCATAGGGTAAGGAAAAGCAGCAGTCCCACAGCCATAACCAAGATCGGCAAGACGGGATAGAGCTTTAATGCTACCTGGAGGTCTCCCTGGGCTGACTTTGTATCCCGCAGCTTTAGTTGTACCCAAAGGTCTGCCTGGACTTGTCTTAAATCCAGCCGCTTTGGTGGTTCCCAGGGGTCTGCCCGTGCTGGTCCGGTATCCTGCTGATTTGGTGGTTCCTGAAGGCCGGCCACGCTTACCAGATCGGTTGAGATTTTTCTTTTTCTTTAGTTCATCTTTTATCTCTATGCTTCTGCCACTTGTAGTCTGCAAGTGTGTTTCATTTAATGGGTCTTGCCTCTGACAAGCCATTGGTTTGTGGCTGACTGTGTGGCTGTATTTGTTTTGCTGGGAGGAATATATGTCAAACTGATCAGCAGCTCTCATGGCATCTTCACTGAGGCAGGAAGGTTTGCCAGGCCCACAAAAAGCTGGATTACTGCTGGCAACGGGATGCATCATTTTCTACCAAAAATAAAAGACAAATATGCATAAATACACATATACAAATATATATCTGTATGACAGCATTTAGTGGGAAAACAGTCTGTCTTCCAACAACTATGCAGGCTCTCTAAAATTAGCTGACAGGCAGGACTCCAGACCACTTATAAACAAACACACATCAGCAGATTCAGATACTTTTTTTTTTCTCAATTTAATCACTGGCAGGCACAAATGCCATGCAAGATAACTCTAGTACTGATTTTGTCGTTATAATGTTCTCTACTTAGGAATTAGAAAAGTGTGTACATGAAATGTTACATTTTGTAGGCTCTTTTCTTCTAGACTACTAAATCCTAAAAAGATAATAATAAAGACAAGCATTGTTATTAACATGATTCTTTTTTTTTCTTTCTTAAGTTTCCCTAGCATTCTTAGAATGTCTTCCTTGGGCCTTTCATTATATTTCCCACATGTATACTTCTGATCTGGCCAGTTTTCACAAGGTGGACACTTCCTTATCATTATCTTCATTTATTATTTATACAGAATCCTGAGTGTATGTTACACTTTACAAAAGATAGAATGTACCAAGGAAAGAACACAATCTGTTGGCCAAAGGTACTGACTCCCTTTAAACTATTCTATCCAAACAGGAGGCAATAACAACATAAAGGGTAAACAAAGGTTTCCATTAGCTAAAATAAGTGAACATTTATACAAACTACAGAGACTTATACTACAAAAATATGTGTAACAATCATAATAAAATACTTTCTATTTTTTTTTTTTTAATTTATTTATGGCTGTGTTGGGTCTTCGTTTCTGTGTGAGGGCTTTCTCTAGTTGCGGCAAGTGGGGGCCACTCTTCATCGCAGTGCGCGGGCCTCTCACTATCGCGGCCTCTCTTGTTGCGGGGCACAGGCTCCAGACGCGCAGGCTCAGTAATTGTGGCTCACGGGCCCAGTTGCTCCGCGGCATGTGGGATCTTCCCAGACCAGGGCTCGAACCCGTGTCCCCTGCATTGGCAGGCAGATTCTCAACCACTGCGCCACCAGGGAAGCCCCACTTTCTATTTTTAAAGTGTGGTTATCAAGACAAAAAGTTGAATGTGCAACACTGCTTTCTCCCTTGACCATAAATAATGATGTGGATCTTCTTCCCTTACAAGAGCTCTGTGGCTTTTAACAAACAGTCCAAACTCTCTATCTGTGAAGACATCCCTGTGAATTGTTTCTCTATTTAGCCATATCATTTAGACACACAGAAAATGAGAGTCTATATAGACTACAGTATTATATTTCAATAAGGTAAAAAACAAAAAAACAAAAAAACCACATGGGTTCCAATTCATATTTCGAAAGAGTCACAAATGTATACAAAGGTCCAGCCCCAAGTTGTTAGACGTTCACCTGCACCTTTCATAAATGTAAAATTGTACCAAAACCTCAGTTATGAAAATAGTTACTCCCAGAGGCTAAGAATAGATAATCAATGTGAGCCAAAACCACTGCAAATTTATTTCAGTTATAAAGGTTAAAAGGAAATGAAGTCAAAGAACTGAATTCAGTTACATTACTAAATATTTGCTGAGAATCAACAGATATAGAGCCACTGGCCAGCTAGCTTAAAGTCTTAACTATGAAGGAAAAACATTTACAATGAGAAGCTACTTGTTTATAGCAGAAGCCTTATAGACTTGAAAACATAAAACAAGAGTGAGCTAAACACAAATATTAAATGGAGTGATTCATCACTTATTCCCCAAGGATAGAGAATGAGTTTATTATCACTTCATTTGCTCAAATCCTAATTTCAGATGAGAAATAAGAAGAGATCATCAAGATGTGTTCCAAGTGTAATGATATTAGCTGAGAGTTTTTTGAGATTTTTCTACGTGCCAGGTAATAAGTTTGGCACTTTGCACATTATCTGACTTAATCATCACTACAATTCAGCTCTATGGGGAACATACTGTTAGCTCTGTTTTACAGAAACTGAGGCAGGAACTTTAAGCAACTTGCCAGGGTCACACATTAGGAAATGGTAAAGCCAAATACAAATTCAGATAATCTGACTTCAGAACCAACCGGGGTTCTCAACAGCACCACTATCATTTGAGTCAGATAATTCTTTAGGGTGGGGGCGGGTGGAGGATGGGGTTGTCCTGTGCATTTTAAGATGCTTAGCAGCATCCCTGGCGTCTACCCACTCCACCCTCTTGATGTCAGTAGCTACACCCTCCTCTTTACCCTCCCAATCTGTGACAACCAAAATATTCTCCAGACATTGCCAAATATTCCTTGGGGGGCAAAATCTGCCACCTATCATGAGAATCACTCAGCTATACTAAAATGAAAACAGAAAACTCAATTTCAAATACTCCTGTTGGTCTTCCCTGGTGGCGCAGTGGTTAAGAATTCACCTGCCAATGCAGGGGACACAGGTTCGAGCCCTGGCCCGGGAAGATCCCACATGCCGTGGAGCAACTAAGCCCAGGCGCCACAACTAGTGAGCCTGTGCTCTAGAGCCCGTGAGCCACAACTACTGAAGCCCACGTGCCTAGAGTTTGTGCTCCGCAAGAGGAGAAGCCACCGCAATGAGAAGCCTGTGCACCGCAGCGAAGAGTAGCCCCCGCTCGCTGCAACTAGAGAAAGCCCGCGCACAGCAACAAAGACCTAACTCAGCCAAAAATAAATAAATAAATAAATTTATAAAAAAATAAAACACTCCTATTGAAGTTTTTATTCACCTCTTAAGCTCCTACCTCTCCAAATATCCATAAAATTCGTTGATAACTTCTCCAAATAATCATAAAACCGTTCTGTTGATAACCTCTCCAAATATCCACAGAACCTTTCTACTGATAACATCTACAACATCTAACTCAAATAGATTTGTTTTCCAAATTGAAGAAAAGCCAGCCTTGGGATTTGTGAAGGGACCAACCACATTCCTCTCCCCTACAAGTTATAAACTAACGGAGAAATATACACAGGAATTAGATAGGAATCAAAATACTAGTTTATTGCCAATAAAACTAGACTAGAGACCACATGCAAATACGAGGAGAAACACACTCAGACCTTTGAGCAGATTATAAGAGAAAAAGTGATCACTTTTTCTTTCAGCCGTGCCCTGAGGCTTGGACCACACAGTGAAAGTGCCAAGAGTCTTAACCACTGGACTGTCAAGGAATTCCCAAAGTGATCCCTTTTTCAATTTTATTATTCAGAAATCACCCTGCTGGAAAGCTCTAGTATAAAGAGATAGAAAGGTACCAGTTCTCTTCCACAAGTAGCACTGCCAGTAAAGGGAGAAAATGTTTTTTCCTATAATCTGTTTCAATGGTTTATAGCTCATGCCTTTTAAGTTCCTATCACTAACTTACCAAAACCCTCCCTCTGGACCTTACTTCCTTTAACTTCATTTTCTCTTAATATATCAGAACATTCACCATCTATTATCACCCAGGATATACAGTCTCAGCTTACATTATGTTAGGCTTTCAGAAGCAGATTCTGCCATATATCCTTTACTCAGACAACCAACACCGAAGAAAAACACACCATTTAAACAGTAGACCTGCAATTAAAAAAAAAAAAATCCACCCATCTTCAACTACTTTAATCTTCTCCAGGAATTTATGAATTTGGTTTGTATTATGTTAATTAACTTCTGACATTGCTCACATTTATTGAGGGCCAACTCCATGCAAAACACTATTCTAAGCATCAGGACACAAAATAGACAGGATTAAAGCTGTTAATCCCAGGGAAGACAGTAAAATACTGACTTAAAGAACATTTCTAAAGGGCAAGTCTTCCTATATGTTCTATATTTTCCTTCCCTGCTACCACCAAGAAATCAGTACAGTATTCTGCTTACTCAATTACTGATTAAGAAGCTGGACAAGAAATTTACTATGACTGTTACTCATGTAAATAGTTAACTAAAGGGGCTTCCCTGGTGGCTCAGTGGTTAAGAATCTGCCTGCCAATGCAGCAGACATGGGTTCGAGCCCTGGTCCAGGAAGATCCCACATGCCACGGAGCAACTAAGCCTGTGCGCCACAACTACTGAGCCCGTACTCTAGAGCCGGCGTGCCACAAATACTGAAGCCCACGCGCCTAGAGCCCGTGCTCCGCAACAAGAGAAGCCACTGCAATGAGAAGCCCGCACACAGCAACGAAGAGTAGCCCCCGCTCGCTGCAACTAGAGAAAGCCCGCATGCAGCAACAAAGACCCAACACAGCCAAAAATAAATAAATAAGTAAATTTATTTTTTTTTAAAAAAGTTAACTGAAACAAGAAACAGAGCTAAAACCAATCCCTTTCTACTTTCAGGTGTCAACTTTTTAAGATGGGAGTCAGCACCATTAGATCCTTGTGTGCATAACCATCATACATAAACACACGCGCGCACACAGGTGGGCGCATGCAGAATTTGTATGTTTGTATGCAGTATGTGCATATACAAGCATTAATCCTACATTTAATAACGCCTCCCTGGTTCCACCTCAGGGCTCGCCAGCTAACTGTTCTTTCTTGAAAGACTCTTCCCAAACTATAGTACAGAGTTCATTGAAAGCATGCAGGCCACATTTCTCAATAGAGTCAGAATGAATACTACATTTCTAGAAAGTTTGGGCTGAACGAAATCCAAGAATACAGAACTAGCAAAGGTTAATAATCTTTTAAAATAGTTCACTAAATATAAGGGAATCAACTAAGAGCTTCGATATATTTTAACTATGCCTAAATTAGAATTCTTAAAGCATATGCTAAAACTTGCCATCCCTGAAGCTGTTTTACTCTGTGTTTAACCACTGAAGTCTTTCCGTGAGCTGTTCTTTACGAAATAATTCCTTTTCCTTCTCCTGAATGTGGCAGTCATCACTATCAACATAAAGAACTATAACTATTTTTAGTAACTTCACAACGCATTCATTTTTAAACATGGAGAACATTTTCCTTTCAAGAACACCAAGTTCTGCTCTCTTCCAAGGGGCGAACACCACATAATTCTCAGAGGTTATTTCAGGTCATTTGACTTGTAACAACTAGCTAAAATCATATGCGATTTTATAATTCTAAGTGAAAGTCCATTGGTGATCGACCTCAATCACTCAGAAAGTCTATTCAGCAAAGGCTAAAACAAATGCCAGTAGCGACGCATCCTGCCCCACCACGGAAAGTTCTGATACTAGGAGAGAACATAAATAACGGTCTTCTTTGTCTTCTTTCTACTCTTTAATTGTGCCTCCACGGCGCAGTTTCCCCAGTGCCGGAATCCTTATTTGACAAGAGGCGTTTAAAAATGCATTACCTGTTGTGCCCGAAAGCGATTATTAATGTATCAGCAATAAGAACTTTGCAGAAAATACACGCCCACACTAGAGAGAGTGTTGTGAACCCTCTCCAATAATCATAACTGATAGCCCGCTGTCGTGCACCGGAGTTCTGCAAGCTGGTCAAGTCCACAGGCCACTCCATCTAGACGTCCATCTCGAAGCCGGCAAGCATTAATTTAAAGTGATGGCGGGGAGAACTGAGGATTCTGACCTCGCAAAGAAAAGAAAGGGTGACCCCTCCCCCCGCCGCAGGAGGAATTTCCCCCAAATAATGGCTTCAAGCCCGGAGAAGAGCAGGCTACGACCGGGGCCCCTCCTCTTGCTCTGGGCTAGGCCAGAGCCCCTTCTCAGGCGCGGGTCGGAGACCTCTTCTCACCAGCTGGCTAGGCCCTCATTCTGGCCCCCTCCTTGCCTTCTCCACGAGCACTCGCCGCCCCGACTCTGCTCCCGGCCAGTCTGACAAACCCCCGCGCGCCCACCTACCTCAGCCGCCAGTAGCCCGGCCCCTCAGCGCGCCCAGGGGCTGCCCATCGGCTGGGAACCTCACGCTGGCGCCGCTCTCTTTCCAGCCCGGCGCCTCTACACTGCGCGGAGAGCCCAAGACAGAGGGAAAAGCAGGCAGGGCGGCCGTAGCGGCGAAGCGGACGCTGGTTCCCAGCTCCGACCTCAGCCACCGCTCACAGCGCAGCACCGGACCGAGCAGGAAGAGGCCACCACAGCCCCGTGGAGCAAGGAGCGGCGTGCGCGAGCTCGCGAGTACCGCGCACGCACACGCACACGCACACGCACGTCGCGAGACCCAATCTCCCGCCGACGACCAGCACGCAAGCCTGGGGAGAGTAGCCCAGGGAGCCGGGCTGCGCTTGCGCGGCACGGGGAGGACAGGGGGTGGGGCTTAGGAAAGAGCTACTTAGGCTCTGGTGCAGATCGCGCGCCCAAAGGGATAATAACTTCCTAACGTGGATTTTTCAACCCAATCCTGTGATGCTGGATCTACTACCGACCCCATTTTTCAGATTACAGGACTAATAAATGGTGGAGTCAGGATTTGAACCCAGCATTCTTGTTCCAGAAACTGTGCTTCTAATCACCGTTGGCAAAAAGATTTATTAATCCCTTATTGTGCTAGCTGCTGCCCAAAGCATATTAAAAGGATTCAGCCTCTCACTTTTAGTTACTTACGAATGGGTGGGGTGAGATCTCCACCTGCAAATAAAATGGGGAATATTCAAATAACATGAGGTGTTTGGGCCCTCAGTCCTAGCACCATGTAATAATGAAAACCCTCATTTTGTGAAGCTAATATTAAAAGTTTAACAAGTTTTTATATCCATGACCTCCTCTGAATTACCATATTCTTCATTCCACCATCACAGGAAGGGATGGGACAAGAATTAGCTTGCTTACAAAATCTCCCCTTTTATGTAGCTGTTGCGAGATTTCTGACATATGGGTCACTCCATACAAGCCACTTAGCAGAAGGGATTAGTTTCCCCTGGTCTTCGGTCCGTTAGTTCTAAAACGTCAGAAAGGAGAGCATCCAGAATTAGGAAGGCTGCCGAGAGGAATACACTTTTTTTTTTTTTTAAATAAAGCATGGTTGTTTTATTTTAAATTTTTAATCTTTTTTTTTTCTGGCCAGGCTCTGCTGCTTGCAGGATCCTAGTTCCCAGAGCCAGCAGTGAAAGTGCAGAGTCCTAACCACTGGACCGCCAGGGGATTCCCAGGAAGACACTTCTTTGACAGCATGAAGAGGCTGGAGGCAGGTGCTTATCCCTTTTGCCCATGCAATGAAGACTGTTTGAGGAGATAATTCTTAACACTGAATTGCACCATGAGCACAGCACTTGGCCCAGTGATGCTGTCAGCAGGAAATAAAGAGCAACAACTTTTCTGGGTGAGTACACAAGCCAGGAGGCAAACCAAATACAGTACATAGAACAGGCAAGCTCAATCATTTTCTGGCAAGCAGGGTTTTGTAAAATGATTTTAAGTATCATTCTAATTACTCCTATAGAATACTAGAAAACAGGACTGATCATACTAGTATTGTTCATATATAAAAGGAGAATACCAATATAGGAAACAGCTAAAATATGTACACAGATTTTAGGGGATATTAAGTAGCCTTCCAAAAAACTTTTTGAAAACAAGTTTTCTCTAAGGAAGGTTTCTTTTTTATTCTTGAAGGGAAATGTGAGAATGCACTGCTGTGCTGCCATACCATGACTATTCCAGAACCGTAACTTTAAACTTTCAACTGAAATGGCATTTGTACATAAAACCACTTAAGAAAAAAACTTTTGTGAATTCCCTGGTGGTCCAGTGGTTAGGACTCCCCGCTTTCACCGCCAAGGGCCCAGGGTTCAATCCCTGGTCGGGGAACTAAGATCCCCGCAAGCTGCAAGGCGTGGCCAAAAAAACCACTTTCACACTAATAAGGTCAAATGATTTGCAGGCCCAATGGGGAAGTAGCCAGAGTAATAGAGGAAGTCAGACATTCCCGGGTTTGAATGTCTTTCTGCCATTCACCTCCTATGGTACCTCAGACAAGTCACTGCTTTTTCCAGAAGTTTCCATATGTGTGAAATGAAGATGTCTTGTAGGGCTGTGAAATAAAATGAGCTAATAGGTAAAGAAAGATGTGGATTTAAATCCTCAGTCTACCACTTACTAGCTGTGTGACTATGGACAAGTAACTAGTTAATTCAACATATTTATTGAATTCAAAGTACAAGCGATGCAGGACAGACAAGGTCCCTAACATCAGGAAGTTTACATTCTGGTGCGGTAGGCAAAAACTCAAATACATAATCAAAATACAGTGTTAAATGCAATGATCTGGTGTTTTCGGATAATTATCTCAGGTTGGTCTTCATGAGGTGCTATAGTGCACGTAACATGGGTAGATAAATGGATATGCTTTTTCAAGAGCATATCCATTTATCATCACTTCATTTGCAAAAAGAGCACACTTTTAATTAAGTGTCACACTATTTGACTTACCTCCAAACATATCTTCTTCAAAAGCGTATACCTGTGAAATACGATTTGGACTCAATTCGACATTTTTCATTCCTTCTCCAAAAGCCTCAGCCTGGCCCAGAGTAGGCCAGATAATATAGACAAACCACTAGTTAATAAGACTTTTGCATGATAAGCGGTGATTGTATACATGTGAAAGGAAGGCCATAACAGGAATATTCGACTAGAGTGGGAAACTGGCTGCCTCTAAAGACCTTTCAATTAAGGCAACAAGTGTTCTTAAATGCTATTCATTTGAACTGAAAGATATCCATAGGAAGAATGAATCTCACTTTCTAGATTTTAGTTTATCAGTAGCCACTGACTGTCCTTGCTAGATATACAGCTTATAGCAATATTGAAAGATACAGCAATATTGAAAGATAGCCTAAGAAAATGCACTCCCATTCACCCATTGTAATAAGAGTACTAATAGTTATTGAATGCTTACCATATGCCAGGCAGTTTTTATATGCTTTAATGCTTTACATGTATTATTTCATCTTATCCTCACAAAAACAGATAGGTATTATCTCTATTTTATGTATGAAAAAAGTGAGACATTTTAAAGCATTTAAGCAACTTGCCTAAGGTTGTCCAAGTATCACCCAATATGTGAATTTATTTATAATTATGTATATGAACTGTTATTCTAAACTGTAATAATACTATACATGATATATCATGTAACAACATATTATAAAATCTACTCAAAAAATTTAAAGGATGAGATTTAATGTGGACTTTTTTTTTTTTTTTTTTTGGCTGTGTCGGGTCTTAGTTGCGGCACGCAGGCTCTTCGTTGCAGCGCTCAGGCTTCTCTCTTGTTGTGGCGTGCGGGTTTTCTCTTCTCTAGTTGCGGCGCGCAGGCTCCAGAGCGCGTAGGCTCTGTAGTTTGCGGCCCGTGGGCTCGGTAGCTGTGGTGCGTGGGCTTAGGTGCCCCACGGCATGTGGGAACCTAAAAGATGAGATTTTAAAGAAGAAATACAAATAGAGGATCCAGTGTTTTCTCCCTTTTTCTAATGGCTTACTATACATGTGCCCCACTTTGAAGACCACTGCTTTAGATGACAGGCAGTCAAAATCCAAGAACAAAACAAAGTGAAGATTATCAGTGGCTTTCAAACTTGAATATGTATCAAAGAATTAGTACCATCCCAAACACACTTATAATAGCAACTCTAGACTGTAAAAAGTTACAGGGGAACTTGTGCTCTCTTTAAAGACATCCACTCCCCTGCTCTTTCCATGGAGCTTTCCAAATCTGAGACTTGGGCCGTGGGCTGACTTGGGGGACGGGGAGGACTCTTTTTCAAAAGTCTACAGTAGAGTTCTAGGAATCTCAGCTCCCAGAAGCCTCCCTCAGGCAAAGGCATGGAAAGAAAGTATTACCTTCGATATTACCTTGCACTGGCTGGACACAGGCACCTGAGAGCCTCCTAGGAATTTAGGAATAAAGGCCAAGGACACTTTAACACCCAAGGCTGCTAGAACTGCTGGCAGTTGACAGGCTGCAAAAAAATCCACCTACTACCAAGTGCCAAGTTGAAATGACATGCTTTTTCTGTGGTCATAGAGCACATTTTTCATACTGAATCCTCACATTTTCTTTATTCTATAATAGGCAAAATTGTGAAAAGGGACTAATACTCAAAACATGAACTATCACGTATTTCCATTTGTTAAAGATAATTAGGATTTTCTTAAATTCTGAAACTCTATAGCTTTTACAGTAATCATAATGGTATCTGAGAGAGTAACTGAGTTCCAGTTTTCCAAAGGGGTTAAAACTTTTATTTCACATTTTTACCCCTCTAAAAGAACAAGGTTAACACAAATATAGAATTTTTAAAGGCCTGAGCTTCAAAAATCATGAACTTCTATAAGCTTATGCCATATTTGGAAGAGAACAAGGTCAAGAAAAATAATCAAAAGTAAATTCCTCACTAGTCATGTGATTTGATGGTATGCACTTACATACCAGTTTGGCCATAAAGCCCCAGAAAGGTGAGACCACTGATATTGTTGGGATATTGCAAAGAATTCATTTGCTTACCCTTTTTCTTCATGTCTCTACTTGGACTCCTGCTCAAGTAAAATTATAAGTTGATACAGAAAAAAAAGGACCTTCAAATATCTGCAATTGGTAATACACCAGGGAATCTTTACCTAGTGATGGAAATGTAGCCACCTTTAGCTCCAGAGAGCTGGCCTGAGAACACAGCATATGTTTCACTAAGCAACATGTGAGATGTTGCTATACTCCAAGTCAAATGCCTCACTCCAGTGAGATTTTATTAAGGTTTAATGGTGGTTACAACACCTAAACTGAATAAAATGTTAAGATATCCCCTCTACCTATCCACACACATTCATCCGTTCTCTTTCTGTCTTTGTATTTACATACACACCTTTTTTAAAGATTAACTTCAGCTTTTTATGCCAGAAGCAGAAGGCATAAGAAAATGTCAATAGATTCCAATTCTTACATAAAACTATGTACCACAATGTGAAGAACTGGTAGCTCCAGACTCAGTTCTAAGAGGAAGAGTATTCTCATTGACCACATTGGGCTAGCCACTCAGAATTCACGCCTGCTACATGAACTTAGCATCCGTCATCTAAAAAGGACCAGAATCGGGCATTTTACTATACAAAATATAGTTTTTTACCCTGGACTTCAACTACCATTTTCCCCCCAGCTCCTTTTTATTTTTAAATTTTTTTAAACATCTTTATTGGAGTATAACTGCTTTACAATGTTGTGTTAGTTTCTGCTGTATAACAAAGTGAATCAGCTATATGTATACATATACCCCCATATCCCCTCCCTCTTGCGCCTCCCTCCCACCCTCCCTATCCCACCCCTCTAGGTGGTCACAAAGCACCGAACTGATCTCCCTGTGCTATGCAGCTGCTTCCCACTAGCTATCTGTTTTACATTTGGTAGTATATATATGTCAGTGCTCCTCTCACTTCGTCCCAGCTTACCCTTCCCCCTCCCCGTGTCCTCAAGTCCATTCTCTACATCTGTGTCTTTATTCCTGTCCTGCCCCTAGGTTCATCAGAACCATTTCTTTTTTAGAGTCCATATATATGTGTTAGCATACAGTATGTTTTTCTTTTTCTGACTTACGTCCCTCTTTATGACAGACTCGAGGTCCATCCTCCTCCCTACAAATAACTCAATTTCATTCCTTTTTATGGCTGAGTAATATTCCATTGTATATATGTGCCACACCTTCTTTTTCCATTCATCCATCAATGGACACTTGGGTTGGTTCCATGTCCTGGCTATTGTAAATAGTGCTGCAATGAACACTGGGGTACATGTCTTTTTTTTTTTTTTTTTTAAGATAGCAGTCATCTTTTCTTTTTAAAATTTATTTATTTATTTATTTATTTTTGGCTGTGTTGGGTCTTCGTTTCTGTGCGAGGGCTTTCTCTAGTTGCGGCAAGCGGGGGCCACTCTTCATCGCGGTGCGCGGGCCTCTGTCGCGGCCTCTCGTTACGGAGCACAGGCTCCAGACGCGCAGGCTCAGTAGTTGTGGCTCACGGGCCCAGCTGCTCCGCGGCATGTGGGATCTTCCCAGACCAGGGCTCGAACCCGTGTCCCCTGCATTGGCAGGCGGATTCTCAACCACTGCGCCACCAGGGAAGCCCACATGTCTCTTTGTGAATTATGGTTTTCTCAGGGTATATGCCCAGTAGTGGGATTGCTGGGTCATATGGTAGTTCTATTTTTGGTTTTTTAAGGAACCTCCATACTGTTCTCCATAGTGGCTGTATTAATTTACATTCCCACCAACAGTGCAAGAGAGTTCCCTTTTCTCCACACCCTCTCCAGCATTTATTGTTTGTAGATTTTTTTTTTTAATTTCTTTATTTTTTGGCTGCGTTGGGTTTTTGTTGCTGGGCACAGGCTTTCTCTAGTTGTGGCGAGCAGGGGCTACTCTTCGTTGCGGCTCGCGGGTTTCTCATTGCGGTGGCTTCTCTTGTTGCGAAGCATGGGCTCTAGGCACGTGGGCTTCAGTAGTTGTGGCACACGGGCTCAGTAGTTGTGGCTTGCAGGCTCTAGAGAGCAGGCTCAGTAGTTGTGGTGCACAGGCTTAGTTGCTCCACGGCATTCGGGATCTTCCTGGACCAGGGCTCGAACCCATGTCCCCTGCATTGGCAGGCAGAGTCTTAACCACTGCGCCACCAGGGAAGTCCCTGTAGATTTTTTGATGATGGCCATTCTGACCGGTGTGAGGTGATACCTCATTGTGGTTTGATTTGCATTTCTCTAATGATTAGTGATGTTGAGCGTCCTTTCATGTGTTTGTTGGCAATCTGCATATCTTCTTTGGAGAAATGTCTATTTAGGTCTTCCGCCCATTTTTGGATTGGGTTGTTTTTTTTGATATTGACCCCCAGCTCTTATCTTAAACAAGTGCTATGTTATCTGCCACTAAAGGACTTTAGCTGATGGTTTTATAAAGCAAAGCAAGGCATCATAGGAAAAAGAGCTCACACACAGACAAGTTATAACTTTGGAGGCTCTGCTCTCTAGCATGTGATTCTTAAGGTGCTGATGAATTATTTAGAAGTGGGCTCCACAGCTGGCCTCATAGGATTTATAAATCCCAGGTACTCAAGAGCTGGTTCTGCTCAAACAAAAACTTCTTTGCACATAGGGGCTGCCTCCCTCAAAAGAAGGACTGCAGTCACAGGTATACTGTGACTACCAGTTCAATACCATGTGCATACCAACAAGGCTAGTAAGGTATGAAATATATCAGATAATAAACTGTCTAAAAGGAGTTGGAGAGAATCTAGCCATTATCATTTCATTCTATACTTCCATTTTCTAAGAATGAGTGTCACTGTGATAAAACACCAACTGGCACATGAACCCATTATTTCACCTACAGCCTATCTTATGCCAAATACAAACACCATCAAAGACTAAGAGCCTTCTTCAGGAAGATATTTTTGGATAGAACTATATATTTTGTGTTGCTAGAATTTTTTAATAAAGATACAGAGAGTATAATACCTCTCTCACATGCCTAGCAATGTAAACAAAATTAGATAAACAGCAGAAAACATTTCAGCAAAGATAATTTTAGGAAAACTCAGACTAAATTAACTTTATTTTATAAGGAATTTAGAAAACATGAGCAAATACTGATATTGCATTAAAAAAACAAATTAACCTGTACGTCATTCAAATCTCAAAAATCAAAGAGTGTGACACTAAAAAAATGTAATAACAGAGAAATGTGCTTCATTTTAACAAAATACTATCAGTGGCTTATTACAACTAGATATACAAACATAAAGGTAATAATGCTAAAATGATGTAAAACTCTGAATCTCCAAGTGATGGAGCAGGCTGAAGGGAGCACCAATTGCCATCAATGTGGGGCTGTAACATATTCTATCAAAAGAAACAAACTATCACTAGGTAACAAAAATAAGGATATAAATAAAATGGGGGGAGGGGGGAGGAGCCCAAGATGCCTGAAATCTTATAGTAAATGGTTTATTTGGTTCTGTTGTTACCTGTGTTGTGTCTGTCTTCTTCCTCTAAGAAAAAAAGAGGATATGCGAGGGATCCAAGAATATTTCCAAGTTATACCTTAGATTTTCATAAAGGATAACTTTATATTGAAGAAATCATGATTGATACTCCTTGTCACTTTAACCACCTAACGTACTATTAAAATAATTTAACAGCTATAATATTCTTTGGTTTTTTTCTCTTTTAAAAACTCTAAGTCAAGAATACTCAAAGGAACTTCTGTATCTTTTAATTTAAGAAATACATCTATTTAATTCCTGAAAATTTTATTTTTTCAAGGAGTGACAACAATATGAAGTTCTAATACACCAGGAGTCTTGAAAAAAATTAGGTGATCCAATTATAACAATTTAAATTAGAATATTCAGGAAATATATCTGAAGGCTCAAAAATATAATTTATGATTCTTTGTGAACTAAATTTCACTGAGAAATGCTTAAAGTCTAAGTTTAAAATGTGAGTGCCATTATGCTTTTTTTAAGAAAGAAAATTCACAACCTACTCAATAATCCTGAAGAAAAATCAGATTGGTATGGTGTTTGCATGTACAGATGCATAAACGCACACTTTCAGGGGGAAAAAACAATCATATTAATATTTATAGGCTACAAATCACTTTCTTTTAAGGAAGATTAGAAAAGAGTTAGTAGCTAGGCACAGAGCCAGAGGTTGTGAGGGGAACCTAAAAGTAGTAAATACTAAAACTCTTAGCAGTATAAAAGAATGCAAAAAATTCTTATACTACAAATTTTTAATTTTACAAAACCAAAAACCAGTCCAACTATGGCCCATACACGATAATAAAAATTGAAACAAAAACTGTGAGCCCATTTTGTAAAAATTCTATTATAATATTCTCAAATCTAGTTCATATTGTTCCACTGAGTCAAGTAAGATTTAAGCTCAAGGTGATCACAAAATTAGAGAACTTTACCTTTTCTGAGGAGATTATCACAATTTCACTGCAAGAAGATAAGGTGAATAGCCCCTTAACGACTTACATGCTTTATTTCCTTCAATGGAAAGTCCAAATATTTTAATTTTCTTACGCTTCTGGAATATTATCCAGATTTACATTAAAGGGCACTTTAATGAAAACTTTAAATATAGTTTGATAATTCTGGGGATACTTACTGAAAGAAGATTCGTTAGCAAATACTGGTTTCTTGTATTTAAAAAATAAAAATCAGCAAGACAGAATTTCAAAAATCTTAACTTAAAATACACTGTAAACTGTAGACAACAATTGCCACATGTATCACAGACCAGCACAGGTAAAAAGTTTTTTCCAGATGTTTTATAAGACTTTGTATCTTCCTTTATTTGTTGGTTGGTATGAATTTTGCTACAAGAGAAAATAAAAGGCATATGATCAGTAAAAGGGAGGAAAAAAAAAGAAATATGTTAAATAATTTCCTTTACAAACTTATAAAACTATCAGATATTTAAAATAAAAAATATTACTATTATATTGAGGAAGAAAGAACTATTCAACAATCATATCCCTGTGTTCACTCGACTGCTCCTTAACAACGGTTCTGAACCAACTTAATGGTGGTGACATTCTTTTTCTATCACTCCTTGGTGAAAGTCACTTGATTTAAACGTTTTTATTCTTCCCTCTTGTTTTGTGTACCTTCTATTCTTTAAATTTTTTATCCACCCGAAAGAATGTTCTGTAAGGGAAATTTGAGAAAAGCCCTCAAAAACACATTCTTAGAGAAAGGATAAAGTTTCCTTTCAAAGGGTCCTCATCCCAATGTACACATTGTAGGGAGAGTTTACAGGGATGTGTCTGCTTCCTTTGGAAAGGTGGTCTATAAAAGGCCGCTTTATCCAAAAATTAAGTCCTCATCTAAGTTTAAAAACACTCAAAACACCTAAGTTTAAAAACACTGGCAAAAATGTAGAGAAACTGGAATTTTCATACACTGCTGAAGGTAATGTAAACTGGTATAACTACTCTGCTAAACTACACATACCCTATAACTAGCAATTCTACTCCAAGGTATATACTCAAGAAAAAAATATACTAACGTGTACCAAAGAGACGTGGAAGAATGTTCATAGAAGCATTATTCATAAAACCAAAAACTAAAATGACCTCAAAGTCTAAAACATAAATTAACTGTGGTATATTCACATGCTTAAATACTATACTATTTAATACTATTGATTTCCTCAAAGTAATGTTGAGTGAAAGAAATCAGATATAAAAGAGTACACAGCATTTGATTCCACTTATATGGAGTTCAGAAATAGGCGAAACTAATCTGCAATGTTGAAAGTCAGAATAATGTTACATTTGGGGGCAATGAATAGTGACAAGGAGGGGCATGAGCAGGGCTTCTGGGATACTGGTGATGTTCTGTATTTCTTCAACTGGGTAGTGATCACATCAGTGTGCTTATTTTGTGAAAATTCATCAAACTATATGTATATCATTTGTCTACTTTTCTTATTTACATTATAGTTCAATAAAACATTTATTAAATAAATAAGTCCTTGAGGTTTTCACTCACCAGCCGGATCAGTTCTTCTTTTATAAGCCTGGTGATTTCTGCCTTTGCTTTCTGCACAGCCAGTTCATTGGCACCTGGTGAGTGAGTGGAGAACATTATTTGTATTACTAGAATTATGCTGGATGTTTATCTACTTCATAGAGATCGGTAGGTGACTTTCAGCAACATTGTACTACTTGCCAAGATAGTCTTTCAATACCTGGTGGAACATCATCTACCTTGTATCATGGCTGCTTATTATTATGATTACTTTTAGAGTTTCAAATGTAGCCAGTGAGGTTAGTATTAAGAGTGTTAAGGTTAGTGAGGTACTAGCGTTACAAGTTCTTGTTATGTTGGTATGCAAAGAAAAGATAATTTGCAATTTGTCCAGAAGAGAAGAAAAAGTAAAAGGAAAATATAACTTCCTCGGTTCATTTATTTAGCAAATATTTATTGGATGTTTATTATGCTCTTTAAAGTCAGCAAATGTTTTGGAAAAGTGTCACCTGAGCAAAGTCTTAAAAGATGAATGGAGGACTAGCCAAGTTGGAGGAGGAGAGATGACATGAAAAGTATTTTACAAAGGGAATCATGTGTGTAATGGTACAGATTAAGAAAGTCATGCTTAACTACTGAAAAGTAAGAGAAGTACAACATGGTTGAAAAATTTTTTAAAGTGTGTGAAAGAACACAGCAAGATAGCCAAGTAGATGAGGTAGGCTGGAGACATCTGTATAGTTATAAATTCAAGAAACATTAAGCACCCACCATGTATGCTATACTATAAGAGATTCATCATACAAAGTACTCATTCATCTCTTTATGATCTTGTAGGCTACTAGAAAAACAAACTTGTAAAGATATTACAGCAAGATGAGTAGGTAGTAAGTAGTCTACCAGAGCAACTTTTATTTTATTTTATTTTATTTTTTTTTTATTCACACACACACACACTGTATTTTATTTTTACAAGACATAAATAGACTGACACCAAGCATTGTACATGGATGACCACAACAAAAGCAACAATGATTGCAATTACCAAACATGATATTTTATTTTTTAATAAAATTTTATTTATTTGTTTTTCGCTGCATTGGGTCTTCATTGCTGCGCGCAGGCTTTCTCTAGCTGTGGCAAGCGGGGGCTACTCTTCATTGCAGTGCGCAGGCTTCTCATTGTGGTGGCTTCTCTTGTTGCAGGGCACAGGCTCTAGGTGCGCGGGCTTCAGTAGTTGTGGCACGCGGGCTCAGTAGTTGTGGCTCGCGGGCTCTAGAGTGCAGGCTCGGTAGTTGTGGCACATGGGCTTAGTTGCTCTACAGCATGTGGGATCTTCCCAGACCAGGTCTCGAACCCGTGTCCCCTGCACTGGCAGGCGGAGTCTTAACCACTGCGCCACCAGGGAAGTCCCCAGAGCAACTTTTAAGTATCACTTCTTCCAAGAATCTTTCCCTAACTTCTCCAGGTGGGGTTAAGTGTTTTCTCCCTCAGGGCTCTCACAGGATTGTGTTCATACCATCATTAAACCACATTTTTTTTTTTTTTTGGCCACACGTGTGGCATGTGGAATCTTAGTTCCCTGAGAAGGAATTGAACCCCTGCCCCCAGCAGTGGAAGCGTGGAGTCTTAACCACTGGACCGCCGGGGAAGTCTCTGAAAGCACATTTTTAAGGCAGAATGGACAAGACGTTTTTTTCTGACTAGATGTGAACAGTGAAGAAGAGGAACAAAGATGCTAAGAGTTGAGTACCAAGTAAAGAAAATAACAGGTAATAAAGGAGATATTGAATCCAAGAGGAAGAACAGGTGCTACTATTAGCAGTGATAGTGGATGAAATTCGATTCTGAGACCGTTGTGGCTGAGGTGCTCAGGGGACACCAAGTTGGAAATTTCAGTAAGGCCAATGGAAACAAGGAGCAGAAGTAGAGGAGAGATGGAGGTTAGAGAGCCATCAAGGGTAAGTGTGGAGGGATTTGAAGCCAGGGGGCAATGCCAGGAAGTAGGTACATCTAGAGAGGTAACACGGTGCACACCTATAAAAGGAACAGAGCTGGACCAAAGAAGTAGACTAGAGATTAAGGACTAGGAGTGAAATGTCAAAGAATAAAAGAAGAACTGGGGTTGTAGAGAACTATGTTTTTATCATTTAAAAAAAAAAAATTTTTTTTTTTTGGTTGCCCCGCATGGCATGTGGAACTTCCCTGACCAGAGATTGAACCCATGTCCCCTGCAGTAGAAGCTCGAAGTCTTAACCACTGAACCACCAGGGAAGTCCTGTTTTTATCATTTTATATAAGAAAATCAAATAAGGAAAACAATTCACAAGAAATGGGAAAATTTCCCCCCATATTAGATATGCTAACTTTTTCAAACCCATAGAGAGGAGAGGAGAGGAGAGGAAAGGAGGAAGGGAGGAGTGGGAGGGAGAAGAGGAAAAGAAACGGGAGCGGGGAGGGGAGGAGGAGGAAGTGGAGAAAGAAGAGGAGGAGAAGAAGGAGGAAGAAAAAGAAACAGTTTAACAACAGGAAGGAAAGGGCCATGAGTATGGCTGTGAAGTCATAGCAACATATCTAATTTAACTCCTACACCTCGACCAGCCACTGACCACAACATTTTAAAGCTGTGGGTGCTGGAAGGGAAGAGAGGTGGATGAATGTGAAGCCAAGGGTATAATCAAGAGCCAAGCCAGAATGAAAATTATTAAAAAAATGAAATTCAGGAGGAAAATGTGCTACTTGGCATGAGTTGATGTGTAGCCTGTTGACATTCTCTGCTGTTTTAAAAAGAAGGAAAATGATACTCCCACCCAGCTCCAAGTGAAGAGCAATTTTCCTGCGTTAGTTAGAGCCTGACCATTTGGACCAGTTTAAATTTTTGACTGACACAGCTTCTTTAGGTAATAGGTTACATATGTTTATAAGCTGTCATGAAAAAGTGGCATTTCCTTTCATTGGTCCCAAAACAACTCTGGCTGCTTTTAAGGGATTCTCCACTAGTAAAAACAGAGGGTCACAAAACGGGCTATAAATTATACAGGCTGGCTAGGCACGTACGTCCTTCCTGTTCTCCTTCGCACTGCCGGGAGCTGCTGAGCCACACAGAGCCTCTAAGGAGCCAGGCAGTGGGGTCCCTCCAATTACAGAACTAGAAACAGATGACACTAGGCTCCTTCCAACACCTGTTTTCATCCTATTAGTGTTCAGTTGATTTGGTTGGAGTTTCAAAAACTAAAAGATCCTTTAAATCTAATCATCTATGAAAATTCTCAAAGCTTTACGTCATGTTAATTACCAATCTCCAGCTCTTATTTAGCATATTTATGTCGCCAGAATTCTCAAGATTCATTTCTGACAAGGTTCTCTTTTTACTGGGGGAGAAAAACCTTGCTTAGATTATAAAAATTAGATGTTACTTCCTAAGTACAAGTTGACAGTGGAAAGAAGCGCCCAGAACCATTTTAGGTGGATAGAAAAGTCAGCAGAAGCTGTGGGCTTCTCATTTCACTTCACTTGGTAGTACAGGAGATGTGTTCTGATAAAGTTATATACAAATTAAACCTGGCATACATTAATTATACTACACTAAATAAGTATAATTACCTTTAAATTAATAAATTATATATGGGATCCTTTTTCAAAGCAAACAATCATCTCTGATTTACCTCTTTAAAAGGCAGTCATTTAAAATACTGGTTTTGAAATCTTAGAGATAGTCAGAATAAACTACAGTTATGTTATTGCAAAAAATAATAATAAAAATAAAATACAATACTGGTTTTGCTTAAATGACACCTATGACATTCAAGCTGAATATACAAGGATGACTCCATGTTTACCAAAGGTTTTATCATCAGATTCTACTGAATGACATCCTGTATGGCCTAATGAACACAGTAGTAAGAGAAAGCTGTCCAGTTCCAAGTGCAGAAAGATGTCAGTGTAATTTTCTCTCCTTGAACGCTGAGGTGCCAGCAACCCACATTTTACCTCACAATAAGGAACAGTGTCACATGATTCAGAAACACACTGAGTCACTGGCAGAGCAAAAGTCTTTCAGGATACATAAAAGGGTGCCATTTAAAAACCTGACTTGAAATAGATATGATCCAGGTTCTCAAAGTCACAATCACAAATAAAAAAATACGACTTGCCTAGTTCTGGACCCACATTCTTTGCACACCATTTAACATATGTATGAATCTTACTGTACTGTAAAGGTAGAATTTCAATAATATGGAAAACATAAAGGCTATATCTGAGTTTTACCTTTGCCACAATTCATCATTATTCATTTTAAAAAGTCCAAAAGTGAGAGTGATATCAGTGAAAATGGCACAGGAGGGAACTTCAAAAGCCTGTCCCTCCACAAAAGCAGTGAATAAACTTGCAAAAACTGTTAAAATCAATTTTATCAGAACTCAGAAACTAATAAAAACCTTACATCAACCAGGCAAACCCTTATTAAAGGAGAAAAAACCAAAAACAAAAACCCAGCTCAATCCTGGTAACAAAACTTTTCTGTTTTTTAACTTACTCTGATCCTATCAAGCATTTTGACCAGGAAACAACTTCTACTTAGGGTAAATGGGATGCACACTGCACGTGCATTTCTCTTCTTGTAGTCTTTATGTTAAGAAGTCACACAGGGCTTCCCTGGTGGCGCAGTGGTTGAGAGTCTGCCTGCCAATGCAGGGGACACGGGTTCGAGCCCTGGTCTGGGAAGATCCCACATGCCGCGGAGCAACTGGGCCCGTGAGCCACAACTGCTGAGCCTGCGCGTCTGGAGCCTGTGCTCCGCAACAAGAGAGGCCGCGATGGTGAGAGGCCCGCGCACCGCGATGAAGAGTGGTCCCCGCTTGCCACAATTGGAGAAAGCCCTCGCAGAGAAACGAAGACCCAACACAGTCATAAATAAATAAATAAATAAATAAAAGAACGTGAATTTCTTTAAAAAAAAAAAAAGTCACACAAAAACAATTTGAGGTCACCAGTTAAAAGTAAAGTAAATAGGCACAGTACTAACTTACTTTCACATCTGTGAAATTCTCTTTGTTTTGGCCAGGAAAGAATCAAACCCTAAAAATAAGTCCTCATATATATTTAAATCATTTTTAGTTTATATTTATTTCAGTAAGGAACTTACCTACAGTTATAAAGTCTTCACAACAATCAAAGGAATGCCAAAATATAACAAGAAAATACTAACTAGTGATAAACCTTATTTACAATATACTTTCAGTTTATACTTCCATTGATCTTTCCAGCAACAAACTTTAGAGCTGAGCTAGCCAATTCAGTAGCCATCAGCTACGTGGCTATTTAGATTTAAGTTAATAAAAATTAAATTAAATTTAAAATTTCTTGGTCACACTGGCCATATTTCAAGTGCTCCATAGCCATCAGAGTTTTTATTGGACAGTGCGGCTTTAGAGAGATCACATGGATATGCCTGTCAAATAATATTTTGTGTGCAGAACAGAAGTGGCTCTACAGCATGATCAGATGCATTATTCAGAAAATTTATCAAGTGCCTACCATGTGTCAGACACTGGGAATACAGCAGATGATAAAGTCACTGCATTCACAGAGCTCTAGTAGGGGAGACAGAAACAAGTAAAAATATACTATAATTTCTATGTAATGAGTACTGTGAAGAAAAACAAAGCAAGTAAAGAGCTACAGAGTGGTGAAATGAGATCAAGTAAGGCTTCCTTGTTAGAAGTGATGTGTATAACTCGAAGGACTAGACTGGTGTTTAAGATTATACAAGGTGTGGGAGAGCTCCTTTGCAGCCAACTAAGCCATTTAAGCAGTAGATATGCAGTCTCTGGATTTACATGACACACGGAGTAAAACCTCTTCACAGCTCCAACACCAGTGTTCAAAAAATATTTAGTTCATTAAATAGAAGAAATGGATCTGTGGCTGGTTTATGCTTAAAAATCTATTATAAAAATGTTCAAATTAAATATAAATGAAGGGAGACAAGTTATCTACCATGCAGTAGATAACAAAGTAGGAAAAAAATCAAACTGGAAACTGTCTTTTGAATTCATTCATGAATGTATAAAATAAGGTTTAAAAACACACTTGATCACTCTTAGATAACGCATTACTTATACCCTTTGAGGGACTTCCTTGGTGGCGCAGTGGTTAAGAATCCGCCTGCCAATGCAGGGGACATGGGTTCGAGCCCTGGTCCGGGAAGATCCCACATGTTGCAGAGCAACTAAGCCCGTGCGCCACAACTACTGAGGCCTGTGCTCTACAACCCGCGTGCTGCAACTACTGAAGCCTAGCCGCCTAGAGCCCATGCTCCACAACAAGAGAAGCCACCGCAATGAGAAGCCTGCACACCGCAACAAAGAGTAGCCCCCGATGGCCACAACTAGAGAAAGCCCAAGCACAGCAACGAAGACCCAACTCAGCCAAAAATAAAAAAGTAAATATACCCTGTGAGTTATGGTATTAATTGTCCTATTCTATTTTTTAAAAAGGTATGTATGAACTTTTAGGCATAAAATCAGAGGCAATATTTGCTTGGATAAACAAGCATTAAGTGGACTATTATATATAGTTGATTTACTTTCTAACCTAAACTTTGGCCTGAACGTTCTACTTACTGGAAGCATAAACAGACCAGTCCCGAAAATACACGTTTTCTTATAGAGTGATTTTCAATTTGACCAAATCGTCAAAACTGAAAGAGTCCCAAACACAGATCATTCACCTCTATATATGTACTAAACTTCTAAATAAAGACCACAATGATAGATGAAACTATTTTTTTTCTTATAGGTGTTCCTCATTTTCAGTCCTCTCTAGAACTGACCTCATATTCTTTCTGTGTCTATTACATCTATATCAACTGTGATCTAACTCAAGATTGAAACAGAACGAACAGTACATACTTTCAATTGCCAAGTAAATTTTCCGCTCTCCTTCCTTGGGTTCTTTGCCAGGTGGGAAGTATGTTCCTCTGATTGTAATTGCAGCTTCAGAATATTCACTGATTCTCTGCAGAGCTTCCTTAGAGGTAACTTTCCACCTAGCAGTCTATGAAATAAAGAGTGGGGGGACAATTATACTCCAAATAAAGATGTTAAAAAAATAAATAAATAAATAAAATAAAATAAAATAAAAAAGAGTGGGGGGAAAAATCACTTTACAACAGAATAAAGAAACCTGATGTACTGACAAAGAATAGGTTAACTAAATCATATTATGGTCAATATTAAGATTATAATTAACACCTACATCATAAATTCATTTAGATTCTAATGTAACTAGAACATAATCATAAAAATGGAATTTCTAGTGTTGTCTCCCCATCTAGATAAAAAGTAAAGCAGCCATTTAAATGTTCATGGGTTTTAAACAAGGCATTTTCGCTCCTAAAAAAGGAGTTTCTACTCTACAATAAAAAAAAAAAAGTTTAAATCTGTTACTTGCCTGTGGGAAGTCATTGATCTCTAATTCTTCTTCATATCTCTTAAAAGATTCATTCTGTCCACCATCCTGTCTCTCCTCTTCTTGTTTCTCCAAAGGCACATAATTAAGCTTGGCATTGATCTTTTCAGCAAGTTGCTCTGCAATGGTTTTTGCAGAGACAGTGGGAGCCAGGATGGTGCCACCTCTGAGAATTGCATTGGTGGCCTGCTGCATCACATCCTGCAGTTAAAGAAGACCTACAGTCAAATCTCAAATGAGGGCAGAGACAAGACCAAAGATCCCACCACAAAGTATTCTCTGGAAAGCCACTAACTAAAAGCATCTTTCTAATGTACAGTGCTACCCATAAGTGTAATTTAACAGCATATATTTATAACAGACAGTTTAATATATCTCCCTTACTTGATGAGAAAACAAGAATATTCAATTCTACATTAAAAATTCTACTGAATCTTAGATAATTAGGTAACTCTTGATATCAAATATAGTATAATATTTCTAAAATCATTTACATACTTTGTGGCTACTAGGAGTTTCCTCTGAATCAGAATCTTTGCCCACTACCACCACTGACCTCTTCCTCCCTCCACGGACCAACCCAACATTCTATAAATTACAGTAAATGACTTTACTCAACACATTTTTTAAATTTGAACTTAATTTTACTATGTGCCTAATGCAGAGATAATTCTTCTGTGGGTAATACACGACTCACACCTCAAGCTCTTCCAACAACAGCGAAAAGTTAGAGCCATTTGCTTTCACAATAAAGAGTTATTAGTAGCAATAATCCAAGACAATATTAGGTGAGGTGCTGTGTCCGTTGTCAGAAGAGGCACAGGCTTGAGTATAGTAAACACTTCATAGTAACTCACTGGCTAAATAAAACAGATGCAGAGACCCAAGGCTCTAAGCCTTGATTGTGGCTGCCTCACTAGGTCAGCCCACTGGCCTCTAGCTTGGTCATCCCACTTGGACAATACCGACCTGAACCTATACAGGCTACTGGACACAGGGCCCTGCAGGTCCCCAAACTCTCAAAATCTTAAAAATACTGTCAAAATTAACAAATTGTTCTTTAGGAATGCTATGAAAATTTAACCTTAGTTAAAAATTAAGTTAACCAAAATGCTGGAGAGGGTGTGGAGAAAAGGGAACCCTCCTACACTGTTGGTGCGAATGTAAACTGGTGCAGCAACTATGGAGAACAGTATGGAGGTTCCTCAAAAAACTAAAAGTAGAGTTGCCATATGATCCAGCAATCCCACTCCTGGGAATATATCTGGACAAAACTATAATTCAAAAAGATACATGCACCCTTATGTTCATAGCAGCACTATTTACAATAGCCAAGACATGGAAACAACCTAAATGTCCAGGAATGGATAAAGAAGATATGGTATGTGTATACAAACACACACACACACGTACATATATGTACATATATACATACACACAATGGAATACTACTCAGCCATAAAAAAGAATGAAATAATGCCATTTGCAGCAACATGATGAACCTAGAGATTATCATACTAAGCAAAGTAAGTCAGGAAGAGAAAGACAAATACCATATGATATTACTTATATGTGGAATCTAAAATATGACACAAATGAACCTATCTACAAAACAGAAACAGACTCAGACATAGAGAACAGACTTGTTTGTGGTTGCCAAGGGGGAGGGGGGTGGGGGAGGGATGGATTGGGAGTTTGGGATTAGCAGATGCAAACTATTATATAGAGAATGGGTAAAGAAGGTCCTATTGTATAGCAGAGGGAACTATATTCAATATCCTGTAATAAACCATAATGGAAAAGAGTAAGAATATATATATATGTACAACTGAATCACTTTGCTGTACAGCAAAAACTATCACAACACTATAAATCAACTATATTTCAAAAAAAAAAAAAATTAAGTTAACCAAAAAACTCCCAAGAGAAACAAGGCAAGTGAAATATTTAACACATTTTCCCACTGTCTAAACCCATGTTAGTTTCAGTTATGTAACTGGATATTCGTACTTCCAAGGTATTGTTTGTGTGCCCAATAACCCACCTAATATAAACAGAAAAGAAAGAAAAGAGAGTTATTTCTTTAGGATTTTGGTAAGATCAATCAGAATACTACTTTATAAAATTATCCATGGTTAACATGCTTAACAGTTAGGCCTTCCAGAATAGGCATTAAGACCTCAGTCAACCACACTAGAGAAATCACCCAAATATAATAATTGAAGAATTCTGTATTGAGAATAATGTTAAATGCTTACTACCTCAATGTCTAAAATAACTTCTTGTTCACTTGTGCTGACATAATTCCTGAAAAGCATTTAAATCAAAGAACTTACAAGAAGTACTAAGACTTGGAACAAATTACTTAATACCTGAGACTCAATGCCCAAATTCTTCTGAGCATTGATTCTAAGAGCCAATCTCTTTGCAATTTCTAACTTCTCAGCATTTCCTGCAGTTGGAGCAGGAACACTAGATGTTCCAGGAGCAGCCATATCCTTCACTCTCTTCTTTGAATTAAACATGCTTTCAATTTGCTCATCAATCTAAACAAGAAGAAAAAGGATTAGTAAAAATCTAATTAAAAATACCAATTTATAGAGGGAGAAGAGGAGGGGAAGGGGAAAGGAAAGGGAGGAGAGGGGAGAGAGAGAGGGAGGGAGGAAGGAAGGAAAGAAAGAAACAGATACAAGGCTGCAAGAACCACTTCAGCAGACTCCTGAGTGGTACAGATACATCCCAATTCAGTAAATGAAGAACATGTGCTGTCAAGACAGAGCAGACAACTTGATGCAGCTGAGTTGCTCCAGGGCCACGGCCTTAAGGCCACATTACATACACTGCAATGAAAGAGGCTGGACGAAGGGCAATAACTCAAGACCAGTGGACATCTAAAAATACAGTCAGTGGTTCACAGGGGAAATGCTGCAACAGGGTTCCTAAAATTCTTCCCAACTCCGAAAATGCAATTGGATTTACCAAAAAACTGGGTAAGAGAATCAGGAAAAAAAGCCTTTATTGTTTTTTTCCTTCAAGGAAGGAAAGAAATGAAGGTTGGTTTCCCCATCAAAGCAAGAGCAATGCTGAAAATTAGGCTAATATTTTAAATCTCAAATGAGGAGCAAGCTTTTTTCAGGGTTTAAAATTAATTAGGTTAATTTAGAAAGACCTTTTACTGAAATGGAAACAGACAACTTATCTTCTTTTTAAAATATTTGTTATCTAATAAGGGGTTTGAGTTACCAACTACTTTTAAACTAACATTTAATTAACCCTTTTAAATTAAACAGCATACATGGCGTTAAAATCCAAAACAAATGCATAAATCAGGAATGGGGAAGGTATATGGAGCTAGTTGACAGGGGTAACTTTACTTTTAACTTTATTCACTTTAGTATTGCTCTATTTTTTTTTACAAAACTTATATAATATTTTAACAAGAAGGAAAAAAATCAACATATTTCATTATGAGATTTTTTTTTAAATGTTTAAGTAACATAAAAAAACTGAGGTGGTTTTAAAAACAAAGCCACATATTATTTAATACTCTTCCCTCCAAGAGGTGGAGCCTCTCCTTAAATGTGGGCTGGACTTAGTGACTTGTTTCTAACAGACAAAAAAAAGTGGAAAAGCCAGTATGTAACCTCAGAGACTAGTCATAAAAGGTACTAAGGCTTTCCTCTTTGCTCTCTCTTGGATCACTCATTCTGGGGCAGCCAGCTGCCATGCTGTAAGGACACAAGTGCAAAGTGAAGAACAGAGGCATCCTCCCAACATTAAAGTGACTAAGCCATCTTGGAAGAAGATGGTCCTGCATCAGTGAAGCCTTCAGATAACTGCAACCTGGGACAACAGCTTGACTGCAACCTCATGAGACCCTAAGTAAGAACTACTTGGCTAAACTGCTCCTGATTTCCTAACCCTCAGGAATCATGAGATAATAAATGTTTATTGTTTTAACCTACTAAGTTTTGGATTGATTTGTTACATGGTAACAAATAACTAAAATATTGACTTAACTGAATTTTAAGCCAGTATGGTATGCTAGTAAGAAATGGCCTAGAGTTAATAGGAGACCCTGGTTCTGGTCCTGGCTGTGCTTAACAGCCAGTGTGGTCATTTCCTGAAATGACAAGATCAGATAGAATTCCTGATTTCCTAAATTGTGTTCTGAGCTAAGGTTTAACCGGGTATGTTTCAAAAACAAAAAAAAAGTTCTATGATCAAATATCAAATATGTTGGAAGATTTCTGGGTCAAATAAAGTTAAATAAGATTATTTTATTAATGACTTTTCACATCCTTTGATAGGATACCACTAATAGTGGTATATATTAGGCAGATTTTCCAAAATTATTTTATAATGAAAACATCTAAAGCTCAAGCTCCTGGGATTAGGGCTCCAAAGAATACTCTGTGAAACCCTTAACTTGCTGAGTCCTCAGGGTCCCTTTTCACTGGGTTACAAATAATTCCGTGAGCTAAGAACATGGGCTTTGAAGTAAGAACAGAACGGGTATAGATCCCAGCTCCTCCCCATAACAGCTATGCAAATCTGAAAAGGTTATTATTTCTTCCTAAGCCTCGGTCTCAATTATAAAATGGGAATACTCTGAGTATCCACTCATCTGGCTATTGTGAGGAAGTAAATGAAATAATCCCTGTAAAGCCCTTTGCACAGGACATGGCACTTAGTAGCACTCAATAAATGCTGACTATTATTATTAATAAGGATGTTGTATAACAATTAAATTGTAAAAGATTAAAAAACAATATTAGTACCAATGATGTTAAAGATACAAGGAGCCAGGCACTCTTATATAACACTACTGTGAGTGCAAACTGGTACTCACCTTGCAGGAGAACAATCTGACAACGTTTTAAGACCAAATTAGATATACCCTTTGGCCTAGCAAATTCCATTTATACATTCATCCTCAAGACTTAATGCGACGAATGTGCAAGGTTTAATGTTCAAGAATGAGCGATGAAGTAAAGTATATTCCAAATAAGGAATATATGGAAACAAACATGTTTGTTTCCATATATTCAAAAATAGGGATTTGATTCATTAAACTGTGGAACATCCACATAATGAAATATGTAACCAAAGAATAGCATAAGAGTGAATTTACTAAAAGGGAAGATTTCAACATAGGACTATTGTAAAGAAGATTATAAAGCAGTATGATCTCATTTCTATGAAAATACAGAAATACAGGCATAGGTGAATACGTCTGTATACATAGAAAAAAACTGAGAAGGGTACATAACGAAAAGTTTCCAGTAACTTGCTAACTAAACAAGCCTATGGTAAAACCTCCAGTACAAAAGGAATAACTGCTTCAACTGGTAAGAATAAGGCTTAGAACAACAATACTTACATCAACTGCAGCATCCTCATCATCTGAATCTTGAAGACCAAGAGCAGCTTTTTGTAACTTCTTTCTCTCATTTGCCAAAGCTTGTTCTGTTTCATCAAACTTGAATCCCTTACCAGAGAACCCACTACTCTTTTTAATTATTTTCCCTTCCTTTCAAGGAAAAACAAGAAAGTTAATTTCATAATAAAAAACTTTAATGTTCAGGAATTTATGGCAATTAAATATTTTTCAAGGCGGTGTATGACAATGTAACAAAAACATTTCATCTAGCATGTGAGAAAAAAGAACTCTATGTAGACTACAAAAAATACTAAGTTGAAGCAAAAGGGAGCATTTTGTTTTCACTCCTTTCCCTTCCTCTCTAAAGAGATAAATGAAAATAATCCTATCAAGATTTACAGGTATTAAATATTCAAGATTTAGAACACAATGACTTGCATAAAAATGAGAGTTAAAAAACTCACAGCTTTCTGTTGATCTTTGAAATCACTCCAAAGTTTCTCTAGATCAGGTGGCACTGCAGTCCCTGACAATTCAAGGGCTTTAATTATGTCACCAGCATACCGAGCCTGATCTTCTGTGATGAAAGTATAGGCGTAGCCCTAGTGAATGATGAAAAAGTGGTACTATTAAACACTAACAAGATGAATCCTCCTTAGATCACAAATAAGATAAAATCTGAGTCACCTAATATACCCTCTTTAAGATGACTCCATTACTAAAGAATTTCAAAGACCACAAAAGAGTCCTACTAAATTCTTTAATGGTTGAAAGTGAAATACCTAAGTTTAATATTTAAAAATAAGCAAAACCAGAAAATTTCTAATCTCTTTATGCATAAAGGGAAATACATGTGATTTTTACATAAATGCACAACTCCACTGTCATAAGTATTAACTTTAATATATCTTATTTCTCCCTTTTTGCTTGCATTCCCTTCCTCCACTACCTACTGCACCTCTCTACCCCAGCTAACCTGTATTAACGTCCTAGAATACAGCTTCCCATATTTTTTAAAGACCAATTAAAAGATATAAAAACATACACACATGTATATCTGGTATGTTTTTAACATATACAAAAATGAAGTCAGCTACATCACTTCCCTGGGATTCTCTAAAGCCTAAGGATGCAGGTGTCCCCAGCAGCTCTTTGGTTCAGGCAAGAGAAAGACTGGAGTTGTAAGTAGAGGAACAGCAAACTACAATTAGATTGCCATCTTCACAAAAAGCTCTACCCTACCAGTGAACTGCTATAAATTTTAAAACATGATTTAATATTTTATTTCAGGAGTACCTAGTTACCAGATTTGACCCATGGCCTACTTTTATACGACCCATGAACTAAAAGTGGTATTACATTTTTTAGGGTTGTGTATATATACACACACACACACACACACACACACACACGATGTGACAGAGACTGTGTGTGGCCCAAAAAGGCTACAATTTTAACTACCTGGCCCTTTACACAAAAAATTTCCCAAATCCACAGAATAACTCAGGTTAAAAGAATAAATGCCATCACTACTTATTAGCTATGTAAATCTGGCAAGTAACAATGTCAGTGTGCCTCAACTTTTCTCATCTGTTAAAAAGGGTAATATTATCCACCTCAAAAGGAATTTGTGAGAATAAAATGAGATGATATATGTAAAGCACTCAGAACAGTGGTGGGCATTTAATAAATACTCCATAAATATAACCTATTAATATTATTATTGCTTCAGTATGTAGAAATGTCCATGGTTGTAATATCAAATATATCACCATCAGTGCTTCCAACAATGGAATATTCTGCTGCCTTCAAAAAGAATGAGTTAGAACTATATACTTAACAGAATACAGATAAGTCAAAAAAGCAAATAATATTCATGTGTATGGGGGGGTGAGAACAGGGGTGATAGGTGTGGGCTGAGTGTATTTCATGATCCCTTATTTTAAAAAAAGCAATGAAAGATCTTGAACTATATGCATGTATGTATATACAGAAATTTTTAGGTGGGGAAAAATACCTTTTGGGGACACAAATGGTTAACACTATCTGCCTACAGAGAACAGCACTTAAGACATGTATATGTATATAAATGATGAACATCAACTATTCCCCATACTCTGATGATGAAGGATTTTCAGAATGTCCCCATAACTCCTATTATCTCCTCTTTATAATCATAAAGAAACACTTGTATTTTAACATAATAGAAATCAACTTTAAAAGCAATTATTTTTACTTTGTTGCCTGCTCTTCCAGTCCGTCCTGCTCTGTGCACATAATCCTCATAATGGTTGGGGCAGCTATAATTTACTACAAGAATCAGATGTTTCACATCTAGGCCTCGGGCAGCAACAGACGTAGCAACAAGAAGTTTGCAGGTCCCATTCTTAAAATCATTTATGATGCTATCTCTGTCATATTGATCAATGCCTGCAAGTAAATTAAAGAGTTGTAAAACCACATATTCAAATTAAATTTTCCATTTCCTCTGACATTCAGACAAAGAAGTTAAACACGGGGTAAAGAACAAATCCAACTTATATTGACCACATGTCCAACAACTACCATATAGAAAGTAAAAGACTTGGGGTGGGGGGGTTGGTGAGGAGTGATAAATTAGGAGTTTGGGATTAAAATATACACACTACTATATATAAAATAGATAACCAACAAGGATCTACAGTATAGCATAGGAAACTATACTCAACATCTTATAATAACCTATAATTGAAAAGAAACTAAAAGAGAATAGATATAATATATAACTGAATCATTTTGCTGTGCACCTGAAACACAACACTGTAAATCAACTACATTTCAATAAAAAATTTAAAAAAAAAAAAAAAAAGACTAAGGAAATTTAATGGCAAGATCAAAAGTTACTGCTATTTATGAATTCCAAATCTGCCCTGTTTTGCCCCCTTTCTTATATATAAGGCTTATCACTCCAGAAGCCCAACCTCAGAATCACTAACCTATATCTCTTATGGGGGCAAATGGGAAAAAGGCAGGTACATTCAGCCTATATTGACAGGATTCAGATCTTTCTAATTCTCTCATAGGTTATTTAGAGCCTTGCTACTCACAGTTTTGTCCCAAGGACCAGGAGCAGCATCACATGAGAGCTTGTTAGAAATGCAGAATCTCAGATCCTACCCCAAACTACTGAGTCAGATTCTGCATTTTAACAAGATCCATAGGTGATTACATATGCACATTAAAGTTTATGGTGCACTGCTTAAAAAGTACCCAACTGGATCTCTCTTAAAATTTGTTACTCAAAGAGCCTCAGGATGAGTGACAAAGCAGAGCATAAAATACCAAAATGTTCTTTTACAAAATGTCCAGGCCACAAATATACTTTATGATGGGGTACCTGGGAATCTCTAGTAATCAGAGAAGGGAATGGGATAAATTCTCAAACCTTGAAATTCATTTTTGCAGCAAGAGATATTCTAACATTCCGTATAAAACCTGTGTTTAACATATACAGAACATTTAGCATCTAAATATTTATCAATATTAATTTATATTACCTGAAGTTTTAAATGTACTCTTCAAAGATTGAATTATGGAAAATATTTGGATCTTATCTCAAGGAAACTAGGATCCAACACTGTACCCAAAAACCTCATAAGAAAAATTAGTGGAATCAGTAACAATATACATTAAGTTTATAATTTAAAAATACCACAACTTTTACTGTAGACTGAGGTATCCTGACACATGTGCAGTAGAGTTAGTAGTTAATGGCAGCAACCATTAACCCTCTTCCTTTTTAACATGACCTCAATTTTGTTATCCACCCAACACATGGTCACATGTATCAAACCAGAGATGAGCCTAATTCTCAGTCTCAGGAGGTGAGTAATGATTAGTGTAAACTAGCCCTTCTCAAACTTTCTGTGCTCAGGTTGTCTGTGCACTCTTAAAATTAATAAGAACCAGACCCAGAGAGCTTTAGTTTATCTAGGTCATCTCTATCAATATTTAATGTATTAGAAACTAGAACTGAGGAAAATTTTAAATATTTATTAACTTTTTAAAAAATAATAAAACAATTACATGCTAAAAAAATATATTTTTGTGAAGTAACTTTTCCAAAACAATAAAAATAAGGTGCTTCACATTTTTGCAAATCTCTTTGATGTCTGGCTTAATAGAAGATAGTTGGAGTCTCATATCTTCTGCATTCAATCTGTTGCAATTTAACACGCTGTGCAACCTCTAGAAAGCTATACTACATATACACTGATGAAAGAATGAAAGTGAAAAAGGCAAATAACTTGGCGGGGTTATTATGGAAATATTTTTGACCTCATGAAACCCCTGAAAATCTCAGAAACCTCAGGGGTGCAAGGATAATACATTAAGAACCATTTGTCATTCCCTTGTCTTTGAATGAATTAGGCATAAGCATGTGAAGCAATTCTGAACAAAAAGATGAAGTACAGACAGGGGATTATGGAGAAAAATTTCCTTACATATATAAAAAAATACACATTTACATCAAGGTAGGGGAAATCTTACAGACTAACCCTCCTGTGGGTAACAACTATGAATTCTGGACAAAATATAAAAAACTAACTACCTGAAGGCACCAGAGAGTGACTAAAAGAAGGCAGAAACTGGAAGGGAGTTGACACCTGGAAGAATGCAATGGCACTGGTTGAGTTTACAGGATTTTACTTCTTTATTTTAAACTTTCTGTTTGGGAGCAGGCCCTGAGCAGCCCAGGTAGGGAAGTCAAAACCTGAACAGAAACAGTCTTACTGACAAGAAGAAACAAGAAGAAAGCATTCAGGATAAACTCAGGACCAGAAAAGAGAGGATAAATCCCAGAAAGAACAACAGAGCAGGCACGTCCAACAGCGCATAAAAACATTGTCCAAGGACTTCCCTGGTGGCACAGTGGTTAAGAATCTGCCTGCCAATGTAGGGGACATGGGTTCGAGCCCAGGTCCGGGAAGATCCCACATGCCACGGAGCAAATAAGTCCATGCACCACAACTACTGAAGCCCCTGCGCCCTAGAGCCCACGCACCGCAACTACTGAGCCCACATGCCGCAAGTACTGAAGCTCATGCATCTAGAACCCGTGCTGCGCAACAAGAGAAGCCTCCGCACTGCAACAAAGCCCCCGCTCACTGCAACTAGAGAACGCCTGGGTGCAGAAACGAGGAAGGGAGGGAGGGAGGAAGGAATAAAATTAAAAACAAAAAAAACGCTGCCCAAATATCTGACACCTAAACTATACACACATGCGGCAGAATCCAAGTAGCCCAGCTCTGGCTGAAAGAAATTATTAGAAATTTCAGAGGCTGCCCATTACAAGAAAGACAGTTTCAAATATGGGTCCAGCCAAGTTAATGCCCTATTTAAAAAAAAAAAAAAAAAAAAACTTAAATAAAACATAAGAGAATTCAGACTCTACAAGGTATCATTCACAAATGCCAGTATACAAACCAAAATTACTAGACATACAAAGAAACAGAAAACTATAAAACAAAATCAATAGAAAAGATAATAGAAACTGACTTCAGATGACCAAGACATTATAATTAATAGTCAAAGATTTTAAAGCAACTATTACAATTGTGATCAAGGAAAAAAACTTTTAAATGCTTATAATGAATGGCTAGGAAATTTAATTAGAGAATCAGTAAAATATAAAAGAGAGCCAACTGGAAATTCTAAAACTAAAAAAAATACAATAATTGAATTTAAAAATTCACTGAATGGGCTTATTATTAGCAGATAAGAGATGACCAAAAACACACAGTGAACTTGCAGACAGAGTCAAAGAAATTATTCAGTCTTAGAGAGAAAAAAGATTGAAAAACAAAGACTGAACATACCATCAGTGATATGTGAGACAGAATCAAAAGGCTTAACATACATACAATTGGAGTCCCAAAAAGAGAGAAGAAAATAGGGCAGTAAAACAATCAATCAATCAATAAATCAAGAAATAACAGTCAAGGGACTTCCCTGGTGGCGCAGTGGATAAGACTCCACACTCCCAGTGCAGGGGGCCCAGGTTCGATCCCTGTTAAGGGAACTAGATCCCACACGCATGCCGCGACTAACAGTTTGCATGCCACAACTAAGGAGCCTGCCTTCCGCAACTAAGACCTGGTGCAACCAAATTAATTAATTAAGTAATTAATTTCTTAAAAAAAGAAATAACAGCCAAGAATTTCCCAAATTAGATGCAAGACATAAATTTACAGATTCTAGAAGGCGGTAAACCCCAAGGAGAATGAATACAAAGAAAATCATATCTAAATCAACTTACCATACGACCCAGCTATCCCATTCCTGGTTATCTACCCTTGAGAAATGAAATGTTCACACAAAAATCTGGACTTACATATTTAATAGCAGCTCTATTCATAATTGTCTAAAACTGGAAACAACCCAAATGTCCTTCAACAGATAAAGAAATACACAAACAGTGGTACATCCACACAAAATATACTATTAGATAATAAAAAGAAATGAACAATGCAACAACTTGAATGGATCTCAAAGCCATCACGCTGAGTGAAAAAAAAGCCAACTGCAAAAAGCTGTATAATGTATGACTGCATTTATAAACATCCTTATAAGAGCGCATCAGTGGTTTCAAGGAGCTATGTACAAGAGGAAAGAGAACCTTAGAGTTACTCTGCATAGGGATAGGACAAGGGAGTTTTGCGGGGTGAGGGAACTATTCTGTATCCTGATTATGGTGAATCCTTTGGGATGGTTAAATAGCCAAAAAACTGGAAGTAGCCTAGGTGACCAACAGAAATGACTAAACAAACTATGATATATTTATACACTGGAGTATTACTCAGCAATAAAAGGGAAGAGCTGTTACATCCAACATGGATGAAAACTCAAAAATATATGCAGAGTCAAAGATACCTGATACAAAACAGTCCATAATGTATGGTTCCATTTATCTGAAATTCTAAAACAGGTAAAGTTGGGAAAAAAATGTAAGAAGTGGGGGCAGGGACTGAGGGAAATTTCTGAGGTTACATCTTAACAGAGGTTTGGGTTTCACAACTTACATGCATTTGTCAAAACTCATCAAATGGTACACTCAGAATCTGTATATTTCACTATAGTTTACTTACAGATTTTTCATTTAAAAAAATTTTTAACTAGTGTTAATCATGTGCACACTGAAGTGAAATGTGCTGATGCTGCAACATATTCTGAAATGTATCAAAAAACTAAGAAAGGGCTTCCCTGGTGGCGCAGTGGTTAAGAATCCCCCTGCCAATGCAGGGGACACAGGTTCCAGCCCTGGTCTGGGAAGATCCCACATGCCACGGAGCAACTAAGCCCGTGTGCCACAACTACTGAGCTTGCGCTCTAGAGCCTGCAAGCCACAACTACTGAAGGCCACGCGCCAAGAGCCTGTGCTCCACAACAAGAGAGGCCACCGCAATGAGAAGCCCGCGCACCACAACGAAGAGTAGCCCCCGCTCGCTGCAACTAGAGAAAGCCCGCGCGCAGCAACAAAGACCCAACGCAGCCAAAAATAAATAAATAAAAAGAAAGAAATTTATTTTTTAAAAAAACTAAGAAAAATTGAGGAGTGGGTAAAAGGACAGATGGCTAAAGATGTGACAGATAAATGTAACAAAATGTTAATTGTAGAATCTAGTATTAGATATTCAAGGGTGTTCACGATATAGTTTTCTCAGATTTTCTGTGTTTGAAAATTTTGGTAATAAAAATGAGGGGGAAGAAAAGCCATAGATATATGGAAAACAGTCTTCCTCCTCTGGAAGTTGTCAGATCTGGAAGTGATGACTGAGCCTGCAGAAGGCTTTTTGCTGCCATAAAGAAAGCTTACTTAATAACTAAGTTATTATGCTCAAGATGGCAGTATAGAAACTACAATATGGTAACACTGAGCTACTGCTGAGTGAAGCAATCCTGGAATCGTTTTCCGTTTTTTTTTTTTTCTTTGGATGCACCGTGCAGCATGTGGCCTCTTAGTTCCCCAACCAGGGATAGAACCCAGGCCCCCTGCAGTGGAAGTACGGAGTCTTAACCACTGGACCGCCAGGGAAGTCCCCTGGAATCGTTCGACCATGGGATTTCATGTTTTGTAAAATAGTAAATATTCCTCATGATTTACAGCAGCTGAGTTCATATTTTCTGTTACTTGCAGAGAACCAAAAGAAAAAGTAACTGATATTAATAGTACATGTCAAAAGTCTCATTGAAGCATTTTGCCCTATTTTAAAATGTCTCTGTTTTCATATATCATAAACACCTGAAAGTAGAAACCATTGTGCTACTTTCCTAATTTCAGCAATATTTACCATATTAAATGCAGGTTGCGTCTTTAAGGAATTTTAAAATTCTTCATTATTAGTGCAAAAATGAAGAAATGGATGACTGACAGAATAGAAATTATAGCCATGGTTTAATGACAGTATTTTCAGATTTCTTCTTTCATTTTTTAACCCAGTTTAGAGGAAAGTTTAGAGGAATGCAGGTATGTGATAAATCAAAAATACAGTATTAAGAACAATATGCTCTCCATATATTTTGTTCATAAACTACAATTACCTGGCCTTTGTGCTCTAACAAAAAAGTCAAGCAACTGTGGAATGCTCTAATTGTTGAACTGAGAAAATTGTCTCAGGTTAACAAAACCAGGAGTGGGCAGAACACATCCACTCTCCAACCTCCTGCCTCCCTTTCTCCCTCCACTAGACCTGAAGACTAGAGAACTACAGGTGGCTCTGGAAGTGGCAGCACTCAGAGTGTCTCTGAGCTTCCTTCTCACTATTCAGAAGAGTAAGCAGGAATAAACAGCTATTATTCCATTAAGCGATAGGTTCTGCAAATCAGCCTGACTGCCCCTTTACGGAGGTCAATCTTAGAAGAACAGAAATACCATAATCTCCATCCTACAAATGAACAAGTCCAGGATTTTCTGTCATTTGGTCACAATCCAGAGTGAGCAGCATCTTGCAGTTGCAATAATCCTAGCAGGAAGAATGGACTAAATGTTTTGTAGTTTGTATTCTTTTTTCTTCTAAAGGGGCACAAAATTGTATGCATTTCAGACATACTAACACCCACACTTCTCACAACTAATGCCATTACATTATGTATTATGCATGAAATGCACATTAATTACATGTGCACATTAGGAATTTCATGGTTACACCTTTAAAAAAAATAATTCTTCAAAAGCCCTACATAATTTCATGCTGCGGAGCAACTAAGCCTGTGCACCACAACTACTGAGCCTGCGCTCTAGAGCCCGCGAGCCACAACTGCTGAGTCCACGTGCCACAACTACTGAAGCCCGGGCATGTAGAGCCCGTGCTCCACAACAAGAAAAGCCACTGCAATGAGAAGCCCGTGCACCACAACGAAGCGTAGCCCCCACTCACCACAACTGGAGAAAGCCCGCACGCAGCAACGAAGACCCAACACAGCCAAAAATAAATAAATAAATAAATAAATTTAGCTTTTAAAAAATCTAACTCACAACTTTAAAAATAAATAAATGAAAAGGAAAACACAACGAGTCATTTTCAAACATTAAAAGTTAACCAAATACATATCCTCAAAGCCCTTTTAATTGCATTCCACATGAAGCCTTGTGTGGTAGATTGTATTTTCCAAAGACAGCAGCAAAAGCATGTCCTATCCCACATGCTCTTCTGCATATCGAATGACATATTCCCATAAGGCGGTGGAGTCTATGCCTCCATTCCTTTGCATGTGGGCCAGTCTAGTGACTATTTTGACCTATAGAATATGGTGGAAATAAAATTTCCACCACTTCCCATTATCCTCCTTAACTGTCTTGGCAGCTTCTGGTTCTTGCCTTCTGGCCAAGCAGCCTCACAGAGAGGCTCACAAGTGAAAGAGTCAGGACTCGTGGCCAACAGCCTGACTGAGCTCTCAGTCAAGAGCCAGTACCAACTTGTCAGCTGCCTAAGTAAGGCAAATTGGAAATGGATCCCTAACCCCAACTGAGCCATCCAAGTAGACAGAGCATGAAAGAAAGACTAGTTATGTGTGCTAAGAGCTACACAAATTGCAGATTCATTAAAAAAGAAAAAAAAAATACGACTGTTGCCACTAAATTTGGGGGTGGTTTGTCACAAAGCCATATTGCCAGAACACTTGGTTAGTGAGTTTAATTCAAACTGTCTCTGTTCCATATGTTTAGTGTTCTAAGTCCCACATATATATAACAATGGCGATATTACACAGAAATTAATTAAAGCTCTAATGTGAATCATAATAAAAACCTCTAGGTAGCATGGTACAATGGAAAGAATAGAACATAAATCAAAAATTTTAAGTTCATAGAAACCAAGCCTATCGATCTGCACCTGAGTGACCAGCTGAGTTGGCCTCTGGAGACTGCGGATAAGCCAACCTTGCCTAGACAACCGAGTGAGAGGTACCCCGGTGGTTAGTGATTTCCTCCTGCCTCCTCACACAGTACCTGGGATTCTCATGACAGCAGTGACTGGTGAGGGACTTGACCAAGGGAGCCCCCCTCATCTCCCTCCAGTAGCGGTTAAGCTCATGGAGCGTGGACCCACCCAGGGTGGGTTCCAGTTCTGGCTCCACCATTTCTGTGTCACCCTGGCAAAGTTTCTTAACCTCACTATGCCTCGATTCCATCTTAAGATAAAAATATCTTAAAAGACAATAATGGTACGTACAGCATAGGGCTGTTTTGGGGATTAAATGAGTTATACTAAAGCACTGAGGCATTTCCTGGCACGTGGAAAGCGCTCTAAGGCAACTGCAGTTCTTTGATGTCTCAGTCTGTTTTTAGTTTGCGGATTCGGGAAAGTCATCAGAAACCATGTCCCTCCTCTGTTTCAGAAACTCCAAAGGCTCCCTTTGATTACAGCAGGGGCTCCGAAGTGATGGTGGAGGGTGAGGGGGTGGTGGGGGGAGAGGTAACATAGGGTGTGTGTGATATGATACGTTGGGGGAGGGCGAAGAAAATACTAGAATATTTCTAATTTTTGTGTTTTTTAATTTCTTGTTTGTGTGTTAATGTTTATAAAGAGCATATTACATTAGTTGTACATATAAATAACTTGTAAATAAATATTGGGGGTTTGGGCTGAAAAAAAAATTTTTAAGTTCAATTCCTCCTTAGCTGATTAATGGTTATAGAATTTGATCAAACCAATGTGTTGTTGTCTTATTTTCTTTAACGCTAAGATGAAATAAAATAATGCTTACCCCCCCACAGAACTGTTGTGAATGAAAACTGACATGGATGACATAAAATTTACTGCTAAATTAGAGACAAAGGAAATACACAGCACAGTGCTTGGCTAAGTTAAGTACTTAACAGAGACTTCATTAAACATTACCTCCATGAAGAGACATGCAAGGGTAAGAAGCTCTCATTAAATCTTTCAGAAGACCATCAGCATGTTCCTGCTTATCCACAAATATAATGACAGATCCTGATTCTTGATAATGGCCTAGAAGTTCAAGTAGCTTCAAGAATTTCTTTTCTTCTTCAATCACAATCTGAAAACAACACATTGTACCAAGTTAATGGAGTAAAAATCCAAATACATTTCATGAACAAAAATATTCATTTTATTTGTGGCAAATATATAAACAACAAACATCTTCCTATAACTTTAGGAAGGGGTAGGAAAATGTTGATTTTAATTGATAAACCACTAAGACCAAAAGAAAAATTGTAACTTTTCAGAGACTAAGAGGCTTACAAATGCGGACAGATGATCATCTGTTCTCTCTCTGACTCTTAACTTCACATCCTATTAACCAAAGAATAACATAGGTATGTGACATTTTATCACCAGCCCACCACTTCTGGTGAAAAAAACTAAAAGAGCATTTAAACAGACAGTTCCATGGAAGAGCAAATTCAAATATATTTGGTAGGGCTTCCCTGGTGGCACAGTGGTTAAGAATCTGCCTGCCAATGCAGCGGACACGGGTTCAAGCCCTGGTCCAGGAAGATCCCACATGCTGTGGAGCAACTAAGCCCGTGTACCACAACTACTGAGCCTGCGCTCTAGAGCACGTGAGCCACAACTACTGAAGCCTGCGCACCTAGAGCCCGTGCTCCACGAGAGAAACCACCACAATGAGAAGCCCACGCACCGCAACGAAGAGTAGCCCCCACTCACCACAACTAGAGAAAGCCTGCACGCAGCAATGAAGACCCAATGCAGAAATAAATGAATAAGTAAATAAAAATTTTTAAAAATATATATATATATATTTGGTAAAATGTTAAAGGCTGCAGTTGATGTGTACTATTTAATTTTAGAAATTATCTGCCTACATCACAACGATTCCAAAAGGATGACACAGTGCCTAAACATACAGGGAACTGGGGGTTTCCTAAGGACTGTACCCACCACTTGTTGCTCCACATCTGAGCAAACCACACTTCTGCCTCCAACCTGCACTTCAATGGGTTTACTCAGGATTCTGCGAGCCAAGGCCTCCATAGCTCTGGGGAAAGTAGCTGAAAACATAACTGTCTGTCGGTCAGGACGAACATTATCCACAATGCGCATGACCTGAGAAAACATTACAAATAAGCATGGTGAGGGTAGTCTCCAAAAATTGTAGGACAGTAAAACCAAGTAGAAGGAACTTTTAAGAACATCTATTCAGTGACTTTTAAATGTGTTACCTTAGAATATTATAATTGATTTTACCCTAAAATTTGCCCCTCTCATAGTTTCCCCCTCTCAAGAAATGGCAACTCTAGTCATTTTGGTTTATGCCAAAAATCTAGGAGCCATCCATAACTACTCTCTCTCTTACTCATCTCACACCCAATCCATCAACAAATTCAGTAGTCTTGATCTTCAAACTAAACCTACAATGCAACTATTCCTCACTGCTATTTCTGTTTTCCTTCATTTATTCAACACATTTTTACTGAGCAACCATTATGTGCCAGGCATTGTTCTAAGTGCTTGGAATATGCAATAAAAATAGAGAAAAACTTGTCTTAATAGAGCTTATATTCTAATGAGGATGGATAAACAAATATATTATGTTACAAATGGTGATAAGAGCTACAGGAAAACAAAGAACAATGATGGTGGACATACTGTTGAGGGAGTGGGATTCAGGTACCAATTAACTACCTCAGTGTCTAAAGAGCCCTGGAGGAATCAGGGAGTTCTAGGATTCTTATGGCATAAACAAGAAAAAAAAGACATAATGAATAAATTATTAATGATGGTTTCAAGAGAGACAGGGGTGAGTGGTTGGAAACTGTAAAGGGTAAAGGTCTTGCCAGAAATACACAGGACCACATTTTTACTCCAATCAAAGATGATGTGATATCTGTGAAAGGGGCTGCCCTACCCAAGGCATGTGGAAATCCTGGGCTCCTGGTCCAAACCTCAACCATCTCTCATCTGGATTATTTCAATTGTCTCCTACCAGGTTTTCCTGCCTTTACTCCTGTCCAATCTGAAATCTATTCTCCACCCAGCAGCCAAAATGATGGCTTTAAAACTTATGCCAGTATTTTCAGTTAAAAATGTTTCAGTGTTGACCACACACACTTCTCTTCCCTTGAAAAACCCTGTAAAATGTAACAATACAGGGATTGTTTTAAAAAATTACACAGGGCTTCCCTGGTGGCGCAGTGGTTGAGAATCTGCCTGCCAATGCAGGGGACACGGGTTCGAGCCCTGGTCTGGGAAGATCCCACATGCCGCGGAGCAACTAAGCCCGTGTGCCACAACTACTGAGCCTGGAGCCTGTGCTCCACAACAAGAGAGGCCACGATAGTGAGAGGCCCACGCACTGCGATGAAGAGTGGCCCCCGCTTGCCACAACTAGAGAAAGCCCTCGCACAGAAACGAAGACCCAACACAGCCAAAAATAAATAAATAAATTAAAAAAAAAATTACACAAACCAACAAAGACAAAGAAAATAAGACAGGACATGATAGCAACAACATTTTGATTAAGTGGTACCTGACTTAGCAGACCAAAGAAAACTAAATCCTAAAATGGGAATGAACTAGACTTTCAAGAAGTGGCTTCTCTTACACCCTATCCTGTTTCTCTTCTTCAGGAGGATTGCTCTTTACCACTTGATCTTTACATAAATTTCAGAGTTAAGTTTTCTTTTTAATGTTTTCCAGTGAAGTTTCACAGTTTTCTCCAGATACATATTACACATCTTTGTCAAGTTTATTTTTTCAAGCTTCTGTTAATTATATGATTTCTGAAGAACATTTTCTAACTTACTGGGAAAAGAACTGAAAATGACTTTTCTTTACTGACTTTGTGTCCAGAAATTTTACTATTCTCTTTATCAATTCTAATAATTTATCTGTAGATTATTTTGAGTCTTCTACAAAGATAGTCATATCATCTGCAGATAACACTTGTTTCTTCCTTTCTAAATATTATACCTTTTTCTTGCTTACTGTGCTAGGACCTCCAGCAAAGTGTTGAGTGAGTGTTCACTACTTAATTTTCTTTCTTATGTTAAAAGCTTCAAAGTTGCACCATTAGGTGTAAGGGTTGCTATAGACTTATTCTGGTAGCTCCCTACTAGTCCTAGTGTGCTGAATTTTTAAACCATCAGTGAAATTTTATCAAATGCTTTTCTATATTATTTGAGATAATAGTATGGTTTTTCCCTCTATTCTGGTAACAGGGTGGATTACATTACTTGATTTTTCTAATGTTAAACCAGCCGTGCATCCAAAGGATACTAACTTCGATATGATTAATTATCTATTTTAAACATTGCTATATTTGGTTCCTTAATATATTTTTTAGGGGTTTTGCATCATTGTACATAAAACTGTAACATAACGTTTGATTTCTGTATCAATATTATATTGGCCTATAAAATGGAATAGCTACTATGGAAAAGTTTGGCAGTTTCTTAGAAAGTTAAACATAAATTACCATACAATCAGGAATTCTACTCCTAGGTAATCTATTCAAAATATACGAAGACGTATGTCCATACACAGACTTGTATACAAATGTTCCTAGCAGCATTATTCCTAATCATGGAAATAATCCAAATGTTCATCAGCTGGCTAACGGAGAAACAAAATATGACATATATTCATATGATGGAATATTAATTACTCAGCAATTAAAGGAATAAAGTACTGACAAATGCTAGGACACAAATGAAGCTCAAACACATATCATAAGTGAAATAAATACAAGCTAGATGTATACTGTATGATTCTCCACCCCCCTCCACCCCCAACAGCACGGCTTGCGGGATCTTAGTTCCCTGACCAGGGACTGAACCCGGACTATGGCAGTGAAAGCACTGAGTCCTAACCACTGGACCACTAGGGAACTCCCTGTATGATTCCATTTATATAAAATGTCCAGAAAAGGCAAATCTTTTAAGACAGAAAGCAAATTAGTGGCTGCCTCGGGCTGAGGTGGAAACAGGAAATGAATGCAGACAGGCACAAGACATTTTTCTGGTGAAAGAAATCTTCTAAAACTGAATTGTGGTGATGGCTGAACAGACCTGTATGTGTACTAAAACCCATTTTATTACACACTTTAATAAAGTGAGTTCTATGGTATATAATTAGACCTTAACAGAGCTCTTTTAAAAGTAAAAGATTACAATGACCTTATAAATTGATGAGTATTCCCTCTTTTTTATACTTTGAAATAAAGTATGATTAGGAACATAATTATTTACTCCTTGAATGTCTGGTAAAACTTGCTAGTAAAAAATAGTCAGGAACTGGTGTTTTCCTTGTAGGAAAATTAAAAGTTGATTTCTTTAACAAATGTAAGACTATTTTAGTGTTCTTGAATCTGTTTAACCTAAAGCTTTGAAATGTACTGGCAAACACAGAAAAAAAAAAAAAAAAGCAAGAAGGGAGAAAGAGACTATGCAAGGAGATGAAAATTTCAAAAAACTATCAATATCCAGGGAAACTTAAGAAATTTCTGTATCTATGAGACAAGAACAGGATGCCATTTAAAATAAAAATTCACAGAAAATAAAAGAACATTTAGAAATTAAAACTATGAAAGCAGAATTTAAAAATTCAACAGAAAGGTTGAAAGCTTAAGAGTTTAGGAAATCTCCTAGTATGGCAAAATGATAGAGATGCAAAATACTTAAGAAAAATTAAGAAAATTAAAGGATGAGTCCAAAAGGTCCAACATTCAAATAATAAGAGTTCCAGAAAACAAAGAGAAAGAAATTATCAAAAAGTAATTCAAGAAAATTTCTCAAAACGGAAGGATTTGAGTTTCTAGATGGAAAGAACCCACCAAGTAGTCAGGACACTAGTTGAAGAAAACAAACCTAAATGACATAGAACATTAGGATAAAGATCCAAAAAGTTTCAAGACAAAAAGTACAAATTAAATACAAAAGGTTAATAACTGAGTAACACTGAATTTCTCAAGAAAACCAATGGAGGGACTTCCCTGGTGGTCCAGTGGCTAAGACTCCACACTCCCAATGCAGCGGGCCCGGGTTCAATCCCTGGTCAGGGAACTAGATCCCACATGCCACAACTAAAGATCCCGTATGCTGAAACTAAGACCCAGCGCAGCCAAATAAATAAATAAATAAATAAATATTTTTAAAAAAAGAAAATAAAAGAAAGAAAAAGAAGAAAGAAAACCAATGGAGACAAAAAGAAATTCTGAGGGAAAATAATCCTCACCTCATATCTGGCTAAATGTCAAATAAATGTGAGGGTAGACCAAAGACTTTCCAGACATGCAAAGACTCAAAGAATGTACTTCCAAGCACTTTCTACTGAAAAAGCAGTCCATAAACAAAGGAATATACCAAGAAAAAGCCATGAGATCAATTTCTGGTTAAAAATGAAAGATTGAACACATGCATCTATTTTTACACCCTCCAGAATGACAAAACATTATAGAAAGGAGATTTTTTAAAATTCACAATGATATGTCTCAAAACAAAAGCAACTAATTAGGACAGAGTTTTGGTGAGGGGGCATGAAAATGTTCGGATATTGGATAGTGGTGATGGTTGTAAAGTTCCAGGAATACAATAAAAACCACTGAACTGACTGGGAAAGGGCACCTAGCTCCATATTCCACCTGATTTCTTCAACTCCCTCTACTCTCTTTCTACAAATGGACCTGCTGCCTCTACTAGAACACAAAGATAAAAAGCATATTCAATATCTCCCTCCTACAAAGTAACCTGTTTAATCTCCCCAAAATGCTTATCCAGTCCTTTTTCACATTACGCTCAGATCAAGCTCCCTATAGCTTCCCCACTATCCCAGTCCAACTTGTTGGGACCCAAAGGATAAATTTAATGCTTCTTTCAAGTGATAGACTTTATTCAAAGAGTTAAAGGATGCTACCAAATCCCCTACTTCAAGCTAAATATTCCTCATTCCTTTAACTGTTTCTCACATGGCTCAAGTATTAGTCCTTATAAATATAAATAGTCCTGTTTATTCTTATATGCTCCTCTGTATCTCATTTAGAATGTGGTCCCTAAATCTAAACACAATACATGCACTATCATATGACAGGTAATACATATTTGGAGAATACATGAATAAACAGAAAAGAATGAACACTTTAACCATATCCCTTTCCAATATTCCATTTCTATTACTGCAGTTTGTGATTTAAAAGCATTTTTTTGGCATCCATAGCACACTGACAACTCATACAGCTCCTCTTGCTAAGAAAACTTTCTACCACCTTTTTAAACAATTAATTAATTAATTAACTTATTTATTTATTTATTTACTTATTGACTGGTAGATTGATTGATTGCTGAGCCGGGTCTTAGTTGTGGCATGCTGGCTCTTAGTTGCAGCATGCATGTGGGATCTAGTTCCCCAACCAGGGATCGAACCTGGGCACCATGCATTGGAAGCATGGAGTCTTACCCACTGGACCACCAGGGAAGTCCCTCTACCACCTTTTAACATGTTTTTCTTTAGGCTTTTTTTTTTTTTGTAGCCTTTAGGCTTTTATCACTAAAATTTTGTATTGAAGGAAACTGCACATATGAAGAATATAAAATCTAAGCTAGACAAATGCTTTGGGCCTTAGTTTTTACATTTGGAGAATGTAAACAACCTGTGCTATCTAGATCATGAGGTAGTGAAAAGCATGAATTAAAGCAATTTATTTGGAAGTACAATGAAAACTATAAAATATGAAAGCTTAAGTTTCTATTAGGACTCCACTTTTAATTTTACCAATGATGGTTTTAGATGGCTTAGGAAAGCCTGCACAAATACCTCCTGAACAAGTTTAATGAAGAATCCAGAACATAAATATCTATTTCAATTCCCTACGTCCTCAATCCACTGTATGACCACACAACCGAAATGTGTGTGAGAATTTCAGAAAGCATACAAATATTTCATGCTCATGGCAGTTACAAGGTTTACTTTATAGTTCAAAACACTAAGAAATTTAATAAATACCTGTGGTTCAAAACCCATGTCAAACATTCTGTCTGCTTCATCTAAAACAACATAAGTCACTCTTCGAAGATTTGTAACCCGACCTAACATGAGGAAAAAAAATAAAGACAAAAAGAAAACTAAAAATCAGTCACAATTCATTTTATGACTACCAAAATCTTTAAAAAACTGTAAAGGGAACTAAAATGCCTGACTTAACCAGAGGGGTGAGTTAGTTATCTTTAAACAGTGAAAAGAAATTTTGGTTTACAATATCTTAATCTACTGGCAAATACTTTCTGACAATGGGTATATGAGGCCCTTTATTTTGTCAAACTCGTCTCTTGCATACCATCATAGGGCCTGAAGAACCTGTAAAATTCAGAAAACAGCCCTCTCCAAAACACATCATAAAACTAAGACTGAGATGGAGCATCGAGCCACATCAGCCATTATCTCACAGCATCACCTAGGAAAAAACATATTAGAGATTACAGCGTATGTGTGGAAAGCAAGTTCCAGTGCTAACTACTTCAGATGCAGAAAACCTCTCTTTACAATACTTTATGTAGTACATAACCTACTTATATACAGTTAGAAGCTTCTAACGGGCATGTCAAAACATAAATAAGAAGCTATTCAATATCACTAGGTAACTAACATATTACACAAAAATTTTAAAAATCAATGTATTACATAGATACATTTTTCTATACAAAGATATAAATCCTATTTTACACAGTGCTCCCACTGGTTTAAATAAATGCAACTGGCTTCTTAGCCAGAAAAAACTAAATACATAGACAGGAAACCCTTTCTAAAGGATTAACACAAGCATTTCTATCAATTGTTGATTCAATCACCTGGCAAAAACATGTATAAAACAGTTATTAAATATAAACCAAAAGGACAGATAAAGGGAAAAGATAAAATTAATGAAGATGAATTTCAGGAGACAATCAATGCAGCATTGAGAAAAAACACGGAATTATTTCATCAGCATTCAACCCAAAACTTTTCATATGCTATACAAGCACAATGACTTATCAATACCAATGTCACTTTACCAACTTCATGTAGAATTAGAATTAAGTGTACACAGAAATCCAAGCAAAATGCTATTAGAAACATGCATTACTCAAAGTTTTAAATACTCTACGATATATATACACTGAATACTACAATGGAAACCTTTGAAAGCATTTTCTTCAAAAAACAGAAATGTGCCAAAATAAATGCTTTCTAATATTTAAGTATTCCATACTAACATGTGCAGCCCCAATTAGTTTTGCAGGTTTGGGAACAGCATTAAATTACCTACCTTTGATGGTTTAAGTCTCGGAAGCCCAGTTCTATAAATCTTGAAGGGCCTTTCTCCACAGAAGTTAAATAATGTCAACAGTTTAGTAACAGTTTTGATAGGGAATAATTTAACAAAGCACAATATTTGAGCTAAAAACATGCAAATTTACAAAAGATAAATTTTCTTGAAGCTGCAAGATCTTAACTTATCTAGTATTGTAAGAGTGTACTAGCTCCTATGGAGAAAAAGTCTAAATTGTATAATTAAAAAAATATAGTCTCCCACCCTGTTAAAAGTAAAGCTAGGCCAAAACTGAATTAAGAATCCACGTTAAGTGCTTAAAAAAAAAAAAAAAAAAAAAAATCAGATGGAGTAGTTGTGAAAAAAATTTTTTTAATTAAATTGCAAAAATATTATGAATACTTGCAACAAAAGCTTGTTACAATACAAATTTCAAGATATTACAGCTTCAAGAAGAAATGTAGAAACCCTTTGGTGGTTTCTTGTTTCTTGTATCTGCTTTAAAAAAATGTACAGAATTCAAAAAGGAGAAAAGAGAACAAAAAAACAAACAACAACAACAAAAAACCCCCAACACCCCTGACTTACCACTGTTAGCTGCTAACATGTCAATCATTCGACCAGGTGTGCAAACAATAATTTCAGCACCTCTTTTCAGCTCAGCAATCTAATAAGAAAAGATGAAATTTTATAGTGTATTTATCACTAATGCTTCTTTACAGAGTTGAAAATACTGAGGTCCTTGCAGAGCTCCATAAGGTAAGACAGCCAGGTCTGATTAGAAGACACCAAAGCCTCCTGCTTAATTCTTTGGAATGCTGGAGCACTACTAAAGGAATAGGAAGCAGCAAAGACCACATGATGCTGTAACTTTGAAATCAATGAAAACCAGAGGTTTTTACCAATTTTAATTTGACACAACTCCTCAAAACCAAGAAAGGAATATGAGAGAGCAGTAAATAAAGAAATTTGAGGGCTTCCCTGGTGGCACAGTGGTTGAGAATCTGCCTGCCAATGCAGGGGACACGGGTTCGAGTCCTGGTCTGGGAAGATCCCACATGCCACGGAGCAGCTGGGCCCGTGAGCCACAATTACTGAGCCTGCACGTCTGGAGCCTGTGCTCCGCAACAAGAGAGGCCGCGATAGTGAGAGGCCCGTGCACCGCGATGAAGAGTGGCCCCCACTTGCCACAACTAGAGAAAGCCCTCACACAGAAACGAAGACCCAACACAGCCATAAATAAAATAAATTAAAAAAAAAAAAAAATTAAAAAAAAAAAAAAAAGAAATTTGATAGATCAATGTTTTTCAAATTGAGATTTGTTTCCATTAGTGAATCACAAAATCAGTAAGTCACAACCTGCGTTTTAAAAATGAAATAGGGGCTTCCCTGGTGGCGCAGTGGTTGAGAATCTGCCTGCCAATGCCGGGCACATGGGTTCGAGCCCTGGTCTGGGAAGATCCCACATGCCACAGAGCGGCTGGGCCCGTGGGCCACAACTACTGAGCCTGCGCGTCTGGAGCCTGTGCTCCGCAATGGGAGAGGCCGCGGCAGTGAGAGGCCCGCGCACCGCGATGAGGAGTGGCCCCCGCTTGCCAGAACTGGAGAAAGCCCTCACACAGAAACGAAGACCCAACACAGCCATAAATAAATAAATAAATAAATTTATAAAAATGAAATAGAATGGAAAACACCAGACTTTGTTAGACATCATAAAACTTTGTTTGACTTCTATATAAATATGCATGCATGTACCAGCTTATTTTGTAACTGTATTTACTATAGGCTATGGCCAAAAAAACTGACACAGATAAACTCAGAAAACTAAGTTCAAGTGTTTAAAATAGCATTGGGATAACAAAAGCGAATATTCCCAAGATGTGTCTAAAATCTGAGAAGACAAGTCCTCAGAAAGGGTTTTGGGGTTAAATATGTTCAGAAAACGCCACTTAATTTATCCCATTTTTTCTAGCATCACAATATACATTAGCTTATTAACAACTAAGAAGTCTTGCAGGAAAGAAAATTTTAACTTTGCATAGTCCAACATTTCCAAAACTTATTTGACCACAGAACCCAGGATTTTTCCTTCTTCTAGTTAAAACAAAATATCTGATGACTAGCATTCTTTAGAAGACACATGGAGAAATGCCAATCTAAAGAGAGTGAATGAAGGTATGTTTAAATAATTCTCACTAAAATCATTTAAGAATGCAGATGAAACTCTGATATTAATACATCCCACTGAAAACCACGTTTTAAAGATGCCATTTAGATTAGAGAAAATAAACGTTGGTCCAGGAATCATAAGACCTAGATTCTAGGACAAAGTCTTACTAAGCTAAAGACTTTGGTCAACTTAACCTTTCTGAACATCTGTAAAATGGAAAAAATAATCTGCTTCCTTGAGCGGGGAAAGACAAGCACGGGAAAGCTAAGATATGAAAATGGCTCAAAAATTCTAAAATATAACTTTAATATAATTCATTCTTACTATTATTTTCACACCTCATTTTAAAGATTTTAGAAGCAATCAATACAGAAAACACTAAAGCAAAAAATCACTTTTACATTATTAAGTCATTCAATTTTTAAAAAGATTGGAAAAACTGAATGTTCCTTTTATAACTACCTGCTCACTGATTCCTGTTCCTCCATAAACACAGACCACTCTAAGGCCCAAGGTCTTCGAAAACTTCTTACATTCTTTAGTAATTTGTAAAGCCAGTTCTCGAGTTGGAGTCATGATGACAGCTGAAAAGATAAATATGTCAAAAGCCTAACCACCAAAATTCTTGAGAGGCTAAGCTTTATAGTGTTAAATTTAACCTCTGCAATCAAGTTCAGATCTTAGTCTAATTTTTGTTTTATGCACCTTTGAAAATCCTATTTCAAAAGTTCTGTAATAGCAGAGATTGTGGTGAAGGATAATTTTAAGAAGATTTTAAGAACATGCTATAGGAAGATAAATGAGAGTTTAAATACCTTTACTCAACCATCAGGAAAATACTTGGTTGAAAAGAATGCAAATCATTCTCAACTGCAAATCACAGAGCAAAGATAATCAAGTGACTCACTGTGCTGAAGAGCCATGCCGTGGCTTCCGGAAACAACCTTGGTCTGAGGGGCACACACAGAGGAGAAATATACTGTGCCCTCTGTTGCCAAGAGAGGAGTTGAACAACTTTCCAAAACCCTACTCAAATTTGGAGAAGACATCTCTGCCAAATGAATCAACAAAACTGAATCTAAAGACCTAATCCTGAATGAAATGTTGGCACTACAGCCTTTTAAGGCCAAAAAAAAAAAGAAAAGAAAAATACACTTCCCTACAATCTTCTATGTTGAGTTTATAGATCCATTGATATGGGCTAAGAACAAACCTCAACATAAATAAACAGATAGATGCACGAGGAGTCTACCTGCCGAGTCAGAGTTTAAAAACTGAGCTGTGCCAGGAGAGGCTGTTTTTGTACTTCTGAGATGTCACTCCAGAGCTCTGAAGATTCTCACTCCACCTGCTGGTAAGGGGAAATCAGCCCCAAAGTGCCAAATTTATAAAGGAAATGTACATAAAGACATCTTTATTGTTATAATTAACATTACAAAGCATCAGGTCTTTCTGATTAACTGACAACAAAGTTGTTAACTGAAAAAATAGTTTAATGAAAGGAATTGTACCTATTGGCCCCTCTCCTTCTTCTAATGACCTCTGATCCATGATGTGTCTAAACATGGGCAACAGAAAGGCAATGGTCTTTCCACTTCCTGTCTTGGCAATACCAATCAAATCTCGTCCAGACATTATAGCAGGAATCGCCTGGGTTTGGATTGGCGTAGGCTTTTCATAACCATGCCTTAAAAAGCAAACCAAAGGAAGACAAGGTAAGAACTGTGATCTCTGGGTCCCTCAAACTGTAAAAGTTTTCCAAAATGTATATCCATACAATGAAAAGGAATGAAGTACTGAGACATTCTACATCATGGATGATGTAGAAATATTTGAAAATACTACGCTAATTGAAAGAAGCCAGTCACAAAAGACTATATTAGTATGATCTTATTTATATGAAATGTCCAGAATAGAAAAATCTATAAAAATAGATGAGAGGTTGCCTAATGTGGAGGAGAAAGGAGAAAACTGACTACTAATGGATCCAGGCCTCTTTCGGGGATAATGAAAATATTCTAAAATTAGATTATGGTAATGACTGCACAACTCCATAAATATACTAAAAATCATCAAATTGTAAACTTAAAGGGTAAATTTTATGGTATGTAAATTATATCTCAATAAAACTGTTTAAGAAAAAAAATCAAGTTTTTCCATTAGAGTAAAAATGTAAGCAAAGGAATTATTTGTGTAAAGGGCTATTTTTAGTAGCAAGATATTGAAAAATGTGGACAACCACTGAACACTTACTTTTTGAGAGAGTTTAAGATCTTCATAGAAATCCCACACTGAACCCAAGATTTAATTGGTTTGGGGCAACCTTTTCCCTTGACAATAATGCCCTCCATTTCCAACCGAAATACATTCACCTCTACAAAACAAAATCCAGATTAAAAACTCTTAAATATTGTTCTCTTAGTGCCTTCTACTTTTCAATGAGGCATGGTAAGATTAAGAATTTTCAATTATTTTCTAGTGCTCCTGAAGGTAATTCCATAGAAAAGCTACGTGACAAAGCACTGAACAGCTCAGAGAGACAACTAAAGTGATTACTGTTGCAACCAATTAGGAACAAAAGAAACACTCCAATTTCTACAATTTGGCTTTTATTTTGACTTAAATTGAACCAGCAATAAAAGAACAATGATTGACAAGTAATACAACCACTTGTTCTTCAAGCAAGGGTTGCCCAGATTATCCTTATTCTATCAATATCACACAGATTCACATTGGTTCCTAACTCTCAAATATCAGAAAAGGTTAACAATATTTTATTTGCTAACTTCACATGAAGAGTATTTTCAATGCTAAAAATATCAACTACATGAGCCAAACTAATTTTTGCTCATTTTTTTTAATGTTTCCAAAAACACACTAATTCTTCACTGCTCCAAATCTTTGTGGATGTTGTCCTACTCTCTAGAATGACTTCTTGCCTTCTAGTTCCCTCTCATTTCTCCAGGTAAGCCAGGCAAATTCCTCCTACTCATGCATCAACTCACAGGCCTATCAACATTCCTCGCAGGCAAGGTGAAGTGTACTCCCTCTGTTCCCACAATAACCAATAAATGAATAAAAAAATTCTACCCTCTTGAGACATTTTTGCCAGTTCTGGAACTTCAACATAAAAGTTTTTTCTGAATTGTTCATATTCAATTTTTCCATGATCCACTGGTTCTAGAAGCTTTCTCTGCTTTGTCTGATAACCTGTAAGGGCAGTCTGAAGGTCAACTTCTTCCTCCTCTGAAGAATACTACAATTAAAAAAGAAAAATTAAGAGCTAAATCCATTACTACTTTCTCCTATGGGAAGAAATATTCCTAGTTTTAAAGATCCTCCTCTCCTAGAAAATATTCTTTGGCTTTTATTTTATTTTCTGAATTTTCCAACTTAGTTTATTTCTTCTTTGCCCTTATAGAAAGCTATAATAACAATATAAAGCTAAAATAAAAAAATAACTTTAACACGGCTTTAATAAAGTTTTCCTATAGTTTTCTCTATATAAATCTTTACAATGAGTGCTAATAGGAAAAAAATTTAATTTATTCTGTCACTTCATTTCTTCTCTCCCTATTCTATGTCTGGGATGAGCTGATGAGGGACAAGGGGGAATCAAAAAGTGGGCATACACTTGAGCAGCAACACGGATGAACCTAGAGAATATCATACTATGTGAATTTAGTCAGACAGAGAAAGACAAATATTATATGAGATCACTTATACGTGGAATCTAAAAAATAATACAAATGAATTTATTTGCAAAACAGAAACAGACTCACAGACACAGAAAACAAACTTAGGGCTATCAAAGGGGAAAGGGGAAGGGGAGGGATAAATTAGGAGTATGGGATTAACAGACACAAACTGCTATACATAAAATAAACAACAAGGATTCACTGTATAGCACAGGGAACTATATGCAATATCATGTAATAACCTAAAATGGAAAAGAATCTAAAAAAAAATATATATATATACATATGTGTGTATATAGGTATGTGTTTGTGTGTATGTGTATATATATGTAAATATACCTATAGATAGATATATATATCTGAATCACTTTGCTGTATACCTGAAACTAACACTGTATTATAAATCAACTATACTTCAATTAAAAAAAAAAAAAAGTAGGCATACAGCAAGAGGTCTAAGATGTTAGAATGTTCTACCAATTTGAATATTCGGCTACAATAATGTTGAGAATAGCAAGAATTTCTCCTAAGAGTAACTGAAAAGCACACTTCCATCAATGCTTTCTTATAAATACTTCTAGGACAGTATCGCGAACAAAGTCAAAAATTAATGAAGGGGGCTTCCCTGGTGGCACAGTGGTTGAGAGTCCATCTGCCAATGCAGGGGACATGGGTTCGAGCCCTGGTCTGGGAGGATCCCACATGCCGTGGAGCAACTAAGCCCGTGTGCCACAACTACTGAGCCTGTGCTCCAGAGCCCGCGAGCCGCAACTCCTGAGGCCTGGGCGCCTAGAGCCCATGCTCTGCAGCAAGAGAAGCCACCGCAATGAGAGGCCCGTGCACCGCAGCAGGGAGTAGCCCCCACTCACTGCAACTGGAGAAGGCCCGCGCACAGCAACGAAGACCCAACGCAGCCATAAATAAATAAATAAAAATTAATGAAGAATTACCTCCATGGCATCCTGGTCATTCTCCATTAGCTCACCTTTCTTCTTATCAGAATCTACGACTGCTTTTTTGGTTGTGACAACAGTGACAACTTTTGTGACTGTTGGCCCAGACTTCTAAAAAAAGAATATAAAACATTGTAAAGTTGAAACACAAATTATACACCAAATGAAACACAATGATAACTGTCACAATTTATAATTTGAATTAACTTAGTTGTTAGTGACAACCTAATGAAAAAACAAAAAGTAGTCTGGGGCTTCCCTGGTGGCGCAGTGGTTGAGAGTCTGCTTGCTAATGCAGGGGACACGGGTTCGAGCCCTGGTCTGGGAAGATCCCACATGCTGTGGAGCAACTAGGCCCGTGAGCCACAACTACTGAGCCTGTGCGTCTGGAGCCTGTGCTCCACAACGAGAGGCCATGATAGTGAGAGGCCCACGCACCGCGATGAAGAGTGGCCCCCACTTGCCGCAACTAGAGAAAGCCCTCGCACAGAAACGAAGACCCAACACAGCCAAAAAATAAATTAATTAAAATAAATTAAAAAAAAAAAAAGTAGTCTGCTTTCTCCTTACTGACTTGCTTGAATTTAAAAGTGTAGGTACCTCCCTGGTGGTCCAGTGGTTAAGAATCCACCTTCCAGGGACTTCCCTGGTGGCGCAGTGGTTAAGAGTCCGCCTGCCAATGCAGGGGACACGGGTTCGAGCCCTGGTCTGGGAAGATCCCACATGCCACGGAGCAACTAAGCCCGTGAGCCACTACTGAGCCTGCGCTCCAGAGCCCACGCGCCACAACTACTGAAGCCCGCGCACCTAGAGCCTGTGCTCCGCAACAAGAGAAGCCACCGCAATGAGAAGCCCGCACACCACCACGAAGAGTAGCCCCAGCTCGCAGCAACTGGAGAAAGCCCACATGCAGCAATGAAGACCCAACACAGCCAAAACTAAATAAATAAATAAATAAATAAATAAATAAATAAATAAATAAATAAATAAATAAATAAATAAATAAATAAAGAATCCACCTTCCAATGCAGGGGATGTAGGTTTGATCCCTGGTCGGGGAACTAAGATCCCATATGCCGCAACTACTGAGCCTGCGCGCCACAACTAGAGAAGCCCACACACCGCAACTAGAGAAACCCACACACCGCAACGAAGATCCTGCATGCCACAACTAAGACCCGATGCAAATATTTTTTAAAACTTTTTAAAAAAATGTAATACAATTGCATTATATTTTGTAACACATTAATATATAGGTAATGTGGTATATAATACATAATTTAATATAATATTATGTAATATAATTTATTTTAAAAATACTACTAAATGGTACTTTTCACTCATTCAACAAGCCAAATACTATTCTGGGACCTTAGGATAAATCAATAAACAAGACAGGTAAGGTAAAGATCACTGCTCTTGGGAAGTTTTTAGAAGAAGGAACAAACAATAAACACAACAAAAAATTAATTTATATAATTTTTCAAAAGGTAATAAATGCTATTAAGAAAAAGAAAAACTAGAGTAAAGAGGATCAGGAGTATAAAAGATGCGAGTGCTGGAGAAGGACCTATTCAGGGCTTATTGAAGAGGACCCACTGAAGAGGACCTACTGAGAAGGCAACAAGTAAGAAAAAATACTAAACAAAGATGATGGTAGTTAACAGTGACTTCTAAAAGAACATTTGCAGTTAAAATTCACTAGTATCTCTGCTATTTAGAAAAAGCATTGACACTTCTGAGACGGGGAAGGAAACAAAATCATTAACTTTATAAAGCCACGCATGTCAGTAGTAGGTCAATGCAACAATGAATTCAAGTTACCCAATTAGGAATGTAAATTTTTAAAAATAGGAGAAAATTCCATACCTTTTCATTTCCCCCACCACCTTTCACACTTCTCATATTAAACTTTTTTACTTCCTCTTTCACTTCTTCCATGTAAGCATCTAATGGATCTAACTCCTCACCCTCCATTTCATTTCCTTCCTTTTCAGCCTCTGCAGGATCATCTTCATCATCTAAAATATCAGAATACACTTTCTTTGAATTTGTGTTTCAAAAGGAAATACTTCACAATGAGACCACACCGCCCCCCCATTAAAGCCTTTTCTCTTACTACTCAAACACCTTCCTTACCAATTAACCCAGGCACAACGCAGTTCAAATACTCACACTGGCAAGGTTTTAAATCCAGTAGGTATTAGTTTTGAATAATACTAATAATAAAAGAAATAAATTAGAAATTATTAAACTGAAAAGAGGAAGAAAGACTAATATGTCTAAAAAATGGATCTCCGGTATTGTTTTACAACTACACTAGCAGAAGCAGAACTAAAAACTCTGTCTGCTAAAATGGTATGTTTATTTCTTGCAATTATCTTTCTTTAAATCACACAAAGAAAAAATAATAGCACATTCTTAATTAAAGACAATCTAATGTTTTTTACATAACTAAGATATCATCACCACTTAAAGGTATAATCCATTCATCTATTTAGTTCAACTTTCACAGAAAATGAAAAATTCACAGGAATTTTCACAGAAAATGGAGCAAAATTCCCTTTTCCTATAATATCTCACACTCTTCCACTTTACTAAAATCTTAAACATCAATATCAGATGTGGAGGGGAAATGTTTCTCTTATAATTTATGAAAAAATCAGAGGGACTTGAAAACATGCCCTTAACTTACCCTCATTACTAACATTTGAAGTAAAAAATTAAAGAGTTATTTACTGACTATGCCCATAAGCACCTAACTCTCCACTCTAAGGTAAAATCAGTGATCCTTACCAAACACTACTATACAACTTAAAATTTAATGTAAACATTAAAAGGGGCATTTAAAAATCTCAAAATGAACCTAGTGATTCCACTTCTAGGTATATACCCAAAAGAACTGGAAGTTGGGACTCAACCAGATACTTGCACACCAATTCTCATAGAAGCATTATTCACAATACCTAAAAGATGGAAACTTATATATGCAGCAACAGATGAATAGGTAAACAAAATGCAGTATATATGTACCATGTAATACCATCCAGCCTTAAAAAAGAAGGAAATTCTGATACATGCTACAAAACGGATGAAACTTGAAGACACTTTGCTAAGTGAAATAAGCCAGACACAAAAAGACAAATATTGTATGATTCCACTTATATGAGGTACCTAAAATAGGCAATTCACAGAATCAGAAAGTGGATTAGAAGTTATCAGAAATGGGGGGGAGGGGGACAGGATGGAGAATTATTGTTGAATGAGGTACAGAGTTTTTGTTTAGTTCTGGAAATGGACAGTGGTGATGGCTGCACAACACTGTGAATGTGCTTAATTGTCACTGAATTGTACACTTAAAAATGGTTAAAATAGTAAACATCATGTATATTTTTCCACAATAAAAATGGTCTATTACTCATAATTCTAGAATATTCTACATGAATTGTTATATAGTCTATTAGTCTAACAAATGAATATACCATCATCATCTTCTAAACTCCATTTTTTCCCTTGTTTCATCTCTTCAATTTCCTTTTTCAGTTCCCCTATGTTTTCCATGGCCTTTTTACGTTGCTCTTCCCGCCATTTCTCTACCCTTTCTTTTCGCTTTCTCATTTCTTCTTCTAGCTTATTCTGGTCAAAGTTCTTGGGGGAAAAAAAAGAGAAGTAGAGAGAGGGAAATAAGGATCAACAATTTTACTCTAAGTGACATTCCAGATAACTTCTCCAAAGTATAAAAAAAGGAAAAATAGATGTACACAAAACTCCTAAAAATAGATGTACACAAAACTCCTAAATTTAGACCAGATTTAGATCACACATCTTTTAAATATATTCAGGAATAAACTAGCAAAATGAAATCACAATAAAAAGCATCTTCAACTAAGAAAGCAGACAGACTTCAAACACCATAAATTAATCTCATTTTAGTTACAAGCAATATGCACACATGAATTCAATTTCTCCCTCTAAGTGGAAACTCAATCAACTAGCAAGCAAAGTGCTCTAGTTATTATTCTCAACTTTAAATCCTGCAAACTCCTCCAAGATTGCCTCCATGAAAAGCAATTTTCTATTACAAATTACTGAGTAAATGAAAGCTATTTATCAACATGATTAAGAAGTTTTGATCTTTAGTCTTTAGGTCTAGGTTTCCTAGGAACAGCCATTCTAAAGCCTGTATCAAGACTATTAATAATACTCTTAAAAGGAGAGAGCAAATCATTTGCACAGTCATAATCAGGGACTTAAAGATTAAGCATTATAGAAATCAAAATTTTAGACATGCTACCTTACAGGTAGGTATGGAAATACACATGTATAAAAGTCAAAGAAAATATTAATAAATTATAATGATGATGGCATTTTGGGCACCTGGGATTACAGAGAATTATTTCTGACTTTCCAAGTATTTTATAATACGGTTATATTATGTTTGTATTTTTAAAATAAGATTATTTCTTAAACAAACAAAAAGCTTTGCTCCTGAATTTATACCCTTTATAATAATTCCATCCTCTCTGAAGATGAGCCCCAGAAAGCTTATGTGTTTTTCTCAAGATCACCCACTCATTCAAGACTAGTAGAAACTAGATCAGAAACCAGACTCCCAGACTTCTTGTGTTATATCTTTTCTTAGATACACTGCTCAGAAAGCAGGTCCCTTAAAAAAAAACCACTAAACAAATAGAACTCAAAAAAAAAAAGAAAAAAAGGTGAAGCTATAATATATTCTAAAATGGGCAAAAGATATGACTAGGCATTCAAAGAAAAGTGCAAATAGTAAATAAACTTAAAATACCTTATTTAATTATTAGTTTACATTATGTTCACAGCATTTAAAAATATTTACTCATATTTAAAGATATGCAACTCAAAATAACAAGAAACCAATTACACTGGCAAAAATTAAATTTTGAAATACCCATGTTAGCAAGAATGTGAAGAAACAGACATTTTCATATGTCTAAAATCATAAAACTTATACACCTTTTTTGGAGAGCAATTTGATACTATTCATCAAAATGTTAAATGTATATGGCCAGCCCTCTGAGTCTGTGAGTTCACATCCTCAGAATTCAACAAACTGTGGATCAAAAGTATTCAGGAAAAAAAATTCCAGAAAGTTCCAAAAATCAAAACTTGAATTTGCCCCATGCTGGCAACTGTTCACATAGCATTTACATTATGTTTACAACTATTCACACAGCATTTACGTCATATTAGGTATCATAAGAAATCTAGAGATGACAATGTATGCGGGGAGGATATGCGTAAGTTATACTATATAATTTTACATAAGGGACTTGAACATGTGAAGATTTTGGTATCTGCAGGGGTCCTATAACCAATCCCCCCAGGATACCGAGGGAAAGCTATATATATACCCATTGACAAAGTCATTTATTTCACTGATACCAATTTACCCTATACTATATTCACAAAACACATGTGTACAAGGATTAATATACCATTGTTTATAACTACAGACTGGAGACAGACTAAATATCCATCTACCTTTTTTCAACAAAACACTATGCAAGCATTACAAACAACAAGCTCTACCTCTGTATGCAGCTACAGAAAGATATCCAATATTTAACAAATGAAAACAGAAAGGCATTCTACTTCTTACGTTAGATAGTTCGTATACTGCTACTTATTACTCTTAAGACCTTATATATTGATAAAACAATTCATAATTTAAAAGTGACAAAAAGCAAGGCACAGAATAGTGCATATAGTATGATCACATTTTGCACATAAAATTAGATAATTTGTATAGATATGCAACTTTTTTCTGAAAAATTTTCTCATGGGACAACTGTTATTTTACCTGTTTATTTTACAAATCTATTATCATTTACTTAAAAATAAAACACACAGCATTAAAAAACAAGAATTTGTCACTATAGAAACAAATTTGATATTATACGATTACTTATGTTAGTAAACATACACCGGCATCCTTTTCTTTTTCATCCTCTTTGTCATCTTTGTCTTTTTTCTTCTCTTTAGAACTTTCCCCACTATCTGTTTTCTCTTTGGACCTAGACCTACCAAAAAAGAGAGAGAAAGAGAGGGACATCATCTATTTGTTTTTGGAAACATTAATTTTAGAATACTTAGACTTGTATTTTACTTTTTATGTAAGAAATAAACTTCCAAGAGTCAACTGAATTTTTATATATATATATATATATATATATATATATATATATATATACACACACACACACACTCTGGAAATAAAATGAAGAATTAATCCCATGACACTAACTGCAAATATGATTAGATATCTGGAAATTGACCAAAGGAAAACTGGACCCAGCATATAAAAATAATTACAAAATTTAAATAACAAGTTAAAATTTAACAAATGGAGAAATACACGAAGACATTAATAGTCTACAAGACAATTGATATATGTAATAATATTTAAAATCTCAATAGGCTTGCATTTTGACCCTACTTAGGGCATCTAATAATGAATAAAATCCCTTAACTGTAATGTAATCAAATTAGTCGACCTTTTTCCCTCCTTTATGATTGGTGCTTTTTAAAGCATCTTAGAAATTTTTCCAACTTTGATGAAGATACTCAAGAGGTAAAGAAGATATTCTCTAGTACAAACTCCTAAAGTTTATAGCTTTGCCATCTAATTTGGTTTTTAATCTGTTTGGAAATGCTTTCTGTGCACAGAATGAAGTAGCCGGTCCTATTTTATTAAAGGACAGCAAATGTCCCTAACACCATTTATTGGAAAAACTTTTTCCTACTATTTACAATGTCACCACTGTCATTTATCAAACGACCTTATATGTGTGGATCTGATTCTGAGTTCTTTATATGGTTCCAGTGATCTACTTGTCTATCCTTACAATAAAGCAACACTCTTAATTTCTGTAACTTTATGACAAGTCTTGATACCTGGTAGTGCAAGCCCTCATAACTTGTTCTTCAAAAGTGTTTATGCCCTTTGCATTCCTAATTTTTTTTTTAAACATCTTTATTGGAGTATAATTGCTTTACAATGGTGTGTTAGTTTCTGCTTTATAACAAAGTGAATCAGTTATACATATACATATGTTCCCATATCTCTTCCCTCTTGCATCTCCCTCCCTCCCATCCTCCCTATCCCACCCCTCTAGGTGGTCACATAGCACAGAGCTGATCTCCCTGTGCTATGTGGCTGCTTCCCACTAGCTATCTATTTTACATTTGGTAGTGTATATATGTCCATGCCACTCTCTCACCCTGTCACATCTCACCCCTCCCTCTCCCCATCTCCTCAAGTCCATTCTCTAGTAGGTCTGTGTCTTTATTCCCGTCTTGCCACTAAGTTCTTCATGACCTTTTTTTTTTTCCTTAGATTCCATATATATGTGTTAGCATACTGTATTTGTTTTTCTCTTTCTGACTTACTTCACTCTGTATGACAGACTCTAACTCTATCCACCTCACTACAAATACCTCCATTTCATTTCTTTTTATGGCTGAGTAATATTCCATTGTATATATGTGCCACATCTTCTTTATCCATTCATCCGATGATGGACACTTAGGTTGCTTCCATGTCCTGGCTATTGTAAATAGAGCTGCAATGAACATTTTGGTACATGACTCTTTTTGAATTATGGTTTTCTCAGGGTATATGCCCAGTAGTGGGATTGCTGGGTCGTATGGTAGTACTATTTGTAGTTTTTTAAGGAACCTCCATACTGTTCTCCATAGTGGCTGTATCAATTTACATTCCCACCAACAGTGCAAGAGTGTTCCCTTTTCTCCCCACCCTCTCCAGCATTTATTGTTTGTAGATTTTTTGATGATGGCCATTCGGACTGGTGTGAGGTGATAGCTCATTGTAGTTTTGATTTGCATTTCTCTAATGATTAATGATGTTGAGCATTCTTTCATGTGTCTGTTGGCAATCTGTATATCTTCTTGGGAGAAATGTCTATTTAGGTCTTCTGCCCATTTTTGGATTGGGTTGTTTGTTTTTTTTGTTATTGAGCTGCATGAGCTGCTTGTAAATCTTGGAGATTAATCCTTTGTCAGTTGCTTCATTTGCAAATATTTTCTCCCATTCTGAGGGTTGTCTTTTGGTCTTGTTTATGGTTTCCTTTGCTGTGCAAAAGCTTTTAAGTTTCATTAGGTCCCATTTGTTTATTTGTGTTTTTATTTCCATTTCTCTAGGAGCTGTGTCAAAAAGGATCTTGCTGTGATTTATGTCATAGAGTGTTCTGCCTATGTTTTCCTCTAAGAGTTTGATAGTGTCTGGCCTTACCCTTAGGTCTTTAATCCATTTTGAGCTTATTTTTGTGTATGGTGTCAGGGAGTGTTCTAATTTCATACTTTTACATGTACCTGTCCAATTTTCCCAGCACCACTTATTGAAGAGGCTGTCTTTTCTCCACTGTATATGCTTGCCTCCTTTATCAAAGATAAGGTGACCTTATGTGCGTGGGTTTATCTCTGGGCTTTCTATCCTGTTCCATTGATCTATATTTCTGTTTTTGTGCCAGTACCAAACTGTCTTGATTACTGTAGCTTTGTAATATAGTCTGAAGTCAGGGAGCCTGATTCCTCCAGCTCCATTTTTCGTTCCCAAGATTGCTTTGGCTATTCGGGGTCTTTTGTGTTTCCATACAAATTGTGAAATTTTTTGTTCTAGTTCTGTGAAAAATGCCAGTGGTAGTTTGATAGGGATTGCATTGAATCTGTAGATTGCTTTGGGTAGTAGAGTCATTTTCACAATGTTGATTCTTCCAATCCAAGAACATGGTATATCTCTCCATCTATTTGTATCATCTTTAATTTCTTTCATCAGTGTCCTATAATTTTCTGCATACAGGTCTTTTGTCTCCTTAGGTAGGTTTATTCCTAGATATTTTATTCTTTTTGTTGCAATGGTAAACGGGAGTGTTTTCTTAATTTCACTTTCAGATTTTTCATTGCATTCCTAATTTTATAATCAGTTTATCAAATACTTTTCTATTCATGTCTGCTAAGAACTTTTAAACATCAATATATGTTGAAGTTAATAAGATGCTTTTCCTGAATCTACTTAGATAACCAAGACTTTTCTCCTTGAATCTTATTAATGTAGAGGATCATACTGATTGATTTTCCAATGTTAAACCAACCTTCCATTCCTGGAATAAATCCAACTAGTTTATGATTGTATTATCTTTTTTATATATTGTTAAAAGCAGCATGCTAATCCTTTATGTTTAGACTGAGTATAGCCTATAATCTTCTTTTTGCACACTGCCTTGTCAGGTTTTCCTCTATCATCTTATTAATTTTCTTCATTTTATGCATGTTTCTTCTTTCTTAAGTCTTTGTCCCTCAAAAGTATCATTACAGAGTAAAAAGACAAACCAGAGCAATATATCTGCCCCGCACATAAATGACAAAAAACAACTATCCAGAATATTTAAAAACAAAAACCCCCTATAAATCAATTTTTAACAACAGAAACAACCCAATAGGAAAATGAGCAAAACATTTAAACGTGTACTTTAGAAAAGAGGAAATCTGAATGACCAAGAACCACATGAAAAAGTGTTCAACTTCATTAGTAATCAAGGAAATGCAAATTAAAACCACAATGATATTGCTATTACATGTCTAACAAATAAACAAAAATTAAAAGGACTGACAATACCTAATACTGGCAAAGGTATGGAGGGATACAATTCTCATATACTGCTGGAAGTATAATTAGTATAAACTCCTTGGAAAGCATTTCGGATTACTTAGTTAAAATGAAGCTATGTTTATTCTATGACCATGTAACTTCACTCCTAGTTATATACCCAAGGGAAACTCATACACATGTATACTAGGATATATATACAAAAATGTTCATAATAGCCCCAAAGTTAAAACAACCCAAACATCCATCTCAGTAGAATGGATAAATAAATAGTGGTATATTTATACCACAGAATAATATTCAGCAATAAAAATAAACTACTGTTATGAGCAACACAGATAACTCTCAATGTTGAGCAAAAATGCAAAAGAAGACAAGACTCATTCATGTAAAGTTAGTTTAAAAACATATAAATCTAGACTATTCTTTTTCCAGTTATACACACAGGTCGTAAAACTATAAGGAAACAATCAGGACATAAATTACTAGCACAAAAGTCAGGAGTGATTTTATATAGGGAAGGAGGGAGCTGGGTTAGAGAAGGGAAATGGAGGGCTTCTGGGGGTACAGAAAATGTTCTATTTCTTGACTTTGGTGGTGGTTACGTGGATCTTGCTTTATAATTATTTAATAAGCTGCATGTTTATATTTCACTCATTTCTCTGCATTTATATTTTAAAATTTAAAATAATCCCAATGGGCATTATTACACTGACCTTGACAAAATAAAAGTAAAATTTATAAAGTAAAATAAATGACATGGCAAAAATCCTCATTAACTAATATGGAGAAAACAGAGAACACAGAACAAATCCATACATCCCATGACACCACTTTAGAAACAGTAATAGGCAAAGAACAAACCACTAACAAGAGAAACAAAAAGAGTAAACGTATTATGTCTAATAGACATAAATGATACCTCAAAATTGAATGGTACTAACATCTTAAGGAAGCAGGTACATTTAACTTACAAAAGCAAAGTTCACCCATTATGAATAGCAATTCAGCAATACACACCATGAGTAAAAAAGTTATTTGTCAATCAACGTCGGAAATGCCAAGAAAATAATTTCAAAGGAAAAAACATAGTTCCCACAAAGATGTATATAAAATGCATTTCTGACCATTAATAGCAGATATTAAATAAAAGAACAATGCATTATGAGTGTTAAAACTAATAGAATCTAGCATTTTCTAAAAGCATTACAAGCTTTATAACCTATTGAAATAATTCAGCTAACAGCTAATGGCAGCAGCCAAATTCAGTATTTATAAAGATCTTTTTAAAAAACTGTAGGGAAGAGAGTCAGTTCCCAACCTACCTATTCTCAGCTTTCTTGCTTTTATTGCCGGGACTGGAGGATCGGGATCTCCGGCCGCGGCTTCTACTCCTCGAACGTCTCCTGTCTCGACTTCGAGATCTTCTTCGCTCTCGACTTCGATCTCTCTCTCTACTTCTGGAACGCCTGAAAGGGGACACTTCATTTATTCTATGACCAAGTGGAACATCTACTTCAGACCATGGTTCTGCCTCATGTTGAAAGAAGCTTCTTAATTATTACCATTATTAAAGACAGATTTCAATTAACTATCAAATCAGCTAAACAGGGAACAAGTAAAGCCATTCCTTACAAGTGGTCAATGAAATACATGATACTAATTTCAAAGTGATGTTTGGTGAAAAACAGAGGAAATATGTAACAAGAGCTGTTTGAAATTTATGACCTATAGCAGAAAATCTAAATTTCAAAGACAGCCGAAACCTAAGTATAAGGATGGGCAGAATGGGGCTGTGGAAAGATCACAGATATGAAAAATTAAGAGACAAGAATTTCTACCCTGGTGCTACTAATTAGTGACATACATAGGGCAGATCAACTCTCTGGGTCTCAGTTTCCTCATCTGTAAAATATGGAGACTTCACCAAATAATCTCAAAATCCTTCTTGCTCTAAAATCTTGTGATTCTTTCACACCAAAAAGTCAAAGGCCAAATCTTAAATGACCAATTTCACTTAACAAGTACTTGATTGAATTGTATGAAACTGTTCCTGGTACCTCATAATATAAAATTAAATAAGTTAGCGTTATCCACATTGTTACAGGTAAGTATGTTCCCTCAGTACCAGGTGACACTTAGGCAATCTCTCCTTCCAAGGTCTGAAAAAGATAAAGTCAAAGTTCTTTCTGTGATCAGTTCACAGCACCTGTATAACCTTGTCCTCTTTCCCATTTTAATGAGAAACTTTATTAGAAATCTTTTTTTGGTGTGGGGAAGATTATTTTTATTTAGAGACTGTTTTCTACCTCCAGAAAAGTTATGGCTGCTTGGGTGGTACCATGGAATATTTAATCAAGTTTAAAAAAATTAGGATGTTCTTTGGTTAAATCTAAAAAAGTTCTTTAAAATAGTTTCAAACAGAGTATGGAGATGGCTCTGCCCTGTTTCCTTCTCCTGTCGGCTCTAGCGGTTGCTCTGAACACAGGGGTCAGCTTTCTTGGGACAGGATTAGACTAGAACCCCCCTGATGGCATATTACCTTAGCTTTTACTTCACTGTTTGAAAATGACAGTGGAAAGGGAAAAAAAAAATACTGTAAGTTTTTGTTCTAGGCAAATCACTTCTGTACCTAATCAAACAAGCTGGGGTAAAGCAGAGGGCCTGCAAAAGGGCCACTAAATTCTAGTCCAAAATTTTTGAAGAAGCCTGATTTAGCTGAGAAGGTCCAATTTAACAAGAGTCCTGTGGAGATTAATGTCTTACCTCAGACGCTTCCTGTCTCTTGACCGAGATCTTCTTTTATCCCTGCTACGAGATCTCTCTCTCCTTCTATCTCTATCCCTGCTTCTAGACCTTCTGTCATCTCCACGTTTACTTCTTTTGTCTGAGGGTGAGCGACTTCTAGATCGACTTCCAGAGCGTCCCCGTGATGCTGATCGCTTCCGATAGTGGCTAGATTATTAAGTTAAAGATTAAGCTTAGCAAACACAGCTTCTATTACATTTTATTTATTTTATTATTTTCTAAAAAAAATCTCAGCAGATAAATTAAACATTGAAAGGACTTCTTATACGTAAACTTTTTTAAAATTAGGGGGAAAGAATGAACTCTTCTGCTACAGCACACTGTCCTGGAAAAGAAGGAAGGACAGTAAGCCAAAGAGACCTAGTTCCTGCCTTTGGGCCTCAAGCAGCTTGCATTCTGGTAAAGGAAGAGAGGACAGGCAAGTAAAGAAGTAAGTATACAATATGTATTTGGTGCTACGGAGAAAAACAGATGAAAGTAAAGGAAAAAGAGAGACAGTGGGAGGTAGGAAGTTTGCTCCTTTACACCAGGTGATTAGAGAAGGCCTCACTAATAAAGTGCCATTTCAGAGGTTTAAAGGAAGTAAAGGAAGGAACCATGGAGATATGTGAGGGAGAAACTTTCCAGGCAAAAGGCACAGTAAGTGCAAAGACCCTGAAAAGGAACCTTGATTGGTGTGTTTAAGGAACAGCAAGGAACCAGATGTGCTTGGAGTTGAATGAGTGAGAGAAAGTGTCATGAGATGGGGTCAGAGGTACAGCATGGTAGCCAAATGTGGAGAGCTTTATATGCCATTATAAGGACTTTCTCTTTTACTGTGAGAAAAGATGAGAAGCTACTGGAAGATTTTAAGCAGAGGAATGACATAACCTCCCTACTATTTTTAAAGCATTACTCTGGCTGCTGAGGGGAGAACAAACCAAAGAAAGGCAAGGACAGAAGCAGGGAAAACAGGTAGAATGCTACAGCAATCGTCCAAGTAAGAGACAGCGTTGGCTTGGATCAGAATGTCATGTGTAGAGTTGTTGAGAAGTGTCAAAATCTGGACATTTTAATGACTAATTAAATGTCAAGTGCAACAGCAAATCTAGTACACAAGCAAGGCAAGGCAGAGAAGTGGGGGAGAAGGCCGAAGAGATGGAAAGGACCTTCTTGGGAAGGGCCCTGAAGGCTGTGCTGAAGAGTCTCACTTCATCTTGGAAGCAGTAAGAACCAACAGACATGAAAGCAAGGAAATGACATAATCTTATGTTAATTTCAGAAGTGTCACTCTGGCTGCAGTGTGGAATCAACTGGGAGAGCAAGATCAGAGGAAGATAACTTGAGGCAGGTGTAGCAGTCTGAGTAATAAATGATTAGGGCCTGAATTAAGTCAGGGAGAGCAGGAATGGTGACAGGGTGCAGTATCTAACTGGATGTTAGAGAGAGAAGAACCAGTCAAACAAATATCACTTCCAGGTTTCTGGTCTGGGTGGCCAGATGAACAGCAATGCTTTCACGGAGATTTAAATGACCTTTACACGAATTTTCTGTAGTTATGGAAATACTCTTTATCCAGGTGATGGTTACACGGCTTATATATGAGCTAAATTTCACCAAGCTCTACCCTTAAGCGTTGTCCATTTCCCTTAATATTAATTATACCTCAGTAAACTACTATTACCTTACTTACTTATTATTTATATCCTAGATATAAATGATCTTTCAGTCACAGCTAAACATTAAGCAAACACGCACATTTAAGATAAAAATCTCAAGGTCCCAAACCAGGTAACAATCTGAAATGTTGAAGAGATATCAGAGTTCTAATAAGACCTCCCAGTTCTCAGTTTAAAAAGGATAAAAAACACATAACAAAGAAATTTTAAATCTATGTGCGAAATAAATGCCCATGCAACAAGCATTTATTGTAGCCCAAAACAAACCTAGTCACGTAGTATTGCAGGCGATGTAAAAATGTTTGGCCACACGCTCCTTTCAATTAAGAAAATACCACACGCGCACAAAAAACTAAAGTAGAGAGCGACAGGGGCCAAAGAAATGTTGCAAACGCGAAGTGGTGAGAAATTTAACTGGGATCGCTACTGACTGAGGCTATACGGGTAAGCTCCGCGGAAATGGCGGGATGTAGTCGAAGTCCCGGAGGTGTGTTCCCCCTCCAAGGGCTCGAACCGGCCGATGGCCGTGCAAGGGAACCCTGTGCCCGCCGCCGACCCAAGCACACCCACTGCCTCAGCCGAGGTCCCCCAGCCCCTCTAGTAGCCGCGGGCAGCGCTGGCCGCACGTGGGGCCGCACCGAGCCAGGCCCGACCCCGCGGCCACCTCGACTCCCGCCTGAGGAAGAGACTCTCCCGCTCGCACGCCCAGCGCGCCGCCTCACCGTGACTCCCGGCCCATGCCGCAGGCCGCGGGAAAGCGGCGCCCTTCGGGACCACGCGCAGGAGAACCGGACAAAGTAAGAGGCCGCACAGCCCTCAGCACGCCGAGCGAGGAGCAGCACTAACAAGCTGCAGCAGCCACAGCAGCAGGCACCATCCGAACGCGGCCAACGAAAACAGGACGTGCTGGCGCCAGCGGCAGGAGGAAGGAAAAAGCGGGCCGGAAGCGGCTATCGCTCCACAGCGCCCCCTCTCGGCTGGAGGCCGCACAGTGCCGGCTGCGCCTAAAGAGGTTGCCTCGGCCGGGTTTTCCCTGCACAGCCGCGGAAGCCCCCTAGGCTTGGTGAGGTAGAGGGTGATGCCTCAGCCATGCAAGCCCTGGGAGGGTCTTTCCTACAGCGGGCACTGAAACGCCATAAGCAACCCCGAGCTGTCCCAGGAAGTGTACTGACATCTAAGCGATGCTACAAACATCTCCATTCCCTCTCATCATTTCTACATGCATTCATTTAAACATATTGTTACATGTTAGGCATGTTCTACCTTCCAACGAGCTTTCAATCTCGTGGCAGATATAGGCATTAACAAAAACATAAGCAGATGTAATGTAACAGAAAAGAGATTCTACCATAGGAAAGGGGTTCAGAAAAAGAGTTCCCTAAGGAAGTGACCTTTGAGGTATGATTTGAAGACTGAGTAGGAGTTAACTTGGTGAAGAGGACGAAGAGCTAAAAATACGTTACACAAGATAATGGCTCTCAACATTGCCTGCGCTTGGGAGCTTAAAAATACATATACGGATGCGTGTGTTCCATTCTGATATTCTGATTTGATTGGTCTGGAGTGCTTCCAGTGCATTGGGAATTTTAAAGCTTCCCAGGTGATTGTGAAGTACAGTCCGGTCAAGGCGAAGAACGACTCGCCTAGTGGAACTTACGCTGCAATGTTCAGTTGTTTTAGCAGAAAGCTGTAAAGGAGTTGGGGACAGGCTCTCACTTACTTTATGTGCCTCTGTACTATTTTATGTTCTTACACATAAGGATGTTAGAAAAGTTCCATATTTTGACTGTGGCAGTCATTGCATGGATGTTTGTCAAGATTCATTGAACTGTACGCTTTATTTTTATTTTATTGTTATTTTTTTGGGCCGTGCCCCACAGCCTGCGGTATCTTAGCTCCCCAACCCGGGGCCCTGCAGTGGAAGCGTGGAGTCCTAACCACTGGACTGCCAGTGAGTTCCCTGAACTGTATGCTTTAAATTGGTGTGTTTTATTGTATGTAAATCTTACCTCGATAAATTTGAATTTTTAAAAAATGAAACCAACGAGTTTAAGACTCTAAGACTGGCTTCTGCTCTTCCTCTGTGATTTATTGCCCACCTGTGGCTGCAGGGCAGACCATGCCAAGGGTTAAGGAAGGCCTGAGCCAATATATGACAGAATGGACACCAATGAGGGTCAGGTATGAGAGCCATTGTAAATTGCTTGTATGTGGGCTGAAGGTAAGGAGTGTGGAGACACTGACAAGTGGTCAGATTCTGGATGTATTCCACAGGCAGCTTTCCAAACACTAATTGATAAAATGGATGTGAACTGCAAGGGTAAGGGAGGAATAAAGATGACTCCCAGGTTTTGAACAGAGCTACTCTGGATTGTGGTGAATTTGTGGAGATGAAAAAGGCCTGGATGCAGCAGATTTGGTGGGAAAAGGAGAGAAAATCAGTGTTTCTGCCTACTAGATATCCAGAAGGAGATAATGGCTGAAAGGAAATATATGAGTCTGGAGTTCAAAGGAGAAATAGAGATTGGAGAGATAAGGGTCATAAGCACTTTATAGAATGTATAATACAGATCTTCCTCAACTTAGGATGGGATTACATCCTGATAAAACCCATCGTAAATTTAAAACACTGCAAGGGGAAAATGCATTTTAATATACCTAACCTACCCATCATAACTTAGCCTAGCCTACCTTAAACGTGTCAGAACACACACATTAGCCTGCAGTTGGGCAGAATCATCTAACACAAAGCCTATTTTATAATAAAGTGTTGAATATCTCATGTAATTTATTGAATACTATACTGAAAGTGAAAAGCAGAACGGTTTTAAGTGGATCATCATGGACTGGGAGCTGCAGCTCTCTGCCACTGCCCAGCATCACTAGAGAGTATCATACTGCAGATGGCTAGCCCAGGAAGAGATCAAAATTCAAAATTCAAAGCACGGTTTCTAACGAATGTGTCACTTTTTTTTTTTAAATTAATTTATTTTATTTATTTATTTTTGGCTGCGTTGGGTCTTCGTTGCTGTGCGCGGGCTTTCTCTAGTTGCGGCGAGTGGGGTCTACTCTTTGTTGTGGTGCGCGGGCTTCTCATTGAGATGGCTTCTCTTGTTGCAGAGCACGGGCTCTAGGTGAATGGGCTTCAGTAGTTATGGCACGAGGGCTCAGTAGTTGTGGCATGTGGGCTTCAGTAGTTGTGGCTCACGGGTTCTAGAGCACAGGCTCAGTAGTTGTGGCGCATGGGCTTAGTTGCTCCGCGGCATGTGGGATCTTCCCGGACCAGGGCTTGAACCCGTGTCCCCTGCGTTGGCAGGCGGATTCTTAATCACTGAGCCACCAGGGAAGCCCACGAATGTGTCACTTTGACATCACCATAAAGTCAAAAAATTGTAAGTCAAACCACCCTAACTCAGGGACTTTCTGTACATGGTATTTGAAGCCAAGGAACTGGATGAGGCCATGCAAAAATTGATATAGCTGGAACAGATTTTTTAAATCACTTATTCAAATTTCTTGATTTTAAGGGAGAGTACTGAGACATGGGAAACAAATTTAATCCCAGATCACTAATCTTCTTGGAATCTAAACTGGAACCAGAACCCAGGCATCTGATACCCAGGCCAGAGCTCTTTCCAAGACACTTCATTTCTAACTCCCTTTTTTTTTTAATAGTTTTATTTTCTTTTTTAATATTCATTTATTTAGTGGCTGCCCTAGGTCTTTAGTTGCAGCATGCAGGATCTTCAGTTGCAGCATGCATGCAGGATCTAGTTCCCTGACCAGGGATCGAACCCCGGCCCCCCACACTGAGAGTGCAGAGTCTTAACCACTGGACCACCAGGGAAGTACCTCTAACTCCCTTTTAAGAGAACATATTCACGTGACAATTCTAACTGGCTTTTTGTGCCCACAGCATATTTACGGTAAGTTCACAGCATTTCTATGTCCTTGAAGAAACTACTTTTATCTATTAGCAGAGGTGAAGGAAGTTAATTATAGTCTACTATGTCTCCAATACATCACTTATTTAGCAAACTGCCCTGGCTTCCAAAGCAGATTTTGATTCTAACTAACCTAGTTCTGAATCTCATAACCCTCTTGCTGTTTTTAACACCAACTGTGTGTACACACATCCGCTTATACAGCTAATAAGACTAAAAATCTACTGGTCAAAGATGTCACCTCTCAACAACCATCCTTTGTTGTTGTTGTTTTTTCTTTTTTTGGCTGCACCTCACAGCACGAGGAACTTCCCAGACAGAACCCGCGCCCCCTGCAGTGGAAGCGCAGAGCCTTAACCACCGGACCACCAGAGAAGTCCTCAACAACCATCCTTGGCAATCTAGTTTTAACTCATAAACATTTCAAATCCCTGAAATTTCTAAGTAAAAAAAATTCTTCTTAATTATTCCAAACACTAATAAACCTGCATTTCCATTTGATATTATTCAACATGCTAAGCAAATACTCATGTCTTCTCTTTGAAATAAATTTGATAATGACCTACAATTACTAAAACTTTGCATGTGTAAAGTGACAAAATGGAAGAAATAAAATGTGCAATTGAAAATCCCTAGTGTCTTCCCAGGGATTGGGGAGAGTGTGACAAATTCAAGAATACTATCCAGTCCTCTGGATATTAGATTTGTATGGAATTAGGAAAAATGTGTGCTTGTAATCTTACCCTAAGTCAAACGAATAGACTTAAATTGTTATACTTATTCTCCATCACTGTGGTTCAAAATAAAAAAACTTTGTGAGTAATAAAAAAAAAAAGTCTATATCACAAGAATTAATCAAACAGACGATACAAAAAAACTAGGGAAATGTAATACCAAGTGATAAAACACTTATGCTTTATACTCTTTTAAGTCAAACCTTCCAAATATGACAGTGTTACCACGTTAGTTAAAAGGGTATTTATGCTATTGGGTTGAATACGTCAGTCAATTCTTCAAATTCCATTTTTATATCTAATTATTCTATGCTTATTGCTTAAAAAACATACTTCTGAAAATCTGAAACTCAAAAGTAAAAATTTCCAATTCTGAGTTTGGTAATAAAATTTTTCATAAATTAAAATTAATAAAGATTTCATAAATACCTTTTAATTTCACATGTATGAATCTTAATCATTTCCTCCATTAAATATTTATGCTGAAATAAAAATTAAGATACTGACTCAACGAGAAAAGATAAAATTGGCTACCTTATTCAGCCCTTATAAGTTAAAATGTGCAAACTTAACACTAGACAATTCAATTTCTTTCATTTTATTTTTAAGATGGCTCCATTTCTCAGGACAGAACAATACAAATACAAGATGCAGTCCTTGGGACTGGCTGAGACGACATTCATCTGCTCTCCTAAAAGCACTAGCTCAGCTCTCAAAGAGGAATTACAAATCTGAGAAGTTAGGGAAAGGTGTAGACTAGGAATTCTAATTAAACAAGAAAAATCGATTACTGACATTGGTACTCTAATCTTCACATCAGTATTAATACAAACTCAACCCTTTCCAGTCAGGGAACCTGCCATTCCATTCCTAATCAAGTGGTTTTACAACCTCAAAAAGTAAAAGAATTTCATAAAGGTGTAAACCAATATGCTTCCTTTAGAGTCACTGCAATATAGAAATTTTTTTTTGTAAGCTTCTCTTTCTGAGTTCTGCAGGCTTCATGGTACTTCAGAGCCCCAATAATCAAGCAGTTCATGACAAAAGATAAAAGTGAAAAAGTAGACACAGAGATCTGTGAAAACTTCGCCCATTTTGCTGTAAGTATCCATTGATCGATTTATTACTTCAGCAGGAATTCCGGATAATAGAAGCGCAGCTGTTAGTACTGTTGTCTTTATCTTCTTTTCACCCTGCATAGAGAAAGACTTCAATAAATCTTACAGCTTTCAGAAGACTACTTAAGCTCTATAAAAACATCAGTGCTGCTATTTTTGCCTAACTGATTTCAAAACTGTTAATGAAGTTTCAAAATATCAATCAATAATATACGAAGAAACATTTACTGAGTATATAATATGTAAAGCAGCAAACTGCTAGGCAATAGGGAAAAGACACCATTCTTGCTATCAAAACTTTTTAAAAAAGTCTTATCTTGGAGGCAAGATATAAATAATAATTTAAGATACATACAAAAGCTCAAGACAAAAACAGGAAAAGCATTACCAGACAGGACATAAATAATTGCTAAATGAACGACATGGATGACGTGTGCTATAGTGGCTCAAAGAAGACAGAAATTACTCCAGGGTTTTACATATAAGTAAAGCACAGGGAAGGATTTCAGAAGAAGTGGAATTAAAAACAGGCCTTTAAGAATGAGTAAGATTAAGATGAGCAAAAGTGAGAGGATAAATCTTATTGTAAGGTTAAGTCTCATGACAACGAAAGTCAGAAGAGTGATAGGTGTACTGGAGGACAGTGAATAATTTGTAACAGAATCAAAGGAACATTCTGTAGAGTCAGCCCTAATTGCCATCCAAAGGAATTGACATTTGTTTACATATGCAGCAGAATATCACTGAACATTTATTTCCTAATATAATTTTCTAGTCTCATTCTTTAAGAGATTCAAGGCTGAATTTTCATTTAATTTATTGATTTGGTATCACCAAATCCAATCACATGGTTCAAAACATTTTAAATATAAAAAGCTATAGTTACCCAACAGAAATCAAAGCCTATGTCCACAAAAAAAACCCACTCAGGAAAGTTCTTTGTTGCTTTAGACATATTAACCAAAAATTGGAAACAACCAAGACGTCCAGCAATAGGTAATTAGACAAATTAATGGATATACTCACTCAATGGAGTATTACTCAGCAAAAAAAAAAAAGAGAGAGAGAGAGAAAAAGAATGAACTACTTATGCACTCAACAATATGAATGAATATCAAAAATATGATGCAGAATGAAAGAAGCCTTGCACAAAGAAGTACATACAGGAATGATCCCATTTAAAATAAGTACTAAAACAACCAAAACTAATCTACAGTGGGAAAAAGAAAATCAGACCTTCATGGTGCAGGAGTTGGGACTGCCTGGAAAAGGACATGATGGAACTTCCTGACAGTAATGTTCTAAATCTTAAAAGATTTGGGTTTCACAGGTTGTCAAAACTCATTAAATGGTATAATAAAGACTTGAGCATTTCACTGTATGAAAATTTTACCTCAAAATAACTAAAAAGAACCATAAAGAAACACTGAATTGTAGTTGATATATAAACTGAAATGTGTAGGGGTAAAATCTACTGATGTCTTCATCTACAACATACTTTGAAATGCATCAAGAAAAAAAAGATGTATTAAAAAAAGATGTATTGGGCTTCCCTGGTGGCGCAGTGGTTGAGAATCTGCCTGCCAATGCAGAGAATACGGGTTCGAGCCCTGGTCTGGGAAGATCCCACATGCCGCGGAGCAACTGGGCCCGTGAGCCACAATTACTGAGCCTGCGCGTCTGGAGCCTGTGCTCCGCAACGAGAGAGGCCGCGATAGTGAGAGGCCCGCGCACCGCGATGAAGAATGGCCCCCACTTGCCACAACTAGAGAAAGCCCTCACACAGAAACAAAGACCCAACACAGCCATAAAAATAAATAAATAAATAAACCCAAAGTTAAAAAAAAAAATTAAAAAAAAAAAAAAGATGTATTGAAAATGGATAGAAAATTGGGTGAATATATGATAAATACAATGAAATGTTCACTACAGAATCTAGGTGGTAAGCATAAACGGGTGTTCACTGCACAATTCTTTCAACTTTTCTGTTGAAACCTATTAACAACAAAATGTTTTGTTGAAAGAAAATTATACAGTAATCTCCCTTCCTTTTCTCTCCCCGTTTACCTAGTAACCGATACACACTCTATCACAAATAACCACTGTTAAAAATTTCATGTAATATTCTTCCAGAGTTTCTTTACACATATACAAGCAAAATCAAATACATAGGATTTTCCTCCTTTTTACAAAAAAAAGGAGTATACTATAGATGCTATTCTGTATTTTTATATCTTAATATTTCTTGGCGAGCTTAACATTATCAGTACATGGAGACCTTTATCATTCTGAATGGATAGGCCATAATTTTTTTTAACTAGTCACTTATTAGTAGACATTTAGGTTGTTTCCAAACTTTTGCTATTGCAAAACTAAAATCAATGTTTCAAGGGTAAATTTCTAAACAAATGCTCTAATGAAAATTACATTTTGGGAGGGGATCAATGAATATACATCTAATCATAAAAAAAGTTTTAATTAAAAAATAAAATTACAGGGCTTCCCTGGTGGCACAGTGGTTAAGAATCCGCCTGCCAGTGCAGGGGACACGGGTTCGAGCCCTGGTCCAGGAAGATCCCACATGCCGCGGGGCAACTAAGCCCATGCGCCACAACTACTGAGCCTGCGCTCTAGAGCCCACGAGCCACAGCTACTGAGCCTGCATGCCACAACTACTGAAACCCGTGCGCCTAGAGCCGGTGCTCCGCAACAAGAGAAGCCACCGCAATGAGAGGCCCACGAACCGCAACGAAGAGTAGCCCCCACCCGCCGCAACTAAAGAAAGCCCGCGCACAGTAAAGACCCAACGCAGCCAGAACTAAAATAAATAAATAGATAAATATATTAAAAAAATAAAATAATAAATAAGTAAATAAATAAAATTACATATTTTTCTTTACTCTTTTACTTTGTGGATTTGACTATTTGACCCCTCAAAAAAATGTTTCAAACCCATTAAACACACACATGAGGTCTATCAGTGCATTACAAATGACTAAGCAAACAGTCAAGTAGCCATTTTTCAGCAAAAATCTCACACAAAAACTCAATTACACAAGTCAGGTTATCTTCTCTACTGGCAAGGCAAGTTCCATAAAACCGTATAGTATAATTGGAGTCAAGCTGACCAGATAAACACTGATACTCCCCATGATTCTGTTCTGTAAGTATGGCCAAATATTTCTTACAAATATCAGACCCTTGGCATTAAAGATAAAGTGCACTGTCATTAAGTGTTCCGTAAGGAGCACAGTAAGATAACTGAACCCATTTTTAAAATAACTTCCTTTGTTAAAAACAAAATATATTACTAAATTTACTAAGTAATTAAGTTGAACACTTTCTTAGACAAGTACTATTCAGACTCTGTCATGAGGCTTTTCCCCTATTCCATGGTGGACCAACATTTTTGTAAAATATGACAAAGATGTTATGGCAATGTCATATTGCTATACAAGTTTCTAATTACTTACTTTCTGAACTGAACTTATTACAAACAGAAACAAATAGTTTGAAGATCTGCACTTGTGAGCCAATCACTCTTTGAATAGCACTGATTCAGACCATAAGTATAAGTAATTTTTTTTAAGTTCTTAAAATCATCTAGTTGTTAATCTAAATATATCACCATAATTCAGAAAAAATTTTAATTTACCTTAGGAAAATATTTGTATAGTCCCATGTATGCGAGTTGTAAAGTAAGAAATGGAGCAAATATGGACTGTGAAGACAGAAGATAAAGTTACATATTTCCAACATAATCGTTCAAATCACAATAAATCAAACTAACAGCAGTTATAAAATTCCAAGCAAAAAAACTGTAATAAAATATTTAATTTTAGTGGCTGAAAGGATTCTTGTTTCTGCAAATGAGTGACAAAAATAAAGAGATTTGATTTCCTTAACATAAAACATGTTTCTCAAGTCAAGTCACATTCTTTCAACATCCCCCAAAATTCCCTCTCTCTTAAAAACTTACCTTTTAAATAATTTAAAAGGTAACTTCTCAGCGGTGATTTGATGTATAATCATCGTGCAGTAACATCTCTCTCAACTAGAGGTAATTAACTGACAATTTGAAAGCATACCTAAAACGCTCAATACGCAAAAGAGATGCCATACATACCTCACTCACACTTCGGGGCAAGAAATGAATTAATCTCTGGCCCTCAAATGACGAGGTGTTTTTTTTTTTTTTTTAATAAATTTATTTATTTTTATTTATTTATTTTTGGCTGTGTTGGGTCTTCGTTTCTGTGCGAGAGCTTTCTCTAGTTGCTGCGAGCCGGGGCCACTCTTCATCGTGGTGCGTGGGCCTCTCACTGTCGCGGCCTCTCTTGTTGCGGAGCACAGGCTCCAGATGCGCAGGCTCAGTAGTTGTGGCTCACGGGCCCTGTTGCCCCGCGGCATGTGGGATCTTCCCAGACCAGGGCTCGAACCCGTGTCCCCTGCATTGGCAGGCAGATTCTCAACCACTGCGCCACCAGGGAAGCCCGAGGTGTTTTTATTATAGATAAAATGGCTTGGTTATCTCACTTCTTTTTTTTTTTTTAAATAAATTTATTTATTTATTTATTTATTTATTTTTGGTTGTGTTGGGTCTTCGTTTCTGTGCGAGGGCTTTCTCTAGTTGTGGCGAGCGGGGGCCACTCTTCATCGCGGTGCGCGGGCCTCTCACCATCGCGGCCTCTCCTGTTGCGGAGCACAGGCTCCAGACACGCAGGCTCAGTAGTTGTGGCTCACGGGCCCAGTTGCTCCGCGGCATGTGGGATCTTCCCAGACCAGGGCTTGAACCCGTGTCCCCTGCATTGGCAGGCGGATTCTCAACCACTGCACCACCAGGGAAGCCCGGTTATCTCACTTCTCACACAAAAAAACAGAAAAGATCAAAATAATACCTAATTTACATTTATTTCTAAAGTTAAAACAGGGAGTGAAGGAGCAAATATTACTAGATGGAAGAATAGTGAGAGCAGTGATTAATAGCTGAAAATCTGACAGCAAAAAAAAAAAGCCCAGAAAGCCAAAAAACCTCACACAAAATGAGGCACAAAAATAGGACATAATTTTAAAAGCATGGAAGTACAGAGCCCCTTAGATAAGACAAAAAAAGTAGCTATACATCTCACTAAACGCTGAAAGCTATGATGCTAATTTATCATCAGGAAAAAAAAAAAAAAATCGAATCTGTTCAACAGATTCTCTTTAAGAAAAAACTGGCATAAAAATAGACTTTTAGGGAATTCGTTGGTGGCGCAGTGGTTAAGAATCCGCCTGCCAACGCAGGGGACACGGGTTCGAGCCTTGGTCCGGGAAGATCTCACATGCCGTGGAGCAACCAAGCCTGTGTGCCACAACTACTGAGCCCGTGAGCCACAACTACTGAGCCCACATGCCACAACTATTGAAGCCCACATGCCTAGAGCCCATGCTCCGTAACAAGAGAAGCCACCGCAATGAGAAGCATGCACACCACAAAGAAGAATAGCCCCCACTTGCCGCAACTAGAGAAAGGCTACGTGCAGCAACAAAGACCCAATGCAGGCAAAAATAAATAAATAAATTTTTTTTAAAAAAGATGGGAATTTCCATTAAAAAAATAGGCTTTTAAAAACGTTTTTTCTGGGCTTCCCTGGGGGCACAGTGGTTAAGAATCCACCTGCCAATGCAGGGGACACGGGTTTGAGCCCTGGTCTGGGAAGATCCCACATGCCGCGGAGCAACTAAGCCTATGCACCACAACTACTGAGCCTGTGCTCTAGAGCCCGTGAGCCACAACTACTGAGCCTGCGTGCCACAACTAGTGAAGTCCGCGTGCCTGGAGCCTGTGTTCCGCAGCAAGAGAAGCCACCACAATGAGAAGCCCAAGCACCGCAACGAAGAGTAGCCCCCGATCACCCTAACTAGAGAAAGCCCGTGTGCAGCAACGAAGACCCAATGCAGCCAAAAATAAATAAATAAAATAAATAAATTTTAAAAATAACAATAATAAAAAACCCTTTTTTTCTTAATAACATAAACCTTAATTATCTGAAAATTTACTTATGTGGCTGGTACTTGGTAGGTATTCTTAAAATGTCTACTGAATGGAAATACCTCAAAGAGCAAGACACTGTTATGCTTTTCTTCTTTCCTCCACATACTATGAAACAAAAGGACCAAAAAATCCCAACTTTCACTGAACAGCCATGGCATATGAAGGTACAACAAAAATGAACTGCTGGGGCTTCCCTGGTGGCGCAGTGGTTGAGAGTCTGCCTGCCGATGCGGGGGACGCGGGTTCGAGCCCTGGTCTGGGAGGATCCCGCATGCCGCGGAGCGGCTGGGCCCATGAGCCACAATTACTGAGCCTGCGCGTCTGGAGCCTGTGCTCCCCAACAAGAGAGGCCGCGATAGTGAGAGGCCCGTGCACCGCGATGAAGAGTGGCCCCCGCTCGCCGCAACTGGAGAAAGCCCTCGCACAGAAACGAAGACCCAACACAGCCATAAATAAATAAATAAATAAATAAAAATTAAAAAAAAAAAAAAAGAACTGCTCCTATGATAATACTACACTATAAAATGCAGAATGCCTTCTGAACCATAAAAAAGTTACATCACATTCAGGACCATAGGAACTGCATTTTAATATTTCAAATTTGAAAAGTGGTAATTAATATATAGTATATGTAGGTAATTTACCCTTTGGTTTTGGAATCAAAGTGCCTGGGTTTAATCCCAGCTGTCACTTAGTAGTGTGACCCTGGACAAATGATTTCACCTCTCTGAGTCTTCATTCCCTCATCTATAAAACAGATTCAAATGATACCTGGTTCACTAGGGGCAGGACAGGAAAAAAGACGCAGACATAGAGAATGGACTTGAGGACACGGGGAGGGGGAAGGGTAAGCTGGGACGAAGTGAGAGAGTGGCATGGACTTATATATACTACCAAATGTAAAATAGATAGCTAGTGGGAAGCAGCCGCATAGCACAGGGAGATCAGCTTGGTGCTCTGTGACCACCTAGAGGGGTGGGATAGGGAGGGTGGGAGGGAGACGCAAGAGGGAGGGGATATGGGGATATATGTATATGTATAGCTGATTCACTTTGCTATACAGCAGAAACTAACACACCATTATAAAGCAATTATACTCCAATAAAGATGTTAAAAAAAAATGATACCTGGTTCATAAGGATGAGGTTAAATGAATTAATATATGTAAAGCACTTAGAATGTTACTTAGCATGTAGAAAGATTTTAGCAATTATTATCAGGCTCTGTATTTAACCAGAACACCTCATTCTATACCTAAGGCGAATAGCAGTTTATAACACATCTCCAAACATCCACACGAATCTGGTAAATATTAAGTTACTGTTGGCAATGAATCTTACAAAAGCACTCATTATTATCATCAGTTTGCATTTTCCACTGTTTCTTACCAAATATTTGCAAACAAAAGCTCTGACTCCAAAGGCAAGAAGAGCACATCCCACCAATCTAAATATTCGAAAAGAGTCAAATTCTTCAGTTGTATTTCCATCCTCTTGGTTGGGTTTTTCACTAATCAACTGTTTCCTTAGCTTCATTGCTTCTTCAAATCTGGAGAGGTACTGTTCTAGGCCATGGCGAGAACCCCTCTGGACAGTGTCTGCTGTCAGGTCTCCTCTGTTGCGCTGCCGGAGCTCAAGGCTTACATCGATACTGCACTCAGGAGGTTTAATGAAAGAGTCCAATTTGTCTCCCAGCTGAGTCCCCTTTACCTCGGCCACACCACTCTGCTGGTCAGTTGTTCCTGTACTGACCGAATCACCCAGCACTACTCGCTTTGAAACTGAAGGAATGGTGAGGGAGTTCAGTTTATCACTGTCCTGCTGCTTTGATTTTGTTTGACTTTCTTCTTCTGAGAAAAGAAATTTAGAAGCCTTAAGTATTACGTACTGGCAAACACCTTTCTTATTAGTATTTAAAAATATGCCACTAGAGCTAGAACTTCACAGCCTCTGAATTTAATTAATACTATTCTTCATGAGACAAACTAGTTCCTTCCTCTACACACTCAAAATGTCAAAAAGAGTATTCCTTCAGAGGATATACCCCAAACTTTGGGGGTAGAAGATAACGCTATTAGACAAATTGGGAAAGACAGTTAGGGATGGAGATTTTTTAAAATCTGTATTTTTAATATTACATTTCTGAATCCAGAGTCCTGTCAGCATAGGGTGTGGCATATACTACAGCTACGGTTTACGTAATCCTTCTACTGTAGTCTGGCAGCCATTAGCAGGTATTTAAGCAGTTTTAGGATGCTGTTCTGGTTTAATACAAAACAAAGGGAAAAAAAACCTTTAATGACAGATAAAATAAAAATTTCAAAGCAAAATAACAAAGTAGACGTTTTGGGAAAGAATAAATATTCTACTACTAATCATTAAAGGGGAAGATGTGTCTTCTAATGATTGTTCTAGAATTTGAAATAGGGCTCTTACCTCTCTTGGCAGTTTTCAGTCGCAAACCTGTTAACTGTCTAAAAGTTCAGAGCTATATATCTAAAGCCCCACAGAGCAGAAGTCACAAGGATCTAAGGAACGTGCAATCAGTGACTAAAGGCCAAATATTAAAGGCAACGCTCAATGGTAATTTAGAGAACACTAGCTCATACTGAGTGTTCAGTAAATATTCACATGAAACAAAATTTTAAGAAACTCATTGTACATGTCGTTGGGGGAGAAATGAGGAACTCTCTTCAGTGTTAAATGCAGTTCCCAACATCACTCACATCAATCTCAGCACACTAGGAGATAAGGCCTCAGATGGGCATGTCCCACTTGTTGGGTTTCTAAAAAATGGTCCCTCCAATTTTTTTCACCTGTTTAAGAAGGCCTGTACATGACAGTGTGGAGAGCACCGAACACAGACACTAGGATTTGACCGTAAGAGTCTCTGATCCACGTAGGAAGAACCAGGGGGCAGTTCAGTAAAGACAAGCTCATGCAAGCCGACAGAGTTACAGCCAAAGGCAAAAGAAGGTACAAGCCAGGGAAGGCACTGGAAGGGAAAGCATTTGGAAAGGAAATAAAGGCAGGCAATCTTCCCGACGGGCACAATAGACAGAGCAGTCTGGGGATAAAATGTGCGCCCTTCAAGAGAGGCGAGGGAGTGGGGAAGGAGGAAGGGGGCTGTCTCAGGGTAACTGGGCAGAGGGCACCACGGCACAGGGTCTCAGGAGCGAGAGTTTCGCAGCCGGCGGCGGAGGTGGGGACAACCTAAGGGCGGAGCCCCCGGAAAACTGAGGAAAGAGACTAGAAACGTCGTGGGGTTAAGAAGTGAGAACTGAGGATATCATCAAAGGGATGGGGCCAGAGGGGAGGTCAGAGACCAGGGTTTGGTCAAAAAGGTCATTAGGGTGGAGGAGGGAAAGGAAGAATGATCCCGAAGACTCAAAAGGGATGGGCAGGAGACTGTGGGGAAACGGAGGTTCTCACCGGCGCCGCTCCCCGGCCTGTGAAAGCCCATGATTCGGTTGATGCGCTGTTCCGAGTTCATGAGCAGCTTTCTCCGCCGCAGCTCGGCCCGACGCTGGGAAGCCGACAGGCCTGAGCCCGCCGGGGCCCCCGGCCGGTCCCCGCTGTCGGTAGCGATGGTGACCGATTCCATCTTCCCCTCCACAATCCGGGAGTGGTGACGGTGACAGCAGCGGGAGCCGCGGCGACGAAGAGTCCTGACCGGGCCGCAGGGCGAGCGTCCCTCTACCTCTGTGGACCCGCCCCCTTCCCTAGAGCTTGGCCGCAAATGCAGCCTAAGCACGCGCGCCGCCTGACGGGACCAAGCGCGAGCCTTGCGCCGCCATCTTGAGTGAGGGCATCGCTGGAAGCTTCAGTTCCTCCCACCTGGGCTGGCCCGCGTTGCTCCTCTCCCCGCGCCAGCGGGACCCGGTGGCGATCCCTCGGAAGTGAAGAAAACCGGCACCTAGCCTGACGCACGGAAAACGTATGGGACCGAGGAATAAACTCCTCCCACCTGGTGCCAGGAAGCAAAATGGAGATTGCAGCGGCAGGCACTGGTTTCCAGTGATCTTCTTCGGCCTCGCTTATAGGCTTCGGGAATGCGTAACTCCGAGAGCGACGCTTTAGGGACCCTTGCGGTTGGGATTTGTTATTGGTGCTGATTCCTCATCTTCAGCAGTGCTACTACCAAATACACACCTGGTTCATTCCAGGCTTTCCTCATGTCTTTGTTCAAGACTTTCCCAGTGAAGCCTTCCCTTTCCGTCCCCTCTCAACACTCCTTATTCTCCTTATCTGCCTTTTCTCCTTAACAGTTATAACCGACTCGAAAGCTGAATGTACTTCTTGTGTTTATTATCTGCTTCTTACTAAAATGTAAGCTCCATGAAGACAAGTAATGTGTTTTGTTCACGGCTGCAACTCCTAGAACAGTGTGAGCGCTCAACAGGGTTGCTTTATCCATTAGGCCATGGTGAGGGCCCACAATAGGGGCCCAAGAAAATGTTTTATTTTGAATTTTTTTTGATGGAAGTATAGTTGATTTACAATATTGTGTTAGTTTCAGGTGTACAGCAAGGTGATCTGGTTATACATATTGATATATATGTATGTACATGTCTATGTTCTTTTTTAAATTATTCTTTTCCATTATAGTTTGTTACAAGATATTGAATATAGTTCCCTGAGCTATACAGTAAACCCTTGCTGTTTATCTGTTTTATATATGGAAGTGTGCATCAGTTAACCCCATACTCCCAATTTATCCCTCCCTTGCCCTTTGGTAACCATGAGTTTGTTTTCTTTGTGAGTCTGTTTGTTTTCTAAATAAGTTCATTTATTTGAATTTTTTTTTAAATCAGAAGAAAAGTGTAGTAATAATTTTTGTATAATGATGAATCCAGCCTAGATTGTAGTCATTCTCATACTAACACAGTCATAAAATATAATTTTAAATATGCTTTTATAGAGGAAGGAGCCCACGAAAGCAAAATATCTACAGCCCACAAAAGTCATAATGCAGCCCTGGTGCACAGTAATGACTAAGTGAATGAGTAAATGAATGAAGGAATTGAATCCCTTCTCAACCCTTGCTGAGAGGACACCATGGCCAGTTCATACCTGAGGCTGCAGGGGGTGAGGCAGCCTAGTGTGTCCCCTGCAATGAAGCCTGCTCAAAGTCAGCAAGTGGGTGAAACCCTGCTTAGGTAGAAGGTAATAAAATACTATTTTTAACTGTTAGTCACCTGACCCTGTCTCAGACAGAAAAGGATTTTGAAAAAAAAGTGTAAAAACAAACAGCAACTTATCTTTTGGGTTCAACAATGTAAGGAGCTCAGGTATAAACATAGAACATTCCCCCTTGATTGGATAGCTAAATCTCAGGGACATGCCCTAGCTAGTAATTTTAAAGCATTAGAAAAGGTTTCCCTGCATATCTGTACAGATCTACATCTCTGAGGCCCAGACTGTGCCTTAAAAACTTCTACAATTGAAATAATTAAGTACTAGTAATAAATGTGCAGAACTTGATGAGGTAAAATCCTGATGAGTCAAGACCAAAAACAGTTCCAGGGTAAACAAAGTATTTTTTTCACTTGAGATAGCACATAGAAACCAAATGGATATTTTGATTCTTTAGATAGATGTGTTGATGTATGATGGCTGATAGAGTCAGGTAAGAATTTAAAGTGTCAAGATTTCATATTACATGCTTACTTATTTCTGGGAAACCATTTCCCTGTGGGGTTTCCATAGTTATTAGATTTCCTTGTGCTTCTCAGTGGTATATGATTCCTTGCTAAATGATGTGCATACTTAACGATTCTTGTCTTAATTTTTATCTCCCTCACTATAGACTTTACAAGGGCAAGCCCACCTCCATCTTTTTTTCTTGTGTGTGTGTGATTTTTTTGTTTCGTTTTTTTTCCTTTAAAAAATTTTTAAATTTTTTAAAACTATTTTTTTTTCCATTTTTAAAAATTGATCACTTTGCCCCATGCTTAGCACTGAGAGCACTAGATTAAATTTACCTGAATAGTTGCAGAAATTTTTCTTTTGTGCCAAATCTTGGCATTTTCAATGAGTTTTATGTATAATTTTTATTTGATCCCAGCATTGTTTAGGTAGGCTAATATTAATACTTTATTGACAAATTGTAGCTACAAACTGACAAATATGTATGAACATATTGAGTCATAAGTAATAAAAGTAGAATTCAAATTCTGGGGTTAAATATAGACAGTAAGTTCATGCTTGGACACCCCTCTACTACACATAGCAATCAGTAACAGTTAAAAACATAAAGGGAGGGACTTCCCTGGTGGTCCAGTGGTTAAGAATCCGCCTTCCAATGCAGGGGATGCGGGTTCAATCCCTGGTCGGGGAACTAGGATCCCACATGCCACGGAGCAACTAAGCCCACATGCCACAACAACTGAGCCCACGCACCGCAACGAACATCCCGTGCACCGCAACTAAGACCCGACACAGCCAAATAAATAAATAAATATTAAAAAAAAAACATAAAGGGAAAAAAAAGAAATAGCTGGCCTCAAAAACAAGAGAAACATCTCAGCAGATCAAAGTATCAGAAACAGCACAGTGGAGCTAAAGTCAGGTGCCTGTTGGGCTGCAGATCCAGAAGCAGGCAATGGTAGCACATTCTATGTGTAAGAGGGCCTGAAAGTGCTCCGCGTGAGACAAAGGGATGAACAGGACAAACTCGCTGCTTGAGGTCTGCCCTCCCTGAAAAATATTCAAAATATCATTTGCTATTGGACTTCAGCTTAATAAACAGAGAGGCAGAAGAGAGGGCAAAAACTAGACTTCCCACTGTTGGTGACTGGAATGGTGATATCCCCAAATCACTGGACAGGAGCCCTAAAACACCTCAATGAGCCCTAGTTTTGGGAAAATGCAACTAGAAAACCCATAGACAGCGAGGGGGAAAGCTTGGACAGAGAGAGACGTGCTAAAATGAAAATAACAACCCTCCCAATCAAATAAGCCTAGAAACCCAAATTCTAACAAACATGAAGAAATACAACATTTAAATTCTGCCAGCCAAATTAAAAATTGGAATTCACTCCAGAAAGAATTTTATAGAACAATTTTAATACATTATTGAACAAAATAGGCAGAAATTAATCAAAAATAGTTAGTTATACAAATATAAAAATCAATAGATGAGATTAAACTCCAACTGGACATAGTCACAGAGGAATTAGTCACAAGAGGAATTCTGGAAACTTCCCTGGTGGTCTAGTGGGTAAGACTCTGCACTCCCAATGCACTCCCGGGGCCCGGGTTCCATCTCTGGTCAAGGAACTAGATCCCTCACGCATGCCACAACTAAGAAGTCTGCATGCCGCAACAAAGAGCCCGTGTGCTGCAACTAAGACCTGAGCAGCCAAAATAAATTTTAAAATAAATAAATATATAAATATTTTTTTAAAAAAGGAATTCTGAAGGTAAGAAAAGAATAGAGGGAATGACAGAAGCAAATATTTTAAGAGAAAATATATGTCAATTATACCTAAATTTTAAAAATAAATAAAAATTTTAAAAATAACTGAGAATTTTCCAGAATTGTAGACAAGGATCTCCAGATTAAAGCATGCTCTGAAAAGCAAGCAGGGTAAACAGTAAACTCAGAGTATTAAAACTATAGAATATTAAGGATAAAAGAAAAATCTTAAAAGCTAACAGATTATCTTCAAATAAACAACAATTAGACTTACAGTAGGCATCTTATCAGTAACAAAAGGGTCCACAAGACAGTGGAGTAGTATCTTAAACATATTGAGAATAAAGAAATTGAAAACCCTTTCAATCTAGAATTTTAAACCTAGCTGTTCTTGAAGAGTGAGCATCCAGAATTTGGATTATGACTTCCCAGACACTGACTCAGGTTTAAAGAACCTTCAGCAATAGTTTTCCATTTACTTAATTTGGGTGCAAAACATAGCACTACTCAGTGACTGTCAAGTTATTCATACCAATTTAAATAACTAATCACAGTATGTAAGCTCTTTCAATTAACTTTATTGAATAGCCAAATTGATAAGTTAGCACAGTTCAAACGGTTATTTGCATGGGTTACAAATGACTTTTTTTTTTACAGGAATAAAACAGTGAAAATTACAAACTGTAAAAAGGAAGACATCTTGTCTCTAACGTTTCAGAGAAGCAAGATTTAACACAGCACATTGAAGATCAATACATTTTTGAATTTGAAAACAAGAATTTAATGTTACAATATTATACACTACTTTACAAAATTAAAATTTCTATATAAGGATTATATTTGTAATAGTTAATGAAATCTTGAAATCACATTTGGTGGTCCCCTAGATAACAGCTGTTATTCATCTTTGATTAGAAGAAAATCTTTTATTCTAATTATTGTAAAACAGTCTATTAGACTCAATATATTACATTAAATTAAAACAATAAAATATATGCAAACTAAAATAAATGCTACAGCTTGAGGGAATATTAATGTGCCAGACTTACAGAAATGTTATTTTAAAAATCCTAGAAATTAGAAAAATAGAGTACTTTTTATGGTAGAACTGCCATGCTCAGATTTAAATAACAAGATTGCCCTTGTCAGTTATTTTAGTAGTTGCAGATCTGTAGAAAATTCAAGGATCTTTCATAATTTACAACTACAATAAAAAAAATATGGCATAGTGTAAATATTAGTTGCTTTACATCAAAAAGTAATACAAGATGAGATAGCAGGTAGTGCCCTATTTAAAAAAAAACAAAACTAAACAACACATACAATATTGCAAAAAATAATTGCTTAATATCAATATCTCCAAAAGTTTCATTCATTCCCTCATTACTGGGAGAACAAATATTGTGAATCCTTACTAAAGTTATGTTTTTTATGACCTGGCTATTATAAAATTATTCTGGATTGCACATGTTATGCAATATCTAAAATAATTTTTTAAAGTAAATTTGTGTAATACACTAACAAAGCATGTTGTAATAACAAGAGTCATACGCACTTAGGGATAAAAGTGAGGCACAAGGAAGATTATTGTCCCTAGGAGCACAAACTTTTCCCTCTGGAAGATTCTTTACTACTATTAAAAAAGAACCTACAATATCAACATTTAAAATTCACATTATGAACAGAATTTTAGTTATTTTAAGAAACATCAGTGCATAATAATGACTCTCAGTTTCTTCAGAAGAGGGGAAAATATAAATGTATTCTAACCAGCTACAATTTGAAAATTGCTTCCTAATAAATGAAGCAGCTTTCAAGAAAATTTCCAGTTCAATGTACCACTTGCATACTGAAAATAAACCTTAACACTGCTTAAGGGAGATAATATTTTTATAGAACACAATTATTTTGATCTTGCTGGCAAGCGGTAGTATATACTCTAGTGGGACCTGTTTCTTCGCTACCTCAAAACAATTCAGTTAAAGTCAGCTCATATTGATGTAAACCTGAAAGTTACTATTTCATTGGTGATCATATGAGATCAAGATTGTAAACACATCTTTCTAACCCATTAAAACAAAGAAACAAAAATCTTTTCATCAAGTACTACTTATGAACAACTTTTACTTTAAGAAGTTCATATAAGACAAGATGAATCTGTGAAAACTGGACCAAACTCTTTTAAAGATATTCTATCACGGCACTTTAAACATACAGATGTATAATTTACCTATTTGTAAACAAAATTCACTGAATAGTTTTGACTATAATATTTCTCTGGCCAAATCAAAAAAAGCAGTGTCTTGAGCATGTTCAGAAATCAAGTTTCTTTTGTAATTTTCATATATCAGATTTGTATAATCTTAATATCCACTAAACCAAACAGTGGCATTCATGCTTTAATTTTTAATATCCAAGAATAAATCTTATGAGCAGCTTCCAATTTAATTATTAAACGCCTTAGAAAAATGTTACTGATGCATTTGAGACAGCATTTAAGAAACCTTTAATTTTTTTCATTCATACTCATTTCACCAATATAATGCTTTTATTATACATCACAGAGCAAAAATGTACCAAATAAAACCCACTTAGAGGATCAAGATAACTAAGTTTCTCATCTCCTTATTATCATTGCCAGTCCCAACGTATTTATGAAGACAGCTCAGATTCTTTTCACTGCAGAATAAGACAGTGTGTCCAACCAAGTCTTCTGCAGTCAAATCAGAAAATCACATATAGTTTTCACTTCAAATCAGTGACTTTGTTCTTCAAGTATAGAGAATACTGACAGATTTTAAAGCTTGACTGTATTACTTGTCTTCTCAAGCTAGACTAGAGTTAGTTTACTCTAGTTTTAGTTAACATAATGATCCTTTTTCTTCCTTAAAAAAACAATTGTGGGGGATGGATTCTAGTTTTCTAACATATTATTTACTTAAGAAATTTTTTGATTTTAAAAAGATCATTATCAATGGATTTGTAACTTCCCTGCAACACTTAGTCTTGTGAGGTTTTAAATGTAGCAGCCAAAAATTCAGAAAAAAATGAGAAATATACATTTGGAACACAGAAGTCTTTATTTTACAAAATGTACTTTGCCTCTGTAATACTGTCTTATTTCGATCCATAACAACTCAAACATAATTGGCAGCAAAGGAAAAAAGGTATCCAATCATATGTAGATATATTTTGATTTGAAAAATACAGTATCTCAGAGTTGCATGTTTGCTGTGTTCCTTTATTTGCTATAGTTTGTTGAGATCACAGTGAGAACATATAATCATCACATTAGTCCACAAACCTAATAGGAAAGGAAAGTATTACACATTTTCAGGTGTTCTGCATTATTGTAACTTTCCTTAGAAATTACCAAGTATCTTCATTTGTTCATTTATTCACTTGCTGTTGTATATGCAAGAGGAATTCATAATATGATAATGCAGATTCTGTTCTGTCTTCTACCATGTTTTGAAGGAAGTTTGCTTTCATTGGACTCTCATCCCTTAGGAATAAAAGACAAATATTTACATACGTTAGACAAAAATGTAATAGTAACATAAACAGTGGATTTGTCACAAAGCTTTTGACACACATTTTGTTAATAACTGGATATAAAGCATAACTTAGTACTATTTATTAAAAAAAATTTTTTTTTCTATATTCTTCTAAAGAGTTTGCGGGAATTCCCTGGCGGCCCAGTGGGTAGGACTTTGCACTTTCACTGCCGGGGCCCGGGTTCCAACCCTGGTCAGGGAACTAACATCCTGTAAGCTGCTCGGTGTGGCCAAATCAATCAATCAATCAATCAATCAATAAAGAGTTTGCTTAAGCAAAAGGTCACACATATTTGAGTCACAAGGACTCAAAACAGATCCTTGCAAGGCCAAATTGTTTCACTATCAGTAAATGACAAATTCAACTTACCTTATTACATAAAGTATTGGGTAAAATGGTCTCTGTTCTCTAAGCCAAGAGATGAAAGCTATTGTTCTGGCAGATTCTGGTGTATCAAGTTCTGGAAGGTCTGTCTATTAAACAAAAACCAGCAACATCCAACTTATTCTAATCATCTACAGTGTTTTTCAAACTTCATCTTGTATATGAATCACCTGGGGATCTTGCTGAACTGCAGACATTGATTTAGGAGGTCTGGGGAGGAGCCTGAGATTCTGCATACCACAGTTTTCTAGTAAGGGGTTGGAAACTTCTTAAAGGGACAGATAATAAATATTTTAGGTTTGCAGGTCATTTGGTCTCTGTTGCAATTCTCAACTCTGCCACTGTTCCACTGAAGTAGCCATAGACTATACATTATAACATCTAGAATTAACTGATCCATTCAGGCAGTTATTACAAATATAACCATTTCTTATCTCCTCATTATCTAAAATGCCTAGTCATCCAGACCAGCCATTAAGCTACTGCTTATCCTAGATAGAATCCTGACATATACGTCTTTTAAATATATAAATCTCCTAATGACTTTTATAAATGAAGTTAAACCCATAAATATGAAAAGATGCTGACATAAAACATATTCCAAAGCTGGTGACAAACTGAGAGTTGAAACTGAAAAATGTGATGTGAAGTAAGACCATGTTATAATTAATTCTAACTTTAAAATTCACAGCTATCCAAATGGTACATAGTTTCACACAGGCTTTCTCACGTGTTATTTCAAATACTCCTCCATAAGCAATAGCATTCTTATTTTACAAACGAGGCTTGACCAGGTTTGACAAACCTGGTCAAGTCCAGGTTAGTGACTTGACCAAGGTCACAGAGCTAGTGACAGAGAGTCCACTATTACATTGTCCAATAATCAATATAAATCCAACTGACACTGGTCACAAGTCATTTGCTTGTGTGGAAATTAGCTTAGTTCTTACTCCAAAGCAGTGGTTAAAAGGACCCTGCCAAAGAACAATGAAATCACTTGCAAAAACACAAAACACAGAAACAAAAGAGCCCTAACACTAATGCCAACAGCAGCAAACTTTTTTGGCCATTAACTAAATTCCTTACTTTCTCCCTAAAATAGTACACACACATAAGAATAAGTCAGTCAAAGATGCAAAATAACCTAAAGAATGCCTTTAAAATATAGCTATGATTTCAAAATAGGATGTTCATGTTTTGCCACATTTGAAATGCCTTTAAGCCTACTACAATCACTATAATTACATAATCTTACCATAGTCTGTGGAATTAATGCATAGTTTTCAACTCCTAGAACTTGACTGAGAAAATTCTGTCCACAATTTCTTCCAACCCAAAGCATTAGTACCTAGGGATGGGAAGAAAACTATTTTGAGATGTAGTTTAACAGTGAGCTGTTGACTTACCTTTAACCACTGACTATGTTTCAAAAGATCAGAAAGATGAGTATGTTTACTGAGCTTGTACAGCCTTCAACTGAAGTAATGATAACTACTATTTACCATGATGAGACATTTTATGCTTGGCATGAAAGGAGACTATGGAGGGAGAAGTGGCTAATACAAAAATACACAGATTAAATAGCATATAATCTGTTAAGGAAGAGAAATATTAAGTGGAATGAAGGTAACAGTATGCAGAGAGAAGAATCCAGCACAGTCAAGACTACTCACAGAGCCTGCATCCATGAGGAAAGCTCCATCCCTGCTCAGCTTCTCCACTGAAAGCTGAAGAATAGGTGGCTGAGGTATAGTGCGATCATTGATGTTGACTGCGCCCTAAAGAATTAAGCAAAAGATTAAAGCTTTTAATCATGTACCACAATGTTCACTGCAGCAGTATTTACAATAGCCAGGACATGGAAGCAACCTAAGTGTCCATCAACAGATGAATGGATAAAGATGTCACACATATATACAATGGAAAATTACTCAGCCATAAAAAGAAACAAAATTGAGTTATTTGTAGTGAGGTGGAGGGACACAGAGTCTGTCATACAGAGTGAAGTAAGTCAGAAAGAGAAAAACAAATACATATGCTAACACATATATATGGAATCTAAAAAAAAAAAAAAAGGTTCTGAAGAACCTAGGGGCAGGACAGGAATAAAGACACAGACGTAGAGAATGGACTTGAGGACACGGGGAGGGGGAAGGGTAAGCTGGGACGAAGTGAGAGAGTGGCATTGACATATATACACTACCAAATGTAAAACAGATAGCTAGTGGGAAGCAGCCGCATAGCACAGGGAGATCAGCTCGGTGCTTTGTGACCACCTAGAGGGGTGGGATAGGGAGGGTGGGAGGGAGATGCAAGAGGGAGGGGATATGAGGATATATGTATACATATAGCTGATTCACTTTGTTATACAGCAGAAACTAACACACCATTGTAAAGCAATTATACTCCAATAAAGATGTTAAAAATAAATACATAAATAAATAAAGTAAAAAAAAGATTAAAGCTTTTAGATACAGGTAATAGGGAGCCACAATTAAACAAACAAAAATTTTAATGAGTGTTACCTCTGAGACTTTGGAACTTATTTAGGTAAATCACAATTATTCATATTTAAATAAAAAGAAGAGGAAGAAATATGTAACACTTATCTAAACAAAGTCACCATGAATCCCAATAAAGCCAAAATAATTTCTGATCTTAATTATTATTTTAAAAACTAATACAATAAATGCAATCAATATTCACGTATCCTAAATGGATAAATGACATTAGTGAGATCCAAATAAAGTCTGGAATTTAGTTAATAATAACAGATGATTGCGTGGCTTAGATCAATGTACACATCCTGAGGGAAGAGTAAGTCTAATGCAAATGAGTTTTTAATAGTTCTCTCCAATTTAATATTTATTAAGGCCAGAAATGGAAGGTTTTCATTTATAATTGAGTATAGTACTGCCATCTTAAAACACACACACACAAACACACACCTTTAAATATTTATAACGATTCATTTTTGACCAAAAGTTGATTTAAGTACTAAAACTTGGTACTTAATTAACCTTATCTAAAGGAGAAAGTAAATAAAATACTGACCTGTCAAGGGGTACTACCTTGATAAGGCTTTAGCTCTACCAGGAACTATTAATCACAGCACCTTAAGACCTCTGGCCTTAGGGTGTGTGGGCAGCAAGAGAGACTATAACTTAAATACAGCCATTCAGAAATTAATGTGAACTAGGAAAAGAGAGCCTTGTCCTTCTCTGGTGATAAGGATGGGAAGCTATCAGTGGCTCTGTTTTCTAGTCTTGTAGAAAAGGCTAATCTGAAAGAACGAGGCAATGCTAGAGAGTCTATGAATCTGAGCTAGACCTGAGTTTAGTTATACCCTAGCCTTTCGTGTGGTTTGTGATTGAGTGCCACATCAGTCCCCTTTCCTTCCTAAGCTTACTTGCAAAAAAGAGAGTTCTGATAAATACACCACCGAAAGTCCTAGTAGTGCTTGTCTTTGAATGTATATGAGTGATTTATTTTTCTTCTTTCTAGTGGTTTCCATATTATACACATCTAATATATTGCATTTGTATTTTTATGTTAATTTGCCTTTTTTTTAATGTGAGAAAAAGATAGGTCCAGTTAGTTGAACTTGTCAAACACAGGATTAATCTTGAGTTATTATTTTTGTAATACAAACTAATAATGTCATCAACAGTTTTCATTTGCTAAAAAGTTACCTCAAATTTCACAGGCAATTTCTCCTTTATTATGCAAGGTATCCTAAAATCTTTAAACTCCAAAAAGGTTTTAACCAAAATATTACTTCCAACATATATATCCTAATTTGATCACAATGTAGGAAGAAAGGTTATGATTTAACATTTTCATGCTTGTAGCTTTAACTCAGGTTAATTTCCTATCAAGGGAAAATAATGTTACAACTTAGATAAATATTTTCTCTTTAATTCAGGAACACCATTACACTAAACATTGACCTGAGGTATTTAAATTAAGAGTAATTTTACTCTAGGGATACTCCTTTCAGATCAATTTGCTTAAATAAATAAATCATAGGTTGCTCTGGTCAATCTGACAATCTCTTCATTTACTTAGATCTGCTCTAAAGATTTGTCTTAAATAAACAGTAAAGCTTATTATTTTAATAACTTAAATAAAGGTACTATTTTCAGGAGCTTCCCCAAACCAAAATTTCTTTATATAGGAATAAAATGAGAAGCTTTAAAAAAGAAAACACCTTTCTTCATTTCTGCAGTGGATTCAATATAATTAGGCTTATAAACCTTCAAGTAAAAGCAACTAAAAAATGAATCAATCTTACCTCATCGGAGAGATTGTCAACTCTATACAAACTGGGATGAGTTGTGAGCATAAGGTAAACCAAAGGCTGATTTTTCACTTGACACATAGCAAAAACGCGTTCATCTAGACTTGCATTTGTCCCAGTCTGAAATGATTTCTATAACAAAAAAATACACCTCCATTAAAAAAAAGAAAAGGTATTTAACAAATACATAAAAAATTTTGCAAATATCAGTTGTTAAAAGAATATCTTCAGACAGAATTAGCAAATTTACCGTTAATTATTCTTTCAAAAATATATCTTGGGGCTTCACTGGTGGCACAGTGGTTAAGAATCCGCCTGCCAACGCAGGGTACATGGGTTCCATTCCTGGTCCGGGAAGATCCCACATGCCGCAGAGCAACTAAGCCCACAGCTACTGAGCCTGCACTCTAGAGCCCGCAAGCCACAACTACTGAAGCCCGCACGCCTAGAGCCTGTGCTCCACAACGAGAAGCCACCGCATGAGAAGCACGTGCACCACAACGAAGAGTAGCCCCTGCTCACCACAACTAAAGAAAGCCCACGTGCAGCAACGAAGCCAAAAAAATATATATATATATATCTATATATATATAGATATATATATATATATACACCTTAATAAGTCACACACATCTATTAAACTGTGGCTATATCCTCACCTGAAAGTCTTGACAGATTAATTATCTGACCATGGCAAAGTCATTTAATCTCTCCAGCATTTGTTTCCTAATCAATGAAATCGATCTAAACACTCTATCTACCATATAGCAATAGTGATGTAAAAATCTAAATAACATCGCAAGAAGGATAAAGTTATATTGCAGATGACAAAATAAAGACACGTATGAAATATAAAGGACCAAAGATCTAAGTTTCTGTAAAAGCTGGGTGATGATTAATGGTGGTTAACTATCCTTGTTTCTCCCACAGTTAGAGAAATTAATGTAACAAAGCTCACAAATCAATCAGGAAAATTAATAATTTGAAGACAACTGCTTAGCAGAATACAGATAATAAGTAATTGTGAGTTTCAACTGGAATATTAGCTCCATGAAGAATAATGAAGTTCTGAGGTAAGGTTTTAGCCATTTCTATTGATGCAAAGGAATAGAAAGAGGCAGAGAGATAACAGCAGTGAAAGTATGCCTTAAAACAAATGCACTGGGACTTCCCTAGTGGTCCAGTGGCTAAGACTCTGTGCTCCCTATGCAGGGGGCCTGGGTTCAATCCCTGGTCAGGGAACTAGATCCTGCATTCCACAACTAAGGATCCCGCATGCCTCAACGAAGATCTTGCATGCCGCAATGAAGACCCAGTGCAGCCAAATAAATAAATAAATATTTTTTATAAAACAAATAAAAAAACCCAAATGCACTGACTACACTGACTATAAATAAGCAAGAGAAAAGGTTCTTAAAGAAAGAGTACTATGGGAAATGAAAGAAGTTCCATTTATTCATTCAAAAAATATCTACTGAGGGCCTACTATGTACTAAGAACTGTTCTAGATGCAGGGACAAAGTGGTAGACAAACAAGTTAAAAATCCTTGTCCTTGTGGACAAAAATCCTAGTAAGGGAGAAGTAAATAACAAACAAGCAAAATATGTGGTATTTCAGTGTTAAATGCTATGGAGAAAAACAAAGGAGGAAAGAGAGATAAAGAATGTCAGGGTGAGATGGGATGAGAGTACTGCATATTAAATGGGGAGATGAGGGGAGGCAGGCCTCAGTGAAGGACAGCATTTAATGAAAGACCTGAAGAGGGAAGAGCTCAGATTCTTAAATGTTAAAATTTAAGTATTTATGTAACCTCTGTGCATTTACATTATATTCAGAAGTGGAAATACATAATTTGAGTTAAAGAAACTAGAAGTAGATTCAAAAGCTATTTCTATCAATGTGTAACAGGTTGCCCTTCTTGCCTGGAAGAGACAACATACACCTGACAGGCCAATGCTGGAGTTCAGAAAGTATACAAATTGACAAGAGCAGTCCTTAATTCATCCTGGAATCTGGGATGGTTCCCCAGGTGATCTGTTAACATGAGCTTTTTAATAAACTTTTATAAGGGAAAGTTATACTAAGTCTACAAGTTTAGATATTTTTTTATTAACTGAAGTATAGTTAATTTACAATGTGTTAGTTTCAAGTGTGCAGCAAAGTGATTCAGTTTCCTCTTTTTCAGATTCTTTTCCAGTATAGGTTACTTTTTTATATATATAAATTTATTTTATTTATTTATTTTTGGCTGCATTGGGTCTTCGTTGCTGTGCACAGGCTTTCTCTAGTTGCGGCGAGCGGGGGCTACTCTTCGTTGTGGTGCACGGGCTTCTCATTGCGGTGCCTTCTCTTGTCGTGGAGCACGGGCTCTAGGCGCGCGGGCTCAGTAGTTGTGGCGCACGGGCTTAGTTGCTCCACGGCATGTGGGATCTTCCTGAACCAGGGCTGGAACCCGTGTCCCCTACATTGGCAGGCAGATTCTTAACCACTGCGCCACCAGGGAAGCCCCGTATAGGTTATTATAAGATATTAAGTATAGTTCCCTGTGCTATACGGTAGGTCCTTGTTATTTACCTATCTTATATATAGTAGTGTGTATGTTAATCCCAAACTCCTAATTATCTCCCCCGCAATGCACGTTATCCCCTTTAGTAACCATGTTTGTTTTCTAAGGACATTATATTTTGGACATTAGAAAAATAAGCCTCCTCCACCAGGCTAGAGTTTCCTTTTTTTCTTTTTTCAGGAGCCAGGGGTATGGGCAAAAGGTAGGCAGGGGAGACAAATAAATAATAATATAAAAAATAAAAAAATAAATAATAAATATTTTTTTCAAAAGTCCTCTATAAATAAATATATGCACAAAGAGCTACTGGGTCACAGAAGGAAAGGCAACTGCCAGAGAGATGACATTTGAGCTCAAAGACAAGGACAGGAAAGCATAATGCAGATCATGGAAATAGGTACACATGTATGAGAAGGCATCTGTAAGATTAAGGAATGAAATGTGGGACTTCCCTGGTGGCGCAGTGGTTAAAGAACCCGCCGGCCAATGCAGGGGACACAGGTTTGAGCCCTGCTCCAGGAAGATCCCACATGCTGCAGAGCAACTAAGCCTGTGTGCCACAACTACTGAGCCCGTGCGCCCAGAGCCTGTGCTCAACAAGAGAAGCCACTGCAACGAGAAGCCCATGCACCGCAATGAAGAGTAGCCCCCGCTCGCTGCAACTAGAGAAAGCCTGTGCGCAGCAACGAAGACCCAACGCAGCCTAAATAAATAAATAGTAATTGCATTACAAAAAACAAGAAATGAAATATGGCTGAAATATTGCAGGCAGCAGGAAAGCATCATAAGAAGAGTCTTGTGTGTGACTTGTTGCTCTAGCAGTAAAATATACAGTTCCTGTTTTGAAAAACTGGAAAACTGATCATTTGCATCTTTGATAACATCAGTGAATACTTCATCAGTGAGCATCTCTTACAAAGAAAGCACATACTTTAAATCAGTATTTTGTAAATTTTTTTGGTTACAAATCCTTTAAGATACAATAGGAGTTAAGGTCCCTGTCCTCAGAAAACTTAACTGATGTAAAGTTATATATACAATGTTTAGTGGTTCACAGGACAAAAACTTTGGCTATTGACATTTTCACTGTGTTAGTTTCTGATTCTGATTCTTTTACCTGTTTAAGGAGAGCCAACACAAACAGTGGGAAAAGCCGCAAAGAAAAAGGAACCATAAGTCCATGCTGCTGGTTACTTAGGACTGAAGAACGATAAGCTGAAAGAGAGTCTATGACAGCATTCACTAGGGCGTCCCGAGCATCACTCAGACTGGCAGTCACAGACCTGTCAACAGCTAACAGAGGTTGAGGTAGGGACAAAAGAGAAAAAAGATAGAAGTTTAGCTACCCCACTGTTAAGGAAAGAAAAGTTTTTTTTAATTATACAAATTCTCTCTCAAGTTATTACATACACAAGGAACCAAACATAGCAGTTAAAAGCACACACTTTGGAAAATCAAACCAACCTGTGTTGAAATGTTGTTCTGCTATTTCCTAGCAGTATGAATATTTGGCAAGTAATTTAACCTTCATGAGCCTCAGTATCCTTACCTGTAAAATGGGAAAACTGTATTTCGCCAAATCTAAGATGTTATTAATTGTAACCCACCATTTTATTTTATGTATCATTGAGAAAGAAAAAACTCTGCAATTAAACACACATGCTTTCTTAACACAGAGAATTTTAATTTCATATTTATTGAAAGAACTCTTGGCTATTTAGATGATCTTCATCATCTGTCATGCCACTATTTTATGCTTTTCTTTATACTCAAAAAATTTCTTCAATACTAAAAACACTATAATTGTTTTGAAGACTTCTCAAACTACTACTACACTCAATTCATGTGCTATCAAAAATACACTCAATGAAGTGATGTTATTAACTGCTATGACCAAATTTGTACACAAGCAAGAAAGAATGAAGACTACTGTTACCTGATCAACAGTAACTCTAAGACTCTATCAACTGAAGACATCCTGATTTTAAAGATTTTGACAAAATGTGGAAAAAAAGTGCCTATTGGGATCAACCAAATTTAATAACAGAACTAATATTTGTTGTGAAGATTTTTTTTAAATCCACAAATACTGCCTGATATATAGCTGTTACTGAAAATAATAATAATCACATTGTTACCAAAACATACCAGTTCAACAAAATATAAAGGCAATGACCCTCAAATTTCTTAGGTCACAATTTTTAAGTTTTGACAACACATGAGACTAAAGTGAGGTTAGAATCTTTACCATGTTCCATTAAAGAAAAATTTTCCCAATAGGAAATTCAAGAAAATAGGTAATTATTCCTATTATAGGCAGATTTGAGTTTGAAGTAAATGGACCCACTGGTAGTCATCCCTGAAGGAGAAAGGGAGCAAGAAACAAAATGATGTTAAGCTCTATGTATTTGAAAAAAGGACCCAAAAAAAAAAAAAAAAATCCAAGAAAGCAACTCTGTCTGAGATGGAAGATATTAAGGAAAACATGGTTATTTAAGTCCACAGCAGGCAGATTGTGAGGCAGAAAACAGTTTAGTGGTTGCCTAAGGCCAGTGAGGGAAGAAGAAGGGAGTGAGCAGTAAGTGTTAATGGACATGAGGTTCTTTTGGGGGTGACAGAAATGTTCTAAAACTGGATTGAGGTGATGGCCACACAAATCTGTATATATATACTCAAAACAATGGAATTGTATACTTAAATGGGTTAAGTGATTGTTGTATCACTTGTATCTCAATAAACTGAAACTACATTTCAATAAAGCTGTTTAAATTAAAAAAAAAAAAAAAAAGAGGATCAGGTTATCTGTAGCAGATCCATTTACTTAGCAGGCATACACCGGATCCAAAATATTGAAATTGTAAAGTTAATTATTTAAAGGAAAACAAAACTATGTGGATATTTCAAATGTTACTACTTGCAATATATTTGCAATAGGTGATAACAATTCTTACCCATATTGGCCAATAACCCTGAAATTGCTTGAACATCAGCTCCAAGAAAGACTTCATTTAGAGTTGAAACTACTGGCAAACACAAAGTATGAACACGAATTCTTCTTTCACCTTTGGACAAAACACACAAATGATAGTGAGGGACAGCACTATAAAAAAAGTTTGTATTAAAGTTACTCGGAAAAATCAGTTCTTTTGAATTTGGAACCAAACAGGGTTATATATAGTAAGCAGGGACAGTATCAAAACTTTAATTCGTGAAAACTCTAAAGCATTATTTCTTTTATTTTTTTTTACTACAAAATTATTTTTCTTCAAGGTATTACTGAAAAGACCACAGGGATCATATCCAAATGATTGTAACATGCTAGCTTCTTAAAAATTTCTTTTCTGAATTTTTTGGTTACTTTATCCTTTTTCGCAAAAACAATTTTGGGAAAATATACAAACTGTAAAACAACACTACTCCAAGATGTGTTCTAGAGTTTGTTTTGATATTTTAAGTCCAGAGAAATTTTATGTTTCTTTTTAATCACAGGAAAAAAATTTAAAAGAAATAGACTAAAGCCGCTCAGCACAGCCAAATTATAAACAAACAGACAAACAAATAAAGCTTTCATTAAAAAAAAAAAAAAGAGAAAGAAATCAACTAAAAGTCACAATACTTCCTCTTTGGTAATTACCCACAACAATAAAAATCAATAAATACAAGAAACAAAAATGAAAATCTTTTGAGAGCCAAAAAATATCAAATATCATGTCAATCTTTAAAAAATTTCTAATGAGCAAGACCTTGAACAACAAAGAAAAAGAACAAGTAAAAAAACTAGAGAGGATATCCACACTACAACCTGCAGGGACACACGAAGACTAACGAAATTGTATCTAGGAGGAGCTCATACAAATTATTTTTAAAGAGAAGAAGTGATATCTACAAAAAAGGGTAACATTGTTTAGTGCTTCTAGTCTAGATAAAAACATTTATAACTAAAAGAAATAAGATACAATATTTAGCCTATCATATTGGCAACAACAACTATTACACACATAGATACAGACACACACAGATACACGCACACAAAATCAGAGGCTGAAATGAAATGGGCACTGGATGGGACTACAAATTGGTAAAATATTTCTGAAAAGCAATCTGGCAATACCAAGATTTTTCTAAACAGTTGATCTCTATACTTTTTATTTCCAATCCTAGAAATCCATCTTAGGGAAATTTTCAGAAATGACAAAGATTTGTGGACATGGATAGATATTATAATCACATTTTCCATAAAAACAAAACATTAGAAATAAACTAAATTTCAAATAGTAAATATATAAAAAGATATCCAATGTTAGTTATTTGGGAAACATGAAATAAAAGTGATATCATTATACTTTAGTAAAATGGCAAAACAGACAAACAAAACAAACAGAAAACCTCAAACCAAACACAACAAACAAAAACTAAACACTGATAACAGCAAATGCTGGTGAGGATGCAGAGCAGTTGGAACTCTCATACACTGCTGGTGAGAATGCAAAATGGTACAGCCACTTAGGAAACAGTTTGGCAACTTCCTAAAAAGTTAAACATAAGCTCACCATACAACCTAGCCATCCGTCGAAAACACTAAAAAAGTATTAACCGAAGTGAAATCACAATTTATGCTCACACAAAAATCCACATGCAAATGTTTATAGGGGCTATATTTGAAACTGCCAAAAACTGGAAACAACCCAAATGTACCTCAACTGGAAAGTGAATAAACAAACTGGGTACAATGGAATACTACTTAGGAATAAAAAATAACTACTGCTGGATGAAACAATATGGATGAATCTCAAATGCACTATGCTAAGTGAAAGAGCCAGATACAAAAGGCTACCTACTGTATGATTCTATTCACAAGACAGTCTTACAAAGGCAAAACTACAGGGTCAGAAAACAGATCAATGGTTGCTAGGGGCTGGGGATGGGAGAGGAATGACTACAAAAACACGAGGAGATTTGAGGGGTAATAGAACAGATTGTGATACCTAAATTGTGGTGGTGGTCACACACACATTTGTCAAAACTTGTGGAACTATATATTAAAATGGTAGATTTTACCATAGGTCAATTATATATTAGTTTTTTTTTTAAATGTTAAGAAAAATCAATGAGCAGAAAAAGGATTGGGATGTTCTTCTGTCAAACAAAAAATGATACCTAGAGACAGAAATCCATCTTACTTTTACATTTATGGTATGCAGTATTACAATCATAGTACAAAAACTAGACTTCTCTCATACTAAAGGTTTTCATTAAAATATCTGTATTATACACTTTTTATAGATTTTGGTGGGGCTGTGAAGGTCAGTAGACATAGCACAGAAACACTTCCAAAACCTTTTTTAAGGAGACAAAACAGAATAGGGTGAGAGCTGTGAATCTTTAAAATAATAAAAATAAATTTAACCAGCCTTCACATCATCTTTAGGACAAAACACATTATAAATTAATTAGTACTAAACAAATTATACCTTTAAAAAGTGTTTATCTTCCATTTGAGCTCCTTCAAAACTTAACTCAAACGTCACCCTCTGTGAGACCTTTCCTGGCAACCCTATCTTTAAAAACCATCCCCTCAGCACTTCTTAAACCCTTCACCTGCTTTCTGTTTCTCCTTAACTGATATTACTATGTAACATACTACTATTTTACTTATGTATCCTCTTTATTGTTTGTCTCCCCTACTAGAATAAGCACTATGAGAAAAAGGTTTTTAATTCAGTTTTATTGACTGTTGTTATTACCAGAACATATTTCAGACACTAACTAGACTCTCAAGGAGTTTATCACAAGCCATAGACTACATGGCCAAATCAAAAATCTTACCTTTGCTATATCATTGTGCTTATAGTTAACAATACGGTATTTTAGACTTAAATTTTGTTAAGAGGATAGATCTCATGTTATGTGTTTTTGCCACAGTAAAACAAACAAAAAAACTTACCTTTGCTGGATGTATACAAGAGTGCTGACTGAAAGGAAACCAACTGAGTGTCAGTAAGACTCTCTTCCACCGACATCTGTACTGCATACCCAGCATCTGGGTTTACATTGGGTAAAGACAGTAAGTCTGTGGACCGAACAAAGAAGTTCCCATGGAAAGTATGAATGGAAAGACCTAGAAAAGAAAAATATATCAAAATGATTTATATATACCTACATATAGATATTTACATTTTATCCTTGTCACTTATCAGAATAGCACAGAGTAAATTAAAAAGTTTAGATGTGATATTGTGGTTTATAAGAAATATATACTTGGTCTTCACCAGTTTCTGGCACAGAGCTCCTAAAACCCTTAGAATTCCCTAAGTGCTGAGAGTCATAAAGGTATCTTTTGCTATGTTAACAAAGTGGCTTTTGGAAAGCACTTAGGTAACCTAAGGATGGGGGCTGGTTGTCAGAGGATTCAACCATATGATAAGAGGGTTAGATCTTCCAGTTCAACCCCCCCCCACCACTACCTCCAGGGAGGGAGAGGCGCTAGAGGTTGAATCAATCACCAAATGTCAGTGATTTATCAGTCATGACTATGTAATAAAGCCTCCATAAAAACCCAAAAGGATGGAGTCCTTTAGAGAGCTCTGGGATTGTGAATACATGGAGATTTGGGGAGAGTGAAGCTCTCAAAGAGAGCAAGGAATCTCCAGAAGCTCCATGCCCTTTCCCTTTCCCTATATCTTGCTCTATGCATCTTTTCTATTTTGCTGTTCTTGAGTTATATCCTTTTAAAATAAACCAGTAATCTAGTAATTAAAATGTTTCTCTGAGTTCTATAAGCCACTCTAGCCAATAATTTCAACCAAAGGAGGGATTCGTTGGAACATCCAATCTATAGCCAGTTGGTCAGAAGCACAGGTTAACAAACTGGACTTGCAACTGGCTTCTGATATGGGGTGGTGTGGGGGGAAGGATGGGAGACAGTCTTGTGAGACTGAACCCATAACCTGTGAGATCTGATGCTAGCTCTACATAGGCGATGTCAGAACTGAGTTAACTGCTTGGTAGTGTGGAGAAAAACAACCCACACATTATAACTGGAAGCAGAATCATATAAGTAGTTAGTGAGAGTGGGGAAGGAATAAAAGATATCTTCTTAAATGAATTCAAATTTTCAAAAAACTTTTTTCGATAATAATTTGGCAATATCTACCAAAATTCTAAATGGGTACTTATTTCGACTCCAGTCATTCCATAACTAAGAATTTATCCTAGAATATCCTTGTAAAATATCCTCATAACAGTGTTTCTACTAACAAATCTCACAACTGGTATTTGCTCACACTGACAACTCAAAAAAAAAAAAATTTATTCTATAGATACAATTAAGTGCCAAATTTATATGTGCAAAAAAAAATTAAGCGTAACAAAAAAAATCAGAAATATCTTCAATGACAACCAGTAGGAAAATAACTAAATTGTGATGTTTACATTCTACTGAATACTGGGTAGAAGTTAAAAAGCATGAGACAGATCTACATAAACTAATATTATTAGATCTTCAAGACTTGCTGAAAACATGTACAATGTTATTTATGCTACTACACTGTACTATATATTTTCCATGGAGAGGTACATATGTATGTAAATGTATAGAAAAACTTAGCATTACCGCAATGTGGTTATAGTGACTACATAAGGACGGAGTGAAAGTGAAATAACACACACAAGCTTATGCAAGAGGACTTTAGCTTTATCAATAATGTTTTCATTTTTTACAATAACAGGTATATATTTTGCTTGTGAAATAAAAACCAACTTTACAACAGTAATCAGGAAAAAAAGGAGGATGTAGTTCTGTACATACAAAAACAAAGTATGTACAGAAAAAGAAGCCGGATGTGATCCTCGCTGCTTTTATTTGAAGGCAAAAATATATTCCCATGCTTATATATGCATGGGAAAACTTTTTCAAGGGCATATGAGAAACTCTGAGGTAGACTATACTGGCTTAAGTTTAATTTCTCATTTTATATCTTTTTCTACTGTACCTTTTTTTTTTGTAGCTTTACCAAGAGCATATTATTTCATGTAATATGAATTTAATGTAATTTACCATTAAAAGAGAGAGAAACCTAAGCAAATTAACCACAAAGATTTAGTAAATTAAGCACTCTAGAAAGAGGGCATAGGTTGGTTTCTATGTCCAAGCTCTTTATGCAAAGTTAGGTACATATAAAATAGCTTCTGTCCTGCCAAATAGAAAAAGTCTTAAAAGCACTTTTAGGATGCACTTAATTTAGAGCCAATATCTGCAGAAATAATCATTTCTGAGGTCCATCAATCTTGAATGAATGGGATACAACAAATGGGCCCTTTAAAACATAAATACTAAAAAACTATTAGAATTAACAAGCAAGTTCAACAAGGTTGCTGGATACAAGATCAGTACACAAAGAATTAATTATATTTATAGGAGAAAGAAATTTTAAAAATAATTCTATTTACAATATAATAGGAAAAAATATTTAGGAATAAATTTAACAAAAGAAATGCAAAACTTACATTCTGAAAACTGCAAAATATTGTTGAAAAAATTAAAGAAGAGACATACCATGTTTTTGGATGGGAAGACTTATTATTGTTAAGATGCCAATATTCCCCAAATTTACCTATTAAATACAATTCCTATCCAATACCAGCTGGCTTCTTTGCAGAAATTGACAAGATGAAATTAAAATTCATACAGAAATGCAAGGGACCCAGAATATCATAACAATCTTGGTAAGGAAGAGAAAAGTTGGGAGGACTCATACTTCCTAATTTCAAACTTATTACAAAGTCACAACAGTCAAGAAAGTTTGGTACTGGCATAAGATAGACAGATTAAAAGAATAAAATTCAGAATCCAGAAGCAAACCCTCACATTTATGATCAACTAATTTTCAACAAGGGGCCATGGACACCAAGACAATTCAACAGGGAGAGAATAGTCTTTTTAACAAAAGGTGCTGGGACAAATGCATATCCAGATGCAAAAGAATGAAGTCAAACACCTTCCTCATCAAATACAAAAATTAACTAAAAATAAATCAAAGACTTAAATATAAGAATTGTAACTATAAAAGTCTTAGAAGACAACATATGCATAAATGTTCATGACCTTGGATTAAGCAGTGGTTTAATGCTACAATAAGATACCAAAAACACAAACAGAAGAAGTTGATAAATGGGACATCACCAAAATTAAAAACAATTGTGCCTTAAAGGGTACCATTAAGAAAGTGAAAAAGGCAACCCACAAAATGGAGAAAGAATTTTGCAAATCATATATGTGATAGAGGCCTTGTATCTAAAAATATATAAGGAACACTTAAAACTCAATAATAGGGCTTCCCTGGTGGCGCAGTGGTTGAGAATCTGCCTGCCAATGCAGGGGAAACGGGTTCGAGCCCTGGTCTGGGAAGATCCCACATGCCGCAGAGCAACTGGGCCCACAACTACTGAGCCTGCGCGTCTGGAGCCTGTGCTCCGCAACAAGAGAGGCCACGACAGTGAGAGGCCTGCGCATCACGATGAAGAGTGGCCCCCGCTCACCACGACTAGAGAAAGCCCTCGCACAGAAATGAAGACCCAACACAGACAAAAATTAATTAGTTTAATAAATAAATAAATAAATTTATTTTTAAAAAAAAACCTCAATAATAAAAAGACAAACAAATCAAGTTTTTAAATGGAAAAAGGATCTGAACAGACATTTCTCCAAAGAAGATAAATAAAACCAATAAGCACAAGAAAAGATGTTCAACCTCATTCATGAATAGGGAAATACAAATCAAAACCTCAACAAGATACCACATCACACCCACTAAGATGGCTAAAAAAAAAAAAAAAAAAAACAGGACAATAACAAGTATTGAAAAGGATGTGAAGAAATCAGTACTTTCACTGTTAGTGGGAATGTAAAATGGTGCAACTTCTAGAAGACAGTCTGGCTGTTCCTCAAAAAGCTAAACATAGTTACCATATGACTCAAGTATATACCTTAGGTATAGACCTGAGAGAAATGAAAACAGGTCCAAAACCCTCTACACAAATGTTCATAGCAAGGGACATCCCTGGCGGTCCAGTGGTTAGGGCTCTGCGCTTCCACTGCAGGGGGCGTGGGTTCGACCCCTGCTTGGGGAACTAAGATCCCACATGCTACACAGCGTGGCCAAAATTTAAAAAAAAAAAAAAAAAAAAGTTCATAGCAATACTATTCATAATATCCAAAAAGTGGAAACAACCCAAATATTCATCAACTGATAAAAGGATAAACAAAATGAGGTATCTATACAATGGAATACTATGAGAAATAAAAACAAACGAAATATTTTTTTAAGGGGGGGGTAATGAAATACTGATATATGCTACAACATGGATGAACCTTGAAAACATTAAAGTGTAAGAAGCCAGTTACAGAGGACCTCATATTGTATGACTCCATTAATATGAAATACCCAGAACAGGCGAGTCCAGAGACAGAAAGCAGACTGGCAGTCGCCTAGGTGGGGGAATGAAAAGTGACTCCTAATCAGTACAGGGTAGCTTTTGGGAATGATGAAAGTGTTCTAAAATTGATCGTGGTAATATCGTGGTGAATATATTTAAAACCACTGAATTGTACATTTCAAATGGGTAAATTGTATGATATGTAAATTTTATCTCAATAAAGCTTCTATTAAAAGAAAGGAAACAGAATGCTATTGTGGAAACTGATCGGTTATGGGTGACACCAATATCTGTGCGCTGTTTGGAGACGTGGCAACCTCTTAAGTGTTTATCTGATACTTCATTTGACACGTCATTTGATCAACAGATTTTAACATCTATCCAGTGGACAGGTTTGTGGATCCTTATCTTTTGATACCTATTTTTTGCTACATATTTCACATAATCTTTCCACTGTAAAAAATTATTGCTTCACACCCTTTTACAGAGCAGTAATATTTTAAAATCTGAATAAAAGAGTAGAAACAGGTTGATAATGTGAAGAAATGAAATATCAAGAATTATAATTTCCCACTTTCATAAGAAAATAGTTGTCACATTTAGCAACCACAAAACATTTATCCTGAAAAACACATTGAACATACGCATTCTGAAACTGTGAGACTACTTCCAAAGCAACAGTGTGGCAAGGTATTAGTAGCAGGTGCAGAATGAGAAGAACACAAACTAAAAGATACCCTACTTCTGGTGATGGATGGTGGTGATGGCTGCACAACAATGAGAATGTACTTAATGCCACTCAAATGTATACTTAAAAATGGTAAAACGGTAAAAATTTTTTTTAATTTTTAATTTTTTGGCTGCACTGTGCAGCATGTGGGATCTTAGTTCCCCGACCAGGGATTGAACCTGCGCCCCCTGCATCGGAAGCATGGAGTCTTAACCACTGGACCACCAGGGAAGTCCTGTAAAATGGTAAATTTTATGTTATGTCTGTTTTACCACAATTTTAAAAAATAGTTGTTAAAAAAAAAAGATCTTCCACTACTACTGTTCAATAAGTGGAATAAAAATCCATCAGTAATATGTTTTATTTTGTTTGGGGATGAGATATTTTTTCACTGAGATACAATTCACATACAAAAACCCCCACACTTTTCAAGTGTACAATTCAGTGGTTTTTAGTATATTCAAAATAGTCCCTAGGGCTTCCCAGGTGGCGCAGTGGTTAAGAATCCGACAGCCAACGCAGGGGACGCGGATTCGAGCCCTGGTCTGGGAAGATCCCACATGCCGCGGAGCAACTAAGCCCATGTGCCACAGCTACTGAGCCTGTGCTCTAGAGCCTGCAAGCCACCAACTACTGAAGCCCGCACACCTAGAGCCTGCGCTCCGCAACAAGAGAAGCCACCGCAATGAGAAGTCCGCTCACTGCAACTAGAGAAAGCCCGCTTGCAGCAACGAAGACCCAACGCAGCCAAAATAAATAAATTAATAAATAAATAAAATAATAAATTTTTAAAAATAGCAATTCCTATAAAAAAAAATAGTGCTTAGTTTTTCAATACGTATCTTCTCTATTCGTAATTGCATAGTCCATCAAAGTAAGTACAATACCTTAGAAGAACAAATCTTATGAGAAAAGACTAGGTAAAAATATGTGTATATTTATTCATATCAAAAGCAACATTTACGGGCTTCCCTGGTGGCGCAGTGGTTGGGAATCTGCCTGCTAATGCAGGGGACACGGGTTCGAGCCCTGGTCTGGGAGGATCCCGCATGCCGCGGAGCAACTAGGCCCGTGAGCCACAACTACTGAGCCTGTGCGTCTGGAGCCTGTGCTCCGCAACAAGAGAGGCCGCGATGGTGAGAGGCCCGCGCACCGCGATGAAGAGTGGCCCCCGCTTGCCACAACTAGAGAAAGCCCTCGCACAGAAACGGAGACCCAGCACAGCCAAAAATAAATAAATAAATAAATAAATAAATAAATAAATAAAAAAAAAAAAAAAAAAAAAAGCAACATTTACGCCTTTGTAAGTGTAAAAAAAAAAAAAAAAGTGCCCCCACCTTTGGTACACCGAATCCTCATGACTGCCTCAAAGCCAATCTTCCGAGTGAGGTATCTCTGTAGTTCCTTCTGTAATTTCTGCACTTGCACTGGGTTGTGCTGATGGTGGTAAGAGGGATAATAATAGACACTACCTGCTGAATACCGAGAAATACAACCTGGAAGAGAACACATACTCCTTTTAAATTCTGCTATTAACTACTATTACTACACCAGAGTAACTACAAGCATTTGAATCAATCTTTCCTTAGCCTCCTAAGATATTGGCAAAAAAGAATTATTTCATCCCTTTAAATAGTAATATAGAAATTTCTCTATTATAAATATTCAGAGTAGAAGACTATAAAGTTTATTATAAACTAAACTAACTTCCCAAGGGAATAAGAATTCTTTCACTCTGTCCTCTCTTTAACATATCATCATAAAAATACCATTTTGACATTCACATGAGAAAAATAATCACTAGGAAGAACTTACCCAGAGAAGCCAAATCAGAATACTGTCCACTGAGAAGGAATAAGTCAACAGCTACCTGCTGACCAGAACAGTCCAAGGCTAATTTCTTATAGAAGTCAGTTGATGGTGTCAAGTGAATTTCCTATTCATAATTACGAAGAGAAAAAATTTTAAATCATTAAATTGTCATAAAATTTATACACCTATCCATATATACCAAGGGTTAACAATTATCCTTGGGCATTCTACAAAATCCTTTTGTGTTATTTCCTCTTTTTTCAGTATGAAACATGTCCTGCTTAAGAATTTACTATTTTGTTTTACTTTTAAAAAGAAATACATCTATTATACTAATTTTGATAATCTATTAAATGATTATTATTCTGGAAGCTTCTAAATTCATATGTAATACTTTTCATCTATCATAAGAGATGGGTACTATCGATATTTTCATTTTATAAATATAAGGAAAAAGAGGGGCAAAGAAATTATGTAACTATTCAAGCTCACACATCTAAAAAGCAGTGAGACTTAGGCAGACTTATTCCAAGACTGACACCCTAATCATTACAGTATATGGCCACACTATCATAATCTTTTGAGAAATACACATCTCAAACTAAGTTTACACACACAAGGTGCTCAAAAGCAATCCATGGCAGTCAATATACCAAACCATGACTACTTTTTATTCATCATCCAGGTTCTACTTTGTCCCTGGCAAGCATTCTCTTAGTCTGCCTGACTTTCTCATCAAAGGCAGGTGGCATTGCTATGGCCTGCTAAAGATCTATACATAAGGTATGGGTGAATCAGATAGAAAATAATGTAATAAAATAGAAATGTCTACATAAAAGAGGAGAAACGCTTTATCCATTTCCTTATATTCCCTCCTTTTCACAACTGAAAAATAAATTTGAAATAAGCTCTGTACTCAAAGGGACAAAGCACCAGCATAAATCTTATGCACTTGATGACTTTCTAACCTTAGCAGACGACCTTTGGTTGGGTTCCTCTCGTGGTTTCAGGGCTCCCACTCCAAGAGTTGGGAGTTGTGTTTGAAAAACAGACATTCGACCACCAGTTGGGGACATCAGCTTAAAGGCAGCCTGAAGGGCTGGACCCAAGGCACTCTGGGTCTCCAGGGTCTTGGTGAACATTTGCGGCAAAGTTTTCAGTAAATCTTGGACGAGCTTGTGAAATAAAGCAAGAAAACTCAAGAGTGTTACAATAAAAAAAATTTTTTTCACATTAAGTCACTGACTCATACAATAGACAAGACATTGAGTCATGATGATGGTCAGAGAATCTACAGACAGTACAGTAAACAATGAAGTTGGTCAAATGACAAGAAAGCCATTTTAAGTCAACATTATAAATTGGCAAGCAAGACAAATCAAAATTGGGGCCTTACAGTTCTTGCACATGCAGTAGTCCAGCAAGACTATAAGTCCAAATGTATCCAAAAGAACCATCAGTTTAGAGATTTTACATATTTAAATGCCATGAAATATGGCCTTCTCAATCACCTCTATACACTTTATTCTTTTCAGTTCCAAAGTGCGTTTAACTCTTCCCTATTGCAAAATCTAAGATAGCCAGTAAATTTGCCAACTAGTAATATTACTACAAAAGAAAAACAAAACAAAAAACAACTACCTATTCAAGTTAGGTTGTACAAATAAAGAGAGTTAATGGGAAAAAAATACTTCACACTATGGCGAAGTCACCGTTGCCAACAGCTGAGACCATAGACTTGCTAGTTAAAATGTTACCCCTACGGCATATATGCATGTACAGGGTAGACAACATCCCCCCTTCAGACACATTCTGTTCACCTCTCACTGTATTATGTCATGGCAATTTCCAGGCAGGTAATAAGAGTTTCTTCTGAACTGACCCCAATGACACTCTGTGAATCAGAAAAGCAAAGGGCACTGAAAGCAGCCTAAAGTGCTTCTATGTAGTGACCAGAAGCTTATCTCAGCAACCCTCCCAATTTCCCAAATGGCTGGCAAGGCAGGTTTCCTTCAGGTTTCTCTCATTTATGGAATAGGCTTATCTTCTACCCTACTACAAATGGATACATTAAACTTAAAAGCAATCAGTTCAAGGGCAAAATCAAAAGCTGTTCATCGGATGAATTTTAACTAACTGCAAATATAAAATGCTACACATCTTAGAAATGTCACAGAGAGAAGCAAAATTCTACTTAAAGTTCATTTTAAAAATATATTCCTTCAACATTTCAATTAAACATGTCAGATAGGAAAGTGTCCCTTACCTCTTTACTTTCATTTAAATTTACTAATAAGTTCTCTGGCATAGGTATAAAAACATCTGAAAGAACAAATAAATATTTCTCTTAAACAAAACTTAATTGTTAAAGATGTTCCAAATACATTAACAGTGATATAATTAACCACCCCCATACTTAGAGAAGAGCCACCTCCTCCATTTGTACAGCAATGTCTACGTATGTTCAGGGTCACCAAAAGAGCACTGATTTAGGCTTTTACTGCAGCTTATCTATTACCATGTAAAAGGTAAATAGCCTCCCAAATAGAAAATACTGACCCACAAGCACTCAGTAAGGGTTTGTACAAGTACTCTGCTTCTTAGGTTAAAGACAATTTAGAATCCTGCTTTAGAATTCTTGCTTAGCCCCAGAAGCCAGCCAAAGAAACACTCTTGGCATTAAAAAAAAAAGTTGACTAAGATGACACACAAGAATTCTGCGTCTTGACATGGAAGTAATACAGCCCACCAACAGCTCTGTCATTCATAAAGCACATACTTTCTCATAAAGAAGGCCCCCATTCTACTTATGGGACTACAAAGTCAAGTAAATCAGGAGGTATGCTAAATGGCCACATCAGAAGAGCTTCTCAGGATTCAAATTTGTTCTTTCTTAGGAATTAAATATCCTTTCTTAGAAGGAAGCAAACTGTGAAGGAAATGTGGGTGGTGATGCAGGATTATGAGGGGTCTCACTTTCTACATTTTTGTACTGTTTATTTTTTATTAAAAAATTACAAAAATAAGGCTCATCATAATGTTCATGAAAAATAACACTAACAAATAATTTGAAACATTAAATATTTACTTTAACTATCATATAAATAATGTACTATTCTTTAGATTTCCTTTTTCTTTAAAATTAAACAGATTTTAATAAAAGTTTTACGATATAATTCACATACCATAAAATTTACCCTTGCAGAAGATACAATTCAGTGATTTTTTTAATATATGCACAGAGTTGTACAGCTACCACCACTATCTAATTCTAGATCCTTTTCATCATCCCAAAAGGGAACCCCACACCAATTAACAGTCATTCCTCAATTCCCCGTCAACTCCCACAGCTCTAGGCAGCCACTTTCTGTCTCTGGATTGGCCTATTCTCGACATTTCATATTAATGGAGTCACACTATGAGGTCCTTTGTGACTGGCTTCTTACACTTAGCTTCATGTGTTCAAGGTTCATCCATGTTGTAGCATTTATCAGTACTTTATTCTTTTTTATTGCTGAGTAACAAAACATTTCATTGTATGGATATTCTACATTTTGTTTATGTTGGGTTGTTTCCACTTCTTGGCTGAGTTGCTACCAACATTCATGTACACATTTTTGTGTGGACATGTTCTGTATTGTTTTATTTTTAATAATTCATATTTAGCAATTTTTAAAAATTGAAGTGTAGTTGCTTTTACAGTATAGACATGTTTTTAATTTTCTTGAGCATATACCTATTAAGTAAAATTGCTGGTTATATGGTAACTCTATGTTTAACTTCCAGAGGAACTGACAAAATGATTTCCCTAATGGCGGCACCATTTTCCATTCCTACTACTAGTTAATGAGGGTTCCGATTTCTCCACATCCTTGCAAATACTTGTCACTGTCCTTTAAAAAAAGTTTTGCTATGTGACATCCAGCAAGGGATATTCCATTTATCAGCTCATGTATAAAATTGAGAGGCTGGACCATATCAGTAAATTCACAACTTGGCCCATCATCAGAATCACCTGTTCAGTGATTTTATTTTATGCCAAATAAGTACCTGGGTAAATAGATAAGGGAAATGAATGACTGACTTGGCTGCTCTGTTGTGAGACCTGGAACAACCAAGACAGAAGGGGGCTCTATTCAACTATTTCATTTTAAAGTTGTACAGTCAATCCCCCTAATTCATAGATTTTATAGTTGCAAACTTGCCTACTTATTAAAATTTATTTGTAACCCCAAAACCAATACTCATGGAACCTTCCCAGCTATTCAGATATGCTCAGAGCAGCAAAAAATTTTGGTTTTGAGAATTTTTTTTAACTGGTGTGATGTGTCATTTCACTGTGGTTTTTCATCTGCATTTCCCTGATAACTCATGATATGGAGCATCTTTTCAAGGGATTATAAGCCAACTGCATATACAGAATATTGAGTATGGTGTATTGAATAGAGACATGTCTATTCAAATCCTTTGCCCACTTTTTAATTAGGTTGTCTTTTTAATAAGTTGTAGAAGTTTTTTACATAATCTAGATATATATTTTGATCAGATATGTAACTTGCAAATATTTTCTCTCACTCTCTCATTCTTCACTTTCATGATGGCATCCTTTGAAACACAAAAGGTTTTAATCTTTTTTAATTTTTAAAAATTTTAATTTTTTTTAGTTTATTGAAGTATAGTTGATTTACAATGTTGTGCTAATTTCTGTTGTACAGCAAAGTGATTCAGTTATACATATACATATTCTTTTCTATATTCTTTTCCATTATGGTTTATCACAGGATATTGAATATAGTTCCCTGTGCTATACTGCAGGACCTTGCTGTTTATCCAAAAGTTTTTAATTGTTAGGAAGCCCAACTTATCTGTTTTTTCTTTTGGTGTTTGTGCTTTTGGTGTTGTATCTAAGAAATCACTGCCTAATTCAAGGTCACGAAGACTTACTTTTATGTTTTAACAGTTTTAGTTTTAGTCTCATACTCAGATCTATGATCCATTTGGAGTTAATTTTTTAAACTGTGGTAAAATATACAAAATATACAAAATATACTTAATCTTTTTTTTTTAGAAGATACTTTTAAATTTTTTTTTATTTTTTTATTTTTTATTTATTTATGGCTGTGTTGGGTCTTCGTTTCTGTGCGAGGGCTTTCTCCGGTTGCGGCAAGTGGGGGCCACTCTTCATCATGGTGTGCGGGCCTCTCATTATCGCGGCCTCTCTTGTTGCGGAGCACAGACTCCAGACGCACAGGCTCAGTAACTGTGGCTCACGGGCCTACTTGCTCTGCGGCATGTGGGATCTTCCCAGACCAGGGCTCGAACCCGTATTCTCTGCATTGGCAGGCAGATTCTCAACCACTGCGCCACCAGGGAAGCTCCACCTTAATCATTTTTAAGTGTACAATTCAGTACTATTAAGTACATTCACAATGTTGTGTAACCATCATCATTATGTATTTTCAGAACCTTTTCATCATCCTAAACAGTACCCATTAAATAATTTCTCCCTTCCCCCAAGCTCCTGGTAATCTATAATCTACTTTCTAACCTATATCTCTATGAATTCACCCATTCCCGGTACCTCATATAAGCGGAATCACATAATCTTTGTCCTTTTGCGTCTGGTTTATTTCACTTAGTATTGATATAATGTTTTCAAGGTTCATTCATGTTGTAGCATGCATCAGAATTTCATTCTTAGGGATGAATAATATTCCATTATATGTATATACCACATTATTTAACCAATCATCTCTTGATGGATACTTAAGTTGTTTCCAACTTTTGGCTATTGTGAATAATGTTGCTATGAACATTGGTGTATGAGTATTTGTTTGAGTTTTTGCTTTCAACTCTTTTAGGTATATACTGGGAAGCAGAATTGGTAGCTCATAATGGTAATTCTATGTCTAACTTTTTGAGGAACTGCCAAATTGTTTTCCGTAATACTGCACCATTCTACATTCCCACCAGCAATATATGACAGTTCCAATGTTTCCACATCCTTGCCAGCCCTTGTTATTTTCCATTTTTAAAAAAATAATAACCATTCTAATGGATGTGAAGTGGTATCTCGTGATTTTGATTTGCATTTCTCTAGTGACTAATGATGTTGAGCATTTTTTCATGTGTTTACTGACCATTTGTACATCTTTGGAGAATTGTCTATTCAAGTCCTTCGTCCATTTTTGAATTGTGTTTTTTTGTTGTTGCTGCTGAGTTGAGAAGCTCTTTATATTAATCCTTCATCATATGTGTGATTTGCATATGCATATATCTTCTCCCATTCTGTGACTTCTTTTTACTCTCTTGACAGTTTTCTTTCATGTACAAAAGTATTTTAACAGTGATAACATCCAATTTATTTATTTTTTCTTTTGTTGCTTCTGCTTTTAGTGTCATATCCAAGAAATCACTGCCAAACCCAACGTCATTAAGATTTTCCCCTATGTTTCCTTCTAAGAGTTTTACAGTTTTAGTTCTTAAGTTTAGGTCTTTGATCCACTGAGTTAATTTTTTTTAATATGGTTTATGGTAAGGGTCTAACTTCATTCTTTTGCATGTTTGGTTTTCCCAGAACCATTTGTTGAAAAGACTGTCTTTTCCCCATTGAATGGTCTTGGCGTCCTTATCAAAAATCAACTGAACATGTATGTGAGGGCTTATTTCTGGGCTCTCTATTCTGTTCAATTAATCTAGGTCTATCCTCAAATACTTCTTGAATGAGCTTTAACATTAACTTGTTTTTTGTTGACTTGTTCAGAACTCACTTTACCTCCATAATTCTGTTTCCTCTTCTATAAAATGAGAGATTTGACTGAGGGACTCTTACAATTCCAAAAATCTTATGATTTTATACTCAAGGTTTTCCTCAGTATAGTAGAATCATACCATATGCTGCTAGTTTGTTGAACAGTCATGAAATATTTCTAAAACTAAAAACTCCTCAGGCAGTTCAATAATTTTAAGTATATAATATATACCTTCAATATCTGAAACTATTAGCATCTGAGGTTGAGATAGACCTTCTTGAAGGCTGTAGAAGTGGATTGTACTATCAAATGTTATGAAGCCAATTTTTGTCCTAGTGTTGCCAGGAAGCCTAAAAACAAATTCAGAAGAGTATTTTATAGTTTTCCCATATACATATATACCTAAAATATCTGCAAAGAGTTAAATACAAATATCTACTTCTGTGTTATGAAAACTGCCCCAACATAAATGTTTTTAACCCGTGCAATGTTTAATCACCATGAAAACATACACTACTCAAAAGAAAACACTATATAAAAGTCAAATAATCAACAAAACCCAGCAATAATACAGCAATCCAAAACTCATTACACCTATATAAAGTTATATCAATCACTTAGGAAATGATATATAAAAAATACTGGAAAGTATATACAAAAGTTTGAGGATGATTTTAATTTATAAAAAATACTTCAAAAAAATTACCATACACCAACTCTAAAATGTAATATAAATTTATGAACTGCATATCTTTAAAACAAAAATTGCCCAAACCTCTTTTCAATTATTGTTTAAGCATTCATTTAAGAAGATCAACAAAAAGATCTGTTTTTGAAGAACTTAAATATGTAGACCATAGTTTCATAAGGGGAAAGACAAACTAGTTTTCATTTTTGTTGTTCATGTTTGGGTGAGTCAGTGAACTCTCTCATCAACAGACAATCCCCATACATAACCTACAACATTAAAAATACAAATGCTGATAAGAACAAGAATGCCTTTCGCCAAGGTGAGGGAGTTAGTCCACTTCTGATGAGATTTGGTCCTACACATTCTTCCTTACACACAAGAGCACAATAGTATTTCATTACACTGAAAGGTCACACTGGCTTTTACGTGTTACACTAAGTATCTAAGAACCACTTAAAGTACAGTTATTTTAAGAGGCTTAAGAGATATGACCAGCAAATGCAATGTGTAGATACTGTTTAGATTCTTATTTCAACAAACCCACAGTAAAAAGACATTCTGGAGACAACCAGGAACAAAAATTGAACTGGGTATCACATCACATTATGGAATTATTGCTAATTTTGTTTGATGTGATTCTCATATTTTAGTTAGGGTTAAAAATAATTCCAAGTATTTCTAGGTAAATGATATACTGACTGAGATTTGTATTAAAATACTCTAGGGAAAAAAGGGGGAAGGGAAGGGTTAGATGAGGCGAGAACAGCTGAATGCTAAAAATATTGAAGTTGAAGGCTGGGTACCTGGAACTTCATTGCATTCTTTCTATTTACTACATATTTGAAATTTTTCCATAATAAAACGTTAAAATAAATTAATGTTTCTCAGAGAAAGTGAGGCCTAAAGTTATGTACTGATTTAAGTGGACTTTTAGAACATAATTACATAACTTTTAAAATATAGTTTGAAACTACTTATTCACTTTACAAACACCGTTAGTTTATAATTTAACCTGAATTAAGATACTTACAAATCCAGATTGTCTAACAAACTCTGGCAAACTGAATTCAAGTATCCAGTTTCAACTGCATTGTGAGACACATCAAATACAAAAAGGTACACTGGAGGTTGAGGTGGTCGTAACTGAAGGAGAAAAAGGATCTCATTAAATACAATTAACAGAATTAAATTTAAACTTACCATTTGTCGTGTCTATATATAGCAAAACAATAAAATAAGCATTATTTACAGATTAAGTGGAGACCACAATAAATAATAATACATTAAGAAAATAATATAGAAAGAAGTTTTTTTCAGATGCATACTTAGAAAAAGGACAATGAGGATATGATTATCATAGGTCAGAAGAGTATCTTTTCTAGGACAGGAAGAGGAAGAAATGTGATCAGAAAGGCATTTATGAGTATCGGCAATGTTCAATTTCTTGATCTGTGTGGTGCAACAGTGGTGCTATGATTATTTGGTAACCTATATATTTATGTTTCATAGGCTTTTCCATATGTACATTATATTTCACAATTTAGGGAAATGTACAGCTCTGAAAATGACAAATCAAGTTAGCCTGAGCTGGTTATTTAACCAACACATTTCAGCCAAGTTCCAGAAAAATGTACAAGTATATTTTAAACTTCCAAGTTCAAAGATTTGTTTTCAATTCAATAAAAAGCCGGGGGGGGTGGGGAGGCAGGTACGAATTGGGAGATTGGGATTGACATATATACACTACTGTGCATAAAATAGATAACTAATGAGCACCTGCTGTTTAGCACAGGGAACCCTACTCAGTGATCTGTGGTGACCTAAATGGGAAGGAAATCTCAAAAAGAGGGGATATACGTATACGTATAACTGATTCACTTTGCTGTACAGCAGAAACTAACACAACATTGTAAAACAACTATATTCCAATAAAAATTAATTAAAAAAAAAAAGCTCAAGGTCATGAAAGACAAGGAAAAGCTAAGGAACTGCCACAGATGGGAGGAGACTAAAGGAACAGAAACTAAATGCAACGTGGATTGAATCCTGGGACAGGGAAAGGACGTTAAGTGGAAAAACTAGTGAAATCCAAGTAAAGTCCGTAGTTTCATTCATAGTGTTGTGCTAGTGTTAATTTAAGCTTGATGATTGTCCTAGAGCTACGTAAAATGTTTACATTAGGGGTAGCTGGGTGAACTCTTTGTGCTATTTTTGAAACCCTTCTATAAATCTAAAATTATCTCAAAATAAAAAGTATTTTGTTTTCAATAAAAATAATAATAAAATAAAAAGCACCAAATAACCACAATCAGAACTCCACGTGTAGTATACTAACTTTTATATTTTTTTGTACATATCACTTGCAAAATCCATAGAACCTGTTGCCCAAGAGGTAAGTCAGGAAGGAAGAAAACCTCTTGCTATAGGCAAATTTCCAAATTTAAAGGAAGCCATTTTTACAAAACCTGGGAGTTAAAGAAACCCAGGAAGGCCAATTCAAAAGAACAAATGCTTCTGATTTTTTGGTTTTAATTCAACAGAGGGACAGCTACACTACAGAAAGCGATCACCAGCCATTTAAGTGTCACAAAAATGTTTTCTACACTGAAATTTCTATGTGATGAAAAGAGACTGAATCTTTGTAATATCTATACTAAAATGTCCCCAATTGACCAGATAGAGACAATCCCACAAAAATATACTAAAATAAAATATTAAAAGTTGGTATTAAATCTTATCTACATATTCCCTTTCCTTAGAGGCAATTATTGCATGAGGAAAGAGAAATCAAGTCAAAAGTCCTAAATTTTTATGAGACCTCTAGCACCTGCTAAAGAAGATCTGGAAAGTCACCTAACTAAATTTGTTTCACATCCGTAAAACAGGATTAACAGCTTAATTAAGAGTTATTTGTGATGATCAAAAATATATGTGCTTTATAAAATGCATAGTGCTAGTTAAACATTAGGCATAATTATTATCTTTTCAAATGCAAGACCTCAGATATTCACACAAGTGTATAAAAGTAGTTGCAAAGAGGATGTGCATCACATCATTATTTGTAACAGAAAAAAACTGGAAGTGACCTAAAAGTAAGTATGATCCCAATATTATATTGCAAGTTTCTGGATGGATGCCCAAGAAACGTAAGTGGAACTTTACATACACTTTTACTTTTCAAACTTACCCTTATATACAAATTAACTACTTTTATAATGAACAAGGATAACTTTTATAAATTAAAAATATAAAATTTTGGTTAAAGGACTTTATATTTTATTTAAAACCAGGTATAATGAAATATTTGTGCTACATAAAAAATGAAAGTTTACCATGTATTCTGAAGGAGCCATAAACTCAATAGTAGCATTTTGAACTTCAGGTCTTCTGTGAGGTTCTCCATAGACTCTGGTCAAAGGGTTGTACATGAATTCTTCAGGAACTATGTGAGTTAACAATATATAATGTTAAAACTGAAAGGATTAAGTTTAATATAGCTTGTATTTGGCTGTTTTCTTAATTTAGGAATTTATAAATAATTCAATATAGACTAAATATTAAGGGCTAAATACACTTTGTTTTTGAGTCCCATTCAATTCCCCTCCACACTGAATGGCACTAAGTATGTTTTGCTTTTACAACCACAAGCACTATGATTTTTCTTTCCCTATCTTCTAATACCCTTTTTTCTCTTAATTCTTGGAAAGCTGCTTTCCTAAAGTAGTTTGAAAGGATAATAAAAATTCATTAAATGCCAATTATTTTCTTAAATGCAAGACTAAACTTTGTCTTAAATTTCACAGTGGTACATGGATAATAACATTTGACATATGAAATGTACAGACTCCGGTTGCCCCTAGAAAGCTACGGTAAAATACTTCAAAGCTTAAAGCCTAAGGGTATGGTGAGTTTCAATAGTTATAAGACCTCTATGGAATATCGGTTGCCTACTGCCTATAAAACACTAGTGCTCAAAGAGTATTTTCTAAATTAACACATTTTTGACCAGAGACATATTATGGCCACAGGCGTTAGTTTCTGCAAAAATCCCCCCGTCAATAATGTGTTAATTATCATTGCATCTGTCTTCCCAGTAACTGTTTAAAAATTAAAATTCCTATATATGCTAAAGGGTAAGCCATGGTTCATGAAATGGTCTGGGCTGCACACAAAAGTGACTTCAATCCTTATTATAATTTAATTTCATATATTGAAGCATATATACATAAGATTTTAAAGGTGTACTAAACACTATAAATACATATATTTTCTGCATTACAGAGTAAAAAGAATGCTCTTTTTCTACCCTCACTTCTTCTACTCTAAAAACACAAACAATAAAAATGGTTTTAAAAAATCTCTCAAGTTCCTCTATTTCCCAATGCTTAATGAAATTTCCTTCTAAACAGAGACCAAATTTTCAATGTGGGTAACAGCATGCCCTTTTTTTCTTCTCTAATCCTAATAGAATGTTGTTGGTTAGATGATATTCCTCAAATATAAATTGTGAAACAGTTACTGAAGAAGATCTCCTCCTCATCAGTTACTAAAAAAAACTACATTCAACTAACCTTCTAGCACTGCCCACCTCCCTTCATACAGCAGTGAATGAAGCTAATGGCAGCTACTCTGCGGACTTATTTTCTTTCACCCTAGAGAAAAGGCATGGGACAATTTCTAAATAAAAATATTTCTTAAATTACAGGCTTAAATAATACCATGAAATATGCCATTTATTATATACCCAATAGAATAAATGTAAAAAAGTGGTATCAAAGTAGTATTATCACATTTTTTGGGCTTCCCTGGTGGCGCAGTGGTTGAGAATCTGCCTGCCAATGCAGGGGACATGGGTTCGAGCCCTGGTCTGGGAAGATCCCACATGCCGCGGAGCAACTAGGCCCGTGAGCCACAACTACTGAGCCTGCGCGTCTGGAGCCTGTGCTCCGCAACAAGAAAGGCCGCGATAGTGAGAGGCCCGCCCACCGAGATGAAGAGTGGCCCCCACTTGCCACAACTGGAGAAAGCCCTCGCACAGAAACGAAGACCCAACACAGCCATAAATAAATAAATAAATTAATTAATTAAAAAAAAAAAAAAAAAAAAGTAGTATTATCACATTTTTTGCTTAAGAAGTATATAATTATTTATATATAAGTATAAATGCCTAGAAAAAAGTTAAAAGAAGTTATATCTGAGTGAAAGGATTACGGGTAAATAAGACCAGGTTTTGTTTTGTTTTTTAACTTCACATTTGTGTTATCTGACTTCCCTACAACGCATGTAGAAATGTTTAAATGTTTAAAAAAAAAAAAAACATACCATCATTGACTCGGTAACATAAGTTACATTTCCATCTCCTTTGATCAAGAAAGCTGACAAAAGGGTTGATGTATGTCCTGCATGAACGGCATCTCACAATTGTACTAGAGGTAACCACAGGCAATTGCTGAAAAAAAAGGACTAATTTATTAAAGGCAATGATGATCATGTCTAAAGGTCAAGCAATTAATCCATACCTTCCAAGTAATTGTTGGGATATTATAATTTTAGAGAAAAAACTAAGGTAAAAAAATGTGTCCAAGCTGCCAAACAAAAAATTATGTAATGAAATGTACTGGTTTTTAAACCCTAGTGATTTTCCCCAGGACCATTCTCATTAAATTTTGCCTTTTAAAAAGTATTTATTTTCTCATTAAAAGTTTACATTGCAAAACCAACATAGTAAATTTACAACGTATCTGTGAGCTGAATGGTGAAGGAAGGATCAATACTCTAAAAAAATGACTAATTAAATCATTAGGAAGTTTCTTCATGTTATATTAACAGGCTACTAAGTTCTCATAAAAGAATTGTCACAAAGTAAGGTATGGTTAAATTATATTTAAATATTTTATTGGACTTTGCAATTATGCTCCTATTTAAAGTTTATCCTACGTTTTAAAAGATTTAAAGTTAAAGTCAAAAATCAGTAAAGGCAATACAATCCTATTACCAAAAGGAGGTTTGTTATGGGAAAGTCACTTCACTTATGGACTGATTCTCTCAAACCGTATGTGGTCACATGTCAAGGTCCCAGAGCCTTAGGACAAAAGTAGAAGGGCGTATTTTCTTTTCTTCTTCTTTTTGGAAACAGCTTCTTAAAGCAACAGAATTTACTCCAAGAATGGAAGAACTGGGAGAACGGGTAAAGTATTTTAATGGGTAAACAATTTACAACTTGTTAAAATAGTATGGTTCATTTATTTATTTTCTTCAGTACCTCTATTCTATTCAGTACCTCCTGAATTTTTCAACAATATGTTCATTTTATCTCTTTGTGAAAGTGTTTGATAATAATATTTTTGGTTGAAATACAAATAATCGGCCAATGGTCAAATTCCTAAAGATAGCTCAAACAAATTCTTGCACTATTATAAAAAATTCCTTACCACCAAGATAATTTTCCACAAGACATTTACTTTCGCTAGTAAAACATACCACTAGGTCTTTAAAAGGATGAAGCAGCAGTCCCAAAGGAAGTTTGGCTTTATTCAGTAAGGCCTGAGTCTGAGGAATGCTAGTCAGTGTGCATCGAAATAACCTATATCAACGTAAAAATCATGTGTCAGTTGTTACCATGACTATTTTTGGACAAAAATAAAAACTTATTAAAAGGTACACATTTTAACACTGGATCAGATTACAAATGAAGTATTTCAATAGCCCCTCACAAATTTTATCCTTGTTAAATATTTAAATCCTATTCAGAAAGAAAGGGAAGACGGTTATAATCCCATTTTATATAACTAAAATATACTTTCTTCTCAGCTTGTGCAAAGACAGTCTAGACTATCAAAGAACTTATTTTTCTTTATATAAATCTAGATTGCACTGGAATTTCAAGGTGATGACCCAAATTTGCATATGCAAAGTTAAGTGTATTACTGGGACTTCTCTGGTGGTCCAGTGGTAAAGAATCTGCCTTACAATGCAGGGGACATGGGTTCAATCCCTGGTCAGGGAACTAAGATCCAACATGCCTCAGGGCAACTAAGCCTGCGTGCCACAACTACTGAGCTCACGCACGCCTCAACTAGAGCCTGCGTGCCGCAACTACAGAGCCCATGCACCCTGGAGCCTGCGTGCCACTAGAGAAGAGAAAACCCACTCGCCACAACTAGAGAAGCCCGTGCACCACAAGGAAGAGCCCACGCACTGAAATGAAGGATCCTGCATGCCTCAAGGAAGATTCTGAGTACTGCAACTAAGACCCGATGCAGCCAAAAATAAATTAAATAAATAAATAATAAATCTTAAAAAAAAAAAAGTTGTGTATTACTGAAAAGCTCAGTTTTGCTGAAGGTTTTAAAAAGACTATTTAAAAATAACAAAATTGGGTTTCCCTGGTGGCACAGTGGTTAAGAATCCGCCTGGGGCTTCCCTGGTGGCGCAGTGGTTGAGAGTCTGCCTGCCAATGCAGGGGACACGGGTTCGAGCCCTGGTCTGGGCAGATCCCACGTGCCGCAGAGCAACTAGGCCCGTGAGCCACAATTACTGAGCCTGCGCGTCTGGAGCCTGTGCTCCGCAACAAGAGAGGCCGCGATAGTGAGAGGCCCGCGCACCGCGATGAAGAGTGGCCCCCGCTTGCCGCAACTAGAGAAAGCCCTCGCACAGAAACGAAGACCCAACACAGCCATAAATAAATAAATAAATACTTTTTTTTAAAAAAAAAGTAAAAGTCTATTAATTTAAAAAAAAAAAAAAAAAGAATCCGCCTGCCAATGCAGGGGACATGGGTTCGAGCCCTGGTCTGGGAAGATCCCACATGCCGCGGAGCAACTAAGCCCCTGTGCTACAACTACTGAGCCTGCGCTCTAGAGCCGCGAGCCACAACTACTGAGCCCCCGTGCCACAACTACTGAGCCCGTGTGCCACAACTACTGAAGCCCGTGCACCTAGAGCCTGTGCTCTGCAACAAGAGAAGCCACTGCAGTGAGAAGCCCGTACACCACAACAAAGAGTAGCCCCCGCTCACCACAACTAGAGAAAGCCCACGTGCAGCAACGAAGATCCAACGCAGCCAAAAATAAAAATTAATTAATTAATTAATTTTTAAAAAAAAATTTAGGGACTTCCCTGGTGGTCCAGTGGTTAAGAATCCGCCTTCCAATGCAGGGGACGATGGTTCGATCCCTGGTTGGGCAACTAAGATCCCACATACTGCAGGGCAACTAAGCCCACGCGCTCTGGAGCCCACACACCATAACCAGAGAGCCCACGCACTCTGGAGCCCGAGCACTGCAACTACTGAGCCCACACGCTCTGGAGCCTGTGCACAACTAGAGAAGAGCCCACACGCTGCAACAGAAGATCCCACATGCCACAACAAAGATCCCACATGCTGCAACTAAGACCCAATGCAGCCAAATAAATAATAAATTTTTAAAATAAATAAAAAATAAAAATAACAAAATTCAATTTATCAGAAAGTCTTCATATACACTTAAACTCACAATCAATTTTAAGAGAGAAAAGAGTATTATAATTATGTTGGTTATGAAAAACAATTTAAAATGAGAGCAAATAAAGGATTATATAGAATCAAGTCTGTCCTTTGGACTTTGAAAATATAATGTAATCACCATAATGATAATGAATATCATAGTCCCATTAGAGCTGATAAGAGTAGCTATCAGATCAGGGGTTACAACTCTATTTCTTGACTTAGAACATTTCAAATATCAAGTAAGCAACTAACAAAGTGCTGTTTTCTGCATGCAGAACTACTTTCATAAATTAATACATTTGTATAGCTTGTTCGTAACACATAAAGCTCAAAAAAAATCTGGAAGAATTTTAGAACAAGTAAAATGTCATATTTAATAAGAAGCGCTGTTTGAAGCCTTACTCTGGGTTACAGTTGAGTTTCTGGATATCTTCATGCAAATTTGGAACGGGAGGCTGCAAAGGTGTCAATGGAAGCATGTTTCTTTCTTGAAGTAGATTGATAACCCTTAGCCCCTCTGGATGTAGACTTAATCCACTCATACTTGCAGGTAAATGATTAGCACCTAAGGGAGTCTAAAGATACATAATTTCAAAGTAAGTAGCCTTTATAATGTCTTCAGTTGAAAAGAGAAGAGTATAAGGACTTGGTTACTTAATTTCTCTCTAAATAACAACACTGTAATCTAGATTTCCTGGTCAATTTTTTGGTTCTGGAGATATATAAGAGGACAAAGGCCTTATGAAATATTCATTACCATTCTAACTGGTTAAAAATGTTCATTATACCTTCCTAAAATTTTTCCATGTGAATACAGTTTAAACTGAAGTGGAATACAGGTAAAAACACAAAAACAAAAAGTATACCTGAGTAAATGCCTGTGGACCACTTGGATAATTCAAGGAAGAGGGTGGCATTCCTGTTGTACTAGGTGGTATTGTGTTCTGATAACCAGGTGGTAAGGAGGGATATGAATAGCCAACACTTCTGCTCATTGTAGGATTCTTATTAGTAAGCTGTGGTGTTGCTAGAAACGAGATAACTTTTAAGTTCTATTTTACACTCCAGAGTACTTTAAATCAACACACAGATCCATTAAATTATAGAAATTATAACTCCAAAATCCTTTGGGTAATTTAGTACTTTCATTCATCAATTTTGTAAAATAAAACAAATAAACACTAGTAACAAAGTAAGAGCAATGATTAAAATCTAGCTAAAGTGGACTATAGCTGTAAACACACAAAAATAAGTTTAGTATAATTAATTTACTCTCATATCTCATATCATGTACTAAACTTTGTATTCAGACTAAAATTTAAGTCAAAACAACTTTAATTAAAACATACTAAATGTTCAACTGGATAAGTAAATTTAAATAGATTTAACTGACAAAAATACTCTTCGGTCATAACATAATAATAATAAAGCCCATAATCCCAATCCTAAAGGGGAAAAAAACCTAACAAAAAATCTAAACGCATGGAGATAAAAAATGCTAACAGTAGGTATCATTGTGTGACATAATTATGAAGTTTTCTTCTTTGTTTCCTACAAGGAACACATATCAAAAAAACAAAAAAACTTTCATAGCATCTCACCCAAGAAGCCACCGCCTTCAATTTCATCATAACTATTGTGAACCACCATAGATCCATTATTGGTATTTGGTATAATACCTAAGGAGGAAGTTTATTAACAATATTTAAATTAGAACCATTATTATAATTTTTGCAAGATTTGAGCTAATGTCTAAAATTTATGATAACTTTCCAAATGACAAATAGTTTAAAACCACAGCCCAGGAAATGTGAAATGTTGAAATAAAATTTTCAAACAATGTAAGATTTTAAATATACAAAATATACAAAAGTTTCAAATAACTTTATAAGCTTCCAAAAAGAATGGTACTTTGTGTAGTTTATAAAATTATATACTGTCTGAAAGATTTTACCAGTTGTGAGAGCAGCATTAAAAACTTCTAAGGAGCAGTACGCACTAAAATAAGTCACCAAAATCAATACTATTTAAGGATGAAATAAATTTATGAGGATAAAAACCTTTTTTTAAAAATATGTAAGTAAGTCAGAAAGAAAAACAAATATCGGATATTAACGCATATATGTGGAACCTAGAAAAATGGTACAGATGAACCGGTTTGCAGGGCAGAAATTGAGACACAGATGTAGAGAACAAACGTATGGACACCAAGGGGGGAAAGTGGTGGGGGTGGGGTGGGGTGGGGGTGGTGGGATGAATTGGGAGATTGGGACTGACATGTATACACTGATGTGTATAAAATGGATGACTAATAAGAACCTGCTGTATAAAAAAATAAATAAAATAAAATTCAAAAAAAATAGAATACAAGAAAATAAATTAAAAAAATAAAAATATGGAACACAGTAGAATCTAGAGTTAACTTTAAGGTGATATATATTAATTAGAACAATTGCTTTGGTCTGGCAAACAACCACTAAAATGAATAATAAAAATTTATCATTAGGTACCTCTGCTATTTATTAGCTCTAATTTGGGTACAGAAGAAACTAAAATCAATGAATAGCATCAACCTCTAGTGCCTAAGTATAAAGGTGCTAACTTTTAACAGTTTTAACACCAAATATATAAGTTTAATAGTTTCAATAAAGTTAGTAACTCCTTTCCAATTCTCAAGACCACCAGGTCTTTAGCCATGAGTTGATACAGAAAACCTTAGTAAAACTGTTTTGTAGAAACAAACAAAAACATTGAGCATATTTTTTGTTGGTTAAAAGTTTAAATACTTATTGTAGCTTGATATTCAAAATTATCACATGGCAACCAGTGGGACATGGCTTTATCATTTTGTTACTCATTGTTAACACCATTCTTTTCAAATTATACACAGGTCAGTTTTTTCCCTACTAACAATACTAAAAAAAGGAAATGGTAGAAGAAAATACAAAAATGATAATATCGATTATATTGAGTAGTAGGATATGAGCAGTGGTTTTTTCCCCTCCTCTTCTGTTTTCCTATTTCCAATCTTGTTGCAATGGTTATATTACGGCTAAAATCAAATTTCTTACTTTATAAAATATTTTGTTTAAATTAATAAACTTATATGTTAAAGTTACCTCTGAAGACAATGCTTTAAAACTATAAAACATCAAAATGTTTGTATATTTGACTTTTTATTTAGGCTCATAAATATTTGTTACATTTACAGTAAGGGTGGCAAGCAAAATACTGCTTCCATAAAAAAGGGCCAATGTATTAAAAGGATAGTTCTAACATCATGTCCAGAAAAGCAAAAGTTCCTCTCTTGCCTCCCTCTCCCAATAGACATGTAACTTATAGCCATGATTTTTAAAATCTGCACAGCAACAAAAAAAGTCAACAGTGATCCCAAAAGCTATTCCACAGCCCAGAATAGGGCAGTGGAATACTGAGAAACTTTTTTAAACTCTAAATTCCTGAGGAGCATCTCTAACCAAAAAAACTAGATTTTCTGTTAGAATATGACTTGAATGCACGGAATTCAGATAATATTCATCTTTCCACCCTGAGTCAAAACTTTAGGACGTGACTTGGTTTTTGTCTTGCTTACCTTCTTGGTTGCTAGCTGAATTAAAGGTGGGCTGGGGCACAGCTCTATGTGTTGATTTCTGAGGCGTAAGGGCCCTCACTGGAGGTGGTCCTCCAGTTGGAGGGGGCCCAAGAGGAGCTCCTGGTTGAAAAGTGGTAGGCAGAGGTGGATTCACTAAGGGGGGTGCAGATCCTATGGAAACAGTGGTTTTTCACATGTCACTTAAGAACTTAAGAAAAAAGCCAAAACGGCCTTTTACCGAATCTAAGTAACTTCCAAATCTGTATTTCAACTACAAACCAAAAATTACTAGAAATAAGTTAACTTCCCAGATGAATGACTTTCTAATTTATATGCATACTTTACACATTTCCAAGTCTCTCCTACCATAAGTTTTACCTGTCAATTATTAAAGCAGTATAAAGTCAGCATCAAATCACTTATAGAGTAGATACAATGCCCTGTTTATTGATTAATTTTTCATTAACTGGTCACAGTTTCAACAGGCCACATCAAATATTCCAGTAGAAATTAACATTAATAAAACTTTATGAATACCTATCAATATAGTCCATTCACTATCATCAATTAGGTTTAGAGTTAGCTTTCTAAAACTACACACTACTGTGGTTATCCTAAATTCTCCAAGTTTTATTTCATTTTGTTTCATTTTTTGGGGGGTATATCCTGTTAAAATAGATAATAAATGTGTACACTGTTCAGTGTTTACCTAATAATCATTAAAAGTAGTTTACTTTCAATAATTGCTTAAATACTATATTAAGAACACTCCCTAGGCTTAAAAATCAGGAAATGATCCAAAGTTTACGTATAAACCTTATGAAACACTGATATCCAAGAGGTTTAAAAGTACCCATCAAACTAAACTAAGAAATGACATGGTATTTGTCCTTGTATCTACCAGTATCTCACTGCCTCAATTTCACCAATTTTCTATTAGGACAGTAAGTTCTGACTACTGTAAAAACATTGTCAGTTACTCTTGGGGAAATTCTTCTGTGTGACATGGAAAGTTCCAAAACCCACAACCACCTGTTCATTCAAATCAATAATACTGCTTCCACCTTCTCATTTGCCAAAGAGGAGGAACAAAGTCTACAAAGTAGATAAAATACTACTGATAATACTACTGATAAAATACATGTGATTTAATTTTTCATTACAAGACTTTTAATCCTCTGAATTTGTAAGTGAAATAGGTAATAAATTTTACATATAATATATTCTACCTGTATTTTGTAAAACCCTGTATTTTGTAAAATCAAAGGAATAAAGACCCAAATATGAAAAATTTCAATGTTTCTTCAATACTGTTCAATTCTCCAGGGCCAAATTGAAAAATGATCTCCCAACAAGACTAATCAGTGCCCTGTTGTCAAAAGTGAAGACAAAGATTACTGCCATGTAACTCCCTTATCAAAGAAGCACCCATACATATCTATGGCAATAGAGACAAGTCAAAGGAACAAAAGGGCAAGGTACACTTGCAACTCAGCATGAATAAGAATGTTTGATACATCTGGCCACAAAGATGTAACAACCTAATGTTTAACAGAATACAAGTGAGCTGATAGAGATTTTTCACAGCTTTAAGAGGAATATTGTTGAATCCAGAATAGGCTACATTTCATAAAATAGACATTATTTTTTTCAAGTTGAATGACTCTTATTTAGAACACTAATAGTTAGAGTTTCAGAATCTGCCTTCTGAGATCCCTAAAACTAATTACATGCTAAAAGGCGTCCCATTAGAAAAAAAAGTCAGAGAATTTTAATATGCAAATTAGAAATTTGCATAACTTAGATACGGGGGTTGGGGGTAGTTTTAAAGATTTTTTTGATGTGGACCATTTTTAAAGTCCTTATTGAATCTGTTACAATATTGCTTCTGTTTTATGGGTTTTTTTGGCTTTTTGGCCGCAAGGAATGTGGGATCTTAGCTCCCTGACCAGGGATAGAACTGGCACCCCCTGCTTTGGAAGGCGAAGTCCCAACCACTGGACCACCAAAAAAATCCCTAGATACAGTTCTGAGATCAGACAATCAGGCACCTACTAACAATGATGAAAAAACAGAGGTAAAAACTGGGGAATTTTTTTTAGAGTTCTCATTAAGAAAAGAGGAGGGCAGTCATACATTTCTTTTAGGTTCATTTTATTAGTTTATGTATCTTTCTTTCCCCTTCTTTTATACAGAAACCTTCGTAAGTTTTGGCACTTCCTTATGTCTCTTTCACCACATCTGTGCTGTAATCAAGGTGCTCTACCTGAGGGCTTCTGTTACAGCCAAAAAAATATTTCAGATTATTGATCACGTGCTTTTTAATGAGAGGCTACACCTACTTTTAAATAGTACTTTTTCCCAACCTATTTTCTTGTGGCTTTGGGAAAATTATTCAAGCCTCACATTTCTTATCTATAAAACGTACTGCTGTAAAGATTAAATAAGATAACACACATTAAAGTTTGGTAAAGTGCTGGAAAATAACAAACATTCAATAAATGATACCTATATAAATGTTACCTAAAAATGTTACCTAAAATGTGACCTAAAATTCTACGTAATAAATGTTACCTTAATAAAGAAGTGAATGTTCATTAACTTCAAGTGATTGATGCTCACTCATGGTGTCAAATGAATAAGAATAAAAGTAATCAGAAGGATTTTCGGTCTAACAATTATGGATCAGAAGATCTCTCCAAAGAAACTAAGTTTCTAGAAGCAGCCTTAATCTTTACAAGTCCAAAATGCATTCACCAGGGCCAGTGGCTAATCAAGAGGCTAAGAAAAATAGTTTCAGCAGTTAACAAACTACAAAACTAATGAAGTGCATGTAGTATCTAGATGCAGAAATACAAATGAATATAAAAAGGTAATGACTGATATTACTGTTTCACTTGGAAACTTTTACTAGTTCATTTCCTTGAGGATGTCTGCTGAGCAGAATCAACCTGCAGATCCCAATACAGAATCCGAAATGCTTTTCAAAGTAACACTATTAATGTTGATAAGTGTTTAAGACAAATTTTAATATAAAAAAAGGGAATAGTGAAACGGTTAAATGAACCTACTTTTGAACCATATATGACCAAGCACTGAGGTTAAAAAATAAAATGATCAAAGTCAGTCCAAGAGTATATAGCTTTCTTCCCAAATTGATGTAGATTCAGCACAATCCCTATCAAAATCACAGCTGTCTTTTTATTGCAAAAATTGACAAGCTAATCCTAAAATTCTTATGGAAATGCAAGGGACCTAGGACACCCAAAACAATCTTGAAAAAAAACCCAAAAAGGTGGAGGAGTCAATCTTTCCAAATTCAAACCTTACTACAAAGCTACACTAATCAAGATGTTTAGTACTAGTATAAAAATATAGATCAATGGAATAGAATTCAGAGTACAGAAATAAACCCTACATTTATGATCAACTGATTTTCAACAAGGGCGTCAAGATTATTCAATGGGAGGAAGAATAGTCTTTCCATCAAATAGTCCTGGGACAACTGTAATATCCACATGCACAAGAATGAAGCTGAATCCCTACCTACTAACACCATACACAAAAATTAACTCAAAATTGATCGAACACCTAAATGTAGGAACTAAAGTTACAAAACTCCTAAAAAAAAACCAGAGATAAATCTCTGTGCACTGCTTTCTGACCACGGATGTGCTCAATACTCCTCCTCACTCCAAAAGTACTGTCTGTTTTCACCTGCCCTTCCAGGATTCTCTGGTTTCTGGAGCCAAAAATTGTCTATGCCATAACAATTAGACAAGCCAAGCCTTAGATCAAGTCCAAAGAGAGACCACAGGGATTAAGCTTCCCTAGAATACAAGATGGAAACCCATTAATAAAAGTAATGGCCAGTACTTAAGTAAGTGGTTCTGAATGCATACCTGAAACCCTGAAATATCATGGGTGACTCAAAGAAATTCAGAGGATACCTTCAAAGGAAAGAAGCAAAGCAGAAACAATCATGATTTTAAGTTGACCCAAAGATTACAGAAGTAATCTATTTAAAGATTAACAATGATCAAAAATATCAATAGCCTTCCATATGATTTTAAGGTTGAAATAATAATTTAAAAACATTTAAACAAGCAAAATTTTCCCATCTCTACATTTTAAGCAGTCCTATAGGAACTCTACCTGATTTTATGAAGTTGTTTTGAAGTGAAGTATCTCCAGAAGAAACATATTGAGGACTTGTCAAATTTGTATTCCCAGACATGGTCGGTTGGGATGACGCACGAGGACAATGGTTTGTCTGTGACGAATAGTTATATTGCCAATTCAAAGGTGGTGGTATGTTGGCTCCAGGAAGAAAGCTACCAGAAGGCATTGGTGTAGCAGCTGGGTTCTGAGAAGTAGGTAGTGGCATTTGGGGAACAAGACCACTACGAAGTGAAGGTGTCACTGGATTAGAAGCCACAGATGGTCTATAAACAGTCTGTCCAGGTCCCTGATAATTACTTAGTGGAGAAACAGTCTGGGAACCACCAGAGTTAGACTGTCCAGGGACTGGATTCAAAGTCTTTGCTGGTATTAGATGAGGGTAGGATCCTGGAAGCTGAGAATTATATCCTTGGCTCACTGACACTTGTGAAGACATCAGTGCATTTTGGACAGGACCTTCCAATAAGAGGAGGAAAAATTAGTTTTACAAACAAATAAAGCAATACTTTAAAAAATACAGTAAAACATATGGTGCTCTTACAACTCAACAATGAAAAGACAAATAACCTAATTAAAAATGACCACAGAACAGATGAATGGATAAAGAAGATGTGGCACATATATACAATGGAATATTACTCAGCCATAAAAAGAAACGAAATTGAGTTATTTGTAGTGAGGTGGATGGACCTAGAGTCTGTCATACAGAGTGAAGTAAGTCAGAAAGAGAAAAACAAATACCGTATGCTAACACATATACATGGAATCTGAAAAAAAAAAAGGTTCTGATGAATCTAGGGGCAGGACAGGAATAAAGACGCAGACGTAGAGAATGGACTTGAGGACACAGGAGGGGGAAGGGTAAGCTGGGACGAAGTGAGAGAGTGGCATGGACTTATATATACTACCAAATGTAAAACAGATAGCTAGTGGGAAGCAGCCACATAACACAGGGAGATCAGCTCGGTGCTTTGTGACCACCTAGAGGGGTGGGATAGGAAGGGTGGGAGGGAGACGCAAGAGGGAGGAGATACGGGGATATATGTATATGTAGAGCTGATTCACTTTGTTATAAAGCAGAAACTAACACACCATTGTGTAGCAATTATACGCCAATAAAGATGTTAAAAAAAAAAAAGAGCAAAGGCTTTAAATAGCATTCAAATATATTTCCAAAGAGGTAAACAAATGGCCAGTAAGCACATGCAAAAATGTTCAACATTATTAGTCATTTAGAGAACTGCAAATCAAAACCACAATGAGGGACTTCCCTGGTGGCGCAGTGGTTAAGAATCCGCCTGCCAATGCAGGGCACACGGGTTCGATCCCTGGTCCAGGAAGATCCAACATGCCACAGAGCAACTAAGCCTGTGCACCACAACTACTGAGCCTGTGCTCTAGAGCCCAGGAACCACAACTACTGAAGCCCACATGCTGCAACTACTGAAGCCCGCACACCTAGAGCCCGTGCTCCACAACAAGAGAAGCCATTGCAACGAGAAGCCTGCACACCACAACGAAGAGTAGCTCCCACTCACCACAACTAGAGAAAGCCCGTGCGCAGCAACAAAGACCCAATGCAGCCAAGAAAAAAAAAAGAAAAAAAACCCACAGTGATATACCACTCACACCAACTAGGATGGTTAAAAATAAAAAGCTGGAAAGTAACAAATGTTGACAAGGATGTGGAGAAACTGGAATGCTCATACATTGCTAGTGGAAATGTAAAACGGTGCAACTACGTTGGAAAATAGTTTGGCAGTTCTTCAAATGTTAAACATAGTTATACAATCCAGCAATTCCACTCCTCGTCTGCATAAAACCTTGTACACAAATGTTCATAACATCATTATTTGTAGTATCCAAAAAGGAGAAACAACCCAAATGTCCATCAACTAATGAACAGATAAACAAAAGAGGCATAACCATACAATAGAATATTATTTGGTCATAAACAGGAATGAAGTACTGATGACATGCTATAATACAGACGAACCTTGAAAACTTTATTTTTTTTTAAAGACTATTGAGATTATTAATGTTTTGGGGTTTTTTTAACATTTTATGTTTATTTGTTTATTTATTGCATCAGGTCTTAGTTGTTGCTCGTGGGATCCTTCGTTGCGGCACGTGGGCTCTTCATTGCAGTGCATGGGCTTCTCTCTAGTTGTGGCACACGGGCTCCAGAATGTGTGGGCTCTGTAGTTGCAGCACACGGGCTCTCTAGCTGTGGTGTGTGGGCTCAGTAGTTGTGGCTTGCAGGCTTAGCTGCCTCGCGGCATGTGGGATCTTAGTTTCCCAACCAGGGATCTAACCGGCATCCCCTGCATTGCAAGACGGATTCTTAACCACTGGACCACCAGGGAAGTCCCAACTTTATACTAACTGAAAGGCATTAGTCACAAAAGATCATACACTGTATAAATCATTTATATAAAATGTCCAGAACAGGAAAACCCACAAACACAGAGGTAGATTTGTGGTTACAACAGCTGGAAGGAGGGAATGGGTAGTAACTGCTAATGGGTATGGGGTTTCTTTTTTTGGGGTGATAAAGATATTTTAAAACTGATTGTAGTGATGGTTCCAATTTTCAGTGAATACACTAAAAATCATTGACCTGTACATTTTAAAGCTGTTATTAAAAAATTAATCTCTAGAATCACTTCTCAGGAATATGCTGTCATTTTTGCCCATAAAACTAAACAATGAAAAGAAATAAGATGAATATTTTTTAAAAGATGGCACGCATATAAACCTAATTTCTTTGGACTGTTTACATTCAAAAGGTATAAAAAGAAAATACATATCTTCCAATCATACCCCCTCAATCCATGCAACCAATGTACAAATATCATCAGCCTAATTTGAATCATTTCATAAATTACACAATACTTATACAAACATACATAAGCATATGCATATAGAAAGAGAGGTAGGATTGGGAGGCCTACAAAAGCATACACACATAAGTAATATGTAGCTGGGGAGAGAGAGTCTCTATACGCATTGCTCTGCAAAAAAAAAAACCAAAAAAAAAACAGGTATCCTTCCAGGACAAAAGAAATAGATCCATATGTGTTAGTTGCAGCAATGTTTATAATAATGAAAAATTGGAAACAAATTAAATATCCATCAGCAGGAGATTGAATAAATAACTTGTAGATTAGTCACACAATGGGCTAATTATCAATAAAATGAATAAACCAGACGTACATCTACCAACTGAAATAAATTACAAAAAGAATACTAAGAGAAAAAAAGGAAGTTATAGAGAGGTAAGTATGATACCTTTCTTATAAACCTTTTTATTATGAAAATTTTCAGACATACACAAAAATATAAGACTATGCAGTCTCCCACACAAAAAAAGTAAAATGTCAATAGGAATTACATTTGATTTATATACTCATTTTGGATTGTTTGACATTTTATGATAGAAAATCTTTCAGGAATTCCCTGGTGGTCCAGTGGTTAGGACTCTGCACTTTCACTGCCGAGGGCCAGGGTTCAATCCCTGGTCAGGGAACTAAGATCCCATAAGCCATGCAGCACAGCAGGAAAGAAACAAAAACAAAAACGAAAACAACTTCCTTTCTATCATAAACATGGTATGTATCTCTCCATTTATTCAAAACTTGTTTTATATCTTCCAATTATATTTCATGCTTTTTTCGTAAAGATGTCTTATACCTTATTTAAATTAAATTTAGGGGCTTCCCTGGTGGAGCAGTGGTTAAGAATCCGCCTGCCAATGCAGGGGACACGGGTTCGAGCCCTGGTCCAGGAAGATCCCACATGCTGCGAAGCAACTAAGCCCGTGCGCCACAACTACTGAGCCTGTGCTCTAGAGCCCGTGAGCCACAACTACTGAGCCCATGGGCCGCAACTACTGAAGCCCACGCACCTAGAGCCCGTGCTCCGTAACAAGAGAAGCCACTGCATTGAGAAGCAGGCACACCGCAATGAAAAGTAGCCCCTGCTAACCGCAACTAGAGAAACCCTGCGTGCAGCAACAAAGACCCAATGCAGCCAAAAATTAAAATTAATTAATTTAAAAAAAAAAGGAAAATATCAATGAGTTACAAACTATCTTTTCAGTAATGAAAAAGAACATAGTTAAGAATGGAAAATATTGCAGGACATTACATGTAATAAGGCAAGTATTGTAAGGTTTCATTACAAATACATACATATATGAATATATATACTGGGTCACTAAAATATTTCTTATTGTAGATTATAGTCAAAGTCTGAAAGCCGTGACCAACTGATACATTTGCATCCTCCTTTATCCCTCTATGATTTATTTCCTACACATTCTATTACCTTTTAAAACATGGATCATATCAACTTCCTACTCAAAACTTTCAAAGTCTTTATCTTAGCTTATAATATCCTCTATGTCCCTGGCCTCCTTTCTGGTCTCATTTCCGACTTTCTTTTTTTAAAATATTGAACATTCATTTCATTTTAATGAAACAGTGCCAGGATAATACGTTCTTTCTGATCTGGAAGTAAGTATCCTGTCGTCTTCTGATTCTATTTGTTTTTTACTTGTTCTTTAAACAAATTTTAATATAAAGTTCAATTTTTCTTTAAGATTAGGTTTAACATAGACTATGTCAACTCAGACAATAAGCCAATGTCTTGAACCACAGATTCATTAGTTCTATCTTTGTTGTATTAATTTTATGCATGGTTCTTCTCTTATTAGGCTGTTTCCATCCTAATTTGACTTTGTTATTAGTAAATAATATCTGTTCATCTGTATAGGCCAAGGGGTCTTTTTATCTGATATCTCTAACTTTGGAAAGATGTCTATGCAGGCTGTATTTAAGCCGACTTGGAGCAGACTTGCAGTTCCAAATAAACACATACCTTTACAATTCTACCTTATAACAGTTTATCATACAATCCAAAATGGCTTAATGAATAATTTCCACTAGAAACTCAAAGCCCTGTCCATATAATGGAACACCAATTCTTTGAGTTTAGTAACTGCTTATGGTAAGGTCACTATGTGAACTGACATCAATTACTCTGTTTTTGTTTGTTTTTTATTTATTTATTTATTTATTTTTGGCTGTGTTGGGGCTTCGTTTCTGTGAGGGCTTTCTCTAGTTGCGGCAAGTGGGGGCCACTCTTCATCGCGATGCACGGGCCTCTCACTATCGTGGCCTCTCTTGTTGCGAAGCACAGGCTCCAGACGCGCAGGCTCAGTAGTTGTGGCTCACGGGCCTAGTTGCTCCGTGGCATGTGGGATCTTCCCAGACCAGGGCTCAAACCCGTGTCCCCTGCATTAGCAGGCAGATTCTCAACCACTGTGCCACCAGGGAAGCCCCAATTACTCTGTTTTAATGGTCAAAGGCCGTTACTAGCAAGCTATTCAAAGAACTTCCTACTCTTCCTCTCTGCTCAGCTCCAGCCACATCCACCTTCTTAACGTTCCTTCAACAAGCTTAAAAATGCTTCTATTGTAGGGTTCTTCACTTTTTACTCTGCCAAGAACACTCTACTACTAGCTTTGTACATGCAGATCTGGATTATGTAAACTGTCAATACGTGATTTGATGTATATTCCTTTGTCTCAAAAAGGTATATAACTGTACTTTGACCTCTAACAGATGGAATATTCCTCAGAGCTCTCTAAAACACAGTCTTCCGGGTTATAATCCTCAGGTTGGTTGGAATAAAATTTTCATTTCTTTCTTAGATCTTAGACTATTAATTAATTTTATTGTCAACACTATATTTAGGCTAATCATTCATTTTACTACAAATGGTTAGGAACACTCCATTCATTGACTAATTGAAAAGACAGACTTTACTAAATATCTACTGAGGACACAAGGTGAGTAAGGTCCACTCCATCCCTGCCCTCAAGTAGCTATAGTCCAAACAGGAAGACATATAACCAGGCAGGGACAAAACAGAGTGAAATCTTAAGAGATAATAGGAGTTAGCCCCAGGAAAAGGACTGTCAAGGGTGTTCCCAGAAAAAGGAACAACATGTGCAAGAAAAAGGAACAACATGTGCAATTGCCTGTGGTCATGAAAGGGCAGTCTGAAAAATCAGTATGGCACCGCAGAGTCAAGTGACTGAGTCAAATGTCTGAAGTGAGGCAGGAGGTTAGGACATAAAAGAACCTCTTGGGGATTGGAGGAGAGATCAGAGATTGGAAGAGATTGGAGTCTATAGCAGTAATCCAGGTAAGAAATAATTGACTAAACAGCAGCAGTGGGAATACAGAGGTGTTTGAATCAATGAAAACATTTGTAAAAAGTTAACTTATTAGCATATTCTGGGTCATCTGGATAAAAACCAACATCTCACAGCCTAGTATTGCCACAAGATTTCACGGCCCACTCTCGTATTTTATTTGTTGTTTTATCACAGGCCAATCATGCTAGAGGCCTTCAAGCCAAGTGCACCCAAGTGAAAGCCAAATATCATCAAAATGAACAAAATAAGCAAAAGTCTTACAGTATATCAATGAAGAAAATGAAAAGAATATGCAGTCATAAGACCACACAGTAGAAAGACAAATACAAAAGAACCTGCTTTGTAGTAGTCATTATCATAGATCCATTTTGAGTGACTTATAATGTGAAATTTTTATTTTTATATGTATCAACTTGCAATAGTTCATTAGAAATGCAGTAGTAAATATGTAATGAAGTTTTTACTAAATGGATTTTAATATTATTTTGAAGTCATTAATAAATTATGTAGCCCATCAAAATAATAGATCAGAGACATTAAAGGGGTCCAGAATATACCACCATGGCATAAAAATTATTTTGAGTACAGGGCATGAGTTTCGGGAATCACTTACCTGCCCAAAAGCAGAGCTTCCCAAAAGAACTCAAAAGAATTAAGTTGTCATAAATCTCCTCCCCAGGAGCAACCAGAGAAGACTGCCTCATTACCTGAGATGAGAAGTCTCCACACCACACCTAAACATACACTGTCACAAAATGATCAAGTCTCCCATCTATTCTACTAAGGACCAATTTATCTTTCCTAAAAATTGTTTTCCCATAAGTACCCTTCTCTCTCTCCCCTTCCCCTATTAAGATGGTATATAGTATATATAACTAAGATCCCACAAGCCACGCAGTGTGGCCAAAAAAAAAAAAAAAACTGATAGAGGAAATTGAACCAATGGAATTTGATGTGGAATTGAATATGGGGACTGAATATACAAATTGATGTGGAATTGAAGTGGGGAAGGAACCAAGGATGATTCCCAGGATTCTGACCTGCGCAAGTCAGTAGATGGCAGTGCCATTCACTGGGACAGAAGGAGGAGAAAAGAACTGGGGAAGGCAGGGAATAGCAAAGGAAAGAGGGAATGAAGAATTATTTTCAACATACTTTAGGTGTCACCAAGAGATTCAAGTGGAAATGTCCAATAGAAAGACATCTATCTAGATGGGTTTCAGCTTATGATATAACTTTGGAACTCACTGGCATATGTGCAATATTTGCTATCATGAGAATTAATAATATCATGCAGGGAGTATGTACAGAGTAAGAAAAGAGCCAGCCACAGAAACTATGTGAAATAATAAATGTTTACTGTGTTTATTGTTTTTTTGTTTTTTGTTTTTTTTAAGAAAAGAAGAAAAAGAAGGGAACCAGGTCAGAAAGCTCTGAGGAACACCAACATTTTAGGTAAAAGAGAGCAATTAAAAGATAGGAATGAGGGCTTCCCGGTGGCGCAGTGGTTGAGAATCTGCCTGCCAATGCAGGGGGCACGGGTTCGAGTCCTGGTCTGGGAAGATCCCACATGCCGCAGAGCAACTGAGCCCGTGAGCCACAATTACTGAGCCTGCGCGTCTGGAGCCTGTGCTCCGCAACAAGAGAGGCCGCGATAGTGAGAGGCCCGCGCACCGCGATGAAGAGTGGCCCCCACTTGCTACAACTAGAGAAAGCCCTCGCACAGAAACTAAGACCCAACACAGCCATAAATAAATAAATAAATAAATAAATAAATAAAAATTAAAAAAAAAAAAAGAATTAAAAAAAAAAGGAATGAAAAATATTTTTCGTACTTAATAACCAAGAAGTCATTTGTGGCCTTATTAAGGGCAGTTTTGGTGGATGTATAGAAGTAGAAGCCAAATTAGAAACAGTAGAAAAGAAACAAATGAGAGATTAAAATAGATGCAGGTGATTGCTTCTCAATCACCCAACCAGCAGCTTCAAAAACAGATACTAGGTTCTACCTTTGTAAATTTCTATTCTATAGGACTCAATGGAATCCCAGAATCTACATTAATAAAATTTTCATGTACTGGTGATTCTCACATACTTCAAAATGAACTTTGTGAACTTTAGAAACCAATGACATATAAAAATGATTGACATATTATTATTCATGAAATCTAGAATGTAAAAATTAAAAGATACTTCTGATACACTATCTCAATGAATACAAAATAAAGGTTAACTTTACAAGTTTCTTCAAGAAAGCCTACTGAACAGTCACAAGAACACAATGAATAAACTACCTTTTCACATAAATTTAATAGTAAGGTAAGAGGAAAAAGATCCTGCACATCAAAATACACTCTGATCACTTAAAGAGTTGACCAATTGCAACTATAGTGCAACAAATGGATGCTACTGCATGAAAACAGCTTGTGGGTCAGTCACTAGACATACGTACCGGCTTTAAGAAAGCAATCAAAGGGGAAGAGCAAATGCTAAGAATCAAAGTGGGGGTATGGGCAATTTCAGGGTCTACAAGACATTTATGAAATGTGATACTGAAACAGCAAAGAAATGGACTCAATACTAACAAAAGTGAGGGTCAGGTCATATATTAATTACAATCCAAAGGAAACTAAGCTAGGTGGCAATTTCAAAAAATATCAGCAAATGTTTACTCTAATTATATGTATCCACCTACATAAAGAAACCAAAGAGAAGGTTCTGATCCTTGATTCAGGCATAACTACCAGGTAAATTGAATAACAGTGGTTAAATAAGACTGCCTAGTTTAAATCTAGGTTCCACAACGTATTCGCTGTGTGACCTTGAACCAGTTGCTTGACCACTCATCTCAGTTTCCTGGTCAGTAAACCTAACAGTTCTCTTATCATAGGGCTGTTGTGAGGATTAAGTGAAATGACGCATATAATGCAACCTAGCACAGTGACTGGGCATACAGTAAGTAAACAGTAAATGTTAGTGCTTATTGTTACTATTTTATGTCTTTCAGGAGTTCCCAGTCTAACAGCAGAGACTAACCAGAAGCTCAATGCAGTAAGTTCTATTAGAGGTATGCAAAGAGTCTTATGAGAGTCCAAAGTTACTGTGCCCACTGAAAACATTAAGGGGAACTCAGCCACAACAATCAGTGTTATAGACCACATGTTATTCTCAACATGCTTTGATCACGACTAAAGACTTCCTATATTAAAAATACATCATAAATATGGTTTTCCTCATAGTGAAACTAAAAGAGATTTACATTTCTGTCATGCCTAAAATAGAGATATGAGCACAAGTCAAGCATTTAAACTGATGACCAAGCCCCCCATATTCTACTGTGTTTTAGCTGATACTATTGTACAAAAATCCACAGAAAATTTCACCAGAAAAAAAAAGAAGTTGAAAATGAGCTCAAATCTTATCATGAACAAGTTAATGCGTGTTTAGTGAACTAAACTGCAAAATACCCAATTCTAGGATATTCATTCGATAAAACTGGTAATTCCTTAAATGTGCTAGAAACCGTGTGAGTCTACTGGAGAGAGGATGATGTGCAAAAACAGATATTCTTGTCCTCATAGGACTTACAGTCTAGAGGGAAAACTAGTATTATTTTATAACAGGGTAATCTGGGTGGGAGAGAGGGTGTAGAATATCCTCCTCACTCAATCTATAAGGGGAAAAGTTGAATATTACATAATATTACAAAAAATACTATTAATAAAACCATAGTTTCTAACTGCCTTAGCAAATTGACTCAAATAGTCAATAAGGAAGCTAATTAGAAGTTGGAGGCATGGGACTTCCCTGGTGGCGCTGTGGTTAAGACTCTGTGCTCCTAATGCAGGGGGCCCAGGTTCAATCCCTGGCCAGGGAGCTAGACTCCATGTGCATGCTGCAACTAGGAGTTTGCATGTCACAACTAAGGAGCCCTTGAGCTGCAACTAAGGAGCTAGCCTGCCACAACTAAGACCCTGTGCAAATAAATTAATTTTTTTAAAAAGTGGGAGTCACGATTTGCCTTTAGCCCTTATTACATGGTAATCAGATGAAGATCTGCCAGTTTAAGTAGTCTTGCAATTTCACCATCAACTTCTGCAAAGGAAATAAGTGTACATAAATCTACACAGAGACTTAGAAAAACCTGTCTAGACAACCTTTGGATTGTAGTGCAATATAATAATCAACCACATAAAGAAATGTCCAGATGTGAGGCATTCTGTAATACAATGACACTATACAATATGAAAGCAAGTTACAGAAAAATGAAAAAGGTGACTCCTCAGTCACCTTTTAGATTATAATCTAAAAACAAAACAAAACAAAAGATCCAACTAAACTGTAATATGTAATTTAAGCAAGCTACATCAAACCTGAAGCGTAAGAGAATTCAATAGAATATTTAAGCAGCAATAAGTGCCTAGAAAGAATTAACCAAAAAAATTAGATTCCAGCACTGAACTTTTTTTTCACCTTCTAGAGAAATATCCTCCCCTCCAATTCTCCACCACATCCCTACTCTCTTTATTATTAGTGGGATGAACAATAAAGGAACCCAATACAGGACATTAGCCATTTTACTGAGAATACTTTTTCAAAAAACTTTAGAAATGGGGCTTATAAAAAGAATGTTAAAATTATATCTTAACAAGGGTATATACCATATGACCCAGCTATTCCACTTCCAGGCATTTATCTGAAGAACACAAAAACACTAATTCGGACAGATATATGTACCCCTGTGTTCCCTGAAGCATTATTTACAACAGCCGAGATATGGAAACAACCTAAGTGTCCATCAATGGATGAATGGATAAAGAAGATGTGATAAATATACACACACACAATGGAATATTACTCATCCATAAAAAGAATGAAATCCTGCCATTTACAAGAACGTGGATGGAACTTGAAGGTACTATGCTAAGTGAAATAAGCAGACAAAGACAAATACCATAAAATTTCACTCATATTTGGAATCTAAAAAAACAAAGCAAGTGAACAGACAAAATAAAACAAAAACTCATCAATATAGAGATCAGATTAGTGGTTACCAGAGGGGAAGGGGGTTGGGGAGATGGATGAAATGGGTGAAAGGGTCAACTGTGTATGGTGATGGATGGTAACTAGACTTGTGGTGGTGATCACTTTGTAGTGTATACAGATGTCAAATTATAATGCTATACACTTGAAACTTATTTTTTAAAAAGTGGGGGCTAGGGACTTCCCTGGTGGTCCAGTGGTAAAGAATCCACCTTACAATGCAGGGGACTCAGGTTCGATCCCTAGTCAGGGAACTAAGATCCCACATGTCGCGGGGCAACAAAGCCTGCGTGCCACAACTACTGTGCTCACGCGCCTCAACTAGAGCCCGTGTGCCGCAAACTACAGAGCCCACGCGCTCTGGAACCCACACGCCACAACTAGAGCCCACACGCCGTGGAGCCTGCGTGCCACAACTAGAGAAGAGAAAATCTGCATGCCACAACTAGAGAGAAGCCCGAGCACTGCAACGAAGAGCCCGCACACAGCAAAGAAAGATCCCACGTGCCTCAACAAAGATCCAACACAGCCAAAAATAAATTAAATAAATAATAAATCTTTTCAAAAAAAAAAGTCAGGGGTACATATTTGCAATCCTATGATTTCCTTCCCTATCTGACTCCAGAATTGGCTCTGAGCAACCTGTGTACAGGGACTCTTTTCTTACTCTCTTTTACATTCCCAAGGACAGAACTTAAGTGTGCAACAAATGTCTGCTGGACTGGATCAAATCAACATAGTGACAACATCTCCAATACAGTACATACAGTGGCTAAATTGCTTTATCATTTCAAAATTATCAAAAATATACTTACATATAAGTTTACATGCATATTTACAGGATTTGCCATTTAAAGCATGTAAAACTGCAATTTATAGATTATAAGAAAAAGCCACAGTCATATGACATCTTGCTTAAGAGTTTTGACCTTAAAGTGAAATGTCTTAAAATAATTTCATCCTCGGTGAAAATGTAACTAAAGAGCCTAAAATAAAATGTAGTTTACATAATGTTACCATAAATTTGAAAAAGAACAATTGATTCAACTTAACACCATTTCAGTGCTTACCCCCACTTATTCTTGCTTCTGCCTACATACCTGCCTACTCATAGACATTTTTAAAAGTCTTTTAGAGCCTTCTTTGTAAAGAAAACAGTAGTCTCTAAAAACAATGTAAATTAGCTATTTTAGTCATTGATTATTTTCTCGAACTTCACAGCAATCGTAGATTCCAATGGGCAACTTAAGCATTACATTTACTATTATCCTACCAGTTTTGTTTCCAAGAACCAAAGATTTATAAGTAAATTGGTAACTTGGCAAACTGTTGGCAGAAAATCTGTCTTTATTATAACGATTATAGTAAACTTAGCAAATCACAACATACGACAATTTAAAGAATCCTAGAAGGGGTATAAAATTAGAAGACACCCTCACACCAAATGACAAATTATAGTGCCACATGTACACTCTGGTCAGAGGTCCAGAGACTTGTGTCCAACCTCCTTCCAAGTGATGTAAAGACCTCTGGAAATCAAACAGGAGATCCTCCCCTTCTAAAGCTGAAAAACTGAACGAGGGGGCCTAAGTACAATTCGGGGAAGGTTCAGGGAGAGATGAAGCAGACCCTAAGGAGGTCTCGCCAAGGCACAATCATCCATTCGTCTCCGCAAATTCACACTGAGTACGACCCTCAAGTCACTGCAGGCCCGACGGGACCGAAATGAATCAGACCCCAAACCCTGCTCTCTAGAAGACATGGGTGATAGGGGCGAGGAGGGGAAAGGCACATAAACAGACACTATGAGCCTTGTATGCCAGTTTTGAAGTACGGACCGAATCTGTATTCTTCACCCATGTATACCCAGGGCGTTACATACAGCAAGTGCTCAGCGACTGTGTGCTGAACGAAAGAATAAATAAATAAATATGAAAAACAAAGACGAGCCGCGGTGTCCCTGGCTCAGCCTCCCACCTCCAGCCGTTCCTGACCCGGGCAGGGAAGTCACCCTCCCCTCAGACGGCGGCAGCAACCAAAGGTCAGCTCGAGCCGGGGCCCAAACTTTGCCGTCCCCAGCGCCCCCGCCGTCCCCACCTCCCACCCCCGGGCGGCACTTACCGTTGGTGTAGGGAGACCCCGAGGCCCGGGCGGCCCCGTTCTGGGCCTGGAGGCCGATGGGGGCGCCGCCAGAGGCCGGTATCCCGGGCTGGGACATGACGACGATGTTTATCGGGGTTGGAAGGGGCTGGTTGGCGTCTGCGGCAGCGCCAAGCCGAGAGTTGAAAGACGACTGCTGGAAGCGGAGAGAGGGGGGCTAACGACTTAGGACTGAAGGCGGGATAGAGAGAGGGCGGCGCAGGAAGCCCTAGGCATGGCGCCGCATTCTCCCTAGCCCGCCGGCGGTGACTGCCTGGTCTGGGGGCTAAAGCTTGGAAGTCGGGCCGGTGTGGCCGAAAACGCCGGGCTGGTAGGCAGCAACCAAGCGGAGAGAGACGGAGGGAGGCCCTGGCCGGAACTGCCTGTCAGCCCTCGGCCGCGCAGGCGCAATCGGGACACGTGGCACTTCCGGCTCCGGCCTCGCAGCTGCCGCCGGTATCGGTGAGCTCTTCTCTCACCGCAGGGCTGCCCTGAAGCCACCTGACAGCTCCGGGTGTCCCGGCCCGAAGGACGGAGCTCGGCCTCTCCTGCCACGTCACTTTCACCGTCGGCCGGAAGTGGCGTGTGTCACCGATACGGAAATCCCCGCCGTGATGAACGTCATCTAGCCGGCACGGCCGGGATCTGAGTGCAGTCAGGGTTTCAGTGGAAGCTTTCGTGGGGTGGGAATGACAGTTCCTCTCCTCGAGTTTTTGTGAAGATTACCTGAGAGGACAGACGTCATCGTCCTCTGCTGAGACTATGCCGAGTAGCTGAGCCGATTAATGTTCGTCGCAGTATTTCATTTCACATTTCATCATCATATTCCAGGTGTAAATTGTAAGAGATTTTTTAAAAAGGAGTGGTTAATTATGTACATGTGTTCAGAGTAATCAAATCGAAGAGGAGGCCTTTGCTTTTTGACCGGAGGATTCAGAAGTAATTTTAATTTTGAAACTCGCTGATTCATATAGCATAGTCACGCCAAAGTTCATTAACAACATATTTAAATGGCAGTTTTATTTCCTCTTCTAAGAGTTTGCAGTAAGGTACAACATTCAAACTTCTTTTCTAGTCAAGGAGACTTTTTTTTTTCCTTGCAAGTAGATTTTTTTTTTTTTACTTTTGAGGCCAAAAGGAGGTAGAAACTGGAGTGATTAGACAACATAATTAATGATCTCAGTAGTCATCTTAGCCACCTTCATTATACTTAGGTTTTCCTGTTCTGAGCTGATGATAAAGCCCTTCTTTAGACTGCAGATTTGTACTGTTCATTAAAATGTCATGCCAACAGTTTCAAAACCGGTGAAGGGTGAAATACATCTTACTTAATTCGTTTGATATCAAATGCCTATTATGAAATGTTATATTACATACAAAAAGAGTAAGAACTAAACTGTTGTGTGATGCCTGAAAAACAGTAAGAATTCAAATAACTAAATGTTAACTTTTATCCTTTTTTTATCATTTGCCTCAGATGTGTAAAAATGTGTTTGCTGTGTATGAAATTGAAAAATTAAATTCCTTTGTACAATATACAAGACTTCTTTAGGATGAAGATGATACTTTTGGTCAAACTGTTTTCAGCTTAGAGCCCCTATAACCAAATCCCAAATCACATATCCCAAGAACACTTGAAAAGATACACAAACACAAGCCTCTTAATGGTTTAAAGAGAAAATAGACCTCAGAAACTGAACCTCCCTGAGGTCAGACAAAGTCAGCGTCGCTCTTCAAAAGAGCAGATCCTTAGGCCTGGTCTCAAACTTGCTTCAGTTGAATTCGTCTTTTTTTTTTAATTCAACTTTTAAATGATCTTGGTTTGTTGACCTTGGCACAGGAATTTGATTTGGTTAAATCAAGGTTTCTCTGGACTTTGTTCTGTTTAAGCAATATCTGTATTGAGAAAAAAAAATACTGATGAAGAAGAATTAGCCATTTTAAAAAGTAAATAACCTCTGGTTAAATCAGGTTAAATAAACATAAATAATTTGCTAATAAGTAAACAGTGCTTCTTCTAAAATGTGTTCCACCCCTAAGTATCCCTGTTGCTATTATGACCCCCACTCCAAAAAACAAAAACAAGAAACAAAATTAATGGTTCAGTCTTTCAAGTGTTTTTTACATTTTCAATGTAGTCAGCTTTAAAATATTGAGGAAAAACGCATAATTTGTCATCTGCACACCCTTAGGAATAGTTGGAAGGTAAGTGTAAATAACTGAGGTGAGACAACATATTTAAACATTTAAGTGCTTTTCCTATTAAATATTATCCACACATTACCAAATCCTTCTCTGGCTTCTTTAAGTTGGCCACATAAATTTTATGGAAAAATTATTAGTGCTATTACCAGTTGTTAAGGGTATCGATATTTCTTTGGTCAATTATTTATATCTACCCTACACTACCATACACTTTTCTAAGCTAATGTCAGTAATATATTCTACTTTCTTATCCTTGATTTTCAGAACAACAGGACCCTTCTACTGCATATGCCCCTTCATATTTTTATCTATGAATCACATTTTCTGCATATTATTTTCAGAGCCTTCAACCCTATTTAAGAAAATTATATACAACAAAATAAGTGACACAAAAGTGTTTGAGTAAGGAGACAACACTATACAAAGAATATTTCATTAAATTTGATTACTTATTTAGACCCAAAAGAGGGAGATGCATTCCTAATAAAATTTGTTGATTTGCAGAAGTGGACTTAGGCTCACACCAGCCTAAGTCCACTTTGCCTGCCTGCTCATGACTCTTGAATTGTCAGCTGATAAGCAGGATCAATCCTGTTTACTTTTCAGGGTAAGGGAAATTATATTAGGTCTTCTAGTTTTGGTTTTTTTTTTTTCTATTTCTATTTCAAACAAACAAAGAACTAGTTTCAATTACAAACAGCAGGTTTGTTCTGAAACTCTTGTGGCTCCACTTTAGGAACAGTTCCTCTGGCCTCATTTGCCTCTCACAGGACATCTGTCTGTATCTGAAGTCAGTAGCTCTGAAGGTACATTACAAGTACAGTCACCCCACACCAAACCAGTAAATCCCATTGCTTTCTTTGAAAACTTTTCATCTTTATGTAGTTCTCACTGCCCACTCTGGTCAGTTTCATCATCTTGCACCTGAGCTACTGGGATGGTCTTATTGGTTTCAATCTCTCCCATCCATCCTTCATGCTGAATGGAGCGCCTAAGTACTGACTCCATTTTTATTTTCCTATACCCCTAAACCTGTAATTGCTCCCTTTGCCTGCTCCATCAAGTTAAAGTTTCACTGCATGGCTTTTCTCATCTCATTCTGAGTAAAATCCAAAGTCCTACTCATAGCCTACAAGGCCTCAGATGACTTGACATTGCTACTTCTCTCCCCTCATCATCTTCTACACTCCCTCTCACTCAGCACTTGCTATCTCTCTAGCTACCCAAGCACAAGTCTGCATTAATACTTATTTCCATTACCCGGGATGCTCTTCCTCAAGACACACATCTAGCTCAATCTCTCACCCCTTCTTTAGTCAAATGATACCTATGGCGAGGCCTTTTCTGAACACCCTATACAACAACATACCCTCCGTGCTCACTTTCTATCCCTCTTACCCTGCTTTTTTTTCTTCATAGCACTTCTCATCATTGTTATATACTAGTGTTTATGTTTATCTTTCTTCAGTGGAATAAAATTCTATACATATCGTGACAATTCTAAGGTAACTTTTTTTATATATAAGTTTATTTTATTTATTTAGTTATGTTTGGCTGCATTGGGTCTTTGTTGCTGTGCGTGGGCTTTCTCTAGTTGCGGCAAGTGGGGTCTACTCTTTGTTGCAGTGCGCGGGCTTCTCATTGCGGTGGCTTCTCTTGTTGCGGAGCACGGGCTCTAGGCACGCGGGCTTTAGTAGTTGTAGCTGACGGGCTCTAGAGCACAGGCTCAGTAGTTGTGGCGCATGGGCTTTGTTGCTCTGCAGGATGTGGGATCTTCCCAGACCAGGGCTCAAACCCCGTGTCCACTCCATTGGCAGGCGGATTCTTAACCACTGCGCCACCAGGGAAGCCCAGGGTAATTGTTTTGATATCATGTCTGTCTCCTTATTTAGACTGTAAGAAAGTGGAGACCAGGGCCAGTGTCCTATTTACCTCTGTATTCTCAGCACTTGGCTTGGGGCCTCACACTTGACAGGTATTCAATAAACATTTTTGAATGGATAAATTTAAAGCGTCATCTCTTCCAATCTTCTATTCTGAATATTTTGAGCCTCACTAATTCACTACGTTCATATTGCAACTGTAGCCCAAACCACACCACTAGCACTTGTTTCTAAACTATGTTGTTCTCTAATTCTTTTATTCTTAACTATTACGCTGCATTGTGTCCCATCTGATACTGACCTGGTAGTGTAGTTGAAATAGTGTTAGCCTCTGGTCAGACCCTATCTCTCCTGAGTAGCACTGGAGGTACAATATCAAATGCCAACTCTTTTTCCTTTTCTAACTCTAAAGATATCGCTCTGTCCCTGCCCCATCTACACACATCCTGGCACCACGGTATCAGAGATCTGAGATATAAATTCCCCTTTAAACCTATCTTTTCATCATACTTTCTACTCATCAGCTCTTTCATTGATTTATTCATTCATTCAACAAATATTGATTAAATTCCTTCCATATGTCAGGCACCAAGCAAAAACAGAACAGGATAGATAGGATCTCTTCCTTCTGTGGAGTTTACAGTGGAGGAAATGCAATAAAAATGTAAATAAATATATCTTTATAAGTTTCGAATTTGATAAGTGCTGTTGAGGTATTGGTAGTGACATAGAGAATAGGAAGCAGGGATCTGATTTGGATAGGAGGGTTAGGACATGAGGTAACATTTAAGCTGTGATCTAAAGGACAAGGAAGCTAGCCATACAAAGGGAGAAGATGGGGAGAAGAAGGACACTGGGCAAAGGGAACAGCACCTACAAAAGCCCAGAGGCAGGAATAAGCTTGCTGTGGTGAACAAGGCAGAATGGCACAAGGTGAAATTCGAGAAATACAGGAGGCAGAGCAGCAAGAGCCTTATAAGGCATTGTAAAGAGTTTACAGACTTTGGGAAGCAATTGAAGAGTTGTAAACAGCAGAGTAATTTGATCTAATTCATGCTTTAAGATGAATCCATTAAAAAAAAATCAGTCCAACAGCTGTGAGGGTAATTGACTGGTGGGGAAAGAAGAGTTGTTGCAGTAACCCAGGCCACAGATGATGGTGGCCTGCAGTAAGGTGGTTGTAGTGGAGATAGAAGTAGACTCACTAATCCAAGTTAAAACTTTGAACTTTGGTATTTCCTTTACTTTTGCTACCAACATGTAATCAGTCATGTCTGACTCCCTATTTCTTTGTTCCCACTGACCAAGCACCGCCCCACGTTACCTCTCACCTCTGTGATTGCAGCTGTCTCATTACTGATCTCAGTTTTCAGTCCTGACCTGTTCCAATACAACCCATGCACTGCTGCCAGAGCAAACTTTCAAAAATATGGCTGACCATATTCCTGTTCTGCTCAGAACCTCCGAAAGGCTCTACAGTTTGGGAGTCAAGGTCCCTGGTAGTCCTGTCGAAAGCTATTTAGTCAAACCATAATACTTGCCTGATGCTTTTCCCATCTCTATTCCTTTCTGAATGTTATTCTCTCATTATGATATATTATCCCTGCTGGATATTAATCCCCATATTACATATACAGGAACTGAAACTTCAAGTGGCTAATAATGTTAGAACCATAGTCTATAGCTAGGGGTTGTACTCTTAACTATTATACTCTATTAAAAATGCAGCCATTGGGCTTTCCTGGTGGCACAGTGGTTAAGAATCTGCCTGCCAGGGCTTCCCTGGTGGCACAGTGGTTGAGAATCCGCCTGCCAATGCAGGGGACATGAGTTCGAGCCCTGGTCTGGGAAGATCCCACATGCCGCAGAGCGGCTGGGCCCGTGAGCCACAATTACTGAGCCTGCGCGTCTTGAGCCTGTGCTCCGCAACAAGAGAGGCCGCGATAGTGAGAGGCCCGCGCACCGCGAGGAAGAGTGGCCCCCGCTTGCCACAACTAGAGAAAGCCCTCGCACAGAAACGAAGACCCAACACAGCCATAAATAGATAAATAAATAAATTAAAAAAAAATAATAAAAAGAATCTGCCTGCCAGTGCAGGGGACATGGGTTTGAGTCCTGGTCCGGGAGGATCCCACATGCTGTGGAGCAACTGGGCCCATGCGCCACAACTACTGAGCCTGCGTTCTGGAGCCTGCGAGCCACAACTATTGAAGTCCGGGCGCCTAGAGCCCGTGCTCCGCAACAAGAGAAGCCACCGCAATGAGAAGCCCGTGCACCACTATGAAGAGTAGCCCCCGCTTGCCTCAACTAAAGAAAGCCCATGCACAGCAATGAAGACCCAACACAGCCAAAAATAAATAAATAAATAAAAATGCAGCCATTAAAATTCATGATTTAGAAGAATACTTAATTACATGGGAATGTTTTTAATTTTAAACGTTTTACAAAACTGTTCATAGTATGATTATAATCTTATAAAACTGGTTATATCTGTGAGGTGTGACAGAGGGTGATTTTTGTTTCCATTATGTTTTTCTGGATTTTCCAAACTTTTTAACCATGACTAAGTATTACTTTTATAACAATAACAATCTTCAAAAAGATTGGGGGTAAATATCTTATGTATCCTTTAGACTCTCCTCAAACACTGATATCTCCTGCCTCTCCACCTCCTCACCCCTACCATAAGTTTGTACTTTGCTATCCTTTCTCTCCTCCTACCTTCTTTTATAGTTAGTTGTGAACGAACACATCTCCCTGCCAAACCGAAAGGCCCTGGAGGAAAGAGACTGTCTTGCTTATTGTCATTCCCCCATTCCTAGAGGATTTACAATCTGTTGCTGAAGTCAGCAGGAATCATAATTTAGATTTCTATCTAAAGGCTCACTAAAATGCCAGGGATATCAGGAAAGAAAGGCAATCCAGGAAAAGAGCTGTGGAGTACTCTTGAGGAGCCTGGTGAAGTGCCTCAAGCTACTTAAAAGTATTTATTAAACCAAACTGAATTTAAGACTAGGTGAGTGGAAAGGAGAATAGAGGTGAACCCAGACTGGAACAGCAGGCTCCTCCAGCTCAGACCAATGGACTCCAGGGAAATTCTTTAACCCCTTGAGGACAAAAATGTAGCTAGGAGTCCTTCATATTATGAATGAATCACTTGCTCATATGTATTAAGCACCTATTGTATGCCAAGCACTGAAAACGGTTTAAGAGGGGAAAGGCAGATATGGTTCTTGACCTAAGGAAGTTTCTAGAATGCCTGTTGGGGGAGGCTATAGATAAATAATCATACATATTTAACTGTAAAATTATAAGCAAGATAACTTCAATGATAAGGTAAATTGTACAGTTGCTGGGGAAACCTGAAATAGAGGGCTTAACCAAGTCTGAGAGGGAGGCTTTGATGAGAGAGCTATCTGTGCTGAGACCTGAAGAGTGTATAGGAGTTACCTGGGTGGAGAGGAGAGATTTGGGGAAGCAGTTCTGGCAGAAAGAATAACAAGTGCGAAGGGAGGACCAATGGAGTAAGGCATTTCCTGAGGCTGGAACGAAAGAGGGGGAGATCCAGCTGAGCCGGTTACAGGCTTTGTTGGGAATCTATCAAATAACTCCGCTTCAGTCCCCAAACACCTCCTTGTTCTGTCCACATCACCTAGAATCCTAGGCTTAAGAGCAATCTTGGAAGCACTATCATCACACTTTCATTCAAGGCACCCAAGTATTCCCATTTGAATACATTTAAGAAAAGTAACATCCATGAGCAAAGAACGGCTGGGGTCAAGACAGTCTTGTTTAAAGCTCATAGTTACATTTTGTAAATTACTTGAACTCAAGAAACAGGTGCACTTTGAAAATGTATTTTTTCAGGAAAGCATGTCACGTATAATCTCCTCAAGCTAAGAACCGGTGTTACCTTCCCTGCCTAGGCCCTCAGCCCCTGCAGCCCCTTCAGGCGTGTATGGGGAGCAGGCCCCAGCTCTGGGAGCATTCAGCGGTAGGACTGGCCGCGGAACCGCCAGGAGGCGGAACTGGAGGCGCGCGGCGCTGCTGTCCTGCGAACCTTCGGGAGAGAAGCACCCACCGGCCCGGAAGGAGCTAGCGCGGACTAGGGCAGCGGCAGCCATCGCGCTTTGCAGTTCGGTGTCGGAGTGAGTAGGGCCGACGCCAAGCAAGGAATTGTGTTCTCTCCAATCGCAGGTAAGTGGCGGCCTCTCCTGCCCGGAGAACCGGCGGGCGGCAGCTGTGGGCCCCGGAGAAGGAGCGCCTTTCGGGCCTGGGCCCACCCAATGCCCCTGCCTGTAGCCGGGCGAGGAAGGGGCTCCTGTTTTCTGCCCTGGAATCTGGCGGCGGGAAAGAGGACGGGCTCCTTTCGTGCTTCGCGGGGCCTCTCTGACGGTCATCCGGATAGGACACCGCTGCTGTCACACGGTGGGTTATTTCAGGAATGAACGAGATGACTCTAAACTGCAGGCAAGCCCTTCCTTCCCCTCGGCCTCAGTTTCCTCACCGAGTAAGGTGAAGGCGGCGGGGATCATTGACAGCTCAAGAGGCTGTGACGCGGCGTGTTGTTCTCAGCTCTCCCACTTAGTGTGGGGACAAATCGAACTTCCTTTCCCACTAGTGGTTAACGTCTTCCCATAGCCCAAGTCCCAGTTGACTGGGAAAAAGATACACTGTTGGGGGAAAACTGCAATGATTTAGGGATTATTTCAAGAGTTTCCAACAAGATAGAAATTGATTTTGACAACAGCTAAAACTCTGACATTGTTGACCAAAAAAACCAAACTCATCAGGAATTTAAGGTGTTAGGTACATGGGGCAAAATGAGGTGAAGAAATCCTTTTAATTTGAAAAACTAAACCTAATATTAGTTGCACGTTTTTATTGATATATCAAGTTCTATACTACCACTGTGTCTCACACTGAAGAATGTCCTGTGTTCAGTGTTGAGTGTTAGAATACGAATTAGAGTAAGTCTAAATGAAGCAAATGAAAGAAGAAAAGGAACATTTGTTTTCTACTATGTGTAAGGCGCTAGCTATGCACACAGCAATCCAGTGAGGAAGTAGTAGTATCGTCTCTATTTTACACATGAGGAATACAGGAAGGTTTACATTTTATCAATAATTAGTGGTGCTGACATTTCAAAGCAATGTGTATATCAAACGTTGTTTTAGTGGGCTTGCGTTCGTCACCAAAATATTTTGAACTTTAAAAACTTTAGGATAGTTCATTGGTGTTTTCTGAGTTTGCAGAAGAGGACGGTGTTGCCTTCATTTTAGAAATATTAAAGAAGCACTGTCATTAATTATGCAGATTAGCAGTTTAAATAGGGTACATTTTAACCCTCCTTTGCCTTGCACTTCAAGCAAGAATTGACACCAAAGAGTAGGCTATCAGAAATGAAAATCACTGCCACATCATTTGAAACTTATAAATCAGAATTCTGTAGTAATGATTCATTATTTCTCCACCCTCTTCTTTAAGTACACTTGGCTGAAACTCAAATTATTTTTCTGCAAAATATTACTAAGCAAATAATTTTCAAATCATGGTATTGAAAAGTTTCTCTTCCTTGTATATAGCTTTTAGAACAATTTGAGTTAAAAGTATTTTAATGATTGAACTTGTCATTGCTTATGTCAGTTTTTTTTTTTTTTTTCTTAATTCATTATAGGCAAGTTCAGTACTCAGGTGCACAACTTTTTTTAATATAGAGTTTTTTTCCTTTCCTCTTAAAAAATCCTATTTATATTTGTCATAGATTTAACCTTATTTCAATCGAGCATCACTTTCCCTTAAAGGAAAATTGATTATGTACTTTTTGTTCATTACACGAACTAAAAGGTTTAGTTTTTAGTTCCATTATTATAATTGCTATACATTCAATTCTAAAATGTTTTTTAGAGTTTTTTTTTATTTGCATCACTGTTTCAATAAAGGTTGTAAAAAGAAAATTTAACAATTTTAGGGGTGAGTATTTATAAAGTAACATTGTCTTAAAACATTCAACGTTGTCACTGTCCATACTTTTAGCAGAGTTGGCCCTCCGTATCCACGGGTTCCACTCTAAGGATTCAACCACGGATGGAAAATATTTGGGGGAAAAAATTTCAGAAAGTTTGAAAAAGCAAAACTTGAATTTGCCAAGTGCTGGCGACTATTTACATGGCATTTACATTGTATTTACAACTATTCGCTTATTATTTACATTGTATTAGATATTATAAGTAATTGAGAGATCATTTAAAGTATACTAGAGGATGTGCGTGGATTATATGTAAATACTATGACATTTTATATAAGGGACTTGAGGATGGGGTGTAGGGGCCTGGAACCAATCCTCTAGGACATCAAGGGACGACTGAAAGGCATAGGGCCTTGCTGAAATTCTACAAAACATGGTCAAGCAGAGTTTGGCCTTTGTATTTCTAGTACTGTTTGAATCTGAGAGAGAGGTATGTATAGTTCCTAAATTAGTTTACAGATAGTATACTGATCTTATGGAATTTGTACATATTTTAATCATAAGCCTGACAAAATTGTGTAGAAAATTGTGATTAATCTCTCCTAGTGAAATTTCCTTACCTGGATTTGAAGGAAACTCTTCTAATGCCTTTTCTGGTGACAGTGATGGTGCTATTAATATTTAAAGTAAAATCAGAACATTATGAAAAAATACTTTTTCATATTAATAGTTGTTAATATTGAAGTTAACTTGAAAATTGGCATTTAAAAGTTTTGTGCTTTGAATTTTAACTAATTTAGTTTGAGTGAATTAATACCACCTTATATGGGGTAGTATTCAAAGTGTTTTCATGTACATTATCATAGTTAATCATTCTTAACATTCTGTGAGGCAGGTGGTATTTCCCTTATATGGAGAAGCAAACTGGCACTCAGAAAGATTGGCTTTCGCAGAATGAAATTATGGTATTTCGAAAGATGCACATTCAGGACTTACCTGGTGGTCCAGTGGTTAAGACTCTGAGCTTCCACTGCAGGGGGCACAGGTTTCATCCCTGGTGGGGGAAGTTCCCCTTGCTGCATGGCGTGGCCAAAAAAAAAAAAAAGGATGCATTCAGTTTAGATTTTTTAAATTCTAGGACAGGCACTCCATCCATTTTACCACAGCTCTACCATGCTTTGCTTCCCAAAGTTATTAATGTATTGATTCTAGAATTCTATTCTGAATAGGATTTACCTCCTTAGAATATTAATAGTTTTTATTTTCTACCAGCACTACTTTTTGGAGTATTTATATCTTGTCATCTTATGTGTATTTTTTTTCCTTATGTATATTTTTTAAAAGTTCATACCTAAATGATTTTGCTGAATTACTTGTATTAGTTATAAATATTAAAAGTCCATGTAAATTTTCAACATTTAATTTTCTTTGTTTTTTAATAATAACCTTATTGAGAGAGAGAGTACATACCATAAAGGGTACTTGTACATACACTTCTTACCTTTATAAGTGTACAATTCAGTGTTTTTTTAGTTCATCATGTTGTGCAACCATAACCAGTAACTTCAGAACATTTTCATCATCCCCAAAAGAAACCCAGTACTTATTAGCAGGCACTCCCCATTTCACCTTCCCCCCAGTCTGACAACCACTAACCTATTTACTCTAAATAGATTCTATTCTATTCTATTCTATCTATTCTAAATAGATTCTGTTCTATTCTGGACATCTCATATAAATGGAATTGTCCTTATGAGTTTAATGAGGCAAGGCTTTCAGAAGTTATTTGTAATTTGAGAATTTCTGTTCCATTACACCCTTTGCACTGATTTTCATGTTACTTGAGTAGATCACTTTTCTAATCTGCTTAGCGACTTTTCCTGTTTGCTGTTCATGCAATAAATAAATCTGCTGACGTGTATATGTTTCCTTGTTCTTGACCTTTGCTTTTCACATGTCTTAATAGTGTGTTCATGGTGTTGTGTAACCTGTTCTCAGGGCTCAGGTATCTGTTTGTGGCTAAGTAACTTTTATTCTTAGTTGGCATTTTTACCTCTACTTTATTTTATTTTTTTTAACATCTTTATTGGAGTATAATTGCTTTACAATGGTGTGTTAGTCTCTGCTGTATAACAAAGTGAATCAGCTATACATATACATATATCCCCATATCCTCTCCCTCTTGCGTCTCCCTCCCACCCTCCCTATCCCACCCCTCTAGGTGGACACAAAGCACCAAGCTGATCTCCCTGTGCTATGCAGCTGCTTCCCACTAGCTATCTATTTTACATTTGGTAGTGTATATATGTCCATGCCACTCTCTCACTTTGTCCCAGCTTACTCCGCCCCCTGCACCGTCCTCAAGTCCATTCTCTATGTTGGCGTCTTTATTCCTGTCCTGCCCCTAGGTTCATCAGAACTTTTTCTTTTTATTTTTTTTTAGATTCCATGTATATGTGTTAGCGTACGGTATTTGTTTTTCTCTTTCTGACTTACTTCACTCCCTCTACTTTAAAATGACTAATGACTCCTAGCTTAAGGAGTTTCTGTTTAAGGATCTCAGAAACCATGACTTTATAGAAATGTAAATATCTCATTAATTTCTAAAGAAGAGTTTCCCCATATATGTTATTAGAGTAGTTATCTTGGGACAAATTATACAAAAGTAAATTGGTACCATCCTTATGCAAAAAATCCATTTACCTGCATGGCTTACCCATTCTACCCTCCCTGAGTCCTCGTGGCTCTCACCTACCAACAGTCATCTTCAGTAAGGATTTTGCCACTTGATTCACAGTCTTGCTTTCTAAAACCCTGCCCTCCAATCTTCTAGATGATTCCACTGCCCGTCAGTGTGGAATAGCCCAGCTTCCCGAATCCTTCACCTCTAATTCTCTTCAGCTGCCCATGTCAGAGCCAGGCCTTGGAGCTGGCCACCACCCAGACCCAATCCTTTCTTGAATTCTGAACCCCACATTTTCCTCCACTGTTCAGGCACAATTCTGACCCACCTTTCACTTCTCGCACCCTTTTACTACATCTACACCTGCTATTTAGCTAAAGACTCTTCCCCTATTCTTCCATTTCTGTTCTGTGAGGAGCCTGCCTTTGATCCCCACCCCATTCCATGTGCTATCTGCGTTTATACCTTATCCACTCAGCCTGAACTTCTGATCAGATTACTTCAGTCTCTGTCGCTAGTACTGTCAAATTTCTGCTCCCCTGTCTTTTTTTCATTTGCTGTTCTGGAAGTCCCTAAACCCCATTCGCTCCTTGTTCTCTAAAGCTGAGCATTGCTTGGGGGGTGGGGGGGGGTGGGGTATAGAAATCAGTACAGGTTGGTACTGCTGTGAATGTTTTTCAACCCTAGCAACTGGCTTTTTTTTTTTTAATTAATTTATTTTTTATTTATTTATTTTTGGCTGTGTTGGGTCTTTGTTGCTGCACGCGGGCTTTCTCTAGTTGCGGTGAGCGGGGGCTACGGGCTACTCTTCGTTGTGGTGCGCAGGCAGGCTTCTCATTGCGGTGGCTTCTCTTGTTGCGGAGCACGGGTTCTAGGCACGCAGGCTTCAGTAGTTGTGGCATGTGGGCTCAGTAGTTGTGCCTCATGGGCTCTAGAGCGCAGGCTCAGTAGCTGTGGCGCATGGGCTTAGTTGCTCCGCGGCATGTGGGATATTCCCAGACCAGGGCTCGAACCCACGTCTCCTGCATTGGCAGGCGGATTCTTAACCACTGCGCCACCAGGGAAGTCCCTGGCTCTTTTTAGCAATCTTTTAACTTGATCTTTTCCCCACAATAGCTATTCTTTTTTTTTTTTTAATTTAATTTAATTTATTTTTGGCTGTGTTGGGTCTTCGTTGCTGTGCAGGCTTTCTCTAGTTGAGGCGAGCGGGGGCTGCTCTTTGTTGCGGTGTGCAGGCTTCTCATTGCGGTGGCTTCTCTTGTTGCGGAGCACGGGATCTAGGCACGCGGGCTTCAGTAGTTGTGGCTCGCGGGCTCAGTAGTTACACCCCTTCTTCATCTTTCCTGGGTTCCTTCCTTCTCATCTTAGAGAAAGAGTGTGCTCTCTGCCCAGGCTCCTCTTGAGCCTTTGACCCTTTTGGTTAACTCCTTCTCTTTCTCATCTTTAACCTCTTCCTTGCCACTAGCTCCTTCCTTTAAATTTATCAACATTCTCAAGCCTCACCCTTCCTTAAGAAGAAAATCTCATTTCCCTCATCCCATTTCAAACTTTTTGAAAGAAGAATTTCCTCACTGCCTCCATCCACCTGTTAACCTCCTGTCCCATTCTCTTCTCAATAATGACAGAAGCCAGGTTTTAAATATTGATACTTACTTTGTGCATTGTATCTCATTTGCTCTTAAAACACCCTGAGAGATTTTAACTTGTTCAAGGTCACACAGCTCTGCTGTGCTTTAAGTACCAGACATAGGCTCTCCTGTACTACCACTCCACTGCAGGCTACTCATGCTGTCAACTGTTGTCTCCTTGTCACCAAAGCTAGCTGTGACATCTCTGCATTTAATGTGGCTAACTTCTTTCCTTGCCTCTCTCTTCTAGTTCTTTTACCCTTCCTGGGTTCTTTTGGTTCTTCCACCTATATCTGTCCCTCAAGTGAGAATTAATTTCTTTCATAGCATTTGGCTGGTGCTGGAGGCAAGGAGACTTTAGGCAGAGATAGTGGGAGAATATTCTGATGCTGGGAAGGATAATGAGCAGAGGTTTTAAGGTAGTAAAGTCCAGGTCACCAGTGGTGAATGGCAGGCAGTTTACTTTGGCCTGGGGAAAGCTACAAGTAGGGAAGTAATATGTATTAAACTTGGAAAGGTAGCTAAGAGTGGAATGTGGAATACTGGCCTAGGAGTTTGATTGTATCATTTCTCAGCTCACAAACCTCCAGTGGCTCTGCATCCACAAGCATAGAGTGGCCATAAAATTTAACCTAAATCAGGACCCTTTTGAGAGTGAGAGGAAGCACTGTTAATAATTACACTGAAATAACTTTGCTGAGACTGTCCCCAGCAAACTGGGAGTTATAGTCACCCTGACTATGCAACAAGTCCAAGATGACATTTTGGGGAAGCTACTCTGGAGGGCATGTACAGATGGGTAGAAACACATTTTGATGTTAAGATGGTAGTTTTGGAAAGTGACAGTAAGGCTCTTGACTAGGTGGCTCCTGTGAGAATCAAAGAAGGCTTGAGACTTCAGTGCAGAAATTGATAGAACTAAGAAATGACTGGGTGTGGGATGTGTGGGAGAGGAAGGAATTGCATGTCAGAGTCATGAGCTGGAGTTATTAAAAAATGGTATGTAATGACTTAAGTAAATTTAAACCTTTAAAACTATTGTTATAAAGCTTTAGAGAGCCAATGCAATGTAAGGGAAAGGGGATGGACGTGGAAGTTCGACTTATGTTTGAAACTTAGTTGTGCCTATCACTGATAGTTGAGTTTTACTTACTGTAACCTCAGCTCCTTCTGTAAAATGCGAACAATAATATATGTACTCTGAAAGGTTGTTGGGGTATTTAGTGGTGATATCTGTAAAGTGTCTAGTACTGTGGGCCATGTAGTAGAAGAAATAATAATAACAGCAGCTAAAATTAAATGCTTCCTCCATGCGAAATACTAAATGCTTTGCGTGTAGTAATTAATCTTCATAATAACCATCTCAGGTAATATTGTTATCCCCATTTTACAGATGAGGAAAGTGAAGTAACTTACCTAAAGTAGATAGTAAAGTCCTAGCACCAGAGCTCCTGCTCTTAACCTCTAGACCGTAATGCTCGTAGGGGTTCAATAAATGGTAGCTGATATTTTTTGTTTGTTTGTTTTGCTTTGTTTTATTAAATTAAAAGGCGGATTCAGCATCATTTCTTATGTCCATATATTAAAAGTAGCAGGCATGAAGACCTAATGTCTAAATTTAGTCTCAGATTTGTTTATCAATCTGGCTTCTGCATCACTAATTAGCACCGTTGATTTTTTACTCTCAGTTTGCAGTCCCCTAACCCCAGTCATATTATCTAACAATTCCCAACTTTTTGCTGTACCCATTCAGGCTAAACACCATCTAAGAAACCTTTCCTTAGCTGTACCCTGGTGTCACCATAGAACTATGGAAATAGGACTTCGGATGTAGAGACAAGCAGGACTGGTTTTCTTTTTTCATACAAAATATAAAGTGTATTTGTGAGCATACCATACCTCTTTCTGTTGGTATGCACATAAATACCTCATATCTCTGTTATTTATTTTTATTATTTTGTTTTTATGCTCTTATGATTATTACTCCCCTAGTAGCTTAGGATTTACAGTATGGGCATTTTTTTCCCCTTGTGTTTGAATAAGTCTTGAAACTCTATAGGGTGAGTTGTGACCATTTTAGATAATATCCTATTCAGTTTTAACATTTTTCAGTTTAATTGCATTTGTGTAGCTAATTTATCACTCTATAATCTTTTTGAGAGAAAGAGCCATGTTTGTCATCAATATTTGTATTCCCCATGATGTCTAGCTCAGGACTTTGGATGTAATATGAACTAGGTAAATGTATTTTAAATTAAATAAAATATCTCAACACACCACTACTTTATTTGATTCTCTACAGTGAAAATTATTATGATTCCCTTTGAAAAGCATATACCTCAGAATCTTCAGAAAAGACAAGCCACCTGTATATATTTTCTCTGAGTTTAAGTTTCAATTCCTGCATGACCTAAAATGATAATAGTAGAAGGAGGTATAATTTTCAACTTGAGTAAAATGAGAACTTCTAAGATAATAGATTCTTATATATTTATGTTGCTGTTGTAGTTCTCATTCTTGTGATACTGACAAATGAAACTATTCATAGTTTGCCAGCCACTCTGTCTTAATCAGGAATCAACTGATTGCAAGAACAAAATTCTGCTTATGCTAATTCAAGTAAGAAGTTAATAGAAGAGGGGAGAATCTATTGCCAGGATCCAGGGGATTTCCTAGTAAACACTGCTAGGCCTTGTACAGACTGGAGGTAGGCTGTCTCTTTTCTCTGTTTCTGACTCTCAAGGTGATGTGCTCTCAACATCTTACCCTCTAGGAATATTGAGTTTGGTGGGCCCATCTGTGTCCAGCTTGGCAGCCCACTGGAGGGAGAGGCAGTTATAGAAAGCAGTGTTGTGTGTCATACTTAGTCTGAAGAATATCAAACATAGCACAACCCTTCAAACTTTTTGGACTTGGCCCAAGTTTTGGGCCTGGGTTTTTTTGTTCAGCTCTAGAAAATGAACTTTGTTGATCTGAAAGCATATTTTTGTATAAGTGATTTTTTTTTCTAAAGAGGCTTTTTTTCTCTTATTTTCCATATTAGCTATATTAGTTTATCAAGTACATGTCAAGTAAATGATGAATTGAACTATGCTCTGTATTTTCTACTGTGATTTAATCTTTTTTTTTTTTTTTTTTTTTTTTACATTTAGTAACATGATTAAAATTTGAAAAATGCAGAAAGATAACAAACCCAGAAATTTACTATCTGGTACCAACTGCTACAAAAGAACAAAAGAAAAAGAAAAAGGGTTTTTACTCCACATAGGTAAAATCAGACTCGGAAACTTATTTCATGATCAATTTCCTTTCTTCTCCTCTTTTCTCCCTTCTCTCCTGTCCCCCACTCTGAGGTTTTGGTAAATATTTCATATGCCATAGATACTATATTTAATTTACTATTGAACATAGATTATTTCTAAAAATTTTCTTATGGAACACTTTGATAAACATCTTTATACATAAGCTTTTCCATATTTAGGACAATTTCTAAAAGTAGAATTCTTAGGTCAAATGGTATCAACAGATACATTATTGTCAAATTGGTTTTGAAAAAGATTTGTACCAATTTATACTGCCACTAATAATGCTTCTTTTACCACATTTTTTCTAGTCTTGACTGTTATAATTTTTTCATGTTTGCTACTTTGAGGGGCAAAGAATGGTCTCTACTTGATATTTTAATGACATTTTGTTTTTTATTCATCAGTATAGATCAGGTTAGACTGGCATGGAAAAGAGTGTTTAATTCTTTGTAGTAAGGTTGTAGGATTATTTACTCACAGTTGATGTTTAATGTTGTTGGTGTTTAATGTTGACTACTAAATTCAAAACACTTTTTTTTCCAGACCCTATAAGATTTGGCTATGTCCTTCATATTTGACTGGATTTACAGTGGTTTCAGCAGTGTGCTACAGTTTTTAGGTAATGTTGGCCCTTTGTTCTCTTTTGTTATCCCATTTAATCCTACTTATATAAAAGTATCTTTTATTTGCCCAGAGCCTCTTTGTATGTAACCCAGTAGTTACAAATGTGGGCTCTGGAATCATACAAACATGTTCAGTTACTCATTCTACCTGTTCCAAAGTAATCTTAGACAAACTGTTTTCTCCACTTTAGCCTTAATTTCCTTATCTGTAAAATAATAATTCCTATCTTTTAAGGTTGTTGATAAGCATATTGTTAACAGGAATAGCTACCATTTATTAGCCAGTTTGCACAAGAGCTTTACATGCTTTACCTCATGTAATCCTCACAGGAATCCAATGCATTGTTTCTTTTTTTATTATTATTATAAAAATGCATGTTCCATAAAGTACCTCATATATTATAAATGGCATTTTATAACCTACTAAATGAGTCTTGTTTACCCAGCAATTCTGACTAGTGATTTTCCTCTCTTTATAAATTTTAAAGATAGGAGAAATCTTTGCTTCCCATTCTTTTATTGACACCCTTGACTTGTCACATTTTTCGGTGAAACAGGCTTTTTTTTTTTTTCCCTGAAACAGGCTTTTGATTAACTTTTATGTTGGGATATACACAATTTTATTATTGTAAAAATTAATGAAAATATTTCTAGTCTCCTATTTTCAAATTTTGTCCTAAGTTTAGTCTCCTTCTAACCATCATCTTGTAAACTGGCAGAAAGAGAAGCATTTCATGTAATTACAGAGTGGTCAACATAGTTCTAAACTGGCCACAACCATACTTATGGAATGATATCTCCTATATAAATATTTCTTTCTCCACAAACATAATCTTGACTGAGGAAATAAATTTTGATTGGGAAATATAAATTTTGTTTGACTACTATATATTAAAAGGATAAAAATGTAAGATCAAATTTTGTCACTGTATTTTTATTTCTTAGTTGAACCTTCCTTAATTGCAAATTTTTTAAAACCCAGAGTGTTTTTTTTTCTTTTAAAAAATATAATTCCTCACATTATTTTATACTGTTGCTCTACTACAGGTCAAATGTCAGATCTCTCTATACTACCTCCAAGAGAATTCTTAAATCTTTTTATCAGACTGAAATATTTTGTCACATATTTGCAAGAACTGGGTCAGAAATAGAGGCTTTTAAACTTTATTTTGCTGGGGCTTTGGGTTATAACATGTTGGAATCTATATCTCAGTTTATAGAACAATGAATCTATGCTGAATTATGTTGAAAAGGCAAAATAGATTGCATCACAATCAGGAACAAGAAGGTTAATAGTGCTAACTTTAGGAAGCAGTATAGAGAAATGAAAATGAACCAAAGCTTTGGGATCAGACATAGGTTCAAATCTCAGATCTGACTTCAGCATTTGAGCAAGTTAACTCTGAGTCTTCATTTCCCCTCTGTAAAAAAGAGAATAATAATGCTACTTCACAGAGTTGAGGATTAAGTGAAATAATGTATGCAGGTGCTTAACAGTGCCTACCACAAAATAAGAATTTAGTCCAACTCAGTTTAAAGATTAAATGCTCTAGTTGTTCCCTTTTAGTATATTATCCTGTACACTTTTACTATTTAAAAGTTCGGGTGGTAGGGACTTCCCTGGTGGTGCAGTGGATAGGAATCTGCCTGCCAATACAGGGGACATAGGTTTGATCCCTGGTCCGGGAGGATCTCACGTGCCGTGGAGCAACTAAGCCCGTGTGCCACAACTACTGAGCCTGCGCTCTAGAGCCCGCGAGCCACAACTACTGAAGCCCGCATGCCTAGAGCCAGTGCTCCCAGCAAGAGAAGCCACCGCAATGAGAAGCCCGTGCACCGCAACGAAGAGTAGCCCCCACTCACCGCAAATAGAGAAAGCCCGTGCACAGCAACAAAGACCCAACGCAGCCAAAAATAAATAAAATTAAATATTAAGAAAAAAGAAAGAGTGGTAAGATTGAGTGCATTGGTTAGAAACAGTCTATGTAGAAACCTTTTAAGAAATAGAAATGTTTAAGGAGATTATTAGTCAGATTTATAATTAAAGGAGAGATGTAATATCCCAGCTCAAGTAAATATGGAAAACAGTCTTCTCTTTAGGATTGGAATGGTTGGTCAATATGTGATCAAAAGATTAAGACTTAAATAATTTACTTCTTAAACTTAAATGTGGGTAAAGAACTAGATGTAATTTTGGCATGAACTTATTAGAAGATGGATGGCCTGAATCTGTAATTGCCTAATGTCTTAAAACTTTCATTTATTGATTAAGTATTTTTTGAGCTGCTGCTGCATTCCCTGTCCTCATGTAATTCCATGGGTGTTAGACAATTAAAGACATGAAAAATGAAGTTCAATACCACTACACACCTATTAGAATGCCCCAAATCCAGACGCTGACAACACCAAATGCTGGTGAGGATCTGAAACAACAGAAACTCTCATTCATTGCTGGTGGGAATGAAAAATGGTACAGCTACTTTGGAAGACAGTTTGTTGGTTTCTTATAAAACTAAACATACTCTTACCATTCAATCCAGCAGTTGTACTCCTTGGTATTTACCCAAAGGAGTTGAAAACTTACGTCCACCTGAAAACCTACGTCCACCCGAAAACCTGCACACAGGTGTTTGTAGCAGCTTTAGTCATAACTGCCAAAACTTGGAAGCAACCAAGATGTCCTCTAGTGGGTGAATGGATAAACTATGGTATAGCCAGACAATGGAATATTATTCAGCACTAAAAAGAAACGGACTATCAAGCCATGAAAATACATGGAAGAAACTAAAATGCATATTACTGAGTGAAAGAAACCAATCTGAAAAGGCTACATACTGAGTGATTCCAACTACATGACATTCTAGAAGAGGCAAAAATATGGAGACAATAAAAAAAGATCAGTGGTTGCTGGGCCTTGGGTGGGATGGGATGTATAGGCAGAGCACAGAGGACTTTTTAGGGTGGTGAAAATACTCTGTATACTGTTGAATATGTGTCATTAAACTTTTGTCCTCTTGGGAGAGGATATGTATGTGTGGGGACAGAGGTATATGGGAAATCTCTGTACCTTCCTTTCAGTTTTGTTGTAAACCTAAAAGTGCTCTAAGAAAAGTCTTTAAAATACACACACACACATATATATATATAGCTCAATATGGAATTTTGCAGTAAATGCCAGTCTACTATAAATTGGTCAATGCTGTCTTTATCTGTTTATCACTTTATCTGTCAATGCTTGATTGATATATTTAAAATTATGTGCTTGGATATTTTTGTTGTTGCGTAGTGTTATGCAATCATGTGAATAGTTTAACCTTATTCTCAGGGAAATTTGACAGTGAACTAAACTTTTTTACTGAAAAAAACTCACTGTAATTTTTATTGTCAAAAATGGTTAATTTATTTTTATCTGTGGAAAAATACTCTTTTTCTTTTGGTCTAGCTTTATAAATACATGATGTCAAGTATTTTATGAGTGTTTCTCTAGTAGAGGACAGATATTTATCAAGGGATAAACGAAAATAAAATAAAAGAGGATTTAAGATAAATTGTCAAGGGAATTGGCATTTTGGCATTGCAAGATAAGTTTAGGTCACACACACATTTATTGATCGGGGCAAAGTTTAGTTTTATAATGATTTGACTTCCCAAATCATAATAGATTTAAAACAGCTCTTCAAAACTAAAAATAGGTTAGATATCCAAGCTTTTTCAGGCCAATTTATAAAATCTTAAAAGTTCAAAAGGTTAATAAGTGTTTCTTTATCAAAAATCTGGGGTAATTAGGAAAAGTATCTAAATAACTAAATTGTGAATATTATACATTTATTTAAAGTCATTTTATTTGTGTAGTCTGTGTCAGATATCACTTTGACTAATCATAGCTCTTATTCTGCAGGATTATATAAGAAAACTGGTAAATTGGTATTTCTTGGATTGGATAATGCGGGAAAAACAACATTGCTACACATGCTAAAAGATGATAGACTTGGACAACATGTCCCAACGTTACATCCCAGTAAGTATATTCTCCCATACAATATATTACTTGATCAAGTGATACCAATTCATAGGCCCTAACCAAAAGGTTTTGTTTGTTTTTTTGGTGGATAAATTATGATCAGGTCATTTCACCTGTTCTTAAAATAGTATAGTAAATAATAAGTGACCCAACTCTAGGGAGTATATTTAGATCTTGAAATAATACTCATATCTTCTTATCAGTTAGTATACCATTGTCCAGCTAGAGGAATTAAAAAGTTATTGTCTCAGGGATTATGATATGATATTCAACAACATATTGCTTAGGTTATAAATAGTCACCATTAGCTTGTTACATAACCTAAATTTCTTTCAAATTTTAGAACTGTACTATTTTAATCATTATTCAATGGACAGATGATAGTCTTATACTTTGCTGGTAGCTCTCAACTTATTAACCAGTTATTTTTCTAGTCCTAACAACCTGAACTATTTCTAATATAAAGCCCATAGAATTATTCCAAAAAACAGGGCATGTATTCATACACTTATACAAAGGTTTTTGTTTTTTGGTTTTTGGTGTTCTTTTTGAGCACACCCCACGACTTGCAGGATCTTAGTTCCCCAACCAGGGATTGAATCTGGGCCCACGGCAGTGAAAGCGCCGAGTTGTAACCACTGGACCACCAGGGAATTCCCTAGAAAGTTTTAAAATAATTAAAAAATAATTTACTGTGCTTCCTTTTAGAAAGACTACCTGAAAGACATTAATAATGATTCTATAAATCACTTAATACATATCATCCTGTATATAAGATTGTGTAATAGGTACTGTTTGAGAAAGTAAAGTTAATGTTAAAGTGATAAAATTATTAGAAACGGAAGTCTAATCTTAAAATACCTGTGAACTTACTTTTACTGTTGAAAAGACGATGAATCAAGTACACAGAGAGTTTAAAGACAAGTTAATCCATAGATTAATTATGAAATAATAAGTGTTGGCCTTAATAATGAGTATAAAATTGAGAACTGGACTAAAAAGTAAATAATATGATAGTTAATTTAGTTCAGTAAATATACAAAGAACAAGGAAGGAAAACAGAGCAAAACAAATTACCATTTTATCTCTAAAGCTGTTAGTGAGTGAAGTTGGAAAAGGAAGACTTTGTAAAATTGATACTTTTTTTTTATATTAGGAGAGGAAAGTGGGGCTTGACAAATAAGATTCTGATACAAGAACAATACTGTTAAAGAAAAATGATCATGGTGAAATTGAGTATATAAAATTATCTGCAAAAACAACAGAAATGGAAGAGATTACACAGTGGTCTTATATTAGGTGTAAGTCATTTTAAAAATTTTATGATGTTGCCCTTTTTAATTTATTCAACAAATAGTTTTTGAGCACCTGCTCTATGTCAGACATTGTTCTAAGTACTAGGGGTAAAAGCAGTGGCACAAAACAGATGCTATCTCAACCTTCCTGTGGCTCACATTCATTTCAACTAATATTTTTCAATTAATCAAAAAACATATGTGTACTCACTTCAGCAGCACATATACTAAAATTGGAATGATACAGAGAAGATTAGCATGGCCCCTGCACAAGAATGACACACAAATTCGTGAAGCATTCCATATTTTTAAGAATGAAATTAAAAATACTCTCTAACATCATATACAAAAATAAACTCAAAATGGGTTAAAGACCTAAATGTAAGGCTGGATACTATAAAACTCTTAGAGGAAAACATAGGCAGAACACTCTTTGACATAAATCTCAGCAATATATATATATTTTTAATTAATTAATTAATTTATTTTTGGCTGTGTTGGGTCTTTGTTGCTATGCGCAGGCTTTCTCTAGTTGTGGCGAGCAGGGGCTGCTCTTCGTTTGCAGTGCGTGGGCTTCTCATTGCAGTGGCTTCTCTTGTTGCGGAGCACGGGCTCTAGGGTGTGCAGGCTTCAGTAGTTGCAGCTCGCGGGCTCAGTAGCTGTGGCTTGCGGGCTCTAGAGCGCAGGCTCAGTAGTTGTGGCTCACGGGCTTAGTTGCTCCGCAGCATGGGGGATCTTCCCGGACCAGGGCTCAAACCTGTGTCCCCTGCGTTGGCAGGCAGATTCTTAACCACTGCACCACCAGGGAAGTCCCACAATATCTTTTTTGATTCACCTTCTAGAGTAATGAAAATAAAAACAAAAATAAACAAATGGGACCTAATTAAGTGTAAAAGCTTTTGCACAGCAAAGGAAACCATAAACAAAACAAAAAGACAACCCACAGAATGGGAGAAAGTATTTTCAAATGAAGAGCCCAACAAGGGATTAATCTCCAGAATATACAAACAGCTCATGCCACTCAATATCAAGAAAACAAACAACCCAATCAAAAAATGGGCAGAAGATCTAAATAGACATGTCTCCAAAGACAGACAGATGGTCAAAAAGCCCAAGAAAAGATGTTCAACATCACTAATTATTAGAGAAATGCAAGTCAAAACTACAATGAGGTATCGCCTCACAATGGTCAGAATAGCCATCATCAAATATCTACAAACAATAAGAACTGGAGAGGGTCTGGAGAAAAGGGAACCGTCTTGCACTGTTGGTGGGAATGTAAATTGGTACAGCCACTATGGAGGACAGTATGGAGGTTCCTTAAAAAACTAAATATAGAACTACTGTATGATCCAGCAATCCCACTCCTGGGCATATATCTGGAGAAAACCATAATCCAAAAAGATACATGAACCTGAATGTTCATTGCAGCACTATTTTCAATAGCCAAGACATAGAAGCAATTTAAATGTCCATCGACAGAGGAATGGATAAAGAAGATGTGGTACATATATACAGTGGAATATTACTTAGCCATAAAAAAGAACAAAATAATGCCATTTGCAGCAGCATGGATGGACCTAGAGATTATCATACTAAGTGAAGTAAAGTCAGACAAAGACAAATATATATCACTTATATGTGGAATCTAATTTAAAAATGATACAAATGAACTTATTTACAAAACAGAAACAGACTCACAGATCTTGAAATCAAACTTATGGTTACCAAAGGGGAAACGTGGGGGGAAGTGATAAATTAGGAGATTGGGATTAACATGTACACACTACTATATATAAAATAGATAACTATGGACTTCCCTGGTGGCGCAGTGGTAAAGAATCCGCCTGCCAGCTCAATATTAAAAAAACAAACAGCCCAATCCAAAAATGGGCAGAAGACCTAAATAGACATTTCTCCAAAGAAGACATACAGATGGCCAAGAAGCACATGAAAAGCTGCTCAACATCACTAATTATTAGAGAAATGCAAATTAAAACTACAGTGAGGTATCACCTTACACCAGTTAGAATGGGCATCATCAGAAAATCTACAAATAACAAATGCTGGAGAGGGTATGGAGAAAAGGGAACCTTCTTGCACTGTTGGTGGGAAGGTAAATTGATACAGCCACTATGGAGAACAGTATGGAGGTTCCTTAAAAAACTAAAAATAGAATTAGCATATGACACAGCAATCCCACTACTGGACATATACCTAGAGAAAACCATAATTCAAAAAGACACATGCACCCCAATGTTCATTGCAGCACTATTTACAATAGCCAGGTCATGGAAGCAACCTAAATGCCCATCGACAGACAAATGGATAAAGATGTGGTACATATATACAATGGAATATTACTCAGCCGTAAAAAGGAACGAAATTGCGTCATTTGTAGAGGCGTGGATGGATCTAGAGACTGTCATACAGAGTGAAGTAAGTCAGAAAGAGAAAAACAAATATCGTATATTAATGCATATATGTGGAACCTAGAAGAATGGTACAGATGAACCAGTTTGCAGGGCAGAAATAGAGACACAGATGTAGAGGACAAACATATGGATACCAAGGGGGGAAAGTGGCAGCTGGGGGGCGGGGAGGTGTGATGAATTGGGAGATTGGGATTGACATGTATACACTGATGTGTATAAAATGGATAACAAGGGCTTCCCTGGTGGCGCAGTGGTTGGGAGTCTGCCTGCTAGTGCGGGGGACATGGGTTCGAGCCCTGGTCTGGGAGGATCCTACATGCCACGGAGTAGCTGGGCCCGTGAGCCACGGCTGCTGAGCCTGCGCGTCTGGAGCCTGTGCCCCGCGGCGGGAGGGGCCGCGATAGTGAGAGGTCCGCGCACCGCGATGAAGAACGGTCCCCGCACCGCGATGAGGAGTGGCCCCCGCTTGCCGCGGCTGGAGAAGGCCCTTGCACGAACTGAGGACCCAACACAGCCAAAAATAAATAAATAAATAAATAAAGTAGCTATTAAAAAAAAATTAAAAAAAAAAAAAGGATAACAAATAAGAACCTGCTGTATAAAAAAATAAATAAAATAAAATTCAAAAATTCAAAAAAAAAACAAAAAGAATCCGCCTGCCAATGCAGGGGACACAGGTTTGAACTCTGGTCCGGGAAGATCCCACATGCTGCTTAGCAACTAACCCGTGCGCCACAACTACTGAGCCTGTGCTCTAGAGCCCGCGAGCCACAAGTGCTGAGCCTGCATGCCACAGTTACTGAAGCCCACGTGCCTAGAGCCCGTGCTCCGCAACAAGAGAAGCCCATGCACCGCAACGAAGAGTAGTCCCCAATCACCGCAACTAGAGAAAGCCCACGTGCAGCAATGAAGACCCAATGCAGCCAAAAATAAAAATAAATTAATTTTTTAAAAAGAAATTTAAAAAAATAGATAACTAACAAGGACCTACTATATAGCACAGGGAACTCTACTCAATATCCTGTAATAACCTATATGGGAAAAGAATTTGGGGACTTCCCTGGTGGTCCAGTAGCTAAGATGCCTTGCTCCCAACGCAGGAGGCCCGGGTTCAATCCCTGTTCAGGGAACTAGATCCCATATGCATGCCGCAACTAAGAGTTCAAATGCCGCAATGAAAGATTCCGCATGCCGGACCTAAAGATCCTGCACTTGGCAACGAAGATCCCACGTGCCTCAACTAAGACCCGGTGCAGCCAAAATAAATAAATAAATAGGGACTTCCCTGGTGGTCCAGTGGGTAAGATTCCGTGTTCCCAGTGCAGGGGGCCCGGGTTCGATCCCTGGTCAGGGAACTAGATCCCACATGCCACAACTAAGGAGTCTGCATACCGCAACAAAAGATCCTGTATGCCGCAACTAAAGATCCCACATGCGGTAACAAAGATCCCATGTGCTGCAACTAAGACCTGGCGCAGCCAAAATAAATTAATAAATAATAAATAAATATTTAAAATAAATCTTTTAAAAATCTTTAAAAAAAAAGAATCTGAAAAAGAATGGGTATATATGTATAACTGATTCACTTTGCTGTGCACCTGAAACTAACACAACATTGCAAATCAACTATACTCCAATAAAAATTTAAAAAGAAAAAGCATATGTGAAAAAGGTAACATATATCTACCCTATGATCTGGCAGTTCCATTGCTAGGTATTTATCTAGGAGAAATGAAAAACATGTGTTCACCAAAATCCTCATACAAGAATGTTTATTATACCAGTTTTATTTATCTGTAATAGCCCCAAACTGGAAACAGCTCAGATGTCCTTCAAAAAAAGAATGGATAAACAATGGAATTCTACTCAACAAGAAAGAGGAATAAACTGCTGATACATACGATGCATATTATATTGCATGGAAGAGGCTGGTCACAAAATTTATATACTATATGATACCATTTATATAAAATTCTAAAACAGGCAAAACAAACCTGTGGTGATAGAATTCAGATCAGTGCTTGCTTCTGGGAGTGGAGGTGTGGACTGACTGGGAATGGGCAAGAGGGAACTTGCTGGGATGTTAACAGTGTTCTGTATCTTAATTAATCAAATTGGGACTTCTTTTATAAAGCAGGAAGTGTACTGAGGATTGTAACCATAGAGGTAGTTTGCCAACCACATCCAAGCATTATCTTTTCCTTATTGGAAAGGATCATGCTTTGAACACAAATTGTATTACTTATTCATTCAGTTGGCAGTCTTCATACAGAATTTTTTAGCAAGATAAACTACTCTGGGGTCTCATAGTTATACTGAATAGTTAACAGTTATACTGAACCTTTCATTGTAATTGTAGGGGGTCTTCTGCTTTTGGCCATGAGGGAATAACAGAGTCTGGAATTACCATCCCACTGTAAATGACTAGAAGACTGGACAAAAATATATACTACAACTGTTATCAGATATTGGGCAATAGCTAGCACAGGGCTATGATTCCTGAGAGAAGAAAAACAAACACTTCTCTATTCAAGTTTTATCACAGGAGGTAATTTTCAGATCATGGTGTAGGGAGAGGAAACCCAAACAACCCAGTAGTCTTACTGAGTTGAGGAGACAGAGACCAGAATTTGGGGAGGCTGAGGTGACTAGAATTTGCTGGGCAGATTACCACAGAGGAAGGAGCTCTGCAGAGAAGGAACTCCAGAAATTAAATATATATATATATTTATTTAGGCTGCGCCGGGTCTTAGTTGTGGCATGCGAACTCTTAGTTGTGGCATGCATTCGGGATCTAGTTCCCTGACCAGGGATTGAACCTGGGCCCCCTGCAGTAGAAGTATGGAGTCTTAACCACTGAACCACCAGGGAAATCCCAGAACTCCAGATATTTTCATGGCTGAATACCAATCTGTGCATACATAGGGTGAAACTACACATGGCCAGTCAAAGAATAATTTCTGGAAGAACAGTTATAGTGGAGTTGTTAGCCAAATAATTCCCAGAGCTCACATGGGGCCGGGAATCCAAGTTCGTACCAGCCAAAAAGGAGAGACCTTGTTGAATACTCCAAAGGATCATATCTTAGTAATGGGGCTAAAGTAGCTCCAAAGTAAAGGCTACTTTAGATCTGCCCTAACAAAACTTAAAAACTGATCTGCAAGCAGTTTAACTGCCTGCCAGAACAAAGTCCAACTTTCTTTTCTTTTTTTTTTTCGGCCATGTCCCGTGGCTTGCAGGATCTTAGTTCCCGACCAGGGTCCCTGCAGTGAGAGCGCTGAGTCCTAACCACTGGACCGCCAGGGAATTCCCAAAGTCCAACTTTCTTGAAAAGGGTACAACAAATCCAACATCCAGGGAGTTCCCGGGTGGCACAGTGGTTAAGAATCCGCCTGCCAATGCAGGAGACACGGGTTCGATCCCTGGTCCGGGAAGATTCCACATGCCGCGGAGCAACTAAGCCCGTGAGTGCGCCACAACTACTGAGCCTGTGCTCTAGAGCCCGCAAGCTACAACTACTGAAGCCCGTGTGCCTAGAGCCCGTGCTCCGCAACAAGAGAAGCCACCGCAGTGAGAAGCCCACGCACTGCAAGGAAGAGTAGCCCCCGCTCGCCGCAACTAGAGAAAGCCTGCGCGCAGCAGGGAGGACCCAGTGCAGCCAAAAATAAATAAATTAATTAATTTTTTAAAAATCCAACATTCAATAAAAAATTATTAGACATGCAAAGAAGCAGGAAAGTATGATCCATAACCAGGAGAAAAATTAATCAGTAAAAACAGATTGTAACAAAGATGATGGCAGAAGTAAAAAAGATGATGGAATTAGCAAATAAGGACATTGAAATAGCTGTTATGAATATGCTTAAGGATTTAAGGGAAACATGAACATAATGAGGAGAGAAATGGAAGATATAAGACAGAACCAAGGGCTTCCCTGGTGGCGCAGTGGTTGAGAGTCTGCCTGCCAATGCAGGGGACATGGGTTCGAGCTCTGGTCTGGGAGGATCCCACATGCCGTGGAGCGACTAGGCCCGTGAGCCACAATTGCTGAGCCTGCGCGTCTGGAGCCTGTGCTCCGCAACAAGAGAGGCCGCGATAGTGAGAGGCCCGTGCACCGCAATGAAGAGTGGCCCCCACTTGCCGCAACTAGAGAAAGCCCTCGCACAGAAACGAAGACCCAGCACAGCCATAAATTAAATAAATAAATAAAAATTAAAAAATAAACAGGAGCTGTTGTTTAAAAAAAAAAAAAGAAGACAGAACCAAATGGAACTTATAGAAAAGAAAAATAAAATATCTGAAATGAAATTTTCACTAGATAGGATGAATAGCAATTTTTTTTGTGGGGTGGAGGGTGTCCCACACTGCACGGCACGTGGAATCTTAGTTCTCCGACCAGGGGTTGAACCCGCACCCGCTGCAGTGGAACACAAGTCTTAACCACTGGACCACCAGGGAAGTCCCAAGAATTAATAGCAAATTAGTGCCAATACTGCAGAAGGAAAGACCAGTGAACTTAAGTCAATGCAATAGAAACTAAAAGAAACACAGAGAAAAATGACTGAAAAAAAAAATCAACAGAGCCTCAGTGACTTGTGGGACAATATTAAGTAGTCTAGCAAACCTATCATTGAAGTCCCAGAAGGGGAAGGAAGGGAGCAGAAAAAATATTTGAAGAAATAATAGCCAAATTTTTTATTATAATTGTGTTTGTCATTAAAGACTGTCTCCTGCCAAATATGACAGCCATGAGAGAATACTGTTATTTCACCTTTATCGTTTAAGATGAATTACAGGAAAAATTATTAGGTTGGAGCAGTCACTTGAATTCACAGTAAATAATTGTCAATTTCAGCAGGATAGAGAAGGAAAAATAAGTAAGTGTTGGATTTGTGGTGGGTAGTGAATACTAGAAATGAATATTACCATTTACGTGCATTATATTGGCAATATGAAATGGAATATAGTAGTTACAACAGAGAATTCCTTTTTGATTTGACCTTATTTGCAATTAAAGTAAATCAAACTTTAAGTGGCAATATATGCCAGGAATGGATTTCTAATTTTCATGTTGTTAAAATATTTTGTATTATTATTTAGCGTCAGAAGAACTAACCATTGCTGGCATGACATTTACAACTTTTGATCTGGGTGGACATATTCAAGGTGAGATTCTGTTGCTTTGTTTTATTTAATAAAAATGTGACCATTATGTTCCAGTGCATGAAATCTCATTCTATTCAAAGAAAGCCAGAGTAGACTTAAAATTTAGGAGTTATTACCCCTAGATAAATGCTTTAAATGCAAAGGATGATTTTCATGGTACTCCAATTTAAGTCTGAATTGCTTTTGGTGGTAAAGCATATGAGTAAAATTTAGCCTCCATTCTTTCTCTGCTCCAGTCCACCTTTCGCTTACTGTCGTAATCATGTTATGAATATGTTATTGCTCTGTATGAAAAACCTTCAGTGGCTAACTCATTACCTGTAAAATAAAGGCCAAACTCACTGACCTGGCACTCAGGATCTCTATGATCTGATCGCACTTTACTTCTTGAGTCTTTATTTCCCACTATATCCTTTCCCATTCTCTTTACTCCAACCAAACCAAACCATCTTGGTGTTCTCCCACCTCTGTGCTTATGCCATCCCCATCTGCACATAGGTAACCCACCTTCAGGGCCCAGTGTAAGTCCTGCTGCCTCCCCTGAGAAGCCACTCCCAGCTGGGAGTGCTCTCAACTATACTTACGTAGCAATTAGTGCGTTTGTATACATATCTGCAAGTTTGGAACGACTGTCTTATTTCCTCTACTAAACTTTCTGGGACTGAAATCCTAGTTATTTTTTAATATCCCCAAAAGGACTTAGCAGTATCCACCACATGGTAATTCATAAATAATGAATATTACAAAGCCTGTGGTTAGTGAAAGCACATTTGAGACATATATCAATTGTTTAAAATATACATAAACTAATTCCTGGAATTTAATGATTAGATTTAGAACCTAATGGAGTTTGAGACTTCATTTCTATATTATTTTAAGGTGTATTATAAAACTGAAGTCAGAAAAAAAAGTTACCTTCCCCTAGGGTACCCCCAAAACTGTTTTCCCCTCTAAAAGAGAATGTCATGGCAAAAATTACCCTAATGGTTTCATAAACTTTAATTTCTCTTATGAGTAGAACAGTTTGCTTTATTATTTTAACTTAACAAGTCTGTACCCGATACTAATTTCCTTCTGTCACTGACTCCAGATTTATCACTGGCAAAAAACTGATAAACTAGGAATGTCAGAAAAATGAATACTGCATATAAGAAATAGTAGTGGTCCCTCCAATGAACTTAATGTGCATCCTTGTCCATTAGTAGCAAATATTAATTCTTCTTCTAACATAGGAAAATTGGGGCAGAGTGAAGTATTTGACTTGCCCACAATCAAGGAAAACCTGTTATTTCTTCTTTGGTCACCTGGAAAGATTTTGGCAATATTGGGTGAAAGATTAACTTGAGTATATAGTGAAGTAGCAGCAGCTAAGGGATAATTACACTTGATATCTTATTGGACTCTTCCCTCAAACTATCTGCTAGGTTTGACCAGCAAATAAAATCTAACTCCTGATTGTTTTTATTAGCTCGAAGAGTGTGGAAAAACTACCTTCCTGCTATCAATGGCATTGTATTTCTGGTGGATTGTGCAGACCATGAAAGGCTGTTAGAATCAAAAGAAGAACTTGATGTAAGTTAAATAATTAAAACTAAACATAGTTGAATCACTGGTAAGCCTGAGGAAATAGGTTGGATATGTAGGTATCAGAGTGTGGCTTTTTTGCAGCCTCTGATGTAACTCCTGACAATTTGTGGAGTTCTGAGATTATTCTACTTAGAATGTAGGGGGAGTAGCTTGGAGTAATTGTAGCTATTGAGGAGGTACTAATGCAGACCTCCTTCCTGAAGGCTTGGGCTCACTCTGTGCAGAGTGTGCCCTTGTAGTATATTTCATGTCTGCTACATTCCTGTAGTGGCTTTGTCTTAAGCCCCTGGTCCTCCTAGGATGCTGGTTTCTTTAGGAGTTAGCCAGAACCTGGAAATGGCATAACATGCTATCTTTGTCACCGCTCCCAGGAGTGATCAGGGCCATGTGTAGCCACCTCCTCTCCCGTCTCCCAGGTCACATGCTTCGTAAAGGGGCTCAGAAGCAGTAGGCAAGGTCAGTGCTAGATCTGGGTCCACAGAGAAAGCAGGTCCATGATTTGATGGAAGGTTGACCTGACCATGCCTCTGCCTAGAGCAAGCAAACAAGTACTTATTCATGTGGAAAAGTCCAGATAGGTTCTCTGGTCATGGAACAGGGTCAGGGAATTCCTGAGTTCCTACTTTGTGCCCGACACTGTGCATATTACCTCATTTAATTCTCAAATTAACTCCATAAGGTAGGTGGTACTATTGCAAATTCTCTTTGAACTTCAATGAGCCTTATTTATGTAAGATCTCACAACTCAAAAGCAGCAGAACTAGAAATGAAACCAGGTCTGCATGCTTTAAGTGTTGGGTCTATTCACAGAGTGAGCATTTACAGAAGGAGACTTAGGGAGGCAGAAGAATTGAGCTTTGGGTTTGTTGAGCTCACTTTAAAATGTAGGGAGAGTTTGCCAAAGAAAGTTAGCCAAACTGACGGGTATGATAGAGAATCAGTCCTTGATACCCATTTGGTAGCTTGTCACAATGAACCCTTTAGATGGTTTCATATCAACATCTTGTCGTTCATTTTGTTTTGTTTTGTTTTTTCAGTCACTAATGACAGATGAAACTGTTGCTAATGTGCCTATACTGATTCTTGGAAATAAGATTGACAGACCTGAAGCCATCAGTGAAGAGAGGTTGCGAGAGATGTTTGGTTTATATGGTCAGACAACAGGAAAGGTAAAAAAAAAAAAAGGAAAATTTTTGACAAGTGTGAATATTTCATTCAGTAGTATAAATATCTTTTTATTTATTTTTAATCTTCTGATATAGTTTGTTCCCACACTACCCCGAACAGTATCATGCTTATCGGTTTAATTGGTACAGTCTGGCTTTTTTTTTTTTTTTTAATTGGGGTATAGTTGACATACAACATTATACTAGTTTCAGGTGTATAACCAGATGTCTTTAAATTACTATTGTCCTACCTCATAAGCCCATTTTCATTTTTTTTCTTAAAAACTGTCATTTATACATTTGGGTCTTTTTTTAATGTTCTCATTTATTTTCTTTCTACCACTGAATGAAATGAAACCTTTTCTTGGTGATATCAAAAATGTCAAAGCCTATGCTTATGAGAAACTAAATGAAAGCTTTCAAAGTTTTATTTGTCATAATTTTTCAGAATTAGCCACTAAATAATATACTTGAATGTTTAAGCATACCAGTAGTGTATTTAGGCCCTCAGTTCAATGTTTAAGCCCTGAGTTCAACAGAGATAAAAATAAAATGTAAACTTGGCCATAGCAGTGTTGGGGTTTTCTGAACATATACTTTATAATAAGCTTTAAGACACATTATTTTTGCATTCATTTTTACTGGTATTTGTTTTGGGGAAGGACCTTAGTATTGAAAAATCCCAGAGTAGAGAAATATTGCAGCCTATGGAAGGAGACTCTTATGTTAGATGTGGTAGACTTTGGTCTATTTTCTGTTTCTTCTTTTTAATAACTCAATTCCACATTAATTTTTTTTTTTTTTTTGCCATGCTGCATTGCATGTGGGATCCTAGTTCCCCAACCAGGGGTCGAACTGGCGCCCCCCACATTGGGAGCTCAGAGTCTTACCCACTGGACCGCCAGGGAAGTCACTGCTCCACATTAATTTTAAGAAATGCCTTGTTTAGTCATAAACCTACTCAGAGAATGTTTGTTTTTAATATAAGTGAAGCCAGTTGTCCCAGGTAACTTGAATTTTTTCTAAGTCACAGATTATTTTCATTCTTGTGTGCCTCACAAGCTCACCTCTGTCCCACTGAGCAGACATCCTGTCCTCCAGTAGAGTGAGAGGAGACGTCCTGTGTGTTTAGGGGAGGGTACTCGGATGCCAAACAGCCGTGGCTTTATCACAGTCACCCTTTGTTCTAAGATGTACAAGCTGCAGTTCTCCTGGGGAGTGGAGCTTTTATTTCATTACGGGGTCATTCAACATAATGTCTATCTTCTCTTCTAGGGCAGTGTATCTCTGAAAGAACTGAATGCCCGGCCCTTAGAAGTTTTTATGTGTAGTGTGCTCAAAAGACAAGGCTATGGAGAAGGCTTCCGCTGGATGGCTCAGTACATTGATTAACACCAGCCGGCATCAGTTCAAGGTCTCACCATTCAGGCCTACTCAGAGATTTGATCACTCAACGTGCATAACTTGAACTCAATAGACTTGTTGGTTAGAAAACAGATGTTTTTTAGATGATTAATATTTTATCAACCTAATTTGAGTGAGAATTGAAGACTGATTCAAGTAAGCTGAATATCACAATGTAGCTTTCTAATTCCATAAAAATAATTAGATTTTACAGTTTATAATCTAACATTACCCCCAGCACCATTTTTAAAGAGCAACTTTCCAGACTACCTTTGAAGCACTTTTTAACAATATGAAACTACAAATGTAAACCATATTTAAAAGTTCATCATGTTAAACTTTTTATGTACTTTTTTGGAACTAGTTTTTAAATTTTAGATTATGTGTCCACCTATCTTAAGTGAACAGTTAATAATTAGCTTATTGATGATTGCATGATGCCTTACAGTTTTCATTATTTTTTCTTATGCAAACGTCATGCAATAAAGCAAACCCTAATGTTTGGCATCCTTATTGGGCAAATGTTTCATTTTAATGTGTCTTATCTGGCTAGTATGCTCTGAAATTTTGTATGTTTACTATTATCTATATGAGGGGGTTACTGGGAAAGGAGACTGCTTCAGAATATTTAGAATAATGCTTAAGTTCCTAGAGGCTTTTGCATTTTCCAGGAGACAAGTTGTGTTTGGTTGTACCTTATACCACATTTATCTCTGAATCATGTGTATTTTTATCTGTAACACTGCCATTACCAGTGCTGATGGGGTCCATGTCCTAGTCCCTGTGGGATCGGCCTTCTGCCAAAAAGCACATCTTCTGGTACAACCCAAGGTTAATTTTTGGTTTGATAGGCCCATTCCAGTTGTCTGATTCTGAAGTGCTCCATCTTACTGGTTTGGTATTCTGTGCCTCTTCACCAAAAGTAGTGACAGGCACCAGTCTCCCCACATTTAGAGGTACTCCCCAGTCTCTTTATACTTAATGGTACTCTCCAGGGCAAACGACAAGTAGGGTCTTGTGCGCAGTTTCATCGTGGAGGCGTGCATCTGAGGAAAAAGAGCCTATTCTCCTTCATTTGTCACTGAAATGTTTGGGGATTTTGCTCCTGTCCTACAGCTCTTTTGCATTTTGGGCATATTTTATTTCTTGGTGGAAAGAAAATGAATCCATGTATTTAATTCTCTCTTTTTTTAGTTATTCTCAGCTAGCTCTCACTTTATAGCACAAAAGGCTTTTGTTTTTAGATACAATTCTTGCCATGTGATAGTGTCTGCAAGCCTCATTGATAGGCTTTCTGATAAGATTTTAGTTAGCTTTTTAAAGCATTTTAATTTCCTGAGAAATTGAGTTCTTTTTTTCCATATGTCGGAGATTCCCATAATTAACTGAAAGACAAGTGCCAAATATTTATTTTTAAAGACTGTCAAACTTAAGGTTTCCTCTCTTGGTCATAAACCAAGGTTTTGTAGTATATTTAACCAATTCCATTGAGAATAGATTGCTCCAATTCCATCAAGAGTAATTTTAATATCAGAATTAGTGTTTTATCTAGCTATTGTCCAAATCAGAGTTACTGTAGTCCTTTCTGTCATCAATAATGTAATATATGAAGCAAATAAGGATTGAAGGATATGCCTGGAAGGAATTACCAGTTAGCTAAACAAACAAGGTCATTTCACCATGACATTTGGTTTTAGGAATTCACCTATTCTATTTCACTTTCAGCTTCCTTCTAAACAAAAATAAATAGCTTTCTCCCTGCCTAGAAACGTCAGTAGCACCATGGGAAAAGTAGCAAATGACATTTCAGCCTCTTGGTTTATTCTGCCAGATATATTTAAAGTACTCATTTTTAACATCTTGACTAGACAGAATTAAGCCTTATTAAAAGTAATTGCCTCTTGTTGATGGTACCTTTTCAATATTTACAGGGACATGCCTTTCTTCAAGTATTTCCTAGTATCTATTGTGATAATTGAGAAGTTAATTATTTGTGTTATAAATTGGTATAAAGGAAAAAGCTTACTGGTTTCTCTAGAGGGGATTTGCTTTCTGGTACAAAATATCTTGTTCCAGAACTCTCATTCTAGGTCTGTCACTGGGATCAAAGGAACAAAGTCACTTTGTGGACCACAGCTAAACTGTGGATATTTTCCCAATGATGTAAGAGTCTTATGGCCTGAACCTCTGGAAATGAAGCTGCACTTTCCTGCCAGCTCCAGGGAGATGGGCCTCGGAGTTGCCCAGCCATTGGGCTTACCATCTAGCTCTGAGAGCTCCTCAGAGCATATACACTGAGTCACTGCTTCCTTCAGGAGAAGCAAGTTAAGAGAATGCCAAGAAGCAGTAAAAGCACATGGGGAAAACATATACTCTGTATGTGCCTGTGCAAGTGTGTACATTTGCGGAGTAGTTTTTGGGTAAATGGTAGTATTGGGGACATAGGTTAATTTTGTTCCTCCCACTGTAAAGTGTGAAAATGTAATTAACACTATTGTATACAAGTTAAGATTGGATTCCATACAAATCAGGAAGTGTTCAAAAGATGTTTTAAAATCTTAAGTCCAAAACGAAAAATAGAGGGTCTCAGCTGGCTTTTATATTTTTAAAGAAGAGCTTCTTAACCTCACACCTGTTTCAATGACTGCTGTTAATTATACTTTTGTGTAACTGTTTAAATTGATGGATTCCAGTTTATCTTGGTGAATTTTTAGATTGAAGATTATAGCATTTTTAAAAATTGGGGCACAGATATTTCCTAAAGCATATGAAAAAATATTCTTCACCATTGGCTTAGTTGACCCAGTATCTTTGAGAGCCAAAGAAGTATGAATTCAGATATTGCCTGCATAGATCTAAATTTTAGTTTTGTGTGCCTGTGTACTTATACAAATTTACTGTGGTTTACAATGTATACACAGAACATTTCTTTTCTTTAGTTTTCAACTGGCTCACACTTCTGTGTAGCACTTTCCAGCACATAAGCTACTTGTAAATCATTAAAATAGAGTAATATTTGATAATAGTGTTTCTTGCCTTCTGCAAAATGATTTAATTAACCCAGCATTTTCACAAGTTCCATCCTTAAAAACAGAATACCTCTAGTTGACATGATTTGAGAGTTTCAGGAGACAGGTTTACATTTTCTGAAACTGTACTTGGTATGTGACTCAACGTAGCATTTCAGTCTTAGTCACTTACAGGACTGAAGTTTGCAAGACTTCTATTGCCAAATAAATTTTGACCAGAGTACCTTGAAAATAGCTAATATAAAAGGAAGTCTCTCAAAAAATCTTGTGTTGATTTTATTTAGAGTATATGGTTTGGATTTTTTTTTTTTTTCTGGCCGTGCCATGCAGCATGCGGGATCTTAGTTCCCCGACCAGGGATCGCCGTGTCCCCTGCATTGGAATCGTGGAGACTGCCAGGGAAGTCCCTGTTTGGATCATTTTAAACGTATGTAAAAGTTGGTGAAGCTTCAACAAATCTCCAAGAGAGCATGAAAAAAATAGAGATTAGCAAATATAAACTTCTGGATGCAAAATTAATAGGGAATTAAAGGTTTTCTATAAACATTAAAATTTTTTTTTTGTAATAAATAGTTAAGAGTTCAGAAAACAGTATACCTTCAATTAAGGACTAAATTTTCAAAGCTCCATATTTATATTTCTGGTCATTTCCATCATTGTCCTTTTGAAATGCAAATTAGTGCTTTTTAACCAGAAAAAAAGATGAAAAGGAAAAGAAAGAGAACAAGCTCTTAAAAATATAGGACTGTGCCTCTGTGTAAAGTGATTGGAATTTTGTTAAAACCATGTTTCTACTCTTGAACCCTGGAACCATTACCCCTCACATACCCCAGCTCACACCTGGATAAAAAGATCCCTGAGTATAAAGGGAATCTACAGAGTCTGTTGAAGATGCAATTTTGAACTAACTAATTTTTGTCCTCATAATTTAGAACATTAAGTAGCTAATATATTTAATACCTCTGATTGATTTTTCCGGGCTTTGACCACACTTTTAAACAGAATCCAAAGTAATCACAGTAAAGTAAGCAAATTTATCCAAAGTAAACTTTGTTTCAGGAGTGCCCCCACCCCAAATAGATCTTAGGACAGAAATGGGAAAGGCTTTTGAGTGATTTCATGCAGAATTATTTTCTCTGGAAAAGCCACACTGGAGTGGATGAATTCTTCTTCAGCAATGTATTTTAAATGAAGCGGGGGAATTAGATTTAATTTTAGTTTTAAATATTTCAGGGTAAAGGGAGGTGACAGTTCTACAGTTTCTGACATACAAGTTGTCCTTGAAATTGTTTTCATTATCAAGTATGAAGATTCACATCAGAATGGCCAACTTCACATGGGTTTCTGGATTCCCTGGTGCTGCTCCTAACCTGAACTCGTAATCAGTTGCCATACTGAGGCAAGAGCGCTCAGGGTGAATGTAGTCACATAACTTTAAAAGTGATCAAAGTGTTTTCCGTGGTGAGGCCTTCAGTATTTGACTGAATGCAGAGTATGTTGAAGTGGTAAGTCAGTGGTAAGTTTTTCATCACTAACCTTGTTTGCACTTTTGTACACCACTGCTTGCACTAGCATCTTAGTGTGAATTTTAACAATTGTTTTACAGTGTATACAGATTGTTAAGCATTAATTTATATAAAGATGTTTGTTTACCTTATATATTTTACAAAGAACAGCTATCATAGTTGGTTAAATGTCCTTGAATTGTGTTTGTGTGTTATTTGATTATGTTCTATTGTCCTTTTCACCCCCCTATGAATTTGAGTGTCAGTAATAGAAAAATAAAATGATTACCTGGTCTTTGAAACACTCTGGTGTCAAGTCCCATTTTACCATCCAATTGTAATTTTCATTGTGCTTATTAGAAATTTCTTGGACTTTGAAATTATCAAGATTATAGAACGTACCCTTTGTGCAAGGATTCCAAGGAACCTTTGCTTAAATTAAGTACCGAGGCCTAATTTGCCTTGTAAGACTGAAAACAACTCATGGGCGCATTGTAGTAGGACTTACACAATGCCAATTCAGTTGAAATGTGAAAAATAAGGCAGCTGGTTGGTTTATATCTACATCAAGGTTCTCTAGCTTAGTATGCATCGGAATCTCCTCTGTGTGTGTGTTTGTGGCCAGGGGGAGCTGGCCTTTAAAACACACACACACACACAAGAAAAAAATCCACCAAACAATTGTGATTCAGTAAATCCCGGGGTGGGGTGGAGGGCAGTAATCCGAATCTTCAACAAGGTTCTCAGGTTTTTCTGGTGCCAAAGTGTGTGGATTTTCATTTAGGAAAAACAGTAATATAACACTAAATACTAGTAACACTAAATGGTCATTGGCCAATCAGTGAAGAAAAAGATTTATCTTTTCTTTTTTTCCCCTGAGAATTCATTTATTAGTAAATCCTATGTCGATGTAACCTGTAGTCGGTGGTTCTCAACCTTGGCTGCAATTCAGAATTACCCAAATCCCAGGCTGCCCTCAGGAAGCAGACTTTTTTCAACTCCTCAGGTGATTCGAATGAAAAATTTTATCATTTTGTTAAGGATTATCAAGCTACTTTTGAGACTTAAATCCAAATATAAAACCTTTCTACAGCCATCCCTTTAACCTTCCCACTAACAGTGTGCAGGACATCAAGCTTTGTGCTAACTCTTAACATAAACAATCATGATTCTATTACAGTTGGGTCCATCAAATAGAGATTTAGTATGGACTCAAGTTATTTGCTGAACTGAAACTAATAGGTAGGTAGTGAATGCACTGGAGGGATAAATGCTAAGAAAATAAAGTCCAGTTTATTTAGCTCATTTTCTTGAATTTAGCTATATAATATCCCACTAGACTATCTGATATTTGTACTAAAGCTACAAGTAATGCAATGTCATAGCCCCTAAAAGAGTGTGAAAAGCACCTTTTTGGGAATAGAGGAACTAGGAAACTGTAAAAGAAGCCCTTTGGGTGGTGGCCACCATCCTCCTAATTGAAAGGTGAGAACAACAGCTTAGAAACCTGATGATTAACAAAGGTCCTAAAACAGGCCCTGTTTCTGCTGCATCCCTTATAAAGGGTTCACCTGGGGATTCAGTTAATTGACAAAGGTCAGAGCCTGTGTTTACAAAGGCTCTTAACTCAATTTATTTAAAATCAGACACCAAGACAATAATTTTCTGGCTATTATTTAGTAAACAAAGGAAGCCTTGCTTTGGAATGTGGATTTTGATTGGGGGCATTACGGTGAACCATTTAACATGTTTATTAAAGTCACTGTGACTTCAGTGATGGCACTATGCCACTACAAACAAGCTGGTAATGTTGCAAAAAGAAACTGAAGAGCTTTCTTACCTGACTGTATTGAAAGGGCCTGGGTTAATGGGTAACAGTCCTCCAGTCAAAAATCTTCACAGGTGTCATGTTTCATGGCTGGTAAAATAAACAAAGGGAAGAAATAATTGGAGGTGAGGTACAGGTGGACAGAGAAACACTTGGGGGTCAAAAATGGAGATTTAAAAAAAAAAAAAATGGAGATTTTTGTTTACTACTTTCTTGAGCTAAAAGGAACTGAATGTGAACCTCATCAGTGGAATTGTAGTCTCATTTCATCCGGGATTAGCAAAATCTCAGAAACTAGAGATTATAAACATTACCAAGTTACAGCACCATTTTTAGGGTTTTCTCCTAGCCCTTGGGTTTGGATTGAGCTCTCTAGATCCACCTCTTGTTTGGGAAGCCACGCCAGATTGATTGCAGTCTGGAGAAAAGCACGTTGACTTTCCTCCATTCTAGGGACTTCACTTTCGAGATCTGAATGGCCAAGAGCCCCTCTTTGGGTAAGGTGCAGAACAGGAGAGCTCCAGCCCTGTTCTGGGCCCCAGAGCTTATTTACAACTAGGGGCTCTATTGCATGGGGACACAGCTCTGACGGCTCCTGAAGGAAACCACACAACGCTGCTTTCTTTCCCGACTGCAGCAGATGGCAGCGGCACAAAGATATTCAGAGAACAGTCTGAGTCTTTCTCCACCTCAGCTTCTATGTGGGGCCAGGTTCAGAATCCACAGGCCTCTGGCAGTCGGGTGGCAGGAGGACCCCTCTTGGATTCTCTGGGGCCTCAATCTGCCTTCCATCTTTGGAGAAGCAGTGCCTGACCCTCTGATTACCTGGTATGTGGGCAGCAGCCTTTGCCCACCACTCCACGCGCAGGGCTGGGCTGGGCAAAATAGGAGGCGGGGTCCCTACTCACCAGGTTCTCTCTTTTTTTCTCTCTCTCATATACAAAACCTTACGTGTGGAAAACCGTTATCACCAGGGACTTTGCAAGTATTGTGCTGGTATTGGATTCAGGTTGGGACATTTGGCCTTACTTTCTGTCTGCCCTTCCACCAGTCAGTCAGCAGGAATTTCCTCAACACCTGCCTGCTGGGGACTGGCATGGAATGATGAAAAACGGGCAGAGATCTGCCCAAGGCACCATGGAAGGCAAAAGGGAAAGGCCCCCAAACACCATCGAGGTTTCTAGAAAAGGGGCACCAGAGCTGAATCTTGAAGGTGTATAAACTGGTTAGTGGAGAAGGGGTGAGAGAGGATAGTGCGAGCAGACAGAACAGCAATGACAGAGGCACAGCAGAAAAGGGCACGCTGTGATTTGGGGCCGGTGGAGCCCAGAGCCTGAAGAGGTGCTGTGTGGAGAGCATCTTAGACGGAAATGTCAGTGGAGGGAAAGACGAGAACATGAGGCCTGAACTGAGAAGGAGGCAGAAGAGCGGGGCTGATCTTTCCCATCTTTCAACCTGCTTCTCACCTGTCATGATAAGTAGGCTACTTCTAACACTGATTCCCAAACCAGCATTTTATGATGTATGACCATGTTTTCCAACCCAAGGCAGGAGCCGGGGATCCACCAGGAGAGCCTGCTCATGGGGCCATCAGATCAGGATACACTATTTGAAGCTGAGAACATCTGGACAGACTTGTATCCCCAAAATGCCACACTGAGCATGTGCACCAGAATGTGTGGCGCTGACAACGGGGAAGACGCATGTTTGAGGTCAAAATAAAACACAAGCTGGAGCTGTTGACACAGCTACACAACCTACAAGACATCGGGCTGAGGGAGTGGGGCTCCCTGAGGGTACTGCTGGGAGTGGGGAGCTGAGACCACATCTGTCCCTCTCTGACCCCCCTCTCCATGCACCTCTTACCTGGGACTGGCTTTGCCTGCACAGTGTGGGGATCTGGTGGTTCCATCCATCGAGCAGGAGAAGCGTAATAGAGTAGATGAGGGGAGTACCCTGCCTTCTCATCCCCTAGGAAAGTCCTGAACTTGAAAAGTCAGGTGGGCAGCATATCCTAACTCATCACACAGCCCAAGGGCTGCCCAGCGAACACTGGACTGGACTTGACTTCTGTGGCTCCCGGGCTCAGAACCGCCTGTGAATAGAAACATCGTTTCAGAGTGACAATTACAGTTGAATTTAAGGAAGACATTTTTTAATTTAATACAGGTGGCTTAGCAGTGGGTTGCTTATAAAGTGACAGGCTCTCTGTCACTAGAGTTCAGAGGCTGTCCTAGAGAAGGTGGTGGACAAGATGTGCTTTCCACCCCCCTCTAAACACTGAGGTCCTATCACCCTGATGCAGCTCCTCGGATGAGGGCCGAGTAGGACCCAGGACTGATGGTGCAGGTTGGTACTGGTCCCATACACCTCCTTGACCAGAAGGATGTGCTCCTGGAGGGCAGAGGGGTCCCTAAGATTTAAGCATCCCCTCTGGTTCCTGACGTCCCTACAGGGCACACTGCTCCCTTTGCCGTGAACCCATTTAGGAGTCTTAACGTTGGACGAGGCAGCTATCAGGCCCGTCCATGGCAGCTCCTTCCCAAGCCTGCTAGGCTTCCTTCTGTAAGCTGATGAGCATGAATATTACAGCTGGCATGTGGGAAACAAAGTTTTGTATACCAAGCACCTGTCGCCAGAACCGGGCAATCACCCAGAGTCCCAAGATAGCAGTTCAGAATATCCACAGGTGATGGTTTATTTTGCTGAGTCACTTTTCTTACTTGGCTTCTCCTGCAAACGCTGGCGCTCTTCTGAGTTTCGTGTTGCTCCCAACGTTCAGTCCCTAGCAATGGAACGTTCCTTCTTTGCAGAAGGAGGTGAGGGTGCGGGACAGGAGGAATTCGGCTACCTCGGGCCTCCTGGGTTACAAGGTTTCAGGATGGCCACCGAGGAACCGGGAATGCTGGGAAGGTGGGTGTTTCTCAGGCATAGGCAGCTGACCGGCACAGGCATCACGTGAGTGGCTTCCCTGATGAACACCAGGTGCTTACAACCCGCCCTTAGCCGGCCCCTCCCGGGCCGCACGTGGCCAGTCCCTGCCCTGCCCCCAGACCACAGGTGTCCTGGTTGGGCGTAGGAAGGCCCGTGAGAACTTGTAAACAGCGCGGCTTCACCTCTAGGATTCCGGGAGTCAGTAAACAAATCCCTCTGGTCTCCTGGCCTCTGGTCAGTCTGCCAGCGTCAGAGCGCCCTCTGCCTAAACCGCTGTTCCCCCTCCCCTCACCCAGTCAGTGGTTCCTCATTCTGCTCCCTTCACATCCTTGCCCACTTTGTGACTCTCAGCCACCCTGCATGGTGGGCCCAGCAGGAACTCTCATCCTCATTTGACAGATGAGGAAACTGAGGCCCAGAAAGGGCCAAAACACAGTCCCTAATTCTCCATTACCACAAGGCCCACAAGAATCCATTTCTAGTCACTTTCTCCTCTATGGTGTGTTCATGGATGAATTCCCTGGACCTGAACGGCCACAGTTAGCTAATGTTAACTGAGGATGGAGGGACAATAAGGGGGAATTGCCCACTGAACACAAACCCCTAGACCTGGGCAAGCCCACCCTACAATTGCTGTCACCCAAATCACAGAGCCCCCCCCCCCCCAGCCCTGCCAGGGAGGCCTCGGTCCCATTCCCAAGCCTGGAGGACGGACACCTCACCTTCCTTCCAGTGCCTGCAGGCCCTGCTCAGTGCTTAACCCTGTCACCGTCCCAACCGGACCTTGTGTCTCACCTCATGATCACACCCATGGCTAATGCTATGCTCCTACTGACCCCTCACCTGGTGACAGATGAATCAGCGGCCATGATGTCATTCTGATTGTGTGAAAGCCTGGAGCGTCTTCCTGCTCTTGCTCTGTCCAAGTTCAGTCTGGAGGCTCACGTAGCCCCCTCTGCCAGCCAGCCCCACCTCACCCAGCTGGCCTTAAGGTAAAATGAAGGGCCCCGGCAGGCTCTCACTTGATCCTCACTGACCACATCCTCTGACCATGGACCCTCCCCCCCAGGACCTAGAGAAAGCAGTATCCCCAACCTGTTCTCCCATTTTACAGATGGGAAAACTGAGGTACATCAAGTCAACGGCAGAGAGAAGACTAGAACCCTGGTTTCCTCAGCCTGGGTCAGACATATTTTCTTACAGCACTGTGCAAAAAACTGTGAGGGTTGGGTTAAAATAAAAAGAAGACTTGAGTTTGAGTTGGGGGGCCCAGGGGAGTCATGGGTGCTCTAGGAAAGGCAGAGAGGCCCAATGTGAACTCTTTTTTATTTCTTTTTTTTTTTTTTTTTTTTTAAATTTATTTATTTATTTATTTTTGGCTGTGTTGGGTCTTCGTTTCTGTGCGAGGGCTTTCTCTAGTTGCCGCGAGTGGGGGCCACTCTTCATCGTGGTGCGCAGGCCTCTCACTGTCACGGCCTCTCTTGTTGTGGAGCACAGGCTCCAGACTCAGTAATTACAGGCGCAGGCTCAGTAATTGTGGCTCACGGGCCTAGTTGCTCCGCGGCATGTGGGATCTTCCCAGACCAGGGCTCGAACCCGTGTCCCCTGCATTAGCAGGCAGACTGTCAACCACTGCGCCACCAGGGAAGCCCTCTTTTTTATTTCTTAATTAACAAAAATTTTTTGGCCGCACTGCGCAGCTTGCGAGATCATAGTTCCCCAACCTGGGATTGTAGCCGGGCCCCTGGCAGGGAGAACACAAAGACCTAACCACTGGACCGCCAGGGAATCCCCTCTTTTTCCTTTTTAATGTTTTAGAATGGCTTCTTTTTCCTTAACATTGTGTTTGTTGTTGCAGCAAAGCAGTCATACATTATTAAATGTAGCAGGGTTACTTTTTTTTTCCTATATAGTATTCTTTTTTTAAAAAAATTGTGGCAAAAAAACCACATATCATCCGGCATCAGGGCTGGGCAGCAGATGGCGTCCCAGATCCTACCCTGCAGGAGTTTCACAAGAACAAGGCAAGTTCAGGGTGGGCACGAGAGTCCCTCCCCGCTGCCACGCAGTCTGTGTGTCATTGCACATGGCTTTGGGACTATCAGGTTAAAGTTTGTCTCCCACACTGGCCTGGTCTCTGCACAGGGGCATGTGGTCATCCCAGAGTCCTCAGGGCCTAGCAGCTGATGCCCCGTGAGCGCTGAATCAATGTGTGCATGAACGAAGCGGGGGGAGTGGACACCTGGCCTCCCCTCGGATTCCTGTGCCACTGGCTCATTGGTAATTATTTTATATTGATTACAGGTTCAAGTGATCATATTTTGGATATAATGCATTAAATATGTTATGAAAATTCATTTTACCTGTTTCTTTTTACTTGTTAAAAATGTGGCTACTAGAATTACATATGTGGCTCACACTTTATTTCTACTGCACATTGCTGCTTTGGACCCACACGTACCTTGACCTCTCCTGCCCCACAGCTTTGCAGCTGCAGGCCTGGCCACGGAGCCCCTGCATCACTCTTCTGGAGCACTGTGGCCAAGTGGGCCTGGATTTGGGAGGAGGGAGAGGCTGGGGTGCCGAGCCCAGGGCAGCTGGCCCAGAGAGCTGACAGCCCCAAACCACAGCTAGGGGGGCTGGCCGAGCAGGAGCCCCCTCAACCCTGGGGCTGATCCACCAGCACCTCATGCTGACTGCGGTTGAGGATGCTGAGTGAGCCCTTCTCACTCTCAGCTGGATGCCCTGAAAGAACTCACACAGCTCTGTCAGACAGGGTTCCCAGGTCCCAGCAGCAGGGATGTGGCCCCTCAGTGAGGGACACCTCCCTCCACAGGCGTTCAAAGCACATACACTCGCCCCAGGTTTCTTTCCATCACTTTTCTGCATCGGGGGGAATCACAGAACTTTGGATCTGGAGGTGCCCACGGGGACTTACCTTCTATTGCATCAGTGAGGAAATGGGGCAGTTCTCTGTGGTTAACAACTAAGTCAGCGGCCCCAGAAGCTAGATTCCTTGAGTCTCAATTCAAGCCCCTTTGCACACAGCCTCCCCTTGGGCTCTCAGAGGAGGTTCAAAACCCCTCTGCACGTAGCTTAATCCATCTTTGCGCTTGCCGAGCCCTCTACCCAGAGCGCTTGTTGTCCCTTCCTCCCAGCCAGCTCCCCTTGGGCGAGCAACTAGTTATTCTTCAAGTCTACATCGCCTGGAAGCCTGGAAGCTCCGGGAGGGCAGGGTCCTGGTGCCATCCACAGTGTACGACCCAGCACGCTGGCAGAACGAGATGTATGCTCAGTAGACTAATTGTCAAGTGAATGAATGAATGATTGAATGCATGCATGAACGAATGGTGTTGCTTCCTCAGAGTAACCTGAATGCACCCCTGCCCAATCAGCCCAGGCCTCCATGGTACCTTCCAGTTCCCTCATTGTGTCCCTGCTGGACTGTGAGCTCCCCCAGGGCAGAGATGGTGGCTACATTCCCCACACTTTACAGAGGCTGGTCCGGAGTAAGTACTCAGGAAATAATGAGTGAAAAACAAGCCTGGGCAAAAGCCTTTCCTGATCTAGGGACAGAGGCCCGAGTTTCCTCCCAAACCTTCCCACTGCCCCAGGTAGGTGGCTCAAGGGGTCCCGACTTTAACGCTGAACTTCACCTCTTACCAGGGGTGTGGCTTTGGGAAGCTCCATCATCCACTCGGAACTCCAGGGGACGACAGCAGTGCGGAGCAAATGAAATACGCCAGCCCCGGTGCGTACTGCGCACTCGCTACGTCCCTTGGGACACCCAGGGAACGCTCGCCGTTTCACTGAACCCCTACCCCCCGCCCCTGGTGCAACAGAGCCTCACACCAGCCAGCACAGAAAACATCGCTTTATTAACTGCGTTTGCCAACACACGAGGAGTGCAGAGGGGTCCTGAAGACACGGGCCATAGTGGGGGCTGGGCTCTGGAAGACCCCCATGAGTGAGCAGGACAGGATGGGACTGGGAGCTACGCAGCAGCGGCAACACAGAATCATGCAGGGCACGCGGGCACCGGCCACCCCCAGGCGGCCATACATTCTATTGCTCGTGAAGGGTAGCGAACATGGACAATGTACAAAAAGGAGAAATAGGTTTTTGCGTTAATGAAAAATACATTTTTTCTCTACAAAGGAATCTTTTCTAATACAAGAAAATAAATATTGCAACATAAGCCAAAAATAATTTAAAATTGCTCTTTTCAATATATTTTCAATATTTCTCTTGTATATTAACAAATGGCACATCACTTTCATTGAAACAAAGACAGAAGGTGTCTCCTCCTGCGACATTCATATCATCCCCCCACCCCGAGCCGATGTGGAGCACAGAGTGTTGTGCATCTGAGGGACAAAGTAGCAGGAAGTGCCTTAAAGAACAACCAAAGGTCCCAGACTCCAGCCTGACTCTTTGGCCAATGTGGCCAGCTGGGCCAGGGGCATGGGAAGTGGCCTCCCCAAGGGCCTTGCTACAGGCACCCAGGCCATTCTACAGAGCTTCGGGTATGGGCAGAGGTTGGCCACATCTGGCAGTAAGCAAGGAAATGCCAAATCCAGCTGCTGCCAATGTCTGTTAGAATCGAGCAGGTGATTCTCTAGAAATTGTCCCCCAAGTCCCATCGTGTGCCCATACACGACACACACAGATACGCATGCACTCGGACACACACAAGGTGTGCTCTGGAACAGGCTCACACATCCACAGTCCAACACCCATGTTTGGAAACCTGGGTGGCTTCTCCAAGGAACCTGAGACCTTTACACTGCAAATGCTCACACACTGTCACTGAGTCAGAGCTCGTTTAGTAAAATAAACCCTTCTACCTTTCTTCTCCTTATTTGTTCTAAAATACATTTATGATCCATAAAAATACTTTCCTCGCACATTATCCTCTCTCACTGTGATGAGGGGGAAGGAGGTGGACAGTGGGGACTGGGAGGGTGGCGACAGCCCGGATGAGTTCCAGAGCAGCTTCTCCCTCCCTGAGGAGGGCCAGTGAGTGTGGGCAGACACGGTCAAGCAAAAGATCTGCCTCAGCCTCTGGTCTGGAAAAGGCCTCCTGCCTTCTTCCCAGCTTCCCATCTTAACCTCCGAGGCGGCAAAGCCGTCGGCAGGCTGGAAAAAGAGCGAAGGGGCTGTGGCTAACAGCAGAAAGGGCAGCAGTGGGAACCGGTATCCTTGTCCTCTTGCAGCCCGGTGGACATCCTAGGGATGGACAGCTGCCAGGCAAGGACAGCTCTAGGGCGTGGCCTGGGAGACCCCGGCCAGCCAGCCTTACAGACACTTGGACTCCGTGCAGGATGTGGGCCCCGGGGATAGTTCAATCCAAAGCAAGAGCCAATCGGGAAGAGGGTCGGAATCCAGAGGCCGACTTGAGTAGAGCCCCTCTGAAGAGTGCTGGCTGCCTGGCCTGGCCCACCCAGTCCAGACCCTGGCCAGACCCACTACCTTCCCACCCTGGTTCTCTCCCTACCCTCACCCCCAGGGAGCCCAGACTCTGCCTCAGGACGGATGAAGGGTAAACAGGCAAGTACTGGGTCTACCGGACCCGAGCCATTCCTGGCACCCCCATCCCCCGGCAGAGTTTGGTTGTTCTTTAAAGCTCGTCCCTTTGCTTCCTGTGAGGTCAGACCGAGCAATCCAGCACAGACAAGGTTGTGGCCCGAGGTGACCCGAAGCACGGGGAAGGAAGGTCTATTCAAAGGCAGTAAACAGAGAATGGGGTTGGGACGCTGATGCTGACACTGCACTGGCCACTACTACCAAGGTGGGCGGGCAGGCAGACTAAACTCTACATGGTAGCTCATGCCATCCCAACGCCCAGAGTCCTCGAAGCCCACTCCGAGTCTGCTCCGACTGGACAAATCTGTCCGACCCTTTAAACTTAGTCGTTGTCTTTGTTTCCTGTTTTGATAAAATTCACATGAAACTGAGTGTCGATGATCATGCCACTGTCGTACCTTGAAAATTTGGAGTCGGGGATGGGTGCTCGAGCTGCTTCCCCATCCCGCTGATTTGCGCTTTGTGTGTCACGTGGGGGCAACCCCATGGTTAACACTTTTGCCACGCTGGTTTCGCCATCAGTCTCCTCCCACAGTGAGTCTCAGAGTTCAGGAGAGCTCACAGTGGGCCCAGCCCGGGGATCTGAAATCCAACACCAGCAGCAGAACAGCATCCTCGTCCAAGAGCTTGGGCTCGCCTCTTGGACGTGTGCAATGAACATGTTTCTATACTTGGTTGCTAAAGAGCTCCATTTAAAAAAAAGTCCAAGTGACAAGTTGTCAGGTCCAGGCTGTGCTGTGTTATGGTCAAAATATTCTTTGGCATCCACAGAATGATTCGACTGATTCACTGGACTTTTGCAAGGTTCTTGTTGGAGAAGTTCTGGCTTTACCAGTGGCAGAAGTGATCCACGAGTAATTCATAAAAGAAAGAAAAACACATTTTCACTGATTCCTTTTTTTGTTTGTTCCTGAGCTGTCACCCTGGGGCCACTCCACTGAAACTCCTCAGAGCTACTACCGGGGACCTAGAGGGGGGGGTGGAAAGGCAGGACGGTGATGGGGGGGAGGGAGGGAATGGCTGGGAAAGGGGGTTAAGGCTCGGAGGGAGAGAGAGAACCAGGAAGATCCATCAAGACTTAAAACAGCCCCAGCCGGCCGTCACTGACACGTCCTGGGCCCCGGGATCCCACTGCTTGTTGGAAAGAGGAGTTTCCAAAAGGAAACCGAGGAAGAAGCTCATCTCTTAGCAGGACTGGGAAACTTGAAAAGGCAAGTGGTCTGGTCTGGTCAGCTATCTGGGAGTGATCAGACCTCGGCCGAGACTGGCCCCAAAGGAAGGAAGGAAAGTTGGAGTCCCAGAGCGATTCTCTGCAGTGGGCGAGTCTGAGCCCCACGCCCCCCATCTGGGCACTGGCCCTCCCTCACAGCCCTCCGCCGGCACTGGCGGCTGGCTGGCTGGGAGTCCCCTGAGAAAACGGCACAGCTCAGGAAGGATTCTGGGAAGCCCTTCCCAGAGCCGCCGGGCTGGGCACTGGCAGGGGCAGAGCAGCAAGGGAGTGGAGGGTCACAGGGTGGGCGGGCAGGCCTCAGATGATGTGGGTTGATCAGGAACGGCTGTGGTTCCCTTGGAACCAGCAGGCCCTCTTCGCCCCCTCAGTGCTTTCTCGTATAAGCTCGTTGTGCTTGTGACAGTGAGTAGACTCTGGCTGGGTATCACTTATTATACTTCCTTGGGGATCAGTGGAGTGCAGCAGGACCCCCCAGATGGACCCCAGTGGGATTTGGGGGCAAGGTGGGACAGGCCCTGGGCTGGCCCATCTGCCATAATAATGCCCAAATGACACTCTGTGTCACCCAGTGGCAGCGGGCTGGAGTCCTGAGCTCTTCTTCACCTTGCCTACGTGTAGCCAGGAGCCCAGCAATACCGCGTGGGCCGGGCGGGGATGCTGCCGCGGCAGGGATGGTGCCACAGGACCTGGTGTGGTCCTTGTGGCCAGAGCCATGTAAGGAATCCTAATGTCCTAGGCCAGCACAGAGGAAAGACAATAGTGTGGAATTCGAAACTCTCTTTATATTAAAAATAAAACCACAACAGAGTGGCAGCCTCGAGGGTCTGAGACACTCAGCAGAGATTGGAAATGGCAGTTGTGACTGGGCTGAGGCCTCGTGGGCGGACCAGGGCAGGGCCCAGGACAGGGGTAGGGGGTGACTTAGGAGGCCAGTACCCCCATGCGGACCACCTCCTCAGCCCCTGCTTCCCGGGGACCCCGCTGCACCCCGCTGTCCTCGGCCTCCACATCTGAGTCGCTCATCTCCCCGTCAGAGAAGTAGCCATCAGTCTCAGTGTCAAAGTGTAGGCTGACCTTTGGCCTCTCGGCCACAGCAGAAGGCGGTCCTGTCCCGGCATCAGGCCTGGCACTTGGCGATCTCCGGGTTCCCCTGCTCTCGCGGGGCGGCCGGAGCCGGCCTGAGGGCTTGGGACTCGCCGTAGGGCCAGGCACTTGGACATTCGAGTCGGCAGCCATTGGGGCTGCCTCGTCCGGGGTCTCGGGGGCCAGCGGTGGGGGGCTCTCGGGAGCTGCTGGGACGGGACAGTCCTCGGCTGTAGGACTGGACGGCAGGTGAGAAGGCGTTCGCCGTGGTGGCTTCCTGGCAGGTGGCCCCTGACCCCCCTTGCCGCTGCCAGCATCCTGGCCCCAGGGCTTCTTGGGGGTTTTGTCTGGAGTCGTCCGTGAACCGGGCCCATCCTGTGGTGGTTTCTTCTTGGCAGGCAGGCGGGTGCGGCCACGGGCCTTCCTGGCAGGGTCGCCAGGTCGCAGTGAGGGGTCCCGCATGAAGCTCAGCAGCGTCTCCTCGTCCTGCAGCAGCTCCTCCGACAGCAGCCCCGGAGCAGGGTCCTCGCGGTGCCCATTGTTTAACGACCACATCGCTCATGGCCATGTTCTCTGCCGTGATCTGCACCGACTGCGCCAGCCAGCTGTTGAAGAAGGTGCCGTCGATGGGGAATGAAGTGGACAGGCCTGGCCGAGGGGAGAAAGAAGGCAGGTGAGATGCCAGCAGGTGTGTGTCCCACTCTCCTTCAGGAAGCCCTCTCTGACCCTCCCCTGCAAGCCACCGTGCCTTCCTCCCTCTTTCCCTCTGTGCTAGACCCTGTTGAGTTATCTTGTTTCGTCCAACCATCCTGCCAACACTGCCAAAAAGCAGGCTCCACACCAAATACCCATCTCCCCAGAAGGACGTCCTGCTCCTGCGACCGGCTTCACAGTTTGAGAAGCAGAGCGTAAAGTGAAAATGTGGGCTCCCTGTTCAAAAATTATTAAGAATTTCAAAGTGGCAACAGCAGAGCATGAAACCAAGAGAGGGTCCTTCGAGATTGCACAAGGTGGACGCCCAGGCCTGCCCATCACCCTGTATCCTGGGGGCATTAAGGGATGGAGGAATGGAGGAAAGCGCCCTCAGGCCACCAGGGGGCACTAGATTTTCATGTGCCGCTTCTCAGAGCTTCCAAAGCAGGTAACTTGGATATGGGCATCAGGCATGAACCGGATAGCAAGGTGTATCTGGGTAGAGGGTCCCTTTTGGATGCCAGGGCCAGCTCCAGCTACGGGTCCTCCCTCCTTTACTGAGGTCTTGGGAGGCGGCAGCTGGTGAGACTGGGCTTCCCATTAGATATCAAGTTGTTTCCTTCCTGAGACTGAGGAAAATAAAAGATGACCTGGGGCTTCTACACTAGAGGTGAGGTTGGGAAGGGGACACCACCCCTGCCCTGAGAAGTGCTCTAGAGGAAGCATGTGACATCCTAGGAGACAAAGCCCAAGGCTGAGGGTCCCTCTAGGACTGCTGTGCTTAACGGGGCAGCAGTAAATAGGTCTGTGACAGTGAGATGGGCTGGGCCAGGGCCACTCCTATGGGTCTCTCTGGGTGGCTCCCAGAAGATTTGCTGGGGCAGAAGGGAGGCCCATTTGAGGACATTCTGGCAGAGGGGGACAGGGACGGAGAATTATGGCAGGCCCTCACCTCCCAGCATGCTGGGCTCCTGGAAGGGCCAGGACGGCCTAGCAGTCCCTGAGCTCTTGGGCCCAGTCTCCAGTCTACAGAAGAGGAACTCTCAGGACGCCAGATCCCAGTCTCCTTTATGGCTGGAAGGAGTGCGTGGGCAAGCAAGGGCCTGGCTACCCCTCTCGGGTGTCCCACTCTGCAGCAGGGATGCTGGTGGTCCCCATGGCCTTTCGTGGGGAGCTGCAAGTGGAGTGATGGCATGAGCCTGGCTGTGTGCACCAGGCCACTCACCAAGCTGCCCCAGGACTGAGTCGGACCCTGCCTTCACTTTCTCTTTCTTCTCGGGGCTGCCCTTCGGACCCTCGCGGCCTTTCCTTTTCGAGTCGCTCTTCTTGCCCTTTGCTCTCCTCCCAGACCGCTCTGCGTCAGGGAAAGAGAGAGCAGGAGGGAGATGGTTACCCCAAGCAGCCCAGCCGGAACTAAGACCACTGTGTGGCATCCAAGGAGTCCTCCCCATCACCCAGGGCCTTGCCTTCTAGGCCACCTCCTCCTGCCTCTGTGGTCCAGGCTCTGAGCCATGTGGGACCTGGGATAACTGGGGCTCCAGTGAGTCAGGGAGTAGCTAGTGTGGGAGAGAGGGGTAACTGCCCTTGAGGGGCTTGGTGAGGGGCACAGGGCCACGCGGAGGGTGGAAGACCGCTTTGTAGAACCTGGACTGCGGTTTGATCTATATGGCCTAAAGATCTCAGCACAGAGTCCTGGTGGGTGGGAAGGCTGGAGGTGAGTGGACAGGGCAGGGCCTTAAATGCCAGGCCAAGGAGCCAGACCTGAAGGTGGACAGGACACTCTGAGGAGTCAAGAGCCTTGAGTTCCCCTCCTGACACAGTGGTCAGCCCCCTTGAGCAAGTCCCCTGCCTTGCTCTCCTGGTCTGCTTTGATGGGAGACTCAGGGTACACATCTGGCCCTCATATCCTTTTAGTCCACGACCACATGGGTCTGGGGAGCCGTAGAACACAATGGAGCAGGGGAGGGACATGTTGTGGTGGGGAGCTGCCAGGAATCTTCTCCCAGCTTTTAAGCCAGAGGCTGGAGGGCTTCCTGAGTAAGCGTTTAAGAGAAGGTTGAGGAGTGTGGCCCCAACTCCGGGAATCTTCCCAGCTCTGCTGTTAATTCCCTGTGTAACCTCAGGCCAGGCCTCAGTCTTCTCATCTATCACATGGGATCAGTGCCTAGGTACTTCAGAGAGAGGCTTCTCAAGTCCCCCACTGCCCTCACCATGGTCTGAGCTCCTTCCAAGGGCACAAGACCTTGCACATATGACCCTGGCAACCCCTCGGCCTCACTTCAGACATTTTCCTTCTGCCCTAGTTGCAGATATGCCAGTTTCCTTCCAGTTTCTCTAACAAGACAGCTCTGGCCTCCAGGTCTCCAAATATGCAGTTTCCTTGCCTTGTCCTTCACCTGGTTCAGCTCACAGCTTAAATACACCGCCCCTGGGAAACCTTCTCTAGCCCTCTGGCCAGACAGGCCTCAGCAATATGCCTGTAGCCCATGTCTCACCCCACGGGTCAAGCGTCACAACACTGAGGGCACCAGCTTCAAGCAGAGGCAAATCGGTCTTCTCTCCAAATGCCCTGCCCTGACCAAAAGGTGGCCTGTTGCTGCCACTCAGGTCTAGGAGCTGCGAATGTCTCCAGACTCAATGCGGGGATGCCGACCCTCCAAGCTCCTGACCATGGTTCTGGAATCCTGTGCCTGTGAGCACTGCACACCTTACCACTCTCCGCTGCCTTCCTGCAGTTGAATGTGTGGCCATAGTGAGTCCTAAGAAGGCTGAGATGTTCCGGCAACACCACCACCAGGAAGCCATCCCTGATACCTCTGTCCCTGCACTGGCACCAATGGCAGCCCCTTGGACACCACTTTCCTTTGTCTTTCCAGATGGTGAGCTCCACGAGGACAGGAAGCCTGTCCATTCAGTCCATGGCAGAGTGCTCGCAGTGCCCGGCACAGAGCCCGGCATCCTGTCTACACTCAATCAGTGCTCGCCGAAGGAACCGACAGATGACAGGGAGCCTGGAAAGGTCGGGCAGCCAGGAAGCTGCCATAGTCCTTGAGGTACACGGTCAGCCCTGACCTCTACATGGCTGTGACCCACCGTGACCCAGCACCTGTCCTGGGAAGTGCTGGCCAGAGTGGGTGGTGATTCCAAAGCGCAGTCGAGGCAGCTCAGCTCTTGGGCAGGGGTGGGGCAGTAGCAGGTTCTCAGTCATTGGCTTTGGTGGTGGCCCGGCAGCTCTCCTCCCTCTACTCCAGGCCCAGCCTGATCCATAGGCTGAGCTGGCAGTGGCAGCCCCTGGCTTAAAAATCTCTCCATCCAGCTATTTCTGCTGCATACAATTCAACATTAGAGTACCATTTTCTGGGCTATGCACTGCCTTCCTTAACATGTAAACAGTCCAGGAAGGGCCCTGTTGTCCGGCAATATCCACAACTAATAAGTAAGAACACTGTCAGAGCTTCTTTGACCTTTGATTTCCAGATCTGTTAAATGCATGTGATGGCAAAAGCATAAGACAGAGGGAAAAAACTGTTGGCACAGGGCCTGAATCCTGTCAGACAGGGTCTGGGAGAACAAATACACAGGTCCTCTTCCACCTCTGGGGCAGCTGCCTTCTTCAGAATCGAAATGCAGGCACACAGGGGTTCAGGGAAGCTCACCAGCTTGGGCCCTTCCTGCCCCAGCACCAGCACAGAGCCGCTGGGACTTCTGGTTTGTACCTGTTCACGTGCAATTTCCTCCTGAACCACTATGGCCCAGCACTGCCTGAGCGTCCTGTGAACCAGAAAGCTCCCCGAGGGCAGGCCCGATGCCCACATTGCATCTTTGGCTCCTTGCCTGCCAACACACACCTAGGACCCCGGCAGGCCCCCGCCTGGGCCTACTAACTGGATACAGAGGGTAGGGGTGGGGGCCAGTGGCCCCTGACCCTGTACACATGCCACAACAGGCCCCGAAGATGCACAGCCTCCCTGGGACCCAGCCCCTTGAGGGTGTGCACAGGAGGGGTGGCAGCGGTGGGCAGGGGGGGCGCCTACCTCGACACAGATCCTGTTCAATAAGTTTCATCTGCAGGTGGAATATCTGCTCCTGGAGTTTGCAGATGGCGTGTTTCGTTCTCTCGCGCCTTGTCACCATGTAGCACAGATTTCTAACCTGAGGAAACACAAGAGAGGTTTTCCACCTTACTCACAAGCAACCACCCCGACCTCCCAGCTCTGAGGGGCCACCGCTGCCTGACCTGCCCAGGACATCTGGGAATCAATACCCAGGCCCTGAATGCATCCTCAGCCCTGAGCTGCAATACTCTGATCCAAAACACGGGGCCAAGGCTGTGTTTTGGATCAGAGCCAGCAGGGAGAGCATCTGCGGAGCTCGGGCTGTCGACTCTGCCTTCCTCTTCTCGGCCTAAACTTCCAGGCTGAGTCATGCCAGCGCCCAAGGCCCTTCCAACGTGGCTGCCCTGCCCTGTATACACAGTGCCCCAAGGCTTGTCGGGGCCTTGAGAGGTCACCAAGTTCACCCCTTGGCTCCTGTCCAAGGCTTCTTTCCATTGAAGAAACTTCAGCCACAAGCACCCGGGCAAAAACCACCCACCTCCTATCCTGAGACACGAATGACCGGCACATAAGTAGAGAGAGCTCCAGCAGAACAGCTCTGAACGGACAGGCTGTCCCTGATGCACTGGGGTCCAGCCTGCAGCTGACCCGTGTCCACTTGCTGCACTGGCCCTGAGCCAGGCCCACAGCTGCTCTGGTCAAGGGCCCAAGTGCACTCGGCCATATTTGCTCGGCTAGAGACAGAACTCCTCAGGGGGAAGGGCAGGGCCTCTCTGACTCCCTTAGGCCAGCTAGGAGGAGCCCCTTAGGGCCTGGGAGACCAGCTTGCTTAGCCCATGGGACAGGGCCCACCCTGTAGCTGGTCTGGAAGCACCTGAAGGATGGGCCACGTTGCTCCCTGTCCACCCGGCACCTCCCTCTGCCCAGTGTGCCATCCCCCTCCGGCTGCTCCCAGGGTGCATCACACCTCCGGGAACAAGACCAGGCCTCCTCCCCATCAGGACACTGCCTTGCTCTGGCACTGTCTTCAGCTTGGTCACAGTCTCCAGCAGCAACAGGGACAGCTGGCCAGAAAGTGCGGACTGGAATCCTGGGTCCCACCAGATTCTACCTCCAGCTGGGTTCCGTCTTCAAGGCTGAGTTCAGTCTTCATATCCTTAAACTGCCTGGGCATGACTTGAGAGTTCCAGAGCCCTGCCTGTCGTCGTGACCATCACTTCTACTGCCCTGGGGTAGCCGTTATCAGACCTCTCTGCTGGCGTGGCCCCCTCCTCTCCTTCCTGAGCCTAGTGGTGAAGGAGACCCCGAACACCTGAACCAGGCTAGCAGGCCTCTGGAGAACAGGTTCTGCACAGACTCTCAGCACACTCCGCACCCCAGCCGAGACTGTGAACACCAGGCTCTCCTGTGGCCAGCACCTCCCCAGGGGGCAGCCACCTGGCCCAGCTGCCCTTGCTCCAGCTCACTGGCACCGTCTGACTTCTCGCAGATCCTGGACTCCTCCCACATGTCCCTAAGCACAGGCTTGTGTTGGGCCCTGGGCTCAGCTGCGAGCAGTGCCACCAGGGCCCCTTTCTTCTGAGAGCTTGCTGCCCAGCAGAGCAGAGAGATGCTGACCAAGTACTGACCCAGGCAGCCCTGACCCAGACTTGGGGGTGGGGAGAAGGTTCCCTGGAGAAAGGGGCAGATAGGCCAGGTGGGAGGTGATCACAGAGGGGCACAGGCTGAAGACAAGAACCCAGAGTAAGGCCAGGTAGGGGAGAGGAGAGCAAGGCCTTGTGGCTAGAGTGTCAGGCTCTGAGGCCTGACTGAGCCAGGTCAGCGGGAACTGTGGAGGGATTTTGGTGGTGGTGGGGACAGGGAGCAGGAATGTGTAAGTTCTGAGACCCAGGAGTCATCCTTAAGGACCCAGCTCCCCCTCATCTGCTCCCACAGCTGATCCATCAGTATGTCCCATCAGTCCTTCCTGGTGAACTTTTTTTTTTGGCCGCCCTGTACAGCTTGCGGGATCTTAGTTCCCTGACCAGGGATCGAAGCCGGGCCCATGGCAGTGAAAGCGCGGAGTCCTAACCACTGGACTGGAATACCACAGGGAATTCCCGTTCCTGGTGAACTTGACTCCCTCCCATCCCAACAGCTCCCTCCACCTCCTGGACACCCCCATCATCTTCACCTGGATGGCCAGCTGTTTTCACCTCTCTGCTATCCTGGAGCAATATTCTTGAAATACAAATGTAAATCTTAAAATGTAAATCCTCCTTCCCTTGAAACCTCCAATAGATTCTGCATTGGGTTGAATGGTGCCCTTTCCCAAAATTTATGTCCACCTGGAACCTTGGATGTAATTAGTTAAGATGAGGTCACATTGGATATGAGTGAGCCCTAAATGCAATGACTAATGTCCTTATAAAAGGCCATGTGAAGACATACTGAGAGAATGCCATGTGATGACAGAGACTGGAGTCATGGGTCTACAAGTCACAGAACGTCAAGGGTTGCCAGCAACCACCAGAAGCTAGGAGAGAGGTATGGAGGGTTTCAGTCTCAGAGCCTCTAGGAGGAATCAACCCTGCCAACACCTTGATCTAAAATTTCTGGCCTCTAGAACTGTGAGAAAACAAATTCATGTTGTTTAAAGCCACGGAGTTTGTAGTACTTTGTCGCAGTAGCCCTAGGAAACAGATATAGCTTTCTCCCTGTCACACTTAAAAAAACCAGAGCCACAGCTCAGAGCCTTGCCCAATTTGACCTCCCACTGTCATCTCACAGTCTATGTCCCATGGTTCTCCAAGCTCCAGCCGCACTGCCCTCCAGTCCCCTTCTTTCTGTGTCCAGCCCACTTCTGCCTTGGGGCCTTGATATACATTCAACTCTTGGCCCCAAATGCTCTTCAACCCTCTCTTCCCAAGGCTAGACCTCATCCTTCAGGTCTTGGCTCAAATATCACCTCCAGAGGGCATTCCTGTCCACCACATCTAAGCAGCCCAACCTTATTCTCCTCATACCCTGGTCTCTTTCCTCCTGGCAATCATGCGGCCAAGTGCGCATGGGGACAGTAGGGATGAAGAGAGGTGGATGGATTCGTGGCTACTTTGGAGGCCTAAGAATAAACCAGTCAATATATCCAGCCTAAAAACAGATCAGCCAAGGTCTACTTCCTATTAAAATACAGATATAGTTTCTTTCTTTTTTTTAATCTTTTCGAAACACTAGAGCAAGGTTTCTCAAGGCAGGCTCAAATGAATTACTGGTCAAGATTACCCCCAAATCCCTGGGGTGGCTGGTTAAAAATACAGATTTGCAGGCTTGGGGGAATATCAAACTCTCTGGAGGCGGGGGCCCTCAAGTATACATCTTACATAGCACCATGGAACCTGAGAACTACTGTCCTAGGCCGAGGGCCTCCAAAGTGAGCTCCATGGGCTGTTGATTTTGACAGCTCATCACAGTATAGGAAGAAAATATTAGAACTTCTAGTGTTGGGGGGTTTTTTGGTCCTATTAGAAATTCTGATTAGGTTTGCTTTTATAATATACCATGGAAGATATAAATGAGATATTAAAAATACAATATATTGGAGGTAAATGCTCAATTTTCTTTCCATGATAAGGGTACCTACATTACACAATCACTAATGTCTGGAGATTCCTGCTACGGAAGATTCTGTGAGAATCCCAATGGTGCCCGCATTCTTTGGTTGGTACTTTGGTCACATTGTGACCCCTTATTCCCACTTCACCCTGGAATCATCAATTACTTCTCTAATTTCTCCCAAGATTCTTGGTAATATAGCTACATGTTACTGAATGTTGTTAAAATTCCTCTTCCTTGATGGCTTTTGGGGAAAACTATAGATACCACCTTAGAAGCCCACCCAGGCTATCGGACTCCTTACATTGTTTTTTTCTAATTATAAAGGCAAAACGTTCTCTTTAAAAAAAAAAAAAAATCAAAGAGTACAAAAAAGAATCAAGTGGAAAAGTCCCCCTGAACTAGAGCAGGGATCAGTAATAAAAGCAGGTTTTACTTTTTGATAAAATTGTTCTGATAACAGCAAGTTTTGCAAAGAGAACCTGGATGTGGGCTGAGGTGAGGAGAGGAGCAGGGAGGACTCCCAGCCAGTTATCCTGAGCTAGAATGGACCAGTGTAGGGGGCATTTATGGAGCCCGGGGAGGTTGTGGTGGGGACAGGGCATACTGGGCACGAGATGCTGGAGCTGGGGAGGGAGGTGTGGGCTGGAGCCAGCCTCCTGATGGGGAGTAAAGCTGTGGAGCAGATGCGCAATGAGAGGTCAGACCTAGTGTGGTGAATGACCACTGGGACCAAGGAGGATTCAGAGAGGGAGCAGAACTGGGGTATCGGGGGGAATCTGGTCAGAGCATCCACAGGAAAAGTGTTTCAAGACCAAGGGCATGCTTGACTGTGGCAACCACTGCTGAGAAGGCTGGGGGATGAGGATGGAGAAGCGGGAGATGGAGGCTGTAGGTGGCCCTGGTGGAAGGTTCTGGAATATGGTGGTGGCAGGAACCTAGGCGGAGTGAGAAGCAAAGAAGTAAAGAACAGTGAGGGATGACAGAAAAGGAGAGAGTAACGAGGGTGAGAAACCCATGACTAGAGGGACATGGGGAGGGAGGACTTGTTTTTGAAGATGGGAGAAGGTAAAATGAATTCGGACAGTGGAGGAATCCTGGAGACGGAGAAGGGGTGAAGACAAGATAGATACTCCTGTGCTGCGGGGTGTGGGCTGGAAAGAGATCCCTGGGGGGGCGGGGAGGGGAGGACATGGGAGAAAAGGGCAGAGAATGGGTACAGAGGGCACCACCGGGCAAGGAGTTGGAGGGTTCTGGTCTGAGGAACAGGAGGTGAGGTCTGCTAAGAGACGGGAGAGCCCTGAGGGAGGGGGGCAGGGGTGGAGACAGGTGGTAATGGGGGGGCCCAGAATGCTGCTGGCTACTGTCCCAACAAGGCTGGCTGGCAGGCACCCTGGGGGGCTCACCTGCTCACTGCTATAGGATCACTCCTGGTGGGCTGAGTGCCTCCTACTGGGTGAGGCTCTGCCCGGGGTGTGGCCTTTGCACAGGTGCAAGGGACTGGCAGTGAGCTAATGCCACATGGGGTGGGAGTGAAGAAAGCAGGGGACAGTGAAGGAGGAACTGAGCAGGGAGAATGGGAGGCTGTGGTGAAGAAGGGGGATTGGGGATTTGGGGCTACTGACCCGAAGCAGTTGGAGGGGGTGACAGGGTTTGAGTGGGTAGAGGGGCTAATGGGTTGGAAAAAATCCTAGAGTTGGGAGCCATGGGGTTGACAAGCTGGAGGCTGGAGGCCACGGCTGCCCGGGACAAGATAGGCTTTGGTGGGAGGTCAAGGAGACACAACCCAGGCACTGAGGACAGAGTAAACGGGGTGTGACAACTGCCGAGAAAACAGGTGGCGAGTGTGGGGGAGGGCAGAACCTTCCTCTCCTGGAGAGAGCTATGGGGAATGAGGCTGTGGGGAGTTCCTACATGTCCATCCCCTGGGGCGTGTGTGTCTGAGAGCTGCCCCTGCCCTCTCGGCTCCTCTCAGGCCAGGTAAAACCTTCAATAAACTCCTGGTAACCAGATCCAGAGCCACAGGCAGCGAGGCCCCGCGTAGCCCAAACTACCAGCACGGTTGCTAGGGGACACCAGCCGGTGTTTGTTGGGCTGATCGCTGATCATCAGTGCTGCAATTTTTTGGTCAGCTGTGAATAACTCTGGGAGGCTGCAGTGGCCATGCTTTCCTGTGCTGCCTGCCACAGCTGAGGCCCAAGGCTGAAATTTTAGGAAAGCACATCTTCTGGGCTGACCGTAAAATGGGATTTCATGCTGGTGGTAGCATGACCCCTGCTTCTCTCAGCAAAACTCCTGCCTTGGGAGGCAAATCAATCAGGGAGGATGGGGCTTCCCTGGTGGCGCAGTGGTTGAGAATCTGCCTGCCAATGCAGGGGACACGGGTTCGAGCCCTGGTCTGGGAAGATCCCACATGCCGCGGAGCAACTGGGCCCGTGGGCCACAACTACTGAGCCTGCGCGTCTGGAGCCTGTGCTCCGCAGCAAGAGAGGCCGCGACAGTGAGAGGCCCGCGCGCCGCGATGAAGAGTGGCCCCCGCTCGCCGGAACTGGAGAAAGCCCTCGCACAGAAACGAAGACCCAACACAGCCAAAAAATAAATAAATACATAAAAAGTTAAAAAAAAAAATCAGGGAGGATGCATGATTCCTGGGCCCTAGCACTGGGCCTGCCCTTTCAGTCCTCCCTGGAGCCCGCCGTCTGAGCAGCCCACCCTTCTAGGAGACAGAACAGCAACAATAACCACCCCTAACAATGGACGGTAGTGTGCTAAGCTCTGTCCCCCCATCTTTCCTGGGATCTAAGGTCAGCTAGATCCTTATTCCCATTTTACAGGCAAGGAAACTGAAACTCAGAGAAGTAGAAACTATAACTCAGAAGGCACAGAGCTGGAAGTGCTGGAACTGAATGTAGACCCAGGCTACACACAGCCTCAGTCTCAACCCCTGCCTTGAATCCTCGATGGATCCAGCCCAAGCTGGCGTGGTGCCCAGTGACAGGCTGGATACTCTTGACTGTTGGCACAGGGTCATGGTCAGAGACTGGGCCTGCTGGCCAGGCCACCAACAGCCATGGTCCTTGCAGAAAGCCTCCCCCATGGCATAGTTCTCGGCCCTGTTCACTCACTCGAGTCACCAACGCATGGCCGTGAAAAGATCTGAGGCTGGACCGGAGGGGGTCAACTGGCACATGGCTGTCTGACCTCCTCTCCTCAGCCTGCCAGGGCTGTGTACTCCCTGGCCTTGCACTCAGCTGGTGCCCTTCAGCCCAGCCTGGAGGCTGCTGGAGAAGCAGCATTTTGACAGGGCCCTCCTGAGCCCTAAGAAGCTGCACAGACTCCAAGGCTGGCCCTGCCTCCTCTTCCTGGGGAAGAGTGGACCAACTCACACCTGACTTTGGAGGGCTTTGTGCCTCAACCAAAGGCGTCTGTGAGGAACAGACCCAGGAGCCCCAGAGCTACCTCAGTATCCTAGCCCATGACAACCTCAGCCCCTGGCTTCACCTGTACCAGTTGACAATGGGGTCGGAAGGTCGGGGGACTGATAAGGGGGTACTTTTGCCCAGGAAATGTACACAATAGAGAATAAGCCAACAACTCTCTGACAAACTCCTCCCCTATTCAGGCCCCAATTCAACTCAACTCTAGAAAACACACATTCCTCCAAGGCTTTCTTCACCTCTCTGAGCCCCACCTTCCCCATCTGCTCCTTAAGGGTGGCACTATCTACCTCTCATCTCTTTTTCCACGATGATGGTTCAATAGGTGAGCCCGTCCCCTGACCTCTCCACGCAGCCTAGCCAGGGCCAGACATGTGGGCTGAGCAGCACAGACCAGGGAGGTCAGATGTGCTGAGTCGTTTGGAAACAGGAGGGCTAAAAGCAGGGTGTCTGTACTCAAGACCCTGGGGGTGGAGACTCAAGGGTGGCCTGAGGACAAGTGTGGAAGCAGCTTTGGTCTCGAAGGATTTGTACCTGATGGCCCTGGGAGACAGGAGGCTGGGCTACCCAGGAAGCGGTGACTGCAGTGTAGGTGGCCTTGCTCTCTGTCCTGGCTGGAGCCGTGGACATTTGGTGACCCCCCTGCCCCCCCACCTTCTGACCTGGTGGCAGGCTGGCTGCCAGGCAGTAAGCTCCCTCCCAGGCCAGCTGGGTCATTTCCACGTGACCAGGCATCAGGGCAGATGCGTGGGGTGCAGGAGGGTGGAGAAGCTGGGTCCAGTTTCAGAGCCTCCACCTCCATGCCCTCCGCCCCGCCCCACCCAGCCCACAGCACAACATCTGCTGAATTGCTCTAACCAGACTCGCCAATTGAGACACGCCTAAGCAAAGCAGCTTGCCTTAAGTCACACAAAGCCCCCTTGATGCTTCCACCCCGGCTGTTTCCCAGCATGGCCTGGGGAGCGGGTGGGCATGTGAGTCTGTGTCTCCCTGACATGACCCCTCATACTCCGAATCCTAGAACTGAATGTCCCCCAGAGGAGAGGCCAGAACAGCACTTGGGGTTCAGAGGACTGGATCAAGGACTTGGAACACCCTGCTTCATCCTTGGGGTGCCCCCAACTTGGGGGGTGGTACTTTATCAGCTGGAGGAGTCAGGGGAGGGGTACCAAAAAAGCCAAGTTCCACAGAAGGCAGGATCCTTTCCCCTTCTTTCTGGGAGGAACAGCAGGCATTAGAGGCTTTGGGGGGCCTCCATGCTCTAGGAAAGCAACTCTCACTGGTCCCCAATCTCCACGGCCCAGCCCAGAACCGAGGTGTCTGCACATCTTCCACATCTCACTCAGCCCCCAAAGCGATGCGCCTGGACCAAGGCAAGATCACCTGCCTCCCAGGGCACAGCTGAGGGCTTTTGGCCAACCCACTCACTCCATCTGGGCCCTGTGATTCCACCTCCTGGGTGAGCGTTTGGAACCTGCAGCCACAGCAGGACAGTCCCAGCTTAAAACACTTCTGCAGCTTCCAGACACACTTTGGTCCACCCACCCAGCCCCATCCTTCCACTCCACACAGGCCGCTGCTGGTCTCCAGCCCACCCTCACACCCCGGTGCCTCTGCTCACACCGTTCCCTCTATCCAGCACCCCCAGGAGCTGCACTCACACCTGTCTTCCCTGCTTTGGCCCAGCACGTGCTTATTACACTGATTCAACTCACTTGTGATTCCCAGTTCCTCCCCTGCCTCCGACTCCAAGCAAAGCACGTGTGTTGGGACCAGGCAGGGCCCACAGAGACCACTAGGAGTCAGAAGCTTGGGTCCTTGCCCCAGCCCTGGTGTTTCCCAGACTCACAGTCCTGGCAGGGCCCCCACCCTTCACCAGGCCTGCAAAAGGGCTGGGACAAGAGGGACTCAGAGACTCCAGAGCTGGATCCTCCCCTGTTCTACAAACTCTCAGTTACCCCAACCCTGTCTGAGAGCGGGAGGCCCTCAGCGCCTTGGCCAGAGCTCACAATTTGAATCCTGGTGAACCACGGCTGCTCCAGGGCAGCGAGGGAGGGGTGGAAAGGCCTCCTGGGCTGCCCACCGGGCAGGCGGGTTGGGGGGCGGCAGGGGGACTCACTCTCTCCAGGTCCTGCCGCAGGTGCGTGAAGAGCTTCAGGCGGCGGTAGAGGACGTCCTGCTCCTGCTGGGCCAGGTTGTCCACCTCGTCGGTCTTGGGCGTCAGCAGTGGCTGGTTGGCGTTGGCTTTCCTCTTCAGCTTCCAGTACTGGTAGATGAAGTCGACCAGCGCCTCAGCCAGGTCCAGGCGCTCGGCCACCTCGGCCGGCTCCACCAGCTCATAGAAGTCTTCCTCCAGCTGCTGCAGCCGTTGCTTGCGCAGGGTCACCTTCTCCAGGTCCTCGCTGGCTGGGCTGGGCTCCACGGGTTCGGACGTGGTTTCACCCCGTGGGCCCCCATCACTGTGCTCCTGGCAGAACGACTTGAACTTGACCTCGTCGTTGTCTGCTAATATAGTCCTCATTTCCAGGCTGTGGTCAAAGGCGCATGTGACGTGGAATGCCGTGACGCAGGAAGGCATGGAACACTGGAGGGAGAGGAAGGGCAGGGTGAGGTATGAAGGGAGCCCTGGTGGGAGGGAAGAAGAATGTGGGGCATCCCCCAGGGTTACACTGAGAATGCAGAATGCTGGTGAGACCCTAAACAAAATGGCACGGGCTGCCAACATCCTGCAGGTTGTGGAGGGAGTCATGGAAGATGGGAAGGGGGAGCTCTGGGGGAGCTGGACAGCATCATGTACCCTGGGGAAGTCAACAATCAGATGACTGACAACCCCTCTGGGGACAAGCTGCATTTCTGTGTGGACAATGACTTTGGATCTGAGGCATCAAAAGAAAGAGGCTGTTGATGGGTCCCTGCCTCCTCTACTCCTGCAGTGTCATCTAAGACGGGGAGTTATGCCCCTCCCTTGTCCTCTGGGAAGAGGGGCTAGAGTTGGGTCCCTTCCTTCTTCTCCTGTCCAGGCAGTTAGGGCCAACTCAGGGCCTGGGTTACCTGGGATGATGGCTGTGGGCAGCTGACAACTGTTGCAGCAATAACCCATCGAAATATTAGTGGCCGTTTACACTGCACTCACAAACTCTGAAAGTATTATAAATGGGTAGAGGTACATCTAGTGTTTACAATGACAACTGTTCCTGAAGAGACAAGGGAGAGAAAGGATGACCCTCCCACTTCCCAACCTATAGGCCAGGAGCATCAATATCACATGGGAGCTTGCTAGAAATATGCAAATTCTCAGCCCCACCTACAGATCTACAGAATCAGGACCTCTGGCGGGTGGGCCAAGCAATCTGTGTTTTAACAAGTCCTCTGGGTAATACTGATGAGCCCTAGAATTTGGGAACCGTTACTGTCAACAAACTAACACAGCCCTGCCCTGTGTAGGGAGAGCCTGTTAGCTTAGTTGGAGGAAAAGTTTGATTCTTACCCCTCTCACATGTCAAGTTTGACATCAGAAGAGAGGTCAACGTATTTATTCAGCCCACAGACCCTTGCTCGTGGGGAAAGCCCCCTCAGTACTGTAACGGGGTGGTGAGCCTGGCTCCCCAGGCCTGTGCCCCGTGCCTAGTGGAACTAGGGATGGAGGAGTGCCTGGCAGGTGGGGTGCTGACTCTGGTCCCTGTCCGAGGCGCATCAGTGCTTCTGTCTGTAGCACCATGGGGCAGGTGGAGGGTGCTGGCAGTGGCCTGTTTTACAGGGTGTCCCAGACACACCCCTCTGTGTAGCTGGCTCCTACATGGGCTCCCGGGCAGCAGCGGGGTGAAGGGGCTGTGTACCTGGATGCAGGTGCCCGTGCACTCCTTGCAGAGGCTGCAGGACAGAGCCCAGCGGCTGGCTGGGATATGCGAGATCTTGGTGATGGGCTCCATCTTCTCGGGGCACCCGATGCTGACCTGGGGCAGGACACAGGGAGCTGCATCAGGCCTCTCATCCCCAGCCTGCCTCCAGGGATCACCTAAATGGGGGACCCATCTGCTGAAACCAGGCGGTGAGCAGACACGGCAGTGGGAGAGTCCCAAGTCCTTCCTGGCTTCCCAAGTTGACCATGGAGTGAGTGTTAGTGTGTGCTCTATAGCGGCTAGGCTTAAACTGTGACTGGGAGAGTGCGCTTCCGTGTGTGTAACTGACTGAGTGTATGTGTGCCTGTGACTATGTGAGTCTCAAGACAGAGATGCTTCCATGTGCAGATGAATACATGCAAGGTCCCCCTCTCTTCTGTACCTCAGGCCTTTGTTAATAGCATCTTCAGAGTTCTTATTAGAACTTGAATTTATTTTACTTATTTTTCTGGGTGGTGACTATAGGTCCCCACGGTAGGATCTCTTCCTGGGGACCTCCAGGGCTTTCCTGGCCAAGGGGGATGTGCCTTTGTTTAGCCCCTCCTATGGAGACAGGGCTATAATCATGCCCGTCTCCTGGGCACAGCCCACTCCTCAGCCCCAGAGGCAGGGTACATTTGCCTTCCTACTGCCCATGCCTAAGGAGGGAAAAAGGGCCCCTGTCCAGAGATCCTGAACCAAAGAGCCCCCATGGTAGGTCCTTGTTGATCCTCTGTGTCCCTGCCGTGCCCAGACCAGGTATACTCAGAGGTAGTCCCAGACTTCAAGATGCTGATGTGGCAGCAAGTGACTACTGCTGACATAACCACTATGATCACAGAAACCTGTGATGTGGGTCCCAGCAAGGACTTTCAGACTGCGAGCCCAGGAAGGGGAGGGGCCACCTGCTGACAGGGCCACCTGGCTTGCTTCCGGGCACAGGCAGCATTGGAGTGGGGCCTCATTCTGGGTCAGGGCACACAGCAGGGAGAGGGCTGAAACGCCAGTGAATGTCAGCATTTCACATTTCAAATAAGACAGGAGCCCAGGGCCTCTGCTAACTCACTGTGGGCCCAGCCCATCGTCCATGGTTCCCGCCCCCCAGCCTAGACTCAGACCTGGGCCCACCTCCCCCCATTCCAGCCACAGCCCTACTCTCCGATTTTAATCAGGCTCCCCACCTGATTTCCTTTTAGGTCATTTGGCTTATTTTCGTTTTAAAAAAAGCACTTGACTTTGGTTGGGACCACCGCCTAGATTTGGGTAGACCCACAACCTACTTTCCCCTAGAGTCGGCTGCCTGACTTCTGTCCAGCTCTCACACCTACCACCTGGATCTCCCAGTGGCTCATAATCCCATTTTCCCATGGGAACAGCCACCCAAGTTCTGCCTAGGTCCATGGGTGAAGTTCCCTGTGGGCTGCTGCCTGAGCTCTTCCCAGGCTCGACACCTGAGATCCGCCATTTAACGTGGCCCATCACCTTCTTTTCCTAGTGCGCTGCCGTCGGGGTTCTGAGTTCTGTTCAGACCCACTTCCCCATGGCTGTGCCCCAGGGCCGCCCCAGCCCCACATCTGCCCACCTCAGGAATCCACAGAGCGCAGCTGACGTGCACCCACTTGGTCCCACTTCTAGTGGGCTTCAAGGCTCCTCCTCGCTTGGGGCAGAGCAGGCACTTCGGCTGGACACCCAGGGCACACGTCCGGCACAACCAGCTGCCCGTGGGCACCTTGAGGATCCCGTAGCATGCCTGGGGAGAGATCAGGGTGGTCACAGGTCAGAGGCATTGGCCAATCCGCGTCTGGTCAGCATTCGGCTACAAATAGTCCTAGCCCCAGCCCAAGCTAGGAGCTACAGAGTGACACTGCTACTCATCTCTGCCAAAGAGATCTCCTAAGGGACTATAATGCAAGGGCCCCAGGGATTCTCTTTGCGTGGGTTGTGCGCTGAAATTTCACCATCTCACAGTCTTCTGTGAAAGGGCTCAGCTCTGCCCTCTGCTGGGAGGACAGTCACTTCAGCAGAGGTTCCTAATCAGTGATGGATTTCAGGGGCATCCATGAACTCCCTTAAATTGAATACAAATTTGGGTATGTATGCTGCCTGAGGACAAGGCCCAGAGCTTTCATCTTTTTTCACAGGTATCTGTGATTGGGCACCCTTCTGGTAATGCCTAGGGCTTATGGACCTAAGAGCTGCTGGGTATAAGGGACGTAGATGAATGAGGAGGGTGGTGCACTGCCTACCAACCTGCCAGCCAGGTGAAGCCCTTTTAAGCTCCCCGGGTGCTATTCCAGCAGAAGTGGGTAAGGGAGGGCCTCAAAGTCAGGGCCAGAGTGGGTCCACTGGGTTCCAGTCAGGTCTTCTACATCTTCTACAAACAAGGCCCAGAGATGCCCCAGACCTAGAGCCTTGGGGCCCAAGATCAAGAGGGGAGCCTAGTCAGGCGGCACCTGGTTTATAATACCAATAATGTTAACAAACACGAACAACTCTTACCATACCGTTCTAACCAAATGACTCATAGCAAAGAACTTAATCCTCACAACAACTTACTTTTATTTACACTTGAGGAAACAGAGGCTCAGAGAGATTAACAAACTTACCCAAAATCAAATAGCTCGCAAAGGGCAGAGCCATGGTTTGAAACCAGGTGGCCTGGCTCCAGGCTCTGCCCTCAGTCACTACACCGTGCTGCCTTGTTGTAAGTTCAGGATGGTGAGGAGCAGAGGAGGAGCGGGGTAGGGTGTTCAGTGGGGGGAATCTGAGGGAGGCCGGCAGGAAAGGACAGAAAGACCATCCAATGGGCGTTACTCAAATCTGGCTGAGGGGGCTGAGCCGAGGGGCCCTGGGTATCCCTGGCACCACGGGCACTCACGCCATTCCCTTCCACCCCCTCGCCCTCCTTCTTAGGGGCCCGTGCCCACAGTGCTGCTGCACCCCTACAGCCAGGGTGACCGGGTCAGGCAGGGGCCTGCCCGCACAGCATGGGGACGGCGATGGGGGCTGCCTACCTGGTGCACGCAGACGTTGCACTTGTCGCAGAAGACCATCTCGTTGCCATCTTCACCCTCGGGAGAGCGGCACACGTCACAGACGACATCCTCATCATACTCGATGCCCAGCCCCTCCTGCGTCTCGATGGCCCGCGCCATGTTCTGGTGGCACAGAGTCTCCAGCTCCTCCAGCACGCGCTCGAGCGTCAGCTCATCCAGCTCTGGCCTCTCTGTGAGGACAGCAGGGCAGGGTGTCAGGAGCCTGGCCTCTCAGGGCAGATGTACAGGAGGGTTTCCACCCATTCACTGGTTGCACTATCTCAGGACCCCAGCTCCATGGTCCAAAAACTGACTGGGCTGGACCACGCAACCTCAAAGGCCCCCGGGGCCTGGTGTGGTGTTGTGACTTCAGACCCTGCTTGTGACCACACACATGCTTGTGTACACACAGATACCATGGAAGTGTCTCTGGGATGCAGCCGGCTCCGTGGGGAACCCACTGCTTGAGCTATGTGTATGGGGGGACCTGGGAAGGTGGCTGAATATGGCAGAGCTGGCCCTTCTTGGGACGTGGTAGGCTCCACCCAGAAGGCCCATACCAACTGACCCTGGCCCCATTTGTAATCCTAGACTCCCAGGGCTCACTCAGTCTTCATGCAACAGTCACACTTACTACAATATTCCCCCAAACCGTATAAATGACATGCTATTATTGCCTCCATCTGAGAGCTACAGAAATTGAAGCACACTAATCAGTAATGCAGCAGGGACTCTCCCCCCAGACCTGTGAAGTGCCAAAGACCAGTGATGGCCACTGCCCTTCTGAGGGTGAGGATGTTGGGGTTCAGAAGAAAACCCTCCTTGGCCTGCCCCCACCCCATTCTCAGCTCGCGGGTCACCTACCCATCTCCTTGAGCTCCGAGTTGATGAGTTCCAGCCAGTAGGCATCAATCTCGTCCAGGTCATAGCGGCTGCCCCCTGGCCAATCAGGCTGGGAGCCCTCACCAAGTTCGGAGCCGCTAGGGGACACCTGGGTAGGGGGGCCTTCCAATGGTGGAAGAATCCTAGGAAATCAAGAGAAGGTGTGAGGGGAGGGTGCCCTCAGCCTGCTACTCTTGCTGGGTCTGGGGGCCTTTAGTAAGTTGGCCAGCATGGCTGAGGAGCTAGTGGGCAAGTGAGGAGTGAGACTTCGATGCCGAGCAGGGCCCACCTCCTTCCATTCCCTCCTCCCACCTGCCCACCCTGCAGAGGCTGTAGGAGGCATTCCAAGTGCTGTCCTGGGCAATGCCCAGTGCCAGCCACTCTGGGACCAGGAGGATAGAGCCAGCTGGCCTCCAGGTCCTTCAGCATACCCCTCAAAGCTGGGGAGAGGCCAGGGATTGTTCCCAGGCCCTCACAAGTTCTGGCCCCTCCTCCACCAATAGCCTCAGGGGCACTGAGGCCAGGGCTCCTCTGGGGTGAAGAGGATGCACCTGCTACAGTCTCAGGGTCACACTCCAGGTCAGCCCACCCTCAGGCCATGGCTCTGCCTCTGAGGCAGCTTGGAAGTGCCCTGACTGCAGGGTGAGGTCTCCAAGCCCAGCTCCACCACTTAATGGGTGACTCTGGGTAAGCCACTTAACTTCTCTGTGCCCCAGAAAATGGGCTAATGATAACAGCACCTACCTTCTACAGTTGGCATGAGGATTAAATGGATGAATACATGTAGAGCTCTTAGAACTGTGCCTGGCATGTAGTAAGCACTATATGTGTGTGAGTATGTGTTTTAAGATATACATTTTGCTTCTTCTGAAATGGTATATGAGGGTGTTTTGCCTTTTGGGAGGGCACAGCTTCCTCTCTTGGATCAGCTGTGTGCTGCCCCTCAGTTCCTGATGCCAGTTCAGAATGCCAGCTCTTCCCACCCCCTACCAGTTGCCATGGTTATTGCTGCGGAGCCTGGCCTCCATCTGGCCAGCCCTGCCAGGGCTGAGAGGCCCCTTACTTGCCCGAGAGGCCTCCTGGGGTCGAAGGCAGGGCTGCCAGGGGCTGTGACTCAGCGCCGACTGGGGAGGAGAAGGCAGGGCTCTGGATGCACAGACGTGGCTCAGCTGTGGGGAGGGCTCCTGGGCGCCAGGAAATGCCCCGGTGTCAGCAAGGGGGGCAGGAAGGATGAAGGAGACAGGGAGGCAGAATGGCCTCCAGGCAGGAGGGAGGCCCAGAGGAGATTGAGGGAGACAAGGAGAAAGGGAAAGGGCCTGGCACCACCTTTTCCCACACAAGATGTCCAGATAAAGGAAGGTCTTAGGCAAAGATAATGATGTGATGCCCCCTGACCCCCAGATCATTCCAAATAGAAAGAATATTAGTACTCTTGGTCCTACAAAATTCTGCCTTTCCTCATGAGGCTTTTATTTAAATTAACATATTCTTTGAAAAACACCATAATTTTGCCATGACCCTGCCTTGTTTGTGCCCCCAGCATATGCTTAGCTGGGGTTTTGGATAACTCTTGCCCGAATGCCCACCACCTACTGGCATAACTACCCACACTTGTGTGCTCAGTCAGCTGCCACCTGGCCAGACCTCTTGGGGCCAAGATCACATTCCTTTCTCTGGGAAGCTGAGGTTAAAGGGCTCACAACAAAAAAGGCATTTCCTGTACTTCCTGGGGCTCTCATCTTCATCTGTTTGGCCTCTTCTGGCTCTGACTATGGAGGAAACACTCCTATCAAGGGTGGACAGACCTTACCCTAGGCCAAGGCCTCAGTCTCAGCTGCAGCCAGTAAGACTGAGGTCAGCTGGGAGGAGGTGGATGGCTGGGCTGGGATCTGGAGAAGGGGAGGGCTCTCTACTCCAGGAGACCAGACGGACACCAGAGGTTGGTTTTGCCCTGAGCTGAGTCTTTTGGCCACACCGAGGGAGCAGTAGGCCCTCCCTCAATTCACGATCTGAGAGTGAGAGGTTCTCATTATCCAGAGAAGTTTCAGACCATGAGGTGGGCAGACCTGCTCAAGGGCCAGGGAGGACTGGGCTAGGAGAGAGGGATGGATGGAGCCAGGGTAGCAGCAGGGGAGGGCAGAGTCAGCAAGCCAGGGTGATCAGGGCATAAGACTCTCTTTGGGCCACACAGGGGCAACCCAGGGCTTGTTCCCGTGGCCTGTGTTTTCCCGGCCCAGCCCACAAGGCCCTGGCGGCGGTCAGGCAGGGAATTCCCCAGAATTTCCCAACTTCCTCATCTACAGAATGGGGACAGCAATATGCCCTTTAGAGGGCCAACATGATAATTAAATGAGAAGACGAGAGTAACAGGCTCGGCATAGCAAGTTCTCAGGAACAGCGTTCCTATAACAATTCTGAGCACGGTGGCTGCCGTGCTGGCTTCCAGATGAGGGCTGTGCGGCGGAAGGCACCCCAGAAGATGCAGGGACCAGGCTGGAGGGAGACAGGGAAAGATGGGGCACAGAGGTATCTCCACGAGAGCATCTCTCCCCCTCCAGTCTATCCTCTCCAAAGAGCATGGATAGTCCAGGAGTGCCTGGCCCCTGTCAGCCTAGAGCAGCCATGTGTATGTGGGGAATGTACCTAGTAGAGCCAGAGCTGTCTGAACACATGCTCTCGTCTTGATGTCAACAGATAAAACACCAACTGTAGCCAAGCTACTGGTGTGGAGGCATCTGCAAGTAATTACCCAGGCCGGCGGATGTTTCTGGAACCACCTGACATTGACATCAAGGACAGAGGACAGACTGCTGGGCTGAGCCTAATCAGGGCTCACTCCTCTCTGCCCAGCTGGTGGCCCACCCCTCTGCCTCATTATCCTGGGCCCTTGGCATGTGAATTCTCATTTAATCCTCACCACCACAGTATCAGGCATGTACTGTTTTTAGACCCATTTTACAGAGAAGGAAACAGGTTCAAAGAGGTCAGTAACAGTTCTTCAGTCTGCAGAGGTGAGGGTGCGAAACTGGCTAGGAGGCTGACCCATGTTTTTGGCCCTGGGCAGAGGATGTGTAGAATAAATTCTTTCTCTAAATCCCGCATACACTCCCGTCCAGAGAGGCCTGGAGCTTCCCTGATTCTCAGAGGGCTGAAGACAAGAGCTGGTAGGCATTCATCCCTTGGGAGCCCAGGAGGCTGAGCACTGCCCAACACCCAATCCTCGCTGAGCACCGAGTGAGGCTTAGAGTCTGCTTCGCCTCTGTAATCCCATGCCCAGCACAGGCCTGGCATCAGGCAGGCACTGGGTGTCTGTGAGCCAGTCATAGGTGTGGCTGCCAGGAAGCAACAGTGCCAACGTCAAGGGAGGTGACAGCTGAGGTCTTTGCCCCAGGCCTGGTCAAAATGGGCCTAAGTGAGAGCCACAGGGCTGCCAAGGCCGGGAATGAACTGCCAATAACACAAGCTGCCCAGCCCAGGCAAGCTGGTGGGCAGAGGAGGCCAGGACAGTAGGCCCCTGTATCCCAAGACATGACTTGGAGGGTTTCCCGGGGTGCAGAAAGAAGCACTTGGCTGAACTCTGTCACTCGATGCAAGGCTTACGGCCACAAGGCCACCTCCTGACAAGAGCACCAGGAGTCTCCCTGACCTACAAGAGCATAAGGCACCAAAGCCCAAAGAGGACTCATCCCTGACCCAACCCTGACCTAGCCCTGGCAGGAGGGCCTCCTCAAAGTCTGGTCAGAGCAACTGCTTCGTGAACATCTGATGTGTGTGCCAGGCACTGCATTCTGTCCTGCTAAGAACTCCTTAAAAAGGTTTAAGAAGTCAAGAGCATGGCTTATCCCTATCTTAAGGACTAGTTAAAAGCCTGGAGATTTCCCTGAGAAGATCCTCTGGTGGGACCCAGTTTGGATCGACATCAAGCTAATCCACGGCCGGTTTTCACTGAGTGCTCGTGTGTGCCAGGTCCTGTGTCCAGGACCTTCCATGCATCGTTTCTCTACATCATCTCGACCACTGCATGGGGCAGGTGCTATTGTTATCACTCCCATTTTACACACAAGGAAACTGACACCCAGGGAGGTTACATTTCTGGCCCAAGGTCGCACTGAATATGACTGGCAATTTGAACCCAGGCTGTCTGGCTCCGGAGCTGAGCCCAAGCTCAAACCCTTGGCCTCAGAGGTAAGCTACAGTATTTCTGGAACACTGCAATGTTTTTTTTAGGGCAAAAGAATCTAAGAATAGAGACACACTAGAAAGGAATCCCTTGACTGGTCCTAGCCTCCCCTTCATCCCCTGCCTATGGCCCCCCTGGCCTGGGCTTCCCGGCTCACCTCACCACGGGCTCTGGAATGGCCTCTGCCCCGGCGGGCACCTGCACACCTTTCTCCCATTCCTGTCGCCATGGGTCTGCCAGGATATAGTAGTCATCCGGGCTGAGCTGGTATGAGTCTGGAATCTTCATGGCTGTGATCAAGTCTGTCCGGAAAACCTGTGGGGAGCAAAGGTGGAGAGGGAATGGCTTCAGATTGCCTCAGTGTGATCTGCTTCACAGGCCAGGGCAGGAAAAGGCAAATGCAGAAAGCCCACTCACTCAAAAATAAGAAGACGGCACAAAAGCAGTAAGTACAAGAATGCATCTTCTCTGAACCCAGCACAGTGCTTTGCACACAGAAGATCTTCAGTAAATGTGTTGGACTGAATTTATGTGCTCTGACCTGCTCAAGGACAGAATCTGGTGATGGACGGTAGTGGACCTCAGAGAGAAGAGGAAAGACTTGCCGAGAAAAGCAAAAACAGTGAGGAAAAATCAGATGGCAGAAAGGCTTCTGTGAATGCAATACTGCCGTGAAGTGACTGTTCAGAAATTTCTGCTGAAGATTCAAAGTTATGTTTGCTGTTGCTACCACAGTCACAAGCGTCAAAGAGTCCAGGCAACTACGTGCCAGGGCCTCATGCAGATAGCTGAGGGAGAGCCCAGGGTTTGGGGCAGCCCAGAGAACAGCCTCTCATGGGTCAGGGTCTCCGTGGTCTCTCAAGAACAAGGATACCGTGATGGCATCTATGGAAAAAAAACCTAAAAAAGAGTGGATATATGTATATGTATAACTGGTTCACTTTGCTGTGCACCTGAAACTGACATAACATTGTAAATCAGCTCTACTCCAATAAAAATTAAAAAAAAAAAAAAAAAAGAACAAGGATACCATGAGCCCTGCTCGGTGGGAGCTCTGAAGTACCATTCTCTGTTTGTGATGGGGTAGGAGGATCGTGCTGAATTCCTTCTCAATCACGCCCATCCAAATTCCCTCAGGGCTAGGCCGTGAGTGGACGCACCCTCGTGCTTTGGTTTTCTTTTGAGCACCTGCTCACTCGGGGGGAAACAGCTCTTCCCACATTCTGTCTGTTGCCCCCACCCCAGAGCAACCTCCAAGGCAAGTCTCAGTGGCACTGGCAGTGCCTCACCTGCCCTGGCTGCTCGGCCTCACTGGGTCCTCCACAAAGGGCTGCTGTAGGACCTGGTGGCAGCACTGGACACTATGTGACTTGCTTTGGTACCAACTTTCCCAGTGATCATCACATGAGAATCACAAGTTAAAGGAGAGTTCACATTGTGGAGAGAAGAGAAACCACTTCAAGGAGTCCTCCAGGCCTCAGACCCAGCTCCAAGCCCACTCCCCTCCCCGGAAGAATCAGCATCCACTGGCCTTCCAGAGGCTCGTGACAAGCCATTCAGTGGTAATCTCTGCCTGCAGGAGGCCCCACCCGCTGGCTGTGTGTCTCTCTTGAACCTAGGGCTGTAACCACAAGGAAACAACTGAAATGGGGGCACCAAGGGGGCTCAAGGCAGCATCTTGCAGAAAATTAATGTCTGCATCTAGCTAGAGAGGGCCCTGGCTTGCAAAAGGTCAAGTTTCTTGAAGACTCTATTTGCCAATATAATTTAATTGTTAAGACTAACACCCTAACATTTAATTAGGGTGCCAGTGTGAAAAAATTAAAATGAGATTACGATTAAATGCTAATTAAACAGAAGATGAAATGTGCAAAGATTTCACAGCCCTGATAATTTGCATATCTTACTAGCAAGTAGCAAGACGGCTGATAGAAGAACACAAACTCAGGTACTGGGTGCTTCTGTGGTATCCTTCGTCACCTCCCTTTGCTGGCTGGGGCTGGGTTATTTCCCTCTGGGGCCCAGTATAGGACCTGGTGGGGGTAAACTGAACCCACAGTGGACTGGTGACTGTCTCAAAGTTCTCCCAACCCTGGCAAGCCACGTGGTACGACATCTAACGCCCTGTTGCTCTGATGCCAAAAGGAACCGCCCAACAGTGAAAGCCTGTCATCTTGCACCAGAAATCAACCGTTCAAGAGCCAAGTGTCACTGTGTGCCCCTCCAAAAAGGCACAGGTGAGTTTGAAACCTCTTGCTGTTCCCTGATCCTGGGCTGCAGTTTAAATGTCACCTCTGAGGGATCACCCTGATCACCCTGACTCAGGGCCGCCAACCACCCGACAGAGCCACTTTCCAGCCCATCATTCTGCCTCACGTCTCAGTACTTATACTCCTGAAAATTAACTGGTGTATGCATGTTGCTTGCTTCTTGTCATCTCTCCTGCCACACCTGTCCTATTCTCTGCAACATTCTCAATGCCTGGCAGGGTGACTGGCACATAGTAGGTGCTCAATAAATAGTGACTGAGTGGATGATTAAATGAATGAATGAATAAAAGGGCCCTTCAGGGCCCCCAGCTGGCTCCTTGGCAATGCTTTTTGAACCCCCATGAACAGGTGATACACATCATGGATATACCCAGAGCTGAAATAACCCAAGCACGTGGACTGAATGGAGCAAGAGGCAGCCCTAGTCTGTAAGGCACAGACACAGTGCCAAGCCACACCAGCGGGCGGAGACGTGGCCCTGACCTAGGAACAGGCTTGGCATTGAGAACTCAGAGCTGGAAGGGATCCCGTGCTCAATTCAGTCAGGGAGATTCAGGAGAGAGAGAGAGAGAGAGAGAGAGAGAAAAAAAAAGAGTCCAGTCCCAAGAGAGTTGCAAGTTTCATCTGCGGTCACTCAGGCAGCAGGGGGCAGACTGGACACCAGTGGCCCCTTTGGGCAGAGGACTGATGGAAGCACAGGAAGGGCAGCACTATCTTAGTGGTACCAGTCAACACTTAACGAGCACTGTGTGCCCAGCGCCAGTCTAATGGCTGTTCTTGAATTATTAGTCCCTATACCAACTCTGTGAGGTGGGTGCTACCATCATCCCTATTTTACAGTTGAGAAACCCGGGACTCAGGTTAGTTTAATAACCTACACAAGGTCCTTCATGTTGGAAGTGGCAAAGGAACCCAGATAGACAACACCGGAGCCATTCAGCACCCCTGCACAACCCCAGCCCCTCTTGGCCACCTGCTCATTGCCAATGCCCTTGAGTTAACCCTAAGCCAAATCAAGTGGTTTCCCCAAGGGCTGGAATATGCAAATCAGACAGTGACCTTCGCAAGTTCCAAGTTCCCCAGTGGCTTTCTACTGTCTTCCCACTGCCCTCAGGCTGAGCTGCAGAGTCTACCAGGCCCCATGGCCACAAGGATGCACGGGTAGTCTCCCTCCCAAGTACCTTTCACCCTTGGCACATGAGAGGACCCTGCTGGGACACTCTTCTCCCTGCCAAAGTGGGGGCAGCCTGTTTCACGCTTAGGGTATTAGTCCAGCCCACATCTGCTCTGGGAAGTCTTCCCTGATGCCAGGCTGAGTTCTGGGCTCCTCTGAACTTCCACAGCCCCTGTACTGGAATCTCCTCGTCTCTTGCTGCAGCAGTGCACGCAGGGCCTGACACATGCTAGGTGCTAACTAAGGCTGAATGACTCAAGAGCCTCCCATGGATCTGCTACCACCTTTCTGGGTAGCTGCCCAAGGCTACAGCTCGGTACTCTGTACCTTCCAAAGGAACCCCTGTACATTCATATAAAACCTGTCCACAAATACGGCAACCCAAACATCTTTCTGTTTTGAACTGCCAAAGGTTAGGCTTAAAAAAAGGCTTGATTATTCTCCTAAAATGTCTCTGAATTATTTATGAAAACTAAATAAGGAATAAAATGGACACTGATGAACTGGAGGCCTTGCCATGGCAAGGAAGTTGGAAGCTGGAAAACAAGCAATTTTCTAAGAATGTGAATGTTTACTATTTTTCTCTTTTGGCAGAAATTGACAAATTGTCTTTAAAGGTCTGCTGCCTAGCAACCAACTTCTGCTGAGCTGCTTGGGAGATGTTAATTGTAGCTTCTTCAAACAGTATGAAGAATGCTTAAAGGTCTAAAACTCTAATCTAGTAACCAATGTGAGTGCCAGAGGTGCCAATGCAGCTCTGAAGGGAGCTGAAGACCCTGCTCTGCCCAGACGTGGGGAAACTGCACGTGGCTTGCCCTCTAGTTCCTTTTCCCAAGACTGAAGACCACAGGCATTGAAAAGTCTATTGAGCTTTCTGTATCTATTTCCCCAGAAGAACCAAAAACAGGCTATGCCAGAAAGCATGTCATATCTGGAGTCTGACATGATGTCCAAAAGCAAATAAAGACAATGACAACAGGCAACTTTCACTCTGCTATGCTAAGAGTTTCTGTATATGATCACAAGATTTATGAATGTTATTTGAACATTTCATCCTGGGACCTTAGTTTCTGTTTCCTTTTCTCAAGGGTGAAGTATTATATCATAGTGTATTTCAGACCAAGAGGCACAAGGGGAAGTTCAGTCACTTAAGGAAAAGCTCCAACACCTATCATAATTACAGAATATGATTATTTGTGTAATTATTTGTTTAATGTCCATCTCCTCTAATAATCAAGCTGAGAGAGGCAGAGACTGCATGTGTCGTGCTTATCATTGTGCCTGTTTGTGGCACAGTGCCTGGCACATAGCAGGTAGGTACTCAAGAAATGCTTGTGGAACAAGTGAGTGAGTAAATGAATGAACCCCAGGATTGGTCTGAAGTATGACTAAACTCTGAAACTTCCTGTCCTGTCCTCCTAGCAGGGAGAGTGGAGACAGAGGGCTGGCCCAAAGGATTCTTCCAGGTGGAACTCAGGAACTGGTCTTGGTCACTGTCCCAAAGCCAATGAAAATGGCTTTGGCCAGGACTGCCTCTCCTTGACTCTGTCCACACCAAAAGTCCCAATGCAAAGCTAGGAGTGCCCCCTCTCTCTAATCTCCCCAAGGATGTTTGACAGTCTGTCCTGAAAGAGCCAAGTAAAATTACTACCGGCACCTCATTTGAAATCAGTTTTTTTCTGAGCACCTCATCTCATTAGAAAGAACAGCTAATAGTGAAAAGTGATTGCCCTGTTATAGTATGCCAGGTGCTGTGCTAAACGCTATATATATACAATCTCACCTAATTCATATTACTCCCACTTTACAGATGTGGAGGCCAAGACTCAGAGAGGTTAAACCACTTGTCTAAGGTCTGCACTGTCCTGTAACCAATGTAATGCTGCCTGCAAACCAGTCAGCTATTTCTTCTTTTAAAAAAAATCTCTTTCTTGGGCTGGAAACTGATAAAGACTATCTCAGCCAAGAGCGTACTTAGATACTTAAAATTAGGCCTAAAACACCAGAGAAGGGCTCTGGAAATAGCCTCCCAGTCCCATTCAAGCTACCACTAGGCTAATTTGGTCAGACATTTACACACACACACACACACACACACACACTCAACATCTCTTTCTCTTTCACAAGGATAACAGCACTTCCTGCTCTTAAAGAGAATTTATTACACACATTTCTTTTGCAAGACAAGTCCCAGAGGCCGGGAGGCCTTTCCAGTTGGCGGGAGCAGCAATGTTTCCAACTATACGAGAAGTGGATTCTGCCCCCCACCCCAGAGGAAGGCAGTGGGAGGCTCAGAGACCAGGCGCTTAGCCCAGCGTAAGGGCTCCCCTCACTGCCTGCCTGCTTCCCAGGGCAGCAGAGGAACTGCTGGCTAGAAACACCGCTGAAAACCACAGGGGCAAGCAAAAAACTTTTTTTTTTTTTTTTGGAGCCTCCTGTTTTACCTCTCAAGTTTGGGAGCATTTTGCTACAACATACGCCATCATTGTTTTAATATAAAATATGTTATTTCAAACATTTGGGTAACACCTCTGGCTCCTCCAAGAATACACCTTATTTATCCTGTGGCTTTGCACCCCAGCACAATCTGGTCACCCTTGCCTTCACCCAGGGAGGAAGGGGTCCATTTTCAAAAGCAATGGGTCAAGCAGATATACTGCATTCTCACTCTCCACTCGCTGCCTTTCCTAGGGAAGGCCATCCTTATAGAGGAACTTTCATAGACCCTGGGTCAGGAAGACACTCCACTGGTGGCAGAGGCTGTTCACAGGGTCACCTCTTTCTCCTGGGCCCTGTCCCAGAGGTGAAAGGCTGAGCACTGGTGAAGGGCCCCTGTGGACAGGCAGAGAAGCCCCATTCTCTCATCTAGGGGTATATACAGTTTGTCACCGGGGCCTAAAAAGGAGGCCAGCTCCTGCCCACCCTGTTCTGGGACCATCCAGGCTTCCATCCCAGGGAGGCAAGCTTCACTTCCACTCACGTCTGGGATCTCCCCCACCCCCAGGCTCCACAGGCCTCAGGACACGACAGTCACATCTACAGAACAGTAACTGCAGGGCAGGGCTCTATAGATGATGACCCTGAGGCTCAGAGAGAAACTATTACTTGCCCAAGGTCACAGAGCTCCTTAGTGGCAAAGCGGCTGCACCTCTCATAACGGACACTTTCCTGTATAGCACCTGCATCCTGCTAACAGTCAGAGGACAAGCTCCCCAGGGATAGGGCCTGCATTTTCTGTGCCCCTAGCAGTAGGCTGGGCCTAGTAGGTGCTCTCAAGTGTCTGCTGAGTTTAATCACTAGTTCTAGGGTCCTAAAGACCTATGTCCCTGCCCACTGGCTGACTTCTGGGGACTCTGACTTCCTGAAAACACAGCTTTCAGCTTTCTACCTCAAGACAGCCTGCCTAGGGGAAACCCTTACTTCTCGGCCTGCCCCTCCATCTGCCTCTCTGCCCCAGGCCTGAGGAAGATACAGCTTCAGACAGCAGCCTCCAAACCACAGGACGGCCTCCGGGTCTCTTCTCAAACTGCCCTTCCCACCTATGCTAGGCGGAGGGCTTGGCAGAAACCTGTCAGTCCCCTGGCTGCTTTGGGAGAAGGGGTGAGCTGCGGGATGCCCCCACCCACACTCCCAGCCTTTGTTTAGGTCACGGACCCAGGCTGGAAGGCCTTCCCTTCCTCCCTCAACTTCCAGGGAGGACCAAGCCAGAAACTCCTGTCTTAGCAGATCAGGAGAAACTGTCTATGGCAGTAGTTCTTTTTTTTTTTTTTTAATATCTTTATTGGAGTATAATTGCTTTACAATGTTGTGTCAGTTTCTGCTGTATAACAAAGTGAATCAACTATACGTACACATATATCTCCATATCCCCTCCCTCTTGCATCTCCCTCCCTCCCACTCTCCCTATCCCACCCCTCTAGGTGGTCACAAAGCACCGAGCTGATCTCCCTGTGCTATGCGGCTGCTTCCCACTAGCTATCGATTTTACGTTTGGTAGTGTATATATGTCACTGCTACTCTCTCACTTCATCCCAGCTTCCCCTTCCCCCGCTGTGTCCTCAAGTCCGTTCTCTACGTCTGCGTCTTTATTCCTACCCTATGGCAGTAGTTCTTAAGCCTGGCTTCCAGCAGGAGGGCTTTTAAAAAGTACAGGTACCTGGGGTCCTACTCCAGAACATTTAAGTCAGAATTCTTGGGAATGATAAGGGATGGGGGTCTGATATTGGTATTTAAAAAAATAATCTCTGGTCTGTGATCTCTATCAGGCTCTCACAGATACGACCCACTAAGTTATGTTCATGCTATTTGGTGAGACAGGCCAGGCCAGAAACCCAAGGCCTCAGCACGGTTTATGTACTAATATCACCTCCCTAACCAGGCTAATCCCTTCCTCTCCTTCAGGACTAGTCTGGCCGACTTAAGCCCCAAGGGTCGGATCTCAGCTTTGTTGGGATCCCGCTGGCAGGCAGAGCAGAAGAAGGCAGCAGCCTGTGTTCTTGGGGTCAGCCCCACCTTTCCCCTCCACTGCCGAACGGGATCCTGGGGCCAACTGCAGACTTAGTGTACTTCCACCAAAAATCCTAACCCAGCCTCCCAGGAATTCCAGGGCCTGTTCTTTCAGCCCCCAGTACTGAGGCCTGCAGTCCCCTTTCACTCAGGATGAGGGAGGCCACCCACTGGTTAAGGGCCAGAAGGGAAGCTGGGCCTCAAGGCCTCGGCCCTGTCCAGGGTCCTGACTCCTGGTCAGAGCACTTTGTTCCAGCCTGGGGCACCTCCCGCTGGTGTATAGGGTGCTCCTTGATCTGCACCCTCAGAGTGCACAGGTCGTTCCAGGGGCAGCCCTGCCAGTGTCGCCTAAACCCAGCCCCAGCTCTTTCCATAGCTGGTGGCTTCTCTACGTGCCAGTGCTGCTGCTACGCTAAACACTCCTAATCTTCAAATCTCCACCCATCACCGTCCACCTTCACAGATGAGGAGACGAAGTAAACCACGGGTCCCGTGGCTCTGCGGCCGCCAGGAAGGGACTCCTGCGCCACACACATCTCAAGTTGCAAGCACTGAGGCTGGGAACTTGGGCCAGACTGGGAGCAGACCGTGTGAGCAGCCTGAAAACCAGCACCCCCCCTCCGGCTTCTTACTCTGGGGACTGAGCAGAAGGGACTCCAGATGCCCTTTCACCAGGTGTCCACAGCCCTCGGCCCCCAGCCCCCGCAGATTATAAAGGCCTTTCTCTCCAGCCCATGCACAGAAAGAGAAGGGACAGCCCAGTGAAGAGATTTACTGCAAACGTTATCTGCCGCCAAATCCTCGCTTTCATCTCTGCCTTCTCATGAGCCAAATAATTTGGAAGCTTTCATTGATGGTTTCCTCTCTGCCCCACGATAACTTGGGATTTATGCCGGCTACGGCTCAGCCTCCTCACTTAGGGGACGAGGGAAACCTCGCAGGCTGCTCTCCAGCCTGCTGTGGGAGGAAAAGCCTGTCCTTGGCGACAGTTCAAGGCGGGGAAGACTTCCTCAGCTCTCCTGGAGCCTAAGACTTGAGGGCGGGTGTCTCCAGTCAGGCCTCAGAGCCCCCTGCAGAGGCTCCTGGGTTTGAACCCAGGGCCGTGCATGGCCAGTCCCCAGCAGGGCTGGGGATCAACACCCTTGCAATGGTTTGACTCTATTTTTAGGTGGGGAAAGGTTCAAAGGCCCTGTGCTGGAAAACCCAAGAGGCAGGGGAATTTTCAGCCCCATGCAAATCACCCTTTCCCCTCAGCCTTTGCTTGACACCTGTTTCCCCCCAGCCCCCTGCCTATCCCGGGTGTAGATGGCAGCACTGCCCCAGGCATCTGCGCCCTGAGAGGAGGCCCTTCCTCCCACTGGGGCATGAAGGGAGAGTCAGGGGAAGGGATTAAGCCAGCCCCAGGGCCTCCCCAGAACTTCCCCTCCTTTCTCCAATCTGAATAGCCCCTGAAAGCAGGGGGCAGGTGGGATTCTGAGAGGCAGGTTCCTCAGCTCCAAAACAGGCAGAACAATTCCTGCCTTCCAGGACCAGAAAGGCACAAAAGATGGCTATTGTTTTACTAATCCAACCCTAGTAGTAATTGGGAGCCCCTGCAGCTCTCAAGATGGGGGTGGGGGTAGAGGGGTGGAGGGGTGGTCCCAGGGACCCCCAGGGCCCAGCACACTCTGCATCCTACTTCCCAGTGCACATGAGCACATGCCTTCCACCCACTGAGCAGGGCTAGACCAGGAAGTGCCAAGAGCCTCAAGAACAGCATCCTCCCATGCCCACCTCACCCTCTGCTTTCATGCCAGTCCTGACTGCATTCCTGGAGATATCTCCTTCCATCTCCACCGCTCCCCTATAGGGCCGAGGGAGGACACTCGGTTGGGGGATGGGAATGGGAGGTTTCAAGTCTCAAAGGTGTCCCCACCCCCAACCCCACAAAAGGAGAGTCCCAGGGTAGGCCAGCTCCCGGAGGAGGCGGGGAGTCCTTTTTCAAATGCAAGGTTCTTCGGAAGACGCCCCCCCCCCTGGGGACTGGCTAATGATAGCAGCTCCAGGATGGCCCCTGCAGTGAGGGAGGGGAGAGGAGGCTGCCAGGCTCAGAACAAAGATATCCTCCCTCAACCCGGGCCAAGTGCTCTGCCCCAGAACTCTAAGCCTTCCCACCCTTGGCGCGGTTGGCCCCAAGAACCTCACATCTTGGCTGTATAACCTTAGGATCCTCAATTTCCTCATTATAACAGGAGGGTTAAAAAAGTAGTGTCTAGCCCAGTGCCTGGCTACTCTCTGGGCTGCAGAACAATCTCTCTCTTAAGGGTCAGATTCGAAAGCAACCCCCTTCTTGGGTACTCAAGGCTCTGGCAGCCTCATTTGTGCCAAGGGTCTCTTTTGTGCCCAGTGCAATGCATTAAAGACCTAAGAGGGAGCGATGAGGCTCTAGGATGCAATTTTTCAGGGGCTGCAGAGGCAGGATCGCATGTCCATTTGTCTACCCACCCCCAAAGCTCTTCTCCACAGCTCCAGAGGCCATAAGTACCTCTACCTGTCCCAAGAAACAGAGTCAAAGTAAGGAAGGCTTAAAGGGCAGATGCATGTGAAATGGGCATAATAAGGAGTGGATGACCTACTGGATGACTTTGAGGACTCCACCCTTCATCCCTGCATCAGCAAATCCTGTCACTCTTGGCTCAACCTCCAGAATGTCCCAGGTCCTACTGTTTCTTATCCTACTGCCATCACTCAGCTCTAAGCCACTAAGTCATTTCTCTCCTGGACAACTGCCAAAGAATCCTCCCCGCTCCCACCCTTGCCCCTCATATTCCCCTCTCCTCACAGCAGCCAGTGGGACCTTTCATTAGAACTGCAGACTATATTATTACCCTGCTTATGATCCTTGAAAGGCTTCTCCTCTCACTCAGATCAATAGGAACATCTTTACAACAACCTACAAGGTTATGAGAACTGGCTCCCCCACCCCTTCCTCCCATCCACTCTACTCAGCCATACTGGTCTTGTTCTGCAATGACTGCACCCTCTGCCAGGAATCCTCTCCCCTCCCCCCATATACCTGCACTTCCCCCATACATCCCGCCCTCTCCTTTCCACCTCTGTTTCATCTTTCTCCAGGATACTTGTCACTACCCACCTCTGAGGGTTTCTTTTCGTTCTGCCGGGGCCAGCCTGATTTGGTGCTGCTGGGCAGTTTGGAGCATCTTGATGCAGATGTAGCGTGACCTGCAGAGAGAGCACAGCCCATGAGGGGCCCCTGGAAGGCCAGGAACACCACCCACCCATGTCCAAGGAAAGGAAACCTGTCAGGAAAGCTCTGTCTTGAATGTTCAGGAGGTGGAGACCTCTGTAAGCACCTGGTGGACTGACCCTGCTCTGGGCCTTTCCAACGATGAATGGGGACATGATGCCTCCTCTACTCACCAACCAGAAGAGGCCTGGGAGGTGAAAGGCAGTTGGACAAGGACTCAGTATTAGCTTCCTGTGTGTGATCCATGACAAGTCCCTTGCCCTCTCTGGTCCTCTGCTTCCTCCTTGGTGAAGGAGGGCTATAATAAGCCTTCTGTGGCCACTCTCCACCCCCACTGCTGATTAGACACTCTGGGATGATGCCCAGTGGGTATGCAGAGGCGAGACAAGGTAGTGGGAAGACTGCTGCTCTAAAGTAGACCCACAGACTAACCTTGAGCCCTGGCTCAGCCACTTACTAGCTCCTCGCCCTGGACGAATGACTTAGTCTCTCTGAGCCTCAGCTTGCTTTTCTATAAAATGGGGGCAGAGAATAACTATCTTCAAAGAGTTGTTGTGAGAATTAAATGACATCATGCCTGTAAAGTCTTAGCACGGTCCCTGGCACACAGCGCTGCCTTGATAAAGACTACCTATTATCACTAGGGTCTAGAGGCCCTCGCTGGACTACACTCAGGTTGGCCCCCACTCCTACAGGTCAAAGGAGCAGCAGCTATGGATGGGTAGTGGTGGGGACTGGTGAAAAGGGAGGATGCCTCAGCCTGGCCCAACTCCAATGCAGAAACAGGGCTCAGCTGCCCAGATGCTCTCCCTTGCGGGCGCCTGGCCCTCAAGAGTTCCTTTGCCTGAAATAAAGTTAGAAGCAGAGGATGCAGTTCTTCCTGGCTCTACTGAAACAGGCCACAGGCAGTGTGACTGCAGCCACAAAGGGCCGGACACTGTGATCTACTGCTGCAGGGAGGAACAGCCGGCCAGGTCAGACACCAGAGCCAAGCTGAGCAAACAGACCCCAAAGGACAATGAGTGAAACCTGGAGGGAGAGAAGAGGCTGGGACCTGATTTCTCATTCTAGTGCATGTGTCCTCAGGCTCCGGGGGATCAGAGAACTCCGGGAGCTCTAAGGGGCCTTGGAGATCTCCCCAATCCCCGTTGCTCACCACATACGTGAACAAACTAAGGTCTACAGCTGCAGAGCTCCAGGCCCAGCCTCCCTGGCAGTGCAGGCTCTTCCTCAGCCTGGGCTTTCACCAGAGGGCACCGCTAAGTGGGATCTTCCTGGCAGAGTGTCTCTCCTACACAGGGCAGAATGGAACTCTTTACTCCGACTGGCTCATGCAGGCCCAGGTTCCTAGGGCATCTGAGAAGAGCTGCCTTCTAGTACCAGAAAGAAGCCCTCACCTGACACAAACCTCCCTTTTTGCCTCTGTATTTCAGAAGAGGCTCCCTAAGCCCCATTTTCTCTGTAACAGTGCCCCACCCCCCCATCCAGGGCTGGCACACCCAGCCCCTGCACAAGTCTACCCTGAGGTTCTGTTGCCAAGATCCCATGAAAGTCAGACTCCTTCATCAATTTTTTCAGTAAACATTTACTGATCACCTATTATGTGCCCAATCTAGCTGGATACAGCCGTCAGCAAGACATGACCCCTCTCATCAAGGAGCTTACCTTAATAAGGAAATGATACTTGGTTGGGAAATGATACTTATCAGGTCACTATAATGAAGAGTGACAGGTTTTTTATCTGTTGTGTGGACACTTCTACAGGGCCCTGACTCAACGGCAGGGCCAGAGGGAGAGGGATGTGTTCCTAGCAGCCAAGAACAGCACAGGCAAAGGCCCAGGGGGGAGTTGATCTGTTCCAACCAGAGCAAAACACATGGGGCTGAGAGCTAGAGGGTAAAGGGGAGTAGAGTAAAGAGGACGGCAAGGCCCTGGAGGCCATAGTGGTGTGGGGACTTTCTTAGGAGCAGAGGGACCTGGCCTGATTTATGCTTTCATCACCATTGAGACCATGGGGCAGTGTCCCCCCACCTGGGCCTGTGGGCCTGATAACTATGCAAACACTTTCCCTGTAGGAGCCCCAGATGGAAGGCCTTACTGTCAGTGGTGTCAGAGTTGTCGCTGCTGATGGAGTACTTTCGCCTCTTCTCTTCCATCTGCAATGAAAGGCAGGCCCCATTATACTCACAGGCGGCTTGGGAAATCCTCAGTCTTTCAGAAAATTGCCCAATAACCTACCTCCCCACGCTCACCCCACTGCAGAGACAGAGTGAGAACAAGGTCGTGCCCTAGCCTTCTCCTCATCAGCCTCTCCCTCTCCCCGCCCACCTACAAGGGCCCTGGGGCTGGAAGAGGGGGCGGCATCTCCCACCTCCTGAGCCCAGAGCCTCAGACAACGGAGAGTCTGGTCAAAGGTGAGGGAGGGCAAGAGGGGTCAGCAGCCCCAGAATGAACAGAGACTAGGACCTGCCCAGTGCCAGCTTCTACTCAAGGAAACTCAGGCCCACCGAAGAATCCACTCTCACCTACAAGTTACAAGTGGTACCCTGCTGGGTGCTGAGGAGGGAGGGCACAGGAAACAAGACTGACTCTTCCAGGAGGACCAGGTTATCGGAGTTGAGGGACAAGCCAGTCCAGACAGCACTGAGGGCACATACTGAGAGCAGCAGCCAGAGGGGTGTGGAAATGGGGTGGGGGCAGGGAGGCTGCAAGCTGGGCCCCTGAGCCACACCAGGCCCAGGGTGAATGGGCTGGGCTGGGCTGCCCTCCCTCCCCTCAATGGCCTTCTCCAGATAAAAGTAAAAACCAACTTTCTCTCCACGACAGTATTTAACTTCGAGGTAGGAAGGGCAGCTCTCCCATACTGAGCTCTTTCCCCTCCCCATGCTATCTCAGCTCCTAACAGCCTGGGGAGTTGTGAGCTATTAGCTTCTTTTACTGACGAGGCTCAGTGCCTTGTCCTGCTAGTGACTGGCTGAGCTGGGGTTTGAATCCACGTGGTCTGATCCCTGAGCCCACACTGAGCTGCCTTTGTGCCCCTGTCAGCTCCTGCCTCTTGGAAGTGCTTTCCCACCCACTATTTCCTCTAATCCTGCAGAGTCCTGGGTGGCAGAGCCTGCTCTTGTCCCCTCTTGGAGGGGAGCACACTGAGTGGCTTGTTAACCTGCCCCGGGTCTCGCAGCTAGTCAGTGGCCGAGTCCTAACGTGAGAAGAGACCTGGGGCTCAGGGCCCAGAGTGCTTCCCACCGTGCTCCTGTCAGTCTAGACCCTGGGCCGCCTCACTGTCCACAGCAAAGGACAAGGAGCCAGTGTCAGTAGGGAAAAAGCCCCGCTGCCCGCCCCAGCTGCAGGCCAGCCAGGCTCCCCACCCCCACTCGGAATCCCATTTGCCACCTGCTGTCATCCCAAGTCTGCTCATGCCCAAGCCTGGGGGTCACCTTATTTGACTGTGGCCCTGCAGAGACCAGGGAGCATTGGCTCTCTAAGGTGGGGTGTGACTACCCAGAACTCTGAGCTACTCAGAAGTACCCTCCTGCCTCATACTTGACCTTAGCCAGGAGCTTCTCTCCACCCCTGTGTCCCCAGTAGCAGGATCAGGATGACAGGAAGGTTCACTGGGGCTGCTTGCTGCCCAGCTCCAAAGGTGCAGGCAAAGTGCTCTCTAGAGGGTGTGGGGGTATGGAGGGATGCCTAGTGGTAGCATGGACACCAAGGAGGCAGGAACAAGAGCTAAAACTGCTAAGCACCCATTGCTTGGGGAGGGGGTGCGTCCTCACTGAGGCCTCAGAACAGCCCTTTGGTGCTGGTGGGCCTGATGGCTGCTTCTCTCTTGCAGCTGAGGAAAATGAAGCTCAGAGGTTAAGTGACTCGCCCAAGATCACAGTGCTCGTAAGAGGTCTGACTCAGGAGACCATGTTCTTGACCTTTAGGTTACCCTGCCTCTGTGCAGCAGAGTGCAAGCAGCCCAGTGGCTCAGGTCATACACTGAATGGGGCAATAATGCTCCACCACCCACAGCTGCCCATCCTTGCTGTCCTCCGGGGTCTGAGTGTGATGAGGTGACTTTAGCAGAACTCTGACTCTAGCCTACATCTTGCCAACCCAGCCCTGTCACAGGTGGAACGGGAGTAGGGGGAGAGGTGCTCTAAGCGCATCCACCTGTTTTCTCCTGCAATCCTCTACATGAATTGCATTTCTCTTCATTTCCAGCAAAGGGGCACTTGCAAGCCAGGCTCTCTCATAGCATAAAAAGCAGGAGCACTGGATTCAGGGAGGCCAAGTTCAAATACTACATGCACCCCTCACTAGACCAGGGACCTTGGAAAAGACACACCTCCCAAAGGACACAAACTGGATCTGGAATTTTACATAAATCTCCTGAACTTAAAATGTTGGCAACTGATTCAGATTTTTAAAACACTTTGAGAGGGCCAAACTAAACACATCTGTGGGCCAGAACCAGCTGGTGAGTAAATGAGAGCAGTATAAAGCCCTTAGCACAGTGGCTGGCACTCCGTATGAGTGCTGGTTCTTAATTCCACAGCGGACTCGGGCCAGGTGGATAGTCCTCCTAACCAGCGCCCACCTGAAGGCCTCCTCAGCGAGGCAGTGAGCCTGTATGGTAAGCAAGGTCCCCTACAACAGGACCTCTTGACTGCCAATGACCTTCTCACTGCCTAGGACCAGTGTGCCCTGTCAGCGTGCAGACCTGCACGCCACCCTCAGCCGGCCGCCCGTCCAACCTGCCCTCTGTGAAACACCCCAGAGTCCTCCTTAGCAGGGTGTTATTAAGGGAGCAGATTCTGCGGTGGCTTAACTTGAATAATAACTAGGCTTCAGAGGGAAACCACTGCTTTGCTTCTTTCCTTTGAACCAAGTCTGTTCCAAAGGCCTCCCTGCCGCAGGTGAGCCTCTACTATCAGTGGCTAATGAAGCCCCAAATGAGGCCTGGGCTCCCGTGCGGCATAGCCCTTTGCCCCATGAAGGCCCTCTCCAACCCAGCAAAGGGGACAGGGACGACTCTTTTACCAAAGCTGAAATCCAGGGCTATACATGCAGGCGGGGGATGGGAGTGCCAAGACATGGTCTTGGCCTCTGGTTTTCCTTTTCCACTGCCTCCCCCAACCTCTCCCAAAGCAAGGTCTGCTCTGGGAAAATACCTCAGGGTCACAAGGCACTTGCTTTTAGGGACAGAAAGTGCTCCTGAAACCTTACCTACAAAGACGACTCTGGGAAAGAAAGTGTCCCCTTTTCCTGCCATTGCCACCAGCCCACTTGCACTCCCACACCATCCCCAGCACGGAGACACACACGGCTCTCCTTCGGGCCCCCCCTTTGAGTCCCCTCAATGAGCAGCAGCCCACAGCCTCCTCCGCCCCACCGCCAACCCTTGCAAGTCCAGTGGGCGCTCCCCCCAGGACACAGTGAGAATCCACCCACCTTTCCCCTATCTCTACTGCTACCATACTGGTCCAAGCCAGTCTCATCTCTTGCAGGACTCCTCATTCATCTTCCAGCTTCCGCTATGGCTCCCTCATAATCCAAGATCCACACAGCAGCCAGAATAATCTTCAAAAAGCATAAATCAGATCATGTCATGCCCTATTTAAAATCTTTCAAAGGCTTCCTGCTGCTCAAAGGGCAAAACTCAAGCTTCTGACCATAAGACCCTACGAGATCTTACCCCTGCCTACCACATACTGACCACCGCCCCCATCCCCACCACTTCCCAGCCAAACTGGCCTCCTTTCATTTCCCGAAACAAACCAAACAGTCCATGGGTCAAGACCTGTGCACAGGTGTGCTCTCTGCCTGGGATGATCTACGCAGCCTAGGCACGTCTGACTTTTCATCCTTCAAGTTTCGGCTTAAACGTCACAGAGGTCTATGCCAGCTGCCTTATCTACAGAAAGCCCACCACCCAATCAGTCCGCTTCTTCAGGGCACCCATCATAATTTGTGTTTGTTGAGCTACTTGCTGAATGTCCTTCTCCTTGGGAAAATACGTTCCACGAGAGTAAAAAGCGCAACTGTTTGGATCCCTGCTGGCGCCCCAGCACATAACAGGGGCTTGGTACACATGGAGTGCCGCGTGTGTTCTTGTCTCCTCCCTCTAGAAGTGTGGGACCACACAGCCCAGCTGGCCTGCTCGCGGCTTGCGGGAGCAAACACCTCAGCCCAAGATTTCGTCCCGTTTGCATAGCCCGCCTTCCCTGTCTTAACCTCACACATTTTCCAGGAGGCTTTATTTGGTTGGGCTCCTGGCTAATGATCAATGTCAACTCAGTAATAGGGCAGCAATTTGGTGGCAGATGTTTTCTTGGCAACACTAGCCATTGGTCTTAGTGGGGGCCTCGGGTCTGGACTTGAAACACCAATGCCCAATGCCAGCCCCCTTTTAAAGACCTCTCCACAAATAAACTCAAATAAACACCCTGGGCGTCCATTAACGCCCTTCCAGCTGACCCTGGAAACAGTGGGCCTTTCAGGCCTGCTACTGCAGCAGCTCCCTAGGCAGTTAAAACACCCCAACCTGGCCTCCGGCCTCTCCTCTCTGGGGGCCACCAGGCCTACCCAGCCTGCCACCACACACAGCAGGATTTCGTCTTCCTCCTTAAAAAAAGGGGGGGTGGGGAGGCTTTCAAGCAGGCAATTTACCATTCCAGACACAATCTTTCAAAGAGAAACAAAAACTCTCCCTGTCTGAGGCAGGCCACTAAGGCGTGTGTGTAATAAGATGCTAATACAATTTAATGATATTTCGGCTGGAAAACCTGTCCTCAGAGCCTGCTTGTGTCGGGAAGGCCAGACATTCAGAAAGCAAGAGCTGCACACTCTTAAACCATTTTAAACGGGGGTCAGAGCCCCACTCTTTGCTATCTCTCATTAACTTTGATGCCTTCTCGGGGACAGCAACTGCCATGACAAAAATGATTCTGTATACACAGATCCTCAAACTTACTTCTCCAATCATGCGGGAGCCTAACCCTCCTCCAACACCCACCACTGCCCACCTGCAATTCCAAGTGTCCCAGGGGGCACCCAGCTCCCCTAGAACACACTGTCCACACCCACCCTCCAGACCCAGTTCTGGGGACATACCAAGGGGATCCTGGGAGACAGAAAGGGGCTTTGTCTACTTTGTCCTTCAGCACCTTCGCACCCTACCCTCCACCTCAGAGAGGGCAAAGCTCAGTCCACTCGCTCCCATGGATGGCTGCCCATTGGCAACTGCAGGGTCCTTCTGATCCCTTCTTCAGAGAAGGGAGCTGGCTCTCTGGCCTAGCCTAAAGGGGAGAGATCAAAGGTCAGCTGCATTTGGGTCCTATCCAGGTCATTAATAATAATAGTAAGAATGGCTAATACTAATCAAGTGCTTACCACATGCCTGGCTTTGTGCTTAGTCTTCTTTATGCAATATATCGTTTAATCCACACACCCACCATGAGGTAGGTACTGTTATTAACCTCAATTGTAGATGAAGAAACTGAGGCACAGAGCAATTGCCACAGCTGGTGACTGCAAAGCTAGCATTCAAACCTAGACTGTCTGGCTCCAAATAGTGCACCTTGCCCCCCTCCCCCCCCCAGGGGGTACAGTGTACAGTGCACAGACCTACAACTCCCAGGTATGGCTGGGGTATTCCAGATTCCTATGGGCTGTCTGAGAATCTTCCTGGGTTCCTCATCTTTGAGACACATAGTGAGGGTCCTATGTGGAGGACAGGGCAAGCAAGGGGTACCCTCCTCCTCATAACTCTGACTTGGCCTCCCCTTGGAGAACCTAAAGGGAAAACTGTGAGCCCCACAAAGAGCCTGCTGGATGAGCTGTTAAGAATTTGGACTAGAAGCCTCTGACTTGGGTCTTGGGTATAAGACAAGTACCTCCCTGTTAACTGGAACACTGATTAACCAGAATACCTTGCCCCCAAACTCAAGGATGTGGAAATCAGTGTCAAAAGCCTAACCTCATGATTCTGGAAGGACTTGGGGACTGGGGATCAGCAGTCCCACCTCACCTGTCAACGAAAGCTACGTGGAGATTTCTGACAGCCTCTTGGATCAGTGTTATTGGCTGTTTAGCCAGGCAATTTAGGGAAAGGAAAAGCCTGTTGGATGGGAAATGTTCTGGACACATTTGCTGCATCCCGAGCCCAAACAACTCTATCCTTAAACACTTCAACTCCAAAAGTGCTGGGGAGACCCTTGGCTAAACAATTTCAAAACCAACATTCACTGCAAGTCTTGCTGTCTGGGGCGAGGACTTCCCTCGGTGAGGCATTTGCTGTGGAACCAAATGCTTTTCCACTCTAAACAACAGCCAACAGCACTTGGGACAACTGAGAGGCCTCCAGATCAAACAAACATCCCTTTTTTCCCCTACCATGCAAACTTTCTCAATAAATTATTCGCCCACTTCGGATCAAAGCCTGTTTTTGCAGCCTGTGACCTAAAAAGCAAATAGCATCTCTTAAACATAAAAGCCCTCCTCCCTGCCTGGGTCGGCTTTATTACTCATTCCTTCCTCTTACAGTTACTCTGTTGTTATTTTCCTTCTCTTCTTGTTAGATCACTTTGCGAGTCCCAACCCGCCTGAGGAAGATGGGATGGGAGGGATGGTGCCTTCACTTGGGGCCCTAAGGTGGGAGAAGTCAGGGTAGGGGAGAAGCCAGCATCCTGGGAACCCAGGAGACAGGGCCAGGCCTGGTTGGCAGCTCCCTGCCCAGATCTTCTGCCAAATGTCCTACTGGGAATTTTACCAGTGAAGGGAGGGAGTTAATGCCACCCTGGGAGGAGGGGCCAGGCAGCCCAACCACCACCCAGGCCCAGGACTCAGTTTGCAAACATAAACGTTAAAGGGACATCCTCACAGTTTGTCTGGACTCAAAGCTCAGGGCTCCTCCCCCTTGCAACAAAGGCAAGGTGGCAGGTCAGTCGTGCCCACTCAGCTCCTCAGCTCGGAGTGCAAACACGACTCCTCCTGAGGACACCCTGAAAACTCAGACCCTATATGAAACTTTGTGTCTTGGAATCCCGCAGTAGATGGAGGCGGCGGGGGGATGGGGTAAAGGAGTGAGAGAGAATGTTAAGCGCGGGGCAAGGTTTGGGAGTCTGCAGAGACCAGAGGCGCCGCATGCTTCCTGCCCTTGGCACCGAGAAAAGGGAAACACAGCCCTTCCCGTTCCCAGTAGCCCAGGGCAGGAGATCTGCGTTCAAGGTGTTAAGGAAAAATGTCCCGGCCGGCAGCAGAGGATAAGGGGATTGGGAGGGGGTGGCGCGCGCCTCCAGCCTGCCCCTAAAGGCAGTCCGGGGGACAGCAGGCTGGAGGCGCGCCGGCGTGATTCTGACCGCGGGAGCCGGGAGGAGGAGCCGGAGGTGGCTGCGGGGGGCTCTGGCCCAGTCGAAGGAAGGGCAAGAAGCGGTTCGGGCCCGGGGTGGCGCCGGGAGGTGGCCTTGGCCCCCGGGGCTGGAGGAGGGGCTGAGGCGTAGCGGGTGAGGGCAGCCGAGCCCCTTGGGGGGTGGCAGCTGTGTGTGTGAGGATGGTGTGTGTGTAGGGAGGGTGGGTGTCCTGGGCCTCTAGAAGCTATAGCGAAGGCTTCCTGCTTGTCTCGCAGACATTCCCCTTTTCTGACATTAAAGCTACGAGTCATCAGGCTGACCCCCTCTCATCCCTTGGCCTGAAGAAGAGGGTGTCTCAGGGCCCAGGGATAAGCGGGAATGGACCGGAGGGAGCCACAAGTCTGCACCCAGGCGGGGAGGAGGCGGGCAGGAGCGGCTCCGCAGGCGCAGGCGAGTGGGTGGGAAGGAGGGAGGGAGAGAGGGAGAGAGGGAGGAAGGAGGTGAGGCCGGGAAGATGCCTCTGCCGGGGGCGGGGCGGGGCCGGGATCCGGGAGAGGGACTGCAGCGGTGCTTGGTGGGGGCGGGGGCTGCAATGTCACTCATTTGGGAGTCAGGTGAGTAGGTCCCAGGCTCGGGCCGCCGCTTGCCTACATCTTCCCGGTACTACCCAGGACTCAGGGGTGGAGGCGGACGGCAGGGGACTGCAGAACCGTCCCCAGAGCGGGACGCGAACCGGCAGACTTGGGAGAAGGTAAACAAGGGCCACGCCCCCTGCCGTCGCCCCGCGGGCGCGCACCCGCCGCTCCGGCCGCCGCCGGTACATTTCCACTCCCAGCGCTTCTCCCCCGCTGGACTCCCGCGCAGCCCTGGAGGGGGGCGCTGCCCCCGACCCCCAGCCCGCGCCCCCCGCGCTGGGACTGCGCACCCTCCATACTCACCTGGAAAGGGTATCCCCCGCCCCTCCAAAAAACTGTGGTTAATTTGTGCAGAGCCTCCGCGTCCGGGAGCTGAGCATGCTGCCCCCGCGTGCAGAGCCCGCGTGCACCCAGCCCGGAGAGGGGGCGACAGGGCGGAGGCGGTGGCCCCCGGAAGGTGTCTGGGACCGGACCGGCTGCACGTGAGCCCAGCGCAGGGTCATGTGCACCGGCTCAGCCCGGTTCGGCGCCCGGACGTGCTGCGTATCAACAAAATAAACTCGGGGAGACAGGAGGGCAGATAGCCCCGGGTCCTCCGAACCCACGTACCCGGCCGCGCGACCTCCTCTCCGCACAGGTCTCCCGCCGCAGCCCCTCCGCCCTGCCAGAGCCCGCGGGGCAAGTTGCAGCCCCGGCGCGCCCCCGCCCGCCCGCGCCCCCTCCCCGGCCCGGGGGCGCTTTGCCGCAGTCATTAATAAAGAAGGTCGCCAAGCTCACCCTTCCAAAAGTTGTTGTTGCATGCGCCCCTCTCAGCCTCCCCGCAATGTACTCTTTAAAACACGACTGACCAACATGCGCAATCTCTCTCCCCTGTGCTGTGCATCGGCACCCCCCCCCCCCCCCGCGCGCTGGCTTCCTAGAACAAGCAGCCAGCAGGAGAGAGAGGGAGCGAGCGAGCAAGAGAGAGAGAGCGCGAGGGAGCGAGGAGCGCTGGAGATCTGTTGCAAAAACACAAAATAACGCCGTGGAGATGCGCAGGGCCAGTCGCCGGGGGCTGGATCTTACCTTGCTCCGCGGTGCCCTTCCGAGGGCCGCTACCCCCGGCTACGCGCCGCGGCTGGGGCCGGCGTGGGAAGGATGCTCCTGAAACCCGGAGCTCCTGGGGCCGGCGCGGGCGGGCGGGGGGCGCGCATCCATCCGGGGTCGTGGCGAGGGAGGCGGCCGGGCCCGTGGGGTCCCCGGCACCGCACCCGGCCGGGGACTGTCAGCCCGCCAGACCTAAGCCCTTGCCGCTAGGAGTGGGTGCAAAGTAACTCCATGGACGCTTCTAACCCACCCCCCCGCAAATAGCCTCCAACTGCGATGGCCGCGGTCGGCACCATTCACCAACCCCCCTGTGTATGTTTCTGTTTCTTTTTAAACCAAGACTTCCTTGTGATCTCTTTAGAAAAAAAAAAAATGTGTTGGGGTGGGGGTGGGGTGGGGGCGGGCGGGAGGAGCGAGGGAGGGGGAGTAGCCACTTTTTTCTTATTCACTCGGATTTCCACTCCTGACACCCCCCCCTCACCCCTCCACCCCCCCGCCCAGTTGTTTGGCTTCAGCTGAGGGTTCAGGTAGCGTTGCAGGCCTCCGGGGGGAGGGTACGCTGCCGGACCGCCCTCTTGCCTGCACCTCGGGCCTGGACTCCCCACGGGCTCTGGGGCGCCCCCAGCCCGCCCTGTCCCCAGGGCCGGGCCCAAGCGGCGGCTGCGCCCGTGCAAGTCCCATCAGGTCTGCTCACACTTCACACACTCACACACATACCCCGCCCCTCCACTCTCTCACTCACACTTTCTGCTCACACCCCGCCCCCTTCGCGCCCCAGACCCGGGCGGCGCCCCCCGCAACCTTAAAAAAAAAAAAAAAAAAGCAAGCTTATACTTAAAAAAATCTTTTGGCGCCATATTAATGACGTACTTAAAATTTGCCATTTCTCCCTGCGTCAAAAAGACGTTTCTTTGCAAATAACAGCCTGAAGGCGACACTCGCGGAGGGAACGAGGTTTGCACTGAGCACCCCGCCTCCCGGGGTTCCAGCGCTGGAAGACCCTCGCTCTAGGCCCTGATCCTGAATCGCTGGTTTTAAAATGCGAAACGAATAAATCGCGTGGCGTTTCGCAGCGCCAGAAGTGAGCAGAAAGTGCTGGCAGGAGCGGAGGGGAGGGGCGCGCGCGAGTCTGGGGGAGGGGGCGCGGCTCTCCTCCCCCACCCACAGCAGATGGAAACTAACGTGCCGGGCGGGGGAAACTTGAAATTGTGGGCGACCTCAAGAAGGAGGGGCGGTCCGTAGAGAGGGTCCCTCTTGGGTTCGTCGCCCCCTCCCCCCGCCCGAGTGCCTCCTGGCGCCCAGCTCTGCCCCGCATTTCCGGGGGGTAGGGAACGCAGTGATGGGTGGGTGGGTGGCTGCACGTCCAGGGCCCGGTAGGAGTTTGCCCCGGGGTAGCCACCTCCCCCTTGCTCGTCCTTCCCAGTCCCCCTAAAGGGTTAAAAACCAAGGGGCAACTTCCAAGGATTGGCACTTGGCGAGGAAGCGGGGCGCCCCTCTCCCCACCCTTCGCCTCCTCGCCCCTCCTCCTCCGGCTCCACTTCCCGACTTGACCTTGTGGTGCACAAACAGTGCGCTGGGATCCTCGCAGTTTCTGGAAGAAGAGCTTGCGCTCGCCAGGCAGGCGGGCTGTCGGGCGGCTCTCGGGCGGTGGCGGGGCCTTGGGTCCGTTCCCGGAGCCGCGGGCCACACCCACCCAACCCGCTGCGCCCGCCGCGCTCACCTTCTCTCGAGGAAGGAGCAGGGCTGGCCTTCTGGATGGGGAGAAGTGGGGGGCAAGCTGCAGCCTTCTCAGATGCTCCCAGCTAGGGAGGGGGTGGTCTGCTCTCAGGCGGGGTTTGGGGGGGGGGGGGAAGACCTGGGAGCCTGGCCCAATATCCTCAAAGCATCATTGCCAACTTTTTCTTCCCCCTCCTTTTTGGCTGCCCCTCAAAGATGGTCCAATAATTTCTTCACCTCACCTTTGGCTTTGAAGGCATGTGGGTGAGTTGTGAACTGGGACAGAAACCACCTTCCCTCTCCAAGACTGAAGTTTGTTTATTCTTTCTTTCCCCTCCACCCCTTCTGTGGAAAGATAAATATTCAATTTACATAAGATGACATTTATGTGACAATTAAGAAGATTCCCCGGTGGAATGTTGTGAACACATTTGCTTATAGGAGAAATAAATCTAATAATAAACAAACTCATAATAACAGCACAAATCCTCTGACAGGGCGGATTGTCTACACAACAGAGGGAGATGATGGATGCTGAAATAAGCACTTTTTGCAACAGGAAAGAAATACGAGCTCAAAGAGAGTCACTGCAACATTTCCTTGGCCTTCATTCACAAAGTCTGGGGAGGCTTGTCTGGCAAGACTGAGGGGCTAGGTATCACCTCCCAATTAGACCTGTTCTAGCTTTTAGTGGTCAGTTGGGAGGATTTTCCCAACATCAAGCTCAGTGCCTAGAAACAGATGTTGCAGGCTGTGAGCATGTAACAAAATGGTTAAATACCTGGGCTCTAATCCTGGCTCTGCAGTTCAGAGGCTGCTTCATGTGGGCAAGTGAATTCATCTCTGGATCTCTTTTTCCTCTTTTGTAGAATGGGGTAGTTGGAGGCTTCCTGAGGCCCTGTGTGTGTGTGTGTGTGTGTGTGTGTATATATACACACACACTATATGTGTACAGCAGGGCCTGGCTCAGAGTATGCAGTGCACATTAGCACTTTTTCCTGGTGCCTACATTTTGGAAGGGTGTGAATACACTCCCTGAAAGCTCTTAGCACTGAGAAACTGAGGGACATACACAAGATCTCCCAGCGTGGGCAAAAGGGAAGGCCAGGAGAAAAAACTGTAAATGATTGTGGCCTTCATGGTCAAGATCCAGATGGTAGCCACACATATGAGGTGAGAGTGGAGGTACCAATTTACAGTGGCCCAGTTCAAGGGGACTGCTCTTGTTGGGTCTAGTTGCAGAGGGTTTACATGCAGGAGAGGACTGGACAGGCTCCTCCTCCTAGCCATCAGGATCCTATGGCAAGCAGTTATAAAATGACCTAGAGGAGGAAGAGGGAGTGGATGACCATTTATAGGGCACCTGCTCTGTGCTGTGGACTGTTAGTCATCCCATTTCATCCTCACAAAAACCATGTTACCTATTCAGAAAGGTTTAGCAACTTACCAACAGTCACACAGCTAGCAAGTGGTGGCAGAACTGGCACCTAGTCCAACAGACCCCAGGACCTATGTGTTTTCCATTTTACCACACTGCCAGAAATAAAAAGTATTAGTATTATTGGTTTGATTGGGGATGGGAGCCTTATCGCTATATTGGCAAGAAAGAATTTTATGAGCAGCATTTTGTTTCTGAGGTGGTTCCCTGAGTTTGGGTACGATCCAGGTCACCTAAAGAGTCCTTGGAAGATACTTCTTGTTTAGGATCGGGCGCTCCATTAGAATCCTTGACTTCCCACAGCTCTCTGCTACTGTTTAAGGTTAACCTTGGAAATGTAAATAGAATGATAGCATTAAAGCTAATTATAACTCCTTAATCCTTCTTAAAAGTTTCACAAATCATTCATTAACTTTTTACAGGAAAAAAAAAAAAAGAGAGAAGAAACATGGTGTCCTTGGAGATGTAATCATTCATTTTTTTCAACAAATATTTATTGAGTGCCTTCTGTATGCCAGGCATCATTCTGGGTGCTAGGAACACAGCACAAACATGACAGACAAAAATGTGTATTCTCATGCAACTCACTTTCTAGTTAAAGGAAATACACAATTTTTTTTAAAGTTAAAAAAATATTATATTTGAAGGTGAGTAAGTGCTGTGGAGAAAAATTAAGTAGAAAGGGGGATAGGGAATGTGAGGATGCAATTTAAATAGAGTCCTCAGGGAAGAGCTGGCTGAGAAGGTGGCTTTTGAGTAAAAGGAGGTGAAGGAATGAACTGTGAGAGTTTATGGAGGAAGAGCATTCTAAGCTAGGGATTCTTAACCTGGAGTCATAGACACCTCCCTCCAGAGGTCTGAGTATAGAATTCAGGGGGTCTCAACCTTAGACAGGAAACAAAAACAAACTATATTTTAATTTTCACTAGTTAAAATGTGGCGTGTTCTTTGATTATGAATGCAGACAGCAAATCACAGTGATATTAGCAGCACCTGTGACATTGTTGCCAGTAGAAATCACAGATATTTTCATATCACATTATAGTTGTTGCAAATATCTTAAAATATCATGACACTCATCACTACTTCAAACTTATGCTGATAGCTCTTGTAATTTAATGAATTAATAAGAAACACATACCTTACTATATTACACATTTTAAAAATATTTTGAGAGTTGTATTTCAGTATAGTTGGTCATCTTTATAATTTATGAAGCTTATTTTATGGATTTAAAGATATTATACTCAGGCATCACAGGCTGCCAAAGGGGTCCATAGCATGAAATAAAGGTTAAGAACCACTGTCTACACAGAGACCAGTGAGTGCAAAAACCTTGAGGCAGGAATGTGCTTAATAAGTACACGTACAAGGAAGAGATTATATAGGGCATTGTTAGGAATTTGGCTTTTGCTAGGGATAATATGGAGGGTTTTGAGCAGAAGAATGACATGTTCTGACACTGGGTTTTGCAGGTCGCTCTGCTGCCAGATGAAGGACAAACTGAAGGGGAAAGGCTGAAGCAGGAAGATCAGTTAGTAGGTCATAACAATAAAACAGGTGGGAGATGATGTTAACTTGGACTAGAGTAGTAGCAGTAGAAGTGGTCAAATTCTGTATATATTTTGAAGATAGCTCTGACAGGATTTGTTGATGGGGTGTGAGAAAACAAGAAGTCAAAGATGACAATAAGAGTTTTTGCCTTGAACCAATGCAAAGAGGGAGCTGCCATTAACCTCGATGGGGGAAACTGTGGAAGGAGTAGGTTTGGGGGAAGAATAAGGAGCTCAGCATTAGACATGTTAAGCTTGAGATGCATATTAGGTATCTAAATGCAGCCATCCTGTAGGCAGCTAGAAATGGCAGCCTTAGTCCAGGGACGAGGTCTGGGGAAGATACCATTTGAGAGTCTTCAGCAGGTGGATGGTATTTAAAGCTATAGGGCTGTTTGAGATCACCAAGGAAGTGGGTGTAGAAAAAGAAGAGGTCCAAGGATGGCAACCTTGGGCACTGCAAGGTTAAGAGGTCTGGAAGATGAAGAAGAATCAGCAAGATGGTGTTAAAAAAGAAGTATCCAGATGTTTCTCCAAAGAAGAGATACAAATGACCAATAAGCACAAGAAAAGATGCTCAACATCACTAATCATTAAGGAAATGCTATACTGAGGTACCGCCTTACACCCATTAGGATGGCTACTATTAATAAAAAAATAAAATAAAGAACAGAAAATAACAAGTGTTGGCAAGGATGTGGAGAAATTAGAATGATTGTACACTGTTGATGGGAATGTAAAATAGTACAACCACTGTAGAAAACAGTATGGCCATTCCTCAAAAAATCAAAATAGAATTACCATATGATCCAGCAATTCCATTTCTGGTATGTACTCAAAAGAATTGAAAGCAGGGTCTTGAACAGGTATCTGTACACTCGTGTTCACAGAGCATTATTCACAATAGCTAAAATGTAGAAAAAACCCAGTGTCCACTGATGGATGAATGGATAAGCAAAATGTGGTATATATACAGAATGGAATATTTTTCAAATTTGACACGGAAGGGGGCTTCCCCGGTGGTGCAGTGGTTGGGAATCCGCCTGCCAATGCAGGGGACACAGGGTCGAGCCCTGGTCCGGGAAGATCCTACATGCTGTGGAGCAACTAGGCCCGTGCGCCACAACTGCTGAGCCTGCGCTCTGGAGCCTGCGATCCGCAACTACTGAAGCCCGCGTGCCATAACTACTGAAGCCCACGCGCCTAGAGCCCATGCTCTGTAACAAGAGAAGCCACCACAGTGAGAAACCTGCGCACCGCAATGAAGAGTAGGTCCCGCTCGCCGCAACTAGAGAGAGCCCGCGCGCAGCAACGAGGACCCAACGCAGCCAAAAATAAATAAAATTTTAAAAAATAATAAAATAAATAAAATAAAAAATAAAAAGGAAGGAAATTCTGCAGTAGGCTACAACATGGATGGACCTTGAGGTCCTTATGCTGAGTGAAATAAGCCAGTCACAAAAAGACAAATGCTGTATGATTCCGCTTGTACGAGATATCTAGAGTAGTGAAATTCATAGAGACAGAAAGTAGAATGGTGGTTGCCAGGGGCTGGGGAAAGGGGAAAATGGGGAGTTATTGTTTAACGGATATAGAGTTTCAATTTTACAAGATGAAAGAGCCCTGGAGATGGATGGTGGTGATGGTTGCACAACAGTGTGAATGGACTTAATATCACTGAACTGTACACTTAGAAAAGGTTAAGATAGTAAAATTTATGTTATGTATATTTTCCCACACTAAAAAAAAAATTGAAAAAAAAAAGTGAAAAAAGGAGCAACAGCATTCAGAGAGATAGAAGGAATATCCTGGAGCCAAGTGAAGAGAGTTTCAGGAGGGAGGAAAGCCCTATGTCCAAAGCTGCAAAGGCGTCAGGTAAGATAAGGACTGACAATTGATCATTAGGTTCAGCCACATGGAGGCCACTGGTGATCTTGACAAGAGCCATGTCAACAGAGTGGCATGAGCACAAGTTTGAATGAGTGAAGACAGTGGGAATATTTATAGTTGTTACAGCTTATTCCAAGATACTACCTGAAAATGAGAGGTAATCTGTATATACATGATTGTAGAAATGGATAATTATATATGTGTAGAAATGCAATTGAAACTACTTTTGTTGAGGACATTCCAGTTGCCAGGCATGGTAATGGATGCTACAGATACTGAGAGAAATAAAACACATTCACTGTCTTCCAAGATTTCCTAAGAGTTCCCAGTCTAGCAAACTTTGTGGACACGTGAAATACACACAAAGTGATATATGTGGCTAAATACACACAGCCTGGGCATCAGTTTTTCCAGTATAACAGACAATATGGTTGAAATTGGACTCCAGATTCAGGCAGTCGTGGGTTTGGTCCTGTCTCCACCATTCACCAGCTCTGTGACTTTGCACAAATCAGTTTCCTTAATTTCCTCCTCTGTAAATTAAGGATGCAATAATTTCCAAACTTTAGTGTGCCTGGGATGCTTGTTAAAAATGTAGATTTTGGGTCCTCATCCCTAAAGGGTCTCAATGGGCAGGTCTGGGACAGGGCCTGAGGATCTGCATTTTTAACAAGCACCTAGTCATGCTTGATGCTGTTGGCCTTGAACCACACTTTTTAAAACACTTAGAACTTACCCACATGGTATCAAGAATGAGCCTGGCATTTCACTAATTGCTCATTTGATAATAGCCATTCTTCCTGGGGCTCTTATTGGAGACAAAAAAAGTCTTTCTAATAACTTGCAATTTATGTCCAGAAGCAGAGGTTCAGCATACTGTAAGCACCCTAAATTGAGAAAATAGCATGATAATTATTCAATCTTTATTTATCAAATATTTATTGAGTGCCTACTATGTTCTAGACAGTATTCAAGGACTGGAGAGACAGAAAATATCTGACTCAATAATTTGTCTGAGTCATTAAGGTAGGCAGAAGCCCAGATGCAGTTAGCCTTGCTCTCTAGCAGCCAACCTCTGTGCCAGGTGAGAAGTCCTATGTTCACTCACTAGCTGCTTAAGGCAGTACTTGTCCAACCATAACATGCACATAAATCACCTGGGATCTTGTTCAAATGCAGATTCTGATTCTGTAGGTCTGCGGTGGGGCCTGCGATTCTGCATCTCTAACAAGTTCCCAGATGCTGCTGCTGCTGCTGGTCCACGGGTCACGCTTGAAGCAGCACAGTTTAGAGGGTTAGGAAAAGTGGGTCACAACACTTAACCTAACATTGGAGTTCCTGGAGAATTCTTGGGAATCCTGAAGGGAAGAAGTGAAATCTGGGAAGATTGCATAGATATAAGTGAGGTTCACTCACACTGTCTTCTGTCTCCTCTGTTTCTGGAATCCAATCCTTACCCTCCCACATATAGTCAGTGGCATTAGGTGGCCTCCCCTAAGGGAGGGTGAACATTCATTTTGTTGGCCATTCAGTAAATATTTCCTGGCTGCCTATTCTGTGTCAAGCCCTGTGCAAAGCACATAGTTTGGCATTCAAGAGAGGACAAATTCAGCAGCTTCTGCCTCCTAGGCTCTAAACAGGGGCTGCAGTTGGGGTTTGGAACGGAAAGAAAAGCTGCCCAGGGCTGTGCCTGTGGCTGAAGGCACTGACCTGGCAAGATCCAGCCTTGGCTTTTTCTGTGGTGCTACAAATGCATGCTGGGGAGAGGAACCCCTCTGGAGCCTTTGCCAGCTGGTTTAGAGATGGTATTGACCAGCCCCAGGAGATGTCTAGATGATGTGCCAGCCAGGCCACCTGTCCGTTCTCAGACTCTCAGCCCCAGCCCAGTGGCCACAGATGGCAGAAGGCAAAGAAGATCCCTGGGGCCTCCAAACACCTCCCCAGAAACTGGCAGCAGGCAGTAACTCCAGCCAAGTCAGGGGCCAGCTTGACCAGAGTCAAAGTGTGAGACACCCCACTCGGAGCTGAGGGGTCTGGCCCAATCCAAGAACCGCCGAGAACCAAAGGTACTGGCTCCAAATCAAGTTGAACAGTGTAAGAAAAACCCTTTCTACTTTTCCCAGGGTTTCTCATAAATCAAAGCACCCCCCTCCAATGTGGCAGCCTTACAAAGACCCTTCCCATGCATTTACTGATGAGTTCATAGCCATACTGGAGGTAACTTGATTTTATTAGAAATAGCAAGCATTTTACAAGCACCTATACAAACAAGGCTCTGTCTTAGGGCAGTGAGTTCCAGGTCAAGATCCTGTCTTCTAGGGATCTAGGCCCATTTAGGAAGACAAGTCCTTAAGCATAGATGGGATGGTCAAGGTAAAACAAACTGTCTTGGAGCCTGTGAGGTGTAATGGTCAAGAGAGTTTCTTTAAAAGAGCCTGGAGATGGACCTACATACAGATGGCAATTCAGATGATGAGAGGATGGAGGATGTTCCAGAGAGATGGGTAGTGTCTGCTTGGTCTATAGCAGTGCAGTACGGTATACACCATGATGCTCATAGCTGGCCCCAAGATTCTTCCTGAAAAGGGAGCCACCCTTTGTACAGGAAAATATACTAGTATGCTTCTTGAGGGTGAAAGGTGAGACCCTATGGCTGTCCCAAGCTGGCAGGAGGAGATGAGAATGTACAGTCTACTTCCAGGAATCTCTCCCAGAGAGATCCTCTGATGTGGGCACAAGAGGATCTGTTTAAGAGCATCATTACAGTATTGTTTATAACAGTGAAAACTTGAAATAGCTTGAATATTTGTCACTAGAGAACTCACTACATAAACCAAGAGCAAAAAGAAGAAGGCATCAAACTAAGAAGCATTGTGTGTCTGACGTAGGAAGAGCCCTAATAAAAGTGTTAAGTGAAAAGAAAGTTTCAGGGTAATATGTACAGTATGATCCCAATTACTTTAAAAAATACCTTAAAAAGTCTACATTTTAATCTGAACACAGACACACAGATATATCTAATTTCATAGAAAAAAATGAAGTGTCTGGTGATGACCAGTTGCCTTTGTTGGAGCATAAGGAGTGAGGTTGGGAAGGGGTAAGGGGCTGGGGTAGGGCTGTGGAGATGGAGAGGAAGAGGTGACCCTGTGGTTGTTGGGGAGTCTCAAGAAGCCCTTTGCACTTGGGCAGTGCTGGTTGCCCCATGGGTGCTTAGAATTCTCTAAGAACAGAAGCATCAGTGGGGTGGAGGGATGTGCTCCCCAAGCCCAACAATGGTTAGACTGTGGTCCTGGCAGGCAGGGACAAGAAGCCTGCTCTCTGGTCTAACTCCAGTGCTGACTCCTGGGTGGCCTGGAGCCTGTTTGGACTTCTCCAGCTGGCCCGGTCTGAGATTCTAAGTCTATTCCAGACCCTTCCCATGGAGGTTGAGCTCCAGGAAGGGCATGGTAAAGCCCTACTTGGCCTTTGGCCTGCTGAGACTTGGGCATGAGTCAGACTGCGACTGGGAACCAGTGTGGGAAGAGAGAAGTTTCTGAGCAGCATGGCCTCTGGGAGGAGCTCCCTTCTCTGACAGGTAGAGCATGTTTTCTTCTCAACACATCTGGCGTGAGGATACCTGGTCCAGCTTGTCTCCTTAGGGGACAAATGTAGGGATAATTCATTACCTGGTGGTACCTAAACAGTTAGTGAAATCCACTGAGTGAGGGCTCTGGCTTGGGTGAGAGAAGTAGATGGTGCCTGAGGCCAGGGCTTGGGCTCTGGGCCTGTGGGATGTTGGTGTGATCTGTGCACAGGTGCACACCTGTTCTGCATACAATTCCTATGGTTGGTCTGGGCTGGCTTCAGGCTACAGGGGTGTGTTACATGAGGTCCCTGACCTGAGGATACCACAGATGTAGAAGGGGCATACATCGGGTTTGCATAGGGTCAAATATGGAGATAGGATTAAGGCTCAATGTGGAGCCAGAAGCAGCAAGGCCAGCTGGCTCTGAGATGCCTCACCGCAGTCAAGGCTTCATTAATGACTTCACCGCAGTCAAGACTTCCTGACCTTGACCAGCCTCCCATTGCCAGGAAGTATTCCAGGGTGCAAAATGGCTACCTTAGAGCCTCCTGCAGGCACTAATGAGCAAGCTATTCCTCCTTTTTAGGACTATGGACAAAGTGACTTGTGAGCCTGGGGTGACCTTGGGCACTATAACTGCTGGACATCTAGGACCTACAGCTCTGGCAGGTGGCAAGCTGCTTCCAAATGTGCTGGATCTCCTGCCAGGGCCCTGGGGAGCGGCTTGGTCAGGAATTGGCGCTGGATGCCTGTGCAACAGAGATGCTTGGAAACAAGGGTATTCTTGTTGAGCTGCTCTCCAGCTAGGCCAGCTCCAGGCAGCTTATCCACCTAACACAGGTCCTTTAGGAGAGTTCTACAGAAGAAGGAAACCCTGCATTACCCTGGCATCCAGCTAGGGCAGGAAAGGCAGTTTCCTAGGGTGCAGGGGGAACTGTGTTTAGCAATGGGACTCCCCAGGAGAGCTTCTGCCATTGGGCATCTAGTTCCTTATCTCCCTGATCCCCAACTACTTTCAGAGTTCAAGGAGAGGCAAGCAGTTCTTAAGTGCCCCGTCCTCTGGCTAACCAGGCAGGGAGGGTAGGCCCAGGGAAGAGCAGGCACTATCCTTGCCCCAGAAGATCTCACAACCCAGGTAAGGAGGTGAGATACCTAGAGTGGAAACAAGATGAGGCAGGACATGAGTCAGTGCAGAAGTGTCTGCTTTGGCCCTGTGTGCGCATGGGGGGAAGGAAGGAGCCGTTATGTGGGGAGAGAGGGAAGGGAGAGGGTGCACATGTGCTTGGGTGTGCATGTGTGCATTTGTGTGTACCCATGTGTATGTGTGTGTTGTGTCATTGTGTCTGCATGTACCCACACATGCTTGATGCCACATCTCTGGAGTTCCTGTCTTTTGTGCTATTTGCCCAGACAACCTAAAAATAATTTCCACTTAACTTTAGGATTTGTTATTTGATACATAACATGCTTGCCCGCCAGATATACTTTTCTACCAACACTTTATCTAAGATCAAGTTAAAATGAGTCTGCACTATTTATGCATACATGGGATGGCTAGTGAGCAAAAGTCAGACTAGAATACCTTGGATTTGTCTGGAAAGTTCATATAAAAATGGTCCCTATGGACTTTCCTGGTGGTGCAAGTGGTTAAGAATCCACCTGCCAATGCAGGGGACATGGGTTCGATCCCTGGTCCGGGAAGATCCCACATGTGGTGGAGCAACTAAGCCCGTGTGCCACAACTACTGAGCCTGTGCTCTAGAGCCTGAGAGCCACAATTACTGAGCCCGCAGGCTGCAACTACTGGAGCCCGCATGCCGCAACTACTGAAGCCCGCACACCTAGAGCCTGTGCTCTGCAACAAGAGAAGCTACTGCAGTGAGAAGCCCATGCACCACAACGAAGAGTAGCCACGGCTCGCACCAACTAGAGAAAAGCTGGCGCGCAGCAGCGAAGACCCTACACAGCCTAAATAAATAAATAAATAAATAAATAAAATTTTTAACAAAAGGTCCCTATATGGATAACAAATTTGAACAGTGCACATGGATTGGCATTGATGGCATTGATGGTGATGATGATGGTAAAGCAAACCAAATATAGCTACTGGGGGGGTGTCATCAACCCTTTATCTCACCGATACACAACATAAAATTGGGCACATAGCAAGCACCCAGCGAATATTCATTGAATTTATTTGCAGACGTTGAGAATGTCCACATATGTGACACATGTGCAAATACGGAGCTAGATGATTGATAATTCATCATGGACAGAGGACAACTAAATGACAGATTGACTTTATTTATTTATTTATTTATTTATTTATTTATTTATTGCCTGCGTTGGGTCTTCATTGCTGCGCACGGGCTTTCTCTAGTTGCGGCGAGCGGGAGCTACTCTTCGTTGCGGTGCGCGGGCTTCTCATTGTGGTGGCTTGTCTTTGATGCAGAACACAGGCTCTAGGCTCATGGGCTTCAGTAGTTGTGGCACGCGGGCTCAGTAGTTGTGGCACACAGGCTCAGTAGTTGTGGCTTGCGGGCTCTAGAGTGCAGGCTCAGTAGTTGTGGCACACGGGCTTAGTTGCTCCACCACATGTGGGATCTTCCTGGACCAGGGCTCAAACCCATGTCCCCTGCATTGGCAGGCGGATTCTTAACCGCTGGGCCACCAAGGAAGTCCCTTGATTGACTTTAAAAGTCAGTTTATTAGATTGATGGCTGAGGGGTGATGCAATTATTAGATTGAAAGATTAAAGCCATGGAGGAATGACAGATTGGTAAATAACTTGCTGATACCTGATAAGGGGTAGGAAGAGAGATAAATTGTGACCAGGTGACAGGTCAATAGATCCATGGCCAGGTCCAAATAGGTAGGTAGAAAGGAAAACAGAAATGAAGTGAAAGAGTGAAAGAGACAGACACAAGGATGAGAGAGATACTGTTAGGCAGAATAATGCCCCCTAAAGATGTCTATGCTGTTAAGAAAGCAATTACATTTCTCTTATTTAATTTGATTCAGGGCTTCCCTGGTGGCGCAGTGGTTGAGAATCCGCCCGCCAATGCAGGGGACACGGGTTCAAGCCCTGGTCTGGGAAGATCCCACATGCCGCGGAGCAACTAGGCCCGTGAGCCACAATTACTGAGCCTGCGCGTCTGGAGCCTGTGCTCCGCAACAAGAGAGGCCGCAATAATGAGTGGCCCGCGCACCGCGATGAAGAGTGGCCCCCGCTCGCCGCAACTGCAGAAAGCCCTCGCACAGAAACGAAGACCCAACACAGCCAAAAATAAATAAATAAATTTATAAAAAAACAAAGTTTAATTTGATTCACATAACACTTATAGGAAAATTTTAGTAGCCGCATCATATAGATGATATTCAAGAGATTAATGACTTAGCCAAGACCACACAGCTACTAAGCAGTGGCAGCAGAAGCAAAAACCAAGCTTCCTTCTTAGGTGAAATAATGCTTACACCGCTTCACACTACCTTCTGGCCACAATGTGTGCCCTTACAGAGACTGCCTTGGGGAACCCTGAGGCACACCAAGGAAGATAACTAAGGAAACACCTAATAATCAAGAAGTGATTATCTGTCTGGTAATACATTTCTAAGTCATAGCCAATAAGTAAATCTATACTGGAAGATAAGATCTGCTGCATAACCACGGTGTATCCTCTCTCTCACCACCTCAGTTTCTTCACTTAGGAAATGGGAATAAGTTGTAAAGATTAAATGAAATTATATGGCATACTTTACCCTGTGTCTGGTTCAAAAATTAAGTAGAGAGTTTGAATCTAGCCCTTTACTTCTTCTGATACCTGATTATGCACTGTTCATATCTCCCACGGGCTAAGAAAAACTCAGATTATTTGAAGGCAGGCACTGCACCCTCATTTATCTTGGTACACTCCTCAAAGTCAAGTGCAATACTATACATAGCAGACATTCAGTAATTTTGCTAAATTTAAATAAACTGACAAAACACTTTAAAAAAAAAAAAAAAAAAAAAAAAAATGTCTATGCTGTGCTCCCCAGAACCTGGAATATGTTACTTATATAGCAATAGGGACTTTGCAGATATGATTAAATTAAGGACCTGAGATGGAGGGGTTATCCTGGATTATCCAGATGGGCCCAATCTAATCACATGTCCTCCCACTGACCTCTCGTTCACCATGCTTCAGCCTCCCCTGCCTTCTGTTCAGTTCCTCATCATGTCAAGCTCATTCCTACCTCAGGGCCTTTGAACACACTGTTTCCTCTGCCTGCTCCTTTTTGTCACTCAGATCTCAGTTCAAATGAGAGTTGCTTCCCTGCTTCCAGATTTTTGTCCCGAAGCCTTGAGAACACTCCGTTCCTGGGACTGGGCTGGGGCAACGGGATGTCCAAGCTCCTAGCCTGCTCTGGCTGGCATTATCCCCAGCCCTGGGTCCCGCCCAAGGCTGCGGGATGGAGCAGTGTGCATGAGTCATCAATCCACAGACACAGTCCCCTTGTTGGAGGGACCTGAGCAATGATGTTGCAGCAAACTCCTTGAAAGAGAAGGCTAGGAATTTCCCCAAGTTCTTCAGACTCACGTGGGACCAGGAGGGAACTGTAGAGTGGAGGAGCTGAGAGCGGTCTGCGTGGACGATGCTGTAACCTCTCTGGCCAGCTCTGTGCCCACCTGAGCTGGGCTAGGCTGTGAAGGAGCAGATGGCACGTGCCAGTCCTGATGACCCCTCCATTTACCTCACACTGACGGAGCACCCACTGTGTACCAGGCCCCTGCCCTGAAGAAGCTAACAGTCTAGTCTGGGAGGCAGGCTGGCCAGCAAACCTTACGGATCTACTGGACAAGGTCTCAGCATCGGGTGACACAGAGAAGCCACATTAGACTCTGCCACGTGGAGCAGGTGGTGGCACTTGAAGTCAGTTAGTAGGCTAGCTAGAAGGGCACAGACAGGATGCAAGGGTAATCCAGGCAGCAGAACCAGCCTGGTGCATTTGTTTCCTGGGGCTGCCATAACCAAGTACTGAAAACTGAGTGGCTTAAAACAATGGAGATTGGTTCTCTCACAGTTCTGGAGGCTAGAAGTTCGAAATCAAGGTGTTGGCAAGGCCGGGCTCCCTCCAAAGCCTCTAAAGGAGGATTCTTCCTTCTCTCTGTTCCTTGGCTTGTGGCAGCATAACTTCAATCTCTGCCTTCATCGTCACCAGGCTGTCTTCCTTCTGTGTCTAAGCGTCTCTGCGTCTTCACGTGGTGTTCTTCACATGTGTCTGTGTCCAAATTTCCCTCGTCTTACAAGCATATGCGTTGTATGGGATTAGGGCCCACCCTAATGACCTCATCTTAACTAAATCTGCACAGACCTTATTTCCAAATAAGGTCACATTCACAGGTGGGGGGGGGTAGTTAGGACTTCAGTATGTCTTTTTAAATTTTTTATTATTTTTTAAATTTATTTAATTAATTTAATTTATTTATTTATGGCTGTGTTGGGTCTTCGTTGCTGCACGCGGGCTTTCTCTAGTTGCAGCGAGTGGGGGCTACTCTTCGTCGTGGTGTGCGGACTTCTCATTGCGGTGGCTTCTTGTTGCGGAGCACGGGCTCTAGGTGCATGGGCTTCAGTAGTTGTGGCACGCAGGCTCAGTAGTTATGGCTCGCGGGCTCTAGAGCGCAGGCTCAGTAGTTGTGGTGCACGGGCTTACTTGCTCCGTGGCATGTGGGATCTTCCCGGACCAGGGATTGAACCCATGTCCCCTGCATTGGCAGGTGGATTCTTAACCACTGCGCCACCAGAGAAGTCCCCAGTATGTCTTTTTGTGGGGACACAATTCAACCCTAACAGTGGGCAAAGGCTTGGAAGGGCATGGAGCTCAGGGCCAGAGCTCTCAACTGTTTGCTGCCTCATCACCCACAACCTTTGTACACATTTCCCCCGGGTGTCTCACTGGTCCGGACACCTGCCGGGCACGCTCCCACCGCGAGACTCTTTGCTCCCATGGCCCCCAGTCTGAAGAGCTTTTCTTTCTATATTGGCACGCCCACGTCTTCAGGAAGTGCTCACAGGCACTGACCTGGAAGTGCCAGCGCCTTCCTCTGAAGTCTGAGACTCTCACGGTCTGAGTAAGGGCTCATTTAGTCTATGACACAGTGCCCAGGTGAGGGCCTTGAGGCTAGCCCCTCCGCCGTTTCCAAGTTCCCTCCTCACCACCCCTCACTGTCCCCAAGACAGGGCACTCAGCACCTCCGGAGCAGAACCATCCCACACCAGCAGCCCGGATTGTCGCCATCTCCCTTGCTCTGGCCACACGGCATCTCCCCGGAGATCCCTTGGAGTTTTGAGGTCCTCCCACTCTCGCCACTTGGCCCCACCGGTGACCAGGGTTACAGTGGAGCCCTGGCGACCTGAGGCAAGTGGAGGGGCTTGCAAAGTTGCAAAGGGCTCTCTCTCTCTCCTCTTCTTTTTTTTTTTTTTTTTTTTACTTTTTGGCCTCACCGCGCGGCATGTGGGATCTTAGTTCCCAGACCAGGGATCGAACCTGTGCCCCAGCAGTGGAAGTGCAGAGCCCTAACCACTGGACTGCCAGGAAAGTCCCACAGAGCGCTCTTTGACCCAATCCCCATCTCCCTCACGCACCTGCCCCGGGTAAGAAATTCCACCATTGGCAAGTCTGACAGCATTCACCCCTGATAAGGACAAATGCCCTGAAGGGGAGATTGTTTGCCAGGAGTAGCTGGGCAGGACTTGCCTCCGGAGCCTGGCAGCCTGGTGATATCTCACTCAAGTCCTACAGGAGACGTGCCACCCAGGAGCAGGAGGAGCCGAAGAAGGACTATTCTGCAGAGCTCTGTCCAGACTGCAGGGTGAGGGAAAGCCGCGGCAGATGCACTCAGGCCCCACGATGGGCACTAAGCTCAGTCTCTTCCTTCTCTCCAGCCCGCCCTCCTTCGCCCTGCACTTCCCTGGCTGAAGAGCCTCCTCCACACGCCGCCCCGGGGCTGTTAGTGGCCTTTGGACTGGGAAGGACTAGGGCCTCCCGGGCCCCACACCCAGGCTGACACTCACAGGAAGCAGGGAGAGGCCCAGAACTGTCCCTCCCAGGGCACGGTCCCACAGTGTCCTCAACCGGCCAGTCCTGTTCTGCCCTTTCTCCTGTGGGGAGGAGCTGGGGGCAGGGAAGAGGGCAGGGCCCAGACCGGGCCAGAAGCATTGTGCTGCCCCGGCCCGCATGTGCCCATGGAGCTCCTATTCTGTCCGGAGGCCCTGGATGAGGCTGGGCTGCCTGGGCTGCTACTCCATTCGTGCCAGAGGGATCGGAGGGTCGGATGAGGGCTGTGCTCACCGTAAGACCCCAAGGGTCCTAAAAAGGCTCTTTTGGCAGGGTGAGCCAGCCACATCTAATAAGGAACTATTTCAGTTTTGCCATAATCCAGTCTAGCTCAGTGGGGCTGTCTAAAACAGCCAGGTGATAGAAGCCAAATGTCTGCAAGGAGAGTTTGGCTCCTGAGGCCTATGTGGCGGGGAGGGGGGAGAGGGGGGAGTGAAGGTCCAGTACATGTCCAAGTGTCAGGAGGGTAGCCTCAGCCCCTGCACCCAGACTCCAGAACCCCTGCCTCCACCCCAAGGCATCAGTCCAGGCCTGGCCCCTAGTAGGTCCTTAAGCTAATGAAGCTTCTAAAATCCCTGCTCTTACCAATCCAGTCACTGCCCACATAGCGGACATCAATAAAACCATTTTTAGATTAAGGGATTCGTGCAGAATTTCATGGTGCCCCAGAGAGGATAAGGTATGCTCAGAGGTTTGGCTAAGCCTAGCTTGGAACCTACTTGCTGATCAGAGAAGGCATCTCTAGGCCTGGCCTGAGCCCATGTTGGGGGTCCAGTCAGTGGCTTGGATAGCTGGGTTGGTGTCTTTCCCCAGGACTATCTACCAGCTGGGTTACTGAGGACACCTAATTTGGGGGCTGCCTCCACTCCAGAAAGTACATCCTGTCAGTGGCCCCTCTTGGGCTTGGTCCTCTGCTAAGCATGGCTAGACCCGCTGATCTCCCATTGTCCCCTTCCTTGCAGAGGAAAAGGGAAACCCAGCAAGGCATGGCATGGACCCTGTGGCCCACCGTCTGAGCCCTGAGTATGGCACCCACGCGCAGGTGGGGAGGGGCATACAGAGTATCCAGGGGCTGCCTTTGGAGCAGGGCCGGCTGTCTTTGTTCTTTGCTTCTGTTCTGCAGCAAACCCTGCTGTGTGTCCAATTTCCTCACCAGGCCCATGGAGACCATCTGGAGAATCTGTGGGGTGTCATTTGTCTCCTCCAGGGGCTTGATCTCCCAGCCCAGCAAACCCCAGACTTCTAAGTATTCTCTGGAGGTCCTTGTGCAGTATCAGGAAGGAAGAACACTTTCTCCCCCCACCCTACCCTAGACTTCTCTGGGAAGCTCATCCCTCCCCACTGCCATCTGTGGGCTTCCTGAGTACAGCCCACAGCCCCCGAACCTCAAAGCTTCAGTCTAACAAAGTGGTTAATGCCTGCTCCACCACTTGGCAGCTGTTTGAACATGGGCAAGGTACTTGACCTCTCTGGACCTTATTTACCTCACTTATAAAATGGAAATGATGATAGTCGTTATCTCAGAGGGTCATTGTGAGGATCAAATGAGATCATCCAGGGGCTGACACATAGTGAGTGCTTAATAAAGAACAGGTGGTAGAGAGTATCACTGTTATTACCTGTGGGTATCCCTCTTTAATCTGCTACTCCTCCTTTGCCCCTCTCCTCCAGTCCCTTAAATCCAGTCTTGTCACCTTCCTAAAGCCTCTGCAGTCTGAACCAGGGTAGCTGGTCAGGTCCTGCTCCCAGGTGAATGGGAGACAAGGATGTGTATCTGAGTATCCTTCATCCCTGGTCGTAAAGCTAGAATAAGTCCTCCAGAAACCTAGGATGCTCTCCTAGGTCACCATCCACACTCTTAATTCAAGGGGATTTCAAGAATCAGCATTTTTGTGGTAGATGCCAAAGCCAAGAAACAGAGAGGGTGAGAGAATAACTGAAGGTCACGCAGCAAGCTCAGGCCAAAGCTGGGTGAGTGCCCCAATGGACCTGCCATCCAGCTCTCCTCCCCCACCTGATGTAACAGCTTTCTTTTCTTCAGAAACCTCAATGGAAGCCTCCTTCTAGAGCTTTCCTTTCAGAGAAAACAGCAAACAAAGTGTGGAGCCAGCCCCCTGGGCCTGGAGCCCTGAGCTCCCCAGGCCGACCCACAGGCTGACGGAGACGTTACCAGAGCTGATGATTCAACTTCCTGCCTTTTGAGAGCTCCCAGACCACAGAGGATTTCTCGCTTGGAGGAGGGGGCATCTCCCTGCTGAGGGCCAAGCAGAGTGGGACAAGGCCCCACCACAAACCGCAAGGACTAGGCAGTGCATGGGGCAGGCTCTAAGGGGCCACTCTGGAATCCTGGCCAGCTGCTTCCTGAAGCCCATCTCTTTGGGTAATTGATTACTACCTAGGATGACCAACTGTCCTGGTTTTAGCACCTAAAATCCCACATCCTGGGAAACCCCTCAGTTCTGAGCAAACCAAAGGGTTGGTTACTTTATTACCACCCATATTTCTATAGGACATAACTGCCTCAGTGACTCTGGGAGTCCGGGCCCCAGGATGGCACATTCTAGAACAGGGAATTAGCAAACTATGGCCTGAGGGCCTCATCTGGCCCTCTGCCTATTTTGTATAGCCCATGAGCTAAGAATTGTTTTTATATTTTTTAATGGTTGAAAACAAAATTAAAGAAGAACAGTATTTCATGACAAGTAGAAATTCAAATTTCAGTGTTCATAAACACAGGAACACAGCCAAGCCCATTAATTTATGTATTGTTTCTGGCTACTTTCATATTACAAGGCAGAGTTGAGTAGCTGCAAGAGACAGTATGGACCTACGGACCACAAAGTCTAAAATATTTACCGTCTGACCCTGTACACAAATAGTTTGCAGACCACTGTTCTAGAGGCAGGCAAAAGGTATGGATGCCTGACCTGGGCTGGGTGTGAATGTGTGTGAGTGGGCAGTGATGCTTTTGTGAAGAAACTTAGAACTGAAGGAGAGAGAGATTCAAGGCAATGTCTCAACCCATTTCTTAGGCTGCAAATACTTGCCAGCCCAATTCCAAAACCGATTCAGAAATGATGCCCCCATACCCACAGGCCCACAGATCCTACCCTCAGCCTGCTAACAATTCTGCGGAGCTTGGGCTTGTAGGGGGCACTGGGACTTGCAAGATACACGCAGTACCAAATCCTTGGCCCTAGAGGCAACAGAGTCCTTTTCAGGCATCAATGGGCCCTACCATTTCAGAAGCCCAAATTGGAACATGGGGTCTGACAACTGGACGGCACATTTGAAGCTGGGACCATTCTGGGAAACCCATTTTTCTGACTGTGGGTAAGAACAGTGAGATTCCATGTAGGGTTAGGCATCCCAACATTGTCATATGGTGCCATAAATACAACAGGGGCTCCACGTGCCTGAACAGGTCTTGTCCACCTGTGTAACTGACTTAGCAGCTCAGGACTGCTAGGGGGCTGGCAGGCTGTTCTCAGAGCCTGGTGAGGAAGGTCCCCATCTGGTCCCTTACTGAGCAGTTTCTAATTCATGGGACCTCCATTCCATGCTACTGTCAACACCTTCAAGCAGGGTTTCTCAGAGGTAGATTCTGCCCTCAAGTCACTCTCCCTGGTCCAGGTCTTCAATCTCTGGAATGACAGAGCTGACTGCACCTCTGAAAGAAGCTCCCCTCAGTATCTTGGGAAAGAAGGCGGCTCAAAGTTTGAGTAATGCTTTCCACGCTTTGAAGGCTGGTCATTAAGAGCAAACTCCATAGTTAGCTTACTGTTCACTGTTCAAAGCAATGACGGTCAACCAGCACACACGGCTCCTTTGGGGTGGTGGTGGGGGTGCCTTGTGAGAGAAAGCCCTAGAGATGTCTTTGAGAAGACCTGGACAGGTGTGGCCAGGGGCCTTCAGTTTAATTATTACCCTGATGCCAAGAAGAATTTTATAATAGACCTAGGTTAGTTTCTTGAACTCTGCATAGACCATGTATGTTCTTGGTTGGATATCCTACCAACCATTGCCTCAGCCATATGATCAGTTCGTTTCTAGCTATATATCCTCAGACTGGCTTCTGAGATTTGGGGAGATTGAGATATGGGGAGGTTGGGGGATGGTACCAGAGTCCCCTCATTCATAGGCCTCTAGGTTGATGCTGTGTACCCGGGGCTGTTGGTTAGTTGTCCCTCTGTGTTCCTATCTGTAAAATGGAATGATTTGGGAGACTTGCCTTATCATGGGGCTCTGAAGAACTACAGTACCAGAGAGAACGCCCTCTGTTGATTTCATTGTGGGCATTCCTAAGGAGTTGGCTCAAGGCTGGTGCTTTAGCAGAGTGTGTGTGTAGGGGGGGAATCAATTAGACTTTTTTAGCTTTAAGTAATATGAAACTCACCCAAACTTGCTTAAGCAAAAGGGATCTATTTATTTGTTTGTTTGGTTGGTTTACATAATGAAAAAGTTCAGGGGCTTCAGGCACAGCTTGGTCCAGGGTCTCAAAAATGCCATTAGGACCAGGTTATTCCTTTTTTTTTTGAAGTATAGTTGATTTACAATGTTGTGTTAGTTTCATGTATACATCAAAGTGATTCATTTATACATATATATATTCTTTTTCAGATTCTTTTCCCTTATAGGTTATTACAAAATATTGAGTATAGTTCCCTGTGCTATACAGTAGGTCCTTGTTGAGGACCAGGCTATTCTTCATTTCTGCTTTCTTTAGAATTGACCCTGTTCTTAGACTGTGATGGCAAGACAGCTGCAAACAGCTCCAAGATGACACCCTCACATCTCCAAGTCCATGAAAGGACAACATCTTTTTCTAGGCCACTCAAATACCTGGTATGGCTCCGATTAGAACTCATGGCTTGGCTTGTGTCACATCCCATCCCTAAACCAACTATTATGGAACTCTGAATAGCGCACAATGCATTAGGCTGCTCTGATTGTCCAGGCCTGATTCACATGTGACTCTCAAGACAGGGAATTAACCACCTGAAGTACCCAGGCTGAAAATGACAAGAGTCGTTCCTCAGGTGAAAGTTGGGTGGCTGTTACCGGAAGAGGAGAAATGGATACTAAGCAGGGGAACCACAACAGTTCTCAACAGGGAATAGATGTGTATAGGCAGGAATCCTTGGGCCTGGGTCTATACAAGACATCAGGGGACTGATGCATAGCTCTAGGATACAATGAGAATATGAGATACCAGCCACTTCCAAGAAAATGTTGGATTGCATCAGAAACCCCCAAACATTGTCCACTTCGCTGGGACTAGGTACATCATAGTTAATCAGTGTATAATGTGGGCACCCTGAAGTCCACAAGAGTTACTGGTTCCTGCCTGGAGCAGGGGTCATCTGGCCCATGCCCCCTTACTCCCTGATTGTACTGTGTTCTCTCTGAGGGCAGAGACCACAACTTTCTCCCCTCTGTATCTGCAGAAATATTTTTAGAAGGAATAATAACTTTTAGCAGGTGTGTGGAGCTTGATACCTTTTCAAACCTCTTTAACATCTACTATCATATTTGATTCTTTGTTCTTCTTTTTGGCTACCCAGGATCTGAACACGCTTCCTGTGATGGGGAATTCCCCTCATTCTGAGGCAGAGCCCACTTCCCACCAGAGAGGCTGAAAGTACCACGTGCACTTGTTTCCCAGCCTCCCTGTGGCTGGGCAAGGGCCCATGACCTAGGCTCTGACAGTCAGACACACAGGCTCCAGATTGTGACCCAGGAGCTAGAGGCCCAAAGAAGCACTTGGTGGTTATCGTGGGTGCAGCAGGTCCGCGTTCTGGGGTGGTGGAGATTTTGATACCCGAGGGAATGGACAGGATGCTGCAGCCCAGCCTGCACAGCCTAGTGCATGGTGGTAGTGGTGACAGTGATGGCAGCAAGGTCCTGACTGAGTACTGCAGTGGGATCTGGGGTCTTGTTCGGAGTTGTGTAGTCTATGGAGCTGCTTCTCTGTTCTGCCCAGAGATTCTCGACTCTCTCAGCTGCTCAATATCCTTATTATTTTTTGGCTTAAATCAATTTAGCTTAAGTCAATTAAGTCGATCTGCTTAAGTTAAGAGTCAATTTCTGTTGCTTGCAGCTAAAAAGTCTGACTGTTATAATCCTTGAGATAAGACAACTGCATAATTCCCTTTTTCCAGATGGATAAATTGAGGCTCAGAGACTGGCCCAAGCTCATGCAATGTGCCAATTTCCGTGTTGAGACCAGAACCCTGGACTAAGTGGGACAGACATACAACTGGCAGGTGGGAGCCCAGGCAAGGAAGCAATTTCTAAGTAGAGCTGCCTCACCTGGTAGGAAGCCCCCCGTTACTGGAGGTATACAAGCAGACCTGGGGAGAGTGAGGGAGAGGCCAAGCAAAGTAACCCCAGTTCCCTTCTTCCTCAAGGGTTACACATCTGCCCAACTCAGATTCCTCTTTGTGAACAGAAACGTATTAAGGTGAAAACACAACTCCTGGTGCTGCAGCTTCAAATCCCCACAGTCTCTTTACCAACCCGCCTGTTTCTGGCCCAAGACACAACAGCTGCTAGTCCTATATCCCAGAGCAAAGTCATGGCATTTATTGGCCTTCGTCACTTTAATGAAAAAGCCCCTACACCAAACAAATACAAGCACAGACATTTGCAACTAATTATGGTATTGCTGATCAGTCAAATTTCATTGCAAATTGCATGTTGAAATTGATAGTGGGCAAGTCATGAATAAACTGGTTGTCTGGAAAAGTGACACGGGCACACAGGACTAGATTAATAATTCAATTTAGACTCAGCCAGACACTCTGAAGAAGAGGAAGAAGCAGATTAGCATTGCCTCAAGATTGCTTGTTTACCCGGGTACCTCCTGCCAATGTGCCTTCTAAGGGAAGCTGATCCTCCTTTAGGATCCTCCCACTTTGGGAGACCGCAGGGCGTTGAGTATTGCAGCCTTTAATTCTTGGTTTGCAAAATTGCAGCCTTGAGTGGTGTGGGGAGGAGAAGACTGCCCTATGTCTCATCCGATGTTAAGAAGCCCACTCAGGAGGCTTCTTGGAAAATGGATGCCTCCTGCTGCAGTGAACAGCGCTCTCGGCCTCCCATCTGTGGGTACTGGTCTGGGAGGACCCGTAACCCACCTTGAAAGCCCAGGTGGGGGACTTCCCTGGTGGTGTAGTGGTTAAGAATCTGCCTGCCAATGCAGGGGACACGGGTTTGATCCCTGGTCCGGGAAGATCCCACATGACTCGGAGCAACTAAGCCCATGTGTCACAACTACTGAAGCCCGTGTGCCCTAGAGCCTGCGTGCTGCAACTACTGAGCCCACTTGCCACAACTACTGAAGCGTGTGCCCTCTAGGGCCTGTGTGCCACAACTACTGAGCCCACGTGCTGCAACTACTGAAGCCCACGCGCCTAGAGGCTGTGCTCCACAACAAGAGAAGCCACCGCAATGAGAAGGCCGTGCACTGCAACGAAGAGTAGCCCCTGCTCACCACAACTAGAGAAAGCCTGTGGGCAGCAACAAAGACCGAACACAGCCAAAAATAAATTTAAAAAAAAATTAAATAAAAAAGAAGGCCTAGGTGGGTTCCCCAGGTTAGGTATGGCTCCAGAGGAGTAAGTCCAGAGAAGGTAGGAAAGGAGCCAGAGGGGTCTTACAGAGCTCCGCACTTGTCCTGGTCACCATGGGGTTCCGGAGAGCTAAGGAGTCCAAAGGCGAGACAATGCATCGAGGCCACAAGGTAGATGGGCAGTGTCCTCAGGATTGGGCCTTCCTGGAAAGTCACTATGTCCCTGCACCTGGGGAGGAAGGCAGGAAGGAGACACAGAGCAGGCAGAGTGCACAGGTGTCGAGGGGCAGGCACCGGTATACATGTAAGATGCAGCCACAGTGGCCACCTTGACCCACCCAGGAGTGCTTCCCCATGAGCTGCTCAGCCACTCCAACTGCCCTGGCTCCAAAGGCCCACGCAGAGGGAAAGTCTTAACTTTCATCCTCTAATGGGGTTTAAAACTCAAATGTCTACATGGGATGTGGGCGAGCTCTGGACCAGGCAGACTTGGTAAGCTTGGGCCTGATTGGAGGGGGGCAGCCATGATTCAGCTTCAGGAGACTGCCTAGAGACAATATGAGTGGGAATTCAGAAAAAGATTTAGGCCAGCGATATAAATTTGGAAGTTGTCAACAACTTCCAAATTATATTTAAAGCCAGGACACTGGGGGAGATTAACAACAGAGTGAGTGGAGATAAGGGGTCTAGGGATTGAGCCTTAGAGATGAAGAAGTGCCAGCAAAGGGGCTAGTGAAGGAGCAACCAGAGAGGCAGGAGGGAAACCTGGAGAGGGGGGGTGATAATCCGGGAGCCAAGGAGGGACAGATGAACTCTCGCATTCTAATGAAGAGGCAAGGAAAGTGAGGCTTGAGATTCAACAACATGGAGAATCCTTGACAGAGGCAGTCTTGCCGTAGCAGTGAGGGCTGATGGGAGTGTATGGGAGAAAGGAAGGGAGGAAAGGACTTGAAGGCAGCAAGAAGAGTCAATTCCCTCCAGGAGTTGTGCCATAAATAGGAGCAGAGAAATAGGGTGACAGTCTGAGGGGGATATAAGGCCAAGAGAAGGTTTTTCTTTAAGGTAGAAAAATTAGAGTATTTTTGTGTGTTGATGGGAATAATGCTGGAGAGAGGGGAATTTTGATGACGCAGGTGAGAAGGGGGAATAAATGTTGGACTGAAGTCCTTGAGTAAACAGGTAGAGATAGCATCTGGTGCACAAAAAAGAGGGCTGTCCTTAAATAGGAGCACGGAAGGTTCACCCACATTAGCGAAATGGAAGGCAGAGTTGATGAGCACAGATGCAGGTGGGTGGAGGAAGTAGTGGTGGAGCCCATGGAACTTCTCTTCTATTTTCTTAAGCTAGGAAGAGGTTGTCAGCTGAGAGTGAGGTGGAGGAGGAGATCTGAGCAATCCGCTGGGAGAGAGGGTGTGAGGAGACTTGGGGATGAAGTATGATTGCTAGGAAGCTTTTAGGCCTCACTTAGGGAGGGTTGTGGTATTAATTTAAAGTGAGGCTGTGTAACAAAAAAGAAGCAGACTCACAGATATAGAGAACAAACTAGTGGTTACCAATGGGGGGGAGGGGCAACATAGGGGTGAGGGAGGAGGAGGTACAAACTACTGGATGCAAGACAGGTTCAAGGATGTATTGTACAACACGGGGAATAGAGCCAATATTTTGTAATAACTGTAAATGGAAAGTAACCTTTTAAAATTGTATACAAATTCACAAAATAACATTTTAAAAAGGTTCTAAACAACTTTAATAAATAAATAAATAAAGCGAGGCTGGTCAGCTCAGTTGTAGGTTTTTCTTCAGTCCTGGGCAACCTGTGGCTGCAGGTGGAGAGTAGCTAGAGGGTTGAGTTTAACCAGGGATGTGGTTTTGCCAGGTGACTATAGTGCAGTGAGGGGCAAGGGAGAGAGTATAATACTGGATCATGAACTCTGAGCTGGGTGAGGAGGGAAGTGGGGCAATGAACACTTGCTTGGCTCCCGGAAGAACTGTTGGAGGGGGGGTACTAGATGGCGTGAGCTGGAGAGAGAGGCAGTGTTTATTGGAGAGTGGGATGCATGAAACTGAGGTGATGAAGGGAGTGCGCTGACAGATCACAACCAGTTTAAAGTCTGGGTATGGGAGTGAGAGGCTGAGGCACTGTGGAAGCCAAGATCATGAAGAGGAGGCCAAGGGGTCTGTTTATTTACATGAATGCTGAAATAAAAAACCAAGGCAGGAGTGGCCTTGGAGAGGGTGACTGTGGGCCAGGAGCTACAATCTTGAAGGAATGATGGAGAGTGACAAGGAGGTCTATAAATGACTGCAAAAAGGGGGAGAAATGGGTGGTCTTCTCTGATGACATGGCTTCCAAACATGGGTGTTCCTAAGGAAGAGGGCAAACTGTCTAGAAGTGGCACTGAGGAGCAAAATGGGCACCTCCCACTCCTAGACTCAGGGACACAAGGACCATTAGAGGGAAAACAGCCACCACTTGAGAGGCTGTAGGGAGAGTGGAGTCCTTACAGGAGAGGCAGTTTTTCATTAGAGCAAGAAAGCAAAAGGGACATTTCGAGATGAAGTCTGAGGATATGGGGGAGTTTACTGATGCCAGATCATGAGTTTCAGCGAGTCCAGTGAAAGGGTTTCTGGACATGGGGTAGGCTGGGCAATGGGGTCAAAGAGGGAAATACAGAGCCATATGGGGCTTAGAGTCCTGGAGTGAGGGATGCCCTGAGAATTCTGGGCCTCTTGTGGGGACTGATATGAACAGGGATGAAGGGACTGATGAGAGCAGCCTGAGGAGTCCGAGGCAGAGGGTGGTGGCCAGGTTGGGTTTGTCGGGAGGTGGGAGGAGACAGTAAAGGTCAGGAGTCCTCTTCACTCCTGCTGCTGATGGTCTGGAGGTCTGAGGAGAGGTAGTCTTCACAGAGCAGCTGGAGCTCTGGGCTCCCTCTTTACTCCCAGGTAGGAATATTAGTCAAAACACTCTTCATAGAATTGAGAGTAAAACCACAGACATGTCAATGAAAGAGAATTGCCCCAAAATAGACTCTTATATAGGGTATAATCTGTATATAATGAACTTGGCCCTTAAAACAGTAGAGATGAAAGCATATTTTCCCCCCCAGGGACAATTGGTTAACTGTTTGAGAAAAAACAAATCCAGATTTTAACTTCAGATCTTATACTAAATGAATTCAGGTAAATTAAAAAGCTAGTGTAAAAAGTGTGATATTAGTGTAAAGACAGAAACAGACCCACACCATACCCGATCAATTGATTTTCAACAGTACCAAGGCAACCCAACGGGGAGCAAACAATCTTTCCAACAAATCATGCTGGAACTATTGGATAGCCATATGCAATGTAATGAATCTTGACCCTTACTCACACCATAGACCATATACAAAAATTAGCTTGATATGGATTGTAGGCTTATATGTATGAGCCATATACAAAATTACACATACAAAGATACAAAAATGATACACAACTCAATTTTAAAATGGGCAAAAGAACTGAAGAAGACTTTACCAAAGAAGATATTTAGATAACAAACACACGAGAAGATGCTAAACATCATTTGTCATTAGGGAAATACTCATTAAAACTACACGCTAGAAGGGCCGTCCAAATTAAGTATTGGCAAGGATAGGATCATTGGTTGCCCTAGAACAGATGGGCCTCAGAGGTACAGGAGGAAACACTGGGGAATTATGCATATGTTGTATGAACATAGCAGAGTTTAACCTCTCTTCAGTTGACAGACATTTAGGTTGTTGCCAGTTTGGCCTTGTGGCAGATCTGGATCTGCCACCCAGATCCCTCCTCAAGGAAGGATTTGCTGTCCAGTTGCAGGGAGTGTGATCAGTCATAGCGTCTTCAGGGTCCACCTGAGCTGCAGATAGTGCCTTGCCTCTTCTCAGAGCAGACTGCATTGTGTGACTGAACAAAGGAAAGATATAGAGGCTGGGCCATTTTTATCCGCTATAGGAGTATTCAGATGCAGAATATTTGCTCCAGAGTTCCCTACCAAGATGGCCTAGACTTCACTGACCCTGCATCACAGTTTGACTTCTTCCGCTCAGTCCTGCTTCTCTCCCTTCCTTTCATAGATGCTGATCCCTCACATCCTTAATAAACTTCTGGCACCCCAAACTCCATCTCAGCATCTGTTTCCTGGGAACCTGACCTATGACAGGGCTATAACAACACAGCTTCTATGATCATTCTTGTCCATGTTTCCTGTCCTATAAGCACTCCTTTCTGTAGGATATTTGCCTAGGCGTGGAATTGCTGGGTCATTAGAGTATGTTATTTTCAGCTTAATTGAATAATGCTGAACTGTTTTCCAAAGTGGTTGCACAAGTTTGTGTAGATTTACATGGATGAATATTTCTGCTAATCCTTGGTATTGTGACTTCTAAATTTTATTCAATTTGATAAGTGTGTAAGGGTATCTCATCATGATTTTAATTTGCATTTCCCTAATTATCAAAGAAGTTGAGCACTGTTTTTTAACGCTATTGGCCTTTGAGTTTCTTATTTTTCAAAGTGCCTATCTTTTGTCCAATTTTCCTTTTCTTTCTGCCAAGTTATTTTTAAATTATTACTTATTTATTTCTTTTAAAACCACTTTATTGAGGTATGACTGATATAAAAAAAGCTGTACATATTTAATGTATACAACTGGATGAGTTTGAATTGCCCATTTTTCTATTAGGTTGTCTTTTATTATTAATTCTAATGAGTTCTGTATATATTCTGGATAAAAGCCCTTTGTTAATCTTATCTGTTGCAGTTATCTTCTGCTATTCTGTAGCTTGCCTTTTAACTCCCTTAATGTCTTTGATGAATGGTAATTCTTCATTTTATTCATCTTTCTTTTGTAGTACTGCTTTTTGTGCTTTGTTTAAGAAAACTTTCCTTACCCAAGATTATGAAAATATTCTTCTACATTATTACTTTAAAACTTTACAGGTTTCCCTTTTATATTTAGGTCCATATGCCCCTGGAGTTGATTTTGGTGTATGGTGTGAGATAGGGGTCCAGTTTCATTCTTTTTTTAATTAATTAATTAATTTATTTATTTATTTATTTATTATTTTTGGCTGCATTGGGTCTTCGTTGCTGTGCGCGGGCTTTCTCTAGCTGTGGCGAGCAGGGGCTACTCTTAGTTGCGGTGCGTGGGCTTCTCATTGCAGTGGCTTCTCTTGCTGTGGAGCACGGGGTCAAGGCATGCGGGCTTCAGTAGTTGCGACACGTGGGCTCAGTAGCTGTCGCTCTAGGGCTCTAGAGCGCACGCTCAGTAGTTCTGGCGCATGGGCTTACTTGCTCCTCGACATGTGGGATGTTCCCAGACGAGGGCTCGGACCTGTGTCTCCTGCAGTGGCAGGCGGATTGTTAACCCCTGCACCACCAGGGAAGTCCCTCCAATTTCATTCTTTTTTGATATGGATATCGAATTGTTCCAGCCAACTCTATTGAGAGTCTGTCTTTTTGCCACTGCTACACGTGCCATCTCTGTCACAAATCAAGCATCTGGATGTGCAGGTCTGCTTGCATAACTTCCTCTCTATTCCATTGAATTGTCTATCCCCCAATCAATGCCATACTCTCTTAATTACTACAAATGTATAGTAATCTGGTACAGCAATTCATCTAGCCTTGTTCTTCCTCTAGAATGACTTAGCTATTCTTGGCCTTTTGCATGTCCATATAAATTTAAGAATCATCTTGTCAGGTTCCACAAAAAAATCCTGATGAGTTTTTGAGTTTTTATTAGAAATAAAATTGAATCTGTAGATCACTTTGGAAAGAACTGACAATATTTGTAATATTGAGTCTTCCAATCCATGAACACCATATCTCCACTTATTGAGATCTTTAATTTCTGTCCATAATGCTTTCATTTTTTCTGCATTGGAGATTTACTCAACTTTTATTAGGTTTATTCCTAGTGATTTGGCATTTTTAATTGATATTACAAATGCTATCCTTTTAAAATTTTCTCTTTGTTGCTGCTATTAAGTACATTGATTTTTTTTAAAGTCCAGGACACTTGCTGAACTCTCTTAATAATTCTAATTATTGGTAGATTATTTTTTATTTCCTCTGTAAACTATCCGATCATCTATAAATAATGGTAGTTTTGTTTCTTCCTTTTCCAGTCTTTATTCCTTTTCTTTCTTCACTGTGCTGGCCATAACCTCCAGTATAATGTTGAAAAAAAGTGGTAGTAATGGATATCTTTGTTTTTTTCCAATTCTCAAAGGAAAAACTTTCAATGTTTCACCACTAAGTATGATGCTTGCATTAGTTATTTTTCAAAAGAAGCTTTTAGAAAATTAAGGAATTTTCTTTCCAGTTCCAGTTTGGCAAAATTTTTTAAAAATTATTCATCCATTTGATTCAGTGGATGTTGAGTTTTACCAAATGCTTTTTCTGCATCTATTGAGATAACCATAAGATTTTTCTCCTTTAATCTGTTAATGTGATGAATTAATGTTTTTGAATATTAAACAAAACTTGCATTCATAGAATTAATTATAACTTGATCATAAGATCCTATTTTTTTTTCCTTTGCTTTTTGCAAAACACCTCAAATTTTACTCACGGTACAAAAGTATTTAATAAGCACCACGTTGGTACAGAAAAACACACAGCCTATATAGCTCATCCTTTAAAACCAGAACAGCCAAGTGAAAAGTCAGTAGAGATTCTTATTTTTACTAGAAATAAAAAATAAAAAACAAAACAAAAAAAGCTAAGGTACACATTAGGAACTGAACCACTGGAGTTTTTCTTTCTAGAGATGTGACATCCATGTTTTCTGGTCAGTAATGTTCTATCAAACATTGTACTAAACCAGTGTACTAAATCCAAGCAGACAGATGGCCAGTAAAGCTGTTTGCTATCTCCTACTGAGCTAGACCAGTGGAACACTGTCTTGGTAGGATTATTTTGACAGAAAGAAGGAAGTGCAGAGCCCCAACCCCAACAGAAAACCTAAGGAGCTGATTTACAAAGAAAGGGTTTTAAGCAAACCTGCACAAATGCTAACATGCTCTAAGAAAAGGAAACCTTTTAGACCACTTCCAGCATACATTCATTGGTGCCCAGTAAAATAGGAACACCAACATAGAAAGCATTTTTGCTTTCATAGCACTAAAAGCCAAAAAGCACACAGCATATAATACTTTGATCTTTTTTTTTTTTTTAATTTTATTTATTTATTTATGGCTGTGTTGGGTCTTCGTTTCTGTGCGAGGGCTTTCTCTAGTTGCGGCAAGTGGGGGCCACTCTTCATTGCGGTGCGCGGGCCTCTCACTATCGCGACCTCTCTTGTCGCGCAGCACAGGCTCCAGACGCGCAGGCTCAGTAATTGTGGCTCACGGGCCTAGTTGCTCCGCGGCATGTGGGATCTTCCCAGACCAGGGCTCGAACCCGTGTCCCCTGCATTGGCAGGCAGATTCTCAACCACTGTGCCGCCAAGGAAGCCCCAATACTTTGATCTTGAAGTGGGTAATCATGGAAGTTCTAAGATTATATCCATTAGGTTAGCCTGAGTATTCATCTATAAAAATATTTTTCCAAAAACACGTAAACGGGCTTCCCTGGTGGTGCAGTGGTTAAGAATCTGCCTGCCAATGCAGGGGACACGGGTTTGATCCCTGGTCCAGGAAGATCCCACATGGCTCGGAGCAACTAAGCCTGTGTGCCACACCTACTGAGCCTGTGCTCTAGAGTCTGCGAGCCACAACTACTGAGCCTGTGAGCCACAACTGTGGAGACCGTGCACCAGAACTACTGAGCCTGTGTGCTGCAACTACTGAAACCCATGTGCCTAGAGCCTGTGCTCCGCAACAAGAGAAGCCACTGCAGTGAGAAGCACGTGCACCACAACGAAGAGTAGCCCCCGCTGCAACTAGAGAAAGCCCGTGCACGGCAACGAAGACCCAATGCAGCCAAAAATAAATAAATAAATAAATTTATTTTAAAAAATACACGTAAACGAGAGTTATAGAAACAATGGGACTACATCAGGACCAGCAGAAAGTGATACAAGGACTGTACATGTAAGACCAGGAATTGATTTTCACATGTACCTTTTAGGTAAAGGAAATCTCTCTAAGTTGATTCCTACAGCCAAGATGAACTGTGATAGTAGGATTTTCAAAAATCTTGAGATGGGCAGCTAGCTTGAGTTAAACCCTAGATAAATACTCCCAGTCAAAAACCCCATTGAGACTGCAGGACTGAAACTCTGACCCATATAAAAAGCTGTGAGTGCACAAAAAGTCTCGTGGGACATGCAAGGCCTGCTGGGCCAAGACAGTTGATGATGGTGGGTTCTTCCAACATGGACACACCAACATGTATGCTGGGGAAGTGCCCCCCAGGTGGAATGCTGGACTTGGGCTTGGTGCAGGAGCCAGACTCAGAAGCTCCTGAGAGAGGTGTCTACTCGGGGAGGAGTACTAGGGTTACTGAAGACAAGAACGTGTCCCAGGAAGGTCAGCTAATTTTCTTCTGACCCATCAATACTTAACATTAATGAAGAGTTGCAGAACAGAGTCAGTCTTTCCAAGATGTATTCTTCTGACATTATTAGCCAAAGCCTCTCCCAGTCTATTGGGCTGGTGATGTCTAGAAAGATCCCATTACCTGGAGGTGGGACCTAGGGCCACAGATTGTTCTGGGAAGCTGGCATAGAAGATGATTGCACAATGAAGTCACCACTAAACCGCTGCTTAAGCTCAGTCCCCGGTCTTATTTTTCTGCTCAATAGTCCAGAAACATTTCTTTAAAAGCCAGAAGATCCATAAACGTGAGCAGGATGTCGAAAATATCACCGGCCACTTCATCTTTATGGTGCTGTAAAATTGAAAGCCGCCGTGTTAAATCCAGGAATTTGCTCCAACAGCTGTTCTTCTATATACTTTTCTACCAAAGAAATAGGTTCTATAAAAATAGGTGTGTAGGTGATCTTATTCTCTTGTGTCTTCAAACTCCTGGTAGTACTTGTCCATGAAATTCCTCTGTAATAACTGGAACTCATCATCCATGATAATGTCCTCTAAATATCCAACCACAGCATCAAATTCTGCATCAGAGGCGGAAGAGATGGACAGCGTGAAGCTTTCTTCCTCTAGGGCATGCATCACCGCGGCCGCATCCACCGCGCGCGAGGGAGCTGGCCCACTGGCCTGCTACCCCGCCCGCGGCCCAGGCGCAGCCTCCGCTCTGGTCTGCAGAGCCCCAACCGGCATCAGGAAGGCCTCGCCGAGGCTGCGGCCAGCTTATGGCCCAGCCCAGTAGCGCCTGCGCACGACGCCCTGGCCTCAGACTCCCCGGCTGCAGCCAGCCGGGCCTCTAAGCCCTACCAGGCCTTACTAAGCTTGACGCTCCTAAATTTTTTAAATAATACTTTTCATAGGATCCTAAATTTTGTTTAATAATACTTCGGTTAGCATTTTTTATATCTGTGTTCATAAGTGAGATTGGCCCTTAATTTTCCTATATGGATCCTGTCAGATTTGGGGGTTAGGGTCATATTAATTCCATGAAATGAGTTGAGGAGGATAGCTTTGGTTTTCTGAGAGTAGAAACTTCTAAACTTCTAGAATAGTTTGTGTATGAATGAAATTTTATTTTCTGTGAATGTTCACTCTAATTCACAGGTAAAGCTATCTGGATTTGAAGTTTTCTTTGTGGGAAGATTTTAAATTACTGATTCAATAAAATATCTAGGAATAAAGCTACATAAGGAGGTAAAAGGCCTGTACTTGGAAACCTATAAGATACTGATGAAAGAAATTGAAGATGACACAAACAGATGGAAAGACAGCTGTGTTCATGGATTGGAAGAATTAATTATTGTTAAAATGACCATACTACCCAAGGCAATCTATAGATTCAATGCAACCTCTATCAAAATACCAAGGGCGGGCTTCCCTGGTGGCGCAGTGGTTGAGAATCTGCCTGCTAATGCAGGGGACACGGGTTCGAGCCCTGGTCTGGGAAGATCCCACATGCCGCGGAGCAACTAGGCCCGTGAGCCACAACTACTGAGCCTGCGCGTCTGGAGCCAGTGCTCCGCAACAAGAGAGGCCGCGATAATGAGAGGCCCGCGCACCGCGATGAAGAGTGGCCCCCACTCGCCGCAACTAGAGGAAGCCCTCGCACAGAAACGAAGACCCAACACAGCCAAAAAAATAAATAAATAAATAATAATTAAAGGTGCTAATAATTAAAAAAAAAAAAAATACCAAGGGCATTTTTCACAGAACTAGAACAAATAATTTTAAAATTTGTATGGAAATGCAAAAGACCCCGAACAGCCAAAACAATCTTGAGAAAGAAGAATAGAGATGGAGGAATCATGACTTCAGCTCCCTGACTTCAGACTATACTACAAAGCTACAGTAATCAAACAGTATGGTACTGGCACAGAAACAGACACATAGATCAATGGAGCAGAATAGAGAGCCTAGAAATAAACCCATGTTATGGTCAGACAATCTATGACACAGGATGCCAGAATATACAATGGAGAAAAGACAGTCTCTTCAATAAGTGGTGCTGGGGAAACTGGACATCTACATGTAAAACAATGAAATTAGAACATTCTCTAATACCATATACAAAAATAAACTCAAAATGGATTAAAGACCTAAATGTTAGGCCAGAAACCATAAAACTCCTAGGAGAAAACATAGGCAGAACACTCTTTGACATAAATCATAGCAATATTTTTTTGGATCAGTCTCCTAAAGCAAAGGCAATAAAAGCAAAAATAAACCAATGGAACCTAGTTAAACTGAAAAGCTTTTGCATAGCAAAGGAAACCATCGATAAAACAAAAAGACAGCCTACTGAATGGGAGAAAATATTTGCAAATGATATGACTGATAAGGTGTTGATATCCAAAATATATAAACAGTTCATACAACTCAACATCCAAAAAACAAACAACTTGATTAAAAAATGGGCAGAAGACCTGAATAGACATTTTTCCAAACAGGATATGCAGATGGCCAACCTGCACATGAAAAGATGCTCAACATCATCAATCATCAGAGAAATGCAAATCAAAACCACAATGAGATATCACCTCACACCTGTCAGAATGGCTATCATCAAAAAGAACACAAATAACAATGTTGGTGAGGATATGGAGAAAAGGGAACCCTCCTACACTGTTGGTGGGGATGCAAATTAGTGCAGCCACTGTGTAAAACGGTATGGAGGTTTCTCAAAAAACTAAAAATAGAACTACCATATGACTCGGCAATTCCACTCCTGGGTATATATCCATAAAAAACAAAAACACTAAATCAAAAAGATATATGCACCTCAACGTTCATAGCAGCATTATTTACAATTGCCAAGATATGGTAGCAACCTAAATGTCCATCAACAGAAGAATGGATAAAGAAGATGTGAGATGTGTACATATTTACATATACATGTATATGTACACATATACACACAGTGAAATACCACTCAGTCATAAAAAAGGAATTACATTTTGCCATTTGCAATAACATGGATGGACTTGGAGGATATTATGCTAACTGAAATGTCAGACAGAGAAAGACAAATACTGTATGATATCTCTGATACGTGGAATCTAAAAAATAAAACAAGCTAGTGAATATAACAAAAAAGAAACACACAGATATAGAGAATAAACTAGTGGTTACCAGTGGGAAGAGGGAAAGGGGGGAGGGGCAATATAGGGGTAGGGGGATTAAGAGGTACAAAGTATTATGCATAAATAAGCTACAAGGATATATTGTACAATGCAAGGAATATAGTCAATATTTTGTAGTAACTATAAATGGAATATAACCTTTAAAAATTGTGAATTGTGTAACTTATGTAATATTGTGTCTCAACTATACTTCAATTTAAAAAAATAAATAGATAAATACTGATTCAATCTCTTTAATATTTATGAGACTATTCAGATTTTCCATTTCTTCATGAGCCACCTTGGATAAATTATTATTTCTAGGGATTTTTCCATTTCATTTGAACTTTTTACATTTATTGGCATTGTTGTTCTTAATATCTTCTTAGTATCTTCTAAATGTGTATTGATCTCTAGTAATATCCCCTCCTTCATTCTTACTATTATTTATTTATTCTCTCTTTTTTCTTTATTTTTTTCTTCATAATAGTTATTTCAATTTCCTTATTTTTTTGAAAAATAAATTTTAATATTAAAAAATTTTATTGTATGTTTGGTTTTTATTTCATTAATTTCTTCTCTTATGTTTATTAGTTCATTCTTCTACTTTGAATATAACTTCCTGAAATGCATCCTTGGCTCATATTTTCAACAATTCTTTTCAAATATATACATTTAATGCTATAGATTTTCCTCTAAATACTACCTTAGGTATAGTCAAAAATTTTTATACATAATACTTTCGCTATTACTCAGTTCTTTTTCTTATGAATTTATAGAAGTTCTTTATATACTCTGGATACAGCCATTTACTAATTATATGTTTTGCAGATATTTTCTCTGACTCTGTATCTTGCCAGTTAACTCTTGTAATATTTTAATGAACAGGAAATTTTAATTTGAGAATAATTCAATTTACGTATTAATTTTGTTTTTTTGAGTGTGTCTAGCTTAATAAAATCTTCTCTCTCCTGAAATTGTGAAGATATTCTCCTATAGTATCTTATAAAACTTTATATTTTTGCCTTTTCTGGCAAAGATTTATTTAAAATATTATAATTGCTGAAGCTGTGTAAAAAAATTGGCAGTGAACTTGAATAATCTTACAAATGTTGATTCCTCCCTTTTGACCCAAACACTCACTTCTAGGAATCAATCCTAAGTAAATGATAACTCATTTAGGAAATAGCAACTTAGGAAATAATAACTCACTTCTAAGAAACAATTTTAAGGATATTCATTATAGCATAATATATAATAATAATAATTTTAGATGACTTAGATATACAATAAAACAAAGTATATCTCTAATGAAATATTTGTAGCTGCTGAGAAATCATTATGGGATTCCGGGATTTCCACATAAACCTTAACTGTTACTTTACTTCATAACAACAAAATATGTACATATTGTAATTTTAAAAATCTAATAAAATATTTTAGAATCACACTTTTAAATAGCTTTAAATCACATATACTAATGCTCACAAATGAAATTTTTTTTATTGGGGTCAAATTCACATAACATGAAGATAACCATTTTAAAATGAACGATTCAGTGGCATTTAGTATATTCACAATGTCGTGCAACCACCACCTCTAAATAGTTCCAAACATTATCCTCACCCCAAAAAGAAACCCTGTACTCACTAAGCATTCCATACTCTCCACTCCACATTCCCCCCACCTCCCAAACACACACACTCTCTAGCCCCTGGCAACCACCAATCTGCATTGTTTCTATGGATTTACCTTAATTTATGGATATTTCCTATAAATGGAATCATACAATATATGATCTTTTGGGTTTGGTTTTTCACTTAGCATGATGTCTTTAAGGTTCATCTATGTTGCAGAATGTGTCAGTACTTCATTCCTTTTTATGGGTGAATAATATTCCACTGTAGCTCACAAATGTTTCTGTATTTTATTTTATTTATTTATTTATTTTGGCTGCGCCAGGTCTTAGTTGTGGCATGTGGGATCTTTAGTTGAGGCATGCAGATTTCTTAGTCGTGGCATGCATGCAGGATCTAGTTCCCTGACCCGGGATCGAACCCAGGCCCCTACACTGGGAGCGTGGAATTTTATCTACTGGACCACCAGGGAAGTCCCACAAATGTAATTTTTTTTTAAATAAATATATTTATTTATTTATTCATTTTTGGCTGCATTGGGTCTTTGTTGCTGCACGCAGGCTTTCTCCAGTTGTGGTGAGGGGAGCTACTCTTCATTGTGGTGTGGGGGCTTCTCATTGTGGTGCCTTCTCTTGTTGTGGAGCACGGGCTCTAGGCGTGCAGGCTTCAGTAGTTGTGGCACATGGGCTCAGTAGTCGTGGCTCGCGGGCTCTAGAGCGCAGGCTCAGTAGTTGTGGCGCACGGGCTTAGTTGCTCCATGGCATGTGGGATCTTCCCGGACCAGGACTGGAACCCGTGTCCCCTGCATTGGCAGGTGGATTCTTAACCACTGTGCCACTAGGGAAGTCCCCACAAATGTAATTTTAACATTAAAAAAAAAAAAAAGCAAAACAGCATACCAAACTCCATATAGAGCATGATGCCAATTTTGTACTTTGACATGTATAAGCATAGGAAAAATGGGAAGGAAATGCACTTAAATATTAACAGTGGTTACCTCTACTTAGTGGGATTATAAGTAACTTTAATTTTATTTGTAGTTTTCTGTATTTTCTTATTTTTGCAATATGAAAACCAAGTCATTTAAAAATATAAACATGAGGGAACACTTCCCAACTCATTCTATGAGGTCAGTATTACTCTGGTATCAAACCGAGAAAACTATAGACCAATATATTTAATGAACATAGATATAAAAATCCTCAACAAATACTAGAAAACCAAATCCAATAACATATAAAAAGGTTTATAAACCATGATCAAATGTGATTATTTCAGGAACACAGGTTGGTTTAACATCTGAAAATCAATTAATGTATATATTATAGCAATAGAATAAAGGACAAAAAACCACATGATAATCTCAACAACTTTTGACAAAATTCAACAGCTCTTCATGCTAAAAGCACTCAACAAACTAGGAATAGACAGGAACTTCCTCAGCCTGATAAACAACATCTACAAAAAACCCTAATATCCTATTTAATGAGGAGATGCTGAATGCTTTCCCCTGAAGATCAGAAATAAGACAAGAATGTCCACTCTCATCACTTCTATTCAACACTGTAATGGAATTTCTAGTCAGGGCAATTAGGCAAGAAAAAGAAATAAAAGGCCACTGGACCAGAAAGAAGTAAAAACCATCTTTATTCACAGATGACACCATCTTGTATATAGAAAATCCTAAGGAATCAACTAAACATCTATTAGAACTAATAAATAAGGTCAGCAAGTTTTCAGGATATAAGATCAATAACAGGGACTTCCCTGGTGGTCCAGTGAGTAAGACTCCGTGCTCCCAATGCGGGGTCCAGGTTCAATCCCTGGTCGGGGAACTACATCCTGCATGCATGCTGCAACTAAGAAGCCTGCATGCCACAACTAAGACCCAGCGCAGCCTAAATAAATAAATATTTAGAAAATATTATCTTAAAAAAAAAGATCAATATACAAAAACCCATTGTATTTCTATATACTAACAACATAATCCAAAAATGAATTAAGAAAACAATTCACAAAGAATAAAATACTTAGGAATACATTTAACCAAGGAAGTGTAAGATATATACTGAAAACTACAAAGCATTTTTTAAAGAAATTAAAGATCTAAATAAGTGGAAAGACATCCCATGTCCATGGATCAGAAGACTTAATGTTGTTGAGATGGTAATCTATAGATTGAATGCAATCCCCATCAAATTCCAATGGGCTTCTTTGCAGAAACTGACAAGCTGATCTTAAAATTCATGTGGCAATGCAATGGAGCAAGAACAACCAAAACAAGCTGGGGGAACAAAAAAGGAGGACTCACACCTCCTGCTTTCAAAACTTATTACAAAGCTACAGTAATCAAGACTGTGTGATACTGCCATAAGGATGAGACATATAGATCAACAGAATAGAACTGAAAATTCAGAAATAAACTCTTACATTTAAGGTCAACTGATTTTTTTTTTTTTTTGGCCACACCACACGGCTTGCAGGACCTTAGTTCCCCGACCAGGGATTGAACCTGTGTCCTCAGCAGCAAAAGCACAGAGTCCTAACCACAGGACCACCAGGGAATTCCCTAAGGTCAACTGATTTTTGACAAGGGTATCAAGACAGTTCAACAGGGGAAGAACAGTCTTCAACAAATAGTGCTGGCACAACTGAATACTCACATGCAGAATGAAGTTGGAGCCCTACCTCACACCATATGGAAAAATTAACTCAAAACAGATCAAAGACCTAAATGTAACAGGTAAAACTCTTAAAAGAAAACATAGGAATAAATATTTGTTACTTGGATTAGGCAATGGCTTCTTAGCTATGAAATCAAAAGCACAAGCAACCAAAGAAGAAAGAGATAAACTGGACTTCATCAAAATAAAAAAAATGTGTGCTGCAGAGAGCATCATCAAGAAAGTAAAAAGAACAACCCAGATGATGGTGGAAAATTTTTACAAATCATGTATCTGACAAGAGACTTGTATCTAGAATATATAAAGGACTCTTACAACTCAGTAATAGAAAGACAAATACTCAGTTTAAAAAAATGGGCAAAGGATCTGAATATACATTTCTTCAAAGAACACAGAGTGCAAATGGCCAATAAGCACATGAAAAAAACATTCAACATCATTAGCCATCAGGGAAAAGCAAATCAAACCATAAGGAGATCCTATGTCACATTACTTGGATGACTATAATCAAAAGGACATATATGGAGTGAGAGGTTGGGGTTAGTAGATGCAAACTATTATATATAGAATGTAGAATGGACAAATAACAAGGTCCTACTCTATAGCACAGGGAACTATATTCAATATCCTGTGATAAACCATGATGGAAAAGAATATAAAAAAATAATGTATATATACGTATAACCGAATCACTTTGCTGTACTGCAGAAATTAACACAACACTGTAAATCGACTATACCTCAATTTAAAAAAAAAGACAGATAATAATAAATGTTGGCAAGGATGTGGAGAAATTGGAACCCTCACGCACTGCTGATGTGAACGTAAAACAGTGCAGCTGCTTTGGAAAAACAACATGACAGGTCCTCAGAACATTATACATAGAGTTACCATATAACCTAGCAATTCTACTCCTAGCAATATACCCAAGGACATGAAAATATATGCCCATACAAAAACTTGTATATGAATTCCATAGCAGCATTATTCATAATATCCAAAAAGTAGAAACAACCTAAATGGCCATGAACAGATGAATGGATAAACCAGATGAAATATATCCATACAATGGAACATTATCCAGCCATAAAAAGGAATGAGGGCTTCCCTGGTGGCGCAGTGGTTTACAGTCCGCCTACCAATGCAGGGGACACGGGTTTGAGCCCTGGTCTGGGAAGATCCCACATGCCGCGGAGCAGCTGGGCCCGTGAGCCACAACTACTGAGCCTGCGCGTCTGGAGCCTGTGCTCTGCAACAAGAGAGGCCGCGACGGTGAGGGGCCCGCGCACCGCGATGAGGAGTGGCCCCCGCTTGCCGCAGCTAGGGAAAGCCCACGCACAGAAATGAAGACCCAACACAGCCATAAATAAATATATAAATAAATAAATAAAATTAAAAAAAAAAAAAAAGGAATGAAATTTTAATACATGCTACAACATGGGTGAACATTGAAAACATTATGTAAGTGAAAGAAGCCACATACTGTGTGAGTCCATGTAAATGAAGTATCCAGAATAGGCAAATCCATGAAGACAGAAAGTAGATTAGTGGTTATCTAGGTCTAGAAGTGGGGTGTGAGGGGAAAAGTAAAATGACTCCTAATGGGCATGGTTTTTGAGGAGGAGGGTGATGAAGTGTTCTGAAATTGATTGTGGTGATCGTTGCACAACTCTGAACACCCTAAAAACCACTGAATTGTATACTTTAAATAGGTGAATTGTATGGTGTGTGAATTAGATCTCAAGCAAGCTGTTTATTTTTTAAAACTTCAATGGATCTGGGACTTCTCTGGTGGTGAGTGGTTAAGAATCCGCTTGCCAATGCAGGGGACACAGGTTCGATCCCCATTCTGGGAAGATCCCACATGCTGCTGAGCAACTAAGCCTGTGTGCTGCAACTACTAAGCCTGAGTGCCACAACTACTGAAGCCTGCGCACCTAGAGCCTGTGCTCCACAACAAGAGAAGCCACCGCAATGAGAAGCCTGCACACCACGACGAAGAATAGCCCCCACTCGCCGCAACTAGAGAAAGCCCTCGCGCAGCAAAGAAGACCCAACACAGCCATAAATAAATAAATAAAAATTAGGAAAAAAAAAAAAACTTCAATGGATCTGACAGTCAGGAGGACTCTGGTGACACCCAGCCAAAGCCATTTCAGTGCCATGTCGGGGTGTTGAAAAGTGACAGGCTGGGGAGTAACGTGAGCGAGGAAGAAAGGAAAATACATGGAGAAGACTGGGGAGACTCATCTGTCGACGAGCAGGAGTGAGGCCTGATGCAGGGGAGGGCTTAGGGGTTTGCAGGCCCCCATGAGACACATTATATTCCTAAGCCTGAGATCCAGTTCCTCAGAGAAGTTGGTGATGATGACTCTGTGGGCCTCTCCAGCCTCTATCCTGATGTTGGCTGGACTGGCCAGGCCAGGCCAGTCCTCTCCTCTCTATACCACTAAAACTTAGCCACCTGGAAAGGCTTACCACACACCCTGCCTCATCTTGGAGCCCTTCCCTGGAGGTGCTAGCTCCCACTGACCTCTTGCTTCTCAGCATGCTCACACTACACACAAGATGTCCTCACCATACTATATCTTACAGTTTACTGGAGCAGCTTCCAAGTATGGGGAGGATGCAGGTACACACACACTGCTTCCCTAGCCTGTGAGGACAAGGGGACCCAGGCATGGTTCCAGCTAATATATCCCTGACTCTTAACTCCCACCTGCTCAAGCAGGGCTTCTGCAGCCCCCTGCTTGGTGCCCCAAGGATTTCTGGGAGCCCCAGGGAACGCTCTGGAATAGTCCAGGAAGGTCCCATGCAGGGTCTGCTGTCTCTTCCCTATGCTGATCTTCTGGTCACTCTTGTCTCCCAGTGAGGATGCAGGTCTTGTTGGTGTTGGTTACGCTTTGTCAGAGGGGTCCCTGAGCAGTATAGCTTGGATGTCACTGCTTTACTAAAGCAGTGAGAAAGCCCAGTTTTTAAGGACTACCTTTGCTCTTGTGCTTTCTACGGAGTCAGACATTTGGCCATATGAAGCTTAGCTCAGGGTATGTCCTAGTGGAGGAACTACACGGAGTGCAGCCTCAGTCAGCCTTAATGCTACAGCTTGCTTATAACCTCGAAGTCAGTATGTTCTCTGCATAGGCCATGGGATTCCCTAACGATGACCGGGTATCCCTGATTCACTGATGCTAACCTGGGGACCTGATTTGAGGAACAGGATATTGCCTGGAGCCTGTAACCCAGAATCGTGAATCTGCCAAACTCATTCATAAAGATTTCTCTTATGACCATTGCCCCTTGCCTGGGCTTCTACAGGCTGACCTCCCTTTGAGGAGATGGTCATTGAATCTGGGTTTCTAGGAAAACCATGTTTTCCTTGGTGACTACATGTGCCATCCATTCCACCTGGACCAGAGCCAGCGAGTAAGATACTCTTGGGCCCTAATGTTTTCAGAAGAGCACCAAGTCCCATGGGGCTGCGCTTAAGGTGGGAGAGGGCTTTCTGCATACCCTGTCCCCCTCTTGAAGAACAAAGATGTTTATTAATTAGCATATGGAAGAAAGGCTCTGATAAAGCCTACAGTAAATGGTATTTAAGTCTTTTGCCCGCAGTGCTTCCCAAACATATTTTTCCATGGGACCCTTTTTTTTGTCCACCCCACCCACTATCATCCAGGGGCACATCACCCTAACCGTAAAGTCCAGAACTTATGACTGGCATTTGGGGCCCACCCTACAGATTTCATTGGTCAACCTCTCTCCTCTCCTGCCACCAGTCCTCTCCACATCTTGCATGTTCTTCTCCTCCAAGGCATAGCCCACAGCTGTCTCCACCTGCTGGAGCCACCTGTTCCCTTAAACACCCAAAGACCCCTTTTCCCACCTCATACCCACTGCTGGCTATTGCTTCCAACCTTGAGTATCCTTGAGTACCCCTGGATGCCTGTCCTCTCTCCCTCCTCCTTTCCAGGTCATTCTTGCTGCTCTCTGAGTTGCCCTTGTGAGGTTATGGGCATGGGATACCACACCTGACAACAAGCCAAGGGGGCAGGACTGGGTCTTGAAGAGTTCTCAGAACCTGAGCCCCCTCACTCAACTTCCTACCCCACAGGGACTCTGCCTCAGGCAGCAGAAGAGCAGAGGGTGGGATCGGAGGTGAGATGCGGGTGGGGTGACAACCCAGTACCAGCTTCTCCCCTGGGCAGGGACCAGATGCTGTCCCCATGCCTGAATCTGACACTTGGTGAATGAACGATCAATGATGGTTCTTAGAGAGAAACCCCTACCCCCAGTTCGGGACACATTTCCCACGTGGGAATTGGCCAACTTCCCCAAACTCAAGACACATCCTGGCTGGAGCTGGCTATGGGCCGGGCACCTCCGGGGTTAGCGGGGCAGGGCGGGGTGTCCTGGAGAGCCGCGGATGGGCCTCACACCCAGCCTGGGCCAGGACACCCAGTCCTTGGCCGAGGCCCAAACCAGCTCTGTTTACAGAGTCTGTCAGCTCTGTTTCCCCCTCCCCCTCCCACCACTTCCCCTAGAGTCCAGGGGGCTGGGAGACGGCAGGCGGGGCCTGAGGGAGCCTAGGAGGCAGCCAAATCCCAGGCCGGCCTCTCAGTACTCCTCCCCTTCTTGGCTCTTAGGGTGTATCCGCCCCGTTCTCCAGTCTTCTGGTTTCCCCTTTAAAGCATTGAGTGGGAATGCACATTTTAAAAGAGAAATCTGCAGAAGACAAGGCTTACTCCCAAGGAAAGTTTAGCTAATGGTGGAAAGAAAGGAGCAGTGCCGGTAGGCACAGGGAGACTTTTCTAGGCAAGGGGCTTCCTGGATACCTCCAGACAGCCTGGAAGGAGGTTCCCTCCTTCCTCAGGACCCCAAACCTATGGGACCCTGGGAGTTTTTCCAGAACTGCCGGAGGGACTTGGCGCAAATTAGCTGTAGCCGGGCGGGTACGCCGGGGGCTTTCGAGGGGCAGACACATCTTGAGATAAGGCCAACGGCCGGCCGGGCCGCAGTGACTCAGCTGCGGCGGCTGCAAGGAAGCTCTGCGGGCCCCGAGGAACGGGACACAGGAGGCGGGGCCCAACCCGGGACGCCCCGCCCAGCCCCAGGGCTCCGGGAAGTTCCGGCCCACCACCCCCAGCTTCCCAGAGGCGTCCGGATTTCCCACGGGTTTCCCCATCTGCTGCAAATAGTAACAAAGGCTGGCACTTTCAGAGCGCTCACTAAGTGTTAGGCACTTTGCCGGCATCGTGTCTTGTTACCTCCATCAGGGCTCTGAAGCAGGCGCCACTATTACCTCCATTAAGAGACATGGAATCTGAGGTTCAGAGACGCCGAGCGACTTGCTCAAGGTCACACAGCTACTGAATGGTAAGGGCCACAGTTTCCAAACCCCCAGACACCTCTTGCCCCTTCCCAGCTCCCATGTCTCCCATGTCCTGCCCCTCCAGGTGCTAGCAGGTCCCCTGGGGGGTGCCTCCCTAGGCAAAACCAGAAACCTGGACATCCCCTGGTCTGGGGCTCAGTTCAAATATTCATCATTTTGAGGCAATTGCAGTGGTCTTGATTACGTGTCTGCTGAACTCCCAGCCTGGTTTCAGGTGGCGGCAAAGTTTCCCAGCCCTAAGTTTCCCTTTGACTTCCACTTTGAGGGGAAACTCCTAGGAACAGGGCTATCCCCGGGGAACACTGCCCTGACAGCACCCAGCTCTGTCCTCTGGAGAGTCGCAGTCTCCAGAAAGCCCCTGCCTTGCTCACAGATTAGCTCCCCAAACCTGGGACCTTGCCAAGTGAGAAGCTGCTGGCTGGCCCCTGCCTGTGTGGGGTCAGGGCCAGGACTGTGCCACAGAAAGCCAAGTCTGAGCCCCAGAAGGGGTGGAGGAGCAAAGAGCACCCTGGGGCTGCCCTGGAAGGTAGTGAGCTCCCTGTTATCTAGGGTGGCGGAGCACCTGTGGAAGAAATGATTCAAAAAGAGGGTGGGATGAGATGACCTTTAAAACCCCGAATTTCTCTATTCTATGAGTCAGGCAGTGTCCAAGTGAATGGCTTGTTCTGACAGCTGCTTTAATGGAAACTTTCCCAGACTCTCCCACTTCCTTCCCCTTTGACCTCTTTCTGCTGCGCTCCATGATCTTCCTTCTGGAGACTCGGAGAATATTGGAAAGAAGATGACGCCCATGCATCCCTGCCTCAGTTTGCCACTCTGTCCCAGTGGCCATTGTGTGGGCTCTGGGAGGCTCTGATTCATGGGAGAAAGGAAGGAGGAAAGGAAGGAAGGAAGGATGGAAAGAAGGATGTATTTTAAGATGAATGACTGCCTCTGGTTGAGCTGGTCTGACCTGGGCCCTAGTCCCAGCTCCAACCTCTTCTCCCAGATATGTGACCTTGAACAGTGTCACTTTACCTCCCAGGTCCTCTGCAAAATGAGAGAATTTTAACATCAACCAACCTTCCTGTGAGGGTAGTTGGTAGCAACAATGAGTGACTACCATGGGTAAAGTCTTCCCAAGCACAATTGTGTGATGGCTCTCAGCGGGCAGCCCAGCTCTACAGGCAAACATCATTCTTCGTGGTTCTGTTTGAGGAAGTAAGTCCGCAAGGACAGGCAAGTTTTGGTGGGAGAGAAGGGAGAGAGAAGGGGGCCTGAGCAGGGGCTGCAGGGGATGGGTTTCCTGCAGTGGGAAGAGCTGTCCTAAAGATACTACTGTGTATCACCTCTGCGTGCCAGGCATGGTGCTAGGGGCTTCACACACATTGTCACATTTAGTTCTACCTATAAGGTAGGTACTAGTATTATCTCATTTTACAGATAGCAATATCAAGGCTTAGAGAGGTTAAGACACTTGCCAGTGGAGGAGCCAGAATTCACAGCCAGGCTGGCTGACTTTGGAGCCCTGTCCTACCCAAGTTCTGACTTGGGTCCCTTGCCCCTTCCCCACAGCTGTCTTGGAGGCTGGGACCCAGTGGCCTGTCTGATTGTGCCTAGTCCTCCAAGATCCCTCCCCTTGCCTGGCACCCTCCTCTGCCAGCTGTCCTGTCCAGTCAGAGTGGCTTTGGCCAACCAGAGACAGTCTGGCATCATGGCTGTGTTGGACCTTGTACAGAGAGACCAGGGTTGATAGGGGCTAGGATCAAAGCCCCAAATTACAGGAGATAAATAAGATGTGAGGGAGGGGTCCTGGCTGGTGCTGAATCTTGCACAGCAAAGGAAGAAAGGAAGACTGGGAGGCAGGCAGCCACCTCTGCCTACCCTGCACGCAGAACTAAGAAGTGACCTTGGGCACCTGAAAGCAGCTCTGGTTCCATCAGGGTTGAGGAAGGTTTTAGACAGTTATTTAGGAAAGCTGTAAGACTTGAGGCTGCCCTAACTATAAGATGATATTGGAGGACCCCAAGATCTTCCCCAAACACCCCCGCACACATATACACACACTCTCCTGTCAGAGTCAAGTCTGGCCTGGGGCATCCCCTGGTCAAAGCGCTGCCCTGCAGTCCTCCTGGCCATCCTGGAAAATCTCTGTCCAGTGGCACAGAGCCCCCAAAGGGGGCCCCCTTCCCCTTTAGTAGAAGAGTCCCCTCCTTGCCCTCTCATCTCCACTCCCAGTCAACTCTTCATCTTTTCTTGGAAACAAATCGCTCCCAACTTCAAAGCATCATAATTCCCCCCAAAGAGCAATCTCAAGAATGTCAAGGGGAAATTATTGAATTATCCTGGTTGGCAGAAAAATCTAATTTATAGCAAAGCATTTCTCCTGAAATCTTAATAGATTTTTTTTTTCCTCCAATGGATTTTAATGTGCAATTGTTTCCCAGGCTTGGAAATTTAGTTTGAAGCACTGACATAGCTTTTCAGTTCTTGATTTATTGCCAGCTCCCTGCTTTTGAGCCTGATAGTAAACCCAACATCCTATTTTCTCTTAAATGTGAGAGGACTGCTCTGTCTGTTCAGCCTGCTGGACCAGACATCTGATGGCACTGCCACCTCATTAAGGGTGTGAGGGAGTCTGGAGACCTGGCTGAACCCCCCCTGCCCTCCTTGACTGGCTCTCAGGGGAAAGTCCCCACCTTGAGGATTTTGCTAGCATGGAACCTCAATGCCATGTGTATGAGGATACCACTGGTCTCTGGGGACCGGTTGGGGCAATGGAATGGCTAACCTTCCTCTCTGCCCACTCCCTGCCTCCTAGCCTATCAAGGTGCCTGGCGCAAAATAAGGACTCAGCCAACAGGTGTCAGTTGACATAGAGGGTGGCATGGCTGAGTGTCAGAGTCCTGCTTGGGCCAATGACAGCTTAGGCTCCCATTAGCAAAGGAATGTTGTGTTGACATCTTTGCCCAGGCTGCAGTCCGTTGGATTGGAATCATCTGGGCATAGCACAGGGTGCTGGCAAGGGTGCTGCCTAGATAGAGGTCTCAATTTATGGGGGCATGGCCAGCACTGGGGAAGGGGGCTGGAAGGCCCAATGGCATCAGAAAAATGCATCCTCCCCAAAAGATGAGAAACTCACTGTGCCCCCAACCACCTTTCAAGAGTATCTGACTAGAGCAATGCTTAACCAGAACTCGCTAATAAGGAGAGCGGGCTTTTGGAATGAATGACTGGCAGAGAAAGGAGATATTTAGGAACAAAGCCAACTTCTTTTGAGCCCTTGGAATGATAATATCGATTTTAAAGATGCAGAAACTGAGGCTCTCAGAGAGGGGCAGAAGCTCACGAAGCTCTGGCAAGTAGCCAAAGTGACACTGAAGCCCAGATGTTTGACTCCCTGAGGGCTCATCTAACAGCGTGGGAGGCTGTATCAGGGTTATTAGCCTGACCCTACAGGACCTAGCAAAGATCAGGATCCTTTGGGAGGGCGGGGGTTCCTCAGGCCCCTATGGAAGCTGCCCTCCATCCAGTTTCAGAGCAAGCTGACAGGCCCATGGGGACTCCATCCTAGGTCATGGTTGTTCTCTGGAGGTTTCTTCTAGCAGTCCTCCTATCCCTGACCCCATCTTTCCAAATATCCAGAGACCCTAGAGATTTCAGCCTCTTTCCTCCCAGAGATTGCTGTGGTGGCAAGTGGGAGAATCACCTGGCCAGAGAAGGGTGGTGAACAAGGGGCAAGGGGAAGAGGGTCTGCACCTTTCCACTCACTCCTCTCGGGAATGTGCCCTTCTCCATCTCTCCCTGACTGCCTGGCCTTCTATCCTCAGGGAATTTGGGTTTCCTCTCCCAGGGCATTACCAGGAACAGAGAGACAAATGGCCTAACCCCTGAAAAGCTCTGAGGGGCTCCCTAGGCATGGAGGGCACACCCTGGCCAGGGTCTGAACATGGAAGTAGGGGGAGAACTAATGCCCCCAGGAGAGCCACAGGACACAATCTCATGGGCAGAAGCGGCCTGGCATGTGGGTTACATTGTTTACCACACAGAGTAGGATGGCAAGCAGGGATGGGCACTTCTGTCCCACGCCCAGAACCTGAGGTAGAAGGGTGGCGGGAAGGGAGGGGGCGGTCCCGACTTCGCTAGCTCACCTACTGGCTCACCCTTGAGAGACCAGGGCTCTTGGCGGTGGCTGAGAATGGAGATGAAGGTGACAGTAGGATTTAGGGCAGCCCTTGGAGCCGTCAGAGGTGGCTGCTGGGAGAGCACACTGGCTGAGTCTCCCCCGATGGCCCACCCCTCTAGCCATCAGCCCCTCTCTTGGCGCCTCTCGTGGGTCCCGGGCCGGCCTCACCCCACAACACTTCTGCACACGGCCAGGCCCAGCCCCTGCCTGAAGCGGACCCTGGACACTTAGTGAGGCCCCTCCTACCCCATCCAGCTCTCTGGAGCAAATCTAGGAGCGCAGCCAGGAGTGGGTGGTTTGAGGGAGCTCACAGGATTGTGGGGAGGAGGATCGGGGGCAGGCGTTTCTGTGTGGCTTCAGGGCAGAACCAGGCCTGGGGCTGAGCATCCTAGAGACCCTGCTCCCATGAGGAAGGCGTCCTCACCACTCAAGCTGCGAAAGCACAGAACAGGAGGCATCATGGGGAAAGAGCGCCCTGCCAAAGGGCTCCTCCCCTAGAGGCCTGCCTCTCAAGGCTACACCACACAAGCTTCTGCTCAGGAGGCGGGGGAGCTGCCACCCTGGTGAATCCACTCTGTTCCTCCAGATTTAATGACTCCCAAAATGTCATCTCTGCTGGGACAACTCCCTGGCTCTGTCCCAGCCAGCTGGAACCCCGGTCACCTCTTCCCTCCCCAGTGCTCGTCCCTTTACCCTTTGGCAGGCCTTAACACCAGACATGGCTGTGAGCCAGGCCCAGGAGAGCTAAGCGGTGGGTGGGTGGACAGGAGAAGGAAACCTGAGTAGGCTGGTCATCTGATCCCAGCTCCTGGGAATGGGAAGCTCATGAGAGGCCAATACTGGGACCCTTCCCTGAGGGTGTCAGGGAGCAGGCTTCCAGGATGGGGGCCGCTGCGGCACTGATCGACACTTTCCAGAAGGGCACAATAGGGATCAGGGATGAGGAAGCCACTGATGGGACCCCAAACACATGGCAAGTCAGTCTTGGGTAGGTCTGGGGGCTTTGAGGGTCCCAACTGGTCAGCTAGGGGGGCAGATCCAAGGGGGTTTCTGCCTATGGCTCCCTGGTCGCAGTTGTAGTTTGGTAAGATGAGGTATAGGGCAGCCCAGCTCTGGAAGGAGCTGTGCCCGGTCAGGGCCTTGGCCCCAACCTTGAAAGCCCCCTGTGCCACAGCCCCTGCTGACCAGCTATTCTGATCAGACTGTGGGGCAGGGCCCTTTTCCGGCGGTTCTGAAGCTTTGCCCTCTGGTGAGTAATTTCTTGGAGTTTGTGTCTGGCATCAAGATCAGAGGTTTTGCTCTCCACCTTCTACCTCTGAAGGAACCAGGAAGAAGAGCCCTTCTTGAGGGCCCTGGGGGATGCTTCTGATCTGAGAGAGGGCTCCAGAGGCAGGATGAGGGGCATGTATGGACCTGAAGTGCTTGGGGCAGGAGGCTCCTGTACCGGGTCCTCCAGCCCACGCACCTTGGCATGGGCTCCCTGGGTCTGAGTCTGACAGGCACCACAGGTTGATATGCTTAATAGCGGTCATGCAAAAGGCACACCTGCCGCCCAAGCCCTTGGCCGCTAGCCCATGCCTCAGTCCCACCACCTCTCAGCACTGAGCAGACTCACCAAGGGCAACCTGGAATGGCTGGAGCTCCAATTGCAGCTGGAAGGTCAGGGTTAGACTCGAAGAACTTTCTGAATATAAGAGCTGTGATGTGTAACCAGCGAAGGTGAACTGACCACTCATCTCTCAGCAACCAGGTGCCAGACTTGTCCCTTCAACCTGTCCCGCCACTGGTTAGATCTCAGTAAATGGTATTACCAGCCACCTATCCACCCAAGACCCCTGGGCAGCGAGCCCCTCAGCCCCATGTCCAATCTAGCCCACAGGCCTTGGCATCTCTCCCTCCCAACATCTCAAGAATCTGTTCCATAGCCCTCCACCTCCACTACCACCACCCAGGCCACGCCACCGCACCTCTCTTCTGGATGCCTGCAGCAGCCTCTCACTGTCTGCCTGCTCCTACCCATGCCCCTGCTGTCCATTCTTCACCCAACAGCCAGAGTGAGCATCTCAAAATGTAAGTCAAATGGGTCTCACTCCTACTACAAACCCTCCAGGGCGCTGTGATCCCTTTGGGTAATGTCCTGCCCAATTGACTCCAGCCCATCTCCTGCTACCTTGACCACAGAACTCAGCTACAGTGGCCTCATTCTGTTTGCCCCTAGCTTGACTACGACTCTTCCATCTCTCTGGCCTCTTAACTGTCACTTACTCATCTTTAAGACTAGGAAGACTTTTCAATCTGCAACCCCCTCCAAGGCTCTGAGAATCCCTGCTGAAACCTGAATCTATCCCCCCAACACCTGTCAACCTCTTGCTGTCATATTTCTTTATTCTTGAGTCTACCTACTTGAGAATGACAGTCACAATCTAGACACACACCCATAGAACAAGACATGTGAAATGACCACAGTTAGAGAGGTAGAAATAAAGGGAGGTTGGTGGTAGAGGTGGGGAACAGACAGCCCCCTTCCTTTGCCCCCATCCCTCCCACTATCTCTAGGGTCATGAGTAAGCTCTCAGAAGAGGACACTTACACATTCAGGTGCCTACTCCCATTTAACTTTTTCTTTTTTTATTGTGGTAAAATATACATAACATAAAATTTACCACTTTAACTATTTTTAAGCGTATAGTTTAGTGGCATTAAGTAAATCCACATTGTTGTACAGCAATCATCACCATCCATCCCCAGGACTTTTTCATCATCCCAAAATGAAACTCTGTACCCACTAAACAACAGTTCCGCATACCTTTCTCCCCCTAGCCCACAACCACCATTCTACTTTCTGTCTCTATGAACTCTACTCTAGATAGCTCACACAAGTGGAATCGTACAGTATTTGTTTTTTTGTGTCTGGTTTATTTCACCTAGCATAATGTCTTCAAAGTTCATCTATAGTGTAGTATATATGAGAATTGCCTTCCTTTTTTTTTTTTAAATTTATTTATTTATTTATATATTTATTTATTTTTTGGCTGCGTTGGGTCTTCGTTGCTGCACGCGGGCTTTCTCCAATTGCAACGAGCGGGGGCTACTCTTCCTTGCGGTGCACAGGCTTCTCACTGTGGTGGCTTCTCTTGTTGTGGAGCACAGGCTCCAGGCACACGGGCTTCAGTAGTTGTGGCATGTGGGCTCTAGAGCGCAGGCTCAGTAGTTGTGGCACATGGGCTCAGTTGCATCGTGGCATGTGGGATCTTCCCGGACCAGGGCTCGAACCCGTGTCCCCTACATTGGCAGGCGGATTCTTAAGCACTGCACCACCAGGGAAGCCCCTGCCTTCCTTTTTAAGGCTGAATAATATTCCATTTTATGTATACACCGCATTTTGTTTGTCCATTCATCCACTGATGTACAGTTGAGTTATTACCACTTTTTGCCTATTATGAATTATACTGCTATGAACACAAGCGTAAAAACATCTGTTCAAGTCCTTACTTTCAGTTCTTTTAAGTGTATACCCAGAAGTAAAATTGCTGGATCATATGGTAATTCTTTTTAATTTTTTGAAAAACTGCCATATCATTTCCCACAGCAGCTGCATCATTTTACATTCTCACTGGCAATGCACAAGTGTTCCAATTTCTCCACATCCTTACCAACACATGTTATTTTCTGTTCAGTTTAGTTTTTTGTTTTTTAATAGTAGTCATCCAAATGGGTGTGAATTAGTATCTCATAGTGATTTTAATTTTGAATTTCCTAATAATTTAGTGATGTTGAACACCTTTTCATGTGTTTACTGGCCATCTGTGTATCTTCTTTGGAGAAGTGTCTGTTTAATTCCTTTGTCCAATTTTAAATTCGGTGTTCATTTGTTTTTTGCTGTTGAGTTGTGGGAGTTCTTTATATATTCTGGATATTAACCCCTTATATGATTTGCAAATATTTCTCCCATTCCATGGGTTTCCTTTTCACTCTATTGGTATTGTCCTTTGATGCACAAAAGTTTTTAACTTTGATGAAGCCCAATTTATCTATTTTTCCTTTTGTCGCCTGTGATTTTGGTGTCATTTGCAAGAAATCATTGCCAAATCCAATGACATGACATGGAGATTTTCCCTTATGTTCTCTTTTAAGAGTTTTATAGTTTAGCTCTTATGTTTAGCTCTTTGATCCATTTTGAGTTAATATTTGTATATGGTGTAAAGTAAAGATCCAACTTCATTCTTTTGCATGTAGACATCCAGTTTTCCCAATACCGTTTGTTGAAAAGACTGTTCTTGCCTCGTTAAATTGTCTTGGCACCCTTGTCAAAAACCATTTGACTATATATGCGAGGATTTATTTCTTGGTTCTCTATTATATTTCATTTGTCTATATGTCTGTCTCTATGCCAGTGCCACACTCTCCTGATTACTATAGCTTTGAAGTAAGTTTTGAAATCAGGTGATACGAGACCTCCAAGTTTGTTCTTTTTCAAGATCGTTTTGGCTATTCAGGGTCCCTTGAGATTCCATATGAACTTTAAGATGGATTTTTCTATATCTGAAAAAAACATTGTTGGGATTTTGATAGTGATTGTACTGACTCTTGTGAGTTTGTTTAAGGAGGGCCTGGGCCAGCTAGGGTGTCCCAAGGTGACCAGGAACCAGCAGTGCAGTAAGGATGAATGGTGGTCTGAGCAGAAGGAGAAGGCACAGACTTAGCACATTGAAGAGTGAGGGCAAGGGGCTACCCTTCTTTAAAATACTGAAAGCTTTGGCTCTTCCCAGTTCTCCATCAGAGACAGGTCTCCATGGCAGGAGTTTACCCATTTGTGTAATGGGCATTGCATTCCTAAGCCACTGAAAAGGCTCCTCCAGAATCAAATGCCTCCTCCTTTTCCTCGTTTAGGTTTTTCAGCTCTTGAAAAACCTTATTGATTTATTAGGACCTGGTACTCCCTATCCTGGCTCTTAGGGATATTAGCGCAAATTTTGATGTGGCTGAGACTCTGTCTCACTCCAGCCCCTGACCAGGTCATCCTTCCAGTCCAGCCAGCTACCCCTTCCAGGAGGAGCAAGTTCCCTCAAGACTGTGGGGAATAGGAATGTGTAGTTCTGGGCCCTCAGGGAGAGGATGGCTGGGCAGAATCTCTTCGTGAAGATTATAAAGATGGTGTCCTCATCCTGGTGCATCTTATAAGCAGATCTGGACCTCAGCAGGTGAGGTCCACCTGCAGCAGTGAAAGCAATGGTGGACACAGGCAGCCTTCTTGTGCAGCCTAGACTCTTGGGAGATGATTCACTGGGCCCTAAGCCATACCTCTGGCTCTGCCTCAGAAAAACTCCTACACTCAGTCCATCACTGAAGACAGACAGAAGGATAAATGAGCAGACTCTGAGCCCCTGATGGGGCACCATTCCCAGTTCTGAGCTGTGACACTCATCCACCCTGCCTGCCGGGCCATGGGAACACAGGAGAGCCTTTACCGCTGTAACTCTAGGAGGCATGGCTGGGGCTTCTGGCCACGCATCCTTCTCTGGAAGGGGTTGTCTAACTCCAACTCTGACAGAGGGCCCAGGGGTTTCTGGCACAGCCTGAATTTCTCTCTCAGTGTTCATATATATGTGACCAGGGGTCAGAAAATAAGGTCCTTGAGCCAAATAGGAACCTTTATCCCAGTTGTTTTTAAAGCATCCCAAACTTTATCAGGCTAACTGGAGTCATTTTAGATACAGAAGTAAAGCAGCCAGCAGGGAACATTCTTCCTATTTCAGAGATGAGACGATAGAGGCCTAGAAGGTTACGTCAATGCTGGGAAGGGTCTCATCTAACTGAGCTTTTGTTTTACCAAGTGAAATCTATCCATCTGTTCATTCATGCATTCATTCAGTGCCTACTACTGGACAGGTCCCTTGCCAGGGTCTGGGGATACAACAGTGAGTAGGACAGAAACTCTCTCTCATGGAAGTCTGCTGGGGGAGGCAGATGGTAGCAAACAAACAAATAAACAAAAACCCCTAATGAAGGGAAAGAAGTAATGGAACATGGGTCTATGGGAGTATTTAACTAAAGAATCTGACCTGGATCAAGAAGTCAGTGAGATACCACAGAGCAACTAAGCCCGTGTGCTACAACTACTGAGCCTGTGCTCTAGAGCCCACGAACCACAACTACTGAGCCCTCGTGCCACAACTACTGAAGCCCATGTGCCTAGAGCCCGTGCTCCACAACAAGAGAAGCCACCGCAATGAGAAGCCCATGCACCGCAACGAAGAGTGGCCCCCGCTCACCGCAACTAGAGAAAGCCCATGCAGCAATGAAGACCCAACACAGCCAAAAATAAATACAACAAAAACATACATTTATTTTTTTAAAAAAAGTCACGTGTTCCCTGAGAAAGCAGAGACCTGAAGGACGAGTCAAACAGACAAAGGGGAAGGGGAAGAGTATTCCAGGCAGAGGGAACAGCATGTGCAAAGGCCTGGGGGCTGGAGGGACAGGCCCAAAGAGGAAAGGTCACCTGGGGAGCTGGAGACCATAACCAAGGGTTTGGGATTCCTACCTGTATTCTTCCACCATACCCCACAGCCCAATGCCCACATGTTTCATGGCCTCAGATAACACCCTCAGCCCCTATTGGGCTGCTCACTGCACCCGCAGGTGCCCAGGAGAGCTCAAAGAAGGACCACAGAGTATAGAATATCAGAATTGTGCAAAGAACATATAAGGTGTATCCAACTTTGCTGAAGCCCCTTCAGGCCCTGTGGCTGGTGGAGGCCTCTGGCTTGAGTTAAGACTAGAGGCGAAAGATTGAGTGCTGAGTAGAAAAGTTTTACTGCCAAACAAAAAACTGTTCCAGCAGAGAGTCTAGGTTGGGGAAGGGGGAGAAATGGGGTTGGTCATGAACTATCTCTGTTCTGTATTCAAAAAACAAAGTTTCTGAGTGTTGCTGATTGACTGGGGATATCTGGCTTGTAGGTCAGGGGAGCACTGGGTTGGCTGAGAGTGGTCGGCTGTGGACCTGGGGTGTCTGCTTCAGGATTATGGTGTCTAGCAGCCTCTGTGTGTACATGATATGCCTGAATCAAGATTTGGGTGCCCAATCAGGTCTGCACTGATGTCAGCAGGCTAGATGGCCAGATTGGGGCTTATCACTGGCCACTGGCCTTCAATTCTTTACATATGAAAGTGTGTGGGGACCTCCAGATCCCTACACCCTGAGTCCAGTCCAGTTAATAATTGTTTGCTGAATGCGAATGTCGATCTGTGATCTATATCCTCAACACCTAAGCCAGGGTCGCCTTCCTCTTCCTCACCCCCACATGCTGTGTTGAATTCTATTTCCTCTCATCTTCCACTGTGCCTGCCCTAGTCTAGGCTACCATTATTGCTCACCCAAAGGCATTCATTTCCTCCAAACTTATCACCTCCAGCTCATGGTCTATGAGTCATCTGTCTGAAATGTCACTTATCTTCTTAAAACCTTTCCTTGACTCCCTTTGGCCACTGGGACAAAGCCCTGAGGTTTGCACACCCAAGCAGTCGACCTCTCCAAGCCCACCCCCTCCATGTCCCCCTCACACACTAGGCTCAGCCACAGTGAATTTCCAGTTTCTCCAAAGTCATGCTCCCTCTCACTGTTAGGCCTTTGCCAGTGGTGTTCCTTCTGGGTGGAATGCTGTTCTCACCTTCACCTGGCCACATCCTGCTTATTTTTTAAGTGTCAGTTTATATGCCAATACCTTGGAGCCTTCCCTGACATCTCTAAATTGGGGTTAGGTGTTCCCACCTTAGTGTACCACAGTCCCTTCTCTTCCTTAAATATTTATTTGAATTGGAGTGTGGGGGAGAGATGTGGTACCTCGGGTTATTTAGGGAAGACGTCTATCCCCTGTTGCTCAAACTGCCTAGAAACATGGGCTGGAACCTCTGGAGAAGGAGATGCCAGCGCAGCCCCGCTTCTTCCTCTAGTTCCTACTCTAAGGAGGGTGAGTAGTCCCTTGGGCGGATTCTTCTTCTGAGCCATGCTGTAAGGAGACTCACTGCTTCGCCAGCAGGGCACACGGTGGGTAGAGGGCTCCAGGCTGACCAGCCAGAACACTGGACCTACAGGGGCCAGGCAAGGGCCCAGGTTGGAGAAAGGCAGGCCAGCGTTCAAACTCTGCGTCTCTCCATCTGACCGAGTGACCGTGCCATTAAGCGGCCTGACTTTCCGCTCAGCTCAGCCCGGGCTTCTAGTGGGGGTTGTGTCTAGGCCAAGAGGATTCTCAAGCAGCCTGGCTGCCTTTTTGAACTTGAGTGTCTGGCTCTTGGGTGAACAGAATGAATATCCTCCCGTGAACTAGAAATGCCTCCCTGGGGCTCTGTTCTTTGAAAGAAATCAAGGGGTCCCACAGACTGACCTCGAGGCCAGTGATTTTTTCCAAAGTCAACACAAGTCACCACTCTCTAAAACTTCCACCAACTCTGCTCCTCCCCACCACCACCCTGCCACCGCCATGTCAAGTGGTGATGGAAAGTTCTCAAGGGCCCCCTCTCCTGTTGTGTAAAACGGGCACCCATGTGCATGCCTGACTGTTGACTGGGGTGAGTTCTAGGGAAAGGAGAGTTGGGATGACACAGTCATTTTACTGTGTATGCTTCTATAATGTGGGGATGTTTTTACAAGCACGTATCACTCCTATAATTAACGATACAATCTAAGTAAAAAGTTCCATCTTGTAGGCCATAGGTTCGGAGGGCAGAGAGTGACAAGGAAGACTTGATAGGTGAGACGGCACTGGAGCTGGGCCTGGTCAGGAGGGCAGCAGCGGCAAGGGGACCTTTGGACCCGGTAAAGGCAAGATCCAGGGCTCAAAGATGAGAGAGCTTTAGGGGAAGAGGACAAAAAGGATGGGCACACACTGGGCTGGAGGAGGAGTTTATGGAAGACTGGTGAGAGGTGAGTTAGTACTGTAGTGTGTAGGGCCTTGGATGCCAGACCAAGGAGTTTATATTAAGGGGTTTTTGAACCAGAGAGATGTGACCTGAGCTAGGCCTTGGGGCTGGAGCTGGCATAGGTGAGAGAAAGGCCAGGCCTGCCAGGAGGCTGTTTGCATATCCCAGTGAGAAGAGCAACAGTCAGGGGAAAGGGGTTCCTGAATGAATGAGCTGGGCTGGCCAGGACCTCAGCACTGATGACCCACCCGCCACCTGCACCACAAATCTTCCCAAAGCCTCGCTGGGCACTGGCAGCTCTGCCTGAGGTTCCTGGTCCACCTGTAGCCAGAGACAGGGTGACATCCCAGTGTAACTCTGGTTCAGTCTCACTTGCCCACCTTGACCCAGAAAGGAGGTGGACCCCTTGGGGCCTCCAGTTCCTTTTGCCTTCACAGAAGAACTCCAGAGCAGCTGTTTGATTTTGGGTCACCTGGTGATTCATTTGCATATCACGTTTTCCTGGGTCCTAGAGGAAAAGCAAACCTGTACACCACCAAAAAAGTTACTAGGATGTGTCAGCATGAGCCAGATGACGATTCTTACACTGTAGGGCCACCTGCAAGATGCAGGACGGTGCTTTGGCAATGCTGGGGGTTCCCAAGGGTTCCAGAGAGGCCCAGACACCTCAACGGACTGGGTCTGACAGCAGGGAGGGTAGGCTAGAGTGCCCCACCCAGTGCACCTCCCAGCCCTGCCTCCTGCCCCATCAGAGGCTGCTGGGGGCAGTCATGCCTAAGGGGCCATCCAGGGTCACTTGAGGACCTACATAGAGACAGACTGGGCCTTGGGCAGGTTCTTCAAGATCAAAGAACCCTTCTCCTCTTCATAATTATGGTTCCCCCCCCATTATGACCAGCTACCAAGGACTCAAAGTTGAAAGAAAACCCGACGAGCAGGGAGGGAGCATCTTCTCCCCTCTCTGACTCCTCTGAGTTGTTTAATGGAAAGAGATCAAGGCTACTGCACCCTGAAAGGGCCCAGAAATTTCAGAGTCTAATGAACACATCAGGCAAGGAAAATCTCTTCCTCTACCGCTGGTGGTCTCACAGCTAAGAGCTCTGGGGCTTGCTGTTCCCCTTGCCTAGATTCCCTTCCTCTCCTGGCCCCATAGTGGCTGAGGAACTCCTGTTCTTTCTTGCAGGTACCACCTCTTCTGTGAAGTGAAGCTTCCCTTTACCACTCTACCAGCACATTCCCCTCCTCCGTTGTTTCTGTGTCTTGTATTTAACCTATCACTGCATATTGCACCCTCTGCTGTTTTGCTTTATTTATGGTCTGGTGTGATGTCATATGAGCCTTCCTCTGCTCTGTGTCCCCGGGGGTAGCCGAGTGTCTGCCTCATTGAGCAGGTGCTCACCAAGCATTGCTGTAACAGAGCCACAAAGCACAGTCCTGGATTACCCAAGCCAATTCCAGGCCACTTTGGGATGCTTTACCCTTCCTAACTACCCCCTACCAGCCCACCCTTAGCCTCCAACACCCCCCTACCCCCACCTGAGGTTGGAGCCTGATGTCAGCCACACCTGGAGGTGTCTTTCTTGAAAGGGTCTTCAAAGTAGCAGTCTGTAGAGGTCCCCCAAATTCTCGGTGACCTTGGCACTTGGGCCAAGGCAGAGTGGGGAAGGCTGGAGCTGTGGTGATCCCTCACCGCTCTGGAGGTTGACCCTTGTGCAGCAGCAATGTGGCGATGATTGACAACCCATGTACGATAAGGAGCATGGGTTGTGACCCGGGTGAGTGAGCACGCTGCCTACCCAGGGTGTCCCGACACCCCATCTGGAGATGGCCTGGTGTGGACTCAGGACCCAGGATGTGATCCAGCTTGAGCTATGGGCAGGGCACGCGAGACTAGCCAGGCGGGTAGGAGGCTGTAGTCACCCTCCATGAAGTGAGCACCTCTGAATCCTCAGTCCATCTCTTCCACCCTCAAGATAAGGATCCAAGGTCCAGGCAGGCGTTGGCAGTGAAGAGAATGCCAGCCCCTGCCACAGGGGCCTTGGCAGTACCAGCTGCCCCCTTGGATGCCCCAGCTGTAGGCTTCTTGCTCCAGACTTTGCATTCCTCTAGGATGACAGTGCCCTCTGTCACTAGCCACTCGGCCAAGTCAGAGCCTTGCCCTCCTTCTGCCAGGGCAGCTTTTCTGTGGGCTTCTCAAGCCTTAGAATTCTCTGGCTGGCTGATGGCTCATCTTCTGCTTAGCCAGGCTCCAATGTCGGGCTCACCCCCCAGCTTGAGTCAGCACCCAGCTGGCTGCTCAAGCCTTGGCTCTGGTCTCTAAGAGGTCTCTGGGCAAATCTGCAGCTCAGCTCTAAACACTTTTGCATTTGGTCTCTTTGGTTCATTGATCAGGAATCATACGATCTTTTAAAAACACAGCTGGTAGAGTTGCCCATCTGGGCTTCTGCATTTGGATCATAAGTTGGGCTGCCTAGAATTTATTTAAACCTGCAGGTCTGGGTGCAGAATGAGGCTGCTCTCACAGTGTCTCCTGTGATGATCTTCTCATTTTCTGGATCATCTTAATTCTTGGGACCACTCTTGGCTGGGTTTCTAGGACTCAGTCTGTTTTTAATGTTCATTTGTCTCCTGAGTTCTTCTAAGGACTATTTTCTCTTGACACTGAGATTCACTAATTACAGGATAAAGCACTTATCTGCACTCCTCCCCTGTCCCTGCAACACACACACACACACACACACACACACACACACACGTTTCCCAGACAAGATGGGTCAGAAGTCCTTAGTCAGGTCAGTAACCCAAGATAGTGATGTCCTCTGTGCTCCCCTCCCCACACCATCCTTTGAAATATACACAGGACATTGCTGATGTGTCAGAGACTGCCAAGTGTCCCCCAATATCTGGTCTAGCTGAGTACATGGCATCCAAAATAAATACTAAATTTCCCAGCCTCCTTTCCAGCTATGTGACTAAGTTTTGGTCAATAAGCTATAAGTAGGATAGTGTATGCAACTTCTTGAAAGGCATGCCCTTCTTCCTTTCTCCTTTTTTCATGCCAGCCATAAAGTACCTTCTGTGATGTGATAGCTGGAGTTAGAGCAGCCATATTAGAATATTAGGATGAAGCCAGTCTCTGAAGATGGCAGATGTGGTAGCCCAACTTCCAAGATGGCCTCCAGTAATTCTCAACTACTGGTATGTCCTTGTTTCATTCTCTCCCATATTCAACAGGACTGACCAGTGTAACCAACAGGATATTGCAGAAATGATAGTGTGATTTCTGAGACTACTTCATAAAGGACACTGCAGCTTCTGCACTTGTTCTAGGCTAGTGGAAGCCAGCTGCCATGTTGTAAGCACACTCAAGCAACCCTATGGAGCATTATAGGTGGTGAGGAACTGAGGCTTCCTGCCATCAGCCAGAACCAATGTTGCAGTGCCAGTCAGGCCATCAAGTGACCACAGCTCCATTCTGACATCCTGACTGCAACCTTATGAGAGAGCTTAAGCCAGAATCACCTAGCAAAATTACTCCTGAATTCCTGACACACAGAAAGTGTGAGGTAAGAAAAGCTTATTGTTGTTATAAGCCACTGAGTTTTGAGGTAATTTGTTACACAACAACAGAGGAAAAAAACAAAATAGAAGGAGCCTTGATCCTCTGAAATTGTGGAGGGCCATAGCAACCCTTACATTTACATCAGACTTTTTTTTAAGAGACATAAACTTCTCTTATTTTCACAACTATTATTTTGAGTTTTCTGTCATTCCTATTCCTAGTCTTATTTTGGAACTACTCATTCAGAAACTCTTTTAAGAATTGCTAGCTGGAAGTGCCTTTGGAGGCCATCCCCGTCATTCCTGCTGCCAGGGGCATGTTGAGGCCTAAATCTTCCCAAGATGATGGGTAGTTAATGTCTAAAAATGTCTGTAAAAGGAATTTTATAATGAGGACCACTGGCCAAGGATCAGGAGACCTTGGCTCCACTCCCTCCTGAGTGCTATCACTTATTTAACACTTTGGTGACCTTACCTGGCACAGAGGGACACTGTCTTTATATGGGATGTCCATGAGGCTCAAACAGATGTGTAAATAAGCAATTTGGAGAGTGCCAAGCTGCTCTACCAACTGAAGAAAGCACTCTTGCTGTGGGTCTGGCTGTTTCTGTTTCTGGATGGAGTTAGCCTGCCTCAGCATTTACAGGTGTTCCTTTCATGGACCAGCTTTCAGGTGTGCATCTCTGTGGCCTAATGAACAAATCCTCACCAATGATGAGACACCCTGCTCAGATCCATTCAGCCATGGCAGCTGACAGGGCTTAGTGATGGCAGTCCTGATGGTTAGTCTAGTTTTTAACTAAAGCACTTCTTCCCATTGCCCTGGTTGCAAGACAGTGCCCAGCCCTCTGACACTTTCTCTCCACCCCATGTCTTGCTTTGTCACAGACCACAATTTCCAAGTGGACTAACCATCCAACATGATTCCTGACCCCCAGCATCACAGTTCCCGGACCTGCTTAATGTTCCTTACCTTTTCCCATTGGCTCTTGCCACACTGAAGGATAGCCTCTCTGAAATCTTAGCCTCCTGAATTCTACCAGAGGCCTTGACCTCCTGCTTTCTAGATTTTTCCAGTCTGCTCTCCACTCCTGCCCTTGCACTTTAACAAAGACTTTCTGTCCCGAGAGGCTTCAATTGATTCTCCAGTCTGGCCGCATCAGAGTCATCTGAACAATCAACAATTTTCTTAAACCCTATATTAGTTAGGATAATGCTAGATGCTATCCCCAAATGTATATTGGCTCAGACAATATAGTTGATTTCTTGTTCACAAACAACTCACGTGCGTGTTCCTGATCAGTGGTGTGTGTCCTCCAAGTGATGATTTAGGGACCGGGATCCTTCCACCTTGTGGCTCTGCCATCTCCAACATGTGGTTTCCAAGGGGGCCTCAAACTAGAAGAGAAAAAGAAGGGTGGAGAAGGCACATCTGCTTCTTAACTATTTGGGGCTGGAAAATACATGTCATCCCTGATCAACATTCCATTGGCAAGAACGTGTCACTTGACTCCTCTCAGATGTAACAGATGTGAGAGGAGGGGTATATGCTGGGAAATGTAGCCTCTGCTGGGAAGCCCCTTCCTAGCCTCAACTCTGTTCTATGGCAGGGCAAGGGATACACTTTTTTTTTTGGTGAACAGTTAGCTCTCTCTGCTACACACGCAAAAGGAAATGAACCTTCTGCCACAACTGTCTTGTAAGACTGCAGCCCAAGTACTACAGGCCGACCAACCTTCCTGCCTTCTATGTCCTGGAGAAGACCCTGAGGAGGACAGGTCAGTGCCAATGCAGATTTATGACCTCCAAAGCCACCAGGGCCCCTGTATTGCTAGGCCTAGGTCAGATTCTCTGGTATTTCCCCTAACAGGTGTTCCAAGCATCCTCTCCTTGCCCTCAGCCCCTTCCCCACCCTCATTCTCAGCAGGTGAGAATTTTAGGGCCGAAGGGCATGATACCCCTCCACTTCTTCCCCTGCCCTCTCCTCCCCAACCACACTCATGTAAATTTGTCTGTGCCCACATTCCCTCCAGCTTCACAGCCTGAACTGCTCCCTAGATTTCAGACCTGTGTGTCCATCTGCCTCAGACTGCTTCTACCTGCATGTACATAGGTCCTTCATACTCACCATGTCTCAAACTCAACTCACCATTGTCCAGCCCATCCCCCTCCCCCAAAGCTGCTTCTCCTCCTGGGGTTTCTTTCTCCTGTGATGGCGACACCCTAACCACATGGTTGTCCTTGCTGAAAATCTGACGGTCATCGTTGTCTCATTTCTCAGGTTAAATCCTGGCCAAAACATTTCTTGAATCAGTTCCCTCCACTTGTTTTACTCAGTTCAGGTCATCACTTCCTGCTCAGATGCCTGTAGCCACCTCCTAACAGGTCTTTATGCCTCTAGTCTGTTCCCCTCCAACCACTCTTCACGGGCAGCCAGAGTGACAGTTCTACAGTACAAATCTGACCACAGCACTCAGTTTCTTGAGTGAAGTATGGACTTTCTTCTGAGGCCCCCGAGTCCCCACATGACTGGCCCCACTGCAGCCAGCCCCTTACTTTCCATGGCACTCCAGCAACACTAGACTTTCCTCTGGCCATGCCCTGAGGATCCTTGATGCCACACTGGGGTCATGGGTGAGTGCTGCTAGAATATCCTTTGTTTTCCTCTCTCTGTTCTTATCACACTCCTTGGTAAAGCTCTTTTTGTGTGTCTGCTTCCCAACACTGCAAGGGCAGGAGCTAACACTTTGTCTCATGATTTCAGTGTCTGGGACAGTGCTCATCATACAGTAGGTGCTCAGTACATGCTCAGTGAATGAATGAAGATGGTGGAAAGGAACCCGTTGAAGGTATGGAAAATCTTGATTTAGATATGCTTGCCTTATGCTGAATGAACATTTCCTTCTCAAGAGAGCCAAAGTGTGTGTGTGTGTGTGTGTGTGTGTGTGTGTATTTATCTGTGAAATCTGATCCTTTGCCTGAGAGCCTCCCATCAATTAATCATGACTGGCCATTCTGCACAAAACCTCTTCTCCCAAAGCACTTTGCACAGAGGGGCTGAGCTCTCCCATCCTGCCAGTGCTGTGGGCTTAGTTCCTACCACATGACTGGCCTGGGCAGTAGACTCACACCCATGCCTCCCAGTGGACCTCCATGGGGACCAGGGAGGAAGCCAGAAAGGAGCATGGTCCCCCATTTTTAAGATAAGAAAACCTGTTCATAGGAGATGAGGTGATTGTACAAGGATGCAGAGTGAGGCAGGTATTTGTTCTTTTCTATTGTATTGTAGACCCACTCTGCCCCCTGCTCTCTGCAGCTGACATAATGCCCCGTGGTGCCAACACAGACCCTGGGCTCTGTGGGAAACTGCCTCAGACACCACCCCAGCTCCTTAGGTCATAATACATCTTGCATGTCAGCTACTCCCTTGGGTAAGGAATTATTGGAACAGACACTACCCAAGCTGACGCCAGCATAAAGAGGACTCTCACAGAATCCAAATGCACGAAGTCATCCCAGGAACTGGAAGCTCATTAGACAAACATTTTGTCTTTTGTGCTGGACTACAAGCCCTTTCTCCCTGCATTTCTAATTTCTTCCCTTTTTCACAAACCCTTAACCATCTTTTACAAGGCCCAACATGACCGCCAGTTCTGAGTCAGCCTGACTCACAACTCCAGGGCCCGCAACCAAAGAAGCAGAGTGTCAGGGCCTTGGGAGCACTTGGCTGGCTCAGCCTGGGTGATTGTTGGTTCTCCCAGGCTAGGCTTTCAGCCCTGGCCCATCACCTGGAACGTGTACAGCATATCAACTGGTACAAACAGGGCAGCAGGGGTTGTCGGCAGGCGAATTCCAAGGAGGGATGTAGGTAGGGAGCCAATTACAAGTGTAGGGAAAACTGTGAAAGATGTTGAAATTTAGTGGTTGTCCTGAATAACTTACCCACCTAGGTTCTTTCTGCCTTTTGTGTCTTTGACTAGATATTTCTCAGCTCTAAAGATGGAAGTGAAGTTGTAAAACCTTGATAGTAATGCAAATAATTCCTGTTCACAGTTATACAGATTGTGTCTAGTGGAAGACAAGTGACTATTGCCTTGTGGATTCTGACCAATTTTGCATCCATTTCTGAAATGATTTCAGCATTCCTTATCTGACTATCATGTGTGATAGTTTGAGTTCTCCTTTGAATTGGTTGTAATGTTTTAGTGGTTCTCTCATTAATTAATGAGTTAAACTAAATCTTTGACACATATTAATTTTATATCTTGGGACAGACATGATTATATCCTCTTTTAAAATTTATTGTTAAATGCAGACAAATCTTGTGTGATCACATACTCCAGAAATATTATTGATGCAGAGAAAAAAATTTAGGATACACAAGAAACTGTTAGTGTTCACCTGTGGGGAAGAGGGAGGGAGGAGGCACTTACTTTTCATTTTATATCTTTTTGTACTATTTTAATTTTTAAACTATGTTATGTTAAAAGAATTTCAGTAGAGGTTGGCCAGGCAAAGGTTTAAGGGCCGTCTGTTTTCTTTTTTTATACTTTTCTCTAAAAAAAAATTATAACATTAACTATAATTATTTGTTAAGCTGTACATATGGTTGTTTGAACTTTTCTGATTGTATATTATATTAAAAAAAAAACCTGATACATGTTAAAATTTAAAGGAAAAAGCAAACCAAATAGGAAAAACTACATCTTGGCATATTGCTCCAAGCCAGCCCTGGGCAGCCAGTGGTGGTTACAATGTGCTGCCTGTCCTCAGGGAAGAGGATAAGCTTCAGGCTCCACCCACAGGCCAAAGGGTTCCAGGCACCCTCCCTCCACACACACCTTGTATCAGGGGCTGTGCAGGTGAGGGACCTTCCTCACTGTTCAATACCTGTCGCATCCCCTCCCTTCCGCCTTCCTGGCAGCCCAACTCGGGGAACACTGATGGAAGATCATTCCAGAATGGGAACATTCCTTCCCCCTTCCCTTCCTCTCCTGACAACTGAGAGGCATCCCGCCCTCCCTGGCTTGCAGCTGAAAGGGAAGAATGACTGCCAAACCACTGCTTGCACAACAACGCACTTCTGAGCAGGGTACACACAATTTTTGTCAGTTGAATCCTGTCTTCCTCCTGACTTACATGATGGTCCAGATATGCTCTGGCTTCCATGCTCATGGGTGGTTCACCCACTAGTAATGGCTCCCAACACTTCATATTCTCTGTCTTCATTAACCAGCCTATGAATTGGCATTTTTTTAAGTTCATGAGGATGGAACCTTCCTTCTAGGGAATTTCCCCAAGCTTGGATATTTGTCTCTGCTGTTTTCTTAGTGTGTGTGTGGTGAGGGAGGCAACACCCACAGGCAGTGGGACCATTTCTCAGCCCCAGGAGCCTCCCCTGACCTTTGGCATGAGCGTGTGCAGTCCCTTGCATTGGGCACATCTGCACACAGGTGCCTCATTAATGAACTCTGGCCTAGGAGGACCAAGGAAGAAGGAAGGCATGAGCCTCCTCTCACGTGCTGAACACCTGCAGCTAGCCTGACTAGAGCTGACCCTTCCCACACTTACCCACTAAGCACAGAGTTGCAGTCACCCCTGAATCCTGGGGCTGCTGCCCCATGCACTCCAGAACACTCTCCTACGCAGCACACCACTGCTGTGGGGAGGGGGGGGTCTTTACGCCTAGCGCCACTACTTTGGATGTTTGAGCCCAGACACTCAATGTCGTATGACTACATCACTCTCTCCCTTAAGTCCTTCAGTGGCTCCCCATTACCTGCAGGATCAAGTCCAAGCTCCATGGCCTGGCCTTCAAGCCCCTTGCTTCACAATCTGGCCCTAGGTATACCTCTGGCACCATCTCCCTACACCATGTACCCCCCTGTCTAACCACTCATTCAGCCCAGGCACACTGGAGTCCAACTTCTGTGTAAGTCTAAAGGCTGTTTTCCAAGCCCTTGTAGCTGCCCAAAATGCCTCATTTCAGAATTGCATTATACAGATGCAGAAGCAGGCGTGCCAGTGCCTGTTCTAATGCAGGGCCTTACCCTGGTGCTCACACCACCCCTGAGGCTGCACGTGGCTGAACGTCGCACAGGTCACTTTCCAGAACGGCTCTCTCCATGGGAGCAGCTGCAGATTCCTCCCACCTCCCCAAAGCTCACTGCCATGGAGCAGAGGCAGTTGTATTAGGACACATCACAGCATCTTGCTGCCAAAGTGACAGCTACAATTATGTTTTGGCTGACAGCTAGAGATGAGAGAACGTACAAACAGCCAAGGCCTCATGGGCCTTCATGATTCAGCAGTTTGTGCTGTATGTCCAGCTGGTAGGTGAGGTGGGCCCAACGTGTCTGCCGTCCAGGCCCCACCTTGGTGGGCAACCTGCTGGCTACAGATCTCAAGTTAATACCTGGGGCCCTCAGGTGAAGTCCTCCACTGGGCGGTGATAGTTAATGCCCCCAGGGGCCACCCCAGGCCCAGAGGAGTGGAAGAGTAGAGTGGTCAAGCCCAGGCAAGGCCCAACCCAAAAGACAGGCACTTGATTCCTAGGCAAGCGCAGGGGCAGGCAGTGCAAAGGGCCAAGCTGCCCAGGGGTGGACCCCATCATGCCGGGCAGCCTGATGCGGGCTGTGCTTGTGAGGGACAGAGGGTCTCTCTTGAGGCTCAGGGCACCACCTGCATGAGGAGCCTCAGGGCCACAGGCTATGGTGTCAGTGTAGGGCCGAGACGCTGCAGCAAGAACAAGCACGCAGCAGTGGCAGCTCCCACTTACTGAGTCCTTCCATGTGCCAGGCACTGCGCTGACCGCTTCACATACATTCCTTCTCTTCCTCTTCCCCACAACCCACTGAGGTAAGTTCTGTTATTGCCGCCACTTTACCAGGGAGGAAACTGGGTCTAAGAGAAGAATGTGATGGTGGCCACATGGCTGGCAAGTGTGGAGATGGAATTTGAGCCCAGACAGTCTGGCTCCAGAGCTCAGTTATGCCTCATTATCCTGGTTCGACCCTTTCAATCCAGTCTTAGTTGACAAAGCTAAGAGACCCCCAGCACATTCCTCACAGAGTGTGAGTTGAGTTGGGGCCTCCAAGTACACTTTGGCCTGGAAGCCAAGATATTACCAAGGAAAATAAACAACAGCTATTTCAGGTGACAGGTACTGGGCTATGGAATGGGGCGGGGGGGAATTTAAAAACTACCAGGATTTCCTCATTGTACGTATTTGTATGTTCAGCAGAACAAGCGTCATCAGGAAGCTGCTGTGTGGCCAGTGTTGCCCCTGGAGACAGAGGGCAGGAGCAGGAATGGTCCTTTCTCTCTGACCTGCAGGCCTCCTGAGCCCAGGGCTTGCCTCTTACTCAGCCCTGACCTGGGCTCTGGCTGAGGCCCTGGGAGGGGGGGGCTCAGGGTCTTGGGGTTCTCTGAGGAGCACTGCTGCCCTTCTTAGGTCCCTTGTGAGGCAGAACCTGCCTGTCCTCGCATCCTGTCCAAAGGCATGCAGATTGGAGACAGTAGGCTAGCAACTCTGTTCTACATGCTTCCAAAGTGGGCGTCTGAAAGGCCAGCAGGGCTGGGACGCGGGAGCGTTTGTATTTCAAGTGGCTGCTGCCCATGAATCACCAGTTTCATTCTGTGCTCTCAGCTCCACAAAGGCATCATTTCCACCCAGCCTCACATGGAGCTGGCGGCCAGAGCCTCTTAGTGGGGCTATAAATAGCATATCATCAACTCACCTCTCCTGAGCTCATCACAGGCTCTTAGGTTTACTGTGTGTCTTCCTGCTGCCTGCACGTCACCATCACTCAGATTTCCCAGGTGAGGCCTGGCTGAGAGACCCAAGGCACACTCTGGGGGCTGCAGGGTTTGGGTTCTCAGAGCTGTTCAGGGTGACAGCGAGGGCAACGGCAGACTTTCGAAGAGCTCGGCATTTAACGTGTCATAATTATAATCTCGGGTCTCTGAGATCCTCTCCAATTAAACGCAGCAGCAAGGGACTGTCATTTCTCCAGGAGTCCTAGAAATAAAAAGCAAAGGACTCATCAAGACACACCCAGAGAAAGCCACCCGGAGTGGACAGCAACAAATGAGAGGTTTCATGCCTTCCCGTGGACTTGTCTCCTAACACTGAATGAAATACTTTATGACTCTCTGGCTTCAGAAGTGAGATACACTGAATGAAATACTTTATGGCTCCTTGGCTTCAGAAGTCAGATCACATTTTTTTTAGTATTACTCAGAGCTACCATTATGGAGTGTTCCCTGCGTGCCAGGCTCTGTGCCCAGCCTTGGCATACAGCATCTCATCAAGTCATCACAACAACCATATTGAGTTAACTGCTAGCGTCATTGGCTTTCTGTCAGTGAGGAGGCTGAGGCTCCCAGAGTCACAGGGACAGGGCTGCTGGATTCCAGAGCCCAATCTCTGAACCACCACACTTTCTGCCTCCTGCCGAAGAAGACTGTTTGTGTGTCCACGTCCGTGTCCATATGTAGCCATGCATGTGTCCGTGTGCGTGTGCAACTGGAGGGATCTGAATCGTAGTCTCCTTTTCCCAGCTTCACATACTCCCCTCCAAGTGGGAGCCAGATGCTTGCAGTCATCTTCCCCCAAGTCCCAGGCCCCTTTGACATCCTAAATGTCCCCTGTTGCTATCTTCTCCTACATCTGATCTTCTTCTAGGTTCTTCTGCAGGAGGGGCCCAGCCTCCATTTGGCTCTTCAGGCCCAACTTGATGGTCTTCCTCATGCCTCCCTCCCCTCAGGTCCTGAAACAGGCAGGGGTCAGGTGGGACTCCCTCTCTCCCCTTTGCCCTCCCCCCACTTCCCACCCTGAAGGCAGCCTGCCTCCAATCTGTGTCCTCCTTTGCCTCCCAGAGCCACAGCCCTGTGTTTGAGGTCTGGAGCCCTTTACTGGCATGTCTCAATAGCCTTCTAGGGCTTCCCTGGTGGCGCAGTGGTTAAGAATCCGCCTGCCAATGCCGGGGACATGGGTTCGATCCCTGGTCTGGGAAGATCCCACATGCCGCGGAGCAACTAAGGCCCATGCGCCACAACTACTGAGCCTGTGCTCTAGAGCCCGTGAGCCACAACTACTGAGCCCGCGTGCCGCAACTACAGAAGCCCGCACGCCTGGAGCCTGTGCTCCACAACTAGAGAAGCCACCGCAATGAGAAGCCTGCGCACTGCAACGGAGAGTAGCCCCTGCTCGCTGCAACTAGAGAAAGCCCGCGTGCAGCAACGAAGACCCAACACAGCCAAAAATAAATAAATAAATTTTAAAAAAATTAGCCTTCTAGCTCACTGCTGCACCTGATGAATGTATTAGAACACAGATTCTTGGTCCCCCCCCCCCACCAGAAACCTGAAACAATCCAGCAGGGTGGAGGCCAGGGTCTGGATTTTTAAAAAGCTCTCCCAGTGGTCTATGCAGCCAGGATTAAGAGTCACTTTATCTAACTGGCCACCTAGACTCCAGCCTCTCCCTGTTCCAAACCCTCCCACCCACAGCTATCAGCTTAATTTTCTTAAAGCACAGTTTATCTCAGGTCACTGTCCTGCTCAAGATTCCCTGGTGGCTCCCCACTGCCTGTAGGCCAGTGCAAAGTCCTTGGTGTGGCATTCAAGGCCCTCTCCATCCTGATCTACTCATCCTGCTAACCCCTTGCCCCACCCACAGAGCCACGTTTCCCTGTGACAGCCTCCTGGCCCTGCTCTCTCTCCTTAGCTTGTCTGGACTTTAGATGTCAATCGAAACAGCAGTGATCCTCCCCTAAGACTCTGAGCCCTTCAGTAAGAGGAATGAGGAATCATTGCTAAAATGCCCTCTTAATTCAAGAGCCATGTGTGCAGCTTTAAATGAAGAGGGTTTGTGTGGCTGCAGATGAAAGGAGATCCGCCAGCAGATCCAACACAATAGCAGTAATGTGTAAACACAAGATAGCAGGAGAGGTGGGGCTCATGATTAATTCAAAGAAGATGGTATTTCAGCATTCTCCCTGCTTTTATTCAAGCCCAAAAGACAGAGCAGGTCTGGTAAGCACTGGGGCCGGGACCATGTTTCAAAGTGCCTCTCATGCTTTTCTGTCCCCATTCCTAGACAAAAGCAGAGAAACCCATTTGGATCTCCTTCAAAAGGTCAGAAGTGTTTTACTAATATGATTAAACAATGTGTGTGTTTGGACTTTGCTCCATTTCCCACAAAGAAACACCTAGCCCAAAACGTAATAAAAAGTGTGTTGATTGACAGCAGGAGTCATTTCAGAACGTGGCCTGGAAATTGTTCCCCTCAAGTACTTCAGAGTGAAAATGGACTCTAAAGAACTTCTGGCTAAATGTGACAAAAGAGCCTCTCATGAATCTCCATCTGCTCCCTCCCAAAGCCCTACTACAAACAACCATAAAGGAGTAAAAAGAGCTACAAATCCACAAGGTTTATGCAAATAAGGGAGGACATGGCAGCAGATGAAGGATGTCAGCACATTTTTGGAAGGCAGGAAGCAGAGGAAGGAGTGGCGAGTCACATGGCAGCAAGGGGGAGGCTGAAGGCCTGATGCCTACAGAGGGCTTCTGGGTGAGAAGCGGGCAGACTGCTGGGACAGGGAGGGCAGAGCTGCACATGGGGTGCGGAGGGGGGAACTGGTGGAGACTGCATGAGAGCACAGTCCCTGTGGGCAGTGGGGTCGCCACACCTCGCTTGCTCCTGCAGGAGACTTCAAGTGCCCATGGGGAATTTGGGTCAGCTCATCAGACACTATGGAGGGTGAGTATGGAGTACAGAACTGAAAATATGGGGAATAAATGGAAACCCTGATACTAAGAGGTAAACTTCCAGCCCCTTTTCCTCACCCTGCTTCTAGGAAGCCTGGCAACCAGGCACACCCCAGGCTGAAGACTCAAGAACTCTTCTGAGGAAACCGAGCAGACTCAAGGGAAAGGCCTACAGATACAGACATGATACCGTTACAGACGCCCAATAGAAGAGCCAGCTCATGACCAGCCACCTTCTACAGGGCAATCCACTGGTAGACAAGCTCTACCCAAGCATGCTGACCATCCAGTCATCTCTTCAGCACATGACTCTTAAATATGATCTGAGAGCCAAGATCCCCAGACATTTAAGGAAAGCCTCAGGCATGAGAGATAGGTGTGGGGGAGGGAGGAAGAACGCATAAGTTTAGAGAGGAGAAGAAAGCTTTACAAATGCTATGAAATCTTCAGGGAAAGATAAGAAGATTTCTCTCTCAAGGTTCATTTTCATGAAATGTCAGGACACCAGGGATAAAGAAAAGACCCCAAAAGGACTCAGAAAGGAAATACAGGTCAATTGAGAGGATCAGGAAAAGATCAGAAAGACACCAGACTTCTCAGCAGCAACACTGGAAGCTGGAAGATAATGGAGTCAGGACTTCAGAATTCTGAGTGAGAATTATTTATAGCTTAGAAATCCAAACCTAAACCATTAAGAGAAATGGTAGAATAAAAGACACTTGAAGACATGGGAGATCACAAGTAATTTGCCTCTCATGCTCCCTTTCTCAGGAAGCTCTCCACCCAAATAAGATAACAATCCAAGAATGAGGAAGACATACCCAGGAGAGGGCATAGGGATTCCCAGGATGATGGTAAAGGAGACCTGGATGCCAGGGGGGCAGTAGGCCTAGGGATGTCCCCCTCTGAGCCAGAGAATAGAGGACTCAGGACAGAGATGAGCCAGATGGATTACCTAACAGGTGTGACTAGGTGGAAAATTATGTTGAGGGGCTATTAGATGGTTGTGAGAATTAGTTGTGAGAATAAGTTTGTGAGAAAAAGTTTACCAAAAACTGAGTCAATAAAAATCTGAGGCAGGGCTTCCCTGGTGGCGCAGTGGTTGAGAATCTGCCTGCCAATGCAGGGGACACGGGTTCGAGCCCTGGTCTGGGAAGATCCCACATGCCGCAGAGCAACTGGACCCGTGAGCCACAACTACTGAGCCTGCACGTCTGGAGCTTGTGCTCCGCAACAAGAGAGGCCGCGATAGTGAGAGGCCCGCGCACCGCGATGAAGAGTGGCCCCCGCTTGCCGCAACTAGAGAAAGCCCTCGCACAGAAACGAAGACCCAACACAGCCATAAATAAATAAATAAATAAAATTAAAAAAAAAAAAAATCTGAGGCAATTGTTACCTACAGAAAACCCCACAACACAAAAACTGTAAAAGATAAATGCAACACAAAAAAATTTACAGAGCCATAATAATGTTAACACAGATTATTGATTTAACCAAAGGCTGTGATACAGTGTTGGGAAGCTGGAGGAAAGGGAAGGAGGATGTAGGTGGAAGAAGGTAAAAGAAACCAATCCTCATCTCCCATGATTGCAAGAAAATGGGTAATATTTAAAATTGACAAATCAACAAAAGAACACTATAAATATATGATTTAGAAAGATGGGAGAGGAGGTTAAAACTGAGAGAAACAGGTGAAAGCATTTAACTGGGTACCTCTGAGCATCAAACAGGGAGCTGGGGTTGGGTGGGATAAGAGACTGCTATTTTCACCATGTCTCTTTTAGTACTACTTGACTTTTTAATTTTGGGGGTATATATGTTATTTTTATGAAAATTTAAAAATTAAGAAAAATTAATAGAAAATATTTTAAATTGACAAAAACAGAAATTTTAAAAGTGTTAGATATGCATTAATTACACCTCTGTGATTTGTTTCTGTCCTATTGATCTTCCTCATCATTCATTCATTCATTTTTCTTTCAAAGTCTTAAATATTGATTGGAAAAATGTGGCAGGTTGCCAGAGAAAACACATTTGGGATATACTTACACTAAAAAATTATTTGTTTATCTGAAATTCAAATTTAAGCTAGCTTCCAGTATTTTTTTGTGTGTGCTAAATCTGGCACACTAAAATGTGGTTCTCCTTTCACTAGCCCCACAGGTTAATCCTGTGGCTAAAGAGATGGCAGAACCAGAAAGTTTGTCTGCAATTAATATTCACAGTGTGGGAGAGTGTATAACAGGTGACAGAACTTCCTGGTTAGATGCTGAGAAGTAATCTGGTATCTAGCTGTGGTGTGGTGCCAACCAGTCCCTGGCCAGTCTTGGTGAGTCCAAAAGTATTAAAAGAGTGCAGTTCTTGCCCTGTGACTGGCAGCAGTGTCCACCCCAGGGTCCAATGCCTGGCTGCTTCCCTCCATCTGTTCCTCAGGGCACAGGAGATGAGCCCAGGGCTCTTGCCAGTCATCACCATCCCTTTGCTGCATTTTCTTTCTTGAGAAGGGGTGGGGCAAGATAAAAAATAAATTTAACTTAGCTAAATTCAAGAGTGGAACCACATCCATATCACCTCTTCTTGCTTTTTTTTAAACCCAAACCCCCAAAATTGCTAGTTTATTTTTTTTTTGGCCGGGCTGTGTGGCTTGCAGGATCTCAGTTCCCCGACCAGGGATTGAATTCGGGCCCAGTAGTGAAAGTGCTGAGTCCCAACCACTGTACCACCAGGGAATTCCCCCTTCTTGCTTTTTATTGAAAAACTATCTCTCTCTTTTTTTTTTTAATTGAAGTATAGTTGATTTACAATGTTGTGCTGGTTTCAGGTGTACAGCAAAGTGATCAAGTTATACATATATATGTGTGTATGTGTATATATATATATATATATATATATATATATTCTTTTGCATTATAGGTTATTACAAGATATTGAATATAGTTCCCTGTGCTATATGGTAGCTCCTTGTTGTTTATCTGTTTTATATACAGCAGTGTGTATCTGTTAATCCCAAGCTCCTAATTTATCCCTCCCCCTCCCCTTCCCCCTTTGGTAACCATAAGTTTGTTTTCTATATCTGTGAGTCTGTTTCTGTTTTGTAAATAAGTTCATTTGTATCATTTTTTTAGATTCCACATATGAGTGATGTCTTGTGATATTTGTCTTTCTCTGTCTGACTTACTTCACTCAGTATGATAATCTCTAGGTCCATTCATGTTGCTGTAAATGGCATTATTTCATTCTTTTTTATGGCTGAGTAATATTCCATTGTACCATATTCCATATCTTTATCCATTCATCTGTCAGTGGACACTTAGGTTGCTTCCATGTCTTGGCTATTGTAAATAGTATTGCTATGAACATTGGGGTGCATATATTTTTTCGAATTAGAGTTTTCATCTTTTCTGAATATATGCCTAGGAGTGGGATTGCTGTATCATATGGTAACTCTATTTTTAGTTTTTTAAGGAACCTCCATACTGTTCTCCATAGTGGCTGTTCCAATTTACATTCCCACCAAAGGTGTAGGAGGGTTCCGTTTTCTCCACCCTCTCCAGCATTTAATATTTGTAGACTTTTTGATGATGGCCATTCTGACTGGTGTGAGGTGATACCTCAATGTAGTTTTTTTTTTTTTTTTTAAACTTTGGGTTTATTTATTTATTTATTTATTTTTGGCTGTGTTGGGTCTTCGTTTCTGTGCGAGGGCTTTCTCTAGTTGCGGCAAGCGGGGGCCACTCATTATCGCGGCCTCTCTTGTTGCGGAGCACAGGCTCCAGACGCGCAGGCTCAGCAATTGTGGCTCACGGGCCTAGTTGCTCCGCGGCATGTGGGATCTTCCCAGACCAGGGCTCGAACCCGTGTCCCCTGCATTGGCAGGCAGATTCTCAACCACTGCGCCACCAGGGAGGCCCTCTCAATGTAGTTTTGATTTGCATTTCTCTTATAATTAGTGACGTTGAGCATCTTTTCATGCCTGTTGGCCATCTGGATGTCTTCTTTGGAGAAATGTCTATTGAGGTCTTCTGCCCATTTTTTGTTTGGGTTGTCTGGAAAAACTATCTCCTTAAGCAAATTTCTTACACAAAATGTGTACTGTGTGCTTACTTAAGAGTTTCACTCTCAGAAGAGGATTTTGTTCTTGAACTGTGGGGAAATCCTCTACCACCACTGACTAACAGTAGGAATGTAATAATTTTCTCCCTTTTGTGCTGGGGAAACTGTTCTTTGGGGTTAAAAGAATTAATATAAAGGATATGTGAGTCCTCCTGAAAGCTAAAATTATTTCTGGGATATATAAATACATAATTTGGAAATACATATACATAAATGTATATAGAGAAAGAGAAACAGCTAAAATTTAGATATTTAAAAATGAGGGAGAACACAAATATAAAGCATTTTTGTTGTTTTGCTATTATTATTCCTTATGTGAGTAGATGTCGAAGGCAGCCAGGCAGGCAACAGGTTTCAGAACTCCAATTGGGATTAAGATGATAAGCCACAGGGTCCTATTCAGCAAAACTAATAGAATAACAAAAGAGTCTGCTTTTCTTAAACATTTTCAGGTCTTCCTAAAAACAAATAGCTGTGGCCATATTTTTTTAATCGTAAAATATTTAATTATGTATCTAGTTCAATCATGAATTTAGTGTAGATGTGAGATGACCGGGAGCTCGGTTCAACCCAACGAAGCATTTTGTTTTCTTCTGACATCTCTAATTGTTTAAAGTTCTTCTATTTAAAGATTAAATCTAATTTTATAGAGCTCTCACTCTTTGGCCTTATGCCTGCCTTGAAAACCCACGAAGAATGAGCCGTATTCTACAAAACAGCCCTTCAAAGATCTGAAGACAGTCCTAGGGCCTCTCCAACTGTGTCCTTTGCTCCCATATAACCTGGTCTCTGACTCCCCTCCTTCATCTCCTTCCCTGTGAGCACTTCAGTTCATCAGTGCTGTGCTTAAAATAAGGCACTCAGACTCAACTCCTGGTATGGCCCGAGGCATACAAAATAGTGAAGAACTAGAACTTTCTGTGATCTGAGCGCTGAATATCCATTCAGTTAGGTTAAAGCAGCCGCTGAACTGCTGTTATAAGAATATCAGTTTTAATGTTTCTGGCAGAGAGAAGACTTGTCTAATTCAACAGGAAAAACTTAAGCTTACATTTACAACAGGTTAAAACATTCATGCATTTTGATAAAAAACACCATCTTATATGAATATAAATGATGGATTAACAAACTTTTGCAAAACAGAGGCTAACCTGATTTTAATCTTTACTACCTTTGCAGTAAGGAGCAGGGTAACTTCCTGCAGTAGGAAGCCTTTGGGGAATGTAATTTCCACTGCCTTGTGATGTTAATTTGAGACAATTATCATAAGCAGACTAAAACAAGTTGTGCATATTATTTGTCCCTGTGAGAGCCCTCTGCTGTTAGCTAGTCAGGATATGGGAGAAGCCCTAGGAGAGGAATATCTAGAATTTAGATACTTCTTTAATAGCCATGGATCCCAGGGTTTCAAAACTTTTAATGTTTCCCAGCTTTGGCTGGGAAAACCTGTACAAAGGCTTGAGAAGCCAGATCCAAGAGCTCTCTCCACTTGGTATTTTTAATGCACCTGCATTTTCAACTTTTCCAAAGCAGGATGGGCAAGAATAAAACCGCTTCTCCAGTCCATTTGGCTATTTTGAAATAGTTTTGTCACGTATGGAGGGGAACTAGGTACTTTTTTCCCTTTGATACCTCCAGGACCGCTATGAATTTAGGTTATTTGCTAAGAAAAAGGAAACCCTGGGGGTCCATGGTTCAGTGCTCTCATCTGACCACCCACTAGGAGGCCTTCTTGAGCCATTTCCAGGAGTGTTTTCACCTGTTGGATTGACCCCCCTTTTCAAGACCAAGATCAGAAGAGAAGAGCTGAAAGTGTTGGAAGGTAAATAATGACAAGCTGTTTTTCCAGCCTCAGGACTCCATGCCACGGCCTCTGGGTGGGGGACTTCTACAGAGTGTCAGCCGCAAAGTGGGGGCCTGCACAAAGAGAAGGAAAGTTTTGCTCAAGACAGTCTGGAAATATTAGAATGTTCGAGCAGTGATTGCAGTAACTGTTCACCGGCTTTAAAGAAGAAGCCTGTGGCTGATAGATATGGAAACTTACGTATAAACTTTCTAGGGGGTACTTTGGCAAAACATAGTAAAAGCTTTAAAAGTGTGCATGCCCTTCTGAACCAGGAATTTCACTTTTAGGAGTTTCTCAGAAGGAAAAAAAAAACCCTGATGTACATTGAGGTTTAGTTGAAAGGATGTTTTAGTGGCATTAATATTATTTATTATAATTTAAAAATAGGAAAATGTTCCATTTCAGAAGGAACATGGCAGCAGTTTAGTTCTGAATTGTCTCACACTCAACAAGGACAACAACAAACCTGCCAACTACGTATGTGGTGAAACCAGGAGAAAAATGCAACCTCCAAAGTGTTGTTAAGAGCAGCCAGAGGTGAAAATGAGCAGGAAAGCTGGTGAAAAACCTTGAGTGAGGAGGGGATGTAGAGCCTCAGAAAGCTCAGAAATCTCCAGCAATGATTCCCTTCTGGAAGGGAAGGACCCTATTCTGAAAGGAAACTGTGAGAACAAGGTCATTTTGAACAAAGCATGATTACAGGGGACAGTGGAAAGTCTTGGAAAGCACTGGAAAAAAATAAAACTTTTAAAAGTGGGTCCATTTTCCTAGAGACAAAGGCTGTAAAGAAATCTGGGAAACAGAGAAGCGCTCCTCAACCAAGCTCTGAAATCCACAGAACAGGTGACTTCTCAAGGAGTCCATGTCAGAAGTCCAAGACTGTGGCAACGGAGAGGTCCCCCAGCCCCACCTCTCCACCCTTCCACCACTTCTCCAGGGCAACAATCACTACCACAAACAGTGGAGCCACACCTGCAAGACCAAGAATTCTATCCAGCCAAACTGATCTTCAGGTATAAACCCGGCAGACAAACATTTAAAAATCTGTAAGAAGTCAGGATATCATTCTCATGAGCCCTTTCAGAGGAACCTGCTAGAACTATGGGACAGCAGTCTCAGCACCCCTAAGCAAGCCTGAGGAAATCAGGGTAAAAGGACCTTCCTTGAGCACTGAATGTATTAAACTGTAGAAATAAGAGTAAAACAAATATAGAGATTAGGGTGACAGATCAGAATGCAGATGTTACATGCCTTACTTAATATTGTAGACATTTCTCATTACTAATACAAAATTGAAGAAGAAAGAGAGAAGATAGGAATAAGAATGAGTTTACTGATCACCTCAAATTACTTGATTCAAAGGATAGTATTTAAAGTTTCCAAATCAAGTAGAAGCTTAATCATATGCAACATAAACACTAAGATTGTTAATTCTATTGACTAAATGATGGAGGAGGGGTGAGGCAGAGAGGATAAAATTAAAAGGTAATTTTATTGTTGCTCATAGTAGGGAATCAAGATACAGTCCCCAAAAAGAGTGGATTGAGGGTACTTTATAAAGGTAACTTTTAGAGCAAAAATACAAACCTTCCTGAATATCAGAACTACATTAATAGGGCTTCCCTGGTGGCACAGTGGTTGAGAGTCTGCCTGCCAGTGCGGGGGACACAGGTTCGAGCCCTGGTCTGGGAAGATCCCACGTGCCGCAGAGCAACTAAGCCCGTGAGCCACAGCTACTGAGCCTGCGCGTCTGGAGCCTGTGCCCCGCAACGGGAGAGGCGGCGACAGTGAGAAGCCCGCGCACCACGATGAGGAGTGGCCCCGGGTCTCCGCAACTGGAGAAAGCCCTCGCACAGAAACAAAGACCCAACACAGCCAAGAATAAATAAATAAATAAATAAATTTAAAAACAACAACAACAAAAAACACTACATTAATAAAAAGGGCAAATTCAAAAATATATAATGAAAACACAACGTAAAATAATACGACAGAGTTGAAATGAAATATATCTGTCTATTCAATAAATATAAGTGGGTTTAACTCATCTATTTTAAAAATGGTTTTCAAAGTAGATTGCAAAGCCTAATCCAACTCTAGACTATATACACAAAATGATTCAGAAAGGTTAATAATGAAAGGATGGGGAAAGAAAAGCATACCAGAAAAATACAAACATTAAAAGTCTTAATATCTGACAACACAGAATTCAGGACAAAAAGCTTTAAACAAGGTAAAGAGAAGTACTTTTAAATGCTAAAGGCTATAATTCATCATGAAAATTTAACTTATGAATATCTATGTACCAAATAACACAGCAGGAACTTTCACATTATAGAACTATAGAGATACAAGGAGATTTAGACAAAGACACATTGTGGTAGGGCCCAGCGGTAAGGCTAGGTAAGAACACAGGACTGGAGATGTATGAAACATAGCCAATACTCAATGCACAATCACTTGGTCTACTGCACACAATTAATGCACAACACAGGTTAGTCAAAGTAGTGAAAATAGAAAAGGGGTAATGAACCACTCCAAGGGGAAGTCCTCAGAAGGAGGCATCTCAGCAGTGGTCCCCAGTCCCTCAACAGGTCTCACAACAAGCCTGAGTGAGAAGTCGCCCCCTGCTCCGACAGTCTCTGGCAGTGTCAGTCTAGAACAGCTCTCAGCAGCCTGGAGGTGGGTCCTCCAGCAAAGAGCCTTCAAGTCACCTGACTCAAGGGTCTCATTTTAAGGAGTCTACCAGCAGGGTATAATGGTTACATCACAGGGAGTCTAGTCTCTATCTGATGTACCTTCTGTTCCAGTGAAGTCTTTCCTAAGATGTTACCAAACAAATTTCTTATCTAAAGTAACACTCTTAGTTTCTAACACTAAGACACTCACAATCCTACATCAGATGTTTCAAAACAACTAATATGGAAATTCACATTGGCCACTGTGACTCCATTTTGAACTACTTAACACAGCTTAAATTCTATGAGTTTCTCACAAGATGAGTAGGAATCATAACACAAAAGAAATCCCATCACAACACACACTAATAATAGAAGGCTTTGATTTCACCTTTCTCAATCCAAAACAGATCAAGTGGTCAAAATTAAATGAGGATCTAGAAGTCTAACCAACACAATAAAAAATGTAGATATTATTGATATGCATCAAATATTGTGCCCTGAGAATCGAGAACATACTTTTTTCTCAAGTGCTCTGGGATATTCCTGCATACACACAAGATTATAAATTAGGCCACAAACCAAACCTCATTAAATTCCCACAGTAAAAAGAATATAGATAGCATCCTATAATAACACAATAAACACTGACATTTATAACATATTCAGAAAAGAAAAAGTGCCCTTCTATTTGGGGGTGTGTGGGAGGTCTAAAATAATTCCATGATCAAAGGGAAAATACAAATTCAAAACTGTAGAATTTCTAGAAAACAATAATAATGAACATACCATATCGAAGAATCTATGAGTATAGCTAAAGTAGTACTCAAAGGAAAATTAATAGCCTCCAATGATTGTATCAACATAAATGAAAGAAAATAAGTGAATTAAACAGCTGATTCAAAAATCTAGAAAAATAATTTAAAAGTAAAGCAAAGGCAAGCAAAAGGAAAGTTAAGACAAATACAGAAATTAATTAGTTAATATAACAAAGATAAAGTAGAACTTATAAATAAATAAACTTGTTCTTAGAAAAAAATCTGTAAATTAGGTCAGTCTCAAGCGAATTTAATCATTTAAATAAGGAGAGGAAATATACAAATAACTCAAGTAAGAAATTACAGGTGGGAAATAGTCAAACAAACATTAGAAAGTAAAAAACAAAACAAAAAACCATAACAGAACACATTATACAATTTTATGCAAATAAAGTTGAAAACCTATATAAAATGTACAATTTTATCAGAAAACTAAAGATAGAAAACCAAAATACACCAATCTGCCTAAAATAATTTGTCAAAATTTTTAATGAAATATATTATACATAAATATAATGTATACAGATGTAATATATAATTTATAATAAATAATTTATTAGATAATTTGTCAAAATAAATTGATAAAACTTGTCAAATACTTACCCTTCACCCCCCCAAAAAAACCCCAAGAAACACCAGGCTCATTATTGCACAGGGGAATTCTACAAGCCTACTAATCTTTAAAGAACAGGGCTTCTCTGGTGGCGCAGTGGTTGAGAGTCTGCCTGCCGATGCAGGGGACACGGGTTCGAGCCCTGGTCCGGGAAGATCCCACATGCCGCGGAGCAACTAAGCCCGTGCGCCACAACTACTGAGCCTGCGCGTCCGGAGCCGTGCTCCGCAAAGAGAGACCGCGACAATGAGAAGGCCCACGCACCGCGATGAAGAGTGGCCCCCGCTCGCCACAACTGGAGAAGGCCCTCGCACAGAAACGAAGAACCAACACAGCCAAAAATAAATAAATAAAAAAAAAAAAAAAAAAAAAAATCCATTCACAGGGCTTCCCTGGTGGCACAGTGGTTAAGAATCCACCTGCCAATGCAGGGGACATGGGTTCGAGCCCTGGTCCAGGAAGATCCCACATGCTGCGGAGCAACTAAGCCCATGCACCACAACTACTGAGCCTGCGCTCCAGAGCCCGCGAGCCACAGCTACTGAGTCTGTGTGCCACAACTACTGTGGCCCGTGCGCCTAGAACCCACGCTCTGCAGCAAGAGAAGCCACTGCAACATGAAGCCTGTGCACCGCAACAAGAAGCCTGTGCTCCACAACAAAGAGTAGCCCCCACTTGCCGCAACTAGAGAGAGCCCGCATGCAGCAATGAAGATCCAATGCAGCCAAAAATAAAATAAATAAATAAATTTATAAAATCCATTCACAAATTCTTTGACACTCTATTTGAAAGATGGAGCCTAAAACACCTTGCCCTCAAATGTGTACTGGACTTAGTGATTTACTTCTTTTTTTTTTTTTTAAGATTTTTTTGATGTGGACCATTTTTTTTTTTTTTTTTTTTTTTTTTTAATGCTATTCTTGTCTGCTTACATTCTTTTTATGTATGTATGTATGTATGTATGTATGGCTGTGTTGGGTCTTCGTTTCTGTGCGAGGGCTTTCTCTAGTTGTGGCAAGCGGGGGCCACTCTTCATCGCAGTGTGGGGGCCACTCTTCATCGCGGTGCGCGGGCCTCTCACTATCGCGGCCTCTCGTTGCCGAGCACAGGCTCCAGACGTGCAGGCTCAGTAATTGTGGCTCACGGGCCTAGTTGCTCCGCGGCATGTGGGATCTTCCCAGACCAGGGCTCGAACCCGCGTCCCCTGCATTGGCAGGCAGATTCTCAACCACTGCGCCACCAGGGAAGCCCGATGTGGACCATTTTTAAAGTCTTTATTGAATTTGTTACAATATTGCTTCTGTTTTATGTTTTGGTCTTTTGGCCGTGAGGCATGTGGGATCTTAGTTCCCTGACCAGGGATTGAACCTGCACCCCCTCCATTGGAAGGTGAAGTCTTAACCACCAGACCACCAGGGAAGTCCCTGGAGTTAGTGATTTACTTCTAATGAACAAAATAGGTTAGAGTGATGGTATGTAACTGATCAGTCCATGTCATACAAGATACTGTGGCTCTGCCTTACTCCTTCTTGGTTCACTTACTCTGAAGGAAGACCTCCGCCATGTGAGGACACTCAAGCAGCCCTGTGGAGAGGTCCATGTAGTGAGAAACTGAGAACTGAGACAAACAACTCAGTGACTGAGCCATCTTGGAGGTGGCTCCTGTGGCCCTAAACAAGGCTTCACATAACTAAAGTACTTGCCAGCAAATGTACTGAAACCTCAGCAGAGACCCTGAACCAGAACCACCCAGCTAAGCCATAGCTGAATTCCTAATTCACAGAAACTGAGAGGGACTTCCCTGGTGGTCCAGTGGGTAAGACTCTGCACTCCCAATGCAGGGGTCCTGGGTTTGAGCCCTGGTCAGGGAACTAGATCGTGCATGCTGCAACTATAGAGCCTGCATGCCACAACTAAAGATCCTGCATGCCACAACTAAGACCTGGAGCAGCCAAATAAATAAATAAATTTTTTTTTAAAAAAAGGAGAATGTGAGATAATAAATGGTTACTGTTTTAAGACACTAAGTTTTGGGGTAGTTTGTTATGCAGCCATAAAACTAATACAGAAGGCAAAATAAAGTCATTTTAAGCTTGACAAAAAGTGAGCTTGCCACTAACAGACCTGTACTAAAGGAAATGTTAACAAATTTTTCAAGTAGAAGAAAAATGAAACAGATTGAAAGTAAGAAGTAGAGAATGAAGGAAGAACAAATAAAGTGGCAAGTGTGTTTTAAATCTAATATTTCATTGGATTTTAAAATATACCATAACAATAAAACCTAAATACATGGAAATATACCATGTTTATGAATTGGAAGATTCAATATTGTTAAGATGTTAATTCTCCCCCAGTTGATTTATAGATTCAATACAATCCCAGTTAAAATCCTAGCAGCTTTGTTTTTCTAAAAATTGAGAAACTAATGCTAAAATTTGTATTGAAAAGCAATAAATTAAAATAGCCAAAACAATTTTGTGTAAGAACACAGCTGGAGAACTCAAATGATCTGATCTTTTTTTTTTTATAAACTTATTTATTTATTCATTTATTTTTGGCTGCGTTGGGTCTTCATTGCTGTGCGTGGGCTTTCTCTAGTTGTGGTGAGTAGGGGCTACTCTTCGTTGAAGTGCACGGTCTTCTCATTGCGGTGGCTTCTCTTGTTGCAGAGCATGGGCTCTAGGCGCACGGGCTTCAGTACTTGTGGCATGCAGGCTCAGTAGTTGTGGCTTGTGGGCTCTAGAGCACAGGCTCAGTAGTTGTGGTGCGTGGGCCTTAGTTTCTCCGTGGCATGTGGGATCTTCCTGGACCAGGGATTGAACCCGTGTCCCCTGCATTGGCAGGAGGATTCTTAACCACTGAGCCATCAGGGAAGTCCTTAAACGACCTGATCTTTTTTTTTTTTTTAATTTTATTTATTTATTTATGGCTGTGTTGGGTCTTCGTTTCTGTGCGAGGGCTTTCTCTAGTTGCGGCAAGTGGGGGCCCCTCTTCATCGCGGTGCGCGGGCCTCTCACTGTCGCGGCCTCGCTTGTTGCGGAGCACAGGCTCCAGACGCGCAGGCTCAGTAATTGTGGCTCACGGGCCTAGTCGCTCCGCGGCATGTGGGATCCTCCCAGACCAGAGCTCGAACCCGTGTCCCCTGCATTGGCAGGCAGCTTCTTAACCACTGCGCCACCAGGGAAGCCCCCTTAAACGACCTGATCTTAAGACTTTATAGGGACTTCCCTGGTGGCGCAGTGGATAAGACTCTGCACTCCCAATGCAGGGTGCCTGGGTTCGACATGCATGCCGCAAATGAGAGTTCACCTACCACAACTAAGGAGCCCGCGTGCCGCAACTAAGACCCGGTGCAACCAAATAAAAAATAAATAAATAAAGATTAAAAAAAAAGAAAGACTATAAAGCTACAGCATGGGCCAAATTAGCCTGCAGCTTATTTTTGTAAGGCCCATAAGCTACAATGCTTTTTATGTTTTTAAATGGTTGAAAAAAGAAACAAAGAAAAGTATACACACTAATATGTTTAAAATGGATAACTAATAAGAACCTGCTGTATAAAAAAATAAATAAAATTCTAAAATTCAAAAAAAAAAAAGTATACAACAGGAATTATATGTAGCCCACCCTTAACAGAAAAAGCTTGCTAACTCTTGAGCTACAGTAATCAAGACACTATAATATTTGTAAAAAGATAGACACATAGATCAATGGAGCAGAATAGAGAGTCCATTAATAGATTCACACATATATGGTCAATTAATTCTTGACAAAGGTATCAAAGTAATTGAATGGAAAAAAGATAATCTTTTCAACAAATTGTACTGGACCAATTAGACAACCATATGCAAAAAAAAAAAAATCTCAACCTATGCTGGGAAATAATTTTCCATGGGTTTCTCAAGTATCTGCACACCTTAAGAGTTAGACACTAACTGCCCTTTTGTTCCAGACTGTCTTTTCAAGGATGTTTTGTCCATGAAGCAGCCTAGGGATAGTGTCTACCTTCAGAGCAAAGGGTAAATTTGTTTACCATCCAGATAAAAAAGATAATGTATTGCTCTGGGGCAAAGGTTGAGCAGGTTTGCTTGCAGTCCTTTATAAAAGACTGATATTCCCTGGGACTTCCCTGGTGGTCCAGTGGCTAAGACCCCATGCTCCCAATGCAGGGGGCCCGGGTTCGATCCCTGGTCAAGGAACTAGATCCCACATGTCGCAACTGAAGATCCTGCATGCCACAACTAAGACCCAGCGTAGCCAAATAAATTTAAAAAAAAAGATTGATGTTCCTTAAACTTGGGGTTCCTCAGTGGTCATACAAACCCACTGTGTGTACCTGTTTGTACCTTATCTACCTGGGCCCTTTGGCATAGCCCCTGTGGGGCTTAGGGGACAAGGGGAACCAATACAAACATGAAACTCATGTTTGCTGTGCTCTGAGTCACAAAGTTCTTTGTCTCTGTTTTAGGAGTCTTAAGTATTTTGCCAGCACCCACTGAAACTGTGGAAGGGTAACCTATTAGCTTGTAAGTGGGATAAAATCTTATATTCTTTGTTGCTCTTGACAACTCACACCTTGCATCATATACAAAAATTAACTTGAAATGAATCACAGACCTAAAAGTATAACGTAAAACTATAAAACTTCCAGAAGAATACAGAAATTTTTAGGTCACTGAGTTAGACAAAGATTTCTTCGATAGGACAAAGATTTGTCCTTAGATAGGACAAAGATTTCTTAGATAGGACAAAAAAGCATGGCTCATAAAAAAAATAATAAATTTGATTTCATCAAAATTAAAAACTTTTGCTCTTCAGAAAACACTGATAGGATTTTTAGGGCAGTAAAACTATTCCGCATGTTAGTATGATGATGGATATATGTCATTATGCATTTGTCAAAACCCACAGAATGTACAACACCAAGTGTGAACTCTAACGTAAACTGCGGACTTCGATGAGAATGATGTGTCAACGTAACAGATGTGTCTCTGGTGAGAGCAGTTGGTAGTGCAGGAGGCTGTGTGTGGTGGGGGTCAGGGGAGGATGGGATATATGGACACTCTCTGTACTTTCCATTCAGTTTTGCTGTAAACCAAAAACTGCTCTAAAAAATAAAGTCTATTTTTTTTTTTTTTTAAAAAAAGGGCAAGGGAAACACTCCTGCACTATTGGTGGGAACGTAAATTGATACAGCCACTATGGAGAAGAGTTCCTTAAAAAACTAAAAATAGAACTACCATATGACCCAGCAATCCCGCTACTGGGCATATACCCTGAGAAAACCATAATTCAAAAAGAGTCATGTACCACAATGTTCATTGCAGCTCTATTTACAATAGCCACGACATGGAAGCAACCTAAATGTCCATCGACAGATGAATGGATAAAGAAGATGTGGCACATATATACAATGGAATATTACTCAGCCATAAAAAGGAACGAAATTGAGTTATTTGTAATGAGGTGGATGGACCTAGAGTCTGTCATACAGAGTGAAGTAAGTCAGAAAGAGAAAAACAAATACCGTATGCTAACGCACATATATGGAATCTAAAAAAATCGGTACTGATGAACCTAGCGGCAGGGCAGGTATAAAGACACAGATGTAGAGAACGGACTTGAGGACACAGAGGGGAAGGGGAAGCTGGGACGAAGTGAGAGAGTAGCAGTGACATATGTACACTACCAAATGTAAAATGGATGGCTAGTGGGAAGCTGCTGCATAGCACAGGGAGATCAGCTCGATGCTTTGTGACGACCTAGAGGGGTGGGATAGGGAGGGTGGGAGGGAGGCTCAAGAGGGAGGGGATATGGGGATATATGTATACATATAGCTGATTCACTTTGTTGTACAGCAGAAACTAACACAACATTGTAAAGCAATTATACTCCAATAAAGATATTAAAAAAAAAACAGGGGCAAGGGATCTCAATAGACATATCTACAAAGAAGATATACAAATGGCCAATAAACACATGAAAGATGCTCAACATCATTATTCCTTAGGGAAATACAAAACAAAACCACAATGTGATACAGCCTTGTACCCACTAAGATGGCTATAATCAAAAAAAGGGAAAATAATAAGAGTTGACAAGGATATAGAAAAATCGGAACCCTCATACATTGCTGGTGGGAATGCAGAATGGTGCAGACACTGTGGAAAACAATCTGTTAGTTCCTCAAAAAGCTAAACATAGACCTAGCAATCCACTATCTACCAAGAAAATTGAAAATATATGTCCACATAAAAACTTGTACATGAATGTTCACAGCAGCATTATTCATAATAGTCAAGATGTAGCAAAAACCCAAATGTCTAGCAACTGATGAAAAGATAAACAAAATGAGGTATATCCATACAATGGAATGTTACTCAGCCATAAAAAAGGAGTGAAGTACTGACACATGCTACAACATGGATGAATCTTGAAAACATTCCGTAAGTGAAAGAGCTAGTCACAAGAAACCATTTACGTTAGACGTCCAGAATAGGAAATCCATAGAGATAAAAAGTTCATTAGTTGTTGCCAGGGGCTTGAGGGAGTGGGGAGCAATTGCTAATGGGTATGGAGTTTATTTTTGGGGTAATGAAAATGTTCTATATTTAATTCGTGTTGACGGTTGCACAAATCTGTGAATATACTAGAACCATTGAGTATTTTAAATTGGTGAATTTTATGGTATGTGGATTATATATCAATAATGATGTTTTAAAACGAAGATGAAGGAGGAAAACTGATCCTTGTCTATATAAGTAAGTAACTTTAAGAAAACCTGAATCACAGAAACGAGTTAGAAACAATAAACTGGGCAGTAATTGGACTTGCCGTAGGGGCTGGTAAAATGTTAATATTATCTAATCATTTTAGGCTACTTTACATTTTGAAAGTATAATGTTAACAAGATCATATTATAAAAAAAGAATTACTATTTGTGTACTTTTGAGTTGTTATAACCCGCATGGATGTCTGAATATGTTTGTATGTAGGTACACATCTGCATATGTCTCATCATTATCAAAGATGATGCTAAATGAGCCAGTTGCTGGATGAACTCTTAGCTTTTTCACACCCTGGGGGGCGGAGTTAGCTGTGTAGCTGCAGCTGTTGGTCACAAAGCCCAGGTTCCTATTTCTGGGTCAACCTCTCCACCATACAATCAGGTGACCCAGAATTTGGTTCCAAGAACCCTCATCAACATTTTTCAAAGTTTGGCCAGCTGCAGATGGAATCAATTACCTGGAGCCTAGACTCAACATCCAGTGATGGGCCTGGGAATCCACTATTTTTTTTTGTTTTTTTTGCCACATCCCACAGCTTGTGGAATCTCAGTTCCCCAACCAGGGACTGAACCTGGGCCACGGCAGTGAAAGCGCCGAATCCTAACCATTAGAGCACCAGGAAACTCCCTGGGAATCTGCTATTTTAACAAGGCCCTCAGGAGACATAATCTGCACTCAGTTTTGGGAGCCCCAGCTCTGGGCACCTATTCCTGGCTGATGTAGAGTAGCTGAGTCTGTCTTTGGTTTCACAGCCCTGTTCACATTCTTCCTGCTCACCAGGGTGAGAGTAGCATGCCTCCCTATTTTTAACCACAATGGGATGTCACTGAGCCTGGTGCTGGTTCTACAGGCACAGTCTACTCATAAGACTGCCTGATATTTCCATTCTATACGGGGTTTCTGCCTGTTGGAGGCCCTGATGTCTCATCAGAAGCTGCAGAAGCAGCAGACAACACATAGGTGGCTCTGCCCCTCGGCCTCATTCACAATATAGGACCTACACTGGAATCCTGGATCCTGGATTCTAGGCTCAGCTCTGTACTCTGCCCCACATTTGATGGGGGATGATGGGGAAACCTATTAGGTCAATAATTTCCCAAGGCTGATGGAGGCTCAAGTGGTTTCCCAGTTATTGTACTTGAACGGGATGGGAAATGCACCTCTTATGAGGAAGCTCTTCTGTTTGTCGATGGGTCTACCTGACCCTAGGACAGACAGCAGAGTTAGGCCAACTCACCTGCTCATCTCCTCTTGACACATCCATTTTGGCTCCTCCCAACATCTTTTGGATACGCCTGGTTAAAATCCTTCAGTGGCTCCCCATTCCTTTTAGGGTCTAGACCACAACCCCTTCCATGACCTACTGTGCTTGGTGATCTTTGCAGCCTCATCTCCTCCACTGTCCCCCACTTTAGGATCTGTCATACAGATCTTGCAGTTCTTTCACCAGGCCAGGCTCTCTTGCAGTGCCCTACTCGTTTTCATGTAGTTAACTCTTGTTCATCTCTCTGCTCTCCAGCATCATTTCCCTGACCTCCAAGTCTGGATCAGGTCTCTTGCTTATTCATGGTCCTAGCACTCAGGGCCTTTCTTTATTAAAAGTTGTCAACTTTGAAAAACCACCCTAGAGCAATTAAGTATTCACGACTGTAAAGTTCATTAGAGCAGCGCTCTGAATTTGCTCTCACTGCATCTCCAGTACCTAGCAAAGGGTCTGGCAGGTATTCAGTTGGATGGATTACTGGCTCCAGGAAGGCGGGCCACAACCTGGGTGGAGTGTCGAGACCTCTGGGAATCGATAAAAGTAGATCCAGAGCAGCTACACCTATACGTCCTCAGAACTGGGGGCATCGGTCTGCGGGCCGGGTGCCCGGGGAATTCCCAGGCCAAGGACACAGTACAGTCCTGGCTGGCATCCGGCTGCCGAATTGGAGAGGGCCGCCCTTACTCTGTGCTTGGGAGGGCCTCAGTTTCCCAGTTTCCCTCAGGCTCCCCGCGGGGTGGGCCGAGAACTGCCCCTGAGGCCCCGGGGTAGACCCACTCCAGGGGCCGCGCTGCAGAAGTCTGAGGGGCCGGGCCGGGTGAAGCCGCCGCGCCCGCCGAGGGCGCTCCAGACCAGTCCGCCTGAGCAGTCGCTCGCCGCTGCGGCCCCTCTAGCCGTGGGGAGGTGGCGCAGTGCGTGTACGGAAGGCGGTGGGCGGGTCCGGCCTTCAGCGGCGGAGGGCGCCATGGTGGGTGGTGAGGCGGCAGCAGCCGTGGAGGAGCTGGTTTCGGGTGTGCGGCAGGCGACCGACTTCGCTGAGCAGTTCCGCTCCTACTCGGAGAGCGAGAAGCAATGGAAGGCCCGCATGGAATTCATCCTGCGCCACCTGCCCGACTACCGCGACCCGCCAGACGGCGGCGGCCGCCTGGACCAGCTGCTATCCCTCTCCATGGTCTGGGCCAACCACCTCTTCCTGGGTTGCAGGTGCGGACCCCTGGCGGCTGGCTGACCCTGTCCCGATCCGCAGTCCTCCCCCAGGGCTGACCCCTGCCCAAGGCTGACCCTGCCCCCAAACTCCAACCGTACTAGACAGGCCTAAGGCAGGTTTCCACCCTAGCCAATCCTTTGGAAAGATACTTAATCTCTCTGAGCTTTAGTTTCCTCATATGGAAAATTAGTTGTGATGACTACAGTATTAAAGGGTGAAAAGCACTTAGCACAGGCTGTCATCTCGCAAGAGCTCTATACATGCTAGGCGTTCGAGTTGCCATTGTTATTTATATTATTATTATAATTACTTCAAACTGTCACCTTTGCAGAGGGCATTTTAAGTTCATTAGCTCCTTTCTTCCACATGGCAAACGTGCAGGGACAGAAACTCAGATCTCCAGTTTACATCTACGAAGCTGAGAGAGGGAAAGAGACATACCTAGGGTCATGCAGCATCTAGCAGGATTGGTGGATTTTACCATTTATGGCAGGATGTAATCTGTGGTCCTTGTCTTTTTCTCCCCATGTCCTAGTCTGCTGGACCCAAAGAAGCAGTCTTTGCCTCTCTGCCTTTCCTTTTATCAAAATAACAAATGCCTTCAAGGGACTTTTTGAAATGGCACTCCCTCTGCCACTCCATGAAGCAGGTGGCAAATCTTGAGGCTCCCACATCCTTTTATTTAGCATTTCCTGAAATTGTGTTAGGATAATGAGATGACTTGGCTTAGTCCTGGTTTCTGTGCTCCTTATGGCTGTCTGGTCACATGGTCCCTCCAGCCCTAAGCTGCTTGGTTTTGCTTTCAGATTTGGGGAGTTATTAGAACAGGATATGGGGAAGCAGTGCCTGCTGTATCCCTCCCTTTTCTGACTTCCAGGTTCCTCTAGTAAATTCTGGTTAACAGGATCCAAGATTAGGCAAATGTTAGAAAATTGGACAAATGAACAAATAATGTTATTTTCGTTAGACCAATACTCCACATGTTCAAAAAAATAAAAAAGAATTTTGGCCCTCATATCATATCCGTGAATATATACTGCCAGAGGTACAGTGCCTCTATTTTTGTAAGGCTTGTTTGTTTTGTAAATCTTAAAACGCCTGCTCCATTGGCATCCCTAGTGCTGCTTCTGTATCCACATGCGCAAGAACTATTTTCTAACTTGATGCTGAACATCTATCAGTTTCCCCAGTAGTATCAGATTGTTCCTCTGAGAGTTGAGTTTATAGTCCAGCTACCTGCAATTTCTTTTTAGCCCACAGTGACAATAATTCTTCCACGGTTTTTATCTTACTACTTTTTATCGTGCAGTTACAACAAAGACCTTTTAGACAAGGTGATGGAAATGGCTGATGGGATTGAAGTGGAAGACCTGCCACAATTTACTACCAGAAGTGAATTAATGAAAAAGGTAAACAGGATTTCCAAGTGCATTTGAAATGGTATAGAGCTAACGGCCCCTGCCTTTATGATGATGTATTAGAGTATATTGTTTTCTGAATGCTCTTGTTTACTACCCCAATCTAAGCCCTTTCATTTTATTTCTCTGTAATTGGTATAAGCCTTTTCGTAACTAGAGAACAACTCAGTAGATAAATTATGCATTGTTGGTAGAGTAACACATAAACTCAACCTCTTCAGTTCCTTTAGGAAAATTCTGTTGTGAGCTTTTTGCTTGAATTTTAAGAAAATGTTGGTTAGAGTGCTACAGTTTCCCACTTATTAAAAAATCTTGTTGGTAACATTAACTCATCCTTACCCCAATCGGTGAGGACCCCACCAGACCTGTTTGGACCCTCTGACTTGCTGATGGAAATGTAGATGGAGTAATATCATCGTAGCTTTTCCCTATTCTGCCAGGCTTGTTCTGATCTGAGGCTGTGGATTTTTTACATGGTGAGCTGCTGCCTGTCGAGCCTTTGGCTGGAGCCATGGAGAGTGTGGCAGAAGGAAGCTCAGAGGATGGGGCTGGGCGTCCCAACTGCTTTTCACAATCTCCCAAGATATGGTTTTTCTCATTTGCCCTGGTCTCCTCAGGCAACAAAATTAATTGCTTCCTCATCTCCCGTAGTTTATTTCTTTAGCACTTTACCCAGACCTTTTTAAGAGCAGACTGTAAGCTTCTTGAGGGAAGAGATGGTGCTTAAGATATTAGTCCTTCTAATTCCAAAACCTAGTATAGGCATAACCCAGAGAAGATGCTCAGAAAATGCTTACAAAATTGACCAAAGCAAAAGAGTAAAGACTGCTGGCCTCTCTTATAGTTCTATCGTCGGAAACATAGGTAAGCCCGTGCTTCACCCTAGCTGGGTCTTTTTCTGGGAAGCTGGGCATATAACAAGGTTCCCTTCAGTGTGAGTGTCAGGAGCTAATCAAATCCTCAGCTGCCCAGAAAGTACTTCAGCCCCAAACAGCACACCCCACTTGATTTCAGATATTTTTCCTTAAAAAAGTATTGTTTTTTAATTGAACCTGGAATCAAAAGTTCAGGTTGTGTTCAAGGGGCTATTTTGTTTTTAAAATCTGTTAACAGGGCTATTGTTTGTAGCCCGGGAGCCGTTGTGAATTGGGAGTTTGTGACTTTTTGGATTCTCTTATATAATATTTTTAAAAAACCTCTAGTAAGTCCTTCAGTATCCTAGCGGTGAGGTTCCTGGGGCCCAGGCATGGGGCGTCTAGATAATTTCTGGCCACCTGATTGCACCCCATTCGTCAGGGGCAGGCAGGGAATAGGATGAGCCTTTACTTCCTGACTGCTCATGGCTGATTCTTTCCTTGGCCTTTTGGTCTTAAGAGGTATTCTGCCCTCCGTAAGATCCGTTTTCACATAAATTTTGTTATACTTCTCTGTCTCTTTCCCGTCATACTGGGATGTTAGAGGTCAGAACACTTCACGATATTTGGGCTTCAGACTCCAGAAGAGACTAAGGAGGTTCTGTAATTAATATGCACATCCCTAACATTATCCATAGGCTGGTGTGAAGAAGTATATGTATGTGTGTTGAGGAGAAGAGTTTCTAAACTGTTAAAAACATTGTAAAGGGGTCTTGAACCTCAAAAATGTAGGGAGCCCTGTCCTGGGATGTTCATTTTTGACACTTTAACTGCACAGTGTCAGCCTCCAGAGAAGAGTCCTCAGAAACGAACTTTGGCATCCCTGAAACGAGCTCTGCCATCAGACTGATGATTGGCACCTAGCTACCTGGAAGAAGCCTACAGGGAGCCTGTATTTCTATAGCACTTTTTGATTATATATGTTTGAACTTCCTTCAAATAAAACTTATGTTTTCTTAGTAACCACGTTTTAGACTGTTGATGTCACTGAAAATGAAGCTAAGTTGATCCTGAAAAGTGAGATACTTAGAGGATGTGTAGAGTTTTGCCAGTTGGTAAGAGTCTTTTAGATAAGCCTGTCCTGAGAACAAGTCATCTGATCTCTGTGCCACGACAGAATTGTGTTGTGTTGAAGGCTGTCCCTTCTCTATTGAAGGCTACCCTGAGAGCCCACTGGAAAGAGCGCCCTGGGAGCTTTGCAGCAGTTTTTTTTTGTCTTCTTGCCTGAGGTTTTTGCATGTAATAGATAGAGGCTGGCAAACATTAAGCAACATTGCCAGCCCAGAGACAAAAAACAAAACCAAAAATCTTTGATGTTGAGCCATGCACCTGAAAAGGTCAGTTATAGTTCTTTGATCCCTAGCTCTAAAATTATTTCAGTTGGGTTTTGAAGCTAGCTAGCAAGTGGAAATGAATCGCCTGGCATTATTGGTATCCCGAGACTGAATAGTGAAGATAACTTAGGGACATAAGTTCTTTAAAGTAAGATTTTAAAAATACTTCATGGTTATTCTGCAGTTTTAAGGGTAGTACACCTCTGTGGTCTGTTCAACTCTTTTTTTTTGGCGGGGAAAGGGGGATGTGGAATCTGAGAAAAGAAATGAGCATTGGTCTCTGACAGGTGGTATTTGTCAGATATTTGCAGTGTATGATTTATTTTTGAAAAAGGGGGATTCAGACACAAATATATTGAACAGTCTCAGTTATCTAACAGCCCTCCCTAGGTACTTACTAGCAGACTTCGTGATTGACCAACCGGCTTTACCCATTAATGAGCAATAATTAACAAAGAGCAGCCGCTCACTCAGGAATGATGTTATTACTAAGACTGTCAGAGTTTATATTTCCAAGGCATTGTCTTAAGGAGAAAGAGGAGTGATTGACTAAGAAGCTATCATTATTGGCTCAAAAAATCTGTCCACTTAATTACTCCATTTTTCCTAAGAACATTTGTTTTTTATAAATTTACTTTTATTTATTTTTGGCTGCGTTGAGTCTTCGTTGCTGCGCGCGGGCTTTCTCTAGTTGCGGCGAGCAGGGGCTACTCTTCATTGTGGCGCGCGGGCTTCTAATTGCGGTGGCTTGTCTTGTTGCAGAGCACAGGCTTTAGGCGCGCAGGCTTCAGTAGTTGTGGCACACGGGCTCTAGAGTGCAGGCTTAGTCGTTGTGGCACATGGGCTTAGTTGCTCCGCAGCATGTGGGATCTTCCCGGACCAGGGCTCGAACCTGGGTCCCCTGCATTGGCAGGCGTATTCTTAACCACTGCGCCACCAGGGAAGTCCCCCTAAGAACATTTTTGTGCAAGAGGGAAAGTGGCAGTATGGAAAGTGACTAAATATGAAATGTGAAAGAGCAGTTGGAAAAACAAGTGTGCCTGCCTTTCAAGAGGCTTTTTGTGCATTATATACAGTCTTGGCAAGCTCTAAAGTAATGGAGCAGCCACTCCATTGGTGGAAGGAGATGTGATTCTAATACGATGGCAACTATTTGTGAGTATTTAAACAAATTTTTTTTCAGCTTGTCAGATTAGTTAAATCAGGTTTTGTCTTGTATCCTAAGATAAATGCTCCATGGAGCTACCTTTCTTTTCCCTTTATCCACAGAAATAGAAGAAGCCAGAAAAGCTCTGTCTGACCCCACAGGCCAGTCTGTTGCCTGGTGCCCAGGCTGAGTGAATCACCTGCCAGCACCTTGAGTCAAAGACCATACTTGCAGCAGCCAAAGCCAGTGGCAACTCTTCTGCTATAGCCTTGGTCTATCCTATTGGAAATTTGAGAGATGGCTTAGGGGATTCTCTTTCCTTTTGGACTAAAGATGGTTTCTTTAGGTGATACTGCATTCTCCTAAAAAGACAAAGCCCTCTTATATTTTGCTTTTGCTGAGGAATTTCGCTTCTTCACTTCTCAAAGACTGGAGTGACAGGCTTAAGCTAGGAAATAGGTCATACCTTGAAAACTCTGCTTACTAAAAAGTGTCTCCGACTGATTCACTTGCACTGCTAAATGTTAAGGAAATCCATTCAAATAGAAGGTGACAGACAAAATGATTTCTTTGCACCCTGCTTAAAAGTTGTCTAAAGCCAAGTTTAAATTTACCAATGGTGCTAGAGAGTACCCAGAAAGAATATATCTGCTTCAGTTCACCACTGTTAGAAAACATGCAGTTTCTGTAGTTTCTAATAGTGTGAAATCCAGAAACCTGTAACCTTCACATCTCCTGAATATCCTGACTCAATGTGAAATGTTGTAAATTACTACCTGGATTCAACTGATTTTAATTTAGAACAATAAGTGTTTATGTGATTCTGGTTGTTTTTTTTGTTTTTTTAAAAAATTAATTAATTAATTAATTTATGGCTGTGTTGGGTCTTAGTTTCTGTGCGAGGGCTTCCCCTAGTTGTGGCAAGCGGGGGCCACTCTTCATCGTGGTGTGCGGGCCTCTCACTATCGCGGCCTCTCTTGTTGCGGAGCACAGGCTCCAGACGCGCAGGCTCAGTAGTTGTGGGCCCAGTTGCTCTGCGGCATGTGGGATCTTCCCAGACCAGGGCTCGAACCCTTGTCCCCTGCACTGGCAGGCAGACTCTCAGCCACTGCGCCACCAGGGAAGCCCTGTGATTCTGTTTTTAGAAGCCTTCATTGCAGAGCATGCCATGGAAAAAGTTATTTTTTAAGTATTTCTGTTATCACTTTAAATTGTGAACATTTATAGATCACAAGTGACAAGACAAAAAAATTAGACTCTGGCTTCCAAATGGGTAGTATGGTCAGTGTTTTGCTGAATTTTCTGTATGTAGTAAAATCTTAATAATTTCTGAGTCTACCTACCATCTGGGTAGTACATAAATATTGCATCACTGCTGTATTTTAATTTATGAGTTTGATTCATTAGACTACATGGCTACTAACTTTTTCTTTTTTTCCTAGCATCAAAGCTAAGGCAGAAGATTCATCACATTTTCATCATTAGTTACAGGCTTGGAAAGGAGGCTGGGATGAATATGACATTGACCTCAGCAGCTCTCTTAAGACTCTTGATATTAATAACATGTAGGAAAGAGGCAATTGGAATGAAAGGGAATCTGTCTAGATTGACGTTTTAAAAGTTCTCATTCTTCTAGTAGCTATCATTGTAAAAGTATGCATGGATATTTATGTATTTATAAATCATGCCCTCTTTTTTATTTTCAGGTTTTGAATGTTGGTCAAAATGTTAAAAATGCCTGTTTTTTTTTTTTAATGTTGATGTAATAATGGCAGGTAGTGAATTTTACACTTTGGATTTTTCAACAACGTACCTTTATGTGTGATTCTGCTTTATGGTCTTTTTTCCCCGCCGACTGAGGTAAACTATATCCCTTATTTCTACCTGAAGTTTACACCATCCATGTACCCTATTGCCACACACACTTCATCTTTTTTTAAAGAGTTGAGTGAAAATCAAATCATAGGCTTCAGGCATCTACCAGCTCATGGGAAGAGGCAGCCTATAAAAAAGCCTTATTTTAAAACTCATTGACACAAGATTCCACAGCTTGTTCCAGGCAGCCAGTTGATTGTAGGTTCTCTAGAAAGCCTTCCAGGCCGCTGAATAAAGCCCATATTCTCTTTTTCTGCAGGGAGCCTGAGGCTTCAGTATTCTAGGCTTGAGGAATTGCCTTGTACAAAGTCCCTCAAGAAATACTTGCTTATTAGTGCAGTGCTGCTTTGCTCAGAAATTCTGGTTTTATTAATTTCCCCCTTTCAGTTGATGTATGTTTCTTAACCCCTCCCTGTTCCTCTTTCTTATTTAATACCCACTCTTAAGTACTTATCTCCAGGCATAAATACTGAGAGGGACTTCATTTGGGGGGCAACAATGTAACAGTCACAGCAGGATTCACTTGTCACTGTACAGGAGAGGGTGGCAGAATACGACAATGGACCTGCCTTAGCTTAATCTACTGGTAAACTCAGGTCACTGAAGTGCTGAAGAGGAGAGCAACTGTGGGAGCGTGGTGTCTGGGAGCAGAGAAGTAGGACGACTCTCACCCATGGCTCAAGGTTAAGGCCAAACAGCATACCACATCTCTGTGCAGCTTCTAGCTCTAATCTGTAGTGACCACTAGGGTGGGCCAAGTGAAGACCTCAGGACCTCTGACAAGCCACTTTTCTCCTGTGGCCTTTCCTGGAAAATGAAGATCGTAGAAATACCTACCACAAAGACCTATGGCAAGGATTAAGATGTTAGAGGGCCAAGCACGGTGCTCAGTGAGCCTTGGCCTCTCTATAAGATATAAAATAAAATGTCCTATCAGGAACATATCCATTGCAAGTCTTTATAGTTTTTGAAGACTTCTCTAGTTAATCAAATTTTCTGGTGCCATTTTCTAGTGGGTTTTCTCTGTTTCCTCAGTTTAAGCTGCCCTTTTTTAAAAACTTTTTTAAAATAAGCTTTTATTTTAGAACAATTCTAGATTTACAGGAAGTCTGCAAAGATAGTTCAGAGTTCCCATATACTCTGCACAGTTTCCCCTATTACTAGCATCTTACATTAGTATGGTACATTTGTTATAATTAATGAACCAATATTGGTACACTATTAACTAATGTCCACACTTCATTGAGACTTCCTTAGTTTTCACTTAATATCCTTTTTCTGTTTCAGGATCCCATTACTCTTCCCAGGATAAGCTGCCTGTTTTTCATCTTACCTTCACAACCTCTGTGGCTGTCTCACCTATGAAATTAATCAGTATTTTAGAATTTTATCCTTTGTTTTTTTGGAGTGGAAAGTGGCATAGAAATCTAAAATTTGCATTGCAGCACTCCTTGTGCAAGTAAAATGGCCCACTCTTAGATCTGAAACTGGAGCTCACACCAGATATAAGCTGCAAGCTACTGGTCTCTTCATATATACAGCCCTCCACAAGATGGGGTAAGGATCAAGTGAGATCACAGGAAGGGACATGGTAAAGTATTACTGCAAGTAATGACTAGGAGAGGATCTTATCTGTTAAAGACATAAGTCTCAAGATCTTTTGAGAAGCAACTACAGTTGATCCTTGAACAACCCATGGATTCAACCAACTGCAGATCCTGTACATATTTATTGAAAACAATTTACATATAAATGGACCTGTGCATTTCAGACCTGTGTTTGGGTGATCTATACTAACGGTACAGTTTAGGGTGCTCAGTTAAATAGTGCGGCCCTTTTATGTTATCCAGAAAGTTGCTTTTTGAAACATTCCTCAGAGTCTGTGGCCCACCTGATCAATATTCTGCCTTTGCAAAGGAAAGGATTCCCTCTGAACTTTTCCAGGATCCATTTGGACCTGTGGCTTACCTATTCTGTGGGCACTGGGAGGAATCACATTAACTATCACTGCCCATCCTCTGTTGCTTTGCTATCTGTAGTAAATGGCAGTGAAAATACACATTGTTGTATCTGACATGAGATATATATACCCTAACCGTCAGGTGACTTGTGTTTCCCAGCTGTCCAGCTCTAAAATCTCTGCCTGGGTACCCTTATGTCTGGAAGGAGACTGTCAACTTCTGGGGTCTGAGGCCTGTCATTTAGTTATCTTGTCATCTAGTCCTGGCTCTCATTCTTGACTAGTTTAGGGATACCTTTCAGTTCTGTAGGAATAAGAGTAAACATAATCCTTAAGAGGCAAGAATTTTAGAACTTAAAACAGGTTGGTGATCGTATGGAAATTGCTTCCTTCAACAAATAAATGCATGCTCTCCCTCTCCCTCTTAAGAAACAGAACCTTGCCTGGCTTGCTTTTCATTAAAATAGCTAGCCAGAGAACCTGTTTATTTAAATGAAAAGCAAGCCTGCTAATTTCTTTCCCAAAGTTTACTCTGTCCCTTCTAAGTTATGACACCCAGGGCAAGGGGTGGCAGTATTGACTGCCTTTCTCATTTTGGTTTGGAAGGTTTTTTTTTCACACTGCCAGCAGTAGAGGCAGAGTCCTTTGCATGTGCTCCTATCAGAGATGGAGGTGGGCCTGAAGCCTTGCTCATAGACAAGAGTACCAGCTGAGGAGGTGGGGTAACAAAGACTACATCACCTGAACAGATTCCCTTGGAAATCAAATAGAAAGTAAAAGTTGAGACTATTAAGTTCCTATTAGAGTGGAGCTAATTCCTACCTATTCTAGACCTGGGCATGTGAACCAGAGCTTTTTTCCTTGACAGTGCTGTCAGACAAGGATACCTCTTTAGAACATAATCCAGGTAGTCACAGCCCAAGTCCCATCCTTCTTTCCCAGCCTAGTAAAAAAAAAAGGCCAGTGAACCAAAAATATCCTTGAATATGGCCCTTGAACTTATTTGCCTAGGAGAAAGAAGCTGTTAGGGGCCTGAGGCAGATCTTTTTTTTTCTTTTTTAATCTTATTTTTGGCTGTGTTGGGTCTGAGTTGTGGCACGCAGGCTTCTTTCTAGTTGCGGCATGCAAGCTCAATAGTTGTAGCGCGTGGGCTTAGCTGCCCTGCAGCATGTGGGATCTTGGTTCCCTGACCAGGGATTGATCCCGCATCTCCTGCATTGCAAGGCGGATTCTTAACCACTAGACCACCAGGCAAGCCCCTTGAGGCAGGTCTTGGTCGACCCCTGCTTTAGTGGAGGGGTAATTAACAGTAAGGTCAACCTTGAACTGCATGGGCCTAGTGATTAAAGCCCTTGCTTTGCTGTGAATGCTAGCACCAAAATCTCATGCTGTTACGGCTGCATTTTTCCTTCCCTTCAGCATTTTCTCTTATTAAGAATGTTTAATTATCCCCAGTAGTTGTGAACTGGTAGTAATTCCTTCCTCTTGAGTTCCTCAGTATAGGGATCTGCACTGTGTGGATGATTCCTACTTTATTGGAGGATTCCGTAGAAAAACCAATGTCTGTATAAGTACCTGGCACTTAGTGAATTGCTTCATTTCTGCCCTACTTTCCCTTTGAGGCCACGCTGGGAGGATATGAAATGTTTCAAATAAAATTTACATAAAATAAAAATGACCACCCATAATCACCCCACCAGACCAGTCTCCATTCCCAAAGCTGCAAAAGGGTGGACCTAACATGCAGCTTGGCACCCATTAGGTGCCAACATATCAGTAGTTATGTTGACAGAACAAATGGCAGCAGGCACTGAACAATGCAGCACAAATTAAATGCCAGGCTGTTTTGGACAGAGGGCAGAAGCAGGATGGGGAAAGGGGTCAGCACGTGGCCAGCCTTGGAATCCCTACCTCTAGGGGTCTGGGGCTTGCAAAGGCTGTGGGTATGCTCCTTTCTCCATGAACATAGCTGCCTGGCAGAAGGCTTGCCCTGGAGTCTCACACTGTAAACTGACTAGATTCCTTATCACTTTGGGTGTGAATTTTGGGCCCTAGACTATTGGAAACATTTGGGCTTGGACCAACACCTACAGTCCTCACTTCCCCTTAAACCAGCTGTTCTCAACTTCTCAGGTGGTGAGAATGACTCATGCTTCCTTCTACCTTTGTGCTTACCAAATTTATTTTTTATGACTAGGTTCTACTTTTATAACAAAAAACAAAGCTGCTAATTAAAGAGTGTCCCAGAGGATTCAGAGCTTGGACTCTTGGAGGTCCACTGCTGTCCTGTTGGCCTCCTCCCTAGGCCTGTGCATGTACTGCCAGAGGTTATCTGGAGAGCAGTTCCCAGTGTTTGGCTCCAATCTTTGGTACTTATATTGTTGCTCTTACAGCCTGATCCCTCAAACTTAGGTCTTGAGAGGGCGCCATGGTGATCGTGGTCTGTTCTCAAGCTGCTCTGTGCACAATATCCAGCCCTTGCCAAAGAACCAATGTGTAAGGGCTAATGAAAGCTAGGAAGGAAACTTTCTCCCTAACAGATGGTATCATCAACTTACCACCAGGCCCCAGTACTGCCCTCGCTGATCTTTCTGACTTGCGAGAGATCTCTTGTACCCACCCCTGGGATTGACAGTCTTCATTCTAAAGGCAGCTTTCCAGCCGATGTTCCAGGGAGTCTCCATCTGAAACCACAGCCTTATGTGCTCATGCAGGTACAGTCCTATAGCCAAGGCCCACTACAATACAGCAAGGTCACTAATCTAGATTTTCTTTGGAGGCGATATTCTAGGCCTTTAGCTGAAGCTGAAGCCATGAGCTAGTCTCTGGATTCTTTCCTATTCTCTGCTCAGGATAGTTATAAGAACAAGAAGCTTCCTGTTCCTGTTGTCTTTGTACTAGCACCAACACAAAAACATAAAAACATAAAATCTCCCAACTCAAGTTTTGTAGAATGACTTTATGCAGAGGCCAGCCAAAGAGCTGCCTTTGACATTCTTCTGTTCAAGTGCTGCTAGTCCAATTTAGCTGGTGGGCTGCAGTATTCTTGGCACAAGGCCTTGTTTGTAAAGGGGGAAGGGAAGAGGGCTTCAGACAGGAAGCAGCATTAAGAGGTCTGCCTTAAGTGTGCTTACACTTGCACTTTGGCAGCCCTTAAGACACCACAAAAGCCCTCCTGCATTCCAGGAAGAATGGCAACTAAATGGTTCAGGTTGATGGAGCCTGAGGTCAGCTCTAATATCCCCCCAAAGGACTACAGAAGCATCACACTTGTAACCAAATGAAGACCATCACCACGTAAAGACCTCTCTAACCAGCTAAAAGGTTATTTGATTTTACTCAGCAAAGTACACTCTATATTTAGAGTCTTTCCAAATATACAATTCCAGAAGTCACTGGTAAACAAAAGCATCTTGTGGCCAAGCTTTAGCACTAAGTCAATGGCAGAGTTCCTGACAGTCCATGCAGGCTTCTAGCCCAAGTCTGAGTCCTCCATATGCCAAAGAGGAAACTTGGAGCTTTTCCTTCCAGGGCTCTTGATTTCAACCAGCAAGGAACTAATGTTGCTGAGCTAAGAGAGTTTTGTATAGGGTGCATCTTGTTCATCTTTTGGGCCCAACTAAAAGAAAGCCCTAGTCCATGCTATGAACAGAAAACTTAAAAACCTCAGGATATTATTGACAAAATTATTTTAAAAACCTGTAGTGATGGTGGGGAGAAATTACTGAAAAAACAGCACACACATCTGTGTGTTTCTAATATATCTTTGTGTTCTGTATCATATACTGGAACAAGATAACTAGAATTTCCCCATATCAGACAACAGTTTAGTTTTTCCCTAACTAGATGGGAACTGAAGTAACAGGGCTACCATCTTTGCACAAGGCCCCTGTCCTATGGACAATTTCATTTACCTTTAATGGCTTTCCACCTATGGACTTCTCTGTTTACATACATAATCCCCACATACCAGATTCCTTTGGGACTCTGCATTGCTGAATGCAGTAGAAAGGAATTGTAATAAACACCACCAAGACCTAAAAACTTGATCTCTCTTAAAACCTGGGAGAATTGAGGTTACCTTAGACATAACTCTAAATTGTTTTTTGAGCCCCAGGCTTCTGTCTTCTAAAAGAGTACTAAATGAATAAATTAAGATAGGTACCTTGTTTACTGGGCACACAACAGACTTACTAAATAAGCCACCTTCAATAGCTTTCCTCTCCACTACCTTCCACCTACATGAGGAAGAATTTTTAGATCAGTTTCAGAAGTTATTCATATTCATGGAACTTTTTAATTTTGGGGTGTGTGTCTGTACAGACTCAAGGATATTTCTAGGAAGGGGAAAAAAATTGGTCTATAAGTCAAGAGTGCTTTCTATCAGAGATGAGAGTGTTCCTATATCCAGACTTTACTTGTTTACATTACAAAAAAAAGTGAAAAATGGTGAAAACCTCTTCACTGGATAGACACAAGTCTATATAAAACTCAATCAACATGGTATTTTCACAAATTGGGATGAATATTTAAGTTCAGTAGAATTTTAAAACTGAACTCAATCCCTTAACATCTCTTAAGGGATAGTATAGTTATTGGCTAAAAGACCAGACTGCCTGGGTTCAAATCCCAGCTCTATCACATACTGGCTGGTTGACCATGAGAAAGTTACTTGATCTGTACCTAGTTTCCTCATCTGTAATACGGTAGTACCCACCTCATAAGATTACTCTGAGTTTGAAATGTGATCATGTTAAAGTGCTTAGAATAGTGCCTTGCACAGAGTTATGTTAGAAGTACTGTTACAGAGGAATTGCACATCACAAATGCACTTAATCTTTAACATGAATCCAAATTTGTACCAAAATAAATTAGTTCTAGCCTCTTGCCGTACCATACATTTATAAAATTTATGTAGTAAATTTTAGAGTAAACATTCTTTGCATGACATGACTTTGTAAATTGAAGTACATCTGGTATTCAACCAAAGAAACAGGAATCTGTTCCAAGGCTGAAGAAAAAAACTGAAGAGTAATTGAGAGATGCAACATTCCTAAGAATTTTCTCCAATAGGAATGGGGGCTAGATATGAGTTTTATGCATGTGTTGAATTTAGGAGTTAGAGCTCATTAACTGCCTGCGAAGTAAGATGTAACTTCCTTATAATTATCTATCAATACTTGAAATATTTCAGTTTTAAATAGGGAAAACAGGTTAAGGATAAAAATAGATTTTGTAGTATCCAAATAGCATTTAATGAAATAAGAGGGGAGACTATCATAGCTACTGTATATTTAATCTAAGAGACAGTCACTGGAGTAAATGTCTAAAGAAACTGTTTTAGAGCTGAATATAGAAGTATCACACATTTGATATGACCAAAAAGTACCTTTAAATAAAGCATCTTTTTTTGGGGGGACGGGGGCATAATTCCAGTGAGTTAACTCTCAAATGTATCAAAAGTTCCCTAAGATCATACACTTACCCCCAAATTTCTCAAGTATTAACTTTTAAAGGGAAACATCAGCACTTATCCTTTCTAAAATTTGCTTAATAAATAGAACCTATAGATATTGCCATCCTACAGTCTTCCAGTAGAGAAATCAGTCTTTCAATAGAAAAGAAGCTGTTAGCTTACTAAGCTACTATGAATGTGCAAGAAACTCTTGGGGTTAATGAAATAGCTCTTTTAACTACTAGAAAGACTACACAGGTGGTTCAACAGAATTTACTTGTATATTTTCCATTTTCTATACTATTTGAAGGCATAGGATAGCTTTGTATTAGCTTTCTTCAATACTGTGTTTTATGTTTATCCAGTAAACTAAAATGCAGTACAACTTTTATACAACTTAGGAGATTAAAAAAAAAAAAAATCTCCACAAGAGAAAGCAACTCAGCAGGCCCTGGTGTTAAAACATTTTTCCAGAATAAACAGATAGGCAATTGCATTAAAAGGCAGTTTTCAAATATTTAAATTACACCAAGATTCCTTCCAAATATCTGCCTTGTTCAAACCAATGCAACAAGTTCTTATTTATTGTTAATAGTGGGGCATGAGTTTTTGGTAAATGTTGACGGTTTACTTTTTTCATTATCAAAAATCTTTTAAAGTGCTATCAAGCAGCAAAATAAGTTGCATCAGCTCTCTGCTCATGGTAGAGGTGCCAATTCCTCGTGGTGGAGGTGCAAATTGTGAAATCGCAAAAGGTAGAGTTTAACAGTAAGTAGTGCATGAAAAAACAGTAACAAGTGGCCTAAATACAGAGTTGGACAGAATCAAACCAGTTATGTCTATAATTGCTCAACTGAAACTAATATAGGTACATTCAAAATAAAGTTTGAGATTATAATTGGTGTTTAGAATCGAATTTGAAGAATTTCTTGATAAAATATAAATCTGTTCTTTTGAAATCAGACATGAAACTATCAATTGATGGAGAGCTAGAGACTTATTAACCCCTCCTACTCAGATAAGGAAATAAGTGACAAAGTCTCTTGCACTGAAGTTATGTATTTTAACAGCTTTACATGTAATATTCATATATAAAAAACTTTAAGTGCTTTTCTCCAATTTAAAAATCTAAAGAATTCAAAAATAAGGCATTCAATATTTGAAAAAAGTACAGATTTACAAAATGTGTATATTCTGTCATGAAAACTCCACACCAACATTATACACTTGGAAAAAAATACAAACAGGATATATTACAAATTTATGTAAGCAATAACTTAGTTCACACCATGCAATAAAAAGTACATTAATCAAGATACACAAGCTTTTGTAGGTTCTAAACCGAAGGACTTTTTTTTTTCTGCAGAATCCTTAAAACCTGTGGCACTTAAAATTTGTTAGCCTTTCTACTGAGAGGTAAATTATACACAACAATGATGAAAAAGATTAACAGACCAGTTGTCTATTATGAATCATTCCAGCTTTGTTCAACAATGGCCGAAACTCTTTTCTCATATTCTCGTTTGTTTTCCTGATAAAGCTGTGCTGCCTGGCTATTGGCTGGACTATTTGGATTTGGTTCATCCAGCAGAGACTAGAAGGAAAGACAGAAGATAAAACATATTTGTAGAGTTATTTATATTAACATGGGTCCGATATGGAGCACAGAAGTTGTACAAAACAAATTATTCTATGAAGAAAGACAGAAATTAGTACGTCTTACATATTTTTAGATCTAAGTACTTTCAGAAATGGTTTGATAAATACACTTAAGTTTCCTGCTGCTAGAGAACTTAAGCTTTCAAAACAGATAGTTCTTAATTGCCTTAAGACCTCTAATCTCAAAGAAATTGGAAAAGAACAATATTCTTCAGCATACTGAGACAATAACCAGGAAATAACTTGATTTGGTTAACACACAATATCTATAAAATAGCTTAGCAACTAACATTTTCCAAAGTTTAACTCTATTACTGAGGTAAACTTGCAAATTTCTGACAGTAAGTTGGGTAGTGTACCTTGTTTCCTTTAATCAACAAAACATATGCACCTAGCAGCAAGGGAATGAAACAGGAAAGCTGAAAACACTTTATAAGATGACGTGAATTAAAGCAGAAGTGTGACAGAAAAAACTTTATAAAGGTCATAAACCAAAAACGTTACTTCTGCTCCTCTCAAATCCATATAACTAAAACATCACTCACCCCCCACCCCTCCCCCAAACTGTCATTCAAGGTCAACTCTGAAATATTCTGCCAGAGTGCTTTGGCGAATAGTTATTTACTTTCGTTTAAAAATTTCTTGGATGGGGTAACATACTCAATGCTTCTCTGCACTTGGCAGTTTCTTGAGGTCCCTATGTTTTTTTCTAAACAATCATCTTTATCTCTCTCCAAGAAGACTCTTCTTTGTGGGCACGAATAATACTTGACCCGTGAGGGAATTCCCTGGTGGTCCAGTGGTTAGGACGCTGCACTTTCACTGCAGGGGACATGGGTTCAATCCCTGGTCAGGGAACTAAGATTCCGCAAGCCTTGTGGTGTGGCAAAAAACAAACAAAACAAAACAAACACCTGACCTGTGAGAACACTTTATACTTAAATTTGATCAGAATGATTGTGTATTTGATCCAATGTGGTCACGAATGAAAAAGCAGATTGGTTGTATAAAAATCATGAGGGTTTTGTCCAAGCTCTGCCACTGGTTACCTTAGTGTTGGGAAGGTTAGTTTGCTCACTTGGCCTTTAAATTGATCCTAAAAGAGCCAATTATATCCCACAGAATCTTGAAAAGTTAAGATGCATCCTAACACATGCTTACCTGAATTGATGTTAAGATAGAAGATACATCGTATGTTGGACTCCATCTATTCTGAAGGATATCTAAACATATGCTACCATCAGCATACACTGCAAAGACAACACTAAAATTGGTTACATATTAACTTTGTCATTTCTAACAATTAAAGAGAAATTTTTACCACAAACCAAATGCTTGGTTCAGTCAGAAATCTTGAACATTAGTCAATAACTAAAACTTTTTGTCTCACAGGAAAATCAGTCTCAAACTAAGGACTCTTTATGCGCCTTTTGATCAGGAGGCTGAGAGTTAAATTTTTTCATCACATACTATATAGCAAATCTGTTTAAATTCCACATTTCCAAATATTCCTAAATAAAGTTCTTGGGGAGATAAAAAAGCTAATTTTTTGACATAGCAATTCCACTCTAAAAGTAATAATCATGGACATGCAAAGTTTTATTTACAGGATGTTCACTATAATACTCTTTATAGAAGTGACAAACTGGAAACTACCTTTGGTCCACAGTGAGGGGACTGGCTAAATAATGGTACGTTATTAACGGTACATACCAATACCGCCGCCAGAAATGATATACATCTACCATATGTTAATTAATGTAGAATGACACCCCCAATATATTACATTAATAAGTTTCCAATTACTTATTTAGGATAATTCCATTTTTTATAAAGAATTATTTATAAATATTTTCATTTGAAGTGTATGCAATCACAAAAACATTTGTAAGACTAAATGCCAAAATGTAGATATCTGTAAATAGTACGATTATGAAGGGTATTATTTTCTTTACCTTTCCTTGTACTTTATGATTTGTTTTTCCAATAAGTATGCATTCCTTTCATAACAAAAATAAAAATCAAGTGATTACCGTTTTAAAAGTCTAACATTTGAGAGGCTTTTCCCCCCTCCTGAACTGATTATGTGAGAATACAAACAATGAACATAAATTTTTATCCAGAACTTGCCAGATTATTTATCTCTACAATAAATTTCCAGAAGCAGAATTGCTGTGTTGACAAAGGATAAATGCATTTAAATGTTATAGATACTGCCAAATTGTGGAATGCTTCACAGAACAAGCCAGACCACTCTGCATCAAACAGGAATAAGTGAGGCCTTTTTGGGGAGAGGACGCAAATTACACTTAAGTACCTTCATTCCTCAGGGCTCTATCCTCGGTCCTCTTCCTTTTTACCCTTTACACACCCTCTGGGCAATTTTATTCATGGCCTCAATTATTACTATCTATGTGCTAGGTACTTCCAATTGTTAGCCTTAGACCGGATTTAACTCTCAGCTTTAAAGCAGCACAGTCAACCACTTACTGTGTATCCCATAGGAACATCAAACTTAGCAAGTCCAAAGCAAAAATCATCACCTCTGTAAGACCCATAAAACTGTAAAATGATTTTAAAGTTTTGAACTAGTAACTATTTTTGAGAAGTAATCCAAAAGTAAACTAGAAACCGAACATCCATCAACTGATGAATGAACAAAATGTAGTCTATCCATACAATGGATTATCATTCAGCAATAAAAGGAAATGAAGTACAAGTATGTGTTACAACACAGATGAACCTGAAAACTATGTCAGCTGAAAGAAATCAATCACAAAGGACCACATATATTATATGATTCCATTTATATGAAATGTCCGGAATAAGCAAACCTGTAGAGTGAAAATAAATCAGTGGTTGCCTATGGCTGGGAGGCAGCGGGGGTGGGGATGGGGAGTGACTGCTAATAGGCATGGGATTTTTTGGGGAGGGTGATAAAAATGTTCTAAAATTGATAATGGTGATGGTTGCACAACTCAGTGAAGATACTAAAAACCACTGAATTGTACAACTTAAATGGGTGAGTAGCACAGTATGTCAATCTTTTAATAAAGATGTTTTAAAAAAAGCAAACTAAGAAGTTAACTAAATAAGGTACTGATAGTGGAAATAAGGGAAACCATGTTATTAATATGAAGGGATAAAAGAAAAATCAAATACACTGTTTCCTTATAAATTTGTTAAGGCTGAAAATCTTAAACCTATACACATATACTCCTTGCACATTCCACAGTCTTTTCTACCTTGATTTACAGAGCTCCCTTACTAGTTTGGGTTGATTCACTAACAAGTCAAAGCTAGTAAAGCTACAGTAGAATAAATGATAATAAGTGACTTGAAAATTTCCTCAGAATAGAAACAGAAAATAAAATTAAAGCTGCCTTGCCTCTGGGTGGGGGAAGACCTTGAAAGAAAAAGCGACTTCACAGCAATAAAGCACAAAGGCTAAATCTATGATCTAATCTATTATTGGGAAGTCACCTTGATCCCAGACACACAAACACACCTCTCCTATGAGTAGGGAGACCCCTATCTGCCTGCAGTTATCTCACGTAGTCTGTAGTTCTAGACTAGACGCACAATCAAGAGGACCTCTGAAAATGTTCCTCCTGAAAGTAAGTTAACTGATGGGGAAAACCACATTTAAATGTGCAAAGGATATAAAAGGGAAAAAGAACTTAAATATTCTGGAAAATAAGTCTTTCATACAGTAATTTATAATCCAGGAATACAAATTTATTAGAAGTAAAGAGCAATAAGTCAGGAAGAGCAAATTTAATTACAAAAGAGTCACTTAGCAATCATTTATGGAAAATAGTAATAAACTGCTAAAAGTAAAAATAGGAACAAGGGAGGAAAACTGTATTTTAAAAAAACCCTTAAAAACATACAAATCTTTGACCTAGTAATCCTACTTCTAAAAACTTATTCATGGGTATTTGAGATTTATTTTCAAGAAAAATGTGCTGTTTAAAACTGTAAACAATTAAAAATCACCAACTGGACAATGATTAAATAAATAATGGTAAACTCATAAAACAGAACATTTTGCAGCCATTAAGAATGATATAGGGAATTCCCTGGTGGTCCAGTGGTTAGGACTCCACGCTCTCCCTGCCGGGGGCCCGGGTTCGATCCCTCGTCGGGGAACTAAGACCCCACAAGCCGCGTGGCACGGCCAAAGGAGGAGAAAAAAAAAGATACAAAAGAATATTTAATAAGTGAAAATGTTCATGTTATATATAAATTACTTAACTTTACATACAACATGATCTTAATTTTGTACATTTATTTGCAAGCTAAATTTTAAGCTATAAATTCTTTTTAGTATCTTTCACATTTTGATAAATAAATAGATATTACTTTAAAATCAGAAGTTATTAAAACAAAACTTTACCTCAAATCTGGAACCTTGATAAGATTCCAGACTACAAAAGTATGGTTAATATTGACATAGAAGCAACATCTAGAAGTGGGCCCTAATAACGAGAAGTATGGGCAAGACCTAAAAGGATGAAACAACTCTTTTTTCCTTCTATCATTTGCAAAGGCTAATAAATTGCTACTTACCATTTGGATGAAACATTTTGGATAAAAACCTAACAGTTGGCGGTTTATTTGGATATTCTTCAGAAAATTCTATTACTAGTTTAAAAGTACCTAGATAGAAAACAAACCAAAATAATTACAGTAAAGACAAGCATAACTTTTCTCTCTCTTCATCAATGAACTCCCAAGCCCATGCTGGCTTTTGCACGACCACACAAAAATTAATGTCAATTTTGGTTTAGCGCATAAAACATACTAAATATACTATTTATGTACTGATAACATACAGCATTGGCAAGCACTTGGGGGGTACAAGCACTTACATGTGCTACTGGTGGGAACATTAACTGTCATATTGTTGGAAAGCAATTTTGCCCTAGCTACCAAAATTTTAAATGCACATTTGAGGAACTACAAATAATTTATTGTAACTTAGAAGGGGGTGCCAAATGATTTTGAGATGGGCTCACCACCACATGACAAAGGACTCAGATTGGAGGCATGGCCACTAATGTGAAAAGTCTGCTCTGTCCCTATCACTTAAGTATGCCAAGAATCAGTTAAGCATTAGTGTAACTGCCTACTGTTGGTTATAGACCAATACAGTACATTTTGGTCAGTCTAAATCATTATCTTATGGTCAAAAGAAACAGGCATTTAAAAAAAATTATGCATTTATAATAAAGTCAATCTGTTCAGAGTATACAAAGAAGAGCTCTTAAATTCCAAATCTATTTAGCAGAAACAACCACCGTTAATAGTTTCGTGTTTGTCTTTCTAGCCTCCTTTTGCATTTATTCACTATCCAGAGTCCTTTTATTTTGAGGAAATCTACCTGAAGGTTGGATAGGTACTCCAACCACAACACCTTGGGCATAGTAAGTTAAGGCTTATTCCTAATGAAGTCAATAAAAGTTTAAAACCATTCCAGATGTCTCTACAAGCTTCTTTCCTTATTTCATCAATGCAGTTTAAAAAAACAAAACAAAAACCCTTTCTCACCCTAAATTCTAAACTCATGACTCCAGTATCAGAGGCATGTATTTAGTAAAATATTTAATATTTTATTTTCATTAGTCATATATTCAGTATGTAACCTCTACCTCTTTACATTTTTTGTTTGGAAATTTGGGATTAGGGAGGCCAAAGATACAAACAAAATCAAAGATGATATGTAATTCACATTTTGATATATTAATAGAGTCTATGAAATGTACAGTTCATTAGCAAAGATAGCCTTATACCTAGTTATATAGTTTTACAGTTTTAATTTTAATTTTAAAAATGTACAACATAAACACTTCAGACAAACACAGATATGAAACAGCTTTTTTTTAACCTTTTTAAATTCACATTATGGGGTCTCAGGACCCCTTTATACTCTTACTCCCAACCACGCCAAGCTTCCAAAGTGAAGTCACTGAATATGAAGTTGAGAACAGCATACCATTTTATAGTATTTCTACCAAAAATTGAAAATAATTTAAAAATATGGGCTCTTTAATAACCAACTTGCAAAAATTCCCCCAAATTTTTAAACAATCTATTCTCACAATCGGTATAAGCTGCCTCCAGCACATCACAGGCTATAACTATCTATATTTATTGTATTAGAAACTATAACTCAAGGAAAACTTAACATATTTATTAACAACTGTAAACTCATTACACATTAACCTAAGTAACATTTAATGAAAATAACTATATTTCCCCCAACCAAGTTAGTGAGAAGTGTAGCATTGTTTTACATATTTGCAAATCTCTTAAATGATTAGCTTAATAGAAGACAGCTGCATTCTCTTAGCTGCTTCTGCATTCAATCATTGCAACATGCTGTTTTGGTTGAGGTACATGAAGAAAATCAGGCCTCACACAAATATGTAAATGAAAAAGGAAAGACTATTTTCATAGCCTTTTCAGATAATTTAGATATTCTTTGATATTACACCAAAGAAATGGTACATTTTTAAAGGTTAGCTGCAATGTAGAATCTGAAACCACAAAAACTTTCTGCATCAGTTACATTAACAACTGTTGCATATTGCATATATCTTTTATCCATCCATAATTTTCTAATACATTGGCCATTTGGAAAATATTGGTTCACTGAGTTATCCAAATCTTCTAAATGTTGCCGTATTTCATTATATATATACTCCATCAAAAAAAAAATCACAACAGGTAATACCACCTACTGATCTCATGAGAGAAGTCTTAAAAGTATTGGGAAGCCGTCATTTTATCAGCAGCTACAAATACTGTCAGTCACTTTGCTTGACCTAACAGCTCATTTTGGTAACTTTTAAGAATACGTCAACCAAATACAAACTCGAATCTAAATAACCGGAGTTTGTCAGTCATTCCTTCAAGTAAAAAATGTTCCATGAAGAAAGCAGTAATTGAAGTTGCAGCTCAAACAACTGCAGAACTGCTTTCCCTCTAGATGACCATCATAGTTTGGTATGTAAGAGAAGTGTTTCATGCATACTTCCAACTTCATCACGCAGAATATTAAAAAGATGCATACTCAACGGTCAGAATTTAGTAATATTAATAAATTCCCACTTTTTCATCAAGACATTTTAAACTGAAACTGGCATCTTTTAAAATGCAAAAAATACAATGACTCCCAGCAGTTTGGTGCCACTATCTTGATATATGCCAAGGTGCTAAACTGCTTAGGGCCAGTTTTAACCACTAACACTTTTGTACCATCAGAGCTAATGTTAATACAATGAAAAAGGCAAATGTCTCACTACTGGTATGAAGACAGTTTTGATCCCATGGAACCCCTGAAAGAGTCACAGGGAACTTAAGGAGTTTATGGACCACCCTTAAGAATCCTCTGGTATAAAGTAAAAAGCTGAACTCCTTGAGTACCTCCCTTCAACTCCTTACCCCCCATCTAGAGGTAACCACTGGTAACAGTATGGTATATAACCCCCTTTAACCACACACACTTGCATGTATGTATTTAGTAAAAATGTGGTATTACAACATACATTCTGCAAGTTTTTTGTCTCCTCAGATATACGTCCAGATCTACCTTATTCTTTAATAGGTACATAATATTCTAGAGTCTAGATATATCATAATTTGCTTAACCATTTCTCCTATTGAACATTCAGGTTATCTCCTTAAAAATACTTCTGCAATCATTATTTGTACAAATATCCTTGATGGGTTAATTCTGAAGCCATTGTGATAACTAAGACAAATCTGTTTAACAATTTTTAAAAAATCCATGCTACAATTAGGGAAACTAAGTATCTGGTTAAACTCAATTTGAGAAGTTCAACTATAAATACATATTAGAAGGAGTTTTCCATTTTCCTGGCTCTTGGTGAAAATACTGAATTTAAGACGCAAAAGATCCTGCAGAATGGTAACTATTTACGGGTGTCAAATGCTAGCTGTTATGTGAAGCTACTGGCAGCTGTGTATGATTAAGAACAATTTCAGCTCAGCACCTGATCAATATACATAAAGTTAAAAAAGCATGATTACCCTTCTGATGTTTACCTCAAGGACACTTTCAGCATGCTACAAGGCCATTTAAACTATTCTCAACATAGACCCCACCATCTAATCTAGGCTTAGAGTTCTACAGCCAATATCAAAGTAACAGAGGGAACTAGTAATGAAGGTGATCAAGCTGACTTGAGAAGAAAGTCCTTTGTAAACTATAAATTCTCAGTAGCATTATTTAGTTACAATTTGACCTATTAACAATAGAAACTAGTTAACTAGATAGGTTGGTGTTACAATTCCCTACTTAAAAGAAGCCTCTTAATAGAAAACATTGAGAATGACTTACCATCTTCAAAGGGTGTCCCTTCTGGTCTGAAAACAAGAAGATTTCTGATTAAAAGAAGTTTTTCATTCTGCTTTTTCCTGATTTTCACAAGTGGAAAGAATAAACTCAGAGAAAGAGGGGCTCATTCTGGTAATTTGTGGAGTATTTAACTTATTGTTAATTTAGTATCACCTCAGCCCTGGATTTTTATTGATATAGACATAAAAGGTAACTTTAATTTTCAAAGTTTTCCTTTTAGGGTGGTTTTGCAAAAAACAAAACAAAAAAAACTTGTCATAATTTTAGCACAAAAAGAATTCAGTTCATAAATACCAACCCTTTTGTAAGTATCTGTATTCTTAAGAGGAAAAGTCTTACTTTCAATGTATATCAGTAAGATGGAAATCAATACCCTTTAGTTTAAGATAATTATGACACCATGGACTTCCCTGGTGACACAGTGGTTAAGAATCTGCCTGCCAATGCAGGGAACAAGGGTTCGAGCCCTGGTCCAGGAAGATCCCAACATGCTGCGGAGCAACTAAGCCCGTGCGCCACAACTACTGAAGCCTGCGCACCTAAAGCATGTGCTCTGCAACAAGAGAAGCCTCCGCAATGAGAAGCCTGCGCGCTACAAAGACGAGTAGTCCCCGCTCGCTGCAACTAGAGAAAGCCCATGCGCAGCAACGCAACCAAAAATAAATAAATAAATTTATATTAAAAAAAGATAATTATGACACCAAAGTGTCCTGCTCTTCAAAAGAGCAATAGCTCTTGTTCAAATCGACTAGATTTATCTGATGTCACCAAGAAAGCCAGTTTCTTTTGCCCAAATCTTTTCCTTGCTACCACATTCCAATTTCATCTTTCCTAAGCAGCAACATGAAGTTTAATTACCACTTGCAAGGCACATTCAAGATCTCAAAGAAGCATTCTAACAGCCTGAATTAGAAGGGTGAACTACACTCAGTTTTCCACTAGTCTTTAACGTAGACTCTCATAACTGATTCAATAGCAATTCAGAATTCTGTTTACAAAAGTATTCCTTTAAAGTTTTAGTGCAAAACCCTAGTTTAAAAAGAGCAAAAGAGGGGCTTCCCTGGTGGCGCAGTGGTTGAGAATCTGCCTGCCAATGCAGGAGACACGGGTTCGGGCCCTGGTCTGGGAAGATCCCACATGCCACGGAGCAACTAAGCCCGTGAGCCACTATTACTGATAAATAAATTAAAAAAAAAAAAAAAAAGAGCAAAAGAAAATAAAATCCAGTTCTGCAAAACTAAAGAAAAACCATAAGGAAATTTTAAATTAAAAAGCATATATAAAATATTTACTATCTGTAAAAGGTAAGAATGCATCTCAAAAGGCTCCATTCAGTTATTTCACACTGAGGTGTGAAACATTTTTCATTTAAATCCTTACCATGGTGGAAGTTCTAGTATTTTTGGTTCCTAGCCCTTTATACAGTTCTAGTAGAATGCAAGCGTAAGAATTTGCTTGGCACATTTTCCACAAAATAGTTTATCTTTCTCCTTTAGTCTCAAATGATATTTTTATCATGTAAAGCCCAAAGTGATCATAAAATCATAAATTTTATGTAACTGCCGAAACTCTTCTCAGAATTTTTTTTTACCTTGCAGTTTTTGTAAGATCCCTGATCCCTCAGCTCCCTTTCCTAGTTGTTACACGTTCACTTTTCTTAAAAAAATCACCACACCTACCATTTGTCATTTCTTTCAACTCACCCAAATATAACTGCATTCCACTGCATGATGTTGTTTTCAGATGGTGCGCCACTGACACCCACAGGTGGGTCCTCTTGCAATCTAGAAATCCAGAGTAGAAATTTTAAAAGTTGAACATTAAGGCCACTAAGAACGCCAAACAGAACACCTATGGACTGTACACCATCTACTTTGAGAAACAAAGTAAATCAATTTCCTTGTTCTTGTGCTGAGCTGGAATAAACCATGACTTAAAAGCGCTCTGGAGTCATCCCTCTTCAAATATCACCAAGGTTAAGATATCTGTTCAAGAACTGCCTTCAACAGTAACAACAAAGTAAAAACCTCAAGTGAAAAAACGATTTTACTGTTGTCAACATGCAAAGACTTCGTGAGTCCTAACCACAGCTACTTGTGCAACATGGCCACCAAATATTCCTCCCCCCAAAACAAAAACAAAAAAAACCCCACCTCAGTGTAAACACTAAATGGCTGAAAACACACGTATATCCAATTTAATTAGGAAACTAGTTTTAGGCAGTAGAGTTACTTTATCCCATTTGCTTCAATTAGCAATAGGTTTTAAAGTAATCAAAGCTTTGGTAAGGTTTTCCCCTCAGTCCCTATTTTAAAAGCTCTGCACCAACACTAAATCTACCTCTCAGATCATGCAACTCAATACAAAGTTACCTTCCAACATTTGTCATAATCAAATTCTTGCAACCGAAGTCCCCTGGAAAACTACCAAAGATGCCAAGTATAGAACTCAGAATTAAGCAGAGAATTGCAGTGAGAAACCAGGGTAACAATGGCCACGAACTGGGAAGTTTTAATATTTGAATTTCACTCATGGGAGCTAATCTGAAATCTACTGGTTTCAAGCTGTAGAAAGCGAGTTCTGCACCAAAACGTACATCTCCTTTTAAAGACTGTCATCTCAGTAAAAAAAAAAAAAGTTACATTATATATATATAGACTGCCATGTGGTATGATACTTGATATTAGTCACCCCCCAAAATGGCTCTTTTTAGTCAACCTCAAGCAGAATAGGCCAAAACGAACAGAAGCGTTAGAGGATATGCTGCTTGAAGCCCGCCCACCAAAGATAAATGCTAAGTTACGAATACACTCAATGATAAACTGGCCAAAGCCCCAAACAATGGCTTCCAAGTGCCTCATTTAAGGGTTTATAATGAAGTTGAGAGATTACTTCCTGAGCGGCCATTCTAAGTTCTTACACTAGGTATTTTGCCTCAAGCAGGGCGGGTCTCCATAGAAAAACACTTAAAAATGCGCAGAGGAGCGTAATGCTAAGTTTTCTCCGTCATTTTTCTCCCCGTACCTCCAAGCATTCAATCAACGGGAAACAACTGAAAAAAAGTCACTTCCTCCTCACTAACCCCAACACCTCCTAACAAAACCCTACTTTACAAAAGGAGGCCCAGGGAGTATCAGGTTAGCGCCAGTCTCCAGGGCGGCATTTCCCCAGGCTTTGGAGGCTATAGATAGGACTTTATACACCAGGCCACAGAGCTGAGTTCCAGAAAGCATTAGCAGCTGGGGTTGCCAGCCCAAGTCCCAGCCCTCTAAGCCAGTTCTCAAGGTCCTTTCAGGAGGGCGGGGGGAGAGTCGGGTTTCGGAGGATGGGTTAACCTCCGGCCCTAGCGCATCAGACCCCACCCTCACTGCAGAAAGAATGGGGAGGGAGGGAGGGCGAGAGGGTTTGGCCCCAACCCTGGCCCTCGAAGGAGACCGCAAGGCCATCGAACAAAGCTAACTGGTGCAGCTAGCGGGGGGAAAGGCTTCTGCAAGGGCTTGCTTTCAGGGCAGAGAGAGGAGGTACCGCAAGGTGCAGGGGCGGGGGATGAGGTTTGAACGCCAGGGCGAGACATCGGGCAACTGGGACAAGTGGGCAGCAGGGAATCCTAGGACAGCCCATGGCCATCTTTTTACTTTTTGAGGGGGAGGGGGTGGCGAGGGGGTATCGAAATTTCTTACGTCGAACGAATGAACAGGCAAGGACACGAGAGTGCTAACGGGGGCTAGGACTGCGCTTTCCGTCCGTCCCGCTGGGCCCACAGCGGCCCTCTTAGGGTCATGAGCGGAAGGTGTCCCGGATCCCCGCCCTGCAGCCCCGTAGCTTTGGGGAGGAGCCGTCATCCAGGCGAAGATGAAGGCCCTTACCGCTTGAAATCCCGCATAAGTCTCCTCCGGGCCGGGGTCGACATGCTCCCCAGCTGCCCCGCGGTCAGTCTGAAAAAAAAGAGTCCCGCGCAGCCCCCCCACCCCCCGGCGCGGCGGCCGAATCACTGTGGATCACTGCCTCCGCCGAGGTTGCACAAACAACCCTGCAATGACGTCTCCCTCCGCCGCCTCCAGATCCCTCCGCCCTCCGCCAGTACCATGGAGTGAGGGGTGGGGAGAAGGGGACGGGACGTAGGAGAGCTCGTTATTGGAGCCCTTTAGCAGGGACCCTATCCATTTTGGCTTCCTCAACTAATCGACCAATTATTGTTCTCTGTGCTCAGGCTGGAGATTGTGATTAAGAAACACCGAAACCGAAACACCAACCCGTTTCCCCCTCTTTTACTAGTTTAGGCTCAACCGGGTGGGGAGAGAGGGACGCATCCGGGGCCAGAGATATCAGGGAAAGAAGGTGGGATGACGTAAGATCACGTGACTGCCGGCGGCGTTGTCAACAATCCACGCCTAAGGGGGAGGGGACGAAGTATCTAGAACCACGTGTCCCTATGACGCGATTAGAACGGATCACGTGAGAGCGTCGCCTGGATCCGAGTTTCCTCCAGGTCTTTGAACCGGGTAAATTTACGGGGCTGAGGACGGCTATACACCTTTACTAGTTTTCCGTCCAGTTTGTCCAATGAACGGCAATTGATGAGGTGGTGTCGGAAGCAGTAGTTTGTTTTGCTTCTTAAATCTTTAAAATAGAGCCAAAAATAACTTGGACTTAAAATGCCCCCTAGTTGACTCAATGGCTTATCAAGTCTGGTATGTGGGGAACAGGGAAGGGACCTCCGTTTTCCCCAGCTCAATGCTGAGGCCCATACTAAGTAAAATCCCCTGAAATGCTTCCTTAGGGCCACCAAAAATCCTGCATGTGCATTGCAGTGGGTTTCCAGGGTTGGAAATTCTGGGCAGAGATAAACGAACGGGGTATAGATTATCTAATATTTGTTTACAATCCCCATAGAATTACGGAATTGTTTTTCCTTTATGGGTCTGCTCTTATTTGAGGTTTTGTGAGTCCGTGGATTTGGCTACAATAGGGTACCGTTGTATTTGTCAAGAAATGTGGGGGTGATCGCAAGAGAGTATATCAATAGGTGGTTGGTTGTCAGAGAAACCTAATACTATGATTCAGATCTGGGGCAGAGAGCATGCAAACGTCGGTGGGGGTTATGTATCTAGCCTGAGTAACTTATTTCAGGTTTTCTACACTAGCAAGTAAATGACCTGAAATGTCCCCCTCTAGGGGGGCTCGGGGATGTTGACCATTGGGATTCTGACATTACTTCTAGTCATTAAGTTCTTATCCTCTATTGCCGCCAATTTCTGTTCTTCAGGGCTTTGTTGGTCTGAACTCTGAGCTCTTTTAACCCATTCGGGCAATTCCTCAGCCCAAGGTGTTATAGGAAGATAGAATGAGGAATTTAGCGTTGCCCATACTTTCATGGAACCAGAAAGGGTTAACGTTCTCTACTTTGTTGGTACCTCCCTTTCTTCAATCCCTGAATTCTTTCTCTTGTTTTTAGTAACTGCCTTGGTAATCAAGTTAGCCAGGCCTGACTCTTGACAGACACGCATTCACAAATGTAGTTCTCTAATAAGGTGAATATTCTTATTTTTGCCTTCCTGCCACAGCAATCCTTATCCTCCCTATAACTAAGGATGAGGACACACTGGTAGGGTTACCTACAGTGCAATGCCAAAGAGAAACTTTTTTTAAAAAATCCGTTATGTCATTTGTCTAGCAATTTATTATAATTGTTTTGGAAATCTACAGATTATGGTTTTCCAAAATGAAGTAACGCTTTTGAGAAAATCAAGTGAGGAGATTTCATTTAAGTCCTAGAGCTTTACTGTATAAGAAAGAATCATAGGCTGTCCTGGTTACCAGGCCTGCCATAATCTATTTGTAGAAAGAATAGTTTTAAAGCTATAATTTTATACTGTAGAGACTGTAGCTTTAGATTGTGAGCTCACTGAGAGCAGGAACTCTGATTCATGCTTTGTCCCTTGTCAATATTAAGCCAACAACAAATATTTAATAAATGTGCTTTACAGCAAGTCTGGGTCCGCTGTAAGATTTATTATGATATTCTTATTCATAGATAGAAAGTATTTTCTAACATGGTTGAATAACTTTTCAAAAGGAAAGACAATTCTGAATATTTTGGTGGTGATAAGCAAAAAACCATGACCACTTCTCCTTTCTCCCCCACACCTCTCTCAGTATAAACCTTAGCAGCATAGAAAACACTTAGGAAGGTTTTAAAATACCAGTTCCTTTACCCTAACTCATTTAAATCAGGATCTCTGGGGATGGGACCTTTTAAAAAGCTCTGTAGGTGTGATTTTAACGTGCATGGTGGGGTGAGACCAACTGGATTAGCATTTATCGGACAATAATAGTGCTTTCTCTTATTTCCGAGCAGCACAGTGAGATTCGGCCTCTTACACTTTTTTTTACAGAAAAAAGAAATGAAAGCCCTAACAAAGACAGCACTCCTTGGGCGCTTCCAGTGATATTCAGTTTATTCATTGGAGGGGGGCACTCCAGCAGAACCTCATGTCTAGTTCTTAAGCAATTAGATTAAGGCTTCTTTTTGGGGGGTGGTGGAGCCCTCTGAATTATTTGCTTTTCAAGAGGGACTTTTAGAGTTTTGACACGTAGGAAGGGAGTTTTTTAAAAGGATTACTATGAGTTCGAAAAAAAGTTGTAAGCATATAAGAGGTGTTCAAGAAATGTTCTTGATTTATGAATCGTTTCATCCCTGTTTTAAGGATGAATGTCAACAGTTGAGGTCGAAATCAGATCTATGGAATATTAACGTTAACTAGGTAACTTAGAAAACTATAATTACACAAGACTTCCTTGGAAGTCTCGTTTTACAAGAAATCTCTGCCTGGTGACACCAGGCATCCTTTTAGGATCCGGCACAAGTGGCAAGTGTTCACGAGCCTGGGGGCATCTAAGACGCAGGTCGGATAAACTTCCACGCCGGTTCCCCTTCCCTAGAGGATCTGCAGTCACTCAAGCTGCCGTCAAAATGCGACCCGCCCCCATCGCCGCTCAAAACCAACCTTGTGTAGTGGCCCCAGTTTGATCGACAGCAGCTCGTATTTCCCACTTCCACCCTCAAGGAGGCTTTCAGTTAGCGCCCCCCAGGAACTCTTTTCTGCTTGTTCTCTCTTTTTCCTTCCGGGTCGGGCCTGGCCGGTGTTCCGGTCTTGCGCCCTAGGCCCCGAGCGAGAGGCCCGGTGCACTGTTGCCATGGCAGTAGGCCGTTGGGAGCTGACGGGATAGGTAGGGTCGGTGTCCTGGTTCCCGGCTGAGACTGCGCGGAGCCGGGCCGGCGAGACTGCAGAATGGGCTGAGGCGGCGGCGGCTGTCCGGAGGAGGTCGACTGAGGGGCGAAGGGCGCGGCACTGGTCCAGGACCCTAAGACGCCTGGTTTGAGGAGCGGGTGGGACCGAGGTTTTCTTGGGCCCCAGGGCCTGACCTGTTGGCGACTGCAGCTTTGCGGGAACCTCATATTTGACGCGGGCATGACTGGACGTGTGGGGACCCCACTCACGATGAATAGGTGACATGTAATGAGCGAATCTTCACTCTTGGTGGGAATGATCTTGACAGCAGGAAGCTCCCCAAGTTCTGGTGGGGGCCAGAGCCCCACAAGGACCCCTTACTGCCGAACTGGCAGAGTTCCCGAAGACAAACAGAATATGTGAAAAGATTCCTACTTTTCCTGTTTCCGTATTTTTAAGTATGGGTTTATTGTGGAAATGCATTATCCGCCTTGAATAAATAAAGGTATAAATGTTTAACCTTCTTCCTCCCCCCCCCCCCCTTTTCTTTTTATAAAGAAGAAGCTGGGCTTGAAAATGGAGATGTATGAAACCCTTGGAAAAGTGGGAGAGGGAAGTTATGGAACAGTCATGAAGTGTAAACATAAGGATACTGGGCAGATAGTGGCCATTAAGATATTTTATGAGAAACCAGAAAAGTCTGTCAACAAAATTGCAACGAGAGAAATAAAGTTGCTAAAGGTTTGCTTCTTTTGCCTTAATTGCACTCTGTAAGTCAAAAGGGAAGTTGTTATGGAATAAAAAATTATATAATGAATATTTCAGTTAACATATGTATTTGGACATATAATAGAAAAACAAGTGTGATAGCTTACCTTACTGTGTACATTTTGTAATTTTACAGTGATACTAGATATATGTTCTTATGTATAATGTAACAAAAGCTATGCCAAATATTGTGAAGTAATTATTCAGAAATATCCAGGTATAATACTTAGTAAAAATGTCTGCTTTGTGCAGGGTTTTGTGCCAGATGCTGTGACTATAATGACGTAAAAGACAGTACCTGCTCTTCAGGACTTTTATTAATTAGAAAGACAAGAGGGCATATAAAAATAATACTGAATATTAAGTGGCTGATAATAAAAGCCAAGTGATTAACACAAAGTCCTGTTGGGTAGGGAAGGTTTCTTGGAGGAAATGGATCATGAAATTGGCCTTAAAGGGTATGTAGAATTTAGGAAAGAGGGAGAGACTATTGTATTCCAGGTTAGGGGAACAGCATAAACTCAGAGAGGCTGAAGGCAGGACAAAGAGCAGAGCAGAAAGGACAAAGAGCATTTGCCTGTAGAATTTCTTATATGGAAATAGAAGGAGGTGAGATTAGAGAATTAAGCTGGAGGTAGGTTTTAAAGTCTTGTCTTTTAGGCTAAGGAATCAAAACTTGATTTTGTGAGAGGTGCAAGGTTTTGAATTCAGAGTAAAGAAACTGTAAATATTAATCTAGCATTATTTTTTAGAGTAGATTGGAGGACTGAGAAAGTAAAAATAGGGAGATCTGTTGTGTTTTTAATTCAGGAATCCTGTTAAATGTGAGGGTCCTTGCTAGAATGCAGCAATTTGAATGGAAAGTAGAGTTAGAACATAATATATTACTAAAGAAGACATGAAAGTGTAGAAGGAAACAGAAGGGGAATCAAAGGTATCTTTGAGGTTCAGTGATTGCTACCATTGATGGAAATATGAAAGACCCAAAAGAGACATGGTTTGGGAACTAGTTCAGTTTTAGAAATGTTGAATTTGAGGTGACAGGAATACAGTGCAGTAAAGATGATAGGTAGGTGTTTAGAGGTGGAGAACAATAGCAGGAGAGATCAGGGGACAAGATAGAATTTCACGTAGGTATGATAGGTCCACTCAGTGGAAAGACCTCAGGAGTGTAAAGAAAGGAGCATTAAGATTCATTGGCAATTGGGTACAAAAGTAGTGATTTTTAAAATATTTAAATATACATATGTATTTTGTTTATTGGAATTTATCTAGATGCTTTAAGGTTCATTGCCTAGATGTTTTTACATGTGATGAAGAAAACAGATACTGTTCTTGTTCTTTTTTATCTGATACAAAAGTAATATTCTCTTCTTTCTTTGTAAGTCTATATTAGATATGATGGATCAATTTGCTTTCTAAATAGAAGAAATATATTAGGCATGTGTGGATTGTTGGAACTGCTCTATTTCTAGACAATGAAAAGGAAAGTTAAAGTCAATAAAGATGTTATGATTTTGTGAGCGATACCTGTCCTTATCCTGATGACCTAAAACATAATAATACTGTAAGGCAACTGTTGTGCACCATAAGTGAATATCTGACTAGAAGGAGACCTTTTCCCAGGCAATATCTTTTGCTCTTTCTTCACCTTTGTTGCATTTAAGCTAATTATTTTTTTCTTCTTAATTGTTTTGTAAAAATAACCAATATGTGGCAAGAACACAGAGATGAATTTGAAAATTTACTATTACAACTATTGTGCAAACTATTTTGAGATAGCTTAACTATTTTTTCTCATTGGTTTATTTCTTGTAGAATTTTTAGTTTGATCAGATCTAATTCCATGAGAGATTTCTTGGATTAGTTAACATTCTTAGTCTAAAAACACTGCCATAATGACTTAATTAGAACTAAATTTTTATCTGCTAGAATTTCATTAAATAAATTACAGTTAGAGTAATTAGTGAGAATATCTGTAGAAAAGTTTTCTATTTATAAAGGAAAACAAAAGTAAACAACCTGAAAAAGGATAATGGAGTATTTCAAGTGGTTTTATGGTTTATCTGAGAAAGTCACTGATTACTTACCCCTGGATGGATGTTCCTTAATGCTTATTAACTCGCATTCACCCTTATCTGCTTTTGCCTTTAAAATTAAGACTGGTCAAGAAACCAGTAATTCTCCTTAGTTGAAGGATTAATATTATAGTGTCTAAAGGCAGTCTTTTTTTTTTTTGCTACTGCCAGCATGTTGTTGCTGCAGCACTCTGGCACCCCACCAACCAGGGAAATTGGATTGGGAGCAAAAATAGGAAAGAAATCTGGCATTATATTTTGGCATGTTTTTCTATTAGTCATGTTTTGAGGAATTTAGTCTATGTATTAGTACAGATAAGTAGAAAAATGGATGTTGTGCCATTGGAATAAAGGCAAACTTTTTCTCTTACAAGTATAGCTTTTTGATGAATCCAACATCAAAAATATACCCCTTAATTTTTAGCCAAATGAATAAATATTTTTGGTAATTTGAAAAAGTTAAATATTTGAGAATTGATTGTAATTAAGTCAGTGTGTTAAAAAATAGAATAAGCAGCATAAAATGATAAACCTCTTTTGTTTTCTAAGCTGATACATGCCATTTTTGACATTTTGAAATTATCTTGACAGTGAGTGCTTACCAGTCTAAAAATGTGTTTGGTTGCTTAATAGAATATTACAGACAATGAACAAAAATGTACCCACAAATAATTGTATATTTATGTAAAGTTCCTATGGATATAAATTGGTATTTCACATATATGAAAAGTTTCTAGATATTTTGATACCCTTTTGTTACAGTGTGGTGAATTTATAACGTCCACCTGGAACTTATATTTTACTCTTGAGAGTTCAGGACAAATCTCAGAGAGTAATTAACTTCTGTAAATTCAGATTACATGCTCAGTGGCACTGGAATCCATGCTCATTTGAAATCATACGGACCTTTTAATCACAAACCAATTTAAAAGATAGGAAGAGATCTCTTAGCAGAATACATTTTAGTACATTAACTCTGAATTATTTTAGTAGGCAACCAAATGTCAACTTGAAGTAAAGCAATACATCTCCCTCTGTTCTATAAATATTAATTATTAAATAGATTAACATTAAAAAAATAGGAATGTAAGCAAATCAGTTGAGAAATTTTTATTGAAATGCATGGAGGAAAAGAAGCAGAGAATATTTCTTCTTTTTAAAATTATATGGGTCTTATATGTGCAAATTATGGTGCATGAAATACTAAAAATCCATTTCTCTTGTTAATAGCAATTTCATCATGAAAACCTGGTCAATCTGATTGAAGTTTTTAGACAGAAAAAGAAAATTCATTTGGTGTTTGAATTTATTGACCACACAGTATTAGATGAGTTACAACATTATTGTCATGGACTAGAGAGTAAACGACTTAGAAAATACCTCTTCCAGATTCTTCGAGCAATTGCATATCTTCACAATAATAATGTAAGTGCTTCTGGGACAAAGTGAGAGAGTGGCATTGACATATATACGCTACCAAATGTAAAATAGATAGCTAGTGGGAAGCAGCCGCATAGCACAGGGAGATCAGCTCTGTGCTTTGTGACCACCTAGAGGGGCGGGATAGGGAGGGTGGGAGGGAGACGCAAGAGGGAGGGGATATGGGGATATATGTATACGTATAGCTGATTCACTTTGTTATACAGCAGAAACTAACACAACAACGTAAAGCTATTATACTCCAATAAAGATGTTAAAAAAAAATAATGTAAGTGCTTAAAAATAAGCCAAACTAGGATGAATATGAATTGTAAGTGCCCTTTAAACATTGTTCTGTTTTTATGAAAGTTGTTAAAATTATTTTTCTGGACAATATTAATTGACATTCTGAAAATAGAGAGAAGATCAGGGGAGTTACTACCTTATAATTCAGTTGCAGAACCAAAAAACGTATTGAACACACACTAATTATAACTATAGGGCAGACCAACTATGGGATGCTAAAGGAGGTATAGAGGAATCAACAGTCAACTGGGGCGTCTTTTATTAACGAAAGTACATTAAAACATCAAAAGTCAAGCCAGCTCAGATGAAGGGAGGTTTGGAGGTAGGAACTGGAAACTAGGCCAGGGGAATGGCAAGAGAAGGTGGATGCCTTTAGGGAAAGAAAAGAGAGAAATAAAGTGGCTGAGGGGTGTAGAGCCTTGTCATTTAAGTCAAGAAAGGAAAGAGGATCAACTGTTTTGATTTTTAGTGCTGTCTTTTAGCATTGTTTAGTTAATGTTTATCTCAGCAGGTTTTTATGGACATACTTTGTTCCCAACATGAGCTCTACTTTCTGTAAAGTTAGATGTATGTTTGTGAAATAACAGTACAAGCCTCAAAAGTAGTTTTATTAGTAAGTGATATAGGCATAACATCTATATGCCCTAGGCTTTTTCAGATACCTTAATTTCTAATTTTCTGTCTTGGTAATAGTGCATCTCATGTTGCAGCTTTGAAAAATGTGGTTATGATAGCAACTGGAAATTCAGATTGTAATTTCCTTGCCAACTGGATCCATGGGGGGACAGTATAATGTAATAGTTAAGAGCACACAGTCCTTGGAATCAGACTGTCCTGGATTTTCACCCACCAGCTTATGTATGGATAACCACACTTGTGGAGTTCACACTTGCACAATGAAAGGTGGTAGCCCCATTACTCTGTGGCTCCAGGAAAGTTATCTAACATCTCTGAACTTCATTTTCCTCATCTGTAAAATGATACTATAGTACCTCACAGATTTTTTATAAAGATCAAATTAGGTAGTAGGTAGTGTTTAACACTAGGTGTGTTTTAAGTGCTCATTAAATAGTGCAGATAAGGAGTCAGGAATAGTTATATGTTATCTGTATCCCTATAGTGTCTTGCCTGTAGTAGACTTTAAAAATATTTCTTGAATAATGGGAGACACCAGTATGGGCTACACTGAGAGTAGAAAACTTCAAAGGGAGGAAAAACTAAAGTAACAATTTTGAACTTATATGGGTGTTTAAATTCAAGCACATAGGGAAACAACCCAAGTGTCTATGAGCAGATGATTGGTTTAGGAAGATGATATATATATATCTAAATAGATATATATCATATTATTAAGCCATAAAAAGGATGAGGTATTGCCATTTGCAGCAACATGGATGGACCTAGAGAATATCATACTAAGTTAAATAAGTCAGAGAAAGACAAATATATGATATCACTTATGTGTGGGATCTAAAAAGTAATACTAATGAATCTATATACAAAACAGAAACAGGCTCACAGACGTAGAAAACATACTGTGGTTACCAAAGGGGAAAGGGAGGGAGGGATAAATTGGGAGTATGGGATTGACAGATAAACTACTATACGTAAAATAGATAAACAACAAAGATTTACTGTATAGCACAGGGAACTATATTCAATAACTTGTAGTAACCTATAATGGAAAATAGTGTGGAAAAAAAAGTATGTAACTGAATCACTTTGCTGTACATCTGAAACTAACACAATATTGTAAGTCAACGATAGTTCACTAAAACAAACAAAAATGCCTTAATGGAATCAAAATGGAAAAAAATATAAATGATCTTAAAACTAACAAAGAAAATGAATCAATAGTCAAAAAAATTCAAGGGGAATTCCCTGGTGGTCCAGTGGTTAGAACTCTCTTTCACTGCCAAAGGCCAGGGTTCAATTCCTGGTCAGGGAACTAAGATGCCACAAGCTGCATGGTGCAGCGGAAAAAAAAAAAAAAAAAAAAATTAAACAAAAATATTCAAGCACATGGAGCAGAGTTATTATAAATCATTGTAATATGGAGTTCTGTGTAGTTTTGGAGCATTTCACTGCAAAATAAAGGAGAATTAAACTCACTGAATCCAAAGTCTGATAGTTCACACCATATACAAAAATTAAGTTGAAATGGATCAAAAACCTAAACATAAGAGCTAAAACTAGAAAACTCAGAAGAAAACATAGGTGTAAATCTGTGTGATCATGTATTAATGCATCAAAAGCAATCAAAGAAAAAGACAAATTGGACTTCATCAAAATTAAAAACTTTGTGCATCAGAGGACACTATCAAGAAAGTAAAAAGACAGTTCACACAATGGGAGAAAATATTTGCAAATCACATATCTGATAAGCAACTAGTATCCAGGATACTATAAAATATAAAATACAATTCAGCATAAAAAGACAACCCAATTTAAAAATGGGCAAAGGACTCAATAGACATTTCTCCAAAGAAGATATAAAAATGGCTGATAGCACATGAAATGATGCTCAATATCCTGAGTCGTTATGGTAATGCATATCAAAATCACAATGAGATACCATTTCACACCCAGTAGTCTAGCTGTAATTTAAAAAACAGACAAGAATGAATGCTGGCAAGGAAGTAGAGAAATTGGAACCCTCATACACTGCTGGTGGTAATGTAAAATGGTGCAGCTGCTATGGAAAACAGCTTGGCAGTTCCTCAAAAAGTTAAACATAGAATTACCATATGACCCAGCACATTTACTCCTAGGTATCTACCCAAGAGAACTGATAACATATGTTCAAATAGAAACCTGCCCAGGAATGTTCATAACAGCATTATTCAAAGTAGCCAAAAAGTGGAAACAGCTCAAATGTATATTAGCTGACGAATGGATAAACAAAATGGGGTACAACCCTACAGTCGGATTTATTCAACCTCAAAAAGGAATGAAGTACTGATACGTGCTACAAAATGAGTGAACCTTGAGAACATTATGTTGAGTGAAAAAAGTCAAAATGCAAAAGACGTAAGTATAAATTCCATTTAAATGAAAAGTCCAGAATAGGCAAGTTTATATTTGTATATCTTCTTTGAAGAAATGTCTCTTCAAGTCCTTTGCCCATGTTTAAATTGGGTTATTTGTCTTTCTATTGTCGAGTTGTGTTTTCTGTATTTTGGATACTAGATCCTTATCAGATACATGATTTGCAAATATTTTCTCCCATTTTGTGGATTGCCTTTTTGCCCTCTCGATAGTGGTTTTTTAAAAAATCATTTCTTTCTCTTTATTGATATCCTTTATTTGGTGAGACGTGTTCATACTTTTCTTTAGTTCTTTAGACATGGTTTCCTTTAACCTTGAACATATTTAAAATAGCCAATTACAGTCTTTGTCTAGTGGCTTCAATGTTTGGGCTTCTTCAGGGAAAGCTTCTTATTGACTGCTTTTCTTTTTTTCCTGTGCATGGCCATATTTGTTTCTTTGCACACCTATTTGGGGGGATTTTTTTTGGACATTTGTAATTTTTTGTTGAAAACTGGACATTTAAAATAATATGTGGTAACTCTGGAAGTCAGAATTTCCCATCTCTCAGGGTTTGTAGTTGTTGCTATTTGTTTAGTTACTTTGCTGAACTAATTCTGTGAAGTCTGAATTCTTTGTCATGTGTGACCACTAAAATCTCTGCTCAGTTAGTTTAGTGGTCAGCTAAGGTTTGGACAGAAATTTCCTTCAATTCTTGAAACCAATAAATCTCTCAGCCATATTTACTGAGGGCTCTTTCTCTGTGTTGGGCCATGTCTTCAATGTTCAGGCAGGCAGTTTACAACTCTGCCTTAGCCTTACCTTCCTGCTTGTGTAGAACCTTAAAGTCCGCCAGTCTTGAGAGCTTAGGGACAATCTCAGGTCTTTCCTGGGTGTGTGCACAGCTGTGCATGTACCCTTCATGATTCTCAGGAATATGTTGGAACTTTTCAAACCCTTTATGGACATCTCACTCCCAGCCTTTCTTTCTTTCTTTCTTTTCTCTTGTTTTACACGCATATTTTGTTTTAACTTAACATTATATCTTGGAGGTCATACCATGTCAGAATGCAGAGAATGTCTTCAATTCTTTTTTACAGAAGAATCATAATAGTAATCAACATTTTTGTGGCAGTTAGCACACATGAGGCACTATTTTAAATGTTTTCAGTGTTTTACATATATTAAGGCATACGTAATGGCATATTCTTCAAAACCACACTAAGGGGGCTTCCCTGGTGGCGCAGTGGTTGAGAATCTGCCTGCCGATGCAGGTGACACAGGTTCGAGCCCTGGTCTGGGAGGATCCCACATGCCGCGGAGCAACTAGGCCCGTGAGCCACAACTACTGAGCCTGCGCGTCTGGAGCCTGTGCTCCACAACAAGAGAGGCCGCGATAGTGAGAGGCCCGCGCACCGCGATGAAGAGTGGCCCCCGCTTGCCACAACTAGAGAAAGCCCTCGCACAGAAACGAAGACCCAAAAACAGCCAAATAAATAAATAAATAAAGTCAGGAGCTCTTTAAAAAAAAAAAAAAAAAAAAAAAAAAAAACCACACTTGGAAATATATATTTATTTCACCCCCATTTATAGATGAGGAAGCCATGTTTATGAATCTTGCCCCACTCTCACAATATCAAGGGGTAAAGTGGGGATTTGAACCTGTTAGTCTCACCACAATTTGTGCTCTTAAACTTTGTACTATAATACCTTTCAACTGCAGCCTTTCTTTTTTTTTTTAATTGAAGTATAGTAGATTTACAATGTTGTGGCAATCTCTGCTGTGCAGCAAAGTGACGCAGTTATACACATAGAGACATGCTTTTTTATATTCTTTTCCATTATGGTTTATCACGCAGGATATTGAATATAGTTCCCTGTGCTATACATTAGGACCTTGTTGTTTATCCATTCTAAACAGCCTTTCTTTTTAATTAAGTATTTTGGTCAGCTTGTTGTTTGTCCTGTTATAGCTTCCTCAGGTGGCTATAATGTTATATAGTGGCTGCTAAGAAGGCTGATTGCTTGGGCCAGCCCTGAGTTAGGTCAGTAAAGACAAGACTTCTAGTGCGATTTTCCAGTGATCTGCCAGACATGTCAAATAATGACTATTACCTGGGAATGGGGCTTTGGAGGAGATACAACCCTATTCTACTCCCTCTGGTGGCTGCTAGGCTGCTAGTTTTCACCATGATTTTGGGAGCTGTTGGTTTACAAAGCTACCAGGAGCTGTGGAGAGAGGAATAGAAATAGGACAAGCTAAGAATACTACTGCATCACATGGTTAGTTTATGTTTCAACTTTTTAAAGAAACTACCAAACTTTTTCCAAAGTGGTGGTACCATTTTACATCCCCATCAACAATGTATTCCAGTTTTTCTGCATCCTCCTGTTATTGTCTTTTGATCATAGCTATTCCAGTGGGTGTGAAGTGGTATCTTTTTTTTTTTTTTTTGAGTAGTAAAACTGTTTTTATTCACAGATGACATGATCATCTATGTAGGAAATTCTATGGAATCTTCAACAAAGTTAAGAGAACTAACTTGTAAGTTTATCAAGGTTGTAGGATACAAGATCAATATACTGAAATTAATAGTATTTCTGTGTATTAGCAACAAACAATCAGAAATTGAAATTAAAAATACCATTATAACAGCATCAAAAATATAAAATACTTAGAGAAAATCTGACAAAAGATATATAAGACCTATACATTGAAAACTATTAAATATTGATGAGAGAAATTAAAGAAGATCTAAACACATAGAAAGAAATACTGTGTTTATAGAGGTCTCAGTGATTGTGGAAGACCAAGGAGGATGTTGTCAAAACACAGAATTTTAAAAGTTGGGATTCAGAGAGTGCTTGATTCTAAAGGATAGAGTTCTGCCATGTAGTCATGGTGTTAGTTGTTAAAACGAGTGAGAACATTAAGACATCAGCTGAGTGAATCTTTCTCCCCCATGTTTAGAGCACTGAGGAGGAGGGTGATGGATGTGTAGTAGGCAGAATGTGTGAAGTGGTATCTTAACGTGCTTTTCCATGTTTATTTTTGCTCATGTTATATCCTCAGATCTTGGTATAGTGCCTGGCATATAGTAGTCACTCAGTAAAAGTTGTAGAAGTAAAAAGGACTAATATAGTTTTATAGATGTCTCCTTTAAGGTGACTCATTACCCTAAATTAATTATTTGGCCATTTAGGAGGAAGAGTGAGGCAGAACAAGAGCCAACCCCAAAGGCTTATAGCAGCAAGTTGTATAAAAAAGGAAAGATCCCAGATTTCTGTCACCAAGATATTTTCACTTGTGTCATGATACTTTTCTGGTGATGAGAATATGCTTAATACATTTGATAAAGGTTTTAAATGCCTTCTTTGTTTTAGGCATTGTACTGGGCCCTGGAGATATAGCCTGAACAAAACAGACATACATCTTGCCCTCATGGAACTTACAGTCTGATGGGAGTGACAAAAAAGTAAATAGGCAGTTAAAGCATGACAAATGCTGTGAAGGGGGAAGTGCAGAATAATGTGAGAACATATAGAAGGAACATCTAATAGAAACATCTCAGCTGAGACCTGAGGAAATAGTTGGCCAAGCAAAGTGTTCTAGGCGGTTAGAACAGCATCAGCAAATGCAAAAAATGATGACACAAACCTGGAAAATTGGGAAGCTAATATTCAATAGGCTAGCGAAGGGACATTGAGAATGTGAGCAGAGACCAAATCCTATAAGGCCTTACCAGCCATTTTACGTAGCTTCAAATTTGTCCTGTGGGGTAGGGAATCCTTGAAGGAGTGACATAATCATACATGTGACTTTAAAATAGTACTGTGATTTCACTGTGGACAATGGATTGGAGGGGATTAGAGTGAATTCAGGGAGACCATTTGGTAAGCTAGTAATTTTGATGAGAGAACTGAGGGAACTTGAACTAGGGAGAGAAGTAGACAGGTTGAGAGAGTATGGAACCTGAGGGAGAAAAGTGCCTTGATTTCTGGCTTGAGCCATGGGATCAATGTTGGTTCCATTTACTGAGCTAAAGGACTGTTGAGAACAAATGAGTTTGGGCGAAAAGATGATGCGTTTAGTTTTGGATTTGCTGAGTTTGTGGGGATGTGTGGTTCAGCCCTGTGGACTTCCATTCCTTGTGGAAACCAGGAAAGATAGAAATAGAAATACGGAAGTCATCAGTTTATGGATAGTTACTAAGGCTGTAATAGTAGGTGAGATTGAGATGGAACAGCCAATAGATGGGAAGAAGCCCAAAAGAATATGGTGTTCCCATAACCAAGTGAAGAAAGTGCTAAAAAAAAAAAAAAAAAAGTAGTTGAGATTGTGCAGCAAACAAGATGTAAGAGAAGAGAAGCCTAAGACCAGAACCCTACATTTACGGACAGATAGAGAAAAAGGAACTGCCATAGGAGGAGACTGGGGAATTTTAGGTCCCAGAAGTCAGGAATGGAGGAGTGGTTGATATCTTTTACACTAAGATACCAAGTAAGATATGTATTGAGGGGTGTGTGTTGGATGTAGCAACGAGGCTGTTGATGACTTTGGCTAGGGCAGTTTGAATGTGGGAGCAGAAGACAGGTTGCATTACCTTGAGGAGTGAATGAGTGGTCAAAGTGAAGACTGAGTAAAAATAATATCTTTGAGAAGTTTAGCTGTGAAGGAAATGAGAGAAAGGGCAGTACTTGGAGTGTGACATGGGGTTAAAAGAAAGTTAAACTTTTTCCATTAAGTTCTTTTAATTACTTTTCCTTTTAGGAATGTGATTTACCTTTTCAGTATTATGTCTGTTTTCTTGGCTTTGTTTGGAGATGATGGATGGGGCAAGAACTGAAAGTATATAACTATTTAGCTTTTGCATTGTGTAGTTAATCATTTGCATTTGGTAAGAAAATAGCTTTACTGTCTTAATTAGCTAGATTTTCTCTATGTAATTGTTGAGAGATTTTCTAGATAATGAAACCTCATTTTAATCTATTGCATCTTCTGTTTGTTTTTAGATCATTCATCGAGATATAAAACCTGAGAATATTTTAGTATCCCAGTCCGGAATTACTAAACTCTGTGATTTTGGTTTTGCACGAACGCTAGCAGCTCCTGGAGACATTTATACGGACTATGTGGCCACACGCTGGTATAGAGCTCCAGAATTAGTATTAAAAGATACATCTTATGGAAAGTAAGTATATTTGGGAATCCTGCCTGGCCTTTCCTAGCCGTCTCTTTTTTTCCCTTGGTGTATCTGTCACCCATACTACTGACACCCTCTGCCTTCTGCACCTGGGTTTGGGCTAGAAAAGGGACACCCCAAAATAGAGCAGAGAGACCCTAGGCACCTGCCCTGCTGCTATTGACGTTACCACGCTTGCCCTCTGGGGCTGAGTGGCCCCAGCCCCAGAAGACCTATGCAGTCACCCCTCAGGCTGTATCCATGCTTGCTTTAAGCTGTGCCACACCCTTAACAGAGTTGCCTCCTCTGCTTACCTGTAGGCTCTACATTTACTGTACTCTGCCAGTGTTACCACAGGATCTGCCAGATTTCCTGCTTCTTGAATATGGCACAGTCTTTGCAGACTGGCAAATAATTTTTAAATTGTACTGTTCTAGAGGCCTCAAAAAGTAGAAAGGTCTCAGTCTATTGTGAAACAGTAGAAACAGTATAGGAAACAACAATCTAATAAATAATGAATCTTGAAGAACAAAGGGACCAAGTTGTACAACTGAATACAAGAAATGGGAGTGGGGATAATTCTCACATGCTTTTCCTAGAAACCATTGTTCTGTTATTATAATAATATCTAACATAGGGGCTTCCCTGGTGGTGCAGTGGTTAAGAATCCGCCTGCCAATACAGGGGACACGGGTTCAAGCCCTGGTCCGGGAAGATCCAACATGCCGCGGAGCAACTAAGCCCGTGCACCACAACTACCAAGCCTGTGCTCTAGAGCCTGCGAGCCACAACTACTGAGCCCGCATGCCACAACTACTGAAGCCCACACTCCTAGAGCCCGTGCTCTGCAACAAGAGAAGCCACCGCCATGAGAAGCCCGTGCACAGCAATGAAGAGTAGCCCTCGCTCACCGTAACTAGAGAGAAAGCCCACGCGCAGCAACAAAGACCAAATGCAGCCGTAAATAAGTAAATAAATAAAAAAATAAATTTATTTTTTAAAAAATCTAACATCAATAAGTACTTATTTTAAAGCTAGAAACTGTTCTAAATGCTTTACATGCATTAAATTATCTAATTTTCACAACAACCCTCTGATGAAGGTGCTAGTATTTTATCCCCATTTCAAATAAGACGACACTAAGACAGGTAGTGAGTAAGACACTAAGAAAGTAAGAAAGTGAGTAAGTTTACTAAGAAAAACTAATTTACCCAAAGTCTATCCAGGGTATGTTTTCGACTGTACTTATCACTGATACCATATGCAGACCACCTCTGTGCCTCAGTTACTTTATCTGTATAATGGAAATAATAATGGAACCAGCTTCATAGGTTTGTTGTGAGGATTAAATGATTTAATGAATGAGAAAAATGAAAACAAAGTAAATGCTCAATCAATGTAGCCTCTGTAAGATCTCTCCTAGTTTTACCCTCTGTTTGTGATATTTTACTTAAATTCCTTTCCTGATGTACCCCCTTATTCCTATCCCTTGCCCCCAAATCATATCCTCCTCTAAATCCTGTTGTACATTATATGTAAATTTTGTACCAGTTAATATTTAATATGGCCTAGTTCTATCTACCTCTTTTTAAAATATTCTTCTTGCTGAAAGATAAATTCCTTGAGGATAGGTGTAATCTCTTGTATTCTAGAGAGCCAAAATTGATGCCTTGTATATAGTCAGTTTGGATTCTAATGCAAGGCTTCACACTGAGTTTGAAATAAATTTGCTAGTGAGTTTTTAAAACATGTTAGATTTTAACATCTTTACATTTTAAAACATGTAAAATAAAACACAGATACAAGAAAAGCTCACACAACAAATGTATACTTCCATCACCAGATGGAAAAATAGAATTTTGCAGGCTACCCCAGAAAACCCTCTATGTGCCCTATTCCACTTACAGTACTCTTTCTAACCTCAAAAGTAACATGATATTGACTTTTTTTAAAAAATAGATTTATTTATTTATTTTTGGCTGCGTTGGGTCTTCATGGCTGTGCGCGGGCTTTCTCTAGTTGCAGTGAACGGGCACTACTCTTCGTTGCAGTGCATGGGCTTCTCATTGCGGTGGCTTCTCTTGTTGCAGAGCACGGGCTCTAGGCGCATGGGCTCAGTAGTTGTGGCTCACGGGCTCTAGACTGCAGGCTTAGTCGTTGTGGCACATGGGCTTAGTTGCTCCGCGGCATGTGAGATCTTCCTGGACCAGGGCTCGAAGCTGTGTCCCCTGCCTTGGCAGGCAGATTCTTAACCACTGCGCCTCCAGGGAAGTCCCTTGACTCTTATTATAATCAGTTTCTTGCATTTTTAATAGTTTTATTATGCAAAAGTATATCTACTTAGTTTAGCCTTTTTTAATGACAGCTCTTTTAAAGATAATGATTCACATACCATACAATTGACAGATTTAAAGTGTACAATTCAGTGGTTTTTAGTATATTTACAGAGTCGTGCGACCATTACCACATTCAATTTTAGAACATTTTCATCACCCCAAAAAGAAATCCTGTGCTCATTAGAAGTCACTCCCCATTTCCTCCCAACCCTTCCAGGCCTAGGCAACCACCAATCTACTTTCATTTTCTCTGGATTTGCCTACTCTGGACATTTCATATAAGTGGAATTATGCAATATCTGGTCCTTTGGGACTGATTTATCTCACTTAACATATTGTTTTCAAGATTCATCTGTGTTGCAGCATGTATTGGTACTTTATCTTTTTTGGCTGTATAATATCCATTTTATGGGTATACCACATTTTATTTACCCATTCATTAGTTGATGGACATTTTGATTGTTTCTAGTTTTTGGCTATTATGAATAATACTGCTGTGAACATTTGTATACACATTTTACTGTGGACATGTGTCTTTATTTCTTTTGGGTATGTACCTAGGATTTGAAATTGTGGGTCGTATGGTAACTCCATATCGAGTTTTTTAAGGAAATGCCGGACTGTTTTTCAAAGTGTCTGCATCATTTTACTTTCCCACCAGCAGAGTATGAGGGTTACAAATTTCTCCACATCCTCACCAAGACTTGTTAGTATCTGACTTTTGGATTCTGGTTATCCTAATGGGTGTGAAGTGGTATCTCATTATGGGTTTAATTTGCATTTCCTTGATGACTAATGATTGTTGAACTTCATTGTTGATCTTTTATGTGCTTATTGGCCATTTATATATCTTCCTTAGAGAAATGTCTGTTCAGATCCATAGCCCATTTTTAAATTATATTGGCTTTTATTATTAAATTGTAAGAATTCTTCATATACTCTAGATACAAATTCCTTATCAGGTATATATTTGCAAGTATTTTCTCTCACTCTGAAGTAGTCTCTTCATTTTCTTAATGGCGTCTTTTGTCACACAAAATTTTTTATTTTGATGAAGTCCATTCTATCTGTTTTTTCCATTTGTTGCCTATGCTTTTGGTGTCATATTTAAGAATCCTTTGCCAAATCCAAGGTTGTGAAGATTTACCCCTCTGTTTTGTTTTAAGAGGTTTATACTTCTAGTTCTTACATTTAAGTCTTTCATCTTTTTTGAGTTAATTTTTAATTAAATGTGAAGTTAATTTAATTAATATAATGAAGTTAATTTAAATGAAGTTAATTTAATTAACTTCATTCTTTTGCATGTGTGTAGCCATTTGTTCCAGCACCATTTGTTGGAGAGATGATTTTTTTCCCCTATTAAATGGTCTTGGCACCCTTGATGAAAATCAGATGGTTTATTTATGGACTTCTGATTCTGTTCCATTGATTTGTATCTCTATCCTTGTTCTAGAACCACACTGTCTTGATTACCATTGCTTTGTAGCTAGTTTGAAATCAGGAAGTGTGAGTGCTGCAACTTTGTTCTTCTTTTTTAAGATTGTTTTGGCTGTTATGGGACCCTTGCAATTCCATGTGAATTTTAGGATCAGATTTATCAATTTTGGGGGGTTTTTTGGCCAATAAGACAGCTAGGATTCTGATAGGGATTGCATATCTATAAATCACTTTGGAGAATATTGCCATCTTAATGTTAAGTCTGCTCATCTATGAACATAAGATGTTTTCAGATCTTTAATTTCTTTCAACAATGTTTTATAGCTTTTAGCACATACATTTTACATTTTTTTCATGGGAAGGCATTTTATTTTAAATATAGCAGTGTGTACATGTCAATCCCAAACTCCCAGTCTATCCCTCCCCACCACCCTTCCACCTGGTAACCATAAGTTCCTTCTCTTAGCCTGTGAGTCTGTTTTGTAAGTAAGTTCAATTGTACCATTTTTTTTAGATTCCGCATATACGTGATATCATGATATTTGTCTTTCTCTGTCTGATTTACTTCACTTAGTATGATAACATCCAGGTCCATCCATGTTGCTGCAAATGGCATTATTTCATTCTTTTTAATGGCTGAGTAATATTCCACTGTATATATGTACCATATCTTCTTTATCCATTCATCTGTTGATAGACATTTAGGTTGCTTCCGTGTCTTGGCTATTGTAAACAGTGCTGCAGTGAACACTGGGGTGCATGTATCCTTTCAAACCATGTTTTTCTCCGGATGTATGCCCAAGAGTGGGATTGTTGGATCATATGGTAGCTCTATTTTTAGTTTTTTAAGGAACCTCCATACTGTTCTCCATAGTGGCTTTACCAATTTACATTCCCACTAATAGTGTAGGAGGGTTCCCTTTTCTCCACACCCTCTCCAGCATTTATGTTTGTCGACTTTTTGATGATGGCCATTCTGACTGGTGTGAGGTGATATCTCATTGTAGTTTTGATGTGCATTTCTCTAATAATTAATGATGTTGAGCATCTTTTCATGTGCCTGTTGGCTATCTGTATGTCTTCTTTGGAGAAATGTCTCTTTAGGTCTTCCACCCATTTTCTGATTGGGTTTTTGTTTTTTTGGTATTGAGCTGCATGAGCTGTTTATAAATTTTGGAGACTAATCCCTTGTCGGTTGCATCATTTGCAAATATTTTCTCTCATTCTGTGGGTTGTCTTTTTGTTTTGTTTATGGTTTCCTTTGCTAGGCAAAAGCTTTTGAGTTTAATTAGGTTCCATTTGTTACATTTTACATTTATTTTGTTAAATTTATTCCTAAGTATTTTATTCTTTTATTTTTTTAATTTTTAATTTTTTTTTATTTTTTAGCCACACAGCGTGGCATGTGTGATCTTAGTTCCCTGACCAGGGATTGAACCCACACCCCCTGCAGTGGAAGTGCAGAGTCTTAACCACTGGACCGCCAGGGGAGTCCCAGTATTTTATTCTTTTTGATGCTATTGTGAATCAAATTTTCTTAATTTCATTTTCAGATTGTTCATTGCAAGTGTAAAAAATTTCAAGGGATTTTTGTATATTGATCTTGTATCTTGCAACCTTGCTGAACTTATTAGTTCTAATAATTGTTCAGTGGATTTATACTTTCTGTATAAAAGATCATGTTATCTGTGGGTAGAGATAATTTTACTTCTTTTCTGGTCTGGATGCCTTCCATTTCTTTTTCCTGCCTAATTTCTTTGACCAGAACCTCCAGCACAATGTTGAATGGAAGTGGTAAGAGCAGACATCCTTGTCTTATTCCAAATCTTAGGAGAAAAACTCCCCATCTTTTCACTATTAAGTATGATGTTAGCTGTGGTTTTTTCATAGGTACCCTTTATTGTGTTGACAAAGTTTCCTTTTAATTCCTAGTTTATTGAGGGTTTTTATCATGAAAGGGTATTGGTCAAATACTTTTTCTGCACCTGCTGAGATGATCATGTGAATTTTTGTTTTTTAATTTACTGATATAATGTATTACATTAATTGATTTTTCCATGTTGAGCTAACCTGTGTTCCTGGGATAAATCCCACTTAATCATGGTGTATAATGCTTTTTATATGTTGCTAGATTCAGTTTGCTAGTATTTTGTTGAGAATTTTTGTGTCCATATGTGTAAAAGATATTGGTGTGTAGTTTTCTTTTCTAGTGATGTTTTTGTCTGATTTTGGTATCGGGATAATACTGGTTTCTAAAAAGGAGTTGGGAACTGTTCATACCTCTTCTATTTTTTGAAAGAGTTTGTGAAGAATTCACATGATCATCTTCTTTAAATGTTTGGTGGAATTCAGTAGTGAAGCCCTCTGGGCCTGGGCTTTCCTTTGTATGTAGTTTTTTGATTACTAATTCAAAATTTTCACTTGCTATAGGTTTATTTAGATTGTCTATTTTTTTTTCTTTCTTTTTTTTTTTTTTTTTCTGACTGTGCCACACAGCATGTGGGATCTTAGTTCCCCAACCAGGGACCACACTTGTGCCCCTTGCAGTGGAAGCGTGGAGTCTTAACCAATGGGCCACCAAGGAAGTACCTGTTGACTTCTTCCTGAACCAATTTCAGTAGTTTGTGTTTTTCTCAGAAACTATCCTTTAATCTGAATTCTCTAATTTGTTGGTATACAGTTATTCATTGTATTTTAAAAATATTTTATTTATTTATTTATTTATTTAGTTGCGCCATGTCTTAGTTGCAGCAGGTAGACTCCTTAGTTGAGACTCACTGGCTCCTTAGTTGTGGCATGTAAACTCTTAGTTGGGGCATGCATGTGGGATCTAGTTCCCTGACCAGGGATTGAACCCAGGCCCCCTGCATTGGGAGCTCAGAGTCTTAACCACTGTGCCACCAGGGAAGTCCCTGTTCATTGTTTTTTTTTTTTTTTTTTACTTTTTTTTTTAAAGAATTTCACTTTATTTATTTATTTTTTGGCTGCGTTGGGTTTTCGTTTCTGTGCGAGGGCTTTCTCTAGTTGTGGCAAGCGGGGGCTACTCTTCATCACGGTGCGCGGGCCTCTCACTATCGCAGCCTCTCGTTGCGGAGCACAGGCTCCAGAGGCGCAAGCTCAGTCGTTGTGGCTCACGGGCTTAGTTGCTCCGTGGCATGTGGGATCTTCCCAGACCAGGGCTCGAACCCGTGTCCCCTGCATTGGCAGGCAGATTCTTAACCACTGCGCCACCAGGGAAGCCCTCATTGTATTTTTTTTTTTAATTTTTTTATTTATTTATGGCTGTGTTGGGTCTTCGTTTCTGTGCGAGGGCTTTCTCTAGTTATGGCAAGCGGGGGCCACTCTTCATCGCGGTGCGCGGGCCTCTCACTAGCGAGGCCTCTCTTGTGTGGGGCACAGGCTCCAGACGCGCCGGCTCATTGTGGCTCACGGGCCCAGTTGCTCCGCGGCATGTGGGATCTTCCCAGACCAGGGCTCGAACCCGTGTCCCCCGCATTGGCAGGCAGACTCCCAACCACTGCGCCACCAGGGAAGCCCTCATTGTATTTTTTGATAGTACTTTTTATGTTTGTAAGGTTGGTAATCGTGTTACTTCTTTCATTTCTGATTCCAGTAATTTGAGTCTTCACTCTTTTTTTCTTAGTCATTCTAGCTGAATGTCGATTCTGTTGATTTTTTACAGAGAACCAGCTTTTGGTTTCATTGATTTTCTCTATTTTAAAAAATTCTGTTACATTAGTCTTCACTCTGATCTGATCTAATAACGTTTTCCTTCCTTCTGGTTGCTGTAGTTTTAGTTTGCTCTGCTTTTTCCAGTGTCTTATGATGGAAGGTTAGGTTGTAGATTTGATATCTGTCTTAATTCTTTTTAAAAAAAAATTAATTTTATTGAAGGGTATTTGATTTACAATGTTGTGTTAATTTCTGCTGTACAGCAGAGTGATTCAGTTATATTGATACATGGACATATATTCTTTTTCATATTATTTTCTATTATGGTTTATTACAGAATATTGAATATAGTTCCCTGAGCTATACAGTACCACCTTGTTGCTTATCCATTCTATATATAATAGTTTGCATCTGCTCATCCCAAACTCCCAATCCATCCCTCCCCCACCCCCCAGCCCCTTTGGCAGCCACAAGTCTGTTCGCTATATCTGTGAGTCTGTTTCATAGGTAAGTTGATTTATGTCGTATTTTAGATTCCACATATAAGTGATGTCATGTGGTGTCTGTCTTTCTCTTTCTAACTTACTTCACTAGTGTGATAATCTCTAGGTCCATCCGTGTTGCTGCAAATGGCATTATTTCATTCTTTTTTATGGCTGAGTAGTATTCCATTGTATATATATATATACCACATCTTTATCCATTCATCTGTCAATGGACATTTAAGTTGTTTCCATGTCTTGGCTATTGTATATAGTGCTGCTGTGTAGATAGGGATAGGTGTGTTGTCTGTCTTAATTCTTTTTTTTTTTTTTTAAATTTATTTATGGCTGTGTTGGGTCTTCGTTTCTATGCGAGGGCTTCCCCTAGTTGTGGCAAGCGGGGGCCACTCTTCATTGTGGTGTGCGGGCCTCTCACTATCGCGGCCTCTCTTGTTGCGGAGCACAGGCTCTAGGTGCACAGGCTTCAGTAGTTGTGGCTCGCGGGTTCTAGAGCACAGGCTCAGTAATTGTGGCTCACGGGCCCAGCTGCTTTGCGGCATGTGGGACCCTCCCAGACCAGGGCTCAAACCCGGTCCCCTGCATTGGCAGGCAGACTCTCAACCACTGTGCCACCAGGGAAGCCCCTTAATTCTTAATATAGGCATTTATAGTTGTAAATTTCTCTCTAAGCACTGCTTTACCTACATACCCTAAATTTTGTTTTGTTTCTTCATTTTCATTCATCTCAAAGTATTTTCTGTTTTCCCTTTTGATTTCTTCTTTGATACATTTGTTATTTAGTAATGTGTCATTTCCCAAATTTTCCTACTACTTATATCTAATTGTATTCTGTTGTGATAGGAGAATATACTTTGTATCATTTCTGTCTTTTTAAATTTATTGAGGTTTGTTTATGGCCTACCATATAGTCTATCTTGGTGAATGTTCCATGCGACTTGAGAAAATGTATATTCTGTTATTGGATGAAGTATTCGATAGATGTCTATTAGGTCTAACTGGTTTATAGTGTTATTCAAGTCTTCTGTTTCCTTGTTGATCTTCTGTCCAGTTGTTCTCAACATGTTTATAATTGTTATAGCTTTCTGATGAATTGACACTTTTATCATTATAACATTATCTCTAGTAACATTTTCTGTTTGAAGTCTACTTTGTCCAGTTTTCTTGTGGTTGTTGTTTGCATGATGTAGCTTTTTCATTCCTTTTACTTTCAATATGTTTGTATCTTTGAATAAATGTGTAAAATTTATTAAATGTGTCTCCTGTAAACCTCATATAGTTGAATTATGTTTTTTTTGAAATTCAGGCTGACAATCTCTGCCTTTTAAGTAGATTGTTGAATCTATTCGCATTTAATGTTATTAGTGATATAGTTAGATTTACACCTGCTTTTTTTTAATATATCCTTTTTTTAAAAAAAATAAATTTATTTGTTTATTTATTTTATTTTTGGCTGTGTTAGGTCTTCATTGCTGTGCGTGGGCTTTCTCTAGTTGTGGTGAGCGGGGGCTACTCTTCGTTGCGGTGCACGGACTTCTCATTGCGGTGGCTTCTCTTGTTGTGGAGCACAGGCTCTAGGCACGCGGGCTTCAGTAGTTGTGGCACGTGGGCTCAGTAGTTGTGGCTTGCGGGTCTAGAGCACAGGCTCAGTAGTTGCGGTGCACAGGCTTCGTTGCTCCACGGCATGTGGGATGTTCCCAGACGAAGGCTCGAACCCGTGTCCCCTGCATTGGCAGGCGGATTCTTTTTTTTTTTTTTTTTTGTCATTAACGTCTTTAATAATGTGCAAGACACGAGCGGGTGGCAGGCGGATTCTTAACCACTGTGCCACCAGGGAAGTCCATACACCTGCTTTATTTCTTTATTTATGTCTCATGTCTTTTTTGTTCCTCTGTTCTTATTTTACTGCTTTCCTTTTTCATTAAGTGAATATCTTGTAATGTATCAGTTCAATTTCTTTTTTTCTTTTTTTTTTTTCTTGGCCACGCTGTGCGGCATGTGGGAATCTTAGTTCCCTGACCAGGGTTCGAACCTGTGTCCCCTGCATTGGAAGCGTGGAGTCTTACCCACTGGACCGCCAGGGAAGTCCCTCAATTCAATTTCTTTAATGATTTTTTTTGCTAGAGTTTTTGGGGATTTGTTTAGTGGTGGCTCTAGTGTTTATTATGTACACCTTAAATTATCATAATCAGCTTCAGATTTATATTAGCTTAATTCCAGTGATATATACATAGAAAACTTACTCCTATATAGCTTTATTCCCTTTTCTGTCTTTTTGTGGTATTTTTGCTGTGTATAATAATTTATTAATGTTACAAACCCAAAAATACCTTGTTGTAATTATTACTTTATAATCTATAGTAATTTCCTTAGCCAAAACAGTTTTGCTCTCTCATACCTCCTTTTTGCTGTTATTGGCAAATAATGTTACACATATATTACATTTCTATATGTTATAGGCCCAACAATATACTATATGCATAGTATTTTATACAATTGCTTTTAAAATAAATCAAGAGAATAAAAGAGAAAAATAGGAATTTTTTTCTTCCGGTTTTATTGAGATGTAATCGACGTACAGCACTATATAAGTTTAAGGTATACAGCATAATGATTTGACTTACATACATCTTGAAATGATTATCACAGTAAGTTTAGTAAACATCTATCATCTCACATAGATACAAAATTAAGGAAATAGAAAATAATTTTTCTGTGTGATGAGAATTCTTAAGATTTACTCTCTTACAACTTTCATATGTAACATACAACAGTGTTAATTATATTTATCATTATCCCTTGTACTTATTTATCTTATATCTGGAAGTTTATACCTTTTGACTACCTTCATCCATTTTCCCCTCCCCCCACATACCCCTGCCTCTGTTGTAACCACAAATCTAATCTCGTTTTCTATGAGTTTGTTTGTTTTTAAAGTATTGGATTGGCGAAAAAGTTCGTTCGGGTTTTTCCATAATATCTTATAGAAAAACCCGAACGAACTTTTTGGCCAACCCAATGTAATTGACCTATAACCCTATGTGACTTGATATTTCTATACATTTCAGATAATCACCATGATAAGTTTAGTTATGATATGTATCATACAAAAATATTACATAGTTACTGACTATGTTCACCATACTGTGCGTTTCATCCCTTTGGCGCATTTATTTTGTAACTGGAAGTTTGTACCTTTTAATCCCCCTCACCTAGTTCTCTCTTCCCCCACCCACTTCCCCTCTGGCAACCACATGTTTGTTCTCTCTCTATATAATTCTGTTTCTGTTTTGCTATGTTTGTTCATTTGTCTTGTTTTTTAAAATCCACATATAAGCGATATCATACAGTATTTGTCTTTCTCTGTCTGAACTATTTCACTTAGCATAATACCATCTAGGTCCATCCATGTTGTCGCAAATGGCAAAATTTCATTCTTTTTTATGGTTAAGTAATGTACAGTCTTTTATAATAACATAAGTACCTTTACCTGGGCTCATTGTTTTTTGTGTGGACTTGAATTACTGTCTGGGGTCACTTGTTTTTAGCCTGAAGAACTTCCTTTAGTATTTCCTGTTATGCAGGCATGCTGGTAACAAATTCTCTTAGTTTTTGTTTATCTGGGGAAGTCTTTATTTCACCTTCATTTTTAAAAGATAACTTTGCTGGATATAGGATTTTTAGTTAATAATTTTTTCTTCGAGCAGTTTGAATATGTTGTACCACTGCCTTCTGGCCTAAATTTTTTTTTTAATGTTTATTTATTATTTATTTTTATTTATCTATTTTGGCTGTGCTGGGTCTTAGTTGCAGCATGAGGGATCTCCTTAGTTGCGGCATGTGGACCCTTGGTTACATCATATAAACTCTTAGTTGCAGCATGCATGCAGGGTCTAGTTCCCCGCCAGGGATTGAACCCAGGCCCCCTGCACTGGGAGTGTGGAGTCTTACCCAGTGGACCACCAGGGAAGTCCCTGGCCTAGATTGTTTTTATTGGGAAGTCAACTGTTAATCTTAAGGCGATTCCTCTGTAAGTGATGAATTATTTTTCTCTTGCTGTTTTGAAGTTTTTCTCCACACTCACCCAGGACTTAGCCTCAGGAACAGGTAACTGGGGAAAATATGAGAAATACTGAAGTTTTCCTCTTGGGAATAAAGCCTTCTGACTGGGAGCTAGGGAAAAAGGAAGCCTGAAGTTCTTGGCTGGAACTGTGTAGGGAAGTGTCTTTGCCTTACTGAGCTAGAGTGGAGGAGGGAGAGAGTGGTCTTGATTCAAATACCACATAGTCATCTTTTTAAACAAATTTTCATAGATTTTCTCTTTTTTTAAATAATTAATTAATTAGGTTGCGCCAGGTTTTAGTTGCGGCACTTGGGTTCCTTAGTTGCGGCTTGCCAGCTCCTTAGTTGGGCATGTGAACTCTTAGTTGCAGCATGCATGTGGGATCTAGTTCCCTGACCAGGGATTGAACCTGGGCCCCCTGCATTGGGAGCTTGGAGTCTTAACCACTGTGCCACCAGGGAAGTCCCTTCATAGATTTTCTTGAATAGGTATTTCTTCATTTGCTGTTTGCCCTTAGGACTATTTCTAGAGGTTTTAATTATTGTGGGGGTTTTTTCATAATTTTCACCAGTTTCACTGGAGAGTAGGTCAGCAGATCTCCAAGTCCTTCCCCCACTGTTTGCCCTTAGGACTATTTCTAGTGGTTTTAATTATTGTGGGTTTTTTTTTCATAATTTTCAGCAGTCTCACTGGAGAGTAGGTCAGCAGATCTCCAAGTTCTTCCCCCATGTGATTCTTTTTAATCCTCCTCTTATTCCTGCATGTTATCCTAGGACTTACTCATACTTCAGATAATGGGGGAGCCCATTAAGATTAGCACTGCAATGACAATCAATTATATGTATTTTGTCTCCTATTGCTCTTTGAGAGACCTGCCTAGATAATTCTTTACAATTCTGCAGATAATGCCTTACCTTACCAAACTGAACTGTGAAAGTTCAGAACAAGCTGGGAAAAAGTGAACTTATTTGTGTAGGAGTGTTTTTAGTGCCTCTGTTAGAAGTGGAGGAGGTGAGTAGGAATTTCATACTGTAGGGAGAGTGCCTAAAAATACTTTACTTAAAACTTTGAAGGCAATAAGTTGGTTTTAATTTTACTGTTTCTCACTAAAACTTATAAATTTCTATTAAGTTCTTTTTTTTCTTTTCTTTTTTTCTTATTGGAGTATAACTGCTTTACAATGTTGTGTTAGTTTCTGCTGTAAGTTCTTAAAACTTGTGAAGTAAGCAAGCTTTTAAGTTCCTATTATCCAGTTTTTGTTGTAATGTGGACTTAACAAATTGTATACACCACAGTTAAGTCATTTGTTCCTTAAAATCATTATCTAGCAATACACACAGACACACAGACACACAAACAGACACACATCTCCTTCCTTTTAAACAGAAATAGGAACATACTATATATATTGTGTAGAATCTTGTTTTTTTTCTCTCTTTTAATTTTTTAAATTAATATACTTCACTTTTTTAGAGCAGTTTTAGGTGTATAGAAAAAGTGAACAGAAAGTACAGGGTTTCCCTATATCCCCTCTACCCCCACCCGCACAGCACAGTTTCCCTATTATTAACATCTAACATTAGTTTGGTACATTTGTTAGAGTTGATAAACCAATATTTATACATTATCATTAATTAAAGTCCATAGTTTATATTAATATTCAGTCTTTGTGTTGTGTTTCCTGTGGGTCTTGACAAATGTATAATGTCATGTATCTACCATTATGGTATCATACAGAATAGTTTCACAGCCCAAAAAATCCTCTGTGCTCTACTATTTTATCTTTCCCTCCTTTTCCCTGAACCCCTGTCAACCACTGATCTTTTAAATCTCTCTATACACTTGCCTTTTCCGGACTGTTGTATAATTGGAGTCATACATTATGCAACCTTTTCAGATGGCTTCTTTCACTTAGCAATGTGTATTTAAGGTTCCTTCATGTTTTTTATGGCTTGATAGCTCATTTCTTTGTAATCACTTAATATTCCATCATATGTATGTCTGACAGTTTGTTTATCCATTCACCTGATGAAAGATATCTTACCTGCTTTCAAGTTTTGGCACTTATGGATAAAGCTGCTATGAGCATTCATCTGCAGGTTTTTTGTGGACATAAGTTTTTCAACTCATTTGGCTAAATACCAAGGAGTGCAGTTTTTGCTGGATTGTATGGTAAGACTATGTTTGGCTTTGTTAGAAGCTGTCAAACTGTCTTCCAAAGTGGCTGTATCATTTTGCATTCCCAACAGCAATGAATGAGAGTTCTGTTGCTCCACGTCCTTACCAGCATTTGGTATTGTCAGTGTTTTAGATTTTAGCCATTCTAATAGGTGTTTGGTGGTATCTGTCTAATTATTGTTTTAATTTACAGTTCCCTGATGACATATGATGTTGAACATCTTTTCATATGCTTATTTGCCATGTGTATATCTTCTTTGGTGAGGTGTCTGTTCAGATATTTTGCCCAATTTTTAATTTGATTGTTTTCTTTTTTCTTTATTTATTTGGTTGCACAGGGTCTTAGTTGCAGCAAGTAGGCTCCTTAGTTGCAGCTCACCAGCTCCTTAGTTGTGGCTCAGCAGCTCCTTAATTGCAGCACGTGGGCTCCTTAGCTGTGCCATGCAAACTCTTAATTGCGGCATGCATGTGGGATCTAGTTCCCTGACCAGGGATCGAACCCGGGCCCCCTGCATTGGGAGTGCGGAGTCTTATTCACTGTGCCACCAGGGAAGTCCCTGATTGTTTTCTTATTATTGAGTTTTATTTGAGTTGTATATTTTGGATGCAGTTCATGCATGTGGGATCTAGTTCCCTGACCAGGGATCGAACCCGGGCCCCCTGCATTGGGAGTGCGGAGTCTTATTCACTGTGCCACCAGGGAAGTCCCTGATTGTTTTCTTATTATTGAGTTTTATTTGAGTTGTATATTTTGGATGCAGTTCATTTATCAGTTATGGGTTTTGAAAATATTTTCTCCAACTCTGTGGCTTCTCTTTTCAGTTTCTTAACAGTGTCTTTCACAGAGCAAAAGTTTAAAATTTTAATGATGTACTTCTTAGCCATTTTTTCTTTTGTGGATTATGCTTTTAGTATTGTATCTAAAACCTCATCACCAAACCCAGGGTCATCTAGATTTTCTCCTATATTATTGTCTAGAAGTTTATAGTTTTGCATATTACATTTAGGTCTATGATCCATTTTGAGTTAATTTTTGTGAAAAGCATAAGCTCTATGTCTAGGTTCATTTCTTCTTGCATATGGATTTCTAGTTGTTCCAGTATCACTTATTAGAAGGACTTTCTTTCCTGAATTGCCTTTGCTCCTTTGTCAAAGATCAGTTGAGCATATTTCTGTGAGTCTATTTCTGGGCACTCTATACTGTTCTCTTGATCTTTTTGTCTATTTTTTCACCAATATCACACTGTCTCACATACTGTAGCTTTATAGTACGTTTTGAAGTCAGATAGTGTCTTTCTTCTGACTTTGTTCTTTTTCAACATCATGTTGGCTTTTCTGGTTCTATTGCCTTTCCATATAAACTTTAGAATCAATTTATTGATATTCAAATTGGATTTTTAAAAATAAATGTATTTATTTATTTTTGGCTGCGTTGGGTCTTCATTGCTGCACGCAGGCTTTCTCTAGTTGCGGCGAGCGGGGGCTACTCTTTGTTGTGGTGCGTGGGCTTCTTATTGCGGTGGCTTCTCTTGTTGTGGAGCACGGGCTCCAGGCACGCAGGCTTCAGTAGTTGTGGTTTGCGTGCTGTAGAGCGCAGGCTCAGTAGTTGTGGTGCATGGGCTTAGTTGCTCCACGGCATGTGGGATCTTCCCGGACCAGGACTCGAACCCATGTCCTCTGCATTGGCAGGCGGATTCTTAACCACTGCGCCACCAAGGAAGTCCCCTCCAAATTGGATTTTGATTGGGATTGCGTTGAATCTATAGATCAAGTTGGGAAGAACTGACATCTTGACAATATTGAGTTTTCCTATCCATGAACATAGAATGTCTCTCCATTTATTACGTTTACATCTCCTCTGATTTCTTTAATGAATCTAGCTTTTTTCACTTGAGAGTTTATCTCAGAGATCACTTTATATTAACACATGCAGATAGACCTACCTTATTCTTTTTAACAACTGAGTAATATTTCATTGTGTGGTTGTACAAAAACTTACATAGCTATTCCCGTATTGATGGATGTCTAGGTTGTTCCCAATCTTTCTACTACAAACAGTGCTGCAGTGAAATTCTCTTATAATTTATCTTTGTGCACATGTGTGAGTAGATCTTTGGATAAGTTCTTAAGAATAAAGGTGTTTAGTCAAAAATATGTACATTTAAAATTTTAGTAGCTTTTGCCAATTTTCTTCCAAAGAAGTTGTTTAAATTTATACTCCCAGAGCAGTACATGTGAGTATTCATTTTCCATAGCCTCACCAACATAGCAGTTATCAAATTTTATAATTTTTGTCAGTTGGATCAGTGAAAAATAGATCTCATTATAGTGTTTATTTATAATTTCTTCTGAATGTGAGTTTGGGCATCTTTTTATCTATTTAAAAAACTGGGGCTTCCCTGGTGGCGCAGTGGTTAAGAATCCGCCTGCTGGGCTTCCCTGGTGGCACAGTGGTTGAGAATCTGCCTGCCAATGTAGGAGACACGGGTTCGAGCCCTGGTCTGGGAAGATCCCACATGCCGCAGAGCAACTAGGCCTGTGAGCCACAATTACTGAGCCTGTGCGTCTGGAGCCTGTGCTCCGCAACAAGAGAGGCCGCGATAGTGAGAGGCCCGCGCACCGCGATGAAGAGTGGACCCGCTTGCTGCAACTGGAGAAAGCCCTCGCATAGAAACGAAGACCTAACACAGCCATAAATAAATAAATAAAATTAAAAAAAAAAAAAAACTGATTATGTGGGGAAAAAAGCTTGAATTATGGATGACTCACAATTCATTAAGATAAATAAATGAAAGTAAGTGGTAAAATATTTAAGATTTTTAATTTTTACTTTCTAAGTACAAGATGATTTTAGTATTCAGCTATTCTATGTCATAAACCATTTATCATAATGCCCTTATATAAGTATTTCAAACAATTTTAGAATTATTAATTATTTTGGACTGCTACATGGCTTCTCATGCAATTTAAATATAAACTATTTAAGTTACTAATAAAACATGATAATATTTAATATATATCCTAAAGTTGCTATATGATATTGTAGTGAAAATTGATAAATGATACCACTTAACCATTCTGTTTTCTTTAGCCTTAACTTTATTTTAAAAGTTCTTTTTTAGGGAATTCCCTGGTGATCCAGTGGTTAAGACTCTGCACTTCCACTACAGGGGGCATGGGTTCAATCCCTGGATGGGGAACTAAGATCCCGCAAGCCCCACAGTGCAGCCAAAAAAAAAAAAAAAAGTTTTTTCAGAAAAGATGTTTTATATATTTTTCCATGAAAAGTGATTTATTCTTGTCTGTTTCAGACCTGTGGATATCTGGGCTTTGGGCTGTATGATTATTGAGATGGCCACTGGAAATCCCTATCTTCCTAGCAGCTCTGATTTGGATTTACTTCATAAAATTGTTTTAAAAGTAGGTAGGTATTACTGAAATATGCCATTAAATGCCTCAAATAAGTGTTTCCAGATCAATTCTGCTTGATTTTCAAATTTAGTGTTTTCTTTATAAGAACAGGGAAGCGTATTTTTTTGATAGATGGGAGTAGATGGATGCTTTGGGCTGATAAAAAAGGTAGAAAATTCTCCGTCTTTTTTTTTCTTAATATAAATTTATTTATTTATTTATTTTTGGCTGCGTTGGGTCTTTGTTGCTGCACGCAGGCTTTCTCTAGTTGTGGCGAGTGGGGGCTGCTCTTCATGGTGGTGCTCGAGCTTCTCATTGCGGTAGCTTCTCTTGTTGTGGAGCATGGGCTCTAGATGCATGGGCTTCAGTAGTTGTGGCACACGGGCTCTAGAGCACGGGCTCAGTAGTTGTGGTGCACTGGCTTAGTTGCTCCGTGGTGTGTGGGATCTTCCTGGACCAGGGATTGAACCCATGTCCCCTGCATTGGCAGGCGGATTCTTAACCACTGCACCACCAGGGAAGTCCCTCTCCTCTGTTTTTGCAAATAATATTTTTCTTTGCCGGGATGCAAATAGCTATGCCATGTTTTGATGGTTGATACTAAGAAAAATAGTAAAATAGAAACCTACTTCAGTTTGTCTGAAAGTTGTTTTAAAATTTTGGCTTCTACAAATATTTGCTTCTTTCAAAGAGGACTTTTTAAGTAATAGAGTTGATTTTGACGCTTTTTAAAAGTGTTTGGAGGACTTCCCTGTTGGCACAGTGGTTAAGAATCCACCTGCCAATGCAGGGGACACGGGTTCGAGCCCTCATCTGGGACGATCCCACATGCCATGGAGCAACTAAGCCCGTGCACCACAACTACTGAGCCTGCGCTCTAGAGCCCACAAGCCACAACTACTGAGCCCCGGCGCCACAACTACTGAAGCCCACACACCTAGGGCCCGTGCTCCACAACAAGAGAAGCCACCGCAATGAGAAGCCTGTCCACCGCAACAAAGAGTAGCCCCGACTCGCCACAACTAGAGAAAGCCCACGTACAGCAATGAAGACCCAACACGGACAAAAATAAATAAATAAATAAATAAATAAATTTATAATAAATAAATAAAAGTGCTTGGAAATAGAAAACCAATTATTTACCGAGAAAACTTTTTTTTAAACCACAGTAGATAAGCAGAGAGCTGATCTGCTTTGACTACCAAAACATTTTCATGGTTAGCATTGCTCATGGAGTTTCAAGGATTTTATATATATATACCTCTGAATGAGGAGCTTGAGGAGCCTTTTTTGTGGTGAGGAAGCTATACATAAACATGTAATTACAGGATCGTGAGAAAGGTACTGTGAACAACTATAAAAACTGTGAATCTGGGTAAATATTGATTAAAGATACAGTTCAGAGCCTTAAAACATCATACTTTTTTCTGTCATCTTTAAAGTTCTGGTTATGAGATTAATGTTAGAAGGACCTCTAGAGATGGTGGGATCAGTTTTGTTATTTTACAAATGAGGAAACCAAGGCACAGAAAAGGAAGATTTGCCCAAGGTCACAGAATTAGTTATAGCAGAACTAGTGCTAGAACTTAGCTCTCTCCACTCCTTTTTATAGTTCTTTCCATTCTACTACTACTCTATAGCCTTGTTTCTTCTTTGCAGGATTCCTATTTCTATATAATTTTAGTATTTTAGCTGTTTTGAGTAAGGCTTTGCTGATGAACACTTGCTAGTTAAACCATTTATATACCCTTATAGAAATACGTAAAAGTTTGAGTGCCTTTTCTGATGGCATTATATAATATGTCTTGTATTTTGGGAAAAGAATATGCACATGTGGTTTTTTTTTTGTTTTTTTTGTTTTTTTTGTTTTTTTTTTTGTTTTTTTTTGCACATGTGGTTTTATATTTTCTACTGCCTGTGTACTATCAATAGATTACTGGGGAAACTCACATTTTTTTATGCTGTATTCAGATAGTTCCTTGTTCAACTTTAAAAAATTAAAAGAACTTAACTGTTACTCTCCCTTTTTAGTAATTTAATGCAGACTACATAACAATTTATTATTTTGATTATAGAATAATTTCCCTGTTTTCTTATGTATATATTTTTTCTCTTTTCAGGCAATTTGACACCTCACTTGCAGAATATCTTTTCCAAGAATCCCATTTTTGCTGGGGTGGTCCTTCCTCAAGTTCAACACCCCAAAAATGCAAGAAAAAAATACCCAAAGCTAAATGGATTGTTGGCAGATATTGTTCATGTATGTTAAGAGATTAAGGACTTATTCTGGGAAATTTGCATAAATTATAATACAGTTTTAGGATATTACTTTAATGAAATTCCAAAAGGATTCATGAAGTAATGTTATCTGTTAAAAGTTACTATATTCCTCTGTCTTTATGTCTTAAGTTCAGAGAAATTAAAAGTCACAGACTGTTAGAAATGAAAGGCCCCTGGGGTAATCCTGTCTATTATTTTTTGTTTATCCCAATTTTATTGATAATTAGGGATAAACTGGAAAATTTTAAGGACTTACCATGTTTATCAACACCTCTTAACAGCCAGTCTTCCTAGCAATCTACCCAAGGGATTTGTTCCTTGTACAGTGGTATTCTAAGGTATGCACAAGGCATTCGCAGCTGCAGTTTTAATGTTGTTTGAGGATACACCAGTACCAAAATTCAGGTTGAATCGGAGGAAGCAAAAACATTATATAGCACTTTTAAGTTAGTTTAAAATTTAAATTTTATTTTGAACTACATAATAAATATACCAGCATACTTAGTACAAAATTCAAAATGTGAGAGTTACTTGCTTCTATTTTCTCTTTCCAGCCAATTTCCTTTCCCAGGGTCAACTAAGGTATCTTGTTTCCAATGTACAGCCCTTAAAAAAAGTGGTTACCTAAATTTCAAAGCAAGTATAGTGTGGTGTTTATAAGAAGGGGCTCTGGATTCACATGAACTTTGTTTAAAACCCAGCTCTGTCACTAATTAGCTCTGTAAACTTGAGCAAGTCAATCTCTGTGCCTCAGTTTACTGGGCTATAAAACAACATTAACAATATTTATTTTCTGGAGCTGGAGGATTAAATGAGGTAATGGTAGAAATATTCTCAGCACAGAGGCTTGAATAAGCTGTCAACAAATGTTGTTAATGTTAACTGTTGTTGCTGTTATTTAGATAAAACTAAACATATGACATGTAACATCTAAAGACTATTATCAAAGGAAGAAGGTTGTTTTCTTTGGTACTTGGAAAGAACTAGAGTTTATTAAAGGATAAGACTTGTTTACTACATTTCACTTTAATTTCTTTCTTTTTTCATGTCATAGTTTTGATCATACAAGGAATACATAATGATCATAAGAAAAATAGGAATACTTGATAAACAGTGAGGAGAAGTTAAGATTTTCCCAGCCCCACAATCCAGGAACAATTACTATTAACATTTTGGTTTATATACTTCTGGGCTTTTCCCAACCAACTACATGCATAGAAGTTTATGCTTTTTAAAAGGTATCATACTTTACACACTGCTATGTAACCTGTTTATTTTCACTTAGCAGTATATTTTAAGCATACTAGCATGTCAGTAAATATGGAGCTACATCATAATTTTAGGGCTTACATAGTGTTTCATTGTATGACTGTACTATAGTTTATTTAACTTATCTTGCAATTTGGACATTTGTTTTCAGGTTTTTTCTCTCACTATTGGTAAAGTTGCTACAGTGAACATCTTTTATATGTCTTTATGAACTTGTATTGTTTGCTTGGGATAAATTCCTAGAAGTGTGACTAGTGGACGAAAGGGTTTACACTTTTTAGGACTTTTGATATATTTTGCTATTTTTTTCTGCAGAAAGGTTTCATTAATTTATACTCAAGTAGCACTGGATATAAATCTCCATTCTCAATCTAACATTGAATATTATAATTTTTTTATTTTTAAATTTTATTTATTTATTTTTGGCAGCATTGGGTCTTCGTTGCTGTGTGCAGGCTTTTCTCTAGTTGTGGCAAGTGGGGCTACTCTTCATTGTTGTGCGTGGGCTTCTCATTGCGGTGGCCTCTCTTGTTGCGGAGCACGGGCTCTAGGCGCATGGGCTTCAGTAGTTGTGGTGCATGGGCTCAGTAGTTGTGGCTCTCGGGCTCTAGAGCGCAGGCTCAGTAGTTGTGGCTCACGGGCTTAGTTGCTCCGCAGCATGTGGGATCTTCCCGGACCGGGGCTCGAACCTGTGTCCCCTGCATTGGCAGGCGGATTCTTAACCACTGCACCACCAGGGAAGTCCCAGAATATTATAATTTAAAAAATATTTGCCAACTTAATAAACTAGAAATAAAGTACCTTTCTTAAAATTGCACTTAGGTCGTTAACAGGAAAGTTGGACGTTTTACTAATATTAATTGGTCATTTGTATTTCTTATTTTAAGAATCCTTAACCTATTTGTCATTTCAAGTATCTTTTTATATTGATTTGCAAAATAATAAACATATTAGTCTTTTGTTGTATATTTTATAACTACTTTTTTTCAACTTGAATAATCTGGTGATTTGGAACGCCACATTTATCATAGACAAAATGCTTATACATGCTTGGGTCTGTTTCTATTTTGTTGATTTCTCTCTTTATTCTAGTACAGATACAGTTTTGATTGATTACTGTAACTTTAAATACATCTTTTTGGTTTTTGGCTGCACCACGTGGCTTGCGAAATCTTAGTTCCCCAACCAGAGATTGACCCCAGGCCCCAGCAGCGAAAGCGCCGAGTCCTAACCACTGGACCACCAGGGAATTCCCTAAAATACATCTTTTTTTTTTTTTTTTAATTTATTTATTATTTATTTATTATTTTATTTTTGGCTGTGTTGGGTCTTCGTTGCTGTGCGAGGTCTTTCTCTAGTTGCGGCAAACGGGGGCCACTCTTCATCGCGGTGCGCGGGCCTCTCCCTGTCGCGGCCTCTCTTGTTGCGGAGCACAGGCTCCAGACGCGCAGGCTCAGTAGTTGTGGCTCACGGGCCCAGTTGCTCCGCGGCATGTGGGATCCTCCCAGACCAGGGCTCGAACCCGTGTCCCGTGCATTGGCAGGCAGACTCTCAACCACTGCGCCACCAGGGAAGCCCCCTAAAATACATCTTAATACCTGGTGTAGAGCATGTATTTTTTTCCTAGATTAAAATTTTTTAAACAATTTTATTGTGGTATAATTTCTGTACGGTAAACTATATGTACTTCAGGTGTATAATTTGATGAGTTTTGATAGATGTAAACACCTGTGAAACCACCACTACAACCAAGATACCTAACATTTCCATCATTCCCCAAAATGTCCTTGCGTCCTTTTGTAATCCATCCTTCCCTTCATTCCTATCCCCAGATAACCACTGATTTACTTTGTCACTATAGTTTACATTTTCTAGAATAGTCTACAAATGGAATCAAACAGTATATACTCTTTTATGTCAGGCTTCTTTAACTCAGCATTGTAGTCCAGAGATTCAGTTCATGTTTTTGTGTGTATCAGTAGTTTGCTCCTTTTTATTGCTGAGTAGTATTACATTGTATGGATATATCACAATTTTTTATCTATTCTCCTATTTTGGGTTGTTTCCTCTTTTTGGCTTTTACAAATAAAATTGCTATTAACATTCACTTATAAGTCTTTGTGTAGATGTGTATTTATATTTTCGGGGGGAACTGCCAGTCTGTTTCTCAAAGTATGGTATTTTACATTTTCCAAACTAGGGCAAGTATTTAAATTTTGTGAATTATATTATTCACAGAAAGAATATTTATCTGCTTCTAATAGGCTATGACCTTTTAGCATTTTTCTTCCTAAGTTTTGTTGTTGGATAACTATTATGTTCTAAAATAAGCACATATTTTTAGCTAGTTGCAGTCTTAAGGATCTGAATATTCCCACATCATAAAGATGATAATGAACTCAGTTTTACTTTGTGAGTCAACTTTTTTTTAATTGTGGTAAAAAACACATAACATATAATCTATCCTCTTACCAAATTTTAAAATGTACAGTACAATGTTGTTAACTATATTCACATTGTTGTATAGCAGATCTCTACAACTTTTTCTGTGAATCAATTTAAACATACACCTTTTGAAATAAACAAAAGTGTAATATTGTATGCAATTACTTTGGATATTCTGGACTTTAACTATCTTTTCTATTTATGAGATCTTAGACAAATTACTTGTCCTCTCTGGGCCTTAGTCTTTTCATCTGTACAATGAGGATAGTAATACTACCCACCTTGTAGGATTGTTGTTGGGATCAAGTAATAGGAAAAGGCTAGATAGAGTGTTGTATGGCACATAGTAAGCATAAATAAAAGTTAACTATTATTAGTATGTTTTGCCTTCTTTTAGAGGAAGAATGAATATTATAAGGCAAATAGATTTTATTCAAATTCTATATTTAATATTTTGATTAGAGAAATGTGTTCTATTTATAATTATATATAGATTCATTATGTGCATCTTATTATCCAAAACTCTTTTTTAAAATAAATTTTTTTAAATTAATTAATTAATTAATTTATTTATTTATGGTTGTGTTGGGTCTTCGTTTCTGTGCGAGGGCTTTCTCCAGTTGCGGCGAGTGGGGGCCACTCTTCATCACGGTGCGCGGGCCTCTCACTATCGCGGCCTCTCTTGTTGCGGAGCACAGGCTCCAGACGCGCAGGCTCAGTAGTTGTGGCTCACAGGCCCAGTTGCTCTGCGGCATGTGGGATCTTCCCAGACCAGGGCTCGAACCCGTGTCCCCTGCATTTGCAGGCAGACTCTCAACCACTGCGCCACCAGGGAAGCCCCTAAAATAATTTTTAAAAATTTATTTATTTTATTTATTTTTGGCTGCATTGGGTCTTCGTTGCTGTGCGCGGGCCCTCTCTAGTTGCGGCGAGCGGGGGCCACTCCTCGCTGTGGTGCGCGGGCCTCTCACCGTGGTCGCTTCTCCTGCTGCGGAGCACAGGGTCTAGGTGTGCGGGCTTCAGTAGCTGTGGCACACAGGCCTCAGTAGCTGTGGCACGCGAGCTTCAGTAGCTGTGGCACGTGGGCTCAGCTGCTCCGCAGCACGTGGGATCTTCCTGGACCAGGGCTTGAACCCGCATCCCCTGCATTGGCAGGCAGACTGTTAACCACTGTGCCACCAGGGAAGCCCCTTATACAAAACTCTTACTTCCATTGTCTCTTTTTGTTTTGTGGGGGTTTTTTGGTTCTCTACTCAGTTGAAGTCCTCCCAAGTTAGGGAAACAGAAAAGAGCTGTTCTGATAATGGGTTATAGAAAGATTTGGGGCTTGGATATTTGTGAAACTGTTTTATGCCATAGAAAGAGCACTGGGTTGGTAATCAGACAATATGAATTAAAATTCTAGTTTGGCAAATCACTAATCATGCTTCTAGTTCTGTAAAATGGAAATGATAATCCATGAACTTTCCACTTTACAGGGCTGATAAGAGGATCAAAATGAGCTAATTAATTCCTGCTAATTCCAGCAGAAATAGACCGACTTCTGTTTTGGCTAGAATCACAGGACATTTAACCTGTAATAATGCCTTACAAGTACAAATTTCTTAGGGAAATAAGTGGTCAGAACTCACTGTCAGAAATTCCTGAGGTCTAATTCCATCTTTTCAAGAACTCTTTTAGCTCTGGGTAATTAATTACACCTACATTTGTGAAATAAATTTAACATTTACCTTTAGGAGCCCTGTTAAGAGTTTGTTTAACATAGAATCTTTTTTCATTTTCTAGGCTTGTTTACAAATTGATTCTGCTGAGAGGATATCATCTACTGATCTTTTACATCATGAGTATTTTACTAGAGATGGATTTATTGAAAAGTAAGCATTTTGAGTGAGTGTGGACTTTTTCATGTTTTATGTTAGGATGTTTTACTAGCATGAAAATTGCTATGTAGGTTAATGTTACACAACAGAAGAATTCAATTTATCAAAAACTTACTGAGTTTCTGTATTGACTAAGTATATGGTAGACTTACAGGTGTCATGGTGAAAATTCTAATAATAAAAAAAAGTGTACATAACATTCATTACACAGTTACTATGTCCTAGGCAGTGTGCTAAGCTCTTCACATGCATTTTCAATTCTCATTATAGGCCAGAGATAACATTAAATAAACAATCAATACTTTCTAGATTTGTTTCCATTTAGACCTCTGACTCAGAATAGTCCAGTTTTTCCTCTCTGATAACATCTCTGATCTATATATTACAATTAGCATTCATTTCCCAGATGATTTTTTTTCTCTGCTTTACTTATTCTCTGTTGCAGTTCCTGTTGTTTTATTCTCCCCACCAAACTGGAAGTTCCTTGAAGACAGGGACCATGCCTCTTAAAGCCTGTCTCTGTCTCACATTGTATCTAAAATATATAATGACAATGTAGATTCATAAGTCAGCCATGCTTTTTAAAAAAACACACCACTTTCTATTTGGGCTTTGAAAGAAACAGGAAAACTTTCTCATTAATTGCAAAATCAATCAGTTTGCCTTTGGATATGAGGTCACAAACATGAATATTAATTAAAAATGTGATGGAGTTAAGATCAGGCATAGAAAAGACCAGGACCTCCATTGAAGATAGACCAAAATAGAAAAAGGCAAAGAAAAGGGAATCTTTGAGAGTAACTAGAACTTCAGGCATTTCAGGAATTTTAATCTAAAAAAAGAGAAGATATATTAAAAGTGCCATTGATAAGAAGGGTCAGTTATTGAATAAAAAAATTGCTTCCTATCAATTCTGCATAGACTAATTTGATTTCTCTTGGGTATTTAGATATTAGGTTTTTACTATTATGGGGTGAAAGTTCTTGAGTTCCAATAATAGAAGCCTCAGAAAATGTTTGGGGGAAGACCTTTTACTTGGATAAGAGGCCTCTTTTTTTCACGGACCTTCTGCAATGCAAGGAAGTTTTAACAGAAATGTGCCATTTTCTTATTCAGCCAAACTAATGATACTGGTTATTCATCTCCTCACACTACCCTTTACTATAATTCTAGGGAAGAATTCATTCATGGTAGAATTCATTCAGTCCCAAACTGATGGCAGTAGCTGCTTCAAGGAGGGAAACTGTGCAACTCCGGGAGAGGGGTGGGAAGGAGACTTTTCGGTATAACCTTTTGAGTTTTGAGCCATGTGAATGGATTTTCTATTAAAAAATAAATAACTTTAAAAAAGCCTAACTAAAACCAAAACAATCTCCCTTCAATTTTTTTTTTCTTTAATAAATAAATTTATTTATTTATTTATTTTTGGCTGTGCTGCGTCTTCGTTTCTGTGCTAGGGCTTTCTCTAGTTGCGGCGAGCGGGGGCCACTCTTCATCGCGGTGCGCGGGCCTCTCACTATCGCGGCCTCTCTTGTTGCGGAGCACAGGCTCCAGATGCGCAGGCTCAGTAGTTGTGGCCCACGGGCCCAGTTGCTCCGCGGCATGTGGGATCCACCCAGACCAGAGCTCGAACCCGTGTCCCCTGCATTTGCAGGCAGATTCTCAACCACTGCGCCACCAGGGAAGCCCCTCCCTTCAATATTGATGTATTCTATTACATTTTGTTCTGAAAATATTTCTCTAGAGTAAATTTTAGAAACTAGTTCATCTTTTAAGTCCTGTTACTTTGAAGAACCACAAAAGGGACAAAGTGGCCTGAGTCTTCCTTGAAAAGAATAGTATATTTATCAAAATTAAAAACAATGCTTTTATGAAGTAAACTTTGCATCAAAAAAGGAATCTAATTCATATAAGTCTATGTTGTAAAAGTTTTATTAATAGTAGATTACCATGGAAAAATTTTAGAAAGATGTATCTTTACCAGGAAACAATTTGTATTAGGTAAATATTGTGCCATCTCTTGGCATGCATTACTGATAACTTATTTATGCTGTAGCTCAAATGCAAATTAATTGATTAGAAAGTTTTTTAAAGATAAAATACTCTATCAACATAAATAAAAGTATTTGATATTGCTTGTTTTATCAGATTCATACCAGAACTGAGAGCTAAATTGCTACAAGAAGCAAAAGTCAAATCATTCATAAAGCCAAAAGAGAATTCTAAAGAAAATGAATTTATGAAAGATGATAGAAAAACAATTTATACTAATACACTGCTAAGTACTTCAGTTTTGGGAAAGGTAAAAATTGGTCTTCTTTTTAGCCAGTATAACTATTTTATAGTTAGTACTCTAATGATAAAAATAACTGTTCTCCTGACTCAGATTTTGGATGTATCTATTCTAGGAAATGGAAAAAGAGAAAAAGCCCAAGGAGATCAAAGTCAGAGTTATTAAAGTTAAAGGAGGAAAAGGAGATATCTTAGAACCAGAAAAGATAGAGTGTGAAGGTCGACATTGTCAACAGGATGCAGTTGAAATTGCTCATACTATGTCTCAAGATATAAAACCTGTAATCAGTGAACCACCAAACCCTGTCAATCCCAGCCCTAACTCTATGGGCATGAAAGACGATCCACATGCTGGAAGTAGTATGGTGATGCCACCCATCAATCTAACTAGCAGGAATTTGATGGCTTCAAATCCTAATTCAAATCTCTCCCACTACAATTCAAGGTGAGTTTTAACAGAAAAGAAACAGAAGGTAATGGACCTAAGTAATACAGTGTTTTTATATAATGGTATTTCAAAGAATCAACTTTGTAGTGTCTATATATAAACTGAATTTGAAGGTATATTGAAATTATAATCATATAATGGGCCATTACTAAGTGCTTCGTATGAATGCTACAGAAGAAATAACTTTTCTTGGCTATCTAGGTGTTTAGTTTTTCACTAATGCTGTTTGGAAAAACCTCATTAAAAAAAAAAGACCCTCAGAAAAATTACTTCCCATTTGAAGAGAAAAATGTAGTGTGACCTCAGTTTTGGTATTGATGTGCCTTTGAATAATAAAGTAAGCTTTATTTTCGTATCATAGCAAATTGTCTAAATGGAGAAAAGATAGTTGAAAATAATCGTGTGTAGTCAAGTAGCTTTTCAAGGTCAAATTTTGGGAGAAAAACAGCATATTGGACCGATTTTAGATTTAACTACTAATACAGATTGAGAGACTGGTACCATGAGTCTGGTTAATCAACGGCAGTGTAACGGATGACAGGGGTCTTCCTAGCAAGGCATCAGGGCCCATTCTAAATTTAGGGAAATTACTATGGCTCTAGTTGGGGAAGGAGGCTTAGTTCAGTTATCCTAAGCCAATCCTAACAGACTGATTTGGGCTATAAGTTGTGAAGCTTAGTGGTCTGCAGAGGTGGCAAGTGGACATGTCTGTACAACAGAATATAGACAGCAGGTGTCCAATCGTTCTTGAGGTGACTCCTAAACCATGGTTGCAATAACCATAGTTACAAACTAGCCTTGGTCAGACAACTCGGAAGTTCATGAACACAGTAGTTAAGAGATCCAGGTTCAGAACAGACAGAAGGGACCAAGTAGGCCAGCTGGAGTAACCTTACAACATGGTTGTCACCACTGATGTTAGCCATGAGTGAGTTGTTCTCTGCTCTGTTTTCACCTCTTTACTTAGAGCAATTGGTACTTAAGGACTAACAGTTGCATTTTCGCACTTATTGTTCAAATAGTAGGCTACCATGGTATAACATCATTATTGAAGCTAAAACAGAAGCACTTCTGGGAAGTTCTAATAACTTCTCATTTTTTTAAATAATAGGTTAACTGAAAGAGCAAAAAAGAGACGTACTTCTTCACAATCTATTGGACAAGTTATATCTAATAGGCATGAGGATGCAGGTCCCACTCAAGTAAGGCAAGAAGCTTGTCATTAAAATATGGCCTCTTTCAACATTATCCCCCCACCTTCTGTCATTTTCTCTATGTTTGGGGCTCTAACATTTTTTTTAACGTGCTTTTAGTTTCCTTTTTTTTTTTTCCTGAGGTGAAAATAGGTCATCATTTCCTTAGTGCTTTCACAATTTTTATTTCTTATAACTTGATTTGTGTATTTAATGTGTGACTTGGGAAAAGAAGGTAAGCTTTTCACCTTTAAAAGTCACAAGACTGGACTTCCCTGGTGGTCCAGTGGTTAAGACTCAACACTCCCAGTGCAGGGGCCGGGGTTCGATCCCTGGTTAGGGAACTAGATCCTGCATGCTGCAACTGAAGAAAAAAAAAAGATCCCGCATGCCGCAATGAAGACCTGGCGCAGCCAAATAAATAAATAAATATGTTTTAAAAAGTCACAAGACTTTTTGGTTTTTCACTTCCAAGAAATGATTTTAATATCTTACTTTTTAGATTAAGAGCAATTACCAAATAAATACATCTTATCACAAGAAAACATAATCAATGTAGTTCATTTCCTCATTTTTCACATAGGAAAATAGTTCAATTAAAAATTGAAGCACAGTGTTATTTATAATAATAAAACATTGAAAACAACACAAATCCATCCAAGAGCAAGTGACTGGTTAAGTACGTTAAAGTACATCCACACAGTGGGATACTACGCATTACATTGTGGAAGAGTGTTCATTAACCTAGGAAAGTTTCTATCATCTGTTGTCAAGTGAGCAAAAACAGGTAACACAAAAGTTTTTCCAGAATGCTGAGTTCACAAGTAATTTTTTCCTTTGGGTTTTCCCAGTGTCCAGAGCACATCATTTTGTAAATAGAAAAATAAGTTATTAATAAAACGAACTGAAGCAATTTGTCCAAAGTCAAAATGCAATGAATAGGATCAAAAATTAAAAGTTGAGACTGTGGTTCTTATGATCAAGACTATTCTCAGCATATTGAATATGCTAGAAAAAGTTTACTTTATAAAATTTTTATTGGAGTTTGATCTGTTTATATGTTTGATGGTATTCTCTTCTACTTCTTACTTATTAAAATAACCTTGCAAAGATAGTTATTTTTATGCCTATCTTATACCATCCAAATGGCTGGCATTTGTAGGCTTGTCATTCAATAAGCAGTTACATACCTTTCTTCAAATTAACTCTTGTTTATTTGTTTTTTTTAGAGCCAAATGGAGAAGGGTGTGTTTAATGAGCGAACAGGTCAAAGTGACCAAATGGCAAATGGAAACAAAAGGAAGCTGAATTTTTCCAGAACTAACAGGAAAGAATTCCATTTCCCAGAATTGCCTTTCACAATACAGTCAAAGGAGATGAAAGGAATGGAAGGTACATATTTGTTGCATAGCTTTGGAAATCTACAGACTTAATCTTTTACAAGACCTTTTTTGGTAATATAACTTAGATGTTATAATGTGATTTAGGTAGAAAGGAGTATATTGCTATGCAAAATATTTTCAGCTGATGAAAAATTTTCCCCCATAGTCAAATAATGGGTAAGACTTAAAGGAGATAACTTTAAAAAAGGGTTAAGAAAACTTTAAAAGTAAAATTTTCATTAGCTCAATTTTGTTGGAATGTTAGAACAGTATTTGAGGAAGGTGTTTTTGGTTTAGTATATGACCTGGGGTAAATCAGTTTCCTCTGTTTCTCTGTGATAACTTGCCCATATAATAGGAGGAATGATATGTGTGCTTCAGGCATCCAAGGATTTAGTAGATTAAGATTTATAACAAGTACTGAGCTCATAAAATGAAACTCATTTTTTTGCAGTGTTATTATTATGTTTCTTTGAAGAACAGTGACACCTTGTGAAAAGATAATATAAGAGCAAGAAAATAGTACTTGCATAGCTCAAGAGGAATTATCTGATCCACTTAACAGTTATACTCAGAATTTTATAAATAAATGTCCTCTTTATTTAGAGGACAGACTGGTAGACTGTTAGTAAAATTATATAACAAATCATTTATATTTGGCACATCATACCATTACAACTCATGATTTGTTCAGTTCCTTTATAATAAACTCAGAAACTGACTTTAGTGGATATCAGAATTTCCATTTAAAACTGTTGAAAAGGAAAGTAAAATTTCAAGGTAGGAGTAACAAGTTCTCATTGTTGTATATATTTTTGCAAAAGTTAAACAGATAAAAGTGCCGAAGAGGGAATCAAAGAAAACAGATTCATCTAAAATACCAACTTTACTTAATGCAGATCAATATCAAGAAAAACAAGAGGTAAGACTTTTTAAAAAAAAATTTTTTTATTTATTTATTATTTTTGGCTGTGTTGGGTCTGCATTTCTGTGCGAGGGCTTTCTCTAGTTGCGGTGAGTGGGGGCCACTCTTCATCGCGGTGCGCGGGCCTCTCACTATCACGGCCTCTCTTGTTGCGGAGCACAGGCTCCAGACGCGCAGGCTCAGTAGTTGTGGCTCACGGGTCCAGTTGCTCCGCGGCATGTGGGATCTTCCCAGACCAGGGCTCAAACCCGTGTCCCCTGCATTGGCAGGCAGATTCTCAACCACTGCGCCAACAGGGAAGCCCAGACTTTTTTATTTATAGCTTTTACTAAGTAATGCTGTTTAGAACCCTTGACTTAGTATATAATTTTAGTTATTACCGTTGGAAAGTCAGATAAAAATTCATAATTGTGTAATCTTTGACCTCTAGAAACAGAACTAAAATTTCCTAGAATAATCAATTATGAAAGTTTTTTAAAGGTTATTTTTTGAGGGTAGTAAATATGAACTCTCATTTGAATGTTGAGTGATTGAATATATGGTACCCAGGGAAAATAGAATGTGTGTCATGTGTACTACCCAGTGGTGGGTAAACCATGCCAGAGGAAAGGAATAATGGTATAAACATAGGATTATACTGGCCACAAGAACATATGTATTTTGTCTTTGGCCTTTTTCTTCCTGTTCTTTTGTCCAATTTACTCCCCCATCTCTGCTCTCTACTTACTGTCCTGTTTTCAAAGATTTGCTCTCAGCTATCAGATAATCTTGAATTTTATTTGGGAATCTTGAAGCCATCAACATCTAAATGAATACTCTTTAAAGGTACTCTTTTAAGGGAAAGGGATTATGCTGAGCACCCACTGAATTAAATTATATTGACAGCCTTCGATCCTGTACACCTGTGAGGTCATTAACTTTGTTATCTCAGTTTCTTATTTTCTAAATAAAATTGACTACATTTTTATTCATGATAAAATTAGTACATACTTCCTAAGGAAATTTGAAGAAATTAGAAGATAGAAACTTTGATCTGAAATTATGTAAGAAGGTATTTTAACTAAGTCTATTCAATCTCTGCAACATTCAGGTAAGAGTTATCAGACACTGTTAGATATATTTTCACAGTGACATTTATGCCTTATTCCTGGCCTAGAACTTGTTAACAACTCCACAATCAACTTTGCAGAAAAGAAATATTTTCTAGGTAGAACAAGAAAGGCGTTAATGGCCATCTTTTAGTTTGTTATGAAAAGTAATAAAGTGGCTTTAAACTTTTAAACCTGGGTCACAGCATGTTGAACAGCACACCATTTGCACATTTTTTGAATGATTGGGTGAGTTAGGGCTCTTGAGTTTGGGCAGACTAGTAATGTGCTACATGTGTTTATCCTACTGTCCTATGAGAGCCCCCAGAACTAAAATTACATTTTAATGCAGGAAGAAAGGAACTCTTAAGACAGTTCTGTCATTTTAAAAATACAAAAGTAAGTAGGAAAGGAAAACCCCTTTTTGTACATATGGTGTAGAACTCCTGAAAAGACGATCTTTTTAAGAGTAATGTTGAAACAGTTGTAGTTGTTAGAAATATCCAGAAGTCGTCAGTGATGGTTGTAGTTTATTTGTACTAATCATTAAAATGCAGTTCTGACAAGCGACTGAAATTGCATGTAAGACTGGTTCAAATGCTTTTAATAAATTAATGTCAGAATTAAGAAAATTTCCTAAATTTCGAGTTGGTAGTTTGTTAATTTAGAGCATGAGAGAATATGACATGTTTTAAAACACTAAGATAGGGAATGGCAACTTATTTGTTCTATTCATTGATTTGTTTTTGAATTACCAAATCACATCCAGGCACTTCCCAGTTAATAGTATATACATGAACTGAATAGACTCTGTGACCTAGAGAGAAATTCTAATAACTGCTGATGAGTGAGTTAGGCAAGAGAGAAGAGTCCATAGAAAAGCCACCTTCAGTTTTGTCTCATGATGATAATAAGGAATACTTTGCTAAATAGTCTTCCTGTACCTTATAAAATAACCCCCAGGTGCAAATTATAAGTACTTATCTGTGGCTGTATTTCCTTAGCCAAAGACTCACCATTTCCTCCATTAAGGTCCTGTTTTTATTTACTTTTTAGAATACAGGAAATGCACAAACTGAAAGGAAGAAGAACCTGCCAGATGTAGAGTAGAAAATGCAGCAGCTGAAAATTAAGGGAATCCCAGAATCACTGTATGGTTAAAAAAAAATCCTTTTTATTAATATTACATACACAAAAATGCTGACTAGAGAATTCTACAGATATATCGTAAATCCTGTGTAGTTATGTGTATACTCACCTATATTTGTTTTTAAATTTATTAATCTTTAGATTATTCATGTTTTCTTAATTTGAACATTAATTTATAAAAACTTCCTGACTGGTACATCCTAATAAAACTACAGCTTATGTTAAGTCATATAATTTTATTTGATGACCTGTTATCTCAGTCATGTTTGATTAGTGGTCATTCTTAGCTTTGGTTCAGAACTTTATAATTATAGATGGAAAAGTTTCTAAATGTGTAATAAAGTGAGATCCCAATGTCTGGGAGCACCAAACATTTCTGAGCAAACAGATACACTTGATAAGCATGAAACGTGGGTTTGGTTTCACACTGGATGTTCTGGAGCAGTATTTAAACATCATGAAGGTTGTTTAAAAGGATGGAAATTGAGCAAAGCATTGAAGCAAATCTTTTGGCTTGACCAGCATATTTATCAATTAGTAGTTTATATAGAATATATTGTTACATATAATTTAACATTAATACAGGCAAGGTTTTGGCAACATGTATTTACATTCTTATCCCACTTATTGGCTTGGTTTCTAATTTTAGGGTGGAGATGGCCATTGTAAGGGGAAGAATTTGAAGAGGAACAGATTTTTTTCTGGTAGTGTCTTTTAAATCTTAAAAATACAAATTGACAAGTCTTCCCTTTTAATTTTATGTACAATAGAAATGTAACATGAGCTGTTAAGACAGCAATTCGTTGGTATCATCATCCAACTTTGTTTTGCTAGCAAACCATTCACTGTTTTCTTCTTTCTTTCTTCTAAGAATTCTGCTGATGTGATATCTTGATTTGGAATTAAAAAGTCGTCTACTCTCTGCCTGCTTCTTTACTTGCTGTGATTACTGAGTAGGTAACACGTCCTGTCACATGACACACACCGTATTTATACTGATCTCTGCCCTCTGCTAGTCACATAGCCTAAGTGTCAGTTATTTCCTAGAATGCTCAGGCTTCCTGAAGTGAGTTCTCAATGAAATATCTGACATTTTTCTAAAAGCAGTTCATTACTATTACATGATTACATAGCTGACTAACATGTTCTGTTATAATATTTATAACATAATATTTATAAAGTATCAGAAAATTATATGGTGTTTAAATATTAATTTTTTTTATCCCTTTCAACAACTGCCAGCACTCTTCCAGTTTCCTAGTTCAGTCTGATAGTGCCTTTTATGTGGTACAAACTTTTTCTATTTATGTATGACCCAGAAGAGGTATACTACCAAAATTCTTGATTGTCATATTTTTCAAAAAACAATAAAGTGGGATTATCTGGTATTTTACAAGCACTCTGCCTGATTTTGTATTTACTAAATAGACATGAAAAACAAAGGAAACATAATTTCCTTTGTTTGATAATTTGATAATTTGATAGTTTGATAATTTCTTGTGATCTCTTTTCAACTCATTAAAAGGTTGATTAAAATTAACAGCTCAGATTATTATATATGACATATCTTTCTAACAGACTCCCTGTTAGCTTTAGTAACTAATCTCATCCAGGGAAATTAAGAGTTGTTCCTGTGGTGGGTTCAGTAAATATAGGTCTGCCCATTGCCTATTGCATTTATATATTTGTTGATCCTTACATCAAAGGATTGTCCTTTTTTTTCAATTTCTACAAAAATGCCTGCTGGGATTTTGACTGGGATTGTGTTAAAATCTATACATCAATTTGAGGAGAATAGATATTTTAGAAATATTGAGTCTTCCAACCCAGAAGCATGGTATAAACTCTCCATTTATTTACATCTTTAAATTTTTTCTGTAATATTTTGTAGCAGTCTTATACATCATTCATTAAAGTTACTCCTATGTGTCTTAGTTTTTCATGCTATTATAGATGGTATTGTTTTTTAATATCTTCTAGTTGGTTGTTGCTAGTATTACAGAGGTACAATTTGTTTTTATATTGTGATCCTGTATTCTGAGACCTTGCTAAATTAAATTTATTTATTCTAGTAGGTTTCCTTCATTCCTTCATTCCTTCCTTCTTTTTTTTGTCTATTCCTTAGGATTTCCTATATAAGCAATTATAACATCTGCAGATAAAGATAGTTTTACTTCTTTCTTTCCAGTGTTTCTGTGATGTGTGACAATGTTGCACAGAAGTAGTGAGAGTGGGCATTCTTACCTTTTTTCCTATACCAGAGAGAAAACATTCAGCCTTTTCCATTAAGTGTGATGTTAATTGTAGGTTTTATGTAGACAATTTTTATTAGATTGAAGAAGTTTCCGTCTGTTTCTGTTTGTTGAGTGTCCTTACCATGAACAGGTGTTAAATTCTGTTAAATACTTTTCCTGTATGTTCTGAGATGTTTTATGATTTTTCTCGTTTGTTCTGTTAATGTGAATTACATTAATTGATGTTTTAATGTTAAATCAACCCTACATTCCTAGCATTAAGCTCCACTTGATCCTTTTTATGTATTGTATTGAATTTGATTGGTTAATATTTTATTAAGATTTTGACATCTACATTAATGAGGGATTTTAGTCCCTTTTTTTTTCTTGTGTTGTCTTTGCCTGCTTTTGATAATCAGTGTTAAGGTGCTTTATAAAATGAGTTGGGAAGTTTTACCTCCTCTTCTCTTTTCTGAAAGAATTTGTGTAGGACTGATTTTATTTCCTCCTTAAACATTTTTTAGAAATCACCAGTGAGGCCAGCAGGGCCTAAAGTTTCCTTTGTGGAAAGATTTTAAGATGGAACTTCAATTTTCCTTAAATTTATTTAATAAATATGGAGCTATACAGATTTGCTATTTCTCCTGTGTCAGGTTTTTTGTTTTCTGTTTTTTAAAATATTTATTTATTTAGGCTGTGCTAGGTCTTAGTTGCAGCACACGGGATCTTCATTGAGGCTTGCAGGATCTTTAGTTGTGGCATGCATGTGGGACCTAGTTCCCCAACCAGGAATCGAACCTGGGCCCCCTGCATTGGGAGCTCAGAGTCTTACCCACTGGACCACCAGGGAAGTCCCTCCTGTGTCAGTTTTGGTAATTTGCCTCTTTCAAGGAATTTATCCATTCCATCAAAGTTGTTGATTTTTATTGACGTAACATCGTTTATCAATTGCCCTTGTTATCATTGAAGAGGTGATGTTCCCATTATCATTTCTTGTATTGATAATTTGTAGGGGTTTGTTGGGGGGTTAGTCTAGCTAGAGGTTTATCAACTTTCCTAATTTTTTTGAAGAACCAACTTTTGCTTTTATTGTTTCTATTGTTTGTTTCTTATTTTATTGATTTATGCTCTTTTCTTTCCTCTATTTATTTTGGGTTTAATTTGCTCTTTGTAATATTGTGATATAATAAGAAATACAAATATTTGGTCTTTGTCCCCTTTTCCTGACACAGAGGTCCCCGAACCTTTATAATTTCCTGACTGATAGGAGTGAGAGGAGCATCTTTGTTATTCATAATAAGCCCCTTTCAACCATACCTGAGTTTATGCTAATGAGGTATTTATGTCTCATATCTTTACTAATTTTCAATATACTAGTTTATTAATTGCTGAGGGAGGAATATTAAAATCTTCAACTGTAATTATATATTTGCCTCTTTCTCCTTTCAGTTCTAGTAGTAGTTGCTTTCTGCATTTTGAAGCTTTGTTATTGGGTACATATATATTTAGGACTATTATATATCTGATGAAATTGACCTTTATCTGCTGTTCATTGTCTGAAAACAGTTGTTTAATTTATTTTTTCCAGTTTTACCATTGTTTAAGGTAATATCAATACCTATTAATCATGGCTGGAACTAGAAGTTTAGTTAAAGAATTCTGAAAGTGGAGAGATCTAGTCACTATTGTGAATAAGGAGTAACCTTTAGAGTCATTACCAAAAGTTCTAGCTCTACCTTATATAAAATGTCCCTGATTGTCTGTTCTTTTAGTTTAAGACTATCCCTAAGGATATAGATATGGGGACAGGAATTTGTAGGGACTTGCCTGTGCTTTTTGTTGTTCTTATTCTGGTTATCGTAATGATCATTTATTCTGTAAATTCTTTGCCAATAATATGAAAGTTTGAGGTATGAAGTTTGCCAGTAGAACTTCAGCAGTAGACATAGTTAGACAGGTTGGATAGTTTATTGGCTGCTAATACTTGTCAAAAGTTATTAGTTCATAGTGATTATTATCTACTGTTCTTCCAAATGACTGTAAACCAACTGGTCATTCTTTCTGGGTCTTCTAGTTTCAAAATTAAGGTGTACAAATCTGTTCTTCTTTTGCCAATGACATTTTAAAGAAGGGTGCTATGTTTGTCTGCCTTCTGATAGGTTTCCCAAATAACAACTATAACTAATCAATTATAACTATTTCTTAGCAATCCTAGGATGAGTGACAATCTATTAGACAAGTGTGAATAGACCACACTCTCTCTACATTCCCTTGGTGAGCTCATCCAGATGCATGGCCTTAAATATCATTTATATACTGATGACTCTTAATTCTCTCTCTCTAGCCTGGACTTGACCGTGTAACTCCAGACTCAGATTTCCAATTGTCCATTCAATAGCTCTGCTAAAATGTATAATAGGTATCTCAAACTTATCATGTCCCAAATTAAGGTCCTGATCTCTGCCCCACTCTCTGCTACTCCTCCGTGTTTCCCCATCTTAGTTAAGGGCAACTCCATTTCTTCCAGTTGCTCAGGAGAAAAATCTTGGAGTAATCCTTGACTTCTCTCTCTCTCTGCATCTCTAACCTACATCCTTTCAGCTCTACTGTTAAAGTATTTCCAGGATTTGACTACTTTTTACCCCTCTACTGCTATTTACAACATTTGTTGCCTGGATTTTGTAGTAGTCTTCTAGTAACTGATCTTCCTACTTTCACGCTTGTTCAACCTTCATTTTCTTATCAACTCACTGGCTGGGTATTCTTTTTTGTTTTTTAATACAACTTTATTGGAGTATCATTGCTTCACAATACTGTGTTAGTTTCTGTTGCACAACAAAGCGAATCAGCCATATGCATACACATGCCCCCATATCCCCTCCCTCTTGAGCCTCCCTCCAGTCCTCCCTATCCCACCCCTCTAGGTCATCGCAAAGCACTGAGCCGATCTCCCTGTGCTATGCTGCTGCTTCCCACCAGCCAACTATTTTATATTTGGTAGTGTATATATGTCGATGCTACTCTCACTTGGCCCCAGCTTTGCCCTCCCACCCTATGTCATCAAGTCCATTCTCTATGTCTACCTCTTTATTCCTGCCCTGCAACTAGGTTCATCAGTACCATTTTTTTCTTTTTTTTTTAGATTCCATATATATGCGTTAGCATATGGTATTTGTTTTTCTCCTTCTGACTTACTTCACTCTGCATGACAAACTCTAGGTCCATCCACCTCACTACAAATAACTCAATTTCGTTTCTTTTTATGGCTGAGTAATATTCCATTGTATATATGTGCCACATCTTCTTTATCCATTCATCTGTCAATGGACATTTAGGCTGGTTCCATGTCCTGGCTATTGTAAATAGTGCTGCAGTGAACATTGTGGTGCATGTCTCTTTTTTAAATTATGGTTTTCTCAGGGTATATGCCCAGTAGTGGGATTGCTGGGTCATATGGTAGTTCTATTTTTAGTTTTTTAAGGAACCTCCATACTGTTTTCCATAGTGGTTGTATCAATTTACATTCCCACCAACAGTGTAGGAGGGTGCCCTTTTCACCACACCCTTTCCAGTATTTATTGTTTCTAGATTTTTTGATAATGGCCATTCTGACCAGCGTGAAGTGATACCTCATTGTAGTTTTGATTTGCATTTCTCTAATAATTAGTGATGTTGAGCAGCTTTTCATGTGTCTCTTGGCCATCTATATGTCTTCCTTGGTGAAATGTCTATTTAGGTCTTCTGCCCATTTTTTAACTGGATTGTTTGTTTTTTTGATACTCAGCTCCATGAGCTGTTTGTATATTTTCAGATTAATCCTTTGTCCATTGTTGCATTTGCAAATATTTTCTCCCATTCTGAGGGTTGTCTTTTTGTCTTGTTTATGGTTTCCTTTGCTGTGCAAAAGCTTTTAAGTTTAGTTAAGTCCCATTTGTTTATTTTTGTTTTTACTTCTGTTACTCTAGGAGGTGGGTCAAAAAAGATCTTGCTGTGGTTATGTCAAAGTGTGTTTTTCCTATGTTTTCCTCTAAAAGTTTTACAGTGTCTGGTCTTACATTTAGTTCTTTAATCCATTTGGAGTTTATTTTTGTGTATGGTGTTAGGTAGTGTTCTAATTTCATTCTTTTACATGTAGCTGTCCAGTTTTCCCAACACCAGTTATTGAAGAGGCTGTCTCTTCTCCACTGTATGTTCTTGCCTCCTTTGTCGTAAATTAGGTGCCCATACGTGCGTGGGTTTATCTCTGGGCATTCTATCCTGTACCATTGATCCATATTTCTGTTTTTGTGCCAGTACCATACTGTCTTGATTACTGCAGCTTTGTGGTATAGTTTGAAGTTGGGGAGCCTGACTCCTCCAACTCCATTTTTCTTTCTCAAGATTGCTTTGACTATTCGGGGCCTTTTGTGTTTCCGTACAAATTGTAAGATTTTTTTTTCTTTTTTGTTTTTGGCTGCATTTGGTCTTCGTTGCTGTGCTCAGGCTTTCTCTAGTTGTGGTGAGTGGGGGCTACTCTTCGTTGCAGTGCACGGGCTTCTCATTGGGATGGCTTCTCTTGTTGCGGAGCACAGGCTCTAGGCACACGGGCTTCAGTAGTTGTGGCTCGCAGGCTGTAGAGTGCAGGCTCAGTAGCTGTGGTGCGTGGGCTTAGTTGCTCCGTGCCATGTGGGATCTTCCTGGACCAGGGCTCGAACCCGTGTCCCCTGCATTGGCAGGCAGATTCTGAACCACTGCACCACAAGGGAAGCCCACGAATTGTAAGATTTTTTGTTCTAATTCTGTGAAGAATGCCATTGGTAGTTTGATAGGGGTTGCATTGAATCTGTAGATGGCTTTCGGTAGTATAGTCATTTTCACAATATTGATTTTTCCAATCCAAGAACATGGTATATTTCTCCATCTGTTTATGTCATCTTTGATTTCTTTCATCAGTGTTTTAGAGTTTTCTGAGTACAAGTCTTTCGCCTCCTTAGGCAGGTTTATTCCTAGGTATTTTATTCTTTTTGTTGCAGTGGTAAATGGGAGTGTTTCCTTAATTTCTCTTTTGGATTTTTCGTTGTTGGTGTATAGGAATGCCAGAGATTTTGGTGCGTTAATTTTGTATCCTGCAACCTTACCAATTCATTGATTAGTTCTAGTAGTTTTCTGGTGGCATCTTTAGGATTTTCAATGTATAGTATCATGTCATCAGCAAATAATGACAGTTTTACTTCTTCTTTTCCAATTTGTATTCCTTTTATTTCTTTTTCTTCTCTGATTGCCGTGGCTAGTACTTCCAAAACTATGTTGAATAAGAGTGACGAGAGTGGACATCCTTGTCTTGTTCCTGATCTTAGAGGAAATGCTTTCAGTTTTTCACCATTGAGTATGATGTTTGCTGTGGGTTTGTCATATATGGCCCTTATTATGTTGAGGTAGGTTCCCTCTATGCCCACTTTCTAGAGAGTTTTTATCATAAATGGGTGTTGAATTTTGTCAAAAGCTTTTTCTGCATCTGTTGAGATGATCATATGGTTTTTATTGCTTAATTTGTTAACGTGGTGTATCACACTGATTGAATTGCATATATTGAAGAATCCTTGCATCCCTGGGATAAATCTCACTTGATCGTGGTGTATGATCCTTTTAATGTGTTGTTGGATTCTGTTTGCTAGTATTTTGTTGAGGATTTTTGCATCTATGTTCATCAGTGATACTGGTCTATAATTTTCTTTTTTTGTGGTATCTTTTTCTGGTTTTGGTATCAGGGTGATGGTGGCTTCATAGAATGAATTTGGGAGTGTTTCTCCCTCTGCAATTTTTTGGAAGAGTTGGAGAAGGACCAGTGTTAGCTTTTCTCTAAATGTTTGATAGAATTCACCTGTGAAGCCATCTGGTCCCGGACTTTATTTATTTATTTATTTTTAATTTATGGCTGTGTTGGGTCTTTGTTTCTGTGCGAGGGCTTTCTCTAGTTGTGGCAAGCGGGGGCCACTCTTCATCGCGGTGCACGGGCCTCTCACTATCGCGGCCTCTCTTGTTGCGGAGCACAGGCTCCAGATGCGCAGGTTCAGTAACTGTGGCTCATGGGCCCAGCTGCTCTGTGGCATGTGGGATCTTCCCAGACCAGGGCTCGAACCCGTGTCCCCTGCATTGACAGGCAGATTCTCAACCACTGCACCACCAGAGAAGCCCGAAAAAAACCAAAGAATAAAATATGAAATAATTTTATTGGTGTGGTAGAATGTGCTTCCTATAGCATGCTAATATTCATTGCTCAAGTAGCTGAACAAGGAATGAATAGCAGTCATTCAGCATGGAGTTTAAAGGTGAAGTAGACAAGGTGAACTTACAGTTTGTTAGTGTTTTAATGGAGGAATTGAAACTTAGTTACATTTATAGGTAAAACTGAAGGATGCTTTTTAGGAACAGAATTCAGAGGAATCTCAGATAAGTTAGAAAAATTGTATCTCAAAATTTATAAAGAGACAAGGAAATTCAGGTAAGACAAGTGAAAGCGTAAAAAGAAATAATGCTCTACAAAGTGAGTTACAGTATATGGGTCAGAATTTTAGATTAACCACCTTCAGTCACCACATTTCTGTTTCTTTAGTGACTGCGTGTCAGGAGACCAGGCAAGTCCTAAATTAGTACCCTTAATACTTGCCATAGAGTGAGAAATTGTGTGAGTGTTGTCTCAGTGTTATGAAGGTCTCTCAGTTAACTCTCTTGGCTTAGAATAAGTGAAGTAATGTGCTTGCTTAATTGGATGGTATCGAAAGAATAAACGAAATATATAACTCAAAGAGGTAAATAAAATGAAGTTTGCTTCCGATTGACTTTCAGACTAACTTTGGGTTAAGGTGCTTGCTCTTCACAATTGGCTTTTCATTTAATGGATAGCAGTATAGAGATTGCAGGTATCCAGCGGCTATTACATGGTCTCTGTGCCGCTCTTGCCAAAGAGTAAAGATGATTCTGAAGTTCTCTTTGAAGTCACTTAGTCCTAACCTCCTCCAGAGGGAGCTCAGTGTCCAGCATTTCAGGACCGGGAGCTAGTGTCTGCCCTGATCTAACAGGGCTAGCCATTCAGTTCCCTGTTGGACTGAACTAGTATATGAAGATGGGATCCTAATGAGACAGTGCTTTTTGCTCTAAATCAGTGGTTTTTACTCCCTGAGATGAGAACTGTAATAAAAATGCATGCTAGGATTTGGGTTTCCTCAGGTGGATGACTCCAAAGTCTTAGGACCTTTCAAACCAAGCCCTAGATTATTTATATACATTTCAGACAGCATCTCTTGGGCATCTCTGAGTAATTTCTTTGTGGCTACTAATTATTACATTGAATAGTATTATTAAAATGTTTAAAGCATCTGATGCCTCATGAAAAACCTTAAAAACCAGATTTATTATGGAATAATCTGCTATCAGTAGTCTTCCTTGGGTTGTTGTTTGATAGATTTGAGTTTAGAAAATTGGTTCCTTTAATGCTGTCCTTTAAACAGAATATCTAGTGGTATCAGAATATTTATTGAAACTATACCTATAAATTTCTGGGGCTTTTTTCTTTTTAAAAATATTTTTTGAATGAACATTCAATTTTTATTGAAAGCCATGTAGTATGGGACTTCCTTGGCTGTCCAGTGGTTGAGATTTCTCCTTCCAGTGTCGGGGGTGAGGTGGTTTGATCCCTGGTCAGGGAGCTGGGATCCCACATGCCTCAGGGCCAAAAAGCCAAAACATAAAACAGAAGCAATATTGTAACAAATTCAGTAAAGACTTTAAAAATAGTCCACATGAAAAAAAATCTTAAAAAAAAAAAGCCACATAGTATAACAGAGTCCAGATTATAATCAGATTGCTTAAATTAGAATCATGGCTTTTACCACTTCTTCACTGGGGAGTATGTGTGTGGTATTTTGTTGCCTCAGTTTTCCTCACTTGGAAAATGGGGACAAGAATAGCTTATCTCTTAGAGATTTTGTGAGGACTTACTGAGATAAAGTTTAATACACACAGGGCATAGTGAGTTTGTACTGTACTGATCAAATTTAGTTGTCTCCTTCAAAGATGCAGAATTATGGTTTTGTTTGTTTGGCCACGCCCACGGCTTGTGGGATCTTAGTTCCCTGACCAGGGATTGAACCCGGGCCACAGCAGTGAAAGCACAGAGTCCTAACCACTGGACCACCAGGGAATTCCCCAGAGTTATGGTCTTTAATCTTAGTTCTTTTGTCCAAGTTGTCCGAGTTTATCCTGACTTCATTCACTTTGATAATAAATTAGGTCTACAGGTGCCCTTTACTCTTGTTGTATACTGCTTGTGAAATTCTGAGGGGATCTGTGCCTTGGTCTCTATTTGTTTAGATATAAAGTTGGCATGGATGACAAATACATGTCTGCTCTGCATGTATAAAATGTTACATTACTTTTTTTTAAATAAATGTATTTATTTATTTTTGGCTGTGTTGGGTCTTTGTTGCTGTGCTCAGGCTTTCTCTAGTTTTGGCGAGCGGGGGCTACTCTTTGTTGCAGTGTGCGGGCTTCTCATTGTGGTGGCTTCCCTTATTGCAGAGCATGGGCTCTAGGCGCACGGGCTTCAGTAGTTGTGGCTCGTGAGCTCTAGAGCGCAGGCTCAGTAGTTGTGGTGCACGGGCTTAGTTGCTCCGCGGCATGTGGGATCTTCCCGGACCAGGGCTGATGGGATTGCCATTACTTGGTTCTCTGTAGCTACCAAAAGTCATGCAGAGAAGTGGGAACGGCAGAGGCAGTGGCAGCTGAATTGGCAGTCAACCAGGTCAAGTTTTGAAATCTGTTGGGTAGATATTCATGTGATGATTAGGAGTCCTGGTTTCAATCCTTTGGCCAAGTGGAGTTGTTATAAGTGGAAGGGGTTACAACTGGTAGCTCAGTAGGTTGCTGCTATGTGGCACTCATTTCCTTTCATTTGGAAGAAGGAACGTAGAATATAGTCACAGTGATAGGAAGCACCCTGATGAATTTAACACCTTGAAGAATAAAATTAGACTACCGTTTTTTATTGTTTATACTATATATTATATATAAACAAATTTATATGTTTCACATCCTGCTTTATGATGCTAGTTACTTACCTCTTAATTTATATCTTTGTACCTTTACATCCTACCCCCAGTACCTTCATATAATTATGTACCTTGATATGTATGGAACAAATAATTTAAATTCAGAATGACCTTGGTAGTTTGAAGACTTGCTGAAGAATCAATGAATGATGTTAAAAATGAATCAGTAAGAATCTGAGGCATGGATGTCACAGAGCAAGCTTGTCAGAAGAAATCTTGGGTTGGCAGTTAGTGGTGTCATGTTGCAGTTCTTTAAAACTTCAGAGCACTCACAATTCTGTGTGCCTTTAGGAGGGCTTAGTTGAAGTTTTTATCAAGTTTCAGCCTTCTCAGATCAAAAGCAATTCTACTTTATCTTGGCAATACGTGTACTAGATATCTGACTGTATGTGTGTTGGATATCCTGAAAAATTCCAATTATGAAACTTCTCATTAATGGCCAAAAGTTACTGGTGGTTTAGAGCATTGGAGATAAAGTCTAGGGCCTAAGCAAGGTGAGAAGTTGTATTGGAAACTACACATAAAGCTGAGTCCTTAAAAAGTGATACCCTTAGTAAAGAGTGAATCAGACAAAATATACTCCTCAAAGAGTGATTATAGAGAAATTTGTTTGTCTTGTCCTTGGCTCTGGATGGAAAAAAAAATCAAACCAACAACCTTTCCCTGAGAACTCATAACCATCCTTCATACAGGTTTGGTGTCGCATTTCACCTACATGTATGATCCAAAAAACCCAAGATTAGAATGTGGTTTAAAGTGCTACTGGGTAAGTAATGAAACCAGTTACCTGGCAGAAGCAAATACAAATACTCTCTGGAGGAATGCACTTTATTTTATAAGTTTAAAAAAAAATGTTATTTATTTTGATGTTTGAGTTTTTGTTTTTTGGTTTTCTTGGCTGCATTGGGTCTTCATTGCTGCACGTGGGCTTTTCTCTAGTTGCAGAGAGTGGGGGCTTCTATTATTGTGGAGCATGGACTCTAGGCACACGAGTTTAATAGTTGTGGCACATGTGATTAGTTGCTCTGTGGCATGTGGGATCTTCCTGGACCAGGGATCAAACCTGTGTCCCCTGCATTGGCAGGTGGATTCTAACCACTGCACCACCAGGGAAGTCCCAGGAATGTACTTTAAATGAAGGTCTTAAAGAATTTCCACAGATACTTTTACTATGAACATGGGCTCACTATTAAAAATCACAAACACATAAAAAATAAGGCAACATGAATGAGAGTTTGCAGAAACAGCAAACAGAAGCAAATCTGCTAAGACTTTATAAATTAAACTAGTCAGATACACACAGAGGCTTATTTACTACATATAAAGAAATAAAGAGAATATTGATTGTATGATTAAAAAAAACAAGAGACTATAAAAAATAACCAGACAGATTTGGAAAAAGAAAAAATAGAACATCCATCTAGAAATAAATATATAATATTTGAAATTAGAATCCTAGTGGATTGGTCAAATGTTAATTAGCGCTGAAGAGAGAATTAGTGAACTTTAAAATAGATCTAAAAACTAGGGTGCCTTCCAGCTGCTGGTGGGGGACCCTAATGCCCAAGGACACGGGAGGGACCCCCAAGTGAACTGGTCGGATGTGGGCGGACTGAGGGGGAAGGAGAAGTGGAGGCCAGACAGGATCAGCACCCTGAGGCCGGGGAGCTCAGGAGAGGCAGGCAGGAGGGGACCTCTGGGAGGAGCAGGAGAGGAGGGCATTTGCCCTGCCACTTGAGCCCGGGAAGCCTGCTGGGCTCCCAGGTGAGGTCCCCCGCCCTCTGACACCAGGGGTGGGGGGCACACCTGGCTCCTTCTGTTGAGCCTAGGCCCCACCCCCACAGCCACTGGGGCTTTTTCCAGCCCTGTGGGTCCTGAGCATTGGCTCCGCCCACCACCCAAACCTCACCTTTTCTTAGGCCCCGCCCTCCACAACCAAGACCTTTCCCCCCTTTTTCTTTTCCCCCCTCCTCTTTTTTACTACTGTGGTACTGTTGTACCTTCCAGTTGTTGATTCATCTACGTTTTTATTTTTACATTCTTTCTAACATATCTGTTAGTTTCCTAGTCTAATTTTATTATTTACTTTGTTATTGTCTTTTTTGTTTTTTGTCACCCCACACAGCTTGTGAGATCTTGGTTCATGAGCCAGGGGTTGGGCCAAAGCTCCTGCAGTGGGAGCGCCAAGTCCAAACCACTGGACTGACAGAGAACCTCAGACCCCAGGGAATGTTCATTGGAGTGAGGTCTCACAGAGATCCTCATCTCAGCACCAAAACCCAGCTCTACCCAACAGCCTACAAACTCCAGTGTTGGAAGCCTCAAGGCCAAACAACCAGTAAGACAGGAACACAATCCCACTCATAAAAATCTTTAAAAATTAAAAAAAAAATAAATGAGACGGCAAAAAAAATATGCTACAGATGAAGGAGCAAGGTAAAACCTACAAGACCAAATAAATGAAGAGGAAATAGGCAATCTACCTGAAAAAGAATTCAGAGTAATCATAGTAGAGATGATCCAGAATCTTAGAAATAGAATGGAGGCATGGATTGAGAAGATACAAGAAATGTTTAACAGAGATCTAGAAGAACTCACAAACAAACAGATGAACAACACAATAACTGAACTGAAATGAAAAATACACTAGAAGGAATCAATAACAGAATAACGGAGGCAGAAGAACGAATAAGTGAACTGGAAGAAAAAATGGTGGAAATAACTGCTGAGGAGCAGAATAAAGAAAAAAGAATGAAAAGAATTGAAGACAGTCTCAGAGACCTCTGGGACAACACTAAATGCACCAACATTCGAATTATAGGGATCCCAGAAGAAGAAGGGACAAAGGAAGGGTCTGAGAAAATATTTGAAAAGATTATAGTGGAAAGCTTCCCTAACATGAGAAAGGAAATAGTCACCCGAGTCCAGGAAGCACAGAGAGTCCCATATAGGATAAACCCAAGGAAAAACACACCAAGACAACTAGTAATCAAACTAACGAAAATTAAATTCAAAGAAAAAGTATTAAAAGCAGCAAGGGAAAAACAAAAAATAACATACAAAGGAATCCCCATAAGGTTATCAGCTGATTTTTCAGCAGAAACTCTGCAGGCCAGAAAGGAGTGTCAGGATATACTTAAGGTGATGAAAGAGAAAAACCTATAACCAAGATTACTCTACCCAGCAAAGATCTCATTCGTATTTGATGGAGAGATCAAAAGCTTTTCAGATAAGCAAAAGCTAAGAGAATTCAGCACCACCAAACCAGCTTTACAACAAATGCTAAAGAAACTTCTCTAAGCAGGAAACACAAGCGACAAAAAAGACCCACAAAAACAAACCCAAAACAATTAAGAAAATGTAATAGGAACATATATATCGATAATAAACTTGAATGTAAATGGATTAAATACCCCAACGAAAAGACACAGACTGGCTGAATGTATACAAAAATAAGACCCATATATATCCTGTCTACAAGAGACCCACTTCAGACCTAGGGACACATACAGACTGACAGTGAAGAGATGGAAAAAGATATTCCATGCAAATGGAAATCAAAAGAAAGCTGGAGTAGCAATACTTGTATCAGATAAAATAGACTTTAAAATAAAGACTGTTACAAGAGATAAGGAGGGACACTACATAATGATCAAGGGATCAATCCAAGAAGGTATAACAATTATAAATGTTTATGCACCGAACATGGGAACACTTCAATACATAAGGCAACTGCTAACAGCTATAAAAGAGGAAATCAACAGTAACACAATAATAGTGGGGGACTTTAACACCTCACTTATACCAATGGACAGATCATCCAGACAGAAAATTAATAAGCTTTAAATGACACAATAGACCAGATAGATCTATTTGATATTTATAGAACATTCCACCCCAAAGTGGCAGAATACACTTCTTCTCAAGTGCACACAGAACATTCTCCAGGATAGATCACATCTTGGGTCACAAATCAAGCCTTGGAAAACTTTAGAAAATTGAAATCGTATCAAGTATCTTTTCTGACTACAATGCTATGAGATTGGAAATCAATTACAGGGAAAAAACCTGTAAAAAAAACACAAATACACGGAGGCTAAACAGTGTGCTACTAAATAACCAAGAGATCACTGAAGAAATCAAAGAAGAAATAAAAAAATACATAGAAACAAATGAAAATGAAAACACGGTGACCCAAAACCTATGGGACGCAGCAAAAGCAGTTCTAAGAGGGAATTTTATAGCAATTCAATCTCACCTCAAGAAGCAAGAAAAAAATCTCAAATAAACAACCTAACCCTACACTTAAAACAACTAGAGAAAGAAGAACAAAGAAAACCCAAAGTCAGTAGAAGGAAAGAATCATAAAGATCAGAGCAGAAATAAATGAAATAGAAACAAAGGAAACAATAGCAAAGATCAATAAAACTAAAAGCTGGTTCTTTGAGAAGATAAAAAAAAATTGGGGGCTTCCCTGGTGGCGCAGTGGTTGAGAGTCTGCCTGCCAATGCAGGGGACACGGGTTCGAGCCCTGGTCTGGGAAGATCCCACATGCCGCGGAGCGACTAGGCCCATGAGCCACAACTACTGAGCCTGCGCGTCTGGAGCTTGTGCTCCGCAACAAGAGAGGCCGCGATAGTGAGAGGCCCGCGCACCGCGATGAAGAGTAGCCCCCGCTTGCTGCAACTAGAGAAAGCCCTCGCACAGAAACGAAGACCCAACACAGCCCAAAAAAAAAAAAAAAAAAAAAAAAAAAAAAAAAAAAAAATTGATAAACCCATACCCAGACTCATCAAGAAAAAAAGGGAGAGTATGCAAATCAATAAAATTAGAAATGAAAAAGGAGAAATCACAACTGACACTGCAGAAGTACAAAGGATTATAAGAGACCACTACAAACAACTATATGCCAATAAAATGGACAACCATGAAGAAATGGACAAATTCTTGGAAAGGTACAATTTTCCAAGACTGAACCAGGAAGAATTAGAAAATATAAACAGACCTATCACAAGTAATGAAATTGAAACCATAATTAAAAATCTTCCAAGAAACAAAAGTCCAGGACCAGATAGCTTCACAGGTGAATTCTATCAAACATTTAGAGAAGAGCTAACACCGATCCTTCTCCAACTCTTCCAAAAAATTGCAGAGGGAGAAACACTCCCAAATTCATTCTATGAAGCCACCATCACCCTGATACCAAAACCAGAAAAAGATACCACAAAAAAAGAGAAGTATAGACCAGTATCACTGATGAACATAGATGCAAAAATCCTCTACAAAATACTAGCAAACAGAATCCAACAACACATTAAAAGGGTCATACACCATGATCAAGTGAGATTTATCCCAGGGATGCAAGGATTCTTCAATATAGGCAAATTAATCAGTGTGATAAACCACATTACAAATTAAGCAATAAAAACCATATGATCATGTCAATAAATGCAGAAAAAGCTTTTGACAAAATTCAACACCCATTTATGATAAAAACTCTCCAGAAAATGGGCATAGAGGGAACCTACCTCAACATAATAAAGACCATATATGACAAACCCACAGCAAACATCATACTCAATGGTGAAAAACTGAAAGCATTTCCTCTAAGATAGGAACAAGACAAGGATGTCCACTCTCGTCACTCTTATTCAACATAGTTTTGGAAGTCCTAGCCACGGCAATCAGAGAAGAAAAAGAAATAAAAGGAATACAAATTGAAAAAGAAGAAGTAAAACTGTCACTGTTTGCTGATGAGATGATACTATTCATAGAAAATCTGAAAAATGCCACCAGAAAACTACTAGAACTAATAAGTGAATTTGGTAAGGTTGCAGGATGCAAAATAAATGCACTGAAATCTCTGGCATTCCTATACACCAACAACGAAAAATCCGAAAGAGAAATTAAGGAAACACTCCCATTTACCACTGCAACAAAAAGAATAAAATACCTAGGAATAAACCTGCCTAAGGAGGCGAAAGACTTGTACTCAGAAAACTATAAAACACTGATGAAAGAAATCAAAGATGACATAAACAGATGGAGAAATATACCATGTTCTTGGATTGCAAAAATCAATATTGTGAAAATGACTATACTACTGAAAGCAATCTACAGATTCAATGCAATCCCTATCAAACTACCAGTGGCATTCTTCACAGAATTAGAACAAAAAATTTTACAATTCATATGGAAACACAAAAAACCCCAAATAGCCAAAGAAGTCTTGAGAAAAAAAAAATGGAGCTGGAGGAATCAGGGTCCCTGACTTCAAACTATACCACAAAGCTACACTAATCAAGACAGTATGGTACTGGCACAAAAACAGAAATATAGATCAATGGTACAGGATAGAATGCCCAGAGATAAACCCACACACATATGGACACCTAATTTACGACAGAGGAGGCAAGAACATACAATGGAGAAAAGACAGTCTCTTCAATAAGTGGTGCTGGGAAAACTGTACAGCTACATGTAAAAGAATGAAATTAGAACACTACCTAACACCATACACAAAAATAAACTCCAAATGGATTAAAGACCTAAATGTAAGACCAGACACTATAAAACTTTTAGAGGAAAACGTAGGAAAAACACTTTTTGACATAAACCACAGCAAGATCTTTTTTGACCCACCTCCTAGAGTAATGGAAATAAAAACAAAAATAAAAACATGGGACTTAATTAAACTTAAAAGCTTTTGCACAGCAAAGGAAACCATAAACAAGATGAAAAGACAACCTTCAGAATGGGAGAAAATATTTGCAAATGCAACAACGGACAAAGGATTAATCTCCAAAATATACAAACAGCTTATGGAGCTCAATATCAAAAAAACAAACAATCCAATTATAAAATGGGTGGGGCTTCCCTGGTGGCGCAGTGGGTAAGAATCCACCTGCCAGTGCAGAGGACATGGGTTCAAGCCCTCGTCTGGGAAGATCCCACATGCCGCGGAGCAACTAAGCCCGTGTGCCACAACTACTGAGCCCACGCCCTAGAGCCCGTGCTCCACAACAAGAGAAGCCACTGCAATGAGAAGCCCATGCACCGCAACGAAAACTAGCCCCTGCTCACTGCAACTAGAGAAAGCTTAACACAGGAATGAAATACCCAAAGCAGCCCAAAAAAAATTAAAAAAAAAAAAAAGGGCCGGAGACCTAAATAGACATTTCACCGAGGAAGACATACAGATGGCCAATAGGCACGTGAAAGGATGCTGAACAGCACTAATTATTAGAGAAATGCAAATCAAAACTACAATGAGGTATCACCTCACGCTGGTCAGAATGGCCATTATCAAAAAATCTAGAAATAATAAATGCTGGAAAGGGTGTGGTGAAAAGGGAACCCTCCCGCACTGTTGGTGGGAATGTAAATTGATACAGCCACTATGGAAAACAGTAGGGAGGTTCCTTAAAAAACTAAAAATAGAAGTACCATATGTCCCAGCAATCCCACTACTGGACGTATACCCTGCGAAAACCATAATTCAAAAAGAGACATGTACCACAATGTTCATTCCAGCACTATTTATGATAATAGCCAGGACATGGAACCAACCTAAATGTCCATTGACAGATGAATGGATAAAGAAGATGTGGCACATATATACAATGGAATCTTACTCAGCCATAAAAAGAAACGAAATTGAGTTATTTGTAGTGAGGTGGATGGACCTCACTCTCTGGCTGTCATACAGGGAGAAGTAAGTAAGAAAGAGAAAAACAAATACCGTATGCTAACACATATACATGGAATCTTAAAAAAAAAATGGTACTGATGAACCTAGTTGCAGGGCAGGAATAAAGATGAAGACATAGAGAATGGATGTGAGGACACGGGGTGGGAGGGGGAAGCTGGGGTGAAGTGAGAGTAGCGTTGACATATATACACTACCAAATGTAAAATAGTTAGCTAGTGGGAAGCAGCAGCATAGCACAGGGAGATCGGCTCGGTGCTTTGTGATGACCTAGAGGGGTGGGATAGGGAGGATAGGAGGGAGGCTCAAGAGGGAGGGGATATGGGGACATGTGTATACATATGGCTGATTCACTTTGGTGTACAACAGAAACTAACACAGTATTGTGAAGCAATTATACTCCAATAAAGATCTATTAAAAAATAATAAAATAGATCTAAAGAAACTACCCAGTGTATAGCCTAGAAAGACAAAGAGATAGAAAAGATAAAATAGAAGTTAAGAGACATGGATGAAGTATGAGAAGATCTAACGTAATACTAATCAGAATTCCAAAAGGAAGAAATAGAAAGAATGAGGAAATGCAATATTCAAAGAAATAATAGCTGATAATTTTTCCAGAATTGATTAAAAAAAACGAATAATCCTCAGATTCAGGAATCCCAGTGAATCCAAGAATAACTAAAATGAAACCCACTCTCAGATACATCATCATGAAAGTGCAGAACACCAAAGAAGTGAAAAAAGATTAAAAGTAGTCAAAGACTGATAACTGCAAATGAATGATGGGTAATGACAGCAACTTCTCAACAGCACAGTGAAAGTCAGGAGACAGTTGGAATAATATTTTGTAAGGATGGAGAGAAAATAGCTGTAAACTTGGAATACTGAAGCAGATTATTAATAGTCATCTCCAAATATCTGTTCTTTGCTTCTTCTTTTGTAATAAAATCCCTGATTTTTAACTGAGCACATGAATGCCTGGAATAAAATCTACTTTTCCCAGCTTTCCTTACAGTTAGCGCTATCAGAGAAGTAGTGAAAGTGGTAATTTGTATTAAACTCTAACAAGTCAAAGGTTTTGCTTTATTGCTGCCAACTTCTGAGATAATAGAAAAAAATATGAAACAACTGTCTTGGACACTGGGCAACAGGCAGCCCAGGACATTGATCTCTGAGAGAAGAAAAATGAGTGAAGCAATCATTATGATCACACAGGCTTTCTACAATTTCTGGATCACTAAACAGGGAGGTGGTGATTCACTGATAGCCTGGCATATTTGGTGAGCTTATGCGGTAGGGATATAAGCTTGGGGAGGTCAAGGTGGCTAGAGTTTGCAATGCAGAATACAAGAGAAGAGAAAGCTATGTAGAGAAGGAACTTAGAAATCTGCATGGCTTCCCCTCCAATCTTTGGCTGAGTAGTAATCTGTGCATGTGTTGCAGCCATCATAATGCACCTCCCAGAGCTCCAACTGCAGGGAGTGTAATTTAACTTAAACCAAAAGAATAAGAAAAATTAGCTAGGGGCTTCTCTGGTGGTGCAGTCGTTAAGAATCACCTGCCAATGCAGGGGACACGGGTTCAAGCCCTGGTCCGGGAAGATCCCACATGCTGCAGAGCAACAAAGCCTGTGCGCCACAACTTCTGAGCCCGTGTGCCTAGAGCCCATGCTCCACAACAAGAGAAGCTACCACAATGAGAAGCTCGAGCACCACAACAAAGAGTAGCCCCCGCTCGCTGCAACTAGAGAAAGCCTGTGTGCAGCAACAAAGACCCAATGCAGCCCAAAATAAATAAATAAAACAAATAAATTTTTTTTAAAATGGACTTGATCTTTAAAAAAGAAGAAAAGAAACAAGAAAAATTAGCTAGCTTACCAGGAGGATTCAGGAAAATATCCCTGGAATTAGATTTTTGGGTGTTTGATCAAGGTGACTGGAATATAAGCCTAGATAAGCAAGAATTCATTGACTTGAGGGAACCTTCTCAGGACACGAGATTTAACACCCTAGCAAGGACCTTAGGGGTTATAGAAAATACACTGCTGTGCTTGCTCTTAAGCCTGGGGAAAACTATGGCCAACACTCAGGGGAGTAGAAATGCCTGAATTGCCCTTACAGTGACAAAGGAAGAAATAAATAGACTGAGGGAAGTGGGCATGCTAGAATAAATGTATATATAAGACCAGAAGACAACCAGAGAGTAATGTTCCATAGGAGGACCCAGGGGACCCGTCATTCACCAAGTCCATTAAGAATACCCTGGTGTTAAATCAACTATACTTCAATTAAAAAAAAAAAAAAAGAATACCCTAGTGAAAGGAAGTGCAAGACTTGTATATTGAAACCTACAGCAAAGAGACTAATGCTGAGCCCCTGGCATGGCATTATTCTTTGAGGAGACTAACTGGCTGCTTGGTGGCAAGTCAAATATATCAGGCTCTTTCCATCCTTGAAGAGCTAGGGTTTCATCCTCACTGAGATAGATACCCATTCTGAATATGGCTATGCTTTCCTGCCTGCAGATTCTTAGTAGCCTGGAACTTACAGAAAACCTGATCCACAAGCATGGAAATACACACAGCATAGCATCCAACCACTTCACATTGAAGGAGGTGTGGGTGTGGTCCCATAACCATCATAGAACACTGGATGCTTTATAAGGTGCAGCTGAAGTGACACCTCAGAGGCAGTCTTATAAAAGGATGATATGCCATTCTTCAGGATGCAGAATATGTGTTAAATCAGAGGCATTTTATAGTGTGCTGTATCCCTAGTAGGAATAATAGGGTGCTAGATCCCCATGGATTTGGGGACCAAGGCATGGAAGGAGGATTAGTTCCATTTAACATCACTCCTAATGACCTACTTCGGGATTTTGTACTTTCCATCCCTGCAACCCAGGGCTTTGGCAGAATTGGAGTTCCTGGTCTCCAAAGGGGCACACTCTTGCTAGAGGCCACAGCAAGAGTCCCATTGAACTAAAAATTTGAGTTGTCACCATGGAATTTTGGATTCCTTGTGCCCATGGCAAGCAAGAAGAGGAGTCACCATATTGGTAGGGGTAATTGGCCCTGAGCAGCAGGAGGTAGGATTACTGTTACATGAAGGGGGCAAGGTGGGATATGTGTTAAACCCAAGATATCCATTTGAGTACCCCATGGTACTCCCTTATACTACTGTAACTGTGAATGGACTCACGTAGCAACTTCTGACTGAGGAGGGTATGATTACCAAGGGTTCAGACTGCCCAGGAATGTAGGTTTGGGTCACACTACCAGGTAAGCCACCAAGACCTGCTAAAATGATGACCTGTAGGTGAGGAAAATGCAGAATGAATCATGGAGGAGGATAAGTACCAGTTGCAGCCCTGAGATCAACTGCAGTGATGAGGGCTGTAATTTGTCTCAGTGTTCTCCATCCTCTGAATTTCCTTTCAAGAAGGGTAACAGGAATCATGGAGGAACCTCTCTCCAAATTGTGAGAAGTAGATATATGTGGTGCAATGGGTGAATCTCTGGTGGCCACAAAAATGTACCTCTTAGATCTCTGACTGTGGAGAGCATAAGTGAGCCCCAGCTGCTGCACTCTGAAATCTGGCACCGCATTTGCACTAAAGCTACACTTCCCACATGTTAATCTCAGTTAATGACTGAGCTCATTAGGGTTATAAGGCAGGCCTGTTCCTGAGAAATGCAGTTCTCCTGATGGGAGACTAAGGCTTGAGGATTCCACATCAGCTTCCCAAACTTCCTTAGAGCTACAGTGCAGTGTAAATGTTTTCCACTCAGTCTTACTTTCATTCCTCTCTCCTTCACAAGGGTTAGACCTGCATTGCAATCTTATGACTCTGTTAGCTACCCCTGGCTCCCTTCCCATTTTTCCTTATAGGTGTTTACTTCCATAAATCTCTTTCATGTCAAATCCTCTTCTTGGCATCTGCTTCTTGGAGTAACCAGACTGACAAGGCATGCATAGAGGAAATTTATGAGGCCAGTCAAAGAATATCTGCCAGGGAGCTATAAGCTGAATACTTCTTAGAGATCACACCGAGCTAGGAGAGACTCAAGTTTCTGACAGCCAGTGTGGAACGATCTTGTTGAATACCTGCATATTCAGTAGAGATCCCAGAAGAATCATACGTTAGCAGGATGAATAAATGATCATAACACCTCCCATTCAAACTAAAATTACTAGACTTGAAAACAACTCAGAAAAACATGACCCATAATGAAAATTAAAAATCAGTCAATAGAAAGAGATGAAGTAATGATGATGGGGGACTTCCCTGGTGGTCCAGTGGTTAAGACTCCATGCTTCCACTGCAGGGGGCACAGGTTCAATCCCTGGTTGGGAAACTAAGAACCTGCATGCCATGTGGTGAGGCCAGGGAAAAAACAATGCTGATGGATTAGCAGACAAGGACTTGAGAACAGCTATTATAAAATGCTCATATATTTAGAGGAAAACAGAAACATAATGAAGAAAGAAGTAGAATATTTTAAAAGATCCAAATGGAACTTCTAGAGCTAAAAAATACATTATATGAAGTGAAATGAAAATTCACTGAATTGAGTCCAAAGCAAATTAGATAATGTAAAAGAAAATATCAGTGTCTTTAAGACATAGCAATAGAAACCATCCAAATTGAAGCATAGAGGAAGATTGAAATAAAATGAAACAAAACTGAAACAAAAGCAAAATGACTCTGGTACAATATTAATCATTCTAACATACATGTAATTGTGTTCCTAGAAAAATAGAGGAAAGGGCAGAAAAAATATTTGAAAAAGAATAACTGAAATGTCTTCAAATGCATTGAAAACTATAAGTCCTCAGATCCAGGGAGGTAAATAAATCCCAAGCAAGATAAACACAAAATTTCAGCAAGGCACATAATAATCAAATTGCTAAAACCCAGGGTGTATTAAACACAGGTTTTATTATTATTCTGGTATGGTGAGGCCAACAGATCAGGAGAAAACTACCATTGAAAAGATTGTTGTTATACTCAACAGATCTCAAGAGAAGGAGGCACAACATGCCACAGAGGGCCACATGGGGAAACACCAGCATTGGTCAGGAGGCAGAGGGAATGAGGGGGAAACCTGGGAAAGAGCTTTTATTGTGGCTTCCACAGGGAAGAATGTGCCAAGCAGATAAGCAGTCTTAGGAATGGCTAGTTTGAATAATTTCGGCAGGCTCTGGGGGGTAGGGGCTGTCCTTAGCTTTCCTGTACCTGGCCCTGGGGTGATTAGGGCAGGGGCATAGTGGCCTGGAGTGTAAGAGCCTGATAAAAAAGTTAGTTGGCATATGGACGCATATGGATTGACTGCATATGAAAGACATGCTTACAGGTGAGTTCTATTTCTAGGCATTGACTAGCCCTAGGAGGGGGCAGTCCCTCAAGCATCAACAAGACCTCAAGATGCCAAAGCATAGAAATACAGAAAATTAAAACATATGATCAATATGCAGGGATATGGAGAAAATGTAAAAGTGGAGGAAAACAACCAGAGAATGGGAGAAAATATTTTTTAAAATTTATTTTTATTTATTTATTTTTGGCTGCATTGGGTCTTTTTTTTTTTTTAAGGAATGTAGTTTATTTATTTATTTATTTATGGCTGTGTTGGGTCTTCGTTTCTGTGCGAGGGCTTTCTCTAGTTGTGGCAAGCGGGGGCCACTCTTCATCGCAGTGCGCGGGCCTGTCACTACCGCGGCCTCTCTTGTTGCGGAGCACAGGCTCCAGACGCACAGGCTCAGTAATTGTGGCTCACGGGCCTAATTGCTCCGCGGCATGTGGGATCTTCCCAGGCCAGGGCTCGAACCCGCGTCCCCTGCATTGGCAGGCAGATTCTCAACCACTACGCCACCAGGGAAGCCCTGCATTGGGTCTTCATTGCTGTGTGTGGGCTTTTCTCTAGTTGCGGCGAGAGGGGGCTACTCTTTGTTGCCGTGCGTGGGCTTCTCATTGCGGTGGCTTCTCTTGTTGCAGAGCATGGGCTCTAGGCATGCAGGCTTCAGTAGTTGTGGCACACAGGCTCAGTAGCTGTGGCTCGTGGGCTCTAAGCGCAGGCTCAGTAGTTGTGGCATACGGGCTTAGTTGCTCCACAGCATGTGGGATCTTCCCAGACCAGGGCTCGAACCCATGTCCCCTGCATTGGCAGATGGATTTTTAACCACTGTGCCACCAGGGAAGTCCTATTTATTTATTTTTGCTGCTGCTACTTGTGTTAATTTTGTAAGTTATGATTCTCTAGGAGTTTGTCCATTTCATTTAAAATTTCAAATTTGTCAGCATAAAGCTGTTTATAATATCCCTTATTAAAGTCTGTAGGATTGTAGTGAAGTCCCAGTTTTCGTTATCAACGTTGGTCATTTGTGGTTTCTCTCATTTTTTTCTTTTTCTTTTTTTATAAATTTATTTATTTATTTATTTTTGGCTGTGTTGGGTCTTCATTTCTGTGCATGGGCTTTCTCCAGCTGAGGCGAGCAGGGGCCACCCTTCATCGCAGTGCGCGGGCCTCTCACTGTCGCAGCCTCTCCCGTTGCAGAGCACAGGCTCCAGACGCGCAGGCTCAGTAGCTGTGGCTCAGGGGCCTAATTGCTCCGTGGCATGTGGGATCTTCCCAGACCAGGGCTCGAACCCGTGTCCCCTGCATTGGCAGGCAGATTCTCAACCACTGCGCCACCAGGGAAGCCCTCTCATTTTTTTCTTGATAAGTTTTGACAGCAATTTATCAGTTTCAAAGTCTTTTCAATTAAGTTGATCCACTCTATGTATGTTTGTTTTCTGTGTCTGCTTCTGTATTATTATTTTCCTTCTCCTTTCTTCAGGTTAAATTTTATGTTCATTTTCTAATTTAAATCATTGATTATCAGCCATTATTCTTTTTCTAATAAGCATTTTAATGTTATAAATTTACCTCCAAGCACAGCTTTAACTGTACTGAAAGTTTCTATATGTAGTATTTTCCTTATTATTCAGTAAAAGATATTTTCTAATTTCCTTTGTGATATCTGCTTTGACCCATGAGCTTTGTAGAAATGTACTTCTCAGTTTCCAAACGTGAATATCTTTGAAGTTGGAGTTTAGCTTAATTAGAGTGTGGTCAGAGAATATACGCTGTATTATTTCAGCCCTTTGAAATGTATTTACTTGTTTTATACACCAGCATATAGTAAATTTGGATACACTGTTCTATAGATGTCAATTAGGTCAGGAGCGTTAATTATAGTGCTTAAATCTTTATACCATTTCTGCTTCTTTGGCATGTGCCTATTCTAACAGCTATTGAGGGGTGTGTGTTAAAATCTCCGACTATGATTGTGGATTTGTCTATTTGTCCTTTTTGATTCTATCAGTTTTTTCTTTATATACATTTAAGGCTATGTTTTTAGGTGCATAAAATTTAGATTTGTTACATTTTCCTGGTAAAGTGTACCATATTTCATTATGAAATATATCTTATCTCTAGTAAAGCTTCTTGCCATAAAGTCTTCATCTGCTATCAGTACAGCTACACTAGCTTTTTTGTATGTTTGTATGGTACATATTTTTATTTCCTTTTACTTTCAGTATTGCTATATATTTCATATAAATAGTTTTTTTTAAGCAGCATATGGTTGGTGCTGGCCACTTAAAATTTTTTAAATCCAGTCTATTTATGTCTTTTATTTGGTGCATTTTATTTGGAGCCATTTATATTTAATGTAGTTATTGATATGTTTGGCTTTCAATCTACCAACTTACCATTTACTTTCCATTTGTTCCATTTATTTCTGTTTTCTCTCTCCTTTGTTGCTTTCTTTTGGATTTATTAAGTTTTTTATTTTTTTATTTTTAAAATTATTTATTTATTTATTTGGCTGTGTCGGGTCTTTGTTGCGGCATGTGAGATCTTTCGTTGCAGCACTCGCAGCACGTGGGCTCTTGGTTGCAACGCGCAGGCTTCTCTCTGGTTGTGGCGACCGGGTTTTCTCTTCTCTAGTTGTGACGCAGGCTCCAGAGCGCGTGGGCTCTGTAGTTTGCAGCATGCAGGCTCTCTAGCTGAGGCGTATGAGTTCAGCAGTTGTGGCATGCGGGGTTAGTTGCCCCGCAGCATGTGGGATCTTAGTTCCCCAACCAGGGATCGAACCTGCATCCCCTGCATTGGAAGGTGGATTCCTGACCACTGGACCACCAGGGAATTCCCATGGACTTATTAAGTATTTTTATTATTCAAAATTTCCCTTTTATTTGTTTGTTAATTATACCTTCTTTTACAATTCTCTGTAGATTGTCACAGTTTAATAAAATTAGTACTTTTACTTCTTTTTGGACAATGAAAGGACTTTAGAATACTTTAACTCCTTTTACTTCTCTCCTGACTTATGTGCTATTTTTGTCATGTATTCTAATTATATACATTAACTCTGCAGTACATACTATTGTCTTAGACAGTTAATACTTACCCTTTTTTGTTGCTATTTATTCTTCTCTGCATCTCCAAGTTTACATCTGGGATCATTTTTCTCTACCTGAAAAATAGCCTTTAGTATTTCCTTTAGCGTAGACCTACTGCTGACACATTCATGTTTTTCTGAAAATGCATGTATTTCACCTTTATTTTGAGGGCTTTTTATTTTTTTGTTTTTAAAGATTTATTTATTTATTTATTTGGCTGCACCAGGTCTCAGCTGTGGCACGTGGGATCTTTAGTTGTGGCATGCAGGCTCTTAGTTGTGGCATCTAGTTCCCTGACCGGGAATCGAACCCAGGCTCCCTGCATTGGGAGCTTGGAGTCCCAACTGCTGGACCACTAGGGAAGTCCCCGAGGGCTTTTTGAATTGATCTTAAGTCTTCAGTTGAATGAGTTTTGACAATTGTATTCACCAATGTAAACACAGCCTGAAACAAGATAGAGAACATTTCCATTACCCCTGTTCCTTTCCCAGTCATCTTTCTACTCACCCTCAGTGCGAACAGTTTCTGATTTCTAACACCATAGATTCGTTTTGTGTGCTTTTGGACTTCATGAAATTTGAATCATATAAATAGAATATAGTATGTATACTTTAGTGTAATGTTTTGAGATTCATCCGTGGTTTGCATTTATCAGTTATTCGTTACTTTTTTGTCAATGTAGTATTCCATTATATGAATATAAAATATTTTCTTTATACATTCTCCAATTGATGCACATTTGAGTTGTTTTACTTATTATGATTAAGGATGCTATGTACCTTTTTGGGGGACTGCGTCCTGTGGCTTGCGGGATCTCAGTTCCCCGATCAGGGATTGAACCCAGGTCATAGCAGTGAAAGCGCCAAGTCCTAACCACTAGACCACCAGGGAACTCCCAACTATGTACTTTCAAGTACAAGCCTTTTTGTGGATATATGACTTCCTTTTTCTTGGGGAAATACTTAGAAGTGGAATTGCTGGGTCATAGCATAGATGCATGTTTAAATTTATAAGAAACTATCGTACCAAACAGTTGTCTAAAATGAGAAAACTGTTTACGCTCCCACCAGCAGTGGTGGAGTGTTGCAGTTGCTCCACATCGTTATAAACATTTGATAGAATCAGTCTTTTTCATTTTATCTACTTTAGTATATGTGTAGTAGTAACTCACTGAGGTTTTAATTTGCATTTCCCTGGTAAGTAATGATGTTTTTCATCTTTTCACATGCTTATTAGCCATCCTTATGTCTTTTTTGTTAAGTGTTTGTTCAAATGTTTTGTACAATTTCAACTGGAATGTTTGCTTTTTTATTGCTAATTTTTAGAGGTTCTTGATATACATATTCTAAACACAAGTCTTTTGTCACACCTATGCATTGCAAATATTATCTCCCAATGTGTGGTATGGCTATTTGTTTTCTTAATATCTTCTTCTTCTTTCTTTTTTAAATTAATTTATTTATTTTGCCTGTGCCGGGTCTTAGTTGTGGCACTCAGGATCTTCTTCATAGAGGCATGCAGGATCCTCCAGCTGCGGCATGTGGATCTTCTAGTTGCGGCATGCAGGTTTCCTACTTGTGGTATGCCGACTCTTAGTTGTGGCATGCACGTGGGATCTAGTTCCCTGACAGGGGATTGAACCCAGGCCCCCCACATCGGGAGTGCAGAGTCCTACCCACTGGACCACCAGGGAAGTCCCAATGATATCTTCTTTTTAAGGTGTGGTTTACATAAAATAAAATGCACAGGTCCTAACTGTTTAGCGTCAAGAGTTGTGACAAAAATACTCACATAACCACCACCTAAAGCAAAATACAGAACAACTATATCACACCTTATTCTTTTTGCAGTCAATGCCTCCTACCAGAGGCAACCACTATATGACTTCTGTTAACACAGATTAGTTTTATTTGTATTCTAATTTTATGAAAATGAAATATAATATATAGGTAAACAAATCGTATAGTATGTATTCCTTTGTACCTGGCCTCTTTCATTTGACAATGTTTTTGAGATTCATCAGTGTTATACATGTATTTTTAATTCATTCCCTTTCTGTATAGCCTTATTGAGATATAGCTAACATCCCTTAAAATCCATCCATTCTGAGTAGTTCAGTCCTTTTAAATTGCTGAGTAGTTGTCTGTTGTATGAATATGCCACAATTTCTTTATCCATTCTCCAGTTGATACAATTTGAGCTGTTGACAGATTTTAATATTTCTATGAACACTTTTGTACAAATGTTTTTTGGACAAATGTTTTCATTTTTTTCAGGTAAATACCTGTGAATGCTGGTAGTTCATAGAGGGTAGTTCATATAAGGAAAACCTGCAAAACAGTTGTTCAAAGCAATGATTGAGGGTTTCAGTTGTTACATGTTCTCACCAATGACGGGTTTGTCATCTCTTATTTTAGCTGTTCTAAGGGGTGTAGAGTAGTATTTCATTGTGGTTTTGATTTTCATTTCCCTGATGAGTAATGACTGAGCATCTTTTCATGTGCTTTTTGGCCACTTATATATCTTCTTTGGTTGCCTGTTCAAGACTCCTGTTTACTTTTTTTTTTTTTTTATTTTTGGCTGCATTGCGTCTTCGTTGCTGCGCGCGGGCTTTCTCTAGTTGTGGCGAGCAGGGACTATTCTTCGTTGCAGTGCACGGGCTTCTCATTGTGGTGGCTTCTCTTGTTGCAGAGCTCGGGCTCTAGGCACGTGGGCTTCCGTAGTTGCAGCACGTGGGCTCAGTAGTTGTGGCACGCTGGCTCTAGAACGCAGCTTAGTAGTTGTGGCGCATGGACTTAGTTACTCTGCGGCATGTGGGATCTTCCTGGACCAGGGATCGAACCCATGTCCCCTGCATTGGCAGGCGGATTCTTAACCACCGTGCCACCAGGGAATTCCCTTAATGGTGTCTTTTGATGAGCAGAAATATTTAAATTTGATAAAGTCCAGCTTATCAATATTTTCTTTTATGGCTAGTGTTTTCTATGATGTAAGAAATTTTTGCCTACCCCAAGGTTGCAAAGATATTCTTCTATGTATTTTTCTAGAAGTTTTAGAATAGTAATGTTTGATTGATTTAGATCTAGTGTCAAATTAATTTTTGCATATGGCATGGAATAAAGGTTGAGGCTCATTGTTTCCCCCAATCAGATATTGTTATTCTATCACCACTGATTTGACACCAGGAGTGTGTGTGTGTGTGTGTGTGTGTGTGTGTGTGTGTGTGTGTCTTTTGGGGGTGGGACCCAAAGTTGAATACAAATAGTAACAAAGGAACCTAATTATATTACAAATGAATAAAATAACCACACTGGAGAGGGAAGAGAAGGAAAGAACTAACCTAAATAACTTTAGAAAAGAGTATCTTGACTATATACTATAAGGCCCCAAACAAAAAGAACAGTACACAAATATTGTACTCTAGTTAATAAATTTGTGTTTCACAGGAGCATGTGTTAGTAATTCTGACACTTAATTATATGTATATTCTAGGGTTGAGCAAATATATAATTTTTATTAGATTTAGGTATATATATGTGCATATGTGTATACAATTATATATATCCTAGTTCTGTCTGCTGAGACACTCCAGTAGCAGTGAACACACCTAGTGCCCAGATCTTGACTTCTAAATACTGTTCTTCAATAAAAGATAACAGAGCTCCTTGGAGAAATGGCTGATTCTGGGGCTGGTGCAGGGAAAGTGGATGATGAGCCTGAAACATCTTGTTGTGAAAGTAAGGAAGTCCTTTAAAAAATGTTGAAAGACACAGATAGCAACTAGAAGGAGCTCCTAATGCTCAAATCTGAGACAATAGGAGCAACAAAACAAATAATGATGGTAATGCAGTATAATGCATAAATAAAAATGAGTATCTATGACTCAAACATATAAATGAATAATTGAAAAAATAAGTAAATGTGGAAGACACAGCTCTTTCTTGCAGTAGAACTCCATTTAATAAATGTAGAAGGAATGATGGAAAAAGAAACTCATCGTTTGCCATCACACTAATAATTGGTGCAGGCAAGCATCATTGAAGGATGCTAAAACTAAACAGGATATTTGCATAGTGTCTCCCCACAGATACTTATTTATTACAAAAGGAAAAGAGTAATTTTACAGAGGAGAAATCTTAGTAAATTGGTCAAAGTGAACATTTTCAGTAATGGAAGAAAAAATTGATATAATTTACCACCTGACAGGATACAATGAGAACAAAGTTATTTCTCTGGTAGTCCGGCCAAAAATACATGACCTGAATGTAAACATGAGGAAATATCAGGAAAACAAAATCTGGGGCACTATACAAAACAACTGGCCTGCAATATTCAAAAGAGTCAAGGCCCTGGAAGTCAAGGAGAGATGGAAGAACTTTTCCATGTTGAAAGAGAAGGAGAGAGGTGAAAACTAAGTAAAACATGTGATCCTGTACTAGAGTGTTTTGCTATTAAAGACATACTGGGACAGACTTCCCTGGTGGTGCAGTGGTTAAGAATCTGCCTGCCAATGCAAGGGACACGGGTTCGATCCCTGGTCCGGGAAGATCCCACATGCTGCAGAGCAACTAAGCCTGTGTGCCACAACTACTGAGCCTGCGCTCTAGAGCCCGTGAGCCACAACTACTGAGCCCACGTGCAACAACTACTGAAGCCAGCATGCCTAGAGCCCACACTCCACAACAAGAGAAGCCACTGCAATGAGAAGCCCGCGCACCGCAACAAAGAGTAGCCCCCACTCGCCACAACTAGAGAAAGCCTGTGCACAGCAACAAAGACCCAACACAGCCAAAAATAAATAAATAAATTTTTTTAAAAAATCAAGATTAAAAACAAATGAAGATTTAAAAACAAATCAATAGAGGTTGGTGATACCAAGTGTTGGTGAAGATATAGAGGAACTGGAACTCTCACACACTGATGGCAGAACTACAAAATAGTACAACAACTTTGAAAAATGTTTATCAGTTTTTTTAAAAAATTACCATGAAATCCAGCCATTTCACTCTTAGGTATTTACCCTAAGGTAAATGGAAAAAAAGTGTCCACTATAAAGATTTGTACACAAATGTTCATGTGAGCTTTATTTTTAATGGCCCAAACTGGGAAAAATCCAAATGTCCATCAGCAGGTGAATAGATAAACAAATTATGGCATATTTACACAATGGAATACTACTCGGCAACAAAAATGAATAAAATATTGATACATGATACATCATGACTGAATCTCAAAATAATTATGATAAATGACAAAATGAGTATAATCTATATAATTCTATTTATACAAAATTCTAGAAAGTGCAAACTAATGTACAGTGACCAAAAGCAAATCAATGATTGCATAGGGATGACAAAGGTATGAAAGGGTTAAAGGAAGGTGCAATGGAAAACCTTTGGGGACAATGTATTTCTATATATTAGCAACAAACAACTGAAAAGTGAAAGAAAGAAAGCAGTATCATATACAATAACATCACAAAAATACCTAAGAACGTTACTGTAATGCAAGACCTCTTCCCTGAAAACTATAAAACATTTCTGATAAAAATTAAAGATTTGAATAAATGGAAAGAGAAACACATGCATAGATTTGAATTTTCAATATTGTTGTTATCTATTCTGCCCAAATAGATGTATACATTCAATGCAAACCCTATAAAATCTCAGCGATCTTTTTCAAAGAAATTGACAAATCAATTGTAAAATTCATATGGAAATGCAAATGACCTAGATTATACAACATACTATTTTAAAAGGACAAAGTTGGAGGACTTAACATTAGCTGATAAAGCTATCAAGACAGTGTGGTATTGGCTTAAAGATAACATGAACAAATAGAATAGAACAGACAGTTCAGAAATACACCCACAGCATATATGGTCAATTGATTATCAAGCAAGGTGCCATGTAAATTTATTGGGGAAAGAAAATCTTTTTGCAAATGATCCTGGAATGATTAGATACCCTTATGAAGAAAAAAGGTAAACCTCAACTCCTACCTCACTCCATGAACAAAAATTGATGTGAGATGTAACGTAGATCCTCAAACAAATGCTCGAACCATGAAGCATCTAGAAGAAAGCATAGGACAATATTTTCATAATCTTAGACTTGGTAAGGATTTCATAGAAAGAACAGATTAAATTGCTAGCCATAAAAAAAAAAAAGACATACTGGGCCAATTGGAGGAACTTGAATGAGGTCTGTGGATTACATGGTAGTAATATATTAATGTTAATTTCCTGCTTTTGATTATTGTATTGAGGTTGAGTAAGAAAATAACATTTGGCAAAAACTATTTGTCAACACCGAGTGTTGGTGAGGATGTGGAGCAATGGGTTCTTTTATATGCTGCCAGTGGGCATGTACATTGGGACAACCACTTTGGAAAATCTGGTATTACCTGCTAAAGTTGTAGATGGGCACACACTATGTCCAACTGTTCCTCTCCTTAGTGTTTACCCTAGAGAAAATCTTGCACATGGACTTCGGGAGATAAGTAGTATAAGAATGTTTCTAGCAGTGTTGTTTGTTATAGCAAAAACTGGAAGCAAATCAGAAGTCCTTCAACAACAGAATGGATAAACAGTGATATATTTAATACACACACACACACACACACAGTTTTTACTTTTTAAAAAAAATATATTTATTTATTTATTTAGCTTGAGCCAGGTCTTAGTTGCGGCATGCGGGATCTTCATTGCAGCATGCAAGCTCTTAGTTGTGGCATACCTGTGGGATCTATTTCCCTGACCAGGGATCGAACCTGGGCCCCCTGCATTGGGAGCACAGAGTCTCAGCCACTGGACCACCAGGCAAGTCTCCCACACACAGTTTTTAAATGAATGAACTACAACTCCATGCATCAACATCAGTAAATCTCACCAACATCTTATTAATTTTTTTTTTTAAACATTGATTGCAACGTGATTTTTTTTTTTTTTGGCTGCATTGGGTCTTCGTGGCTACGTGTGGGCTTTCTCTAGTTGCGGCAAGCGGGGCTACTCTTCGTTGAGGTGCGCAGGCTTCTCATTGTGGTGGCTTCTCTTATTGAAGAGCATGGGCTCTAGGCGCGTGGGCTTCAGTAGTTGTGGTGCTCGGGCTTCGCTGCTCTGCGGCATGTGGGATCTTCTTGGACCAGGGATCGAACCCGTGTCCCCTGCACTGGCAGGTGGATTCTTAATTACTGTGCCACCAGGGAAGTCCCTCACCAACATCCTTCATCAAAAAAGCAAGTCACAGTATGATTTCACATGTGTAAGTTAAAAACATGCAAAACTATATCTTGAAATATACAATATAAGATTAAATTATAAAGAAAGACAGGAATAACAAACACAAAGTTCAGTATAGCAGCTCTGTCTGCTGGGAATGTGATCAGAGAGCGTACCTGGAGCTTCAGTGGCACTAGTAATGTTGAGTTTCTTAAGTTAATTGGATTCAAGGGAGTCTATTTTATTACTATCCTTTAAATATGCTAATTATATTTTTACCAGTATTACATTTTCATAATAAAAATATTTTAACCAAAAAAGCAATTCTTACAAGTTGAGAGTGGGGTGGAAATGGATATTATTCTTGAAAGTCAGTAGAAGTGCAGGACTCTTCCAGAACATCCCTACAGATGATTATCCACTTTCTGTTTCATTTTTTATTTTTAATTTGTATGTATATTTTTATTGTGAAACATTTTAGAAATATTAAAATGTTTAGAAGGAAATCCCTGGCGGCCCAGTGGTTAAGACTTTGCGCTTCCATTGCAGGGGGCACAGGTTCAATCCCTGGTTGGGGAACTACGATCCCGCAAGTGGCACAGCCAAAAAAAAAAAGAGAGAGAGAGAGAATAACATAATAATCACTTATATGCCCATGACCTCATGTAAAAGTTTACAAAAATAGTTGAAGCCCCTGTGTAACTTTCCCAATTAGATTCCCCTTCCTGCATCCCCAGTAACCACGGTTCTGAAATTTATATCTGGCGTGTCCATTCTTGTCTTCCTAACTCTATGCATGTACCCTTAAAGTTTGTATTGTACTGTTTGGCATGTTTGGCATTTTACATAAAAGGTATCATTCAGTACATATCCTCCTGCAACTTATTTTTCCCCAGTTTTTTTATTTTTTAAATCTTTGTCCATGTTGATATGGCAGGATTCTTTACATCCAGTTTTAATTTATGTTTCCAATGCTCCAAAATTAAAAGAAAAAAACTTTTTGTTAGGGGAAATTTCAAATATATATGAGTAGATGGAGTATCATTTTGATACATGCATAATGATCCCCCATGTACTCATCACCCAGATTTAACAATTATCAACTCATGGCCAATTCTGTTTCCTCTATTCCCCCACTTATTTCCTCCCCTCTTGTATTAATTTGGAGCAAATCCTAGACATCAGTATAATTCTTTCCTAAATATTTCAATGTGTATATCTAAAAGCTAAGTCCTCTTTTTATAAAGACATAATTACGTCTTTACAACAGTTATTAAGGTTTTTTTTAATATATAAATTTATTTTATTTTTGGCTGTGTTGGGTCTTCATTGCTGCATGGGCTTTCTCTAGTTGTGGCGAGCGGGAGCTACTCTTCGTTGTGGTGCGCGGGCTTCTCGTTGTAGTGGCTTCTCTTGTTGCGGAGCACGGGCTCTAGGCGCACGGGCTTCAGTAGTGGTGGCTCGTGAGCTCTAAAGTGCAGGCTCAGTAGTTGTGGCTCACGGGCCTAGTTGCTCCGCGGCATGTGGGATCTTCCCAGACCAGGGCTTGAATCCGTGTCCCCTGCACTGGCAGGCGGACTGTTAACCACTGCGCCACCAGGGAAGCCCCATTAAGTTTCTTAATGTTATCAATATCCAATCAGTGTTCACATTCCGTATTTCTCCTGTTTTTACATTTTGTTTGAATCAGGCCTCTCTTTTAATTTTTTTTTTTAAATGAAAGCTTCTTTCTTTCTTTATTCATTTTTGACTGTGTTGGGTCTTCGTTTCTGTGCGTGGGCTTTCTCTAGTTGTGGCAAGCGGGGGCCACTCTTCATCGCGGTGCGCGGGCCTCTCAGTATCGCGGCCTCTTGTTGCGGAGCACAGGCTCCAGACGCGCAGGCTCAGTAGTTGTGGCTCACGGGCTTAGTTGCTCCGCGGCATGTGGGATCTTCCCAGACCAGGGCTCGAACCCGTGTCCCCTGCATTGGCAGGCAGATTCTCAACCACTGCGCCACCAGGGAAGCCCTCTTTTAATTTTTTTAACTGCTGATGGGCTACCCTGTGCAAGGGTAGCCCATCTTGAGTGAAGTTCTATTGAAAATGTGTGGGGCTGAAGATCTCACTCTGAGTGAAGGGCAGCTCACTCACTCCACTGATGGGCTCAGAATCTAGACTTCGTCAGGTGGCTTGTGGAAACCAGCAGCCATTTCCACAGATGCCTGGTTTGTTCATCACTGATAATCATTTAACTCTGTGATAATGTTGTTTTTTGTCCCTTTTATAGACCTGTGTAAAGAACTCCTGTAACATATCTCTCTTCTTAGCACCCTATTAGATGGTTATGCAGTTACTCAATATTTACCATATCAAGGAAAGATATAAATAATACTTTTCTGTTTACTAATAATCCATGCTAAACAAATACTTCCATCCTCCTGCCATCCTTGTTCTTCCTTGAAACTGAAGGAAGGGTGTGGGATGAGATGAAAGAGTGAGGTGATGGCCAAATGAGATAATGTACCTGGAAGTAGATTGTAACCCATCAGGTGCTATCTGTACACAGGTTGTTTTATTTTATTTTTTTAATTAATTAATTAATTTATTTATTTATGGCTGTGTTGGGTCTTCGTTTCTGTGCGAGGGCTTTCTCTAGTTGTGGCAAGCGGGGGCCACTCTTCATCGCGGTGCGCGGGCCTCTCACTATCGCGGCCTCTCTTGTTGCGGAGCACAGGCTCCAGACGCGCAGGCTCAGTAATTGTGGCTCACGGGCCCAGCTGCTCTGCGGCACGTGGGATCCTCCCAGACCAGGGCTCGAACCCATGTCCCCTGCATTAGCAGGCAGATTCTCAACCACTGCGCCACCGGGGAAGCCCACACAGGTTGTTTTAACAGAACAAGCAGCCTCCTCTCTCAAACATTTTACTTTCATACTCACTGCAATCCCAGCTTCTCCTTAGTTCACCTGTCTTATATTCAGGCTCTCATCCATCATTTGGGCTACTGCAGTCTAGTATCCTCTGCCAGGTCCATGGTGCAGTCTTGAAAGTGCTGCTCTCATTGTTGGCATAGTGGTGCTTATGTGACAGTTTGAATATTTTACTCTTTTTTGGGTAAAAATGAAAATTATTTGCAGTGGAAAAATGAGATTGCTGATGCTAGTGATTAGAAGCCTCACTCCTCACACACACACAAAAAAGAAGCCTCACTCTTATGAATGTGATCGCATTAAGACAAAGATGAGCTCCTTAGGGGTGCTAAGAGGGTGCTAATTAATCTTAAGCCTCATCTGGACTCTTACATGCCAGATGTCACATGTCAGATGGCATACTCAGTTGTGAAGGAAAGGAAAAAAAGAAAGAATATCTATAAGTGCTGGAAATATATTGTTGGACACTGTGATTAAAATGTGAGACGTAATTAGGGGTTTTATAATGTTTTTAGCTTTCTGGGAATGAACTGTCCTTAAAACATTTAAACAAAATGTATGTTTGACCATACACCTGACTTTTGAATATGTTTTCAGAAACACGAAACTGCCTGTAGTTGAATAGGCTTCCTTTCCCACAGTTACCCACAGAGCTAGAACTCTGGAGATAGAGGGAGAAAACCAGCCTAGCTCTGCTACTGGTCATAGGACTCAGGCAGTCTAGGAAAAGGGGGTGGTGAGCTCCGCCTGGGACAAGAAGCCACTCCTCTTTTGCTGGCAGGCCAGAGCAATTATTTCATGAGACGCCGTCTTGATGACATGTGCCCAGTTTACATGCCCCCAATATGCTGTCCAGCTGCATTGTTTCCTGCTGTAGTAGGCGCTGTAAGAGTCATCTTCTGGTATTTGGGTGAGGCAGGGACCTGAGCGAGTCTCACTTCAAGTCATGTTGACACTGAGAACCTGGCACTGACATAAAGCATCATTTAGTACAAGCAGAGGACTCTTTCTGCAGCTAAAACTCAGTGGGAGTCACTGACCTCATGGACTTGACAATCTATAGGGATAGAGGATGCAGCACGGATATGCAGCCTTCACCATCTGTTCTGCTCTCGAATTACAAACACACCACGAATACACATCACAACTGCATCATCAGGAAAAGGAGGCTAAATGTGCTTCTAGCCCTGTACCGTATTTTAGGTCCAACGCTTTGTGCATTTATTTTGGAAAAAGCTTTGGGGACAGAGGAAGTCATAGTTTGATCATATCGTTTGAATCTGACAACATCACTGATACAACTTTTCCCTTGATAGTCCCCTAAATTCAGCTATGTTCAATTGTATTTCACTGTATTTGCTCTCAAAAGGTAAATTCTGCTTGGTAGTAGGGGAAATGGTCATGGTCCTTGGGTTAAAATCCAGCTCATACTTTGAGATTATTCTGTACAAGAGGACCTCAGGGAAACAGAGTATCACAGTAATGATAATGAGCCACAGCTTTATTCAACAATCATTGTATTTGAGTGAATTGTATTGAGTTGCCAATGTCTGTTTACTAACTAGATTGTGAACACTTGTATGGCAAAGAACCAAGTTTTCTTCATCTTTTCTTCCCTATGGCACTTAGTACATGGCAGGGATTCAGTAAAGTAAAGCAGAGAAGATATGTATCTAAATAATAATAATTATGTAAGGCAGAAAGTAGTGCAGAGAAAGAGGTATGAATGATCTATGGGATCCTAGAAGGAGAGATGAGACTGGGGGAACTAAAAATGCTTCAAGGGGTAGTGTTTTTTGACAGATAGATGGACCTTAACAGACTGAAATAAGGGCTATCATATATTGGATGTTTATTATGTGCTGGGCACTGTGCTAAGCATTTTGCTTGCGTAATCCAACAGAATCCTCCAAGCAACTCTATGAGAAAAGCACTATCATTATCCCCATTTTAGAGCTGAAGAAATTGTGGCTCAGGCAGATTAAGTGATTTTATCAAAGCCACACAGCTGGAAGGTGACAGAGTCAGGATTGGATCTAGTCTGACATGATGGGTATGCTCTTAAACACTGGGCTATACTGTTCTTTTTTTATTTAATTAAAAAATTTTTTTTAATTTATTTATTTTTGGCTGCGACTGTTCCTTTTTCTAGGAAGTAAAATAAGTCGTTTAGGGTTTGGAAAAACATGGACCATGTTCTAAAAATATTTACTAGTTGATGTGGCTGGAGAATAGAATATGTGGAGATTGGAGAACAGTGGGAGATAAGGTTGTTCCAATAAGTCAGGGACACATCTCAGAGAACTTGGAATGCTATCCTAAGGAATCAGGGATTTTTGGAAGGTGATGGAAGCATTAAATGCCTATTATTGAAGTGGCACGATTAGATATGTGCTTTAGGAAGACAACTCAATGTGAAGGGGCAGAATGAGAAGCAGAAAAACCAGTCAGGTGGCTCTTGCAGTAGTGGTGCAGGAGTGAAAAGGCATGCAGAGCCCCAAGAATATGTGATTTCCTCTTGCAAGCCTAGTTGAGATTGTTTCATTTTAAGAAAAACAAAAACATGTTTAAAAATCTAGACTCAAAAAGAACATAGGGACTTCCCTGGTGGCACAGCAGTTAGGACTTGCGCTCCCAATGCAGGGGGCCGGGGTTTGATCCCTGGTCAGGCAACTAGATCCCACATGCATGCCGCAACCAAGAGTTCACCTGCCACAACTAAGGAGCCCATGTGCCACAACTAAAGGAGCCCATGAGCCACAACTAAGGAGCATGCCTGCTGTAACTAAGACCCAGCACAACCAAATAAATAAATAAATAAAAATAAATAAATATTAAAAAATAATAATAATAATTTAAAAAGCCCTTTAAAAAAAGAACATAATTTAGGAAATAATTTTTAGCTTTACAAAATGTGTTCCCTTTGAGATCTTTTAAAATAGGATTTGGTTTACAGAATTTTTTGCATATCTTGGGGAACTATGTAAACCAACCTGTATTTTTTTTTGAATTTTATTTATTTTTTATACAGCAGGTTCTTATTAGTTATCTATTTTATACATATTAGTGTATACATGTCATCCCAATCTCCCAATTCATCACACCACCACCACCGCCCCCTGCCAGTTTCCCCACTTGGTGTCCATACGTTTGTTCTCTACATCTGTGTCTCTATTTCTGCCCTGCAAACCGGTTCAGCTGTACCATTTTTCTAGATTCCACATATATGCGTTGATATATGACATTTTTTAAAATTCATTTTTTATACAGCAGGTCCTTTTTAGTTATCCGTTTTATACATATTAATATACTGTATTTGTTTTTCTCTTTCTGACTTACTTCACTCTGTATAACAGTCTCTAGATCCATCCACGTCTCTACAAATGACCCAGTTTCATTCCCTTTTATGGCTCAGTAATATTCCATTATTTATATGTACCACATCTTCTTTATCCATTCGTCTGTTGATGGGTATTTAGGTTGCTTCCATGACCTGGCTATTGTAATTAGTGCTGCAGTGAACTCTGGGGTGCATGTGTCTTTTTGAATTATGGTTTTCTCTGGGTATATGCCCAGTAGTGGGATTGCTGGGTCATATGGTAATTCTATTTTTAGTTTTTTAAGGAACCTCCATACTGATCTCCATAGTAGTGGTATCAATTTACATTCCCACCAACAGTGCAAGAGGGTTCCCTTTTCTCCACACCCTCTCCAGCATTTCTTATTTGTAGATTTTCTGATGATGCCCATTCTAACTGGTGTGAGGTGATACCTCATTGTAGTTTTGATTTGCATTTCTCTAATAATTAGTGATGTTGAGCAGCTTTTCATGTGCTTCTTGGCCATCTGTATGTCTTCTTTGGAGAAATGTCTATTTAGGTCTTCTGCCCATTTTTTGATTGGGTTGTTTGTTTTTTTTAGTATTGAGCTGCATGAGCTGTTTATATATTTTGGAGATTAATCCTTTGTCTGTTGATTCATTTGCAAATATTTTCTCCCATTCTGAGGGTTGTCTTTTCATCTTGTTTGTAGTTTCCTTTGCTTTGCAAAAGCTTTTAAGTTTCATTAGGTCCCATTTGTTTATTTTTGTTTTTATTTCCGTTACTCTAACAGGTGGATCAAAAAAGATCTTGCTGTGATTTATGTCAGAGTGTTCTTCCTGTTTTCTTCTAAGAGTTTTATAGTGTCCGGTCTTACATTTAGGTCTTTAATCCATTTTGAGTTTATTTTTGGGTATGGTGTTAGGGAGAGTTCTAATATCATTCTTTCACATGTAGATGTCCAGTTTTCCCAGAACCATTTATTGAAGACACCGTCTTTTCTCCATTGTATATCCTTGCCTCCTATGTCATAGATTAGTTGACCATAGGTGCGTGGGTTTATCTCTGGGCTTTCTATCCTATTCCATTGATCTATATTTCTGTTTTTGTGCCAGTACCATATTGTCTTGATTCCTGTAGCTTTGTAGTATAGTCTGAAGTCAGGGAGTCTGATTCCTCCAGCTCCATTTTTTTCCCTCAAGACTGCTTTGGCTATCCAGAGTCTTTTGTGTCTGCTTACAAATTTTAAGATTTTTTGTTCCAGTTCTGTTAAAAAATGTCACTGGTAATTTGATAGGGATTGCACTGAATCTATAGATTGCTTTGGGTAGTATAGTCATTTTCACAATGTTGATTCTTCCAATGCAAGAATATGGTATATCTCTCCATCTGTTTGTGTCATCTTTGACTTCTTTCATCAGTGTCTTATAGTTTTCTGAGTACAGGTCTTTTACCTCCTTAGGTAGGTTTATTCCCAGGTATTTTATTCTTTTTGTTGCAATGATGGATGGGATTGTTTCCTTAATTTATCTTTCTGACCTTTCGTTGTTAGTGTATAGGAATGCAAGAGATTTCTGTGCATTAATTTTGTATTCTGCAACTTTACCAAATTCACTGATCAGCTCTAGTAGTTTTCTGGTGGCATCTTTAGGATTCTCTATGTATCGTATCATGTCATCTGCAAACAGTGACAGCTTTACTTCTTCTTTTCCAATTTGTATTCCTTCTATTTCTTTTTCTTCTCTGATTGCCATGGCTGGGACTTGCAAAACTATGTTGAGTGAGAGTGGTGAGAGTGGACATCCTTGTCTTGTTCCTGATCTTAGAGGAAATGCTTTCAGTTTTTCACCATTGAGAATGATGTTTGCTGTGGGTTTGTCATACATGGCCTTTATTATGTTGAGGTAGGTTCCCTCTATGCCCACTTTCTAGAGACTTTTTATCATAAATGGGTGTTGAATTTTGTCAAAAGCTTTTTCTGCATCTATTGAGATGATCATATGGTTTTTATTCTTCAGTTTGTTAATATGGTGTATCACATTGATTGATTTGCGTATATTGAAGAATCCTTGCATCCCTGGGAGAAATCCCACTTGATCATGGTGTATGATCCTTTTAATGTATTGTTGGATTCTCTTTGATAGTATTTTGTTGAGGATTTTTGCATCTATATTCATCAGTGATATTGGTCTGTAACTTTCTTTTTTTGTAGTATCTTTTTCTGGTTTTGGTATTAGGGTGATGCTGGCCTCATAATTGAGTTTGGGAGTGTTCCTTCCTCTGCAATTTTTTGGAAGAGTTTGAGAAGGATGGGTGTTAGCTCTTCTCTAAATGTTTGATAGAATTCACCTGTGAAGCCATCTGGTCCTGGACTTTTGTTTGTTGGAAGATTTTTAATCACAGTTTCAATTTCATTACTTGTGATTGGTCTGTTCATACTTTCTATTTCTTCCTGGTTCAGTCTTGGAAGGTTGTACCTTTCTAAGAATTTGTCCATTTCTTCCAGGTTGTCCATTTTATTGGCATAGAGTTGCTTGTAGTAGTCTCTTAGGATGCTTTGTATTTCTGCGGTGTCTGTTGTAACTTCTCCTTTTTCACTTATAATTTTATTGATTTGAGTCCTCTCCCTCTTTTTCTTGATGATTCTGGCTAAATGTTTATCAATTTTGTTTATCTTCTCAAAAACCAGCTTTTAGTTTTATTGATCTTTGCTATTGTTTTCTTTGTTTCTATTTCATTTATTTCTGCTCTGATCTTTATGATTTCTTTCCTTCTACTAACTTTGGGTTTTGTTTGTTCTTCTTTCTCTAGTTCCTTTAGGTGTAAGGTTAGATTGATTATTTGAGATTTTTCTTGTTTCTTTCTTTTTTTTAACATCTTTATTGGAGTATAATTGCTTTACAATGGTGTGTTAGTTTCTGCTTTATAACAAAGTGAATCAGCTTTACATATATCCCCATATCTCCTCCCTCTTGCGTCTCCCTCCCATCCTCCCTATCCCACCCCTCTAGGTGGTCTCAAGGCACCGGGTTGATTTCCCTATGCTGTGTGGCTGCTTCCCACTAGCTATCTATATTACATTTGGTAGTGTATATATGTCCATGGCACTCTCTCACTTCGTCCCATCTTACCCTTCCCCCTCCCTGTGTACTCAAGCCCATTCTCTACGTCTGTGTCTTTATTCCTGTCCTGCCCCTTGGTTCTTCAGAATCTTTTTTTTTTTTTTTTAGATTCCGTACATATATATTTTAGCATACAGTATTTGTTTTTCTCTTTCTGACTTACTTCACTCTATGACAGACTCTAGGTCCATCCACCTCACTACAAATAACTCAATTTCGTTTCTTTTTATGGCTGAGCAATATTCCATTGTATATGTGTGCCACATCTTCTTTATCCATTCTTCTGTCAATGGACACTTACGTTGCTTTCATGTCCTGGCTATTGTAAATAGAGCTGCAATGAACATTGTGGTACATGACTCTTTTTGAATTATGTTTTTCTCAGGGTATATGCCCAGTAGTGGGATTGCTGGGTTGTATGGTAGTTCTATTTTTAGTTTTTTAAGGAACTGCCATACTGTTCTCCATAGTGGCTGTATCAATTTACATTCCCACCAACAGTGCAAGAGGGTTCCCTTTTCTCCACACCCTCTCCAGCATTTCTTGTTTGTAGATTTTTTTGATGATGGCCATTCTGACTGGTGTGAGGTGATACCTCATTGCAGTTTTGATTTGCATTTCTCTAATGATTAGTGATGTTGAGCATCCTTTCGTGTGTTTGTTGGCAATCTGTATATCTTCTTTGGAGAAATGTCTATTTAGGTCTTCTGCCCATTTTTGGATTGGGTGGTTTGTTTTTTTGATATTGAGCTGCATGAGCTGCTTGTAAATTTTGGAGATTAATCCTTTGTCAGTTGCTTCATTTGCAGATATTTTCTCCTGTTCTGAGGGTTGTCTTTTCGTCTTGTTTATGTTTTCCTTTGCTATGCAAAAGCTTTTAAGTTTCATTAGGTCCCATTTGTTTATTTTTGTTTTTATTTCCATTTCTCTAGGAGGTGGGTCAAAAAGGATCTTGCTGTGATTTATGTCATAGTATGTTCTGCCTATGTTTTCCTCTAAGAGTTTTATAGTGTCTGGCCTTATATTAAGGCCTTATATTTAATCCATTTTGAGTTTATTTTCATGTATGGTGTTAGGGAGTGTTCTAATTTCATTCTTTTACATGTCGCTGTCCAGTTTTCCCAGCACCATTTATTGAAGAGGCTGTCTTTTCTCCATTGTATGTTCTTGCCTCCTTTATCAAAAATAAGGTGACCATATATGCGTGGGTTTATCTCTGGTCTTTCTATCCTGTTCCATTGATCTATATTTCTCTTTTTGTGCCAGTACCATACTGTCTTGATTACTGTAGCTTTGTAATATAGTCTGAAGTCAGGGAGCCTGATTCCTCCAGCTCCATTTTTCTTTCTCAAGATTGCTTTGGCTATTTGGGGTCTTTTGTGTTTCCATACAAATTGTGAAATTTTTTGTTCTAGTTCTGTGAAAAATGCCAGTGGTAGTTTGATAGGGATTGCACTGAATCTATAGATTGCTTTGGGTAGTATAGTCATTTTCACAATATTGATTCTTCCAATCCAAGAACATGGTATATCTCTCCATCTGTTTGTATCATCTTTAATTTCTTTCATCAGTGTCTTATAGTTTTCTGCATACAGGTCTTTTGTCTCCTTAGGTAGTTTTATTCCTAGGTATTTTATTCTTTTTGTTGCAGTTGTAAATGGGAGTGTTTCCTTAATTTCTCTTTCAGATTTTTCATCATTATTGTATAGGAATGCAAGAGATTTCTGTGCATTAATTTTGCATCCTGCTACTTTACCAAATTGATTGAATAGCTCAAGTTGTCTTCTGGTCGAGTCTTTAGGATTCTCTATGTAAAGTATCATGTCATCTGCAAACAGTGACAGCTTTACTTCTTCTTTTCCAATTTGGATTCCTTTCATTTCTTTTTCTTCTCTGATTGCTGTGGCTAAAACTTCCAAAACTATGTTGAATAATAGTGGTGACAGTGGACAACCTTGTCTTGTTCCTGATCTTAGAGGAAATGGTTTCAGTTTTTCACCATTGAGAACGATGTTGGCTGTGGGTTTGTCATATATGGCCTTTATTATGTTGAGGTAAGTTCCCTCTATGCCTACTTTCTGGAGAGTTTTTATCATAAATGGGTGTTGAATTTTGTCAAAAGCTTTTTCTGCATCTGTTGAGATGATCATGTGGTTTTTCTCCTTCAGTTTGTTAATATGGTGTATCACATTGATTGATTTGCATATACTGAAAAATTCTTGCATTCCTGGGATAAACCCCACTTGATCATGGTGTATGATCCTTTTAATGTGCTGTTGGAGTCTGTTTGCTAGTATTTTGTTGAGGATTTTTGCATCCGTGTTCACCAGTGATATTGGCCTGTAGTGTTCTTTCTTTATGACATCTTTGGGTTTTGTATCAGGGTGATGTTGGCCTCGTAGAATGAGTTTGGGAGTGTTCCTTCCTCTGCTATATTTTGGAAGAGTTTGAGAAGGATAGGTGTTAGCTCTTCTCTAAATGTTTGACAGAATTCACCTATGAAGCCATCTGGTCCTGGGCTTTTGTTTGTTGGAAGATTTTTAATTACAGTCTGAATTTCAGTGTTTGTGATTGGTCTGTTTATATTTTCTATTTCTTCCTGGTTCAGTCTCTGAAGGTTGTGCTTTTCTAAGAATTTGTCCATTTCTTCCAGGTTGTCCATTTTATTGGCATATAGTTGCTTGTAGTAATCTCTCATGATCCTTTTTATTTCTGCAGTGTCAGTTGTTACTTCTCCTTTTTCATTTCTAATTCTGTTGATTTGAGTCTTCTCCCTGTTTTTCTGATGAGTCTGGCTAATGGTTTATCCATTTTGTTTATCTTCTCAAAGAGCCAACTTTTAGTTTTATTGATCTTTGTTATTGTTTCCTTCATTTCTTTTTCATTTGTTTCTGATCTGATCTTTCTGATTTCTTTCCTTCTGCCAACTTTGGGTTTTTTTTTGTATTTTCTCTAATTGCTTTAGGTGTGTTTAAGTTGTTTATTTGAGATGTTTCTTATTTCTTGAGGTAGGCTTGTATTGCTATAAACTTCCCTCTTAGAACTGCTTTTGCTGCATCCCATAGGTTTTGGATCATTGTATTTTCATTCTAATTTGTCTCTAGGTATTTTTTGATTTCCTCTTTGATTTCTTCAGTGATCTCTTGGTTATTTAGTAACGTATTGTTTAGCCTCCATGTGTTTGTTTTTTTTATGTTTTTTTCCCTGTAATTGATTTCTAATCTCATAGTGATGATTGTGGTCGGAAAAGATTCTTGATAGGATTTCAATTTTCTTAATATACTGAGCTTGATTTGTGACCAAGATGTGATCTATCCTGGAGAATGTTCCATGTGCACTTGAGGAGAAAGCATAATCTTCTGTTTTTGGATGCAATGTCCTATAAATATCAATTAAATCTATCTGGTCTATTATGTCATTTAAAGCTTGTGTTTCCTTATTAATTTTCTGTCTGGAGGATATATCCATTGGTGTAAGTGAGGTGTTAAAGTTCCCCACTATTAATTGTGTTACTGTCGATTTCCTCTTGTACAGCTGTTAGCAGTTGCCTTATGTATTGAGGTGCTCTTATGTTGGGTGCATATATATTTATAATTGTTATATCTTCTTCTTGGATTGATCCCTTGATCATCATGTAGTGTCCTTCCTTGTCTCTTGTAATGTTCTTTATTTTAAAGTCTATTTTATCTGATATGAGTATTGCTACTCCAGCTTTCTTTTGATTTCTATTAGCATGGAATATCTTTCTCCATCCCCTCACTTTCAGTCTGTATGTGTCCCTAGGTCTAAAGTGGGTCTCTTGTAGACAGCATATATATGGGTCTTGTTTTTGTATCCATTCAGCCAGTCTATGTCTTTTGGTTGGGGCATTTAATCCATTCACGTTTAAGGTAATTATCGATATGTATGTTCCTATGACCATTTTCTTAATTGTTTTGGGTTTGTTTTTGTAGGTCCTTTTCTTCTCTTGTGTTTCCCACTTAGAGAAGTTCCTTTAGCATTTGTTGTAGAGCTGGTTTGGTGGTGCTGAATTCTCTTAGCTTTTGCTTCTCTGCTAAAGCTTTTGATTTCTCCATCAAATCTAATGAGATCCTTGCCGGGTAGAGTAATCTTTATTATAGGTTCTTCCTTTACATCACTTAAGTATATTGTGCCACTCCCTTCTGGCTGTAGAGTTTCTGCTGAGAAATCAGCTGTTAATCCTTATGGGAGTTCCCTTGTATGTTATTTGTTGTTTTTCCCTTGCTTGCTTTTCAATAATTTTTCTTTGTCTTTAATTTTTGTCAGCTTTGATTACTATGTGTCTCGGTATGTTTCTCCTTGGGTTTATTCTGTATGGGACTCTCTGTCGCTTCCTTGACTTGGGTGGCTATTTCCTTTCCCATGTTAGGGAAGTTTTCGACTATAATCTCTTCAAATATTTTCTCTGGGTCCTTCTCTCTCTCTTCTCCTTCTGGGACCCCTATAATGCGAATGTTGTTGCGTTTAATGTTGTCCCAGAGGTCTCTTAGGCTGTCTTCATTTCTTTTCATTCTTTTTTCTTTAGTCTGTTCCACAGCAGTAAATTCCACCATTCTGTCTTCCAGGTCACTTATCCGTTCTTCTGCCTCAGTTATTCTGCTATTGATTCCTTCTAGTGTATTTTTCATTTCATTTATTGTATTGTTCATCTCTGTTTGTTTGTTCTTTAATTCTTCTAGGTGTTCTTTAATTCTTCTAGGTCTTTGTTAAACATTTCTTGCATCTTCTCGATCTTTGCCTCCATTCTTTTTCTGAGATCCTGGATCATCTTCACTATCATTATTCTGAATTCTTTTTCTGGAAGGTTGCCTATCTCCACTTCATTTAGTTGTTTTTTGGGGTTTTATCTTGTTCCTTCATCTGGTACATAGTCCTCTGCCTTTTCATTTTGTCTATCTTTCTGTGAATGTGTAAACCAACCTGTATTTATGTAACATTCTTTTTTTTTTGTTTGTTTTGTTTTGTTTGTTTTTTTATACTGCAGGTTCTTATTAGGCATCAATTTTATACACATCAGTGTATACATGTCAGTCCCAATCGCCCAATTCAGCACACCACCATCCCAACCTCACCGCAGTTTTCCCCCCTTGGTGTCCATATGTCCATTCTCTACATCTGTGTCTCAACTTCTGCCCTGCAAACTGGCTCATCTGTACCATTTTTCTAGGTTCCACATACATGCATTAATATACGATATTTGTTTTTCTCTTTCTGACTTACTTCACTCTGTATGACACTCTCTAGATCCATCCACGTCTCAACAAATGACTCAATTTCGTTCCTTTTTATGGCTGAGTAATATTCCATTGTATATATGTACCACAACTTCTTTATCCATTCGTCTGTTGATGGGCATTTAGGTTGCTTCCATGACCTGGCTATTGTAAATAGTGCTGCAATGAACATTCGGGTGCATGTGTCTTTTTGAATTACGGTTTTCTCTGGGTATATGCCCAGTAGTGGGATTGCTGGGTCATATGGTAATTCTATTTTTAGTTTTTTAAGGAACCTCCATATTGTTCTCCATAGTGGCTGTATCAATTTACATTCCCACCAACAGTGCAAGAGGGTTCCCTTTTCTCCACACCCTCTCCAGCATTTGTTGTTTGTAGATTTTCTGATGATGCCCATTCTAACAGGAGTGAGGTGATACCTCATTGTAGTTTTGATTTGCATTTCTCTAATAATTAGTGATGTTGAGCATCTTTTCATGTGCTTCGTGGCCGTCTGTATGTCTTCTTTGGAGAAATGTCTATTTAGGTCTTCTGCCCATTTTTGGATTGGGGTGTTTGTTTCTTTGATATTGAGCTGAATGAGCTGTTTATATATTTTGGAGATTAATCCTTTGTCTGTTGATTCATTTGCAAATATTTTCTCCCATTCTGAGGGTTGTCTTTTCATCTTGTTTATGGTTTCCTTTGCTGTGCAAAAGCTTTGAAGTTTCATTAGGTCCCACTTGTTTATTTTTGTTTTTATTTCCATTACTCTAGGAGGTGGATCAAAAAAGATCTTGCTGTGATTTATGTCAAAGAGTGTTCTTCCTATGTTTTCCTCTAAGAGTTTTATAGTGTCCAGTCTTATATTTAGGTCTCTAATCCATTTTGAGTTTATTTTTGTGTATGGTGTTAGGGAGTATTCTAATTTCATTCTTTTACATGTAGCTGTCCAGTTTTCCCAGCACCACTTATTGAAGAGACTGTCTTTTCTCCATTGTATATCTTTGCCTCCTTTGTCATAGATTAGTTGACCATAGGTGCGTGGGTTAATCTCTGGGCTTTCTATCTTGTTCCATTGATCTATGTTTCTGTTTTTGTGCCAGTACCATATTGTCTTGATTACTGTAGCTTTGTAGTATAGTCTGAAGTCAGGGAGTCTGATTCCTCCAGCTCCATTTTTTTGCCTCAAGACTGCTTTGGCTATTCGGGGTCTTTTGTGTCTCCATACAAATTTTAAGATGATTTGTTCTAGCTCCGTAAAAAATGCCATTGGTAATTTGATAGGGATTGCATTGAATCTGTAGATTGCTTTGGGTAGTATACTCATTTTCACAATGTTGATTCTTCCAATCCAAGAACATGGTATATCTCTCCATCTGTTGGTATCATCTTTAATTTCTTTCATCAGTGTCTTATAGTTTTCTGCATACAGGTCTTTTGTCTCCCTAGGTAGGTTTATTCCTAGGTATTTTATTCTTTTTGTTGCAATGGTAAATGGGAGTGTTTCCATAATTTCTCTTTCAGATTTTTCATCATTAGTGTATAGGAATGCAAGAGATTTCTGTGCATTAATTTTGTATCCTGCAACTTTACCATATTCATTAATTAGCTCTAGCAGTTTTCTGGTGGCGGTTTTAGGATTCTCTATGTATAGTATCATGTCATCTGCAAACAGTGACAGTTTTACTTCTTCTTTTCCAATTTGTATTCCTTTTATTTCTTTTTCTTCTCTGATTGCCATGGCTAGGACTTCCAGAACTATGTTGAATAATAGTGGTGAGAGTGGACATCCTTGTCTCGTTCCTGATCTTAGAGGAAATGCTTTCAGTTTTTCACCATTGAGAATGATGTTTGCTGTGGGTTTGTCATATATGGCCTTTATTATGTTGAGGTAGGTTCCCTCTATGCCCACTTTCTGGAGAGTTTTTATCATAAATGGGTGTTGAATTTTTGTCAAAGGCTTTTCTGCATCTATTGAGATGATCATATGGTTTTTATTCTTCAATTTGTTAATATGGTGTATCACATTGATTGATTTGCATATATTGAAGAATCCTTGCATCCCTGGGATAAATCCCACTTGATCGTGGTGTATGATCCTTTTAATGTATTGTTGGATTCTGTTTGCTAGTATTTTGTTGAGGATTTTTGCATCTATATTCATCAGTGATATTGGTCTGTAATTTTCTTTTTTTGTAGTGTCTTTGTCTGGTTTTGGTATCAGGGTGATGGTGGCCTCATAGAATGAGTTTGGGAGTGTTCCTTCCTCTGCAATTTTTTGGAAGAGTTTGAGAAGGATGGGTGTTAGCTCTTCTCTAAATGTTTGATAGAATTCACCTGTGAAGCCATCTGGTCCTGGACTTTTGTTTGTTGGAAGATTTTTAATCACAGTTTCAATTTCATTACTTGTGATTGGTCTGTTCATACTTTCTAGTTTCTTCCTGGTTCAGTCTTGGAAGGTTGTACCTTTCTAAGAATTTGTCCATTTCTTCCAGGTTGTCCATTTTATTGGCATAGAGTTGCTTGTAGTAGTCTCTTAGGATGCTTTGTATTTCTGCGGTGTCTGTTTTAACTTCTCCTTTTTCACTTCTAATTTTATTGATTTGAGTCCTCTCCCTCTTTTTCTTGATGATTCTGGCTAAATGTTTATCAATTTTGTTTATCTTCTCAAAAACCAGCTTTTAGTTTTATTGATCTTTGCTATTGTTTTCTTTGTTTCTATTTCATTTATTTCTGCTCTGATCTTTATGATTTCTTTCCTTCTGCTAACTTTGGGTTTTGTTTGTTCTTCTTTCTCTAGTTTCTTTAGGTGTAAGGTTAGATTGTTTACTTGAGATTTTTCTTGTTTCTTTAGGTAGGCTTGTATAGCTATAAACTTCCCTCTTAGAACCGCTTTTGCTGCATCCCATAGGTTTTGGATCATTGTATTTTCATTCTAATTTGTCTCTAGGTATTTTTTGATTTCCTCTTTGATTTCTTCAGTGATCTCTTGGTTATTTAGTAACGTATTGTTTAGCCTCCATGTGTTTGTCTTTTTTACGTTTTTTTCCCTGTAATTCATTTCTAATCTCATAGCGTTGTGGTCAGAAAAGATGCTTGATATGATTTCAATTTTCTTAAATTTACTGAGGCTTGATTTGTGACCCAAGATGTGATCTATCCTGGAGAATGTTCCGTGCGCACTTGAGAAGAACGTGTAATCTGCTGTTTTTGGATGGAATGTCCTATATATATCAATTAAATCTATCTGGTCTATTGTGTCATTTAAAGCTTCTGTTTCCGTATTTATTTTCATTTTGGATGATCTGTCCATTGGTGTAAGTGAAGTGTTAAAGTCCCCCACTATTACTGTGTTACTGTCGATTTCCTCTTTTATAGCTGTTAGCAGTTGCCTTATGTATTGAGGTGCTCCTATGTTGGGTGCATATATATTTATAATTGTTATATCTTCTTCTTGGATTGATCCCTGGATCATTATGTAGTGTCCTTCCTTGTCTCTTGTAACATTCTTTATTTTAAAGTCTATTTTATCTGATATGAGTATTGCTACTCCAGCTTTCTTTTGATTTCTGTTAGCATGGAATATCTTTTTCCATCCCCTCACTTTCAGTCTGTATGTGTCCCTAGGTCTAAAGTGGGTCTCTTGTAGACAGCATATATATGGGTCTTGTTTTTGTATCCATTCAGCCAGTCTATGTCTTTTGGTTGGGGCATTTAATCCATTCACGTTTAAGGTAATTATCGATATGTATGTTCCTATGACCATTTTCTTAATTGTTTTGGGTTTGTTTTTGTAGGTCCTTTTCTTCTCTTGTGTTTCCCACTTAGAGAGTTCCTTTAGCATTTGCGCTAGAGCTGGTTTGGTGGGTGCTGAATTCTCTTAGCTTTTGCTTGTCTGTAAAGCTTTTGATTTCTCTGTTGAATCTGAATGAGATTCTTGGTGGGTAGAGTAATCTTGGTTGTAGGTTCTTCCCTTTCATCACTTTAAGTAATAATGCCCACTCCCTTCTGGCTTGCAGAGTTTCTGCTGAGAAATCAGCTGGTTAACCTTATGGGAGTTCCCTTGTATGTTATGTGTCATTTTTCCCTGCTGCTGCTTTCAATAATTTTTCTTTGTCTTTAATTTTTTGCCACTTTGATTACTATGTGTCTCGGCGTGCTTCTCCTTGGTTTATTCTGTATGGACTCTCTGCGCTTCCTGGACTTGGGTGGCTATTTCCTTTCCATGTTAGGGAAGTTTTCGACTATAATCTCTTCAAATATTTTCTCTGGTCCTTTCTCTCTCTCTTCTCCTTCTGGGACCCCTATAATGCGAATGTTGTTGCGTTTAATGTTGTCCCAGAGGTCTCTTAGGCTGTCTTCATTTCTTTTCATTCTTTTTTCTTTAGTCTGTTCCGCAGCAGTGAATTCCACCATTCTGTCTTCCAGGTCACTTATCCGTTCTTCTGCCTCAGTTATTCTGCTATTGATTCCTTCTAGTGTAGTTTTCATTTCAGTTATTGTATTGGTCATCTCTGTTTGTTTGTTCTTTAATTCTTCTAGGTCTTTGTTAATCATTTCTTGCATCTTCTCAATCTTTGCCTCCATTCTTTTTCTGAGATCCTGGATCATCTTCACTATCATTATTCTGAATTCTTTTTCTGGAAGGTTGCCTATCTCCACTTCATTTAGTTGTTTTTCTGGGTTTTTTTCTTGTTCCTTCATCTGGTACATAGCCCTCTGCCTTTTCATCTTCTCTATCTTTCTGTAACTGTGGTTTTTGGTCCACAGGCTGCAGGATTGTAGTTTTTCTTGCTTCTGTTGTCTGCCCTCTGGTGGTTGAGGCTATCTAAGAGGCTTGATGGGAGGCTCTGGTGGTGGGTAGAGCTGACTGTTGCTGTGGCGGTCAGAGCTCAGTAAAACCTTAATCCACTTGACTGTTGATGGGTGGGGCTGGGTTCCCTCCCTGTTGCTGTGGCGGTCAGAGCTCAGTAAACCTTAATCCACTTGACTGTTGATGGGTGGGGCTGGGTTCCCTCCCTGTTGGTTGTTTTGCCTGAGGCAACCCAACACTGGAGCCTACCCGTGCTCTTTGGTGGGGTTAATGGCAGACTCTGGGAGGGCTCACGCCAAGGAGAACTTCCGAGAACCTCTGCTGCCAGTGTCCTTATCCCCACGGTGAAACAGAGCCACCACTCGCCTCTGCAGGGGACCCCCCAACACCAGCAGGTAGGTCTGGTTCAGTCTCCCCCAGGGTCACTGCTCCTTCCCCTGGGTCCCGATGCACACATTACTTTGTGTGTGCCCTCCAAGAGTGGGGTCTCTGTTTCCCCCAGTCCTGTCAAAGTCCTGCAATCAATTCCCACTAGGCTTCAAAGTCTGATTCTCTAGGAATTCCTCCTCCCGTAGCCGGACCCCCAGGTTGGGAAGTCTGACGTGGGGCTCAGAACCTTCACTCCAGTGGGTGGACTTCTGTGGTATAAGTGTTCGCCAGTCTGTGAGCCACCCACCCAGCAGTTATGGGATTTGATTTTACTCTGATTGCGCCCCTCCTACCGTCTCACTGTGGCTTCTCCTCTGTCCTTGGACGTGGGGTATCCTCCTTGGTGAAGTCCAGGGTCTTCCTGTCAATGATTGTCCAGCAGCCAGTTGTGATTCTGGTGCTCTCGCAAGAGGGAGTGAGAGCACGTCCTTCTACTCCGCCATCTTGGTTTTCCTTCCAAAGTAATTCTTATGTAACATTCTTAAAGGAACATTGTCAATCAGTCATTACAAAGGAATATAGGGAATATGTATATATCTCTTAAAACAAACCCCCCTTTTTTACATGACTCTGCTTTCTCTTCTAACCCTTATGAATGCCACTAAATATTATTATATCTCCAATAAATTCCTGAAATATTTCCAAAGAAATAGAAACCAGTAGAATTAGGCATTGGAAAACTCTCAGACTGTTGCTTCTGGGCTGTGCTCTGGATCTACAAGTAATTCCGTGCCTTAAGATGCTCACTCACATTCCTGAGCTGTATGTGTAGTTCTGAGGCAATGTGTGACACAGTGACATGGGCTGATTACACCATCTCCACTTGTCCAAAGGGAATCACACATGAGAAGGCAGGCTCTCTCATCTTCCTTTCAGGGGGATTTCATCCCATAATTCCCCACCCAGAAGTGCAGAGTAAACAAATAACAACAATTAGGTTGACTGTGAGACCTCGTAACCCACTTTCTGGGTCTTATCAGCAAAGCTAGAAGCATGTCCTATTTAACCACAGAACCTGTGGCAATGACTATTTCACATCTCTGTGGCTGTGGGGATATTTCACCTCTCTCCACTGGTCAACATTTTTTATTTGCTTCCTAAAAGATAATCACCTGGATAGTATGGAATTATTAATTTCAAATGTGGGAACAATTACATTAAAATGAGTTTTTGTCTTTTAGAGATACATAATGAATATTTATTGATAAAACTGTACGATGCCTAGAATTTGCTTCAAAATGGCACAGGATGGGGGAAGTCAGTGGGGGGGTATAGATAAAATAATAATGGCCATGAGTTGATGATTGTCGAAGCTGGATACTGGGTGCACGGGGAATCATACTATTCACTATATGTTAGTGAATAATTATTAGCTTTATAAAAGGTCTACTCTTTATATGTTTTAAATTATACATAATTTTAAAATGAGCACTCTTTAGGTAGAGGGCAGAATTAGCAATGTTTAGATTTTGGGTTGAGTATTGTAGTGAAAAAGGAGAAATGCTGATGAATTGGTTCTAGAGAAATGTGCAAGTCCAGTAATTTCTCTTTGTAATGCATTATACACTATTCTGTCCATCACCTGCCTCCAAGGCTACACTAACTCTGTAGAGCTATGATTAATGTCCTATGCATTTGCCTGTGCCTTTTATCCGTATTCCTAGAGTTTTTTCACCTTTGCCTTGTCTCTTTCATTAGATTAGTAATCTCATCATGTCAGGACATTCCATGTAATCAGCCCCTCACTCCATAGCGCTGAGTACTATGATTTTCCAAGAATGATAAAATTTAAAAAGATAAAATAGGAGATTAAACAATGTAAGCCAATATTTTTCAAAAGACTTGCAAAGGGATGGTGATTATCTAAATGTTGGTTTATGTGTCAGAAACAGCTGAGTTCACTTAGTCACCAACAGTGATTCTCTTTGAAGCTAAGGGGAATACATTATACTTTTTCTTCCTGTAAAACAGAAATAATTTAGTCTCAGAATGGAGAAGGGAGAGGAGGGGAAAAGGAGGGAAACAGGGATGAGAATGGCAGCAATGTTCTCCAGTCACCCAGTGGTTGTTCCAAAATTCATTCCTAAGTGGTAGGGACAATGGACCTGTCCCCGGGTGGCTGTGCCCACAACCCTGGGTCTTGTTTCTTATTGGTGTGTCTCCAACACAGCTTTAACTCTTCTGAGTAGGTGAAATTGCTTCCAGAAATCTTCTGCAGCAACTGCAGCCTCTTTTCCTCTTTAAGCATAGAGTTCTAGAAAATTTTACTGCTGTGAAAGGCCATAGCATTATTTTTAAGGTTATCCAAAGACCCTGAATGTGCAGGATCTTGCACCAGGTATATACAGCAGGGCTGATACCAGAAGCCAAGTCTTAGTTCTACCAGCCAACTTCCCACGTCCACCTAGGTCCTAGAGATCTACCTTGGAGGTTTGTTTTGAAAATTTTATTCTGATAGGATTCAAGGGATAGACTGAGTGCCCCATTTAAGAACTATAATCTCTAGTTTTGGCTTTCAAAAGGAAGTTTGAGGAGGGTGACTTACCTCTTAAGCAATGTGCTAAGATGACGGAGTGAACTGCTGTGGGGAAGTAGTGATGTCGTCAGCCCTTTCTGGCTTCCACACTGAAACTGCAAGTCTCGGTTAGGAAGTAAAAGGGGAAGTGAAGCAGATTCATCATTGCTTAAGGAGCCTGGTATGTGCAGCTAGGATTTCCTAGCTGTTGGCTGAAGCAGCAGGGGGAAACTTTCTCATACACTTGCTGGGCCCCAGCTGAGAAGGGCTGAGGAGCTGCTGGCTCTTAGGATGGACCTGCTCATATGTGTTCTCCAAGGAACTCATTAGGAACTGCTGTGATCTCATTTTTTCTGTGTATGACATTGTTCAATACCTCCAGGAAGTTTTCTTTAGGAGAAACCTTTTATAGCAGCTCTACATGGATAATTGGTAAATATGGCTGTGATACAACAGGTAAGATTCGATTATTTGAAAGTTTCTTCCACTAAATCGACATTAACTTTTAAGGTTCCCCTTTCCTTGGCCCCCTTAAAAGTGGTTAAGAAAATGAATAGTGAATAGGCCCATGCTCCAGGGGTTCCAGAGAGCAGACAGAGCAGGTAGTCTGAGCTCTTGGAATCCTAGCCAGGCTCTCAGCCCTCCTTTATCCTCTAGGAATAGGTTCTTGGTCAATTGTTAAGAATGAAAAATCCAGCTTGCCTAGAGCATCTAGCCACTCTGCAGAAGTGTTACCAGATTTGAAAGGCACCTTGGCCTTCCCCTGCTTGCAGACAGGCATGCCTCGAGTCTAGACTATGCAAGGTCTCCTGCTCTTTCTGTCCTTGAAGGGCTCTGAAATGAGATGACATTCCCATCTTCCTGCCCATGGCCTAGTCCAGCCTGTTTCCTCTTTTGTGAAATACTTCATCAGGAGCCAAATTAAATCTCCCTTGTGTTAATTTGAGCCCATTTCTTCTTCTTTTTTTAAAAAAAAATTATTTATTTATTTATTTATTTTTTGGCTGCATTGGGTCTTTGTTGCTGTGCGCGGGCTTTCTCTAGTTGCGGTGAGCAGGGGCTACTCTTCGATGCGGTGTGTGGGCTTCTCATTGTGGTGGCTTCTCTTGTTATGGAGCACGGGCTCTAGGCACGTGGGCTTCAGTAGTTGTGGCTCTCGGGCTCTAGAGCACAGGCTCAGTAGTTGTGGCGCATGGGCTTATTTGCTCTGCAGTATGTGGGATCCTCCCGGACCAGGGCTCAAACCCGTGTCCCCTGCAATGGCAGGGGATTCTTAACCACTGTGCTACCAGGGAAGTCCCCAGCCCATTTCTTCTTGATTAGTCATCTGAGATGACACAATAACTTCTTTTTTTAAAAAAATGTATTTTATTGAAGTATAGTTGACTTACAGTGTTGTGTAGTTTCTGCTGTACAGCAAAGTGATTCAGTTATACATATATATATTTTTTCATATTCTTTTCCATTATGGTTTATCACAGGATATTGAATATAGTTCCCTGTGCTACACAGTAGGACCTTGTTGTTTATCCATTCTATATATAATAGTTTGCATCTGCTAATCCCAAACTGCCAATTCATTCCTCCCCTACCCCCCTCCCCCTTGCCAACCACAAATCTGTCTCTATGTCTGTGAGTCTGTTTCTGTTCCATGGAAGTTCATTTATGTCATATTTTAGATTCCACATATAAGTGATATCATATATGTATAATATCTGTCTTTATCTTTCTGACTTCATTTAGTATGATACTCTCTAGGTCCATCAATGTTGCTGCAAATGGCATTTTTTCATTCTTTTCTGTGGCTGAGTAGTATTCCATTGTTTATATGTACCACATCTTTATCTATTCATCTGTCAATGGACATTTAGGTTGCTACCATGTCTTGGCTATTGTGAATAGTGCTGCTATGAACATAGGGATGCATGTATCTTTCCAAATTATAGTTTTGTCTGGGTATATGTCCAGGAGTAGGATTGCTGGATCATATGGCAACTCTATTTTTAGTTTTTTTGAGGAACCTCCATACTGTTTTCCATAGTGGCTGGACCAACTTACATTCCCACCAACAGGAATTGGAGGATTCCCTTTTCTCTACACCCTCTTCAGCAATTGTTATTTGTAGACTTTTTAATGATGGCCATTCTGACCTATGTGAGGTGGTACCTCGTTGTAGTTTTGATTTGCATTTTTCTAATAATTAGTGATGATGAGCAGATTTTCATGTGTCTATTGGCCATCTGTGTGTCTTCCTTGGAGAAATGTCTATTTAGGTCTTCTGCCCAGTTTTTGATTGGTTTTTTTTCCCTAATTAATTAATTAATTAATTTTTGGCTATGTTGGGTCTTTGCTGCTGTGCGGGGGCTTTCTCTAGTTGTGGCGAGCAGGGGCTACTCTTCATTGCGGTGCCTGGGCTTCTCATTGTGGTGGCTTCTCTTGTTGCGGAGCACAGGCTCTAAGCACGCGGGCATCAGTAGTTGTGGCTCACGGGCTCTAGAGCGCAGGCTCAGTAGTTGTGGCGCATGGGCTTCGTTGCTCCGCAGCATGTGGGATCTTCCCAGACCAGGGCTTGAACCCATGTCCCCTGCATTGGCAGGCGGATTCTTAACCACTGTGCCACCAGGGAAGCCCTGACCCAGACCTCTTTAAAGTGAACATCAATAATTCAAAGATATGAGTTAGTAACTCCTAGAATATAAGGTTGGAGAGCTAACCAAGAGACACTGAGGCAACAGGCAGGCTCCGGGGCACTGAGGTGGCAGTGTGTCACAGGTTTGAGGTATGGAAGGGGATGAAGCATGCTGGAACCATTTGAGAAGGATAACTGTGTTCAGCCCAAGTATACAGTGCTCGAGCAATATGGCACTACTCGGTCACATTAAGTATACACGTATCCTATGATGAGATTTCTGCAGTCTGTTAACACCCTTCCCTTCCTGCAGCAGTCAGGAGTGATGTTCAAAAGAGTAGAAACCTGGTGGAAGTGAGGATGGGGGAAATGTTTTGGCAGAGCCACCTCCTACAGTTGTGCAGATTGTGTCCTGAGCAAGGCTGCTACTGAGGGGGCCAGTAGGGGCTGAAACCAAGCCTGAGCTCCACCTTGCCAAGCCTTGTGCAAGGGCTGTGTCCTCCAGGAGGAAGAGGTGCCTTTTCTGATGCATAAAAAGACACCACATGGATGAGAAATTGTCTAAAAAGATTGCCACGTGGGTCCAAAATTGGACACACATGAGGCTGCTCATAGCAGCATTGTTTTGGGTGGCACCGGGAGTGCCCATTACTGGGGAGCAGAGAGGCCACATGCCATGTGTACACGGTGGAGTCCTCTGCAGCAGTCAGGAATGGTGGACTGGAGTGCACATGGCAGTGTGGTTAGGTCTTAAAAACAAAGTGCGCAGTGAAAAAAGTAAGACCCAGTGAGATCTATATCACAAGGCTACAGATGTAAATTAAAATGCATGCAAACCAGACAACAACACACACTCCCTTGAACACATACAAGCCAAAAAATGGAATTAAAGATATTAAAACAGTTGCCTGGGATTTCCCTGGGGGTCCAGTGGTTAAGACTTCGTGCTTCTACTGCTGGGAGCACGGGTTTGATCCCTGGTTGGGATCCTGCATGCCGCACAGTGCAGTAAATAAACAAACAAACAAACAAACAAATAAAATGGTTGCTTGTGGAAAGGACAGGAGTGAGGAGTGGGCATAAGAGGAAATACATGCATACATACATAAAAGCACGGCTTTGTATGGACCAGTTAGAGTATAATGTCCCATGAACTGAAGTGTGATTAATTTAACACTCTGCACCTGAGGCCTAATAAGTAAAAAATAAATAAATAAAATTAAATTAAGTGCCCGGAGCCTTGCGGTTTGAGGCTTTCCTGTGGACCACCAGCATGGCTTGATCAGCATGATCACAACTTTTTAATTATCTCATTTACAAAGATTTATATCTGGACTTGTGTGAGCTGCCTTATAACACACCTGCCCTTGTCAAACTGAGAGGTGTCTGATACTGTCCTGGTCCTTAAAATCCTTGGAAATTCCTTGTCTTACCTATATTATTTTATTTTCCTGTTAGCCATAAACAGAAATGAAAGCATTTACTTCCCTGGGGATTTAATCAAACTATAAAAACTATATGAATGAAGAATAGGGGCTGCAAAGAAGAAAAGAAAATCCTCAGTTCTTTTTGGCCTGGTTCCTTATAAATCCTGCATCCACTTTTTGCATCCAGAAAAGGCTGGCAGCTGATGGGTCAGACTGGGCCCTCAGTCATTGAAATACAGTGTCTTGGCTTCTTCAAAGATAGGTCTAGATCATTCTAGACCAATGCAGTCATAAAGTATCTAGTGCTAAAAACTTTCACCATTTAAAAAATATAATTTTTATTTTTGAGATATTTCTTGGCCAAGTGTGTGTGCAACTTAAACCAAAAGAAGACCTAATATTCTCCAAGTTAGCATGTGTTCAATCAATAGGTACCCAGTAAGCATAAGTTAGATTGAGTGGTCTTTCGAACCTGCGCCCTCTGCAGTGAAAGTGCAGAGTCCTAACCACTGGACTGCCAGGGAATTCCCAGGTTGAGTGATCTTTTACCATCCATTCAGGGACCTCTTCCCCATATGGTGTCTTATGTGTATTAGAAATGTGCCTCTTCTTCCTGAAGACACAACCCCACAGTCAGGTACAGGTGTGGCAAGTGGAGCTGGGTTGCAGTCCCACTCACCCATTCTGCTGTTCAGGGCACAATCCACACAACTGTAGGAAGTAGCCCTGTGAACAAATAAACTCCCCTCTTCTCTCTTCCACTAGGTTTCCACTCTTTGTAACATCTTTGCTTGTTGGTCTAGGAAAGGCAGGCCTGACCATCCTAATTGCCAGGTGGAGCAACAGTATCTCCCATCCCACATGCTCTTGTGGAACTTTGCCCCTGCCTCTATAAAGGTGGAGCCTGATTCCACTCTCCTTGAGTCTGGGTGAGCTTGTGACTTACTCTCAACCAACGGGACACAGCAAAAGTGACACTGTGATTTCTGAGGTTAGGTCATAAAGACTGATACAGCATCCACCTTGTTGGCTGGAACACTTACTTGCACTTGGAGCCCTCAGCTGCCATGTAAGAAGTCTGACTATGCTGAGGAAAGCCAGGCTCTGAGGAAGCCATGCCATATGGAGAGGCCGCGTGTGGGTGCCCTGGTCAGCAGTCCTAGTTTTTGAGTGGTCCAGGCTCTGACATCAGACATGTGAGAAAACAAGCCTTCGATGCTTCTAGCTCCCAGCTGTGAAGTCATCATCAGACTTTGAATCCTTCCAGCTGAGGCCCCAGACAGCTAAGAGCAGAGAGAAGCCATCCCCACCGTGCCCTTTCTGAATTCCTGACACATAGAATCTGTGAGCACAATAAATTGGTGGTGTTCTATGCCACTAAGTCTGGGGTTGTTTGTTACACAGCATTAGTAACTAAAAGATCCATTATTTTCAACAACACCACAATGTAGAGCAGTAAAAGAGGAAGGGAAACTGTTATAAATTAAATATTAAAAAATTATCAACTAAAAGAGACAGAAGAGACATATCAACAAAGACAAATGACATTGCTTGGCTCCTGATTAGAATAAAGTATTACAGAAAGATACTTGGGAAAATCAGGGCAGTTTGACTTTTGACTGGATACTAGATGTATGAAGGAATTATTGATTTTTTAATGAAAGAAGGAATTATTGATAATTTTTAAAATGTGATACAGTGGTTATTGAAAAAAAAGTCTTATTTTTTGCAGATAAATACAGAAGTACTTAAATATGAAAATATCCGTGATTTGCTTTAAATTGGTTTTAAAATAGAGATGGGAGGTATAGATGAAACAAGAGTGCCATATGTTGATAATTGTTGAAGCCAGGTGATAGGTACATGGGGGTTTATTACATTATTATCTCTAGTTTTGTACATATTTGAAAACTCCCATAAGAAAAAGTTTGACAAAAGACAGGATGGTAGGTCTTCTGTCCTATTCTTCCAGGCCCTGGTTTTGTGCTAACAGGTGCCAATGGTTTAAATAGATTGCTCCTCTTATAAACATGATCTCTGTGTACTTCTGGGGGCTTCTTGAGACCCAGGACCCTACACTAATGTGGAGATTTCAGGCAGAGAAATGGACTAGCAGAGGAAAGCATATTCTTAGGTAAATGTTTAGGCTCTCCTCAAATTAGTATAATTTTTGGTGGCTAGAATTCCCCTTAAAGACAGAATTCTCTTCCCTGACAATACCCAGCGCAGCACTAGGTACACAGAGGGGATCCTAGCAAATTGACTTGGATTAAGAAACCTGATTGTTCAGGCTTAATTCATCAGCTTACTCCAAAGGTTAGGTAGTGTTCAATTTTGAACCTTGAAATATATGTCAGCAGAACAGCAGGCAACAAGGCTGCATATTGCTATGCAGATGACATATCTTGGAAGGTCCTTCTGTTTGCATGTGAGTTCTCTTCTTGAAGAAAGACTATTAACTCATGCTGCAGCCTGCTGCTCTCTGCTTGGTTTTGGCTATGTCACTAAGCCCAAAATAGAAAGTTCTTTTACTGCAAAGCAGGGAAAGAGGTTTAAATTTATCAATTCAAATAACAAAGGGCAGCATTATACTGGTTTTTCTTGGGTGGGGGTGGGGAGAGAGAATGCCTGCTTCATCAAGGAGAAAGAGTGATCTGACACTGGTAGAGGCTGGGACCAGGAGACAAGCATACACTGTGGTGAGCTGGGCTTGTTTCCCATCCTGGCCCCCCTCACTCTTTGCAACTGTGTCACCTCTTTTAGGACATGGGAAAGCAGCTGAGCCACTGGGGATTCAGTCCCAGAAATGTCACTGAAGTTATCAGACTGGAAACAGTTCTCTGAGCCAAACCCCTTCTCTCTCAGCTTTTAGTGGGGTCAGTACCTTGCCACAGAGTTAAACAGCAGGGAGATATTTTTTCTTGTCAGATGGTCAAACATTTTAAATGATCTCTAGGGTCAGAAAGAGTTTGGGGAAATTGGCATTCTCATACATTGCTGGAAGGAGGTAGATTGATCCACCCGTCTGGAAAGCAACCTGACAAGATGGATTCATGGTGTAGCAGAGAATGTAGACCCAGAGGCTCTCTCACCTACAGCTGGTGGAAGTATAAACCGGCTCCATAGACAAACTCTTGTGCAAGTACATCAGGGGACCTTTACAGTAATGTTCATAGCAGCAATGTGAACAAGAGCTAAATCCCAGAAACAATGCACTTGCCCATGAGTGGAAGAGTGGATGGTAAACTGTGGTGTATTTACGCACTGGGATATTTTACACCAGTCAAAATGAACTACGGTAAAATGTAATGATATGGATGAATTTTTAGCAAAGTAATATTAAGTGAAAAAAAATCCTGAAAGATTACATGCAACATGATATCCTTTTTATAAAGCTAAGAACAATTTTTAAAAATTACTCTTTAGGAATATATACAAATACAGTGAAACCATAAAAGGAAAAGCACGGAAATGAACATCTGATGCAGGTTCCCTTGGTTGGGGAGCACAGGGAAATGAGGGGGAAGCCCTTATGGGTTAAATATTGGTTATTGTCGAAGTCCTAGCTTTTGTTTGGGGTTGTGGATTCACAGGTACTGATTACATTATTGGAATGAATTTACCACCTAAATTAACAAAATCAGGCCATCCAGTAACAATTATGGTAATGTCATGAACCAAAGATTGTGGTTAATTCAATTCTGAGAACCTGACATTAAAACAAAACAAGATAAAACAAAAACAGTCCTAGAAATGTCACTGAAGTTATTGACACTTGGCAGTTATTCTATTTCTAAACATTTATCTTAAGGAATAAACAGAGATGCACACAAAAATTTATGAACAAGGACATTTATCATGGTATTTACAAATATAAAAATAGGAAACAATCTAACTACCAAACTAAGGGATTAGTTACCTAAGTTGGGTTACATCGATATGCTTGAAAAAAAGGTAGTCTTTTTAAAATATTCTAAGAGTATTTAAGTACCAATGTATGGAAAATACTATATATCAGTTGAATAAAATGGGTTACAGAACAGACATACACAATATAAAACCAGTTTTTTTATTTCCTGTAAGTATATATATATACACACAGAATAACTGGGAAGACTATACATCAGAATGATTATATCACTCTTCCCTAGATGTTATGATTATTTTTTCCTTAAACTCTTCAGTAGTTCACAAATTTTCTACAGTGATCATTAATTCTTTTACAATCAGAAATAATTTTATTATAAAAATAGATGTTAATAGTAGTAGCTGGGCTTCCCTGGTGGCGCAGTGGTTGAGAATCTGCCTGCCAATGCAGGGGACACGGGTTCGAGCCCTGGTCTGGGAAGATCCCACATGCCACGGAGCAACTGGGCCCGTGAGCCACAACTACTGAGCCTGCGCGTCTGGAGCTTGTGCTCCACAACAAGAGAGGCCGCAATAGTGAGAGGCCCGCGCACCGCGATGAAGAGTGGCCCCCACTTGCCACAACTAGAGAAAGCCCACGTACAGAAATGAAGACCCAACGCAGCCAAAAATAAATAAATAAATAAATAATTTAAAAAAAAATAGTAGTAGCTAATGTAGATGGAGTACTTGTCATGTGCTAAGAGCTTTACTTGGGTTAATTTATTTAACGCTTAAAATAACCCAGTGAGGATGGTACTATTATGATCCCTATCTTACAGATGAAGATACTGAAGTTTAGGGGCTTAAATAACTTGCCTGAGGACACAGAGGTCCTAAGAAATGGTGCCTTGAATCAGGCTTCTAGGGAGCTCTTCAAAGAGTGGGCCTGATGGAAGGGTCTTGGTCTCCCTGGCTCAGGGATGGCTCCACCAGAGAGAATGATCTTCCTGAAAACAGCACTGGGAACTAAACAGCCTGATGTGGACCTGAAATCCACATAGAGAAAGAGACCCCAAGGGATGCCTGAGCCAGAGCCCATACAAGGGAGCCAAACATTGAACATGGGGAGGGCAGACATGGGGGAACCAGGGCACCCAGCCCTGAGGATTTCTGATGAGCCCTTGTGAAAAAGGAGATCCCATTGATTGAAGAATTGACTGGAGAGCAGAGATGTTTTTACTCATGGTTCGGGCCAGCTCTGACTCCCACCAGCCATTTCACTAGGATTGGTGTCCAGAGCCTTCGGTAGAGAGAAGAGGGTGCTCTAGGCATGGGACAGAGCCAGGGACTTGGCTGTGGTCTCTTCTCATCACTCATGCTTTAAATATAAGCTCTGATGTGATCAAGGCATCAGAGATAAAATGCCTTTCTCAAGCTCAGTCAGCAGGATCTGGTATCCAATTTGGACAAGACAGTGGAAAGTAGACTCAGGGGGAAAAAATCCCTTGGTCTCAACACCAACACACGGGAGTTGAAGAATTTGACACCTTAACATTGTAGAATAAACAAATGTAGGCATGTTTTCCTATGTTTTCTTAAAAACAGCTAGAACAGATATGATTTAAGGGGAATGGATTTTAACAGTTAGTTCTTCTCTTCTCAGCTGAAGAATTCTGGACTATCTTTCAAGATGTAGCTCAAGCATCAGCTTCTGTGGAAATACTTCCCAAGCTGCTCGAAGCAACAAGGCCATCCCTCTTCTATAAATGTTTAATAAATAACTTGTTTACCTGTCGGACTGTCTGTCTTCCCCTGCTGTAGCATAGCTCAGTGGACTGTGTTATACACCTCTAGGTTTTCCCTGCTTTCCCTGTATCTATTTCCATCAACTCTCCCCCCACCCCCAAGCATCCCTGTTCATGCCATGTGGTAAGTGCTAATTAGCAATTTTTTTTTGGAATTTTTTTTTTTTTTAGGCCGCACCATGCAGCATGCGGGATCTTAGTTCCCCACCAGGGATCGAACCCATGCCCCTTGCATTGGGAGCTCAGAGTCTTAACCACTGGACCGCCAGGGAAGTCCCTGGTAAGTGCTAATTAAATATTGCTGTTGGAACAGAGAGCTGTAGAGGTTTGTGGTGTGGTCTTCTAGAATTCTCAGAGCCGGGATCCAATCCCCTTTTTGTATCTCTGATACTGGAGAGAATCTGATGAAGGCTAAGAACCCTTCCCCAGAAAACACATGCAAAAGAAAATTCCCAATTGTATAGCAGTAAATACACACACACACACACCAACAAATACACAAATGAGTGCGTGTAAAACTGGGGAAATCTGAATAAAATAGGTGGATTTTACCAATATCAGTATCCCAGTTGTGTACTGCTATAGTGCAAGATGTTACCACTGGGAAATTGGGATCTCTATTATTTCTTACAACTGCATATGAATCTAAAATTATCTCAATAAAATTTTCAATAAAAAAGAAAAATCCTGTACATTATCCTTTAGGAATTGATATATCCCCTTGAATTCACCCATGAATCCTAATTTGAGAGCTCCCCAATATAGTCCAATCTCTACATTGTTGGAGGGGAAACTGATGGGAAAGGATGTGCTCAAAGTCATACAGATTGTTGGTGGCAGAAGAGGAAATGAGCCCAGCTTTCTTTTCCTTACACTACAGCTGGCTCCTGGGAGGAAGAGAGTGCTGTCCACATTGTGCTATTTTCTTGACTTAAAGGCAAGACAAACCAATCAGGGCAACTGATATTCCCTGACATGGGGAGCAAGCTGGGTAATTCGTTTGCAGAATTATTTGGTCTTTTTTTTCTTCTCATTGCTTTTTAGGCTGCCTGTACTCAGCCTATGGATGGGAAGGATCTCATTCCCAAAGAAGGTGGCTTGGAAAGGTGTGGCTCAGGGACCAGCAGCCTTTTTGATTCTGAGTGCCATAAGGGGAGCCAAACTGTGCCTATGGGTTATCCCAATAGGGTGGAAATGGAGGAGTAGGAGAGAAAGAAAGAGAAGAAAAAGAGGGGACATCAGGGGGAAAGAGAGCAGAAAGGCATGGTAGGAGGAGAGGAAAGTGGAGGAGGGGATGGGATAGGTGTATTTAGGGAGTAGGATTGATGGGGTGGGTTGGACCACAGGCCAGTCACTAAGCTGCAGCCTTTAAGGACACCAGTTATTGTTCTATTCTTGGAGATTGCTAGGCATTGAAAGTGTCAGATGGTCGAGTGGTCAAGATATTCCTTTTATGAAAATCGCTTGTGATCTGATGCTAAAGGCTCTCCAGTAGTTAAGAGTTTAGGTACTCTGTACTAGTTATTTTACAAGTTACTTAATCCCTTTGTGCCTCAGTTTCATCATCTGTAAAGGAGGATAATAATGGTACCTACCTCATGAGTGGTGAGGATAAATTATATAATACATGTAAAGCATTTAGAAGAGTACCTGACACATAGTAAGTACTTAATTAATGCTGGCCTTATAATTGTTACTACTTGACAGAGGCTCATTTCCTCTTGCTTGTTCCTCCAAAGACAGAGACAGTGATTAGCATCTTTCCTCTAAGAAACAACCCTCAACATGTAGGCACTAAATTATCCACCAGTTTTCTCTTTTCTGCACACACTGTTCCTTCTTCTGTTTGTGGACCCAATTCCACTACCATCCACCACAATGAGAACTTAAAGAGGAGCACATAAGTACCTGGTAATCAAGGGGTCTCCCTGGCTGGTGTTCCCTCTAATGGCTTAGGGAACAAACACTCTGGTGAGGGGAAAGTTTGTTTCTTTCCATCTGACAGGAGTGCAGTATGGTCCTATCTTTCTGTTTTTACAAATGAACTTCAAAGCACTGTTTAGATGCCTCTGTGCTTGCAAATTCACCTTCTTTGGGGGATCTGATTTTTAAACCTTGCCTAGCATCAAGTTAGAGTGGTGGTGAACTGATTAATCTGGAAAATAAAGAAAAAAATATGAACAGATTTTTCACTCCCACCTCCGGCAAAATGTCCCCCTCCTCGGCAGTGTTTCTGGGAGTCTTTAGGGAACACCTCCCATGGGCTCACCAATAAGTCCTCCATTCATACCTCTCTGCTCTGACAAGTGCCAGGTCTCTCTGAGGTTCCACTAGATTCTGGGGCTAGGTGCTCCCAATCAAGAGAGACCTAGAGTCATCAGGGAAGACTGTTCAGAGGGTGTGGGGCTTGAATGACAAGTAGGGTTCATGTAGATACAAGGGACTATCTGGGAAGCAGGGACAGGCTGAGCAAAGAGGTGAAAGTAGGAATGGAACGGATGAGGATAGCTTTGGTCTGGGAGATTTAGGGGCCCACTGAGCTGAGTGGAAGAGCTTTTAGTGAGAGGTAAGGCAGGAGAAAAGGCCATATTGAAATGCTTTGTGAGGAGACCGTTTGAGAAGACCACAGGAGAGGTGAGACTTCTTTTCACAAGAAAGTGAGGGCCCTTGAGTAATATTCCAGGGCATGGTGGAATATTCACTAGAACTGTTGGCTACATGTTCTTTGGGCCTGTGACTCCCCTAAAATGTGCTGTGTCATATTTACTCAGGTATTCTGAAGATTTTCTTTTCCCAATTATAAAAGCAATATGTTTTGTTACAGAAGTAAAAAGAAAATAAAAAACAATCCCACTTACCAGAAGCAACTGCTGTCAACACCTCACTGTGTATCTTTCTAAAGTCTCTTATAAACATATATTTTATAATATATATTTAATAAAATTAGGGTTATATCATACATGCTGTTTTTTAAGGCCTGTGGTAATTTTTAAAATTACTTTATCACATAAATAACATTCCAAGCTTCAGTTATTACAAAATCACTGAAGGAATTTTTGCCCAACTACTTAATATAGATGTTAGCTCATACATGTTTAAAACTTCCTATGTAGTTCCCCAGAGAACTTCCCATTGGTGGCACTGCATTGAGCCTAGCACAAGCCCAGGAAGACAAGAAGAACAGAGAATTCCAGATGTTTTGTTTGTCCAGGTGTTTTCATTGTTGGAACGTAGGACTCCCCTTACAATGCAAATGATTTTTTTTCCTTGTCTATGAATAATGTTTTATTGAAACACAGTTATACTCCTTTATTTACATTTTACTGTGGCTGCTTTTTGGCTACAATGACTGAGTTGAGTAGATACAACAGAGATCATATGGCAAATCTAAAATATTTACTCTCTGTCCCTTTACACAAGTTTGCCAACCCCAATGCAAATGATTTTTTAAAACCCCATGTTATAATAGGATTCTGCTGCAATAAATTTATATCTCGATATACATAATATCTTTAAAACTGAAGGTAAAGTTTCTGTCTGTGCTCCCCATCACCGCTCCATACCCCAGCCACTACTATTGGCTCCCAAATTTCCTGTGTCATCTGCCCCATAAACTAGGAGTATCTCCAGCCTAACCACTGTACATTCATAGTTTGAATTACACTGGGATTAATGGAATATTTGTATTCACTAAGAGGCCTCATTTGGAGAGTGTACAGTTAGGTGATGTATGCATGAGCTTGCTGCCACATGGTACAAGTTTATTATGTTTAAGTCATATCTAAATTGGAGTAATCTGACCCAGTGAAGTTTGGATGGGGCAAAAGAGCCAACTTTCTGAAGTTGTAAAACCACTCTTAGATGATGCCAGCATTTAAATCTAAGTAAAATTTGTGGTGAAAGTTTGGGAACTTTTGACCTTATCTCTTTAACTGTGGTACATTAACTGAGTGATTCCAGTACCTAATTTCTATAAACACCTGCTCTCAGTTTTTAGTACTACTTCATACATGCTGTTTTATAAAGGTATTTTTTTCGCTTAAAATATATTGCAATTAATGTTCTATGTCAATAAACATATTTCTATGATAAGATTTTTAATAGCTGCAAAGTTGGTGACAGTATTCTTAAGGTTTACCCAGCCTTCCCAAGTGATGAACTTTGCTTTCCATTTCAGATTTTTTTTTCCTTTAACAGAAAAAAATATTCCCTCTGTAACACAATGGTATCTGGATGTCAAGGACATTACTAGGGGACATGGTCATATTTTCTTTAGCCAAACTGCAGAGCTAAGGGAAAGGGATGATTTATATCTGTGCAAAGCTCCTGGTCACAAAATTTTGGCCACATCTATAAAATTCTAATTTCAGGTGAAAGGGCAATATAAGTTTAATTTTTCTGAAAACCACAAAGGAAAGGAACAGGGATAGATACCAATGAGTTGTAAGCATCATTGCGTATCGTGAGTGCAAAAATCTTCTGGTAGTTGGGCAGGCCCAGTTGATCAGAGCATAGCAGGCTTCTCATGGGCAGAGCCACTAAGATGTTGACTGCTCAGATCTGTTTTTGGGTTTCTGGGGCATATATGGCCTTGCCGCAAAGAGTGTGTTATCAGATATGGCACCTTTTTCAGAGAGAAGACAGGAGCATAAGACTGACCAACTGAATTAATTTTTGGATTTATTCCTAAGTGACTTACTCTCTGTACAACAAACTTTCTGAATGTTTGCTTGATGGCAAAGGAAGAGAGAGGGTGTTCTTTTTGTTCCATCTCTACTCTCTTTCCTTGAATATCCTCCCCCTTCCCCGCTTGATCCAATGGCTTTGTGTCTATATGATGTTTTTTTTGGTGGGGGTGGAATCTTAGTTCCCCAACCAGGGATCGAACCTGGGCCCCCTGCTGTGGAAGCGCAGAGTCCTAACCATTGGACCGCCAGGGAATTCCTATATGATGTTTCTGATAGTTATGTTTTGTTTCCAAAGACCACTATGTATTTCATGGCAGACACTGAGGGGCTCCAACTGGCATTAAAGTATATTTAGAATCAGAGACCACTTAGAAATAATAATAATAATACTAACTGGACATTTATGATATACTTTTTGGTGTTTTACATTTATAATTTCATTTAATTCTCAGAAGAGCCCTTTTATTGGCTATTATAATGATCCTCACTTTATAGATGAGAAAACTCAGAAAAGTTAGGTAACTTGCCAAACCTCACACATCTAGGCAGTTGCAGAACTGGAATTCAAATCTGGTCCATCTGACTCCAGATGCCATTTCTTACCTACACAGCCCTACCTTCTGTCTCAGTAAGTTTAGAAGTCAGGGAACTAGAAGAAACAACAAAATATACCTAACATAAGGGCAGGAGAATTGCTGACAAATAAAATACATCTCATTCCTTCTCCATGTTTAATGTCAATTTTTATACCTTGGCTAAGAGTGCCCTTTATAAAGCTATTTGCTCAAGGTTATCTTCCTCATACCCCGCCCCCATCATCAGATGATTTTTATTTATACCTATGTTTAAACATCATAGGCAACCCTCAGACTCACTGTATACTGAATTTGCCACCTGAGCAAAGATTCTTTTTTGAAGTATATTTGCTTTATTCATTCTCTGGTTTTTGCCAAGAAATAAAAAGGACAATTCTTTTTTTTTTTTTTTAATAAATTTATTTATTTATTTATTTTTGGCTGCATTCGGTCTTCGTTGCTGCACGCAGGCTTTCTTTAGTTGTGGCGAGCGGGGGCTACTTTTCGTTGCGGTGCACGGACTTCTCATTGCAGTGTCTTGTCTTATTGCAGAGCACAGGCTCCAGGCGCACAGGCTTCAGTAGTTGTGGCACGCAGGCTCAGTAGTTGTGGCTCATGGGCCCTAGAGAGCAGGCTCAGTAGTTGTGGCACACGGGCTTAGTTGCTCCGCGGCATGGGGATCTTCCCGGACCAGGGCTCGAACCCATGTCTCCTGCATTGGCAGGCGGATTCTTAACCACTGCGCCACCAGGGAAGCCCAAAAAAGAACAATTCTTTTTGGCTTGCTTTTAACTTTTTGTTCCAGGTATTCCTCAGCTCTAGAATTGAGACAGTCAGGTCTAATTAGCCAAGACCAGATAAATCAAACTGAATTTTCAGATCCATTGGTTATTTTGGGTTCTACAGAGTAAAAAAAAAAAAATTCTAGATTTCTTCTAAAGGAAACGATATTCTGATTTAGTTCTGTACTGTTTATAATCATATTTGCTTTACTTCACGGCTTGAATGCTAATAAGAGCTTCCTAGAATTCATTCCTTAAGAAGTTAAGTCATGGCAATCTAATTAATTTGGCAGGATGTTTTAAGTATATATAATTATATCTTCCATTTTTGTGGTGGTGGAGAGCCAGTCATCTGCATCAAGAGAAATAATACCTGCATTAATGCTACCAGCTAGGATCTCAACAGCATTTTGAAAAACCCACTCATTATAATCTAGGCGTATATTGAGTACTCAATACTTTTTAATCTGCCAAACTAACATCACCCCCACCTTTTTAGATAAGAGAACTCAGGCAAGGGAAATTATACTGAGCCTGCTCCATATTTCAGTCCTTTGAGGTCAGTTGTGTGAGTGTGGCTGAGACCTTGCACTTGGGAGTATGAAGTTTTTTGTTTTTTTGTTTTTTAAATTTTTATTTTATATTTATTTATTTATTAATTTTGGCTGTGTTGGGTCTTCGTTGCTGTGTGTGGGCTTTCTCTAGTTGCAGCGAGCAGGGGCTACTCTTCGTTGCGGTGCGCGGGCTTCTCACTGTGGTGGCTTCTCTTGTTGCAGAGCACGGGCTCTAGAGCGCACGGGCTTCAGTAGATACGGTGCGCGGGCTCAGTAGTTGTGGCTCGTGGGCTCTAGAGTGCAGGCTCAGTAGTTGTGGTGCATGGGCTTAGTTGCTCCGCGGCATGTGGGATCTTCCCGGACCAGGGTTTGAACCCGTGTCTCCTGCATTGCAGGCGGATTCTAACCACTGCGCCACCGGGGAACCCCGGGAGTATGAAGTTTTAAATCCTGACCACTACCTTGGGCAACTCCCTTCTCTTTTCTGAGTGCCTGTCTGCTTCTTGCCTGATGAGAAAGGACCACTTCTCACAGGTACAGGGCAATGGTGAATAAGATAAGATAGCTTTATAATCATGGGCACCAAGTGATGATTTTTTTCCCCATTCATTCCACATAGTCTTAACTCTTATTCCTCTGTGTTTGGGGACGTTAACTGCAAAACACAGTCAGAAATTGAGAAAATGGAATTGCAATTTCCAGCCCGGGTAGACCACGCCAGTCAGCCTCGCCAAGCAGGTTGTCTTGGATGAAGGAGAATTTTCAGTCCCACCATTAGCTGATCCTGGCCTCCAGGGCCTTCTTCTGCTTGTTGGTCAGGATGATGTGGTCAAGGCTGCAGAGTGAGAGCTCTCCTCCAGCACACTGCTGAGTACTTGGGTTGGCTGTTATTGGGAGTAAGGAGTCTAGAAGACAGGGACCAGGTTCACCTCTTGCCTTGCCCTTTAAGGTTTAATGTCTTTTGGAAAGCTGCTATCTCTCAGGTCCTGTGGACATCATAATCGCTCTTCTGCCTACCTATCCGCAGACCATCCTGGGAAGTATTGTTGGGAGAATACAAACTCCACCAGGGTAGGGTACCGTGTCTGTTTGGATGACCCTCCTCTCTCTTAGTCATGGATCTAGCACATAGTTGGCACTCTACGGAGCCAAATATTTCTGTGAAGGGAAGGACGACGAAATGTGAAAACATTTCACAAATCTCGAAGAGATTCACAGCCAGACAGAGGTCCGATCCTAGGGTATCCGAACTTTATATAAAGCGCGGACCACTGCCGCTTCTAACACGACCGGGTCCCGGGCAGGACGGGTGCATCTATCTCCTTGCGGCCTTTCCTTGAGAAAGTAGACCCGAGTGGGCAGGGGTTGGGGGAGGGGAGCGTTTCTACCCAGGAGGAACCGGAGTAGGAGGAAGGCGCACACCTTGGGTACAAGGGGTGAGGCTGCGCAGGGCTTGCGGAAGCCAGGAGAGCTACGAGGCCCCAACCATCGCGCCGGAAGAGACATCTAAGCCCGGGGATAGGTGTGTGCCGGGGGAGTCAGATGCACTGCGCGGCCCTCCCCCGACAGGTACACCCTCCTCCGCCTACGAGTGACCTAATTACAAGGTGCCGGCCACGCCCGGAGGCGAAGGTGGCCACTCCAAGCAGGCTACCACTCGGCGCCCGTTCTTGCCCCCAAGATGCAGGAATCCCACGCAATTCCAGTGTTGTATCACGGAGGAGCCATGGGGTCGCATTTCTAATTTCCGTGATTTGATTTCAGTCGCCAGGTGAAGAGCCGAAGCGTATCGCCTTAGAGAAAAACTCTCCAGCAGCAAGGAGCCACCCTCCCACCCCGACTGCGCCTGCGCCACGTCCGCGCCTCCGCCGCGCAGGACGTACTGCTCTGGGATTAGCCTACTTCCCAGCTGCAAGCCTGGCCCCTGCTCGGTCTCGGTCTTCCCTTCCCCCTCGGCCTCTCCCTTCTGGAGGACAACGCCCTAAAGGCTAAGGTGCCTGTTACCAGCTGGCTACGTTGCGCCTGCGCCTCAGTCCCTAGCACTCCAGTCTGGCGGCTGACCCGGGCTGGCGTTGCAGTTTGCGCAGCTCTGGTCCTGGCCTTATCTACCCTACCCCGCCGCCTCCTGACGCCGGGCGTGACGTCACCACGCCGGCGGCCGCCATTACAGAGAGCAGAGCTCCGGGACTAGAGTGAGTGGAGGACGGCCGCGGCCGGTGGCCGAGCACGGAGGGGTGAGCCAGCGGGCCAGCGCTAGCGCCGAGCAACCGCCAGTACCCGCACAAGTACCCCGGGAACCGGCGGCGGTGTGTGCGTGTGGCCCGTGTGCGGGCGGCGGCGCGGGAGGAGAGCGGAGCGGCAGCCGGTTCGGGCGGGTGGCATCATGGACGAGAAGGTGTTCACCAAGGAGCTGGACCAGTGGGTCGAGCAGCTGAACGAGTGCAAGCAGCTGTCCGAGTCCCAGGTCAAGAGCCTCTGCGAGAAGGTGAGCTGCACCTCGGATGCGGGAGCCGCGGCGGGCCGAGTCCGCAGAGAAGGAGGCGGCCATGGGGAGGGTGCAACATGGCGGAGGCCCCGGCCCCCCGAGCCTCCCAGACCGGCGCCCGGCGCGGCCCGGCGGCGGCTCCCGGGCGACCCGGCGCCCTCTGCCTCCCGCGCAGGGATTGGTTGTCGTTGCCACCGCCGCCTAAAATGGCGCCTTTCGCCCAACTCCGGGGCTTCAGAGCTTCCCGGCCTTGGCACGGGGCGAGGTGGCTGTGGGGAGCGGAGACCCTGTGGGTCAGGGTTGGGGACGGTTTTGAGATGTAGGTAAGAGGACTTGAGTTCTATGGCCTGGGAGTGGGGCCTGGGACTCAGGTGAGTAAGAGGCTTTTTACTTGTACTCAGACCTAATTCTTAGGTCCAGAGCTGTCCAGAAGCTCCCCGAACGGCAAGCTTATAGACCAGATCCTAGGACCTCTCTAAAGGTCACACAGCTTTAGTACTGTCTTGGGTGGTTTGTGTTAAACTCACCGAGATATCTTTTCCAGAGACTTATTTGAAGCGTGTTTTTAAAGAATGTCAAAATGAATTTCTAACCTAGTTTCTACGAATGTCATGGTGGTAGTCATAGGGAGGAGTATAACTTATTTTCATAGTTGGAAGAAATGAAGAATTTGGTGAGTCATACTACATAAGGAACTTTGGGATTGGAAATCAAGTGTCAGTTTATGATTTATATGCCGACTCAAATGGGGTAGTGTGAAACGCTTCTCTAAGTCTAACGTACTTGGCATTTTGCCATTTCTTTTTAAAATGAGCAACGTAAACTATAAGCAAATTTTGTATTCTGGCTCTTTCTTGGAAAAGTTGTTTGTATATTTGTGACTTTAAATAATGGTAGTAATGATAAGAATAGTTGTCGATTGAGCTTTTACAGTATCCCAGATATTGTGCTTAGTGTTTAAATAATTTATCTCACAGGTGTTGAAAATGGAATGTTGTAGTCTATTTTAGTAAGTCCGTTTTAAATTACCTAATTCTGATTTGTTTTTTCCAAGGAGTTGGGGAAACAGATAGCCTGTTGGGTTTTAGTCTTATAATTCAGTTTCCTAAATAGAGAAAATGATGAGCTCCACCATGAATGTTTCAATTTACCTTTTCAAAATTAACTTTGCAGCATTTCTTTTTAGTTCCACAGAATTGTGGAATATCATATTAGCATTTTGTATTAGTGAAGAGTTATTAGAAAGCAATTATGCTGACTTGTTTGTGGCTTGATGTGAGAATTAGGTTCATGAGTTTGATGTATATGCTCCTAAAACCGGCTTTTTCAGAACTATTCTGTGAATAATTGCAATTTAAGTTAGTCTAACTCAAGATTTATTTATCCTGTGCTTCGACAAAAACTCTCCTATTGATGAGGTGGCACATCATTTTTGGAGCTGAATTTTAATGGTAGCAATGTTGAGTCTTTTGTTGCTTCTTGATCCTTAATTTGCTTCCATCAAATGAGGATAATATTTATTTAAAGGTTTAGAAATAGGCTTTTAAAAATTATTTAATGTATAGTGTTAGGTCTTAGTTTCTAGGTACCATAAGTGATGATTTTTAATGACTTCTAAGGGTTGAGGTTTTTACTCTGTTTAAGACTTTGAGTCAGTAGTTGGATAGATGACTAGTTATTTGTGTAGAAAACATCGCAAGAGAGCAGTGATGTAATTGGAAGACCACTGGACTGTGAGTTAGAACTGGACACTAGTCCTCTTTCTGCCACTAATTGTGATTGACCTTGAGGCAACCACTTCACTTGGTCCACGTTTTTCCTGTCTATAAACTAGAATTAAAATATATGTCCAAGTTTCCTTCTAATCTTAGATTATACAGTTCCATTTTAAATTAGTACTTTGTGTTTAAATATTGAATACTTACTGGATATCCAAGATTGCTTACTTTTATGAGATGAATGAAAAGCAGTGAAAAATAATCATGCTTATTCTCAAGGAGCCTGAATGTAGTTGGAAGTCAGTAGTAGATGGAACACAGAAGTAGAGGGTTTGTGTTGGAGACAACAGAAGATAATACTGGAGTTACAGTGGGGTGGCTGAAGCTTGATCCATCTGGTAAATGGTCGTTGTTTGCCACGTGTTTGTAAAACTAAGATGTAGTGAGGTTAATCAATTTATGCTGAAATCTCCATTGCTCATCTACTGTGTCAAGATTTTAATTCTTAGAACCAAGAAAAAGGAGAAAATATTTGAAGCTAAATTTCCAAAACACGAATCCTTTTGGGGGGCTATCACACAGCCTTCAAACTGTTTTTAACTTGTAAGTATTCCAACTTTTGGAGCATTATTAACCTTCCAAACTAAGTTAATTTGAAGGCAGCTTTTTAGGTATATTGGATAAGTTAGGGTGCATGACTTGAAACATCTTTTGTGCAAATCTTTTTAGTGAAGCAAAAGTTCTCATTACTATAATAGTTTTTTTTTTAAAGAAACGATACTTGGTGGAGATTAACTATTTGGTAATAGTTGATAATTCCTTTGATTATAAGAAGGAAAGTGTGTTTATAGACAAGGGTGGATATGGTTTTTATGTTATTAATTAGTTAAGCTATTTTCCCCTGATGTGATTAAAGTCTATATTAAAGACAGGGTTGTTGTGTGTGCAAGATACCTTGTCATTTTGGGGATCATAATTTGTTGGTTGTTTAAAAATTTGTTGTGAGTGAAGCAGTTTTGCCTATAGTCACAGCTCTGTAGTCATTTGCTACACCTGTATAACTGGACTGGTATGTTTCCATCTACCTATGGGAAGAAGTAAATAGTATCAGCTTGTTTTTGCTTTAACCATAGTAAACAGTCTTTTGTTATGTTCAGTTCAGCAGTGGTTTCATTTACGTATGATTTTTGGCTTTGTGCTTTCATGTCTTACCAAACTTGTGGAGAATGTTGTTTGATAGCCAGATTTTTTTTTCCAAAGGAGTTCTTTACCTAGGTATGCTGTTTTCCATTGCTCTACAAGCACTATAAATAAAATGCAGTATGAGTCTTCCTGCTAGTTGGATGACCTGCAAGTACTTGACCAAGGTTAAATTCCTATATGAAATGGGTAATATATTTGAGTCTGTATGTGTGTTTAATTTAAAATGTGGTTTGGCTTATTTCCATAAAGGTAATTTGAATATTGAGAACAAGCAGTTGTGGGGGGAGCATGATACAGAATATTGTTTTCATCATTCTTTCACATACACAGTTCTCTTAACAGGTTTATGAGACAATTATCCTCAGTTAGAGATGGAAACCACAGCTCAGAAAGATAAAGTGACTTGACTACAGGGGCTAAATTGATATTGCCTAGGTTTATGGTTTGTAATCCCAATGTTTTAGCCTTGCTTCACAGCCCCCTTCTCTTTTTTGAGGTAGTGTTAATAATGAAGACGCAGATGAATTGGGGCCAGACTGAACTGTAGAATCAACAGCTCTGTAAAAGAAAGCATATTTGTTCTTTAAAGCTTCCTATTCACGTCACATACTGTTGTCCCACTCTCTCCTGGAGGAGGAAACAGGACTTATTTTTCAGTGTTGGACGTGGCTAACTGCATTTGTCTCTCAAATAAGATAAGTGAGATGATAAACCTCAGTTAATTTTCTATGTATTCTCAGATACTGTAAATCATGATCCAGAGACCGAGTTCTAAAATATTCTAATAAAGTGTAACTGACATTTATATTGTTCATTAAGCTTGTTAAAATGCCCTTCTTTTTATCCTCATAGCTTCCACAGTCAAGGCTGTTTGCCTGTGTGTATTCTTTGATCTCCCAGGCATGAAGTGGTAGTGCAGTTGGTTTTGAGTTGACCTAATGAGGAAACACCAAAAAGGTGAACAGTTCTTCTGTTCAGACACACAAGTTCCCCCCCACCCCCTGCCTCACTCTGCCTTGTTTTCTCTATCAGAGCCAAGAGTTCTGTGTCTGCAAATATGGGCAATAGGACTAAGGTGAAACTCATGCTATAGAAAGAATGATGGGCACTGGAAACAGCATTTTGAGTTAACAGTAGTCTGGTGTTATTTTTTTCCTCTATCTCATTGTAAGTCAGGTTTGTCAGTTACCTGTGGAATATTGCTTGTTTAGTTTGGAGAGATAAGCTAGGAAAACCAGGAGACATTGGGTTTGGTTGACGCATGGTGGAGAGGGTTGGTGTGTTTGTGTTGTTTTGTAAATTTATTTATTTATTTTTTGGGCTGCGTTGGGTCTTTGCTGCTACACGTAGGCTTTCTCTAGTGCAGCGAGTGGGGGCTACTCTTTGTTGCGGTGCGCGGGCTTCTCATTGCTGTGGCTTCTCTTGTCGCGGAGCACGGGCTCTAGGCGCGCGGGCTTCAAGAGTTGTGGGCTCGCGGCTCTAGAGCGAAGGCTCAGTAGTGGCGCACTCACGGGCTTAGTTACTCCGCGGCATGGGGGATCTTCCCATACCAGGGCTCGAACCCGTGTTCCTCGCAATGGCAGGTGGATTCTTAACCACTGCGCCACCAGGGAAGTCCAGAGAGGGGTCTTTTTTGAGGGTGCTGAGGAGAGGCAGGAAAAGTTATGTGTGGCATAGAACCACCCCCCACCCCTTACCGTTTTCTTTATACTTTGACCGTTTTTCTTATTTTTACCTTTTTCCTTACCATTTCACATTACCATCCTTTTCTGAAAAAACCCTCAACCCTGCTCCTCTCCTACACAAGTGAGATCTGAATGGACTAGAACTGGGAAGGGGAAAGATTTTGTTTGTTGTTTAAAATAGGCTTGCTTTCAGCTCCTGGAGCAGAAGTTGTAGAAGAGGCTGACAGAGATCTGGTTGCCAGTAAATGGCTGCGGGTGGGGGTGGGGTCTGAAAAAACTGTGAAGAGCAATCTGGGATTAACAGCTTAATTTCTTCACAATACATGGTTGCTATTGGTATTGTAGTTTGGAATGGATAAACAAAGCAGTGACAGAGACGTATCTGCATCTGGGTATTTTCTAAAACTGTACGTGACCAGCTGGCCAGTCACTCTGCACAACCCTGTCCCCACCTCTGCCTTAGTCATTTAGTTACTACCACCATGGGAATTTTTACCTTTCTGTTGTTGAGGGGCTGGAAAGAAGGTTGAGAACCTTTGTTCTAGAGTGCACCTGGAAGACAAACATTAGATTACCTAGATAGTCATGCAAAGTGTAGTTCACACAGGTTATGGAGTGTCAGTGATACTATTAACTGTGACAGTGTACTTTTGTTTTTGGAATACATTCAATCAAAAAATTTTTTATATATATAAATTAATTTTTTATTTATTTCTCTTGGCTGTGTTGGGTCTTCGTTGCTGCGCGCGGGCTGCGGCGAGCGGGGGCTACTCTTCGTTGCTGTGTGCGGGCTTCTTTCTCGTTGTGGGTCACGGGCTTCTCATTGCGGTGGCTTCTCTTGTCGTGGAGCATGGGCTCTAGGCACGTGGGCTTTAGTAGTTGTGGCTTGCGGGCTCTGGAGCACAGGCTCGGTAGTTGTGGCGCATGGGCTTAGTTGCTCCGCGTCAACTGATGGTTGGTGAAGGCCTGGAGGCACTAAAGGTGACTCATTAGAGGTCCCATTGGGTGACCCATAGAGGGGGGTGCTATTAGGTGCTTCTGGGATTTATAAGGCCTGACTCCTGTGATAGAAAAAGAGATGTCTGAGAGAAGCTATGCTATGATTAGTTGTCCTGACTAGAATAATCTTTAATAAGGACGTCTACAGTCTTTATGTTGTGGTTGTTCTGGGACTAGTGTATTTGTGTAGTCATCATCTGAGAGCTGATAAGTTTGAGACAAAAAACCCAAAAAGTGTGTTTTTAAAAAAAAAATTTTTTTTAATAAACTTACTTTATTTTTACTTTGGCTGTGTTCGGTCTTCGTTGCTGCATGCGGCGGGCTCTCTCTAGTTGTGGCGAGCGGGGGCTACTCTTGGTTGCGGTGCGTGGGCTTCTTATGCGGTGCGTGGCTTCTCTTGTTGTGAAGCACGGGCTCTAGGCACGCGGGGCTCAGTAGTTGTGGCTCGTGGGTTTTAGAGCGCACGCTCAGTCATTGTGGTGCACGGGCTTAGTTGCTTCGCGGCACGTGGGATCTTCCTGGACCAGAGCTCGAACCCTCGTCCCCTGTATTGGCAGGTGGATTCTTAATCACTGAGCCACCAGGGGAGTCCTGCAAATTTCTTTTAAGTAGGACCTACCTCTTCATTCATAGCTGTTTTCATTAGTATGTACTAGGTGCTGAAAACATCAGGCCTGGTATTAATTCCAAACAGGTTTAGTAATGGAATATGCCTAGTGAACTTTTGCTTTTTAGTAATAATAAATTGGGAAGTTGGAATGACTGTAGAGAGATGGATTATATGTATTTCTTAAGAAATATCTCCTTTTGAAACACAGTGGAAATTTTTCTAAATTTAAAAATGTTAGATGAAATTAATACTATATTGCGATGTCAGTGGTTGGTAATGTCCTGAAATAGGCTTCCCAAAATGTTTGGAGACTTGAAAATAGTGGTTCTTAAACTTGGCTGCACCTAAGAAAGCACTAGTGTAGGGTGGGGAGGGGAGACTTAAAAAAATTATTGATGCTTGGATCCCACAGACAAAGATTCTGACTTAATTGGGAGAGGAGTAGTTTGGGCATCTGGATATTTTTAAAGAGCTTCTCAAGTGATTTTTTTTTTTTAATTTAAATTATTTATTTATTTATTTATGGCTGTGTTGGGTCTTCGTTTCTGTGCGAGGGCTTTCTCTAGTTGTGGCAAGCGGGGGCCACTCTTCATCGCGGTGCGCGGGCCTCTCACCATCGCAGCCTCTCTTGTTGCGGAGCACAGGCTCCAGACGCGCAGGCTCAGTAATTGTGGCTCACGGGCCCAGTTGCTCCGCGGCATGTGGGATCCTCCCAGACCAGGGCTTGAACCCGTGTCCCCTGCATTGGCAGGCAGACTCTCAACCACTGCGCCACCAGGGAAGCCCATCAAGTGATTTTTTAATGTGCCGCTAAGGTTGCATACCACTACCTTAAAACCAGTCCTTGACATCCTTGGTTGTCACTCAAAATGTAATGAGCAATGGCTCATTAGCAACAATTCTCTTATGATAGTTTCACCCCCATATTGCAGTGTGTTGCCTTCCCTTGACCCAGCCTCCCACTGTACATTCTGGGACACCATTCCATACTGCTGATCCCACATAGAAGATGCTCAATAAATGTTGATTAGATATATGAAGTAAAACACTTTAAAACCCATTCTGAGAACAATACTTACTTTTACCTTCTTGGCTTAACTGACTCTCCCTGAGGAAGTCTTTAACCTTCTCTAGTAGCCCTCCCAGGTGGATGGGTTCTGCATCCTTCTATTTGAGGATAAAATTCCCTGTGTTTTTCAGGCTTCTGTCCTTTACCTAGATACCTGGACATTTTTCCTTATGGTTATTACCTGTTATTTCTTCATTCTCCAGAGAACTTGGTACCACTTTCCAGGTCCGTACTGATGCTGTTGTCCTGGCAGACATCCATGACTCTCCCTAAAGATGAGCTGTCTCAGTTGAAGTTCTTGATTCCCTCAAGATATATATTAAGCGTGTGGGGCATTGTTTAGCGAGGTGCTGTGTAGACAATGGTGGATAAAATGAATCTGGTGATAATTTTTTAAACTGTCACTTTGATTGTTGCATGGAAATTAAATTGGAGGCAGGAAGACTAGAAACAGGGAGTTTATTGTGGAGGCTAGCACAGTAATCCAGGTTAGTTGATGGTGGCTTGGACCAGGATATTGGCAAAGAAGATAGAAGCATATGGATTGAGATGTTTTGGAAGGAGACTAGGCAAGACTTGTCGGTGGATTGGTCCCTGAATACTGGTGGGTGGCCTTTAAGCTCTACTCCACCTCAGATATCCATATCCACAGCCCTACCTCTGAAATCCTTAATTCACTAATCAAATTTTCTGCCAGTGGATCTTTGTTTGAATACTACTTTGATTAGACTTGTTTTCAGTCCATATCCATGCTCCATTCTCCTCCCACATTTCCTAGCTGGGTGACCAACTGTCATCATGGTTTGCCTGGGTACAACTGAGGCGTTTCTTGGGATACAGGACTATCAGTGCTAAAAACCAGGGTAGTTTGTTAACCTGCCCCCACCCCAGTCTGCTCTCTTCTCTACTCTTGCATGCTATGCTTTAGCCATATTAACTTTTTCTGCTTAACTCCTTGGACTTTATACACATGATTGCATCTGCCGGTGTTTGATGTCCTCCGGTTTCCTACTCCCATCCCTACTCCCATCCCGTTTCTGTAGCTCCCGCCCATTATTTGCACCTCAGGCAGTTTTCATAGCTCTCAGTTTTTGTGAGCCCGGAACACTGCTGCTTACTCTAGCATGTCTTAGCACTTGGCCCTTTCTTTTGTAATGATCTTTTATTGTCTGCCTCTCCTGCTCCACTGTGTACGTTTATGGGCTGTCTTGTTTGTTGTGATATCTTAAAAAGTGGCCTCCACCAGTTACTCTCTCCCTTTCTTCCATGGCACTTAATACAGTCTGTACTTTGTTACTTGGTTACTTGTTTGTGGTCGTTCCCCTGTACCCCCTCCCCAGCCCTGGTGTGGGAATGATCTATCTTTATCTTGTTCACTATACCTCCAGGGGCTAGCACAGGGCCTGGCACAAAGTATCACTCATGGTTGAGCAAACGAATGATTATCTCCCAGTTCTCTTTACAGTTTTTGGCATACAGTAAATGATCAATAAATGTGTGTTGAAATGAATAAAAGAGTTTCTACTGAGTGGAATATTATGTTGCTCTTAAAAGTGATGTTTCGATGTTTGAATTTGTGGTTACATGGGGGAATGCATAGGATGCCAAACAGTTTTCTGAAAGCAGCATAAAAACCATGTATATTGAATAGTCACAATTGTAAAATAAGTTTATGTTTTGATATAAAGAGTGTAAAAAACCCAAAATACAGACAAAATTTTAATGTCTTCCAAAAATCTTTTTTTTAAAGTAGGACTAAGAAATCTCTCCTCGTAACCTGGAATCCTAGAGTGCATTGTAGTTAGAACTCTAAAGCTAGGGAACTAGGTACCTGAGTGTCTTGCTCCATTTTCATTGATCTTATATGGCTGCTAATAATGATCTCTTTAGCACTTACACAGCAACTGATAGATCTAAAACTCATGATACTGATGAGAGGAATGGGACTATGTATCTTGATACATGGTTTTTTTTCTAGGTATCAGAGGTGAGATAGCTGGTGGATAGGTTCCAGGCATCGTCTTGCCCTCTTATTTTAATGGGATTGTAATTGTTTGCAATTTGATCTTATGCTGAGTCTGCCCTTTAAAGCTGTATTAAGGGTAACTTAAACGTATCTTATGTGTAATTAAACATATCTTTGTTAATGTTGTTTAATGTGAAATGTCTTGGTTTATTTTTCTCTATCTGTAGGCTAAAGAAATCCTGACAAAAGAATCCAATGTGCAAGAAGTTCGATGTCCAGTCACTGTCTGTGGAGATGTGCATGGGCAATTTCATGATCTCATGGAACTGTTTAGAATTGGTGGCAAATCGCCAGATACAAATTACTTGTTTATGGGAGATTATGTTGACAGAGGATATTATTCAGTTGAAACAGTTACTCTGCTTGTAGCTCTTAAGGTAATTTCAATTTTATGTTTGAGCATTTTGAATTGGGTATGGCAGTCCTCTTGAATGTCCTTTTTTTCCCAGTGATTTGTGGTTTTCTGCATCTGCATGTTAGCTTTTAGAATAAATCCCCACATTTAGGAATTTAGATATTCAGGTTTGGGACTTAATAAATCATAGGTCTATCTTCATTCTGAATGAGGGAATGGTACAGAATAAAAACAAGAAGGTTATTTTCTAAGGAAGAAAATGCCTCAGTCAGATGATTTAAAAATGCTAGAAAGCTGATTAAATAGAAATTTTAGTTCAGTAATTTGGGATATGAGAGGTAATATAATTATTTTTCTAGATATTTTTGAAGTATTTTAAAGGAGCAAAATATTTCAAATATTGGCATGTTTATATCCTTTGACACAATAATCATATAATTGTGCAGAGGAAGAAGTTTAAGAGGAAGAGAGCTTTACTTACATGAAAACATAAATTGTAGTATCTTAAATATCAGAGAAAGAATTGATATAAATATCTAATGGTAAGTGAATATCTAAATTATGGTTTATCTCAGTGGAATAGTTTGCAGCCATTAAACATGACATAATCTAGAACAATAGAAATGATAATTAAAGAAAGCATGTTGTTTTATACCAGTTGTAGCTCTGGGAGATATACAGAGATCTGAAGGTGAAACACAAAACGGTAAAAAGCTTTTTTGAGATGACCTTTCTCCCTTAAAAGAAATTATTTGACTTTACTTTTGGGGAGATGATTTTATTTTAAAGAATATGTAGAATGGTAAGATGGCTGCCAGCATCTTCTAGTACTAGAGAAGCAATGAGATGTGGTTTTGGCAAGAGCTGAATTTTAGGCAATTAACAAAGTGTAAGTGTTCATGAAGCTACGGGTCTGAATCATGTAAAGTGCTACAAAACATTTTTGGAGGTCATTATGTTCTGCATCTGTAAATTGAAGGAGTTGAATTAAATGATGGAAAGTTTCTGCAGTGACTCTAGATGCTATGAAAGCAGCCTTGCAAGCTAACCTGCACTTAAAGCCCAGGATGAATCCCAGTGCTCAGAGGAGGAATAAATATGCTGCCTTTAAGAGTTTATGTTTGAATGTGTTATGAGCTGAATTGTGCCACCACCACCCCTTCCCCAAATTCATATGTTGCAGTCCTAACTCCCAGTACCTCAGAATGTGACTGTATTGGAGGTGGGGCCTTTAAAGAGGTAATTAAGGTAAAATGAGGTCATACAGGTGACCCCTAATCCGATATGACTGGTGTCCTTATAAGAAGAGATTAGGACACATACAGAGGGAAGATGAGAAGACACATGGAGAAGATGGCCGTTATCTAGCCAAAGAAGAGATGCCTTCAGAAGGAACCAACCCTGCTGACACCTTGATCTTGATCTTGGACTTCTAGCCTCTAGAACTGTGAGGAAATAAATTTCTGTTGTTTAAGCCTTCCAGTCTGTGGTACCTCGTATGGTAGCCCTAGCAGGCTTAATACAGGGGAAAGGAAACTTAAGCAAATAGTGCTGGAACTGTTGGGCATCCATATGCAAAAAATGAAGTTAGCTACCTCATACCTTACAAGTGGATCAATGTCAATCATAGATCTAAATATGAGTGCTAAAACTGTGAAACTTCTAAAATAAAACAGAAAATCTTTGTAACCTTGGGTTTGGCAAAGATGTCTTAGATATGATACCAAAAACACAAGCCATTAAAAAACTGATAAATTAGACTTCATAAAAATTGATTTTTTGTCCTTCAAAAGACATCACTAAGAAAAAAGTACTTGTATTCATATATATTTTTTTAAAACCTATAACAAGACATAATTTTTAAGTGGACAAAATATTTGGATAGATGTTTCACCCAAGAAGATATATGAATGGTCATTAATTTAGCACATGAAAAGATGCTCAAACCTTAGTCATCAGGGAAATGCAAATTAAAGTCAGAATCAGGCCCATTAGAATGGCTTTCATCAATAAGGCTAGTATAATACCGTATGTTAGTGAGTTTGTTGAAGAGATTAGAAACTTAGGAATCCGTCCAAGAGAAATGAAAGCATATACGCGTAGAGAAACTTCTTATATGTGGTTTGATCATAGCAACATTATTCATAATAGCCAAAAACTGCGGACAATCCAAATGTTCAGTCTACTGGTGAATAAAAAACCGAAATACGGTATAGCCATACAATGGAATACTGTGCAGAGCGGTAAGATGAGACAGACCATGATCCATTCACAGATGAGTCTAAAAAATATTCTGCTAAGTGAAAGAAGCCACACACACAAAAAAACTACATATTGTATTGATTCCATTTATATGAAATTTCTAGAAAAGCAAATCTCAAGAGACAAAGTATCAGTAGTTGCTGAGAGTGGGAGTCGGGAGTGATTGCAGACAGGCACGAGGGATCTTTTTGGGTTAATGGAAAGGTTCTAAAACTGGATTGTAATGGTTGTTGTATAATGTAATAAAAAAACTCATGGATGGAGTTTTGCAGCTGATGATTATGCGTGGGATAAAGTTGGTGGTAGTGAGAATTTGATTTTAGTTGAAATGGGGTTGGCAGATACCCCATGGGATAAATGATCTGTAGGTGTGATTTCACTTTTGTGTGATGTGGGGGTGTGGGAGGTTTTTTCCAGCAAAGTTGGAATTCTGTCTTTCCCTGTAGAATGTTTGCTTGATTTTTATTTGGTTTTTGAAAGAGCCAGCCGTTCATGTTGTTTTCAACTTTGTTGTTTCAGGTTCGTTACCGTGAACGCATCACCATTCTTCGAGGAAATCATGAGAGCAGACAGATCACACAAGTATATGGTTTCTATGATGAGTGTTTACGGAAGTATGGAAATGCAAATGTTTGGAAATATTTTACAGATCTTTTTGACTATCTTCCTCTCACTGCCTTGGTGGATGGGCAGGTATGTAGGTCTTCTTAAAACATACATTGCCGATTATTTTCAAGAATCTGCTTTCTTAATTTAGGTGACAGTAACTTATTTTTCCATCCTCACATCCCTTTGAGGTTTTTCTTTGAAGTGCCTTCTTTGTGAGGGGCACTGAACTATATGTTGGGACCACAGGGGGATGGAAGATATAGCCCGTCCATCCTCTTGGGCTGTTTCTGGACATGTTGGGGAGATGTAATTAGCTATTTACTGGTCCCAGTAGAGCAGTGCACATAAGAAACTGCAAGGAAATTCTGTGAGAAGGAAGATAATTGTCTATGATGAGGGTAAGGTCAGAGAAATGTTTTCTTAGAAGAGCTGATTGGGATTTGGGTGCAGTAGGGATGGTTTATCAGGAAGAAAGGGAGTGTATTCCATAGTTTAGAGTGGGAGGCAAGAAAGAAAGATCTGCAGAAACAAGCCTGGTTCTGGCAGAACACAGAAACACCAGCAGGGCCGAGTGATGTGGGCTACAGCCTGCAGCTTAGTCCAGAATGTTTGTAGTTTATTTTAAATGAGGGTAATGTTGTAAACCACTCTTTTCAGATCTTCTGTCTACATGGTGGCCTCTCACCATCCATAGATACACTGGATCACATCAGAGCACTTGATCGCCTACAAGAAGTTCCCCATGAGGTATTGACCTTATTTTTGGTAATAAAATCTTTTCTTTTCAAAAAACTTTTTAGAGAAAGGAAATATTTAATTGTAACTTAGTTCATTGTATGTATTTTCTTGTTTAATTCTCAAAAATGATCATGTGGTGTGAACACTCTTGTTGACCCCATTCTTCAGAAGCTAACGTTAAGAAACCTACCAAGATCACAACAGCTCTGGGACTGGGTTTAGGACCTAGGTGTTGGTTGTCTTAAGAGCTTCTGCCTTAGTTACTAAACTCTACTGCCTAACATTGAAATTTGCATACACTAGGCAGATTAATTAGTTAGGGCTTGTTGCTACTGGGACTCATTGATGTAGGCTCTGCCTCTTAAAGACATCTGGAAATAGTTTCTTATTTATTTGACTCTATCTGCAAAACCTTTTACCATTTTCAGCAAACACCGTTCAAAAAGTGACTTAGTAGGGTGCTGCTCTTGGTGAATTACTCAGATCACATATTAACCAATTTTGCAAAAGGCAATCTAAAATATAACTTGCTTTTTAGGGTCCAATGTGTGACTTGCTATGGTCAGATCCAGATGACCGTGGAGGTTGGGGTATATCTCCTCGAGGAGCTGGTTACACCTTTGGGCAAGATATTTCTGAGACATTTAATCATGCCAATGGCCTCACGTTGGTGTCTAGAGCTCATCAGCTGGTGATGGAGGTATGTTCTATTCTTTGACTGATTTGCTTTTTAAGTAAAAATGAAGGAAGATCTTAGGAAATTTTAAATTATATGATATAGTGAGAACATGCCATGTATTCTTCTGATGAATTTGCCATTATAGCCTGAGCCTTTTCAGTAGATGCACACTAGAATTAAAATCTCAAACTTTTGATCCAAATGAAATTCACAGGTAAAATGTTTTCAGAGAATTCTTAATGACTGTAGTAGTGCTTGGGGTTTAAGGCTGGGAAAGTAAGATGGGGGAGAGTGAAAAATAATATTTTATGGTCTCAGTTTTATTTCATGTATTTAACATGTGTATGTATGGAAGAGAGTTTGGGAAGAAATACACCAAAATGTTTAAGTGGTCCTTTGGATGATAGGATTACAGGTGATTTGAAAGAAGAAGCTAAAGGGAAATGGGCTAAATTCTTAGCATAGAACATTGATTAGCGTACTTATAAAATTAGGGTCCTATTTAGATTAGTACTAATACAACTGTATTGTGATTATCAATAAAGTCTGACTTTGCTAGAGATAGGGAAAGAAATTTGTGAACAATACTTGAAAAGTAACTCATGTATTCAGATGGGCTTTGAGAGAATGAGGCTGGAGTTCCTAGAGGCACCTCTCCTTTGTACCTTGGGCAGTACAGGTAATGCCTGTACTGACTGAGGACAGAATTAATAAGGTTCTGGTCTCCAGGAGTATGTATCTGCCTCTACAAGGAATGGCCATATACTCATTCTTGTATCATGTTTAGGGCTGCTGCAATAAGAGAGGCTGAAGAAATGCTGTTATTTACCGAAAGTCGGATATATAAGAAGTAGCTTATCCTTTTCTGTTTAGTGATTTTTTTTAGGGATTTTCTTTTTATAGTAGACTACTTTTGTACTTTTGGGAAAAAATAAATACATGGTTTTTTTTTTGTTTTTTTTTTTAAGTTGGGCAGAAGGAGTTCCCTGGTGGTCTAGTGGTTAGAATTCGGTGCTTTCACTGCCATGGCCTGGGTTCATTCCCTGGTCGGGGAACTGAGATCTGAGATCCCACAAGCTGCACGGCACAGCAAAAAGAAAAAAAAAAAAAGTTGTGTGGAGTACAGAAAATTATTAAATCACCCAGAAACAAAGCAATACTTTTTAAAAAGCCTTTTGGGCAGAAGGGGAGGTCTTTTTTTCCCCTCTTGAGAGAAGTCACATTTAGTTGTGTAAATAAGGGAGTAAAATAGGGGAATTTTTTCTGTTCTTTTCCTTGTAGGGATATAACTGGTGCCATGACCGAAACGTAGTAACGATTTTCAGTGCTCCAAACTATTGTTACCGTTGCGGTAACCAAGCTGCAATCATGGAACTTGATGATACTCTGAAGTACTCTTTGTAAGTATTTACACTTGAGTCGTTGGTTACCATTATTTGAATATATTAGTTTTAATAGGAAGTTTAACAGTTCAAGAGCTCATGCTAAATCCAGATTCCAATTGGATTTTTAAGTTTCCTTTGAAACACATCAACAGAAACCTAGATCCTAATATGAATTATTAGGGTTTTAACTTTTAAATCCATGTTTTTATTGTAGAGTTAATAAAATATATCCTGAGGATGACATGATAGGTAACAGTACCTTAGGCTATTTAAACTTTCTTTATTTAGAATCCTTCTTTCAAATGGTCTTAGAAGGAACTACAAATATACAGAAGCATATCCTCTCTAGCTGAAGTTGCCTTGGTTCTTTGAGGAGGCGTGCAGCTAGAAGACCCTTATTAAATGCATGATTAGGGTTCTCTTACATTAAGTTATTGGATGGGGGTGGGAAATGTGTAAAAATCTGCACGGGGATGAAATATACAACATGGGGAATATAGTAATATTGTAATAACTGTATGGTGACAGGTGGTAACTAGACTTACCTAGATCATATTGTAATTAATGTATAGAAATTTCAAAACACTGTGTTGTACATCTGGAACTAAAACAGTGCTGTAAGTCAATTATACTTCAGTTTTTAAAAAAACTATTAAAAAATGTAAAGTCAAAGACTAATATTCTTGATTTTAATTGTCAGTACATTGATGTCTTGGAGTATAAACAACAAATATGTCTTGTTTTTCAGCTTGCAGTTTGACCCAGCACCTCGCAGAGGCGAGCCACATGTTACTCGTCGTACCCCAGACTACTTCCTGTAACGAAATTTTAAACTTGTACAGTATTGCCATGAACCACATTTTGACCTAATGGAAATGGGAAGAGCAACAGTAACTCCACAAAGTGTCAGAGAATAGTTAACATTCAAAAAAACTTGTTTTCACACGGACCAAAAAGATGTGCCATATAAAAATACAAAGCCTCTTGTCATCAACAGCCATGACCACTTTAGAATGAACCAGTTCATTGCATGCTGAAGCGACATTGTTGGTCAAGAAACCAGTTTCTGGCATAGCGCTATTTGTAGTTACTTTGCTTTCTCTGAGAGACTGCAGATAATAAGATGTAAACATTAACACCTCGTGAATACAATTTAACTTCCATTTAGCTATAGCTTTACTCAGCATGACTGTAGATAAGAATAGCAGCAAACAATCATTGGAGCTTAATGAACATTTTTAAAATTAAGTACCAAGGCCTCCCCTCTACTTGTGAGTTTTGAAATCGTTTTGTTTATTTTCAGGGATACTGTTTAATTTAATTGTATGATTTGTCTGCACTCAGTTTATTTCCCCTTCTCAAATCTCAGCCTCATGTTGTTCTTTGTTACTGTCAGATCCTGGTGAGTTGTTTTGAACAGAACTGTTTTTTTTTTTTCCTCCCTCCTGTAAGACGATGTTAACTGCACAAGAGCACTGCAGTGTTTTTCATAATAAACTTGTGAACTAAGAACTGAGAAAGTCAAATTTTAATTGTATCAATGGGCAAGACTGGTGCTGTTTATTTAAAAGATACATCAATTGATAAATTTTAGAATTTGTAGAATTCTAGGTAAAGAAAAATAAAAATCAAGGCCACTACATAATCTCTCTCGTAACTCCTTGACATTCTTCAAATGAATTTCAGGACTTATTTGTAGTCCGGATAGTACAATATGTCAGATTGCCAGCATGCTCTTTGTGGGTTCTTCTTCCTGCATATTGTCTGCAAGAAAGGAAATGAAGTCTGTGCTGCTTCAGTAAGACCTGATTGTAAAACCATATAAATCGAGATTTATGTTTTTTGGGTTTTGTTTTTTAATGAAAAAAGCATGTTTTCAGGTAGAGGTTAACAAACTAATGTATCTACTTATCAGTCACTGCAGTTTCTGGTTATAAATATTGCTATGTGTGTTACGTGGACGCTTTAAGATGATTGACAGAGTGGTAAGTTCTTAACGAATATTTGTACATTACTTGTCATGTGATCTTAAAGTTAAATTTGTCTCAGATAAGATATAGCTGTTAAAGCATTATCCTGTATTATGCTCTTTAAATGATACTAGTTAAACCAAATAGAAAACTGTTGCTGGATCATGGCTTAGTGTTATGTACATTCACCCAAGGACAAAAATGGCATTTGAAATGAAGTTGCGGTGATAAGCACATACTGAGTGTTTCCCTCCCTTTTATCCTTTGAATAGGATTAGGAAGTTAAAACAGGTTTTCTATGGAAACTAATACTTGATTGTCTTAAGCTACCAGGGTAAACTTCAAGACACTTAATCATTAATTGTGTGGGTATAGTAATAAAAGTTTCTTTGCTTTGTACTGTGTTGAATTTGGAACTGATGAGGAAATTTTTGCATTTTTCTTTCTAAGATGCTTGAAGAAAATACAACACAATGTATATATTTTTTAAGTGGGCCACTTTCTATTTTTTTGGTAGCTCGTGGAGTTGATTATCCAAAAGCCCTTAGTTTTTCCGCATTTCTCCCTTTCATTTTACTCTTTTATGCTTTCATAAGAAATACATCCCTCTGTCTCTTTTTTGTTTTGTCATTTTATGCATTTTCTTTCTGACTGAACAAATAGTTTATTAATGTGCAGTACGTAATCCAGTTTCCAACTGATCTGTTGATAGATACCAAGCAGTGATTTTTCAGGTCCTGTGATCAAAATTGACTACAAAAGAACGAGTATCTTGTAACTGATGTGTTATTGTCATCCAGGTACAGCCTCTCTAAAGTAGACCTTGTGGTTAACAGAAAAGGGCTTGTGGGGACTTCCCTGGTGGTCCAGTGGTTAAGACTCCAAACTTCCACTGCAGGGGGTTAGGGGTTCAGTCCCTGTTTGAGGAAGTAAGATAATGCATGCCATGTGGCATGGCCCAAAAAACGGGGGTGGGGTGGGGCTTGTGGCCAGACTGGCTTGGGTTTAGAATGATTACCGGGGTTTAAACGAATTGGCTAATTGTAGAGAATGATTGGACTTTGGCCATCTAAGCTAGCAAGTGTTAGTAACCTACCTGATTATGAAATGGGTAAAGAAAATGCATTGGTGTAACATTGTAAATCAACTATACTTCAGTAAAAACATTTTTTAAAAAAGAAAGGGCATTGGTAAGTATAGTAATTTGCTTTAAAAATATATAATTGCTGTTGCTGATTTCTCAATTAGTAACAGATTAAAATAGAATTTTCAGTTTTACAAAGCTTGTTCAAAAAAATGAATGTTTTTTAGTGTTCTAGACTGAGGACTTGGAGAAATTTGCTTTGGAACTTAATTTTGTAAGGGTAAAATGAATTGATAAAATGATGTGCTCATTTCTTAGGTTGAATATCCTAAGCAAACATAGATGACTCTTCCTTTTCTTGGTTGCAGTAGGTGTGTTTTAAATAGAAGTGTAGCGTGTCAGTATTGGATAATTTTTCAGAAAGACCTAGGTTTAGCTTAATAAGGAAAGGATTTTTTTTTACTGTGGTTCTTAACGTTGATGCCCACAGCGGTTATGATTTAAATTATTTGGAGGAAGGCCCAGGCGTAAGTATTTTTAAGTTTCCCAAGTGGTTTTAATTTACATCTAGATTTAAGAACCGCTGCTCAGTTTCCCAACTACAAATTTAAGAATATTGGATTTTGTGCTAATTGATGGTTGTTGTGGGTTTTAGTGAACAATTAAAATATACCATGTGATGATTTTCTTTCAGTAGTGACTTTTACCTGTCCTGTATAATAAGTAGTCCCTTACTTTCAACTGTAATGTGTCACTAGAAATGGACCTTAAAGTTTAATAATAGGCTTGTTTGGTATGAGGTAGATTCTGTTCCCATGAGCTAAAACTTTTTTTCATTAAAGCCTTAATCTGTTCTCACGTGTTCTTTGACATATTTCTAGCTTTTATGAACTTTTTGCGGGTGGGGAGGAGATGGGGGCAGCGCCTTGCAGCTTGTGGGATCTTAGTTCCCGACCAAGGATTGAACCGGAGTCCTAACCTCCAGACCACCAGGGAATATGAACTTTTTTAAGTTAGGTTTTTTCCCCTTCACAGTTACATATTCTGTTGAATAACGTTAAAGTAGTTCAGTAAAGTAGATGTATTATTTAGGACACACCTAATGTTCTCCATATTTGTTTCAATTATAGTTTAAGCCTTATATCTTAGGACTATAAGTACATTATATTCCTGTTTCTTATTATATATATTTAATTAATTGCACAGGTTACTGCCATGTAGACAGAAGTAGAATGTTGCAGAAACAGTAAGTAGTATTGCTTGAAGTCCTAGTGCTATCCAGTAAATAGGTTACAGTGTTCACTTATCAGCTGGTATATAAATTTGAGGGAAGGAAAATGGATTATGGGTATTTATAATGTACAAATTTGTTTGAAAGTTGAACATACAAAGATGATTGATAACTAAGAGTAAGTGGACTGGGTGACAAACCCCAGATTCAAGGTTCCTGTCATACCTGGACGAGAATTCCTCTCCCAGGAATTGAAAAGGGAGGCGGTTACTGCTAGTGATTGAATGCTGAAAAAAAGGCTGTGGTTGTGTTTTGGTTATTTTTGTTTCATTTTTTCATTTGTTGCTTTTATTTTTTCTTTAGGCAAAACACAGATTTTCATGGCTGAAATTTAATTGTAAGTAGTTTGTATCCTCGACAGGTTTGGGATAAGTGGGTGGGCTGTTAAGTTTTCTCTGCCTAAAATGCTGCTAATGGAGCAGACCACTTCATATGAATGCTTAGCCCCCTTAGGAGTCTCTTCAGATAGCCTCAGCCATCCAGATATTGTCATTGGGAAAGTCCATTTAGGCTTTAATGGACAATACCAGGTACGTTCTTCCAAGAGATGATTTAGCAGACTTTTTTTTTTGGCTGTGCTGAGCGGCATGTGGAATCTTAGTTCCCCAACCAGGGGTTGAATCCGCGCCGCCTGCATTGAAAGTGCACAGTCTTAACCACTGGTCCACCAGGGAAGTTCTTAGCTGACTTATTAGTGTAGTGGTAGGTTGTGGCCACCATCCAGTCTGTTGCCCATTGGTGGAAGTCAAAGACCGGCATTGTGTGATAGAAAAGGAAGTTAAGAGTGCTTGCTCTGCAGACGCTAGGAAGACCAAAGTGAGAGGTCTAATTAAAGCTTTTGGAAATGCCAGAGTCTGTTGAGCACTTCTGCTTCAAGGCTTAGCATGTCTTCTGAGCTGTAAGGAGATTCCATGGTCTATTATGGTTTAGGTTTTTGCAGTAGATCAAACAGCAGTGTTACCTCCAGGGCAGGGGCAAGGACTAGTAGTTAGGTTTTGTAAAGCCTGGTCAAGGGTGGGCCTCGTGACTCTAAGGTCAGGTATGTTCAAGAGTGTTTCAGGAAAGAGCCAGTTTACAAGGTATAGTGAAATATGCCAGATGTAAAAATGTGTGTAGAATTACCCTTGCTGTTAGGTCCAGCTTTCCTTTCAAGGTAAGTCCCTTGCCAGCAGCAGTGAGGATCTGAGTGTGTGTTGAATGTAGCAAGAAAGAGGAATGGGAGGAGAAGCTGTATGATGTATTTGGTCTTGAGCAATCTTTGTTTCCCATAATCACGTGCAAAAGAAGAGTGATCTCTACCTTGGTTCAAATAAAACTACCTCTTTAATTTTAATCCTTTCAATGACCTGTGATTAAAAGACCACAAAGACAATAAGCCCTAGCTCACTACTCCCTCCCCATAGCTACACCAGAGCTGGTTGTAGAGAAAAGGGCTGGAGGGGCTTCCCTGGTGGCGCAGTGGTTAAGAATCCTCCTGCCAATGCAGGGGACACCGGTTTGAGCCCTGGTCTGTGAAGATCCCACATGCTGTGGAGCAACTAAGCCCGTGCGCCACAACTACAGTAGCCCGCACACTCCAGGGCCCGCATGCAGGAACTACTGAAGCCCGCATCCCTAGATCCTGTGCTCCACAACAAGAGAAGTCACCGCAATGAGAAGCCTGTGTGCAGCAATGCAGACCCAGTGCAGCCAAGGAAGGAAAGGGAAGGGGGAGGGGAGGGAAGGGATGGAGAGAGAGGATGATCAAATATGGACCAAGATCTTTGGGGTGGTAGTGCAGTAGCTCTCATGTCCTCTGAAAAGCTCAAGGTGATAAGGGATCTGGTTATGGCCTCTTCTCCTGGTGCCAGTGCTGCATATATTGTCCTTTGCTCTGGATTTCTTTATTTTTTTTTTAATTCAAGTATAGTTGATTTACAATATTGCATTAGTTTCAGGTGTTGGATTTCTTCAAAGCAGAATCTTAATGATTGCACTGTAGGCCTGTGGGTATTTCCAACTTCACCTCAGATCCTAGGGAAAATACCCTACTGCAGTAATCAGGAGGCAGGATTTTAAAAAGTAGGGCTGGGAACGTGGATAGATGGGTGAGAGTATCTGTTTAAGCCACCTCTTGGAAGCACTTTGACTTCTGCTTTCAACCTGAAATGGCAGATGGCCTACATCATTAGGTATGTTTGAAGAGTGCAGAATAAGTGGTCTGTGGCTTCTCAAATAATTTTGATGCTTCAGTCCTCAGAGCAGTAGCTGATGTTCTCAACTAAGTAAGGGTTCTGGTGTCATTTGTGAATAAGGAGAATAGAGTGCTGAAATGACCATTACTGTAAAGGGGTTAGTTGAATTCAGAGTGGACAGGAGAGCATTAGGCATTGGACCTTCAGGCCTTAAAATGGCAGAAATAGCTAATAGTGAATAATGTCTAACACAGCATTTCCCATGTGTCAGACATTTTACATGGATTATTTTATTGAGTTGTCTGAACAGTTTAGGAGGGGTGGGAAGGTAAAGCTATTCAGGCAGTGTTACCCCAGAGTCCTTGACTTTCAGAAAGTGTTGCCAAAATCTTGGCTGTCTGTGCAACAATGCCAAACATAAATAAGGAGCCAAGAGTTACGGAGAAAAAAGAAAAAGTGGCTTTATTTCTTTGCCAGGCAGAGAGGGAACACAGGCCAGCGCCCCACTAGTAGGCTAGCTGGAACTGTGCCCCACTCCCTGGGGAATAGGGAGAGGTTATATAATCAGGACTGTGGTCAGAGGTATGTAATAAAGGAATAGGCAGTAACAGTTGCATTCGCCTCCTGCAAAATGTCAGAAGGGTGGGTTGCTGTCAAGATTAGGGTGTGTGCAGGGTCTCAGGTGGACCCTTGAATCTTACCTCAGGTAGTTTCGTGGCTGCTCCTCCCTTGATTAGCAACTGTTCGAATCTGCCCTTTGGAACTCAGGGAAGGTCCTTTGGAGGCTGGACTCTTGCCTACAAGAAATGGGGGGCAAAAATCCTCCATGCCCAGGAGCCCCACAGGGCCCTGCTCGGCATCAAAAGCATTAGAGTTCGCTTTCCTTTGCTGAAATTGGTATTTAGTGGCCTTTGAAGTGTGGGTAAGAGCCTACACAGCTTTTGGGTCTAGAGAAAGTGACGTGTGTGTGTGCCTGACCCTGCTTCAGGTAAGCCAAATATGTGGCAGGCCCTTTGGGAAGCATAGTCAAGGAGGTTTGGCCCTCTTGAGTGTTGCCCCAAGTCAAGTATACTGGTCACTGTGCTCCTGAAGCTTATGGAATGACTTGACTGTGTGTCTCAAGGACATTTATGTGAACTAGATTCTGAAAGAGCTGAGTCTGATCGAGAAAATTATTTTCGACTCACCACCTGCCACCACAGCCTAATTGTTGTTCCTGAGGATAAAGGAACTTTCACAGTGGACTTAGCTTGACAAATATATTAAAAATGGAAAGGAAAACCTATGGTTTATTTTAAGGAGGTATATATGGAGTGGGATATCCCATCTAATTTTTTTTTAAGACTTAAAAAATTTGGGGGTTCACAGCAAAATTGAGAAAGTACAGAGGTTCCTATCTGTCCCCTACCCCCAAATATGCATAACCTCCCCCGTTGTCAGCATGCCCTACCAGAGTGGTACATTTGTTAAAATTGATGAACCTACATTGACATAATCATCTGGAGTCTACATTAGGGTTCACTCTTGGTGTACATTCTATGGTTTTGGACATGTATAATGACATGTATCCACCATTGTATACAGAGTATTCTCACTGCCCTAAAAATCCTCTGCTCCACCTATTCACCACTCCCTCACCCCACCCCAGTCTGTTGCATCTAAGTGAAATAATTCCTCCTTTTCTCCCTGATAGCCAGAAATGATTTTTGAGTGTTTTTGTATGTGAGAAATGCCCCTGGTATTTTACTCTTTAATTAAACATCTGGTATTTTGTGTAAGACTGTTGGAAACTAGTCAGTTGTTTAGGCTTTAACAACGAGAGTAAATGGAAGCTTCTGCTAGCTTTTCATCACCTGACAATCTCCCCACCTTTCTGAAGACCATTAATTTGTCATCTTTGGGAGGAGCCAGAAGCCAAGAGCAAATTACTTTCTTGTCTCCTGGTGCCAGTTAACCATCCACAAATTCTGATAGGGAAGACCTGACTCCCCAAGTGCTGCCCACCTCTGATCTGTATGGGTGCTCCGGCTTTTTTTTTTTTTAGTTGATCTTTTATTTTATTATAAAATAATACTTGTAGTAAAGTCAAGCAATAGAGATGTATACAAAAAAATGATCTCCCCACCTTATGCCTGTGAAGTTCTGTTAATGATTTGTGGATACCTTCACAATCATACCTACCAGCACATAAAGCATGCCTTTGGTACGGTGGTCATGCTCTATCATACTTATCTCATGATGATCATGAAAAGTAAATTGCCTCCCTGGGAGCAACCTAGGTTAATTTTACATGTGTCAGCACATAGGCACTCTGTGTGTGTGTTACTCCTGGCCCCCTTACAACAAATGATAGCCGACACTCTTCTGTACATGGTTGGCATGGTATCCAAGCATCTTGGATACCATGCCAACCAGTATGAGCTTTTAATTATTTTACAAGTAACAGCAGTGAGTTGGCGAAAGTGCTGGGCCCCTAAAGTAGCTAAATTTTAAACAGGGAGGCAAAACGAAGTTAACTCACAAGGTTGTTTGAGTGTGGTCATAGTTGTGCACAGCTCCAACATAGGGTGATGATCGTCTCGGCTCGCCAAGTACTTAAGGGTTTCCCAGGAAGCAGAGCTTTCAATTCTCAAACTGGGACAGTTGGTCACCCCAGTATGGGGTTCTGTGCCTTCCTCTTGTAGGTACAGAAAGCCTTTCCCACCCTCACCAACTTAGCAGAATCGAGGCTCTGCTTTGGCTCTCATCTGAGTTTTTGGTGGAGGACTGCTGGAGGTGGTAGCTGGATGAATCCATTCATGCCTGAGTCCTAAGTCCTTCTGTTGCTTGGACTGGTCAGCAGGAACCAGTCTGCGTTGAAAAGCCTATGACTCAGGACTTCCCTGGTGGTGCAGTGGTTAAGAATCCGCCTGCCAATGCAGGGGACACGGGTTCCATCCCTGGTCCGGGAAGATTCCACATGCTGCGGAGCAACTAAGCCCATGCGCCACAACTACTGAGCCTGCGCTCTAGAACTCGCGAGCCACAACTACTGAAGCCCGCGTGCCTAGAGCCCGTGCTCCGCAACAAGAGAAGCCACCGCAGTGAGAAGCCCTCGCACTGCAACGAAGAGTAGCCCCGGCTCACCACAACTAGAGAAAGCCTGCGTGCAGCAACGAAGACCCAACGCAGCCAAAAATAAATAAATTTATTTTTTTAAAAAAAGTTTAAAAAAAAAAAAAAGCTTATGACTATTATTTGTAGTGAGGTGTTTGGACCTAGAATCTGTTGTACAGAGTGAAGTAAGAAAGAAAAAATACTGTATGCTAACGCACATGTATGGAATCTAAAAAAACGATACTGATGAACGAACCTAGTGGCAGGGCAGGGATAAAGACACAGACGTAGAGAACGGACTTGAGGACACAGTGGGGGGAAGGGGAAGCTGGGATGAAGTGAGAGAGTGACATGGACATATATACACTACCACGGAGGCTCAAGAGGGAGGGGATATGGGGATATATGTATACACATAGCTGATTCACTTTGTTGTACAGCAGAAACTAACAACATTGTAAAGCATTTATACTTCAATGAAGATGTGGAGAAAAAAAAAAGGCCTGTGACTCTAGGGCTTGCTGACTCTCTAACATTCCAAGCCTTGTGCTTTATTGATGCTCTTGTTTTATAAGAGAATTTCAAGGCTTTCCAAGTCTTGAGGCAAAGGACAGAGATACTTGTCTAAGGGGGAGATGAGAGGTAGGAATAAATCGACAAAAAGAATGGGAAGAAAGGGGGAAAGCAAGGATGAGTGTGTGCTGTGGGGTGGAATAAGATGTGATTCTAGCAAGAGGGTTTCCTTCTGTCATTCAGAGTGTAGTAAGGGGTTGCTGCCATCTGGGGGAGCATAGCAATGGGGAGTGGAACAAAAAGATGTTGCCATAGTGTTTGAGTAAAGCTCACGGGGTAAGTAAGCCACTGCCAAGCACTGGCTGAACTGAGTGGTCTGGTAGAGTGCGGCTAGTGGCTGGTTCAGGTGGTGTATCACAGGTACCTAGGGTCAGACAAGTGACAGGATGGCCTGGGCGGGCTTGGGAGCCATTTTGACTTCGTTGCAGCACAGGGCTGTGTCCTATCCTTATAAGACAACTGTATGGTGAAGGAAGTGGAAGGGTATAGTGAGGACCCTGATCCTAGGTGTGTTGTCTTGGGTAACTGCAGCTTTGAAGTTTCTTCATTAGATATTTCTCGGTGTTAGCTAGGAGCCTTTTAAAATGGAACAGCCTTTGAAAGGGCAAGCAGAAGGAGAGAGATTTAAACATTCATTCAGTAACTGCTTACTGAGCCACCTGTTACATGCCAGGTGTTATTAGGCACTGGGAATAAATACAGTGGTGCACAACACCAAGTGTCTGTCCTTGGAAGCTTACACTTAATGAGAGACAAATATCAAAGTCAGATAGGAAGCATGTGCTGTGAAGAGAAAGGGGACAGGAAGGTAAAAACAGGTGCCCTTTTAGCCAGAGCCTGCATATACTTTTGTGCAGGTTGTCTGTTGCACAACTCAAGATTATGAATTATGACAGTTTTCCTTGTATTAAGACATTTTGATGTAGATTAATTTTCATTAAATTTAACTGCACTGATTGGGCTAGTAATGAGGCTGGTGGTTTCTGAGGAAGTGACTTTGAGCTGAGACCTAAAGGATGGCAGGAGCTATCCCTTCTTACCAGTCTGTATTAGACGCTATCTCAAGATGACACTTATTTTAAATAAGAGAAAACTGCAGTGTGTTTTGTAGAGCAGCACTGACCATGACCTGACAACATCCCCAGAAATTTCTGTCTTCACCTGCTGGGGCGGGGAGGTCGGGGGCGGCAGGAGGGAAGCTGCTGGATGGGAGCCTGTTGTAGTCTAGCCTGGGATTTTCTGACCAGAGCCTGGGGCTGCACCTGAGCAGCAGGACATGGCTAGAGAAATTGACACAACTATACTGGTAGGGACCATAGTTACCACCAGACAATCCCCTTCGCTTCCTGAGATTTTGTTCTCAGCCATCAAAAGGACTCATAAAGATTGCCAGCATCTCCCTTCCAGAACTCTGATGACGTTGCCTATTAACACTGCAGAGTCCAGTCAGACAAGATCTCTCTCTTCCTCCTGCTACCACTTCCATCAACCTCTCTGTCTCTCATGTTGATCTCCTCAATTGGATTATTCCCAGCAGCATAAACAAACATGGCTCCAGTATCTTCAATCCTAAAAACAAACTTCTTTGACCTCATAGCCCCCTTAAGTGTCTCCCCCTTTTCTATACTCTTCTTAGCAAAACTCCTTAAAAGAACTGTTATCTATTCTGTCTTTTTATATTACATTCCCTTCTCAGCACACCACTCCACTGAAATCATTGGCTTTATTAAGATTATTTTCATATTGCGAAGTATAGTAGATATTTTTCTGAATATTAAATCCCAGTTTCTAGCATTTGAAGCAATTGACCAAAACAATTTCCTGGAAATAGTTTATTCTTCCACCATTACTAGCGTAGGGCAAATCTAGTGATTTGCTTGTTTTCCTCCTATCTTTTTTTTTTTTTTTTAAACTCTGCAGTGGGTATATAGGTGTTCAACTTTTTTCCAGATTTTTTTTTTCACACACACACACACACACACACACACACACACACACACACACACTGTATTTTATTTTTACAAGAGATAAATAGACTGACACCAAGCATTGTACATGGATGACCACAACAAAAGCAACAATGATTGCAATTACCAAACATGAAACACACTCATACTATGTCATAATATTGACATTCAGTCCAGTAATCCTCCACTGTAACAGCTCCTTTACTTTGCAGTGAAAATTGATTTCTATATTCTTTGCCTCTGAGTCCTTGTGGGACTTTTTTTTTTTTTAATTCAGACAGAAAGTCACAAAAATTATACTCATCCTCATCAGTTCACTCAGTCCCATGTAATTAATTTTTTTTATCTTGATCTTTTGTTAGCACTTTTATGAGTTCATCAGTTTTTCATTAGAGTTCTGAAAATGCTTATTCATTCAGTTCAGCAGTACAGTCAGTTACCAGAAACCTGTACTTGTCAGAGTTCCTCCTATCTTTTTGCTCCTTCCCAGGTACCTTTGCAATTTCTTCCTGTGTTCTAAACGTTAGGATGATTAAATGCTTAGGTCTCTGTTTCTCCTCTACCTAGGTGATCTTATCTAGTCCCATCTATATGCGGAAGAGCCCTAAATTTATATCCTTAGCCCAACTTCTCCCCTGAGCTCCAGAGTTACATTTCCAATCGCCTCCTTGACGTGACTCAAATCTCTAACATGCATCTCAAACTGAATTCCTGATCTCCTCCCACACCAACTCCTGGTGTTTCCTTACCTCAGTAAATAGTACCACCATTCACACGGCTATCCCTCACATGTAGTTCATTAGCTATACCTGCAAATACATCTTTCTCCTCAACTCCATTGCCCCTGTGCTAGTTCAAGCCTGCTAAAAAATCTTACTACTTCCCTTCTTTCCCCCACTACAATCCATTCTCCATATAGTCACAAGAGTGATCTTTTTGGGGCTTCCCTGGTGGCACAGTGATTAAGAATCCGCCTGCCAATGCCAGGGACATGGGTTGGATCGCTGGTCTGGGAAGATCCCACATGCCGCGGAGCAACTAAGCCCGTGCGCCACAACTACTGAGCCTGCGCTCTAGAGCCCGTGCTCTGCAACAAGGGAAGCCACTGCAATGAGAAGACTGTGCACCGCAACGAAGAGTAGCCCCCGCTCCCCGCAGCTGGAGAAAGCCCGCGCGCAGCAATGAAGACCAAACACAGCCCAAAAAAAAAAAAAAGAGTGATCTTTGTATACTGTAGATCCCATCATGCCACTTGCTGCTTACCCTCCCTCCCCTGAGGTTGCTAAATGCAAATAGAAGAAAATCCAACTTTCTTATAATGTCTTCCCTGCAAAGCTCTTCATGTTTTGGCCCTTCTCGGCCTTCATCTCTTTGCACTCTCCCGCCATTCATTAAGCTCTAAGGATGCTGGCCTTGTTGTTCCTGGAATATGCCAAACTCAGTCTTACCTTAGAGCCTTTGCGCATGCTCTACTTGAACACTTCTCCCACTTCTTTCCATGGCTGGTACTTTCTTCAGCGAGTTTCTGCTTAAATGTATCGCTGCCCCCCCTCTCCCCAACTTCAACTCTTATTTTCTTCACAGTACTTATCTAACATTCCCTTAATTGTGCTGGTCAGAAATCCTTTATCCTTCTTGTTTACCACTGCCTGCTGATGACATGGGGGTGGGGGGGTGGTTGAAGCCAGAGGGTACTAGATAAATACTCATTGATTAATTGACTGACACAGTCCACACACTGGCAGCTTTCTGGGCCAGTTAGTGAGTGGGTCATTGACTGAGTCAGAGATTCTCCTGGGGAAATCCTTGCTACTCAGTGACCCCTTGGCTGACTGGCCTTCCTGCCTGGGCATTCAGTAGTCACAAACTGACACTTGCCTTGCAGGACATAATCAAGCTGCACTTGGCTTCACCTCACTGATGACTCCCTGAGTCTGGCTCCTGGAATGTTCAGCATCTCAGGGCCTGGCCTGGAGCTCCACGGGCAGACAGCTGGCAGGCTAGGCTGCACACCTTTCAGACAGATTACCCTGCCTGGTGGTCTCTGCCCCGGTGTGCTGGCTCCAGATGCCACATTGGTACTGGGGTCTTCTGATCTCCTACGGAGGCAGACAGTGGGAAGACATAGCTGGAGATTATAGGTCATACCTGTCATGGTTTTGTCATCTGCAAAAGAGCCCTCGATGCACTGCACTGCCCTGCTCCTCACTGAGCCTACTTGACTCCTGCTGCCAGGACTTGCTGTGTGTGAATTCAATTTCACAGAAGGACGCTGTGGCCCACAGGATTGGAGTCTGCAACCACGGTGTGTGTGAAAAATCTGCACTGGCATTCATTCTCTGATGGCCAGACCAGGGATCTGGACAGGATTCTGGGTCCTGGAGAGGAGATTGGGCAGCTTCTGGAGACATCTCAGTGAGAGGGCAGGGCCAAGAGTGCAAACCTAGGAGGGGGAAGGCCTCCTTGGACAGCCATCTGGCCCTCTGGCACCATCTGCTGGCTGAAACCAATCAGTGTTGGTAGTTCTTGGGGATTGGCCAGGACCAGCCTGTAGGGCAACCCCATACCTGTGCCTGCCTTTGCTGGGTCCATCCTGGCCAGTCTGAGCCCACAGGGGGCACCAATGTGTCTCCATAGACTTTCCCTCTGGGAGAGAGGGTGGAACAGAGAATAGCCCATGTTCTTCTGGGAAGCTTTGATTCTTCTGTAGTGAGTCGGTCAGATCTAGGTTCAAATCCCACCTCCCCACTTCCCTGCTATGTGGCTGGGGCAGGTTGCATAATCCATCTCAATCTCATGGGCAGGTCCACTCTGGCTTGACAACCCTCCAATATAGCCTGGGCCCACAGCTCTCTGATGGTGCTGGGTACAGATATGGGTCAGGAAGTTTTCTCCTGTACTGTTTAGGTTGGATGCCCCTTCTGCCTAGAGCTTCCATGGCAGCTTTCAGAGGGTGGGTCCATAGCCCACCGGGGGCGGGTGGTGCAGTGCACTGGCTGGCTGTGATAGAAGCAAAGAAGCTGATGAGGGGCCCTTTCTGCAGCGCTGTCTAAGGCCTCAGTTAGACTCTTCTACCCTGGGCAGATAAGGCACAGGGGCCTTGCAACAATCCCCCACCTTCCCTCCCAATGTCTTTCTTTACTCCTGCAGCCTTGGCTGTGGAGGGTTGGGCAGCCATGTGAAGGAGAGGCTACAGGGGCTCAAAGTTCCTTCTGGAATTGACCCTGGAACCATGCTAAGTATGCAACATCCATTTTTACACTCCCCACTTTTTAAACTGAGTTATGACTTGTAGGCAGTACACAAATATGATTATAGCTCAGTGAAATTTTATATGTGCATACACCCGTGAAACTACCACCTGGATCAAGATAGGGAATCGCCAGCATCCCAGAGCTTCTCTCTTCAATACCTGCCTCCCTGGCAAAGGGAACTATTATTCTATCTTCTCTAACCTACATTAGTTTTTGGTCTTAATTTCAATGGACTCATAAGTACTCTTCTGTCTACCTTCTTTCACTCAACATTGTGAGATACATCCATGGTTATATCTGTAGTTTCCTTTTCATTGCTGTTTAGTATGCCATTGTATGAATATATGACAATTTATTTTTTCATTTTCCATTTGATGGATTTGTTACTTCTAGTTTTTTTCTCTTATGAATAAAGTTACTGGGAACATTCCTAAACATATTTTATGGACATGAGGACTTATTCGTGTTGGGGATTAGTCCAGAATTGGGATTACTGAGCCACTGGGTATATGCATGTTTAGTTTTAGTAGATACTGTCAATTTTCTGAAATATACCAATTTGTACTCCCACCAGCAACATGTGAGAGTTCCAGTTGTTCCACATCCTTGTCAACACTTGGTATTGTCACTCTTAAGTTTAGCTATTCTAGTGATTGAAATAATTTTCACAAAAATCCTGTGAGGTAAGTATTGCTATAAGCCCCATTCTACAGACAAGGAGACTGGGGTTAGAGAGGGGAAGCCACACATCCCACCCAGATCACACAGATGTGAGCAGCAAGTGGGCAGCAGCAGGTCGATATGATTCCTTTGCACCATGGCTGTATGAAATTTTAAAGTCAGAAAATTTGGGTGTGCCAAAATGATAGCTCTTTTACTTTCTATAGTACCTATTTCCAGATGATAGCAAAAATATAATCTGGTCACTTTAATCAAGTGGTTGTATGATCACTGTCATTTCAGGGGTACACTCAGTCAAGTTGAGGGCTTTGTCCCTCTTCTGCTATCCAGGATCAAAACTACAGTCTGAGCTTATATGATCATGGCATGGAGTGGGAGTTGAGGGGGCTGGAGATTGTCTGGTCCTTGGTCATCATCCATCTTCCTCTACTGCTCAGGAAGGCAGGTAGACTTGACCCCTGCCAGTTGTGAACTGTCGTCCTTGATTTCTGCTGTGCCCATGGATGTCCGTGTTTGTGCCATGGTCTCTGGCTTGGACTGTCCAGATTCTTCTAGGCTCATTTGGTTCCATTTATTACATCCCACAAGCCCCTTGCTGCTTATCTAGCCCCTCTTTGAGCAACTTCCATGCTGTTTTAGGGTCTCAGAACATACTTCAATGCTCCTCACCAGCCTGAGATGCTCCCAGGCCCACTTGCCTAGGCACACCCAGGTGCCATTTCTACTTCACTGCTGCCATACTTTCTCATCATGGAAGACTTTAGACCTTACTCACAGACCAAGGCACAGATTCTCTTCACTCTCAGAGCTCCCAAACCTTTCTGGAGGTCCTAATCTCTCCTTATTCCTGGGTAGAGGGGATCGGGGGAGGGAGTGAGAGAGAGTCCCTTCTCAGAGGCCCACCCCAGTAGCTAACTGCAATGCTCACTTTGCCTTAATTTTTTCCCCACCCCCAGTGTTTTAGAAAACTCGCTCTGGTGTCATCATACCTTCTTCCTGACTATGCTGTTGCTGATGTAAAATTTAAGATATAAGTCCTTCAGCCTCTTGGACTTTCATTGCTCAAAAAACTTCTTGCATTAAAAAGCTTTGGGTTTCAAGAGTCCATTTTGCTAATCAAGATCCAAGAATTTCACTCTTTTTTCTTTGCATTCAGCACTCTCTCCTCTGGAGTAATAGGTAGTCTGATTTTAGATGGAAGGCTTCGAGTTTGACAAAAGGGAAGAAGGAGTGGCTAAGCAGAGGAACGTGAGGCTCAGAGAGGTGAAATAACTTGCCCAAGATCATATAACAGTCACTGTGCTTACCACTGTATCAGGGGAGAAAGACTGAGAAAGTTGACACAGCAGGAGAGTACAGCCAGGAGATCTCTGACCATGTAGACTGGATTACTTCTTAGCTTACATGCTGTCCTATGGGCTGGAACACACATGCAGAGCCTGAGGTCTTTCCCATGGGTAAGCCCTTGACAAACGGAGTGTGACTGAATTCTGGGCAGCAAAGTTTGATTTTAGATCCGCCGAGAGGGCCGGTCCTCATAGGAATGCTCCTGTGAGCCCTTTACATCAGTGAAACTCTATTTACAAAGGGAGATCATCTCTGGAAATGAATTCACCATAAAAACCAGATTTTCCCACCTGGACTGCTTGAATCCCAGGACTTTTGCTTCCCTGGAGGTAGTATGCTGGGAATAGTTAATCAGAAAATATTCCTGGCATTTGAGGGATGGGGCTAAAATTCAATATCTGGGCTGTGGTTGCAGAAGCATAGCTGGGGCTGGAACCTCAGCCCTGCTCTGCAATGGCTTTGTGACACTGGAAAAGTCCCTTCTCTTTGGTTTTATTTTCTTCCTCTATAGCACAAGGAGTTTGATCACATGGTGTGTGGAGTGACTGAAGTAAGGATGAGACCTCAGCCTTCTTAGGGCTAGCTCCAGGATCAACAGAATCACCGCCTCCCCCCCCCCCCCGCAAAAAAAAAACACAACACACCCACACCCACATACCAAGGGGACTCTGTTGGGGCCATTCCTTTTTGACCTGGGTTGGTGATTACGGATAAATGAGTGGGGATGCGTGTTCCCCAGCCTGCACCCCGCAGTCTTGCAACTGTCTTGTCTCTCCTGAGTGGAGGGTATGGTTGATTCAGAAAGTGTGAATCTAAATGAGTCACCTTTGACAAACACTGCTGGCCCCTTCTTAGCAGTGCTTCATCACTAAGTCCCTACTATAGTGGTTTCTCAACTTACCATGGGTTTAAGAATCACTTGGGGGAACTTGTTCAAAGTCAGAAAAACCTGCCCCCAGGGAGTCTGATTCATTACATCAAGAGTGGACCTGGGAATCTGTATTTTTCTTGACCTGATGCCAATTTTTTTGAAGTAAAGAAATTTTTGAACATGTAATACATTCATATGGATCAAAATCCAAAAGGTAGAAAGGGTATAAAGTGAAAAATCACCCCAACCCTCTTCTCCAGTCACCTAGTGCCCCTCCCCTGAGGCCAACAATTACTTGTGTATCTTTCCTGAGATAATCTATGCGTACAATAGCTGCATGAGTAAATAAAATATGCTTTTTAAAAACAAGAATCTCTTGGTGACTCTAATATTGGGGGACCACAGACGTGTGGAAAAAACATACACCTAGTTTATGCTAGGCCCCGTGCTAGATCCTCAGGCTAGATGTGTGATGTGGCACTGCTTACGACGCTCAACAAGACTTTACAAGGTGCCACCTTGTATGCCATAGGCAGGGGAGCAAAGGGGCTCCAGTGGGTCTTGAGGAGGAGACCTGAAGCTTGAGCTGCTGAGGGCAGGGCGGTGTTGTGAGACAAAGTCTGAGAGCTGTAGGTCCTTTCATCTTCCTGTCATCAGCTATGGCACCTGGCAGACACTGGATACCACAGCTAGTAGACAAAGACCTGGTAACCCAAGGAGCTGCTTGGCCTCCCTGCCCAGTCCCTTCCCAGAAGAGCTGTAGGCCTCTGATTTCTTTAGGGGGCCCTGTGTGGAAGTGTCTTTTGTTTCTTTGGCGTCAAGAATACCATCACGTGCCTGTTGGTTAGCTGAGCCTGGCGCCTTCGTCTCCTAGGGAGGGGTGGCGATGTTCCCTAAGCAGAGCAGGGTAGAGCTGGTCAAAGTCTCTGACTGGAGAGGATGGGGGGAGGGCGGGGGGGGGTATTTTCAGACTAACCCCTTTCCCTTAATGGTTGGCTTCATCCTAGGGAGACTATCACACAGCCCTCAGGAAGCATCCCATACAAGAGTTCTGTGCAGGCTGGATTCTGGCTGCCTGGTTCGCTGCAGAATCTCGCCCGGTGGCTCTTCACCGCCCCGCTCCCCTCCACGCCCCCACCCCCATCCCCAATACACTTCTGCTGAATGAATGGATATTCACTGGCAGAGAGAGGCCTCCTCTCTACACTTGGGGTTTCTCTGCAACAATGGTTACTTTGGACTGGAGGCCTGTTCAGAAGTCAACGATAGGCAATAGGGGTTCAGAGTACCAAAAAATCCTTGCTCTGCCACTGAACCGTTCTGAACCTGTTCCCTCACAAATAAAAAAGGGTAACGATACTTCACCGCATGGATTATTGTGGAGAGTGAGCTAACTCCTATTAGGTTCAGGGGAGGATACTGAGACCCTGAGCAGAAGCTCACAGCGCTGACTGGAAAGGCCAGCTCCCATTCTTTCTCGGAGTCCCAGTTTCCCCGTCCTGAAAGGGAGCCGTAGCCCCTCCCAAACACCACCCTCAACACACACGCCGGGGAACATCCCTCTCTCCCTCCTCCCCCTCCCTCTCCCTTCCTCCTCCCTTCCTCCCCCCTTCCTCCTCCTCCCCCTCCTTCGCCCACGGCTTCCAGGCTTTTCAGGTCTGGGGTCTTTAATTCAGCTTAGGACAGCCCCCGCCTGAAGGACCCTCGCAGGCCGTGGAGTACCACAGCCAGTCCTCCGTTCCCGCTTTGAGGAGACTGAGCCGAGCTTCCGAGGGAGGGGGTGAGAATCAAGGCCCGCCGCGCCTCGCCTCGCCCCGCCCCGCCGCGTCTCCGCGTGGCCCGCCCGGCCTGCCTCCGCCTGCCGTCAGGCGATCTCGGCGGCCAGCCCCGCCGGCTCTGTGACGTGACGGGCGCCAGGGTCCTCGGCGCCTGCGCCCGCTCGTATAAAGGCAGACGCCGCGCCGCTTCGTAGTGTTGGCCTTGTTCTCCGCTTTTCTGTATTTCTTTTTGCAGACGCCGCCCTGCTCTCATCAGCTTCTGGCCAGCCATCTCCTTGAATCCTAACACCGTGAGTAGCCGCCGACGGAGCTGGGAGGGGCGGTGGCGCCGCGGATTGCGAGCTGGTGGCCGCACCGCTGGTGCTTTGGCCCTGCTGGAGGCGGGAGGCACCTGGGCCTGGCCTTCCCTCAGGCTCTTTGGAACCCGTTGTCGGCCCTGTTCTCCCACCCCGCCCCTCGACTCGGCGAGGCCTCCTCTAGCTTCGCGTCTTCACGGCGCCCCATGGGTGCCCGGGCGGGCGGGCGGGAGAAGGTGCGAGCCGAACCCGAGATTAGGCCTTCTCTGCACGGGGCGACCGTCAGCCGTGGCGGAGCTCGGCTGAGGGCCCAGGCTGGGGCCGGGGGCCTCGCTTGGCGTTGAGCCTGCCAGCCACTGGCACCCAGGGCGAGGGTGGCGGCGGGGCTTTTAATGGAGTTCCCGGGGCTGTCGTGAGCGTGGGCGTGTGTCCGTGTTTGTTGTTTTGGTGTCCGGAGGAAGCGTGGCGGTGGTTGTCCGGGAGCGCTGGATTCTTGGCACCCATCCTTTTCTTGCCCCTGTATCTAGCGTCGCTAGTCACCGGTCTTGGCTAACTGTGCTGGGTCCGAATCTTGGCAGAGAGCCGCCTGCTCCTTCGGAATATTTCTCTCCCATTACTTTGCCACAGCATGGGCTTGCTGAAACCTTTGTTGTAATAGCAGATGCCATCGTCATAGTGGTGTGGCTTTTAGGTGCACTAACTCCTAACTCGAGGTGCCTGGTTTTTGAAGGGATAGGACATTCACCTGCTTCGGTTTACTTTTTAATGGAGACTTCAGGTTTAGATTTTGGGTCATGAATTTTTAACCAGAGCGTTACAGTAGAATGTTTCTGTGTCATAGAGCAATGCAGATTTCACTCTACCCTCTAAAAAGAGGTGTCGGAATTTCGGGTCACTTAAAACAGGTTTTTTCCTTTATGGTGTTGATAGAACCCACTCAGAGTGATTTACAAGTACTGGAGCATAAGGAATTGAAGGAATGGTCTTGAAAGCATGTCAAACAAAATTTCACCCATCATTATACGAAAATTTTGCTCTGAATTCCAGCTGTATAACACTAAAAAAGTTGTCTTTGAGTACCAAGTTTAGCGTTACAAAGTGCATCGAATTACAGATTAACCGATTGTTTCTCTGCTATTTATTAAGATCTCAGCTCCCGTAGGAGTAACCTAATAGACGAATTTGACTATGACTAAGCAGAGCTTGCTGTTTATCAAAAGTTATTTGAAATATGAAATGTTCGTCTTGCTTAAAAGTAATTTTATCAACTGTGTTGCCAGACTCTTGATTCTATAATGTTCACTCCAGTACTGTGGAACATAAAAAGAACATAGAATGTTTCGTAATTAAAAATTGAGCTCACGTTAAAATATTTCTTTTGGGGATACCTTTTGTTATTGCCTTGTCACAGAGAAGGTCCTCTGCTCTGGGTCTTTCTCCATGGAGCAGGACAACTGCATTATTGGCAAGTACTGAGCATCACGGAAAAGCAGACATATTTGTGAACTGTAAAATGAAATCTGATTCTCTCCACCCATGGATGGCTGAGAGCTGGATATTTCAATGGCTGGTTTTAAAACAGCTTTACCTTTTTGCTTCCTTGCCTTAACAGCTTGTCGTTTGGGAAATGGAGACAGTTGTCTGGGGAAAGCAGAATGAATATTTTAGCTGATTTAATGGGTCTTAAGTCTTGGGACCTAAAACAGGTTCAATCAGTGTTTTAAATGCCAAATTCTATGTTTTTAAGTTATAGCGACATCACAGGATTATGATGGACCTTTAAAAAATCTATACTTGAAATTTAAAGAGGTTTTGAATTTTTACAGTCAGGTATTGTTGCCGTTCCCCCCTCCCCTGTGCCACTCCCCCAAGAATCTGAATATGGTAAGAAATTGCTGGCTTAGAAGCTTAGAACATTTAATTTTAAAGAGGTGTTTTTTTGTTTGTATGTTTTGGTTTTTTTGCCCAAACTCAAGTCTTTCGAAGTTAATTGCTTAATTAGCTTTTATGTAAGAGGTGTATTTTTCCTCATGACTCATAATTAATCTGAGTTAATAAATACATTTTTGGCGCAAGTAATAGGTTATTACTATGAGGACTTTGGCAGGAGATCTCAAACTTGGACACCTGGACAGTCAGTAATGAAAGGTAAAAAGGACTCTGAAATTTACTAGGTTTACAACATCTGCTTATCCTTAAAATATTTTATTCTTTTGTGTATGGTCTTGCATTGATCCAAACATAAATAAGTATATCCTGACCTACTCTTTGGATCTGAACTCATTTTTCACTGGTAAGTCTCACTGGGGGAAAATTACTGTCTTATCTGGTAGCTTTGTTTATTTTGGACTCACCTCCCTCAGGTTTGCAGGTGGAGTAGTCAGTGTTCAGTGAGAGCAGAAAGGCGGGCAAAGAATAAGTCCATTTTAGATACATTTTGCATCAAAAATATGAAGTGTTAATTCTAAAACTTACACTAGTAATGAATTCAGTAGGGCAGGCTTTAAAAGCTTCTGTTCCTAGGAGTTACACTTTGACAAAATTTTTATAGAAACACTTGTGTGCTAGCCTGTGAATAATCACTTAGTGTTTTATAGGGTTATATACTATAGGTCCTTAGGGTTTTACGGTTAATAAGTTAGAAGGTGTCTAACAGACTGTAGTTTGAAATGTAGTTTGTATAGAAGTAATATCTCTTAAATTTCAAATTCAATATAATACCTTTTTTTAGATGCCTTCAATTAAGTTGCAGAGTTCTGATGGAGAGATATTTGAAGTTGATGTGGAAATTGCGAAACAATCTGTGACTATTAAGACCATGTTGGAAGGTAAGTTTATTAGAAAACATGGGTCGGGGAAAGGCAAAGAAATGAGTAGCTTGATATAACCTGTGAACATCAAATCTACAGAAGTAACAATCTGTCAGAAAACTCTCAGGGGTATGAAGGGGTAAAGTTTACTTTTTTTTCTTTAAAGTATTAACTGCATTTTTTTTGGTACAGGTCAGTATTTTCTGCATTTTCTGAATTACTGAGTTTTTTCCCTTATTAGGTAGATAATACCATAAGCTAATACTGAAATGATTTCCAAGCCTCAGACAATGGCCCATTTCTCTTTCAAGTAAATTTGCATTCATAATTTCTAATGACAAAAACTAAAGCCTTTGGAAAAGAGATACCTTATATATGGTAGCTAAATAGAACACCTTGTTTCAACAGCGGGAGTAAGCTGAGTAGATTGTAAACTGAGTAGATGTCTGTTTCGTTCTTTTTTTTTTTTTTTTAACCAAGTCTTCCGTTTTGTCTGTTTTGTCATTCCTCTGAAACTGCTGCAAAGCATATATGCAGTGCATCAAAGAAGGAAGGCAAGAAAACAGGTCCTGAAACGTTTTGAAACTTTTACTAGTTAACATGGATCTCTCTTTTTTTTAAAAAAAAATTAATTAATTAATTTTTGGCTGAGTTGGGTCTTCGTTGCTTTGCGCGGGCTTTCTCTAGTTGCGGCGAGTGGGGGCTACTTTTCCTTGCGGTGCGCGGGCTTCTCATTGCGGGGGCTTCTCTTGTTGCGGAGCACGGGCTCTCGGCGCACAGGCTTCAGAAGTTGTGGCTCGCGGGCTCTAGAGCGCAGGCTCAGTAGTTGTGGCGCACAGGCTGAGTTGCTCCGCGGCATGTGGGCTCTTTCTGGACCAGGGCTCAAACCCATGTCCCCTGCGTTGGCAGGCGGATTCTTAACCACTGCGCCACCAGGGAAGCCCTGGATCTCTAATTAGTATTATCGGTGGGTTGGTAGACATTAGTAGTATATGGAGACATACAAATCAGTTTCTAGAATTGGTGGGAAAAAAACAGTAGTAATAAGAATGTTCTTCAGTACATTTGTCTCCATATCTGCAGGGGATTGGTTCCAGGATCCCTTAGGGATACCAAAATCCATGGATACTCAAATCACTTATATAAAATGGTGTAGTATTTGCCTATAACCTACATATATTCTCCCTTATACTTTAAATTATCTCTAGTATTTATGCCTAATAACACCATAAATGCTATGTAAATTCAAGTTTAGCTTTTTGGAACTTTCTGGAATTTAAAAATTTTTATTTTTTAATACTTTCTATCCACGGTTTGAATCCAAGGATGTGGGACCTGCAGATATGGAGGGCTGAGTGCACTCAAATATCAAAAGTTTTTGTTTATCTGTAGCTTATAGATATTTAATTAAAGAGTTATATGCCAAGCATTAGCGGGAGATATAGTAGTCAGTGTTCAGTGAGAGCAGAAAGGCGGGCAAAGAATAAGTCCTGGTGCTGGTGAAAAGAAGGTAAGTGAGAAGTGGTCTTTGCTCTTGAAGGATTTTTAAACTAGGCAGGGAGATAGACACCAAACAAGGCTAACGGTCACATGGTATAATTAGTGCATTAATAAAATTGTGCCAAGTGGTGCTATGGGAACTTCTTGGCTGATGTTATTCTTTAGGCTTGTGGAGAGAGTGCAGTGTGTAGTACTAGTGAGGTGATATTTCAAATCTAGTAAAATTAAGATGTTTTGGGAGATCATTCTGAGGTAAAGTAAACAGGATGTGTTTAAAAAAAAAAATTGAGGTTTTTAGTTGGGGTTGCGATTGTGATACTTGTAGTTGATAGAGCTGAGGAACAAGTTTGAGGGGAATGGAAAGAAAATGACTTTGAGCTTGAACATGTTGTGTATGTTAGAGAGTCCCTCAAAAGATCTTTGTAATAAATAAGCTGCTAGTCAGTTGAGTATGTGGATCTTGGTCCCTGAGTTGTAGGCTGCTAGAGATAGACTGACTTTGTATGGTGTGTTATAGGAGTGTGTATATATATATATATATATATATATATATCTGTCGGAGTAAATGAGCTTGAGCTTGGCAGGTGGCCATATTGGGGCAGGATGGGCTGTTAAGAGTGAAGTCAGAAGTGGAGAATATGTGGAGTAGGAAGCCAAGGGAAAAGGGAGGCATTTTGAAGTGACCAGAGTGATTATCAGATTCATATACTGCAGACTGGTCACTTAGGATTTCAGGGATAATAAGTTAGAAGACTTCTAACAGCAAGTATTAGGTGTGGTAGAGGCAGAAGCTGAGCTGCAGAAGGTTTGTCTTCTGTTTTCTAATAGAAAATAAAAGCTGAACGTATTCTTTTCGGTTTTCTTTTTGGTTTTTTTCCTGTTTTCTAATAGAAAATAAAAGCCGAACATAAAGTTGTTTTTGGTAATTGACACCAGTTATGTGGCACTTACAGTCCTGCACCCTGGTAACTTACATAGATTACTTCTATTAAGTTGTAAACCCCTTGGTACATCCCACAGTCACTGTTCATCAAGTACGTGTTGAATGAAGAACTATAGTATGGTCACTGATAAAAGAGCGTGAAAGTTATCCAGGTGTCCCTAAAGGCAGGTGAGTAAGGCTTTATCTAGAAGATGTAGAAACTGATAACAAAATTGCTGCCTGAATACTTGCTTTATTTCATCATAGTTGGTGCCTGGCACACTAATCTCTCTTGTGCTGCTTCAAAGAAGCATTTGCTAGTGTAGGAACATAGGGCTGCTTGAAGGTTTTCTGCCAACTTTGATCACTGAAGCAAGTGGATGATAGATAGCAACAGTTAAAATGTTTCTTTCCTTCCATAGCTTTGGGCATCAGAGGTGAATGGCTTTATCTTAAGTACCAGTGGTTTATATAGAATTCTAGCCTCTTGAAGACTGGAGTGTATTGAAATAAAATCTTCTAATCAGTGGACAATCAGAAGTGAAAATCTTGGCATGTGTACACATGGATTGACTCATTTCTTCAGGTCCAGGTTGTGGTATCAGGATACAGGTGTCTTTCAGAAGTCCTTGAAACTAAATAGCTTAAAGGAATGACTGTTGGTACTTGTGCATTCAGTCTAAAAGCAAAAACCATTTCAAATCCTCGGTTTAAATGCTAGAGAAGTGATCCTTTACAACTGTAAGGCCCTTATTTTTAATGTGACTTAAGCCTTCTTCCAAATAACATTTGTATCTAAACAAGCTGGTCTTCTGTATTTCATTTCCTCTAATCTGTTCATTCCCCAAACACATGCATTTTCCATAGAATAACTTCTTTTTCTCCCGTCTGAGTTAAAAATATTTCATACTAGTTCAAGAAAAGCATAAGTGGCTTGATCCAAATTGAAATATTGTAATTTTATAGTTTTACTGTCAGCAGAGATGGGATCAGGTAAAGGCATTGGTGGGGAGGAATAGAGGGGAGATGAGTGAATGTACCCATACAGGAAAATAGGATACTTTTTGAATATACTCTCATCTTTACCACTCCACTGGAGAAGCTTGTTAAACTCATTGATCTCCATGTTGTCAAGTGCATTGTTTCATTTCTCATCTAGACTTATTGATAACCTTTGACAGTAGATCAGTCCCTTCTACATTTGGCTTTCAGGATACTTAATACTTAGCTCACTCACAACCTGTCTCCCCATCTTTAAAGCCTTCAGTTCCGCGGAGTTTGCTTAATCATTGTACCTCTTCACTGGATCAATACTCAGTCATTCCCTTGGTTACCTCAGCTAGTCTCATAGTGTTATAAATCATTTATACATCATTTCCCAAACTTACCTACAGTTCTAATCTCTTTTGATTTTTAGACTTGCATATTTAACTTCTTGGTCTACCATTGAATATCTAATAGACATCTCAAACTTATTAAACTAGAATTCTTTTCTTTTTTTTAATTTATTTTTGGCTGCGTTGGGTCTTCGTTGCTGCGTGCGAGCTTTCTCTAGTTGCGGCAAGCGGGGGCTACTCTTCGTTGTGGTGCACAGGCTTCTCATTGTGGTGGCTTCTCGTTGCAGAGCACGGGCTCTAGGTGCGTGGGCTTCAGTAGTTGTGGCGCGCGGGCTCAGTAGTTGTGGCGCACGGGCTTAGTTGCTCCGCGGCATGTGGGATCTTCCCGGACCAGGGCTCGAACCTGTGTCCCCTGCACTGGCAGGCGGATTCTTAACCACTGCGCCACTAGGGAAGTCCCCAAACTAGAATTCTTGATTCCCTGCCCTCTAAAACAAGTTCTCTGACAACCTTCCCCATGTCAATTAGTGGCAACTCCAATGGCAGCTCCATCCATCTGGTTCCTCATGTTATAAGCCTTAGCCGTCACTAACTCCTTTCACATTCTGCTTTCCATCTATTGGCAAATACTGTTGCCTCTCACTTCAAAATGCATACAGAATTGCACTATTTCTTCTTCCATAGCTATATACCTTGTACAAGCCACTTGTACTTGCCTGGATCATTGCTAGCCCCATAATTGGTTTCCCTCTTTCCCCTCCTGCTCTCTGTTATCTCTTACCAATATAGTAGCCAAATTGCAGAAGGCCCTGTTAGGGCCCTGTCATCTCCTTTCAACCTGGCTAGCTCTGCTCTTGTAACACTAGATTCCTTAGTGTTTTTCGGACACTATCAGAAGGCCTTTGCATTTGCCATTTCCTCTGCTTAGGTGTTCTCTCCTTTAGGATTTTAATTAAAATGTCATCTTCTCTGTGAGGTATCCTGAGCAACTCTATCTAAAATTGCAACAGTTCCTCCCATCCTCCTGTATTCATTGCTGATTCTTCCCTGCCTAGCACAGCTATACATTAGGGACTCAAATGTATGACTCAGCACTTAACCGTGTCAGCATAACTGGTGCTGTGCTACAACCAGTAGAGCAATGCAGTACTTTTGACCTCTGATCTTGGTACTTCTGTTACATAAGTTTCTTTGGCAGCTCTTTTTTTTTTTTAAATTTTTTTTTTAAATTTTATTTATTTATTTATTTTTGGCTGTGTTGGGTCTTCGTTTCTGTGCGAGGGCTTTCTCCAGTTGCGGCGAGCGGGGGCCACTCTTCATCGCGGTGCGCGGGCCTCTCACTGTCGCGGCCTCTCCCGTTGCGGAGCACAGGCTCCAGACGCGCAGGCTCAGTAGTTGTGGCTCACGGGCCTAGTCGCTCCGTGGCATGTGGGATCTTCCCAGACCAGGGCTCGAACCCGTGTCCCCTGCTTCGGCAGGCAGATTCTCAACCACTGTGCCACCAGGGAAGCCCTGGCAGCTCTTTTTTAGTCCTGTAGAAACTGAAGGATGGACCCATTTGGTTTGAAAAATACTCTTATTTAGAATCTTTAAGTAACATACGGATTTTAAGTTTTCTCTTTGGAGCTCAGCAACCACTTTGATAGTCTAAAAGTTAGGACTTTTTATTAGAGAAACCTATATATTCAAAATTATAAGTAGTATGTATGTGATGAATAACACCAAAGGGTATATGTTGAAACTAAGTCTCTCAACCCATGTTCTCATTAACTACCTTAGACATAATATTAACAATTTGTTGTATATCCTTTTGAAGATATTTTAAATATAAATATAAGTATATTCCCATTTTTATTCAGGTAACATTTATCTTTTATACCTGGCTTTTAAAAACTTTAATCTTGAAATCATACCAGTATGTACGGAGCTGCCTGCCTTGTTTTTTGTCAGTGGCTGCACGATCTGGTGTGTGTGTGTGTGTGTGTGTGTGTGTGTGTATACATTTTTGGGCTTCAGATTTTAATAGATTGAGATTCTTTTACTTCTGCAATACCTCACATTGTTTTATTTTCCTAAGTGCAGTCCATCTAGAGTTTGGTATAAAGAGGAAGGGTAAGCGTCTGGCTTTAATTTTTTCCCAGGTGGTTACCCAGTTATCTCAAGCCCACTTATTAAATCACTTTTCCTCCTAATGAAGAACTCTTTTTATATAATCCTGTATTTGTCTTCTCACACATTTTTATATAGTTTTGGGTGGTTCATGGAGCTGTTGCTAGGAACCGCCAGTTTTAAATACTTTCAAGAGAACTATTCTTAGTAAAGTACTTTTATAGTCTTTCAGATAACATGTCTTACAAGTTACTTGTTTGAAACAGCCTGGTTGTTATAATGGGGCTAGAAAATAATGGCAACTCTCTTTTGGTTTACTTAGATTTGGGAATGGATGATGAAGGAGATGATGATCCAGTCCCCTTGCCAAATGTTAATGCAGCAATATTAAAAAAGGTAAGGTAGCAACTATACCCTTTTATATATATATATATATATATATATATATATGTATCCCTTTTCTCATTAACAATATCCTGGTGATATTTCTATATTGATATATAGATAGCTTCCTTAAAAACAAAACAAAACAAAACCAATAGCTATATAGTAAGATTATGACTAAGATATTTATTTTAGTTTAACCAGGCCCTGTGAATATTTAAGTTGTCTAGTCTTTTTCATTAGCACATTTAAATTATTGAAATATAATGGTATGTGCTTAGCAAAAAGGGAAATTTTTTTGTATTGCTTGTCTGCTGAATGGGTATGCCTCAAAGGGAGTTTGAGGGACTTCCCTGGTGGTCAGTGGTTAATAATCCGCCTGCCAATGCAGGGGACACGGGTTCGAGCCCTGGTCCAGGAAGATCCCACATGCTGCGGAGCAACTAAGCCCGTGCGCCACAGCTACTGAGCCTGTGCTCTAGAGCTTGCGAGCCACAACTACTGAGCTCACGTGCCTAGAGCCTGTGCTCCGCAACAAGGGAAGCCACCACAATGAGAAGCCCGTGCACCACAACGAAGAGTAGCCCCTGCTCGCCACAAGTAGAGAAAGCCCGCATACAGCAACGAAGACCCAATGCAGCCAAAAATAAAAAAAATATTAAAAAAAGGAGTTTGAGAACAAGATATGTGCTTTTTTTGGTTTGTTTCTTGTTTTTTTAGTTGATCGCCTTACCCTGTGTCTAAGCATAAACAGCCCTCTACATATTATTATTGTTTTGGCTGCACTGCGCGCGGCTCGCAGGGATCTTAGTTCCCCGACCAGGGATTGAACCTGGGCCCATGGCAGTGAAAGCACCGAGTCCTAACCACTGGACCACCTGGGAATTCCCCAGCCCTCTACATTGAATAGGATTTTAGTGTTTCAGAGCATATGGCTCCTTAATAGAGCCAGCTGTTTAACTGAATACTCTTCTGAAGAAACAGCAGCCAGTTTCCACATTGCGGGGAAAACTGGCTAGGCTTAGAGATGGGAACAGTCGGTTCCAGTTGGCCCCTTCCTAAGGAATTTTCAGAGTCATTGACCGTACGCAGTTGCATTTTATGCTTTCTCTTGACCCTGGCATGAGATACAGCTGCACTGCATATTTTTCCATATTCTTACCATGATTGGCTATTACCAATCTTTTTACTATCCCTAGTCTGGGTAAAAAGCCCCTTGTAACCACTATTCTGTATTCTGTCTCTGTGAATTTGACTATACTGGGCTATCTTATAAAAATGGGATCATAGGATATTCTTTTGTGTCTGGCTTATTTCGCTTAGCATAATGTTTTCAAGGTTCATCCATTTTGTAGTCTTAATAGGCTTTTTATAGGAGTTCTTTATGTAGTTTTTACCACTTTGCTTGTCTTAGGTCAATTCACAGCTTTGTATTTTATCTAGTTAGATCTCCTTTCTGACTTCTGGGTTTTGTGTTGCAAATTAACATTCTATCTTATGCTAATATTAAATGCTTCTAAAAGGACTTTTACTTGCATTCATTCAAATTCCAGTCATTTTTTAGGTGCTGGAGGTACAGCAGTGAACTAAAGAGACAAGATCTGTTCTTAGGTAGTTTACATTCTGAAGGTGTGTGGGAAGCATACAACACAAATATGTCAGATGGAAAAGCTGTGGAGTGTAAGTGGGATGGTAGGGGGGAGTTGGCTATTTGTAAAATAAAGATGGTCAGGAAATGCCTTACTGTGAGAAGTGGATCTTTGGACAAAGACATGAATATGTGGGGGAAGAAAGCTCTGGGCAATGGGAGTAAGTGCAGTGACCCTAAGATAAGAGCATGTCCTGTCTTTTGAGGTAAGGCAGGGAGGCTAGTGTGGTGGCTAGATCATAATGAACAGGCAAGGAAGTAGAGGTTAGAGTTAATGGGTTGGGTGATACAGGGCCACTTAGAATAATTTTTTTCCAATCTATTTGGATTATTACTTACCAATATTTAAACTTAAGTATATTTACTGATTATATGACCCCAAAACTGTAAAAGTGTAAAGTAAAATTTCCCTTCCTTGTCTCTCATCTGACCAGAAACTCCCATCGGCATTAATTTCTTACGTAGCCTTTTTTTTTAAAAGCTTTTTTAAAAAAAATTAATTTATTTTATTTTATTTAGTTTTAGCTGTGTTGGGTCTTCCTTGCTGTGCGCGGGCTTTCTCTAGTTGCGGCGAGCGGGGGCTACTCTTCGTTGTGGTGTGCAGGCTTCTCATTGTGGAGGCTTCTCTTGTTGTGGAGCACGGGCTCTAGGCGCGTGGGCTTCAGTAGTTGTGGCTCATGGGCTCTCGAGTGGAGGCTTAGTAGTCGTGGCGCACGGGCTTAGTTGCTCCGTGGCATGTGGGATCTTCCTGGACCAGGGCTCTAGCCCATGTCCCCTGCATTGGCAGGCGGATTCTTAACCACTGCACCACCAGGGAAACCCTACTTAGCCTTTTAAGACTTTTTAAATGCCATTATGTTACTAATTGGTTTCTTTCGTATACTACTGGAATACTTCTTAAAAAGCTACTTAATTAAAGCCCTTTATGCTTGGCTTTTTCTTCTAGAAGTAGTTCTTTCCCTTTTTTGTATCCTGGTAGTATAATTTCTCAGTTCTCCCATTTTCTCTCAGCATTGTTTATTCCCCCAACATTATAATATTAAAAAAAATTTAATCATACAGAAAAGTTAAATTATACAGCAAACACCCATTTTCCTACCACCTAGATTCTGTAACTTAACACTTTCAGTGTAGATTGTGGTCTATAAGATGGTGCACAGTCTAGCTAATCAGCTTCTGGAAACTTTAATGTGTTCATTCCACTACTAAGGGAACTTTGGGCTTTTCCTGCATTATTCTTATACTGGATAGTGTTGTGCACGTGTCTAGGGTGTTTAGAATTGCTTGGTGATAGTGTATGCACATATTCAGCTTCCCTAGGTACTCCTAGGTTACTTTTCAAAGGGATTATACCAATTTACACTCTACAGTAGAAAAGTTCATGTTATCCTCACACTGTTGCCAATGACTAGTATCGACATCTTGATTTTTATTTATCTTTTGGGGGTACAGTCTAAAGTAGTATCTGTAGTGTTAATTTTGCATTTAATGAGGCTGAGCATTTCCTCCTTTTTGACTATTCATATTCAGATTTATTTTGTAAATTGCCTGTTCATATCTTTAGCCCATTTCTGTGTAGAGATTTTTAAGATTTTATATTTTATAAGGTAATGCATTGCTGGCATGTACATGTTGCAGGTATTTCCCAGTCATTGTCCTGTCTAACTTAATGTGTTTTTTTGCACAGGAGCTCTTTAGTATGGTCAAGTATAGTAATCTGTCTTCATGGTTCTCTGTTATCTAAGATCTTCCATGAACTCTAGGGTTGTGCTTTTCAAGCTGGGCTACTAACTTTATTATTCAAGTTGACTTACAGTTAGTTCTCAGCCCCATGTAGGAATAACATTGCCCCAGCAGTGGAACGAAGTACCTTGTTATAAAATGCCATATAGGAATGAACTTTTGCTGTTGTAGGTCATTCAGTGGTGCACCCACCACAAGGATGATCCTCCTCCTCCTGAGGATGATGAGAACAAAGAAAAGCGGACAGATGACATCCCTGTGTGGGATCAAGAGTTCCTGAAAGTTGACCAAGGAACACTTTTTGAGCTTATACTGGTATGTTTTTAATGCATAGTATAAGATATTTCTAGTCCATACCTTTAGCACTTTTCATGGAGTTAAATTTGTTAAATTCATTGATACTGAATTTTAACTCTAAACTCTGCAATGCTATATTTAAATCCATGTATCAATAACCACATTAAATGTAAACAGTCTAAACACCACAATTAAAGGTTAGAGGTCATCACATTGGATAGAAAAGAAAGAGTTAGCTATTCTGTCTACGAAAAACTCACTTTAAATATAAAGACACAATTAGGTTTAAAGGGTGGAATAAGATAATATTATGCTAACAATAATAACCAAAAGAAAACTGGGGTGACTATATTAAAGTACATTTCAGAGCGAAGAATATTACCAGGATTAAGGAGGGTCATTGCATAATGATAAAGTGGTCTATTCATTATTAAGAGGACATAAGAATCCTAAATGTTTTTCTACCTAAAAGCAGAGCTTCCAGAAAGTGAAACAAAAACCAATAGAACTCTAAAGGATAAGTAGGCAAATCCACAATCATAGTTAGAGATTTCAAAACCTGTCTCTAAATAATTGATAAAACAAGTAGACAGAGAATCATAAGGATGTAGAAGACTAATGACAGCAGAATTCATATTCTTTTCAAGTGTATACTTCCAAGATAGACATGTTGTGGGCCTTAAAACAAGTCACGGGAACTTCCCTGGTGGTCCAGTGGTTAAGACTCCCGTGCTTCCATTGCAGGGGGTGCAGGTTCAATATCTGGTTGGGGAACTAAGATCCCACATGCTGCGTGGCACAGCCAAAGCAAAACAAAACAAACAAAAAAGTCTCATTTGAAAGGATTCAAGTCACACAAAATATGTTTTCTAATCACAGTGGAATGAAATGAGAAATCAGTAACAGAAATCTATCTGGAAAATCTGCAAATATTTGAAAACTAAGTAACACATTTCTTAGTAACCCGTGAGTCAACAAAGAAATCAAAAGAAAAGTTAGTATTTTAAACTGAATGGAAATGAAACACAACATACGAAAGGAAAATCTGTGAGATGAAGCTAAAGTAGCATTTAGAGGGAAATTGATAGCCCTAAACACCTATATTAGTAAAGAAGGGGGCTTCCCTGGTGGCACAGTAGTTAAGAATCCACCTGCCAATGCAGGGAACACGGGTTTGATCCCTGGTCTGGGAAGATCCCACATGCCGCGGAGCAACTAAGCCCATGCACCACAACTACTGAGCCTGTGCTCTGGAGCCCGTGAGCCACAACTACTGAGCGCTCGTGCCACAGCTACTGAAGCCCACGCGCCTAGAGCCTGTGTTCCACAACAAGAGAAGCCACCACAATGAGAAGCCCACGCAGTGCAACGAAGAGTAGCCCCCACTCGCTGCAACTAGAGAAAGCCCACGTGTAGCAGCAAAGACCCAATGCAGCCAAAAATAAAATAAATAAATATATTTAAAAAAAAAAGAAAAAAGAAAAGTTTCAAATCAGCAGTCTAAGCTTTTACCTTAAGAAACTAATGAAAGATGCATTTCATCCCAAAGAAAGGGAGTAGTAAAGGTAAGAGCAGAAACCAGTAAAATAGAAAACAGGAAAACAATAGAGAAAATCAAAGAAACCAAAAGTTGAATCAGAAGGTCAGTAAAATGTAATGCTATAACTACTTATGGGATCTTAGTTCCCCGACCAGGGATTGAACCTGGGCCCTTGGCAGTGAGATCGTAGAGTCCTAACCACTGGACCACCAGGAAAATCACTGAATTCTTTAAATATTTTTGTCAAACACAAACTTGTGTTTGTGTGTGTGCACGCGTACACAACTGCCAGTAGTGGCCATTCTTTAACATTTGAGGTAGTGTAGTTTGCTGAATGTAGCACAAGGACTCAGTATTACAGAGGTATAACAAAGAATGGGACATACAACAATCTTTCACAGAAGAATTTGTCTGATTTATTTATTCATTTAATTTCTTAAAATTAACTAGTATTTTAAGCTAAGTTAGATATGGATTGTTAGTCACTGACTTTGGATTTAATTTAAAGCATCAAGTATACTTTAATGAAAACAACAATTACTTTACAGGCAGCAAACTACTTAGACATCAAAGGTTTGCTTGATGTTACTTGCAAGACTGTTGCCAATATGATCAAGGGGAAAACTCCTGAGGAGATTCGAAAGACATTCAATATCAAAAATGATTTTACTGAAGAAGAGGAAGCCCAGGTAGGTGGCTAACAGCTTGTTCTTGATCAAATGCTTTTCAAGAGAGACTAAAACCCATAGCATGCTAGGAAAAGAGGTATTTATATCAAGGAGTCTTGACTTTACTTGAGGGAAAATAGGTACCTTCTATATGCTAAAAATATTCTGGTCTGTCTCTTAGTCTAAGCACTTAGATGATACTGTTCTTTTATAAGCATAAGAACAATTAGTTTTCATCCAAAGGTGCTGTTTGATATTTGTTCCTTAGCAGTTACTAGTTTTGGCACCGGGGACCTTACATGTAAGCCATCAGTATTTGACTTCAGAAGAGCAGGCCCTATGGATTATGTGCCAGGCTACTTCAGAGCAACTTAGTGAATGGGGAAGAAATGAACAGATCAGAATGATTTTGTTGACGCAGGTCACCTCTGGTGACTTAAGCTGTAATTGCCCATTGTCTTTGCTTTTCTTGGTAATTTCAGCAGGGCACAATAAAAAACTGGGGAGAGAAAGAATGGTAACCTGGAAGCCTACTGTTAACTGGGTTTTTCTGGTTTTCTATCTATTTCCTTCTGACCCACCTCACAGGCTATTGATGAATCATTAGATAGTAGTCTTAGAAAAGACTACTTAAGGTACTTCCTTATATTTGTCTCTTCTTCTAGGTACGCAAAGAGAACCAGTGGTGTGAGGAGAAGTGAAATTTTGTGTCTGATGCTGTAACACTGTAAGGATTGTTCCAAATACTAGTTGCACTGCTTTGTTTATAATTGTTAATATTAGAAAAACAGTCCACAAATGCAGCAGCAAATCAGTTGTATTAGCAGAATGTTGTCGTCATTGCATGTGTAGTTTCAGTACAGATTCCAAACTTATGGCTCAGTTTCTTCTAGTATGATCAAAAGTTCTTTTTTCTTTGCTCTGAATAAAACTCAACTGTGGGTTCTCTATAGAAAGAGGCATTTTGGGCTTTCCCTCTTTTTGTAAAGCAATTTATGCCTAGTTTATTGTCCAGTTAACTTTAGTTTAGTGACTTTTAAAAGTTGGCATTGTAAATAAAACAACTTGCAAAAAAATTTTCTGAAATAGAATTAAGAACGTATTATCTTTATTCATGATTTAGAAACTGGAAAAAGGCTAATTGAGGTAAATGTTATCAGAGTGGGGTTATCAGAATGTCTTCCAGCTTCCTGGAGTCCACTGGTATTGATTAGCCTGTATGTAGCAGGGCTCCCTTAATTGGATCTGAGGACTTGTTTTTTCATTTTTAATCCTCTCAGCTTTGAATATGTTGGCTAGAGGCTCATTTACTACTCAGTTTGTGGTTTGGGAGGAAACAGAATTAGACAGTTTGCTGGCTTTTCTATTAAAAGAGACACTTAACCCATGTGGTGTGTCATCTTTTTATAATCAGTAATCCTATGTGGGGAAAACCATAAACACTACTTGCATGTAAAAAATAATTTAACCTTTAATGTTAAAATGTATGGCGTTACCCAGAAAGCATCAGTCACGAATGCAAGATACTTTCAATAAAAAGTAAGTTACATAGTAGGTAGTAAGTGGTTTGCTTTTTGTGTATTTAAATGTTTCACTTCACTTGATATTAAAAGTTAAATTTACGTATGGTTGTTTAGTTAGAAAAGAGTTGCAGGCAGTTCATGTCCTAGCTCACTGGAGGCTGCGACATAACAGTAAGGTTCTGGTAGACTCTGTCTGTTCTAATTGTCTTCTAATTTTTTTTCTTTCCTCCTTGTGTTCCTTTTTTACTTACTTTCCCAGTTAGAATTAACTATATTCACATGTAGCCTTAATGTGTTCTCTTCATGTTTACTGTGAGCTCTTCTTGCTCAGCTTATTACTTGAAAGTAGTTTGCTTTTACTTCAACTCTTATTTGTCCCAAATCTACCTTTATAATAAAGTTCCATGTGCTGTCTCACATAAATCCCCATTTGTTGTCTGTACCAGAGATAGCAAACTACAGCCTGTGTGTGGGTGAAATCCAGCCTACAACCTGTTTTTGCAGTCTGTGACTTAAAAATGGTTTTTACATTTTTAAAGGATTGTTAAAAAATAGACACACAAAGACTGTATTTGACCAAAAAGCCTAAAATATTTACTCTGGCTCTTCACAGAAAAAGATTGCAAACCTTCGACTACTTCTGGATCCCTGATTCCCTTTACTCAGGAAGTAAGCTTGTTTTTCCATTTGTTCTGGTTTTAGTGGGGAAGGTAGCAGCATTCACTCCTAGCTGGAGTGTCTCAGTTCTGCTATTTCCCAATGGTCAACTCTTGCCAAAAGTTTAACTACCTCAAGTATATCCCTAGCAATATCATAACAAACAAATCTTTCCTGAAAGTTCAGGATTGTTAGCATATGCTCTATTTAGTTTGGAAAGGAAGTATCAGCTTATAGGAAGCGGGAGCCTATTACTATTAGCTGTTGATCTGTAACCCCCAAGAATTGTTACAATTACAGGACTAAATATCATCACTACCCATATTTAAAGGATACTGGGATCTTTCTGAATATGTAAGATTGAGTGGACAGACAATATAGTAGTTTAAAATTTTGTTCTCTTCTTGACTTTGTAGACATTGGTCCTTGTCTTTAAACAAACAAAAATTCCTGATAATCTTAAACTCTCATGTTTAACAGAAATCTGACAGCTCATCCAAGAGAAAATAGGCAATTTGTGGACATTATGTACCCAAATAAATCATAGGCATATTAAGAGGCCCTTCAAACTGGCTGCAACACTTTCCTACCCTTTTCCCTCTTCCCTCTTCCCTGTTATATTCTGTTTCTTTAATATGTCTACCAAGAGTTTTCCAGGCTCTCACCTTGTCCAAGGAAAGTGAGTGGCCCTTTCCCATTATCCATAATAGCAAACCTGTGTTCAAAGACACACTCTCTCCTGTCTGCCCTCTCATTTCCCACTATTCTGAGCTAATGCTGTAGCATGAAGTCAAACTGAGGCTGGAGTCCTGCCTCTGCCTCTTAGTGCCTACCTTGTCTTGGGTAAGTTGGAAATAGTAGCTACCTGCAGTGTGGTGCTCTTGGTGATGAAGACTCCTCTGTGACTGTCCTTTGGCTTCTCAGCTTTTCATTGATTCTCTGGGTCACTTGTGATCGAAAGTAAACCAGCCGCCTTCTGAATGTTAGCTTATTACTTTCTCCCTAACATTGTCACGGATTAAGGATGTGCGCTCTCAAACAGTTTCTAATAATTCTTAACCTCTTTTGAGGTGCTGTTATATTTTATTAGCTCGCCTTCATAAATCTGCTTTTAATATACAAAGTAGGTATTGCTTTACAGTTTGTATATTTTTCCAAAGATTCACAGAGGCATCCCTTTAGGTTACAGATCCCTGAAGTGGCATTATAGCTGTGATTTGTTTATTCTACAACTGTTTGAACACATCAGCTGCTGGAATTGATTATGCAAGATCTATATTGTAACTTGGTAGACTGCTAGGACTGCAGCTCTGTAACATGGTGTCATGGTAATTCTGAACTTAGTCTGGAACTAGCTGGAGTGAGTCAGTGAGTCACTATAGGCACATGACTCAGGGCAGGCCGATACTCTAAACCACGTGATTTTTTTTTTTTTTGGCTGCGTTGGGTCTTCGTTGCATCGTGCGGGCTTTCTCTGGTTGCGGCTTGCGGGGGCTACTCTTTGTTGTGGTGCGTGGGCTTCTCATTGTGGTGGCTTCTCTTGTTGTGGAGCACGGGCTCTAGGCACGCGGGCTTCAGTAGTTGTGGCGTGCGGGCTCTAGAGCGCAGGCTCAGTAGTTGTGGCGCGCGGGCTTAGTTGCTCCACGGCATGTGGGATCTTCCTGGACCAGGGATCGAACCTGTGTCCCCTGCATTGGCAGGCGGATTCTTATCCACTGTGCCACCGGGGAAGTCCTGCCTAGGCTCTTAATACGGCAGTTTGAACAGGGAGACGAAGTGGTTTCCACAGGGAAAGAGAGCAGCAGACCCTTTGATCTGAGCACAGCCTTTACCTTATCCACATCCGTCAGAATCTCATCTTTCAAAGCTTAACTTTTGGTTGCCACCAGTTCCATTTGAAGATGTTTCTGATTATTTTTATAAAGCTCAGTATACATTGAAATGGGAAGGTACCAAATAAATGTTCTCCTTATGAGTTGCTTGTGCTTTAAAAAGGTGATAATCTTCAATTGTCTGGATTTGTATGAAAACCAGAAGGGAATAAGGGAGAAGATTGCAAGTAAAGGGTAAGCACATGAAATGGTTAAATCCCTGAAGTGTAGCTCCTGGCTTCTTTGTAGGAAGTATAAGACATAGTTGCCTTCGTAGGAGATTTTGGTGTAGCTTAGGAGGCAAAGATAAATACTGCTGGGAGGAAATGAATAATAAAAATGTTCTGAGACAGAACATTAGTGAGCAAATGGGGGCTGCAGAGCTGGAAGGGTCTAGGAAAGGTTCCATGAAGAACTTGGTTTCAAAGGTCAAGTTGGATTTGGTTGGGGTGGAGGGATGCCAAGGTGAGGGAGAAAGCAGTGTGCTCAGTCTGGAACTAGTAGCAGAAGTTGGGTGTCACTAGGCCTGCTAGAGAATATAGTCTGGAAAAAGATATTAAAGCTGGATTGGTGAAAGAATTTTGGTGACATTGTAGGAAGAGTATTCATCAGACTCATGTTAGGCAGTGCAGTTCTTGAGTGAACCAGAATGTTTTTATTATTATTAAAGTATTCTGAATATTGAGGACTTTACAACTAGAGTCTTGATGCCTTTTTCTTGGTTACTATTGTTAAAAGTCACTACCTTCAAAAAACAGGATGAGTAAGAACTGTATGTGTACACAAGATGAAGAATGATGTAAGTTTAGAACATGTCCCTTAGCCCAAGATTTAGCCATTTGAACACCTAAGCAGGTAGGCTGAATGCTATCCTTCCTGTTGAGTTGTCAGTGGATTATCAGCCTTGTTGGTGGCATAAAGGTGTTAGTGAAGGGGCTCTTGTTTGAGCGATTTCCAGTGTGGGACTTCTTTTGAGTGACAGTTAACTTATGGATAACATACTTGCTTCCTTGCAGTATTTTGCACTGTTGGCAATATCTGGTCTGTGTGCCAATACTGAGAGGCATTTTGCAGGAGGAATATAGTTGCTCACAACAATACCTGCTTCCATGTCTCTAGTTCTCATGATCTTCTGACACTGCTGAACTTGACATGTTCAGGAGTCATTTGCTGAACTTATTAACCTGCTATATGCCGGCCTTTCACTCTGAGGATCAGCCTATTCCATAAAAGTACTCTCACCTTCAGAACCTTCCACCTGTATATGTTGCAAATTGGTATTTTTCCTTTGTGTGCTGAATGTGCCATTTCACAACCTCTTTTACCTGCTTCAGATGCTTTGCAGATATTTCTGTAGTAGGAGGCTTATAGGAAGGGTGGGGATACAGAAGAAACTTAGATATATATATTCAAGAGGAGTTTTCACAGTGGCTGTGTGTGTGTGTGTGGCTAGAACCTAATTTCTACTCCTCCATTCCCCCCCCCACCCTGTCACTGACTGCACATGCCTGAAAGAACAAGACTTCAGATAAAGGAATGTGAGAACACCTGAATAAAAAAGGAATATCTGGTCCAGAGACCCAGGTGAAAGTGTCAGCCTGAACTAGTAACTATCTCCCTTATAATTCATAGCTGCGGAAATATCCCTTACTTTAGGTTGCTAGTGACCTAACTCATGGGGACTGCTAGGGATAGGATAGTTCCTACCCCTACCCTAGGACAGAATTATGCCCTTTCCAGTTAACTCTTTGTCCAGTCCCATACTGTTCTTAACAACTTCAAAATGTCTCTTGATCTAAGGTGGGCTTTTATTCGAGGGAATTGACTATGGGAATATCCCCATCTATGTTCTCTGTTGTAAAACTCCCTGCTGTACTCCCCGAGTACATTCAGTTATAGCTCCTCTCAGACCCCCACTGCCCATTGTGGACAAGCAGACCAGTACAGACTTTGGGAGCCAGAGTTAAAAAGAAGCCCATGGTGATTTGAGATCTGAAACAGAAGGTGATCGGAGTAGTTGGGATTGGGGGAGTTGACACAACCTAGGAACCAGGTTCTGCTTTGGTGGCCAGCTCTGTTTCAAGGACCCTTGGTGAACTCTTAAGCTCTCAAGAGACCTGAGAAACAGGCATGCTAAAGCAGCTTTTCTAACCTCACAGAAAAGCCAACTCAGCTTTTTTAATATAATGAATTAGTTTTTGGTCTCATCTTATAGGCCTGGCAAGTCTGTGTTACCCTTGCTCCTTCTGTGCTGCCGTAGAAATGCATGCAGGAACTGATTCCCTTTCTTATTCTTTGGAACAATGTGAAGAACCATTCTGCTTCACTGCACATGTGGCCTTCCTAGCCAGGCTTACGGTACACTGCATAGAGCTGGGCAGCATTGCTTCTGGGCCATCCAGAATGTTACAGTTGAGAAGAGAGTCTAGCCACAGAGCTTCCTGTAAAGGGGGAAACACGCTCAAGTTGGGAGACTTGGGAAGGCCCTGCTAGCTTGTTGGGCTGAGCCCTCACCATGTCTTCTGAGCCTAGGAGGGCAGGGGGAGCAGCTGTAGCAGGGGAGGGATCAAGATCTGTATTTTAAGCAAATCTGCCAGTTGTCTAGGAATGTGTAAAGGAGGTTGGGATGTCTTGTCTTATGTCTCAGAAAACGGCGTGTTTTTGGCTGGAAATGAGGTGGGACTGCTGTGGTATTTGAAATCGAATTTGGGGCTACACTCTCAAACTCACCCTGTGCCCTCACAGGAATGTGCTGGTATGATCTAGGAAGATTTGAGTTTCCTCTTTGAAGTCAGTTTCTTTTAAAAGGCTGGTTTGATTTTAACAAAGTTGCCAAAGCCCCCCTCTTTACCCTCACATACACAAAGAGTGCATTGTTCATGTACCCCCGCCCTGTGCTGTAAATAAGACACCAGATCAGATGCAGCAACCCAGTCTTGCATAAGCCTTGGTTAAAATGTTTTTTGAAACAACTAGGCCAGTAGCCAGAGCGGAATTCTTTAAATGGGGCAGATGTCAAGAGAATGGCTGGTCTCCTCTAGCACCCTTGCAGAAAAAAGCAAGTCTAGGATTACAACTTTCAGTGGCCTACTTTAAATAGACACTACTCTGGAAGATGACTTTCTTTATATTTTTAAACATAAAATCCAAAAACCTAACTCTGTTAAGTGAAAATTAACAATAAATTATGGTGACCCAGCAGCTGGCTGTTGTAATACTTCTTGCCCACCATTTGTACCTAATGGTTGACTGACCTCTTGAGGTGGCTTTGTGACACCTTTTACATTCATGATGGGTCTCAAGAAGTTTATACTTTAACATGATGGAAACTGCTGTGGAAAAAGTAGATTGTAGATTTATCAGTCTTCAGAAGTTTTGTATAAGAATATGACTACTTCAAGAAATACTTCATGTACCTTACAGTCTTTGGGAGGAAAGGGTGCTATTAAAATACCCATCTTTTGGATTTTATGATGATACCAGGTTATAAGATTCCTGTGTGTTCATGTTTTCCTCAAAATAGGCTATGTACTTGTGTCTTTTATCTCTGCCTTCAGAGGAAAATGGAGCCCAGTGATGATACGTACCTATTTCTGGTTGGGTTTTCTTAGGGGCTGTGGCGGCAGTTTCCAGTCCATTGTCATATGAGCAGTGGGGTAGGTTGGCCTGCGCGTGCATCAGGGGTGAGCTCAGAGGACTGGGGGGTTAAGATCAAGGCTTGCAATGGGTACTTATACCTAGCATGAGCCCCACTCTCTGGGTTGGAGCAGGGCCCAAGCCCCTTAAGGAGAGATGACAAGAGTCAATCCCTGGCTTGTGTAGGTTCAAGGTCTTGAGAACATGTGTACCATAATAGAGAATAAACTTTGTGGCTGTGGAGAAGAAAAGGAAAGAGTGTTATACTCTGTCACTGAAACAGCTTATTCCTCAGTCAAGCTTTGAAAAAGAAACCCAGTAAAAAGTATCTTTATTCTCATATCAGAAAACTTTTTCTGTGATATGCATTAACAATACAAAAATATTTTGAATACTACAATGGTCCTTTTTTCTCTCAAGACTTCTTGCAACACTACACCAGAACATATGATCTTTGGATTCTGAGAAGCCAGTGGCTGAAGTAGGAACTAAAGGCTTTTGTTGAGGGGGTGTGTGGGTACGGGGATAGCCCTTTCTCTTTGGACTCAGGCTATGTACAGTGAAGAGGAGGCAAAAAACCCAAGTTAAATTAAAAAAAGATTTGTTTTTTAAGGCTCAGGGTTGAAGCTTGGCTCAGAAATGGGTTAAAGTAGGCTGTGGTGCAAACCCGATGTCCACCACTAGAGGTTTTCTGGGCTCCTTGCTTTGGTTGTAATAGTCTTTCTTCCTGCAGCCTGATAGGGAAACTGAAGCTGGCCTACTTTCATGCTGGAAGATAGGCACTGGCTGTCCTGAGGTTTGGTTTGCCCTCTTACAACTGTCTGAGAGCTGGCTAGAATGATGTGGATAGGCTGGAACTGGATCTGTGAAAAAGGCTCTCAAGAGCGGGTAAGGATGCACACAGGATTTTGAGCCATGACTAACTTGAACCGTTGACTGCAGCCACTAGTGACTGAGGCATTTGGTATCAGGGCTTCTTAGGTGGTTGAGTTCCTTAGGAAACATTTCCGAGTAATTTGAACTAGAGCCACATACCCTCACCACCCACACTTGCCTTTAAGGTAGTGTCAGGTTATTCCTGTTGGCTAGGGTGATAGGCCTAAATTTAACCTATTCCATTCACTCCTCTTCTTGTAAGCTCCAAAGAACGTGGCAAGAAGCTTCCTTTGGTCCAGCTTACAGATAGCAGCTGGTTTTCTGTAAACAGGGCTTCTCCAGGCCCTTAAGAGAGAAGCACTGTTGTCTTGAGCTTTGTGGTTGTGACCATGCTTACATATTGTTTGGTAAACCAGCTTGTTCTTGGTCCATGAAGTATCAGATGGTATGGGGAGGGTGTGGCAGTGGTGGGGTTGGGTGGGGGAAGTAGGGAAAGCAGTTGGGCTCAGTCCAGTCCATCTATGACCTATAGCAGAAAAGCAAGGGAGGCAGGGAGGGGCATCTGGCTAGCAAGACAGATGGTAAAAAGAATAGATCCAGTCTGCCATAGGCATGAGGGGATGCCCTTAATCAAATGACACAACGCAGATCTAATTCCCACTACTTGGAGCAGTTTGAATTGATGGCCCCATGTTCAGGCAGAAGATGTGCAGCCTCTGAAATCTCCAGGGCCTGGACTCTGAGAGGGAGCCAACAGGGCCCCTGGCCGGTTTCCACGTGCTTTGGGGCTCTGTCGTCTCCTCTCAGAGGGTGGGCCCCTGGAGGAAGCCATGTGTCCTGTGCATGCTAGGCTGCCTGTCTCTGAGATTCCTGTTGCTGTACCTGTGTACTCTGCAGGTTGCTGTGAGGAGCCTGGGGGGGCCCAGGGGGCTGGGAGGCTGAGAGTGGCCGAGAGACCTGGTGATGTAGGCGCCGGTTCCGCAGGGCTAGCAAGCAGTTCTGTGGGGAAGTGGGGCAGCAGGAGGTATGAGGGCGAGTCCTGGGGAGCTGGGGACCCGGGGCAGCCTAGAGCACTGTCATCGGAAGGAACGGGGCTGGGGCAGCGGCCTTCTCCGGGTAAGTACCGAATGCATTTCTTTTTCCTCCTAGGAATAGTGAAGAGAGTTAAACAGAGGGTGAGTTCATAGTCATACTCCACAACCAAAAAATGCTGTCCTTGCATAGGCCTAGCTCCCCATGACTTAGGTGATATGCCTGTGCCTTCAGGCTTAGCGCTACAACTGCTGAGCCTGGCCCAGACCTGGGACAGGTGCAGCTCCCAGCAGAGCCACAAGGTGGCACTGGGACCTTTTCTAGCTTGGCCTGTGGGCTGCCTGCTATCTTCCAGGGCAGCTGTCTCCTAGTCTAGGCTGTAGAGGCTCTGCTTCACATGTTTGTGGAGCTCAGATCTGATTAAGGAAGGGGGGCTGCAATGGGCTTGTGGCTTCTAGGGCTGAGCAATCCAAATGCTCAGAGCTAGGCTAGGGGCAGAGAAGGGAAAGAAATGGACAGTGACTTGTCCTATCCATTCCAACCATCTTATTCTCTGGACCACACTTTGTTTCTGAGTAGCGTGGAATGGATGGAATAGGGCCTCCTCTGAGAACAGGGTTGCCTCCCATCATGTGTACATACACACACATACTTATTTCCCCCCAATTCCTCTTTGCCCTTGGACAGGGAGCACGGTGGGCACGCATAGGGGCTGGACAAGTATTTCCTAGAGTCAGTGAACTTACTGCCTGGAGCAGCCTCAGCCTTGGCCCTAGCAGGCCTGGCCTGAACCTCAACTAGGCAACTTTAGCCATTTGGTAGGTATACTTTCTTTTCCTATACACAAATATTTCTCTGTTGTATGGTGAAACATACAGGTTTAATGCCACAGGGCCTGAGTATGGGTACCAGGGGTACCTCTGTTGATCTCCCTACCTCTCTGAGCCCTCTGGTCTCAGTAGGTACATGATATAAGTCACATGGCCACTGGGCATTTAGGTTATTCAGGTTTTTCTCTACTACAGTCACTTTGTTATTCTTACAATTAAGGGCTCGGTATGGTACAGCAGGGATCCCAACTGGAAGAAGTGAGGGAGCTGGTGGACCATGATGACTTTGAGGCCTGGGAACAGGGGCTCAGGCCATTTAAATGCTGTGTGTGTGATTTGTCTGCTGAGGACCTGCTAGGCCTGATGAGCACCAGACCAACATTACCAGGGAACCCTGGGCACCAGGTACCAGAAATACCTTCTAAGTCTGCCTTTCCTTTCCTCCTAGAGCATTGTCTCTCCTTCTCCTTCCTCTTAGACCCAAGTGGTCTTCCCCACGAGCTGTTCTGTGTTCACTCCCATTCTTAGGAGGCATGGGCTCCCCAGTCTGCGGGTATGTTGGGGGCTAGGGGCCAAAGGAGGGCAGCAGGCCCAGCAGAACATGTGCAGAGAGTAAGGGAAGCAGCTTGAAGCAAAGGGAGGACAGTGGTGGGGACAAACCCACCTGCACGGACCACACCAATCCGTCTGCTGGTTGAGGCCAAAGCGAGCACGGCATTTCTTAGGCGAGCCAGGGTCTGCTCACAGCCATGCCAGAGGGGCAGAGCAGGGCAGAGGGCGAGCAGGCAGGCAGCAGGGCAGAGCAGGGCCCAGAAAGAAGAGGTAACATCAGTGTTAGCCAGTCACAGATACCCCACAGTCCCTACAGGCAAGGGCTTCTCCACGGCACAGCCAGCCCTAGTGGGAGCCCCAGGGCCCAAAGCCAAGGTATCAGGAAAGGGTGGCACCCAGCTGGCAGTGTAGAGGCAGTGGGAAGAACGGCAGGGGTGGGGAGGGAGGGGACCCTATCAATCAGACTGGCTCCTCTCTGTGGCTTGCGGGGCCCTTTGCAGCAAGGGAGCTCAGAGAAGAACCTGGGGGGCCCGTAGGGATCAAGCCTTTTCTGCCTTAGGGCACCCCCACCCCCGCCAACTCCCTGCCCATTTTATCCAGTTTTTCTTCATCTTTGCCAGTGTGCAATCTGCCTGACCCATATCCCCTGGGGCTGCAGCTTAAGCCTATGCTACATACTTTTCCAGAAGGAAAGTAAAGCCTATTGTTCAACCTTAGAAAAAGGACTGAGGACTCTCCCGTGCCACAGTCCTAGCCTCCAGCTTCCCTGTGTGGGGCAGCACAGCTGAGAAAGTCACTCGTGGATGGTGGATGCGGAGTGTGAAGTGGGGGCAGGGTGCGGCCTCCCGGGTCCTCTATACAGAGCACTTTGCACCTCCGTGAGAACTGGGGGTGGGGTGATAAGAGAAATTGCTACGCACCAGCCAACAGGCTGTGTGACTACTGGGCTCAGGCGTGGGGCCTGGCTCAACCTCCACCCAGACAGCCTGCTGCTCACCTCCGCAGAACTAACCAGGATGCAGTATTTGGGTTTAGTCTTGAATCAAACAGTTCCTCACTAGCTTCTCTGGCAGAGGCTGGCCGCTAGCAGGGCTTGCAAGGGGGTGTGTGTGGCGGGTCACAAAGCACTGCTCTAAGAATTGGCTTCTGCAGGTCTTCCCTGGGACTTAGTGTAGCTGTTCCTCCTGTGGGGGGTTGACTTGTGAGATGCAGGCCTCGTTTCCAGAGGGCCCAGGCCCTGAAGGTTCATGGCTCAGTACTCTGCCCCTCTCCTGGGCCAGAGCAGGGCCGCTCGTGAGCTGGGGACCTGGAGGGGAGCCTCCACTACTGCCGAGGGAAGGCCTCACCTGTGTTGGATTCTTGGTGCTTTTCCCGTGACCGCCTCTTCTTCTTCCCCTGCGGGGAGCAAAGCGGAGGATGCTCAGAGGATGCTGGGAGGTGGACACTGTAACCCCAGTGAGCGAGTGGCTGGGACACCTGCAGCCTGCTGCCTAGTCTGGCTGCCGCTGGGATTCCAGGTCCACAGTGCCCTCTGACTTGGGGGCCCTTGCTGTTTCTTGATTGCACTTTTTGCTAGGTTACCACGGGGCAGTTGGGGTCTCCTCCTCCCTTTCCCACACTGGTCTCCTTTTTGAATGCAGGAGGTGACTTCCGGGCCCCTTCCTCCGCTTGTGCTGATGTAGCCCAATCAAGTACTGGACAACAGCCCTGTGTGGAAGTACATCCTGGGGAAAATGAGCCTGCCTCTAGGGGCAGCTCCCCTCATCTGATCCTCTTCTGAGCTAGCCATGGGAGGCCTTGGACCCTCTATTCCACCACCTCCCCTCCTCCTCTGTGCCTTCAGGACAGTAGTCCCGACTTCCCTGGTGAGACTGTGGCCTGGCATCTTGAAGGTTCCCCTACTGTGTGTTGGCCACTCACGTAGTTGTCCCGCGCCGACCAGCCTGGGTAGAGCTGCATGTGCAGCTGCCTCTCCTTGCGGGCCAGCTCATAATACTTGGCCTGCTCTTCCCGGGACAGTGCGTGCCACTGCAATGGGAAAGGGGGGCAGATGGAGGTGCATCAGGGAGTCAGCAGGCTGCACCGGGGTGAAGGTAGTCAGGGCCGGCCCCTACCAGCCCACCTGCCCCGTGGCCTCACCCTCCGGCCCAGGATCTGGTTGATGGCAGCGCTCTCCTTGAGTGTGCATTCTGCAATGACCTTTGCTCTCATCTCCTTCATGTACAGCATGAAGGCGTTGAGAGGCTTCTTGATGGTTGGCTTCTTGGCTTCCTTCTCTGCCTTGGATTCTGCCTGCGTCTTCCTGAAGGACACATGAACAGATCACTCAGGGGCCCCCACGGTGTCCTGATGCTACCACTCTCCTCTAGTGTGTCCAGTGTATGTGTAAGTGCCTGGATACTAGGGTTTTGTAAATGGGATCTTTTTTTAGCTACCCCAAAGTAGGTGAGCAGAGCTAAGTAACTGTTCCTTATAGGAATTCTGCAGCTAAGTAAGGAAAGCCCCTCCCCTCTTGGCTCAAACTAAATCCACCCACTCCTCTCCTGCTTCTGAGGATCAAAAAACTGGTCAGTGGCAATTGCCACAAGACGGCTTGGCCAGAGGCCTCCTGGCAGTCCCTGGAGCTTCCAGGCAGCAGGCTTGGGCCTGGTGGGAGGAATGTGTATCTTGAGGTCTGCTTACCTGTCCCACCCCCCCTCCCCATTGAGTGTCTTTTCACTCACAGGCTGCGGTCATAGGGCTGCAGCTCCTGCTTCCCTGAAGGGGGCACAATGGCTGGGTGGGGGATGGCTGCGGGGTGACCAGGTACACCGGAACCTAGCATCAGGGGTGGATGGGTGAACCTAAAGGCAGAAGAAGAGTTAACACTGAGCCAGGTATGTATGGGCCAGATCTTTGGACACAGAGAGGCCCCTGCACAGTACAAGAGGGTGAACAGATACCCACCTCCACTGGCCTGCATACAAGTACACAGAAATACAAATACCTGCTCCCAACACACTGCACAGACACGATGCAAAAATCTACATGTATGTCAAATTCAGGTGGTTACTAAAGTCCTGAATAGCTTTTGAATCTATCCCTTTCTCACCTCCTGCCCTCACCAGCTCAGCCTCAGCCTGTGGCTGCCCTTACTTTCCTCCTTGACCCCTCCAGGCTTCTCTCTATGTAACAGCCAGAGTGACCTTTTAAAAACACCTGAATGCTCTCGGCCACTTCTGTTGAAATTCCCCCACTGCCCACAGAATAAAACCCAGGCCCCTCCCTAGGACTTGCACAGCCCTGTATGGCCATCTCTGCTGACATTTCTAGCCCCATTCCCCACCACCCCCACCCCATTTCCCATCACTTCCCACCCCCAGCCATCTCCAGCTACTGATGTTCCCTTTGTTCCCCTCACTCAAGAGATGTTATCCTCTTCATGAAGCCTTCCCTGACCCATCAGACATGGCTGGGGTCCCTCGGGGCTTCCCCATCACCCAGATAGCCCATTCAACTGCTGCTGCTGTGTCTATACCTCCCACCCTGGGCTGTGGGCTCCAGTAGGGCTAGAAATGTCTGTTGAATTCCTTGTTCCATACCTGCACATGAGCCTGTCACTGAGGGAGCGAGCCAAGTGAAAGGACACACATACACACATAGCTCCCACTTTACTTTCTTGATGTTCTATGGATACCAATCTGTCCCTTACTGCTTGCGCAGGTATGGAATAACTGAGCAGGTGGCCCCTAAGGGCCAGAGGTTGGAGACACATGTAAAAGGTGCTGCCTCAGTTTGGGCAGAACTCAGGGGATGCTGTCCTGACTCTCCCTTTGCTCAGCAGGATGCACAACAGAGGTGAGTGCACACACACCTGCACATGTGTACATGCACTGTCTCAGGCTGCTCTGTCGTGCTCTGCACAGTATGGCCTGGGCTTAGGCCTCTTGCACTCCCACTGGCTTCATTCTCAGGTATAGGGCAGCGTGGGGCTGGAGAATGACAGACGGACGGATGGACAGACGACTGACACAGGGCAAGCACTGGCCTGGGCATGGCCTCTTGTGGGCACTGAAGCCTGGGCAACAGGAAGCAGGAGCCTAGCTGCAGGGTAGGGGACTCACCTGGGGTAGGGGGCGCCAGGGGCTGCGGTGGGGGCAGGGAAGTGCTGTCTATATCCGCAGGAAGGGGACAGGGGGTAGAGAGGAGGGCTGGGCCTGTGGTTGGGAGAGATAGCTGTTAGCAGTCTGGCTACTTGCCAAACGTGGGGAAGGACTTCCCCACCTTGCTCGGGCCTGACCCCTAGTGTAATAAGGCACATTGGCTTCTGCTTGGAGCACTCTAGTGTATGTTTTAAACACCTGCCACCAGAGGGCAACCTTTCCCTCTACAGCAGCGGTCCCCAACCTTTTTGGCACCAGGGACCGGTTTTGTGGAAGACATAGTTCTTCCACAGACTGGGGCTCGCCCTGCCGCTCACCTCCTGCTGTGCGGCCCGGTTCCTAATCCCTGCTCTACAGGCTTACCTTCCCTCTATTCGTGTATAAGGGGTAGAAATGGCAGCATTCTCCTGGGACCCAGGTTAGTAGGTCCCTCCAGCCTCACCTCCTGAAATTCGGGCTTGATACCTGCATACCTGCCCTAAGGCCTTTGCACTCACTGTTGACACTGTTAGGATTGTTCTTCTGTCCCACTTTGCTTCAAACTCCTGGTCATCTGTCAAGCTCTTGCTTGGCCAAAACACCCTTTCTCCTGAAAGCCCTTGAGATCCCAAGCTGGATGAGGTGTCCCTCCAGGCTTTTACAGTCCTCAAAGCACTGCTAACAGTGCTCTGTAATTGGCCTCTTGCCTGACTTGTGCACTAGGTGGACTGAGTTCTGAGAGGGCGGGGATCTGAGGATCAACCAGCTTCAGCAGTGCTTCTCTGGTTCCCTGAGAACCTGCCCGGTGCACTTAAGTCCTGGGGGGACTCGTAAGGGTAGTCCTGATTTGTATTCAAGGTGGAGCTTTATCCAGAGACAATCTGGACATGGAAAAGTGAGCTGAACGTGGATAAAGGGCAAGTAGAAAGGGGCAGGCAGGCCCCAGGTTGGGCTTCTGGCCTGCTCTGCCTTCCTGGGAAGCCAAGCTTTCCTGCCTTTGGGTAATTGTCCCAACCTAGAGAGGCTAGAGACCTGCCTAGGTCAAACTGCGCATGATGAACAAAGGGTCACGTACTCTGCCAAGGCCCAGCTCCAGCTGAAGACGGGCCCTTTGGCTCACAGTTGGGCCTACCAAATGGGATCCAGGCCGTCTTTCCCTGGCCCAGCCTTAGTAGACTCTCCAAGCAGAATGCCAGGGGCTTGGACTGAAGCAGGCACCATAGGGGCAAGAAGGACCCTGCCCTTCAAGCAGCTCAGCCAAGGAGGGGACCAGCCAGCAGTAGACACTGAGGCAAGTGGGAAGTATCCCTCTGTCCACCAGGCCACTGTGAAGCAGCAGCCTCTCTTGTGGCCATGCACGCTGCCACCTCCCTGGTCAGGCCTACTTTTTCTTCCTCACATACTCATATGGCCCTGAACAGCCCAGGGTTCCCCCACTCAAGTCTTAGACGTTACGGCAGAGTGTGATAGGGCTAGGACCAGGAGCTAGGTCTCCTGCCTTCCCAAAGGGAGTATGTCTAGCTAGCTGAGGCATGCATAGAGCTGCTGGCCAGCCCCTGGTACCTGTAGAGCTGGCAGCAGGGTGCTCAGCACGGAAGGATGGAGGAGGAAAATGGAAGGGCAGGTATGGGTCCAACCAGCGCAAGGTGCCCCTTTCCCACTGGGCCCTCACTCACCAGCTCACAGTGTGCGGGAGCTGTCCCATGCTGCCTGAGGTCAGAGAGTAGAAGCCAGAGAGGTCAGGGGTCTGCAGAGGCCTGTGAACTCCTGCAGTGGAGAGGGGCCGAGTAAGTGAGCCAGCCTGACCTGGAGGCCACTTCAGCTAGTTACTGCATCCTGGAGCCTCCTGTGGGGCCCTCCTAGGATCCCATCTCCGTGTGCTAGAGGGAGGACCAGACATACTGGTTTGTTCAGGACTATCCCAGTGTGATAACAGTGCCCCATTTACAGGCTAGGGGAATCAAGGGCAGAGGGTTTGGGTGACTTGCCTACGGACGGTGGCTGGACAGTGGCAGAGTTGGAGTCATTCAGGAGTGGGAGGCCAGACGTTGCCACACGCTGGTCCAGTGCTGGTCTGCAACTGGGGCCTCTCTGCTGGGGGCTCTAGCCTGGCTTTCCGGGCAGGAGGCAGACCCCCTGGCCTGGGGAGCCAGGGCTCCACCCGTTCCCCCCCCCCCCGTGCCCCCTCCTCCCCAGGGTTGAGTCAGCAGGTTTCCCACAGCCGACAATGGCTGATTTCAGAATGACTTTGCCCGAGGCTGAGGTGAATCAGCCATCACAACCACCACTTTCCATTTTCTCACTGGGGGAGGGAAAGACTGCAAGATTTGTATTTATCAGCTTTACACAGAGGCCTACTCCCATACTGGTACTGGGTAGTCACGCAGGATTTAGGCTCCTACCTCAACCTGAAGCCTTCAGATTTTGACCAGGTACCACCTTCCCCAACCCTTTGGTGCCCTCAGGCTCCTCAATCTTTTGGGCATGTTCGAGGGGCCCTGAGTTTGCACAGCCCCAGGTTCTCCATTTACAAAAAGGGTCTAGCCACCTGGTCTCAGAAGGCAGGGACTCGATCTCCCCACTCCCCGGCTCTGGCTCTTGTTGGGCCCTTCCCATCCAGGATCCATACCTTGCTTCTGGCTGATGTCGGCTGGAGCAGGTGTGGGGTGTGGGCTGCTGAAATGGTCATAGAGAGGAGAGAGTTGGGGGACGCCGTGGGAAGGCTGACTGGCCTTGTTGTGCTGAAAAACGAGGAGGGTGGGTGAATGTGGGGGACCTGAGGGAGGAAGGCACGGGACTGGGGTGCACATACAGGAAGAGCCTCAATTAGCTGTGTGGCGGCAGCCCAACCACCAAGGGAAAGTGGAGGTAATCAAAACCACAGGCTTCACTGGACAGGACCCCACTCAGGCCACCTGGTGCCCAGGGGCCCTGCCCCCCGCCCAACTTTGCCCAAGCAGTCCAGTCTCCCGGAGAGCCTCTCGGTCTTTCTTGGCCCTCAGTTCTAGGAGGCCTTTCCCCTGCCCAGGAAATTCTTCCTGCCTCCTGGTTTCAGAGATCCCCCAGTTTCTCTGAGGCCCTATGGCTTGTCTGGTGAGCTGCTCACAAGCCTCCAGCCCTAAGACAGCCTGGAGCTTGCTTTCCCCCTCCTCTAGCCCCCAGACTGAGGGACTTGAGTCTGACCCTCTGGACCCACCTCAGGCTTAAGACGATTTGTTGACATAGGGAAGGGGCCCCCTCAGCTCTCTAACTCAGGGGAGGTGGAGCAAGGTGGTGCCAGCTGTGGCCAGGCTCCCCCCAGGGCCAACCCACCCAGCCTCCACACTTCCTGTTTCCTCAGCACCGCAGGACTCTTACTTTTCACGCTAGTCACATGGATTTGTCATGAGTTGACTCATATTCAGACTGGGACGGGGGCTCCCCTGAGACCCAACCACAGGGAGTTTGCGGCTCAGGGCCAAGGCCTGGCTCTGTATATCCTCGGTGCACACCTTTGCAGGCCAGGGCCCTGGAGACATCATCTAAAACTGAAGGTCAGCTTCCACTTGGAAAAGTCCACCTGTGGGGATGCTGCTGGCTGGGAGCACAGAAGAGTGACGTCTAACCCCTGACACAGAAGAAACGGGACATCTTTGGGCCAAGACAGTCATGAGAGATGGTAGTAGGTGTAATTTCTCACGGGCTGAATTTAGCCAGACTCCTTAACATCTCTGGGCTTCCTCTCCTGTGTAATGGATGGGGTTCATGATCCCTTCATCACCAGGTTTGGGGAAGGTGAGGGTAGCTCTTGGTGAGGAGGCCTGGCACCGGTCCTTCGGCACTGGCTGTTGGGGGTCCAGAGTGAGGCTAGAGGGAAGGGCAGGTACGAGCCACACTGTAGCCATGGCATGAGGCTCCCGGGTGGGCACAGGATCCCACACGTCCCAGCAACAGCCCTGGCCACCACCTTTCCCACATTCCTGCCTCCAGGGGAGCTTCAGGCTGGGCTACAAGCTGTACCCTTCCCCTCAGGGCTTGGTAAATTGCTGACACTGCCGTCCCCTGCTCATCCATCTGCCCACCAGGAGGAGTCTTAGATACCAGGGCTGATCAGCCTGCCTTCTGTCCTCAGGCAGACAGGAGCTAATGCTCTAATAGTGGTGGCTCCTTCTTTGCGGCTGGCATGGATCTGGCATCACAGCCACTTCCTGAGGCCGATGCCTCACCTCGGACCAGAGGCCTCTCCTGGCCTCCTGGGGCAGCGCAGGAGAGCTTCCGAGGACTCGCCACTGTGAGCTTGAGGAAGAGTCTGCCGACCACGTTCAGTTCCTGGATCTAATTTACTACAATACCTGAGCACCTATTACCTTGTCTCAAATGGCTCTTGTGAGGATAAAGCCAGGAGCTCAAGTAGTCAGGTGTCAGGTAATAAGGAAGGGACATGTAAGAAGCCCCTCATTCACCTTGAAGGGTGAGGAGGAAACGTTACTTAGAGTGCTTCCCTAGCCCCCTGGTGCCAGGCCTCACATGGGCCAGACACTTCGGTCTTATTATGCCAAAGGAGGTCTGCCTGGAGATGGCAGACACGCCTGGCAGCCCACTGGCAGCATCACTTGGGGAGAGTGAAGACAGGGCCATGCTGTTCAAGGCTTTGGTTGCTGTGACCTTCCTGTTGCTGTGTGAAGGCTGGGCTTCCTGAGCAAGCTGGGGGAAGCTCCTGTCATTCCCAGGCCTTCTTTTATCCCCAGCACGGACCCAGACACACCTGTGACAGGTTGGGATTGTGTGGGGGAATGGAAGATGAAAAACAGGATCCTCAGGCCTGCAGGTGACCGACAAGACAGGGGAGTAGACTGGGACCAGTAGGTGTGGGGTATGGGGTGTGGGGGAATGTGACCCCTTCCTGTACTGAGTACTTGCCACATGCCAGGCACTGTGCCCAGCACTTTGCAAGCCCAGTCTTATTCCCACCAGGGTACCAGCAGGTTGCTATTTCTCCCATCTGTAAGTCCTCCAGCTGCCACCTCAGCAGAGCTGTCCCCATTTGCTGCCTCTAGTCCTCAGCTCTCATTATCCCTTCATCCAGGCCAGTCTCTTGCCCCATCACTTCCCTAGGTGACCCGTCAAGGTCCCCAGTGACTTCCATGTTGCTGAACTCAGCGGTCAATTCTGTCTGCATTTTACCTGACTTCTCAGCACATTGAACACAACTGATTTCTCCCTCCTCCTTGTGGTAGTTTCTTCACTTGGATTCCAGAATGCCACACTTCCCTGATTTTCCTCTAACCTCAGAGACCACTCCTTCTCGGCCGTGTTTCTGGCTCTTCATCTTCTTCCTGACCTGACCCAAGGCTTGGCCCTCAGTTCTCTATCAGTCCTCACCTCCCAGGGTGCTCTCATCCAGGCTTACGGCTTTAAACGTCTTCATCTGATGACTCCACATCTGTATCTCCAGCCCCCACTTCTCCTAGCAACGCCACTCTCCAAATGCTCCCCAAATTCAACATGTCCAAAGTAGAACCTTTGACTTCCTGCCCCAAACATTCCTCTCCATCTTCCTCAGTTAATGGTAACTCCCTCCTTCCAGTTGCTGAGACCAAACAGCTTGGAGTCACCTTTGACGCTTCTTTTTCTCACACTCCACCTCCAATTTGTCAGCAAATCCTGATGGCTCTACTTTCAAAATATAACAGAATCCAGCCACTTCCTTCTTTCTCCCTTTCCCCACCCAGTCCAAGCCACAGTCACTTCTCACCTGGCGACTGCAGCAGCCTCCTGCTTCCTCAGTCCTCCACCCAGCAGCCATATAAATCAGGTCACGTCGCTCCTCCGCCCAGGCCCATGAAGCTCCAGGATCAGGCCCCCAGCTACCTCTCTAACCCCATTACCTTCCTCTCTCCTTGCTCGCTATGCCCAGCACTTCTCATGGTTGTTTCAGCCTCTTCCTCCAGTGGTCATTTTTAACTGTGCCAGGATGGGAAGTGGGTTGGGAAGTACAGCTCTAAGCTTGCTGACCTTTCCTCTATAGGATCCTGGGCCAGTATGCCCCTTGTAAAATGAGCATGATCGTATCAACCCTGCCTACCTCATTGGTCACGGATGCAAAAAACCCTGCTTCATCCTAGAATTTTTGGGAGCAGGAGCCACGGGCCTATGAAGGTAGAAAGCTTTCTGGAAGCCTCGGGGGCCTTTTTACCCGGGTAAGTTCCTAGGACAGGGATTAGCCAGGTCCCAGGCCTTGTGGCACACAGGGAGAGTAGCCTCAGGGCCCACTCCCTCAGGAACCTGGGACCCTGGTGGAAGGCATTCCACTATTCGCCGTCTAAGGGCACAAATGCCTGGAGCCCTGGTGCAACAGGTGGAATGAACACCCTCCACAGGGTCCTGCAGACCACGGAGCTTTCAAGTCTAAACTTCTGCTTCAGAGAAGGCCCTGCCATCCAGCCTTGGCTCTGGCTTTTCAGCCCTCAGAGTTATAAGCCTGGCTGGTGGAATAGGCAGCTCTGACCCTGGGAAATCTTAGGAGCAGAGGCTGGGGTCCAAGGTGCCAGCTCTAGGAGGACAGTCCTGGAGTCCCACTCTGCCCAGGGCAGGGAGAGGGTGGCTCCACAGCAGGTTTCGCACACACCACCTTCCCTGGGGAAGGCTCGTTTGGGCCAGGAAGCCCTGTCACCTGAGGGACAGCTAGAGCGGACCCTCCTTGGCCAGGCTGGTTAAGCTCCATGTTGTAACACAGCTCATTCTAGGTCTAGGAAACCTCAGACTCCAGCTCAGCCTGTAGCCTCTGGCCTGGTATGTACGTGTGTGGACAGAGGGCTCATCCTGTCCCCCAGCCTTCCCCGGGAACTGGGGAAAAGCCTCATTAAACGGGAGTCTGTAGCCAGACCACAGGAGAGGTGCCAGGTGGGCGGAGGTGGGGCTGAGAACCTGCCGGCAGGTGGAGGCCCTGAGGTGCCAGGGCTCCAGGGCAGAGCACCGAGGGCCTGGCCAGTCCTTCCCACGTTCGTGCAGGCTGCCTTTCAGCCTCACTCCCCAGCCCCCTGCATGCCCGGTGGTGGCAGCCAGGGGCAACTGTCTGGCGCAGGACCTGGTGCCCCACGTCCCTCTCAGCCAATGGAACGTCCCGCTCCACGGCCTCAGCACAAGGCTGTCCCAGGGCTAGCCTGCCCAGCCAGCAGGGTGGAGTTGCCTGGGGCCCGGCCTGTGTCTGGGGAGCCGAGTGACTGGAGCGCCGCTCCTCTCCTCCCCTGATGGTGACTGTGTCCTGCCTCCGAGGGAAGGAGGCAGGCCTGGGTTGATCGTCCCCACCGGTCCCTGAGTATCTCGACGGCACAACCTCATCTCTTACCTCTGAGGGCAGAGTGCCAGGCATAGCGCTGGGCACTCAGTAAGCGCTCCCAGCATGGTGGGATGTATAAACAAATGAAAGACCTAACAGCAGACCATACTCCTTCACCAGCACACTCCAAGACCCCTCCAGACTGCAGCACTCCAGGACGAGTCTAGACTCTGAGACCCTTGGACTGGGAACAGCCTTAGCAGGGGCGGTCCTTCCTGCCACCACATTGCTCTTACTGTTATTCCCCACGCCAATTCAAAACCTATTGTCCCAAAGGCGGTCCTCATCCTTCTGGGATCTTTCCGTTAGCCCATGGCTGGAAATTCCTCACTCTGGTGCCCCAGCATGCCCTCCTCTTGCTGAGCAGGCTGGAGCCAAGAAGGGGCCCTAGGGCAGGGCCAGGCAGGAGGAGGTGGAAATGAGGGACTCCTGAGGTCGGTCTCCTCTGCTCTGAAGTCGGGCTTGGGCCTGGCCGGGCTGCTCCCGCCTCCCTCTTCCCCACCCCCCAACTTCCTGCAGGCTCAGGTGAAAAATAAACACGGTCGGCATTTTCCCTGCAGACCGCAGAGGTCGGCTTACAGGCTGTGTGCACCCTGAGAGCCCTTGCCACCGCCAGCAGAGAAGCTCCCTCGCCTCTAACGGTTGACTCTGAAAACCCCCAAACGCTTAAGAAGCCGCACAACACTTTCTCAGCGAAGAAAGCTGCTGCTTCCTCTGGTCTCAAGCCTGGGGGGTGGAAGCGTGTGAGGCTGACAAGGCCCTCCCCAGAAGGCCTCCCCTTGGCAGGGACTGTGCCAGGAGAAGCACCACCCCCCAACACACACATACACACACTGCACCAGAATTCGCAGTTGATCACTCTCAGCAGACAGTCAGTCAGGATGTATTTTCTAAGCTCCTACTATGTATCAGGCAAAAGAATGTTTCAGGCCAGGAGATCAGCATTTGCTAATGACAACTGATGGTTTATACCCTGTGCGAGGCATAATTCTGAGCACCTTATAGAGTTTAACTCACGTACTCCTAAAACAAACCTAGGAAATAGGTACAATTATTACCCCCATTTAACAAACGAGGAAACTGAGATGGAGACATTACATAGCTTGCCCAAGGTCACACAGCTTGTAAGTGGCAGAGCTGAGATTCCACCCACTGTACTGCAAAGGCCCTACGGTTATCAAGGATAGAACAAGGGGGAACAGGGGAAGGAGTCCCAGCCCTACACTCAGTCTCTCCCTTCTTCAGCCTAGTTGGTCAGAGTCACCTGAGCCAGTGCTCCCCTGACCCTAAAAATGCTCCAGTAAGTTCTGGGACCCCGGGATTGGGGTTCTAGCTACACCCCATGCCTGCCTGCCTGCTAGGGCTGTTGCCACCGGGAGCTTGCCTGATGGCAATAGTTGGGACGTGACCCCAGGTCCCCAGCCCACATCTCCCCAACTCACTATCGCACAGCCACACCCCAGCCATACCCAACCACGCAGGCCTGCCTCTCTCTTACCCTGGTGTCCAGCTCTTCTTCGCCTCTGCACCTTTACCCACCCCTTACGCCCTCCCCTCCCAGCTTTCCACACTTCCTCCTACTCTTTGCCATACTGATTCCTTCTCATCCTGACCTCAGTCTAAGGGCCACTTCCTTAGGACTGTGACCTGGGTGGGGTTCCACCAGCCCAGCAGGCAGAGCTGCCCACTTGCTGCAGGGGTTGGCCTGGGGGTCCTGGAGGGCAGAATCGGCTTGTTAGCCATCTCTGCCTCTCCAGGGTCTGTACTTGGCATGTTCATTAAGACTTGCTGAATGAAGGCCTCTAGAATACCTGATGACCCAGAACCCCTGCATGCCTACCCACTCATCCAACCATGGACCCGACTTCAGTCTCTTGGCTCCTAGAAGGGGGAAGTGGGGGGTATTCCTGATGCCCGCTCTGGAGCTGCGGAACGGCCCTTGGGACGAGTCCACAGAAGGAGGGCAGATCCACACCTCGAGCTAGACAGAAAGGTGGGCTATTGATAGAGTTACTGTTCTCTCTGCCAAGTGCGCAGATGTGAAACTGAGTATTGTAAATGCCACGTGTGACAACTGATTTGAGGCAGGCATTATCCTTCCCGTTTTACTCATGAGGGAAGTGAGGCTCAGTGATGCTGAGGAAATTGCAAGTCAGTGCTGGGGACCCCTTTAAGGTCTCTCAAGGTCTTCAAGCAACACCAGACAGCCACATTCTCATCTCTCACCTCCTCTCCCTCTGTGCTCCAGCCACTTTGGCCTCAAGGGCCATGCTGTTGCCTCTGCCTGGAGAGCTCTCCCCCCACTTGTTGGGCTCTCAAAGTTGGGTCTCTAGCAGTACATGTAGGTAGGGCCCAGTGTGAGCCAGTGTTTAGGGAGCGTGTGGCAGCACTGGACAAAGCACCCTGGCTGGGGCTGGGCATGGTCACAGCAGCACACAGGAGGCTGGGAGGAACTGGGGCCACTGCTGGGAGTCAGGGACATCCTGCCTGGCAACTGAGACCCTGTGCCTCCTTCTACCCCATCTCCTCCTTCCTGCAACACCTTGGGAGTCAGAATTCACCAGCCAAAGCCAGGGCCACCACTAGTTCATATGGTGCCTTTGTGCTAATTAGAAGAAGTACCCCTTCCTCTGGAGAGACAGCCAGGCCCACACCAGGGCACGTGGCTTGGGGAGCATAGTGCAGGCTAGATTTCAGCTCCTTGGCCCGTATCCCCTGCATAACCCCACACAGTGGCCCTGCTCAAAAGGTTCTCTCCAGTTCTCAACTTCTCTTCCCTGCATTGCCAGAAACCAGGCCACGCTCCATCCAGGGTCTGCCGCTGAGCCTCTGCTCTGGCCTTGATCAGTTCCTCTGGACTCCTCCCAGCTCCAGGGCCCACTAGTGCCCACCACACACAGCTCCCCCAGACCTCTAGGTCTGGAGCTGGGGATCCACTGTCCAGCACCCACAGTGCTTAAGCACCAAGGAGTCTGGCCAGTTTCTGAGTGGGAAGCTGCCCCACGGCCTGGGAACATGAGAATGAACTTCCCAGAAGGAAGCAGGTCCTCCAAAGGGGACTCGCCTGCCTATCAGCCAAGCCTTGATGTGCGGGCTCCCGCAGACCCGTCTGCAGATATCCCCCGGCTGGGCTCATGCCCTTTTATCGCCAGTCGCCGCTCTGGGCCCTGCTGCCCAGGACATGGTGCTCTCCAGAGGACGGCCCTCAAGCACCCCGCCCACAGCGTGCTGGACGCCTTGTGCTAGACGCCCACCGCAGAGCATGGAGCCGCGGCGGTGTGGCCAGCTGAGCTGGAGGGCTGGGGTATGGCTGGGCCACACCCTTGTGGACCAGGAGGCTTTAGTCCCGCCTGCCAGCACAGGACTGTGGCCAGGGATGCACAGAGCCCTCCCAGGTCCACGTGGCCAGTCCAGCAGCTGCCCGGCCTCGACATCAGATAGGGGGTCCTGCCACAGCAGAGGCGAGGACTGGAGTCCCTGCCTACAGCCTTGGCAAACCACAGGCCTGCTAGAGACCCAGCCTGGCCCCGAGGCACCCCCGGAGCTAGCGGAACCTCACTGAGCTGAGTGGCCTGGCCCACAGCCTCCAGCGGTTTCTATGCATTCGTTTACTTTTGTTTTCCTTCTTCCTCTCTGAGGTAAACGCCCCTCAGGACAGGATGTTTTTAGAGGAAAATATAAGCTTCCGGGAGCTGCTGCAGCGGAGCTGCTGGTTGATGCTACCGACACACTGTCTGGGGACTCTGCAGCAGCCCGGGGGCTGGGCGTCCCCTGTCCAGGCAGTCGCCCTCCCAGCTCCTCACGGCCCAGCCCTCCGCGCGAGCCCATGTGCCTGAGGCAGAGGCCAGGGCACAACCTCGGCTCAGGCTGTCTTTGGCAGCAGGGAAAGCCAGGCTCTGGGAAGAAGGCATTTGAGGAGTTCAGAGATTTTGCTCCCCTGGGAGCAAAACCAAAAGGCTTTGTAGAAAAGGCAAGAAGATAGCAGTGGAGGTGCAGATTTAGAGACGGCAGCCCCCACTAGTGACAGCCTCCTGTGTGCCTAGCACCCTGCAGGGTCCGCCCCCCGCCCCCCGAATCCCACCAGTCTTCCCAACCACTTTGTGACGTGTGTGTACAGATTGTGCGGATGAGGAAAGGGTAGCCGGGAGAGGTTAAACGACTTGCCCAAGGTCTCAGAGCAAGTAATGACAGATCGGGATTTGAATCCAGCCCTTTGGGCTTCCTGGCCAGAGATCTTTACCACTCAGTGAGAGGCCTCACAGGCCAGCTGGTGGCGCACCAGCAATGGAGACCACACGTGTGAGGCGCGGGAGCCGAGTGGTTGCCAGGTTCTCCCCCCCGACACTGGGTCTCCTCACTAAGACCTCCACCCACCCGGGACCTGCTGGATTTTGCCAGCAACACCCTGCCCTCATAGGAGGTGATGTGGGTCCTCAGTCGTAAATGACTAAAGGAACCGTGAGAAGTCATTCTTCCCACCAGGTCTGGCCTCTTTTCCCAGTCCACGTGCATGCGGGGTGGGATGGCCACCCGCAGAAGAGTTAGTGTGCTGCCCAGGAGCGAGAGCCAGGACAGCCCGGCGCAGGGCCCAGAGAGGCGGAGGCTGATGGGCAGCGACGGCTCAAAGGTGGGAGGCAGAGGAGACTTGGAGATCTCATCCCCAGCCTTGGCACTGCATTCCTGCCCCGATTAATTCCAGCCAGCTTCTGAGAAGCAAAGACAAGATGGGGGTCTCTGAGTTACCTGGTCTGTTCAGCTGCCTGTACCAGCCCCGGGAGGACAGTTCTGCCCTGGGGCCACAGTCAGGAAGCTCACTTGGGTCTAACCCTTGCAGCTACTGCCAGTTAAGGAAGGCCCTTGGGGCTCTGCCTGGACTCAGTCCGGTGGTTTATCCCAAGTGAACAAGGCAAAGAGTGGAAAGGAGTCGCTGGAGGCTTCAGGCCCCAGGATGCTCCCACCCAAGCCCCTCACGCCAAGTGTAAGCAGACGGAGGAGGGCAGGGCTGCTCCAACTGCCACAGGGGCCCTCTTGGGGTGGAGCCCTCTAATGAGGTGGAGTTAGGGGGTTCCAAAAACCACAGCAAACAGCTTTTACAGATACACACCTGGGTCTAACACTATAAAAATACAGGGAGAGGGTGAAACACTAAATTCCTGGGGGAGGTGAGGAGTGGGGATGGATGGGATGGGGGAGCCAAGGGGACCCAGCTGTAGCTATTAAAACCCAATTTTTCAAAAATGAGTGGATAGATACGTCGTCTAAGAGGCAAGGTAGCAGGTGGTAAGGGCAGGGAACACAGAGGTAGATGCCTGAATTCACATCTCTCCTCCAGCACTTGCAAAGTGCGTCTCTCTGTGCTTCCGGTTCCCCATCTGTACAATATCCATATCTCATAGGGATTAAATGAAGTAATATTTGTGTCTGCTAATATTTTTTAAAATTAATGAAGAAGAAAACAAAAGACAAAGGCGAGCATGTCCCTAGACCAAGGCTTTTCAGGAAAGCCAGCCTTTGTGCCAGGCCAGGGCTACTGGCCCTCGATTTCCTTTGGTCTACTGCCAGATTGCTGTTGGGCCAGACTCCTGAGGTCCTGACTAGCCCAATGACCAGAGCCAGGGCAGGGGCAGGGGGAGGGGTGGGGGGTGGCACGGGAGGAGCAGAGGAGGGCAGTGGTAGAAGAAGAAACTCTCAAAATGCCGCAGCAGGGTTGGGAGGTGGATCTGGTTCCCAAGGGTTTTGGGGAGGGGACACCCATGCGCAGGGATGCCCTCAGATTCCTCAGTCCAGCCATTCCCATTGTCTCAGAGCCTAGGACACCCTCTAGCCCATCCCTGGACCACACAGAGGAGGGCACCTGGGCCAGAGAAGTCCAACAGTGAGCTCCAAGCTAAGCCAGGACCAGGGCCAAAGTTAGAAAGAAGGAATCAACCTACACATAGTCTTAACTGTCCTTGCATCATGCATCAAACCTGATGTAATCTTTTTTTTTTAAATTTAATTTAATTTTTGGCTGCGCTGTGAGGCTTGCGGGATCTTAGTTCCCTGACCACGGATTCAACCCATGCCCTCGGCACTGAAAGCACGGAGTCCTAACCACTGGACCACCAGGGAATTCCCAAACCTGATGTCATCTTAAATGTCATTTATAAACACTTTTCCAGGTAATATTTATTCTGGAAGCCCTGAGGTCCTGCTTCTAACCAAGAAACAACCCTTTTGGCCCCTGATAGCATGTAGTCCAGCCCTGACCCAGGTCCGGAGCTCTGAGGTCACGCCCAGGAGGGCCAGTAAGGGCCAAGTCTTTCCTTGAGGCCAGAGGAATTCAGCTCATAAACTCAACAGGAGTGGGTTCAGCTTTGCAGCCTGCAATGCTCCCAACGAGCTCCACACAATCAAGACCAAAGGGACAGAGCAGAGCCTGGGCTTTGGGGTAAAACAGACCTGAGTCCAAGTCCTGACTCTGCCAAGTACTAGCAAGTTCTTAACCTCTCTGAGCCTCAGCTTCCCCATCTGTAAAATGAGAGCAATAATAGTATCTACTTTCTTGGTTTCTTGTAAGGATCTTGATATCAGGATTAAAAGTCCCCAGCTCAGGTCTGGCACTTGGGAAGTTCTTGACATGTGCACTATTACTGTGGCTGTTGTTATTCTTGCAACTGTTTACGAGCACCTACTATGGGTCACGCACTATGCTGGCCACTAAGGTTCCAGCAGTGAAGAAGACAGATGTGGCCTTGGCCCTGTAGATCCTCTCTAGCCCTTTTGATTCCAACCACCATCCCTTAAACCCCACCTCAACACGGCCATCAACCCTTGTGGCCTCTGCAATCCCAGCTTCATCTGGCCCCACACCCTTTGGTCTATGTTCACCCCCCCAGCCCCACCCATGGGGTTGCCCACCACAGCTGGGGGGCTCCCAGGCTGCAGCCTGCTTCAAAGCCTGTCGGCAAGCTCTGGGGCGGCTGCTGCAGCCCGGCGCACACTCGGGGCCGCCCCGCCTGGACCCTGGCTATAGCCGCAGAGACCTCACTGCCGCTGCTGCAGAGCTCTCTCCACAGGCTGCTTCTCAGCGTCCCTAAGCGCCCACCCACCCCCTGCCTGCCTGGCCACCGGGCCAGCCACAGAGCCATCTGATTTGAATGAAACTTCAAACTTAATGACTTTCATGCTGGTTATTTAAAACGCAATGTAATTTTCTTAAACACCCTATTATTTCTTTTGATAGCTACAAAGCTTCCCCCAATCCCATAAGCATGTTTATTTTTAGGGAAAAGAGTGGTTTTGCAGTTGGTCATAGAGACTATAGGGAAAAGGAGCCTGCAGAAAGTAGGACAAAGAGTCAACCATAGCAGCCTGGAGACCCACAGCTGCCTCGCCTTCGTGCTGGGGCAGGCTCCACCGACACCATGGGGTCCAGGGCAGGACCCTGCCCTTCTCATGCCAGCACATCCGCCAGCGGCCCTCCTGTCTACCATCTGGCAGTGGCCAAGTTCCCCTTCCTGTGCTTCCCCTCTACAGGCCCCAGTGTCCTCATCTGTAAGATGGTTCCACTGGCTTCCCACAGACATGCCAGGCATATATGGTCTGGGGAAGGGGTCCTGGGGCCACCGACATGCCCTCAGCTGCCTCCTCCGGACATTCTGCCCTAGGTAAGGCCTTGAGGCCTGCAGCTTTGACCAACTGGACGAGATCTGTGCCCAGATAAAGTGGCCTCCGGCAGTGGCTGCCCACACTGGGAGGGTGGGTGGGTGTGGCCCTGCCAGTCGGGGCCCCCTGGCAAGGGAGGTGGCCTAGTGGTGGGTGTGCGTGCAGAGGTCAGCTGAGCCCCGCCAATGCGGGGTGTCCTCTGGGAATGGCTATTTTTAGATCCCAGGCTTTCATGTGGCCGAATGATGTGCAGTTTACAAAGCATTGGTAATGCGTTTCAGATGGCGGCCCAGCAGACCGGGAGGCTGGGCCTCCTGCCACCAGAGCCAGGTCAGAGTTAGTCAGAATACCCTCAACTGGACTCCTGTCACCTGTCTCTCCCTCCCTACAATTCCTTCTTGCCTGATGGGGAGACTAGGCCTGGAGAAGTTCTTGCAATGCCCGACAAAGCCCCACCTGAGGCCCACCCGAGCAGCAGGCCTCTCCAGCTGACGCTTATCTGAACCTCAGAAATCCTCATGGCCAGGGCTCCCCACCCCCGTTTACAGAAGGAAACTGAGGCCCAGAGAGGTTAACAGATTTGCTTGAGGTCACACACCCAGGGGAGAAGGTGGCCTCGGTCCCTGGCTTCCTTACCCATCATAGCCCCCTCCCCTCATGGGCAAATTGGGCTTCCTGGAAGGGGTGATCGGCCAGCCCTGGCTAGGCTGCCCAGACACGGGGGGCTGGGGCAGCTGTAACCATGCACCCCCAGGACCCACTGTTCCCTGGGGCCACATCCTGCCCATCCACGCCTGCAGCCCCAGCCGCACACTCGCCATCAGCTGAAAGCAGGGAGTGTGGAGCCCAGACACCTCTCCGTCCGTGGAGAGCGAAAAAGATGGTTGTTTTAATGGCAGGGGTGAAGGGGTTGGCAAAGCATCTGCTTCCTCTGATCTCCAAGGAGCTTTGGCTGTGGAGTTGGCTGTGACATGAAGGCTGTGTGTCACCACCTCCCTCTGGGCTCTAAAGCCGTATCTGCTGGCACAGCCCAGGCAGGCAGGCTCCATGGCTGGGACAGGCTACAAGGCTGCCTCCCCACAGGAGAGGGCCAAACTCACCAAACTACCACCTTGGGCCAGGGACCCTATCCAGCAGGGGACAGTCCCTCTCCCACCAGGGGACTGAGCCAACGGGAGCCCCATGTTCTGCAGGACCAGAAGGGGCCAAACCCTCTGACCAGGACAAACCCTCCCGGGCTGCAGCTCAGAGACTACGCATGCCAAGGCTGATGTGGGCCACACCTCTTTAAGGGAGGGAGGCGGCACCCACGTCCAAACCCCAAGCATCAAAGGTCTGCGAGCTGAGACAGCAAACTGCCTGAAGGAAGAAGCTAACAATGTCCTGGGTTCTCAGAGACCCTCCATTGACTCCTGGGGCCTTGGAGTCCTGCTAGAGACAGTGCTGATGAGACGTGCTCTCCACACCCTGGCTAAAGCACCAATGGGCTGTACAACCTGACCTCTGGGGTTCAGCTCCCCTCAGGAAACAGTGGACAAGACCCTGGACTCACGACCCTGGAGTGAGACTGAGAGTCAAAAGAAATAACACAAAACTTCCACCTCTGAGGCACTCCTGCCTTGCATGTGCCAGTTCGCTCGGGTCTGCCCTGCCCAAAGCCCACCCCCTCCCTTGCATCCCAGCATCCACCTGCCCCAGCTGCCGGCTCTGCCCGCCTCACCCTCTATGTTCAACTCAAACCATCTCCCGTGGGCACCACACCGCCCTTCATGCTGCTAACACACTGCGGGTACCCACCAGCCACTCCTGGGCTCCGGAACCAGCGCCGCCCGGGTATTAAGGTCACGTGCTGCGCCTTCAGTGCTGGCCCTTCTCCAGCCTCACAGACCCTGGGCTTCGGGTGGCCCTTCCAATGACCAAGAACATACTAATTTCTGCCTCTCCTCCTCTGCTTGAGCTGTGACCCCAACCTAGAGCATTCTCCCACTCTCACCTTTGCAGGTTCTGGGCCAGCCAGAACTCTCCCCTGTCAGGAAGCCTTCCTGGCTGCCCCCACTGGCCTCCCTCCCTCCTCAGTGCCCTTTATCCAACACGGCCGACTCCGAGCCCCCAGGAGAGTCTCTTTGCGTTGCCAGAACTGAGCTCTGGGGGGTGGGGCAGAGGCAGCCGTCCCCTCTGTGCTGAGCCAAGGCCAAGTGGGGCTCCGTAAATACCGGTTAAGAGTCTGGACCAGGATTCTAGATACAGCTGGCACTATGTCGTTGACCAGCTGAGGGCCCGAGGGCTGGCTGGGCCGGACAGCTGTCCTCTTTGCCCTGCCCCAGGGGAACTGGCTGCTGAGCTGAGGACGGACAGCATCAGGGGCTTTAGTCCAGCCGCACCTTCAGGAGCACTGCACCTACTGGCCCGGCGTCCTTTACAAGGGCCGTTCCCACACAGTGTTAACAATCCCTCCCACAGTGGCTTCCACTCATGAAGCACCTACTATGTGCCGGGAACTCCACATACACTGTCTCGTTCCATTCCACAGTAACCCAAGGAGGTAGGAACCTTCGCTATCCTCATTTTTAGATGAGAAAGCTAAGGCCCACAGGAGTTAACTTACCCAAGGCCACTCAGCCAAGGAGTGGAAGATATGGTATTTGAGGGCGGAGCTTCCCGACTCAGGCCTTCCCCCTTCACTCCTCTAAGGGGCCTTGGATAAGTCCCTTCCCTGACCTGGCTTTACTGTCCCCACCTGCAGAGGAGGGTTGTCACCCAAGGATCTGTGCACCATACCGTTGGGGGAGGGGGAGCCCTGTGACCTGATAAAACACCTGTTTCCTCCAACAGAGTCTTGTTTGTACACAGTGGCAGGAAGCAGCCAGTCACAAGGTATGAGGGAGTGTGACTGTATGGCTCCGGGACCGCAGCTGCCCGAGGAGGCTCAGAGAGGGCTGCAGCTCCCCTTGTCCCCTCCATGTGGCTCTGCGCCCACCCTGATCCAGCCTGACCTCAGCAGTTATGCGACTTGAAACCAGTGCCCCTGCAGCCCATTCTTACAGCTCAGCTAAACCTCCCTTCATGCAGGAACGGGGGTTGGGTGTGATCTTAGGAGACCCAGGAGGGCATGGGCTGCCAACTGGCCATGAGAGGGGACCACCAAGGCCCCCCCTCTTCAACTCCACTCACGCCTAAGTCTTGGGAGCACCTGGGGAAGCAGGCAGAACTGGTATGGATATCCCTGTTTGCGGGCTATGGAAGCTGGCTCGTGAAACCCTGCTGGGGCCGGGGGAAGAATACCTGGGTCCTGGTGACCAACTCAGGGCTCTCTGTCAGCCCCTCCACCCCGCTAAACTGGAGGAGTGGATGGCAGCCCTAAAACTGCAGCCCCTGGTGACAGGGTGGGGCAGGGGTCTGCAGGATAGGCCTCCTTCAGGGTGCTTTCCTGGCCCTGAAATGCATCAGGGAAGCCCCCAAAACAAAGTTTCACCTTGGGAGCAGCTGGTGGTGAGGGGGATGCTGCAGATTTTCCAAATACCACACAGCCTTCCAAGTCAGGAAGGAATGCAAGTCAAAATTACTTTTAAGTCTCACTGCCCACCATGAACCTATAAAACGAACAACAAAAAAGGGGAAACTCCACGTCAGCTATGCTTGGGCACCGCAAGGAACCCTCAGTGAACTGGGGCCATGATTCTTCCTACCTCTTGAACCCATAATTCTCTTTGAACATTATGCTCCAGGAAAATAATCAAAATGGAAACTAAGGAGTGATTTGTACAGAGCATCGTTCCCACTGGTAAAGGCGGCAAGCTGCGAGCAAACTAGAAGCCCCATGAGGGAGAGATGAATAATAAACATGAGGGAAAACAAGCAAAGAAGCCGTGCATGGGCACTGCCTGGGGGCCTGCACACCAGGGAAGCGTCGGAGCAAGACACAGGGGTGTTACACACGGGGCACCATGTGAGAAAAGCTCTGGGAGTGGTTCAGAGGCTAATGGCCATGAAGGTCTTTTCCCTTTTTTTTCTTACAAAATAGCTTAAGCCCCTAACATCTTGTGTAAAGGGCTTCTATATGGCTGGGGAAGGGGAGCCTCTTTCCGAAAAATCTCTGGGCGGTGGGAGAGGATTCTCAGGATGGAATGAGTGGCTATGGCTCCCAGTCTGGCCCCAGGAACAACACTTTTCCTCCCAAGAATGCCTGGGTGAGGCAGGCATTGAGGGGGCCTGTACACCTGAGTCCCACCTGAGGGCTGGTCCCCAGGGTTCAGACCCCCAAACCCCGTGGCCCAAAGTGGAGATATAATTCTCCAGACAGGAGTGCACGTGGAGCCTACCACTGAGCCACCACTGGTCCCAGAGGAGCCAGGACAGCAAGGGAGAGGGATCACTTGTGGCCAAACCCCGACACCCAAGCCCAGGCCACGCTGGCACCTTCCTGGGCACGTCCCTGGTACTGCTGCCTCCAGTCCTCACTCCAACTCTGGGAGGAGGGCTTGCCACTCCCATTGTGCAGATGAGGAAACTAAGGCTCAGACATACTTCTGACACATGGGCTGTGTCTGGACTAAGCATGGAAAGTGCATCATAAACCAGTGCCAACCACCTTGGCCTGAAGAGCTGCCGGGGTGGGCACAGCAGCCGAGGCCTGGTGGGGGATGACGGAGGGCCCCACTTGGATGGTCAGAGCAAGTCTCTCTGAGGAGGTGACACCTGAATAAGCCCTGGGTGAGGAATGAGAAGCGGCAGCTAGGTGAAGAGCTAGAGAATGCCGAACTGCGGGAACGAGCGCAAAGGTCTTGAGGTGGAAAGAACTTGGTGGCTGTAAAACCTATCAGGCCACTGAGGTGGCTGCTTTTTAGGGAGAAAGGAAGAGTACGGTGCAGATGAGGAGGGGTGGTCAGCAGGGGCTGGCCACCCAGGCATTCAGGCCGTGGCGAGTGGCTTAGATTTTACTTCAAGAGCAATGGGAGCCTCTACAGGGTTTCATCAGGCGAGAGATGGGATCTGACTTATGTTTGGCTGCTCTGTGGATCCTGGACTGAGGGTTAGGGTAGGGTTGTGGGGAGGGACCCAGGTCCGCTGCAGGGACCCTAGAGGAGGCTGCCTTCCTGGAGGAGGGATGGTGATGGTTGGGGCTTGGGGGTAGCGAATGAAGTAGAGACGCGGAAGATTTGGGATGTCTGAAGGGAGCCCAGATGCCTGCCAGCCCCCTATTTGTCTTCATCTGGCAGACAACTCTACTCCTTCAGGAAGCTGCTCAGCAGACCCTCCCCACAGCCTAGGCAGGGGCCAGGTCTGCCCAGGACACGCCAGCAGGACCTTTTGTGACAGTACTCCTCTGGCCAGGGATTCAGGTCTATTCATCTGTCTCCTCCACTCAGCTGGGCACTCCAGGGGCAGAGGCTGGTTCTGCTCTGTCTGGTGCCCAGCCTGGTGCCAAACTCTCTCCTAACAGGCTTCATCCCAACCAGGGCCGGTGACCAACCATCACTACCCCTCCTCCGCGAGGCCCCACTGCTCACCCTCTGAGGGGTGTGGAGGGTTGGGTGGGTGCATCTCTGCAGAGCCCCCCCGGACAGGCTAGCCACACGTCAGCAGCACTTCCTTCCTCTGCTCAAGTCTTGCTCATACCCTCACCTCCTGCTCCCCCAGGGCTCGCTCCCCTCACTTGGACCTCAGACCTTGGAGTCAGAGAACATGAGCCCGATGGCCAGGAGTCCACTGCTTCAAGTGGGCTCCTCCATGTCAGATGTCTCCGGGCATGCCCAGACACCAGGATGGCACAGGGGAACAGCCCCAAGTCCCTGCAAGAGCCAAAAGGCTCAGCTCAGCTATTTTTTTTTTTAAATTGAGATGTAACTCACATACCTTAAAATTGACCATTTTAAAGTATACAATTCAGCGGCTTTTAATATATTCACAAGATTGTGCAACCATCACCACTACCTAATTCCAGAACATATTCATCACCCAAAAAAAGAAACCCCATACCCATTAGCAGTCACTCCCCATTCTCCTCTTCCCTCAGCCCTCGGCAACCACTCCTCTACTTTCTGTCTCTATGGATTTGCCTATTCTGGGCATTTCATCTAAATGGCAAAAGGCTCAGCAGCCTTCCAGGCCACAGATACCAAGCAGAGCCCATAGAAGGGGTCCCAAGAGTGACATGGCCTCATACCCTTTTTGAGATGAGGATTTGCACCAGACTGTCAGTTCTGCACTAAGAGTCTGAGTTTCCCTAAGGAGTGATGCCTTACTCATCCCAGAAATCCCTCAAAGTCTGGCGCAGGACCAGTCATTGCCCCTCCCCACCTCAATCCCAGAGCGGAGCAAACAAAACAAAACAATAGTGGCTACTGGTCTAGGCCAGTAACTGTCTGCAAGCCTACATTAGATGCCTGAAAGACATCAGCTATGAAATTAACTTTGACCTAATTTCCACTTCCAAAAACAGAGTTTGCAAGAAACCAAGTACCAAAAAGAAGGAACCTTTTGGGAAAAAAATCTCCCTCTGCCCCCCTGGCAGTTGTCTGTGAGGTGGTCATTTGGCCCATTGCTCCTGACAACGTTCAAGTCTGCCTGCTTTGAGGTGTCCAACGTAGCAGCCGCATGGGTATTCCACCCACACAAGGGCAGATGAGGTCCCTGGCATGGGTTTTCCCCACTGTCAGGGGAGGTCAAGCGTTCGGCCCTGAGCTCCCCCGCACAACTGTTGACCACTTGGATTCTCTCAGAGAGGGCAAAGAGCAAGAGGGGCCAAGTTCTAAGGCTCATGGGGAGGGGCTGGGCAGTGTGTCATCTGTCCCCTGAAGAGGGGCTCAGGAAAGCAGAGCTTTGGAAAAGAACTTCCAAAGGTGATTTTCCTCAGGTCCCCTACAAGGGACTCCTAACCCATCGTAAGAGTTTCTTTCCTCATTCCAGACACATGAACCTTGAATCACATGATAAATGTGCTCCCAAAACATGGGGTTAATTAATTTTGCTTTTTAAAACCTCACCATATTTTAAATGTCCACACAACTCTGAGTAACACAAAGAACTACTACTCTTATTTGCTATTTGGTTGTAAGTATCAGATTTGCTTAAAGGAGGCTCCCCTATATTCACGTACATCTTCCTCACCCAGCATCTCCCCAACTTAGGCCCTTGCCTCTGTCCTTGTCCCCAGCCCCATGGAGCAGCCGATGCCAGGGCACAGAAAGTCAGCTCCAGAGCCTGCCCTCCTCCTGTGTTCCCAGAAGCCAGGCTGTGGGAGGCTACAGCTGTGTGGGGAGGAGGACAAAGGGATCTGCCCCTATAAGAGAGGGTGTGACACATAGAAATGCATCTGCTGTAGCTTGAGAAAGAGCCCAAAGTTGAAAAAAACGAATGATCCAGGCCAGGGGAGTGATGGTGTGCCTGCCCTAGTTCCTACTCCCCCCCAGTCCTGACTGCTAGAGGCAGCCATCCATCTGCCTACACTTCGACCCGTGTAAGCTAAAGGACACCAAATGGTCCCACCACCACACCCTTAGGAAGAAGGAGGCACTCCCACTCTGGGCACTCTCCTACCACTTGCTCAGGCTGTGAAAGAAACTCAGAAACACCGCCTTTTCCCTGCACCTCTGTGGAATCATAAGATGCTGGAGGGAATCTGCCTGCTAGGCCTGCTTTGGGTCCTAGGCCTTTTGTTTAGTCATGATTATCAGGGACCCCAGCCCCCTGTTGGCAGCTCACGTGCCTGTGGTTTGGCAGTGGTGGGTTATGTCCCACCACTTGGCCCCAAATCTAAAGGTTTACACCTTGTAGGGGGCCCCCAAAGCATCCTTCAGTATCAGCTCATGGAGGGTAGAGGTCTCTCGGGAGAGCTGCTGCGTCAGGTGGCAAGGTCAGAAGGTGAGCCCCTTGCCCCACAGACTTGGAAGGAAGCGAATACCTCACAGACGGAGCCACCCCAGAGCAGAAAGCCAGACAGACCACTCAACCAACATATTCCTTCACAGATGAAGGAACGGGGGTCCAAAGGGCAAGGAGCTTATTTCTAGTCAGCTGCCCACCACCAGGTTTTCCATCCTGGGTTTCTGGAGAAAAGGCTCAATCTACTTTCTCATGTCCCACCAGCTTCAGCATGAAACAGCTTTCAGAACCAACCCTCCTCACTCCTGATCTGACACAGCCTGGCAGTCACTCTCCGCCCTCTGGGTGACCCCCACCACTAGCCATGTGAGCCTCCTACTGCTGGCCTGACCTGCACTGGGTCTACATTTGCACCCAACACCCGCCCACCACAGATCCCAAACCCTTACATGTACTCTAGAAGCTCTAATCTCACCCCTGACTTCGGCCAGCTGAGCACACTCTGAAACACTAATCTGAGTTTTTCGTAAGTGCAGCTTTACTGCTGCTCCACAGCACTCAGAAAGGGCTCTTCACACTTTAGGTCATCTGCACCAATGGGCAAAAAGCATGGTTTGTAATGATCATGGAATCTTCTCAAAGCACTGGGTGCTTAAATTTAATTTGAAAATTCATTCAACAGGCCACTTACTGACACTACTGATTTGAAACACCTTTGCAAACCCTTCCTGGTGCATTTGAGACCAAGCCAGCTTCATAAAAACCCACTTTCCACACATCGTGTTCGGGTTGTTTCTCTGGTAAGGCCACATTCATGCCAATAAGGACAGAGCGAGTAGAGCATGTTTCTCCTGTACAACCAGGAGACCTGAAGACCAGCTTTTCTGCCCGCTCCTCTAAACACTGAGGACTGGGGCTTAGTGGGAGAAGGCTAATAGCAAAGCTCACAGCTCCGAGCACACTACATACACCACCCTCGGGAGGGATGGGTGGTCTCAGCTTAACCGTTCTCCAAGCCGAGTCCAACCCAGCATCACCTAGCACCAGGACAGGGCCCACGCCTGCTAGTGAGCAAGCTGGGAAGACAACAGCCAACCGCTGGAGGCAGGTGGGGTGCCTAGGGCAGCCCTCCTTCCTTCAGGGAAGTTCTCCTTCTGGTTCAGATCCCGCTGGGTGTGGATGGGAAAAGAGACAAGAACAGAGTTCTGTATCCATTTTGTTCTAGGTAAAAGTCACTTCTTGCCCATGCCTCACATACCTGATCAAGAAGGTAGCAGGCACAAGGCGGGATGGGCTGCTGGGGCCACTTACCAGCGAGGGCTGCGGCTGGGGGTGCTGCCCTGCTCCCGACGGGGGTGGGTAGTGCATGAGCAGATTGAAGGCGGAGTAGACGGTGTCTTTGTACATGCCGCTGGCGCACTCCGGGGCCTTCAGGCCTGGAAAAACCACAGCTGGTCAGAAGCGCCAGCCCGGGCGGCTCGGGCTGAAGGCTGTCTGTTCGCTCGAGAGAAAATCGGAATTGCCAAGGGGTCCCCCTTCAAGTTCGTGACTTGAAGGGCTGGGGGTGCCCGCAGTGCCAAGTTTCGACGAAGGACCCCGAGTTCGGGCCTCCCTTTCTCGGCCCCCACTCCGCCCTCCGGCCAAGGAACCTTGGCCAATGCTTTCTCCTCAAGTCGGGGGATTAGTCAGTCACCTGGGCAGGAGGGGAGGCGGAGATGGCGGGGGTCTGTTTACTCCTATAAAGGTCAGGGCACCGGAAGTGACTCGAGCTCGGCGGCGCCCGGGAAACCCGCCCCCACTCCCCCACCCCCTCGGTTTTACCGCCTCCTCGAGCTGCAGTTGGGGGGAGGCACCCCCTCGGCTCCCTCCCGTCCTCAAAGGCCCCGCTCTCCCACCGAGGCCGGGCCTTAGCGGGAGGAGGGGAGCCGGGCCGGGCAGAAACTCACCGTCTTCCAGAGACTCTGTAAGTTTGTCGGGGAAAAGTCTCTGCGAAGTGTGTTCCCGCCCGAGAGCCTGCGGGGAGATCCAGAGGGGCCTTGAGAGGGCTGGGAAAGCTGGGGGCTCGGGGCCCGGGGCAGGAGGGGTCTGAGGGATGCGGACCCCCGAGGGCCGCGGGAGGGAGGGGCGGGGCAGCGCGAGCCGAGCGCCCGGGCCGGCGGAGCGCGGCGGCTGCGGGGGAGCAGCGGGGCGCGGGCCGGCGCTCACCTCGGCCCCGACCTCGGCCTCGCCGCGGGCACCGGCGCCCGCCCCCGGGACCCCCGTGTCGCCGGCCGCGCCCTCGGACTCATTGACGAGCGACGACTTGAGCTCGGCCAGGTCGCGCTCGGGGCCCGCGGCGCTGTCGCGGCTCTTGTCGTCCTGCTCCTCGCCCTCGTCCTGGAAGGCCAGCAGCTCGTCGGGCGCGCCGAGGTCGTCGCCGCCGGCCGCGCCGCCCCCGCCCGAGTCCAGCTGAGGCATGGTGCGCTCCGCCCTCGGGGGCGCGGGGCGCGGGGCGCGGGGGTGCGGGGCGCGGAGCCGGCCCGGGAGGCAGCGAGCCCGGAGTCCGGACCTCCGAGCCCGGAGCGCGGCGGGCGGAGCGCGGGCTGACTCCGCCTGGGCGGGCTGCGGGCGCGGGGCGCGGGCGCAGGGCGCGGGCGCAGGGCTGAGAGGCTCGGGGAGCTGGCGGGTCCGAACATCAAAGGCGCCGCCGGCTGAGTGCCGGGGGCGGGGCGGGGACGCCGGGGGCGGGCCCGGTCGATGGGCGGAGCCATAGCGCCCGGCCCCTCCTCTCCCGGGAGAGGCCGGGACGTACCCAGTGGGTAGAGACTTAAAGGGCTCGCTCTCCCAGGCATAACCTGAGTGAGGCGTCGGAGGAGCCTGAAAAGCATCACACTTCTGAAATGCGGGGACTCTAAAGGAGATTCTTGACCTTGATTCCTCACCTACAACAAGGGAGTCCCTTCCTGCGCCCAGGTTTCTCCCCCAGCTGCGGAGGGCGCGGAGTTTGTGGGTGCCTTGGAACGGGAGCCAAGGTGTGAGCAGTCTGTGCCCCGGGCCCAGTATGTCCTGCTTGGAACTGGGGGCTTCCTAGAGCTCGGGGGCTGCTCGAGGCTGTGCTCGAACACCGGGCCGGCAGAGTTAGGACTCCTCAAAACTCCATTCTCTGGCGCATCTTCCAGCCTTCTGCCAATCTGGGACCTCCTTCCAGGTCGCCCGCACACAGTGCGAACGCAAGCATATACCCCTCACACTTCTATTGAGTGCCTGTTGTATGAGGGACTCATACATTACACATCTGTGATGGGCCTCTCAGCCATGTGGCGGCTCCGAGGCGCGAACACAGCCAAGTGGGCAAGGGGGAAATATCCCGCCAGACCCCATTCCAATCCTCCAGCCCCACCCCCCCACCCCACCCCCAACACCTCGCTCAACTGAGTTCCATGCCTGGAACCTGCGGCCGGAGGAGGGGAGACTTTGGGCAGCTACGTGGGCCGCGGGATTCTGACGAGGGGTCAGTGGTCCCAGCAACTTAACCGGGAAGTCGCATTCCCGCAGAGCCCATTGACTCTGAGCCTGGCGCAGGCGGGCCCCCGCAAGATCTAGGCTGCAGGGTCTTTAGCCGGAGGAGAGCGGGAACGTGAGCCACCTTCCATCGCATCTACCAGGCACCTTGGGTCATGTCCACGCGGGCCTCCTCAGCACACTTGACCTCAGCTCAGCCCCTGCATCTAGGAAAGACACCGGCCCTTTTGGATCGCGGTGCAGTAAACCCAGCAGGTTTCGGTGCTGGATTCAGTGTAGACGTTCCCACGTCTCCCGAAAGCAACTGGTGCAGAGGGTATTTAGGAGGCGAGAGCGTCTTGGACGCGTGTCCGGTTCAGAGTCCCACAGGAGTCCTGTAGCGGCGCAAAGCCTGGCCGGAAGAGGGCCGCGCCGCCCCTGCGGGTCCAGGCCCAGCCGGGCTGGCTGCGGATCAAAGAGCCACGGCCGCCCTTCTCTGCGTTCAGATCCTATCTGCACCCGCCCAGCGGGGCGCCTCGGCCCCCCACCTCAGGGCTAGAGTGCCCACTTTTCCTCCCTTCCCGGTGCTGGAGGGGCGGGGCGTAGGGGGGAGGGGGTTGGGCACTGGTGCTCAGCTTGGTGATGGAGATGTGGGAAGACCCTGCCCATTAGGTCTCCCCGGGCTCCTTTCCTGGCTGTGAGCTTGCTGCTCAGTCTCACTCATCCCCTCTAGAGTGTGTGTGTGGGAGGGTTGTTCCAGCCTGACTTGGCCCAGTTGAGGGGCAGAGGGTACAGGAGGAGGGGCCCGCAGCTTCCCCCATCCCCTGCCCCTGAGGTTGCAGGGTCTGACTTTGGAATGAGCGTCCTCTGGGAAGTTGAATGGGAATACGAATCTGCCTAATCCAAAGGCTTTGGAGGTCCTCCTCTGTTTGCGGGTGACCCCAGCTTAGTAGGAGCCTCCTTCCTCCAGGAGAAGGTCTGCAGACCCATGCCGTCACAGTGGACATAGGCCAGTGGGGATTGAAGTTTTCTCCATGGAGAAAGGAGAGAAGTCAGGGCAACAATGAAGTGGTTGGTTTGTTTTTCTCAATAAGGCTAAATTTTTTTCAGCTTAAAGTATTAGCCTTTAATCAGAGATTATGAACTTTCTGCTCTATTGGGATGAAAACAGCCTTTCTTTACTAAAATGATAGTGAGAATTGATTTTTTAAATATCCTTATTTGGCAAAAGAAAAACTTGGCCACTCTCTGTTCCCTCTGCCACCCCAAATTTCTTTGGACATTTTATAGGGCTGTGAAATCCCAAGGTCTGGGATCTGCTGCCCTATGGGGTCATGGCCCCAACCTCTTGCCCTGCTGGGTGGAACTGGGGGAGGGGGTGGGTGAGTAGGGACAACAGAGGGGTGAGGTGGGTAAGGTTGGGAGAGAGAAGCTGAGGCTCAGACATCCACAGCCACACTGGAATCAGCCTGAAGGCTTGCTGAGGGAGCCTCTACCCTATATCTGGACTCAGGCTGTGGAGAAGGGAGGGTCCGAATTGGGGACCTGCCCTCCAGGAGGCATTGACTGTTTGAGAAGCTCAGAAATTACTAGAGCTGAGTTTGTTACTGTATTAATCTGTACAGATGACGGGCAGAAGGAGCTCAGATATGGGGAGATCAATGTGGCTGGAGCGGTCAGGCTGGTTTCCTGAAGGAGGCGGATTTCGTCTGGGTCTGGAAGGCTCTGTAGTGCTTGGAGAGATATAGAGGAAAAGGTATTCAGGCTTGTCCCCAAAAGATATATACTCACCTCTGCAGCAGCCCCTTGTCTGGTCAGCACTGAATCCATCATCCACACCGTGACTTCATATTACTGAGTGATTACTATGTGCCAGGCATCATGGCAAGAGCCTCACACACATTATCTCGTTTATTCACCATACCAATCCTATGACATAGGGACTATTATCCCCATTTATGAATGAGGAAACTAAAAAGCTCAGAGAAGTTGAGTAAGTCACCGCAGGTCTCACAGCTTAGAAGTGAGGGTATTAGTATTCCGAACCCTGGCAGTCTGACTCCTGAGCTACCCTAACCACCACACTCTAGTGTTCCATTATGACTTCTAAAATTCCAGAGGGTGTCCTTATCTGCTTTGTGATCTTTGCAGACAAATGCTGATGAATGAGCTGTCACTAATAGAATCCCAGCTTCCTGGGTGGCTCACGTTGCATACAGGGGCCACCAGGAGGCTTGGGGAAACTTCCTGGCTGGTCTGAATAGGGTGGCTCAAGCCCTTTGCTGGTTGAGAGGGCCCAGAGCATCTGCCTTGAGTCAGACAGACCTCAGCCCGTACCATCTCTCCCTTGGGCTCACCCTAGACTGCCTGCTCTGGGCGCTGACTCAGATCCCAAACAGAGATGATAGGCCCTGGGGTTCCTCTGTGGGGTGGTGAGTGGGATCTGCTGTGGCTGCCCCCCCGGAGGTGACCAGGGAGTTTGGGGACCAGGGCCAGCTGCAGAGAGGCCCCAGAATCTTCTGGACTCACGCAGCCCAGGCTTCATTTTCACACAAATGAACCAGGTGGATCGCGCTGTCATCAGATGCTGAATGCAGGACAAAATCGGAGCTCTTAAGGGTTGAGGGATGGAACAAGAGAGCTCTGGGTTTGGATTTAGACAGACCTGGTTTCCATCCCTGCCCTGTCATTTATTAGCTGGGGGACCGCAGATAAATCACTGACCCTCTCTGAGCCTCAACTTCCTCAGGGGTAAAATGGGTGTCACCCCAGAGCCTGCCTCGCACTGTGGGAGCAAGGCTGAGATGACTCATGTATCCTAGGAAAGAGCTTAGCACAACACCCAGCACATTCCAAGCACTCTAATAAATGGGTGCTCTTGAGCTAGATATTTTTCAGAAGTTGTTAGGCTAATTGGCTCTTCATGTAACGTCATGTAAATCATCTAAATGTTCTCATGGCCTGAGCCCACTTAATCACAACTAAGGCTGAAAATATACATTTCCTTTCCTTTTCTTTCAAGTTCCTTTAACATGAAAGGCCCGCATGAACTCTCTGACCTTTTCTAACAGGGAGACCCTTGAGATGTGGTGTTTCCAGAAAACAGCTCAAAGGAGCCCCAGATGGATTTGGTAAATTACAACGGGGAGAGAGGTTCAGAGTGGGTCTCTTCCTGCCCGCCAGCCGCCTGGCATCCTGTTGGGGCTTGCTGAACGCTGCCTGGAGGCTGGGCTGCTGGCTCCAGGCAGGAACACTTCCCATGGAGCTTTCTCTCTCGGGGCAAAGCCTGGTCACACGTCCTAGAGTCAGACTGGTTTGTTACTAGAAACACAGTTTGCTCTCTGAAAACTCTGTGTAGTTTCACTGCACGTCTGTGCATGTGTGTCTGTGTGTGTACATGTGGGAGGTTGTAGCCTGCAGAATGGCAAAGACACACAATTGCTGGGATGTGACTGCTCTGGCAGCTGCCTTTAAAATGAAGCAAGAGGGTTTGGGGGTCATTTTTTCCATCTTTATAATCTTCTGTGTGTTCTCCCCCAGACCCCCTCCCCCACAATTAATGCAATAACCGAGAATTACTCTTAAAATAGAAATTTAATAATGAAGCTCGATGTTAGCTTTTCCTGATGAAAACCCAAGGAAGTTTGGCCAAACTGGCTTGAGGGGTCGTAGTGGTGGTGAGATTATAAAGAGAGCTGCCCCACAGGTTCAGAGGGCTCCTTATGACAGTTTCCCAGGGCTTATCTCCCACATGGGACCAGCTATTGTTCCCAGTGAATGGGGCTGGGATTTGCTCACCCGGAGGAATAAAGAGTCCTGGGTTTCCACAGGAAGGGGTCCGGAGTCAGAGGCACAAAGGTGTCAGCAGCAAAGGCAAGCTGGGAGTGGCTGCTGCGTGCCCAGCACTGTGCCACCAGGGTGCACTGGTCTCCCAGGAGCTCAGTAGTGGGAGGCTGTGTCCCGTACCCTGCTCCACCACTGGCCTGCTGGATGAACTGCCTTCTCCGGGCCCAGTGCCCCTTACCTAGTTTCAGGGATGCAGTGAGGAGCCTGTGGCGATGAGTCCAGAGGTGAGAGACAAGAGGCACCCCAAATGCAACAGGAAGTGGGGGACACTGAGGCCCAGTGTCCATGTGAGAGTCGCCGGCAGTTTCACGGAAGGGTGTGCCCACGTTCGCTCCTGTTTGGGTTGTGGGAACGGCCCCGGACACGTTGACGTACGAACGTCTTACCAGGAAAGTACCATTAGATGTCTCTTTTTGAAACAGGGCTGTCAGGGCTTTGCTGCTTATCGCTAGGGTCTGTCACAGAGCTGGCAAACTGCAGTGCTCAGAAATTTTTGGATGGATGACTTACTTGATGGATGGATGGATGAGTAGGTGGATAGATGGATGGGTGAATCATTCACAGCAGGGACCACTTAGAATTCAGGGAGAAAGTAGCAAGCCCAGTACCCGCTTTCTAGGAACTTGCCGTCTTGCGGGGGACATCAGGCCAATAGAGTTCCCAGGAGCCAGGGGTTTGGAAACATGGCTGTTGTATGCATGTCATGGTGGACAGGGAGGGCTTCCGGAGGATGAAGGTCAGCCTAGGAGGCAAGCAGAATTTAGGAGGTGGGGCAGTAGCCCACAGTCTGGGTGGTGATGAACTTTGACCCCATAGGGTCTCTGGGGCCTAGGTGAGCCAGGATCCTGGGGGAGAGTTTGGCTATCTGTTGATCCTTGCCCAGAATGGCACATCTTCATGCCCCAGTTCCTACAGTCCCCTCAGCCCCCCTCCAACTGGGACAATTTCTCCCAAGTACCGCCTCCCCAGACACCAGCTCTCCCTGTTTACCTCCTCTCCTAGGACAGACTACTTCCTGGGCGCATAATCCACCATCTTGCACTGGGCTTCAAGGCTTTCCTGGCTCAGTGCCCCAGGTAGAGTGCCCCCTCTTTTCTAGCAGCTGGGCGGGGGGAGGAGCAACAGGACATGGGAGGTAGGGAGAATTAAAGGGGACCTGGGCCAGACCCTGGAGTCACTGCCAGTCCCAACGTACATGGCCAGTAAAGATTCTGAGAAGTCCTGCACCAGGAAAGTCCTGTCTAGCCTTCCTTGGTTAAGTGCCTTCCAAACTTATCTGACCGTAAAACTATTTTTCCACGTATGATTTTCCAAAGAACGTGGCTCCCCTGAAAGTCTTTTGGGAAATGCTGGTATCCCTGGTTTCAGGAGGCAGAGATGGGCACTCCTTATCCAGAACATATTCCAATTTGTGTCCCTGATATGGAGGAAATTAGCAACACTTGCACCCCAAACTGGTCTTTACAGCTCTAACCAGGCTTCACTCTAGGCCTACTGGAGTCTCGGCTTCTTGGGATCACGGAACCTTCATCTGTGCCATTGCTGAGTGCTAATGTGGACCAAGCATACTGTGGCTCTTAATAAATGCCTGCTGCCCATGGGATGGGGCTGTTGTGTAAAGGTCCAATCCACCTCGGTTCCTCAAACTCCCAGGGGCTATTCCCATTGGTTTGTTAGCTGGGAATTCAGCAGCGTCTGAGATGCCTTGCTTTTTCAAGGCTCATCTCTGGTCTCTCCCTTATCCAGGAAGCCTTCCCACCTACTTGGGTCCACAGGGCTCTCTCTCCCTTCCAGACTCCCATTGCCTTTTGAATTGGAACCCCTCAACTGCTCCTGAGCTGTTCAGTCTCTGTTTCCCGTGAGTGAGTCTCCTGTCCCTCGACTGCTGTCTGTGTTGTCTGGTGGTCAAGAGCGGGGCTTAGAGCTCACAGCCTGTGTGTGAACTAGGGCTTCTGCACTTACTCATTGTGGGTGGGACCTTGGGCGAGTCACCTCTTTCTTGGAGCCTTCGGTTCCTCATCTGTTAAGTGGGCACAATGATAGTATTGTCTCAAAAGCTGGGAAGGTGAGATGAGTTCCTGCTTGTAAAGTACTTTGCACGGTGTCACGTGTGGAGTAGGTTCTTGCTAAGTGGCAACCAGTTTCAATTATTATTATTGATCCCAGCCAGCAGGGCTGAGCCCAGGACCAGCCCTTCAAAGTGCTTAGCAGAGGCTGTCCTGCCATCTCGCAGTCCTGCTAGTCATGGGTGGAGAGCGGGAACCAAGGTGAGGAAGGCACCAGGAACCCTGCCTTCTGAGGCCAGGCCGAGGCCACTGAGTGTTCAAGTGGGGACTCCTGAGTGGGGACTCCTCCTGCCAAGAGATGGCCACCTCCACATGTCTGCAGGCCCGAGGGAGCCAGCTGGCCTGTGGCGCCTGAGGGCAGAGACAGGACTAATGGGAGGAAATTACATGGAGAGATTTCATCTGGCTTGAGGAAGCACGTCTACCAGGCAGAGCTGGCCAACCGTGGCCCGCCCAGGCCACCGACAGAGCCAGTGAGCTCTCCCTGTCACCAGAGGTGTACGAGCAGAGGCTGGGGGCTTCCAAGGGAGGGAAGCCACTGAGGGGATTTCTACCCTTGAGGCTCCTCCGAGGCTGTGGGCAGTCCCTTGTACTTCCTGAGTGGGCCTGCCCCCCCTGGCCCATCTGAGTCCACCGCAGGTGTCTGAGAGTGAGGGCAAAAGCTTGGATACTTCTGGCTCCAAACTGGGGCTGGAGACTGGAGGGGAGAGGGTGTTGCTATAAGAGGCTGATCTCAAGGGGGTTAATAACCACAAAGTCACCTTTTTGAGGCAGCAGCTTAGTTCAGTGGCTGACATCATGGAGCCGGAGCCTGTTCTGTGCCCAGGCACCTGCCTTAGGCCTGCTGGGGTCACGGAGGACAGAGATTGGTAGTGGGAGGGGTCTTATTCTTAAATCAGCCTCCTCTCTCTTGCTGCACCTTCTAAAACCAGGGGCTGAGGAGAAAGACGGGAAGAAGCAGGAGAGGTTCTGCCACTTGGTAGCTCTGTGACTTTGGACAAGTCACTTAACCTCTCTGTGCTTCAGTTTTCTCTGTAAGACAGAAAGATAATAATACCTCCCTCATTCGGTTCTTGTGAGGATTAAGTGAGTTATTGTTTGTGGTCCATAATAGTCCATAGTAAGTACCATGTATTTGTTAAATAGATAAAAATTAATTGATAAACTCACCTATGCCTAGCCTAGTATCGTGCAAGGGTCTTTATATCAATCACCTTGTTTAGTCTCCACAACAGCCTAATGAGGTTGAAACTACTATTATTAGGGAAAGTGAATCTGAGAAGGTCAAGTTCCTTGCCCAAGGTCACACAGCTGATGAGAGGCAGGGTGAAGGTTTAAACTCCGGATGGTCTGGCTCTCCAGTCACTCGGCTCTGCTGCCCCACAGGTTTGCAGCCTCTCTAGGGAGGTAAGGTGCCAATGAGAGCAGGGTAACAACAGATCAGTGGGCAGGAAGGGGTCAGAGGCGTCCCCCAACCCCCATCCGCCTTGGTCAGGCTGGAAGCCCCCTCTCGCGGCTGCTGCCTGGGAGAGATTTCTCTGACTAATTTGTGGAAACGTTGCTGGGTGACTCCGATTACAAATTACAGCCCTGCTTCCTCCAGCTGAGTAATCTCCATGATGGGGAGGAGGGGGCCTGGAAGTAGCCGGAGTTCTGGGCTGGCAGTGTTTGCCTTGGCGGTGACACTGCTGAGGGAGCTGGGCCACCCCAGACAAGCTCCAGGGACAAGGGACAGGAGCTGGACAAGAACACAGTCTCTCTGGGTGGTGTGGGGCTGTGGGCCTAAGGTGTCCTGCTCACTCCCATTTTCTCTTCTGTCCCAGCTGGACTCCTCTCTCTTGCTTATGACTGTGTGCCCTGGGCTGAGCCAGGGCCTGGCAGAGAGCAGATGTCCAATAAATACCTGTTGGATTCCAGAAGTCTCCAGACACTGCACTTCACTGTTTACAAAATTCCTTCCCCTCTGTTATCTCATCTGATCCTTACAACAACGATGAGAGGTAGATGAGGAAACTGCGGCTCAGAGAGAGGAAGTGACTTGCCCAAGGTCACACAGCTCAAACCCGGGTTGCCAGGCTCCAAGTTAACTGTAGCTCTGCAGCCCACAGAGACGTCTCCCCTGTCCTTGTGTGAGGACAGTGGGAGGACAGAAAGAACCCCTCGTGGATGGAGGCTGCCCCATGGCCTCCTTCGGCACAGAAGTACTCCTCAGAAACCGTCAGGGGAGATGGCCTTATTGTCTACTGGGACACAGAGCTACAGCGTCTGGGGCTTCTGACTGGGATGAGGGGGCTCAGGGATGCCAAGTTCTTTCCCAGCCTCTCCTGGCTGTCAGATAGACAGGTCCATGCAGTCAGAAGCTCTTTGCCAGGGAGGTGCATCCAAGTCACTGTCCCAAAGGCCAGTCTCCATTCTGCAGCGGTGAAAGTGCATCTCTTCACCTCTGGGTCACTTGTGGGCCTCTGCTGACAACTGCGGTTTTCCTGGTCAGCTCTGCTGTTTTTACTTTTTGTTCACTGCTCTATTATTACTGATATCGTAAAGGGTTTCCCCTTCTGGTCAAGCTTTGTCTTTTGTTTTTAATATAATTTTGGAACTTCTCTCCTCTCCTCTTTTCTTTCTCCTCTCAGCCTGTGGTTTTGGAAGATGCTGAAGCAGGAGGTAGGTGAGAGGCGGTTTAAAAGCAGCTTCCCCCTGCCTCTCTCCTCTCCCTGTCCCTGCCCCTAACAGGCCTGAGGGGCCCCCAGGGTGGACCCAGCTCTGAGGGCAGCACTTGGGGGAGAAGGCGCCCCTTTGAACTGGGAATTCTTTTTCTTGTTCTAAGTGGCTTTGGTTCTTCTAGCCCTGCACATACAAGCCCCCTTGGTGCCGTGAGCCACCCCTTCTCTTTCTCTCCAACATTCTCCCCCTCTCGGGGCTGTCCGCACTGCTGAGGGAAGCTTCTAGCACAGCTGAGACCACTGACCATAAACAAGTCAACTTACTTCTTGGGGCCTGTAGTGCCCTGGGAAAACGGGCACATGGCAGAGCCTGACAAAATGGGGGATGGGAAAAGGCTTTCGTGCGGCCCCTCTGCTCATCCTGATTCATTGCGGGACTAGGTCTAGGCAGAAAACTCCCCTTCTGAAATTCGCAGCCGCTCTGGCTGGGGCGGGGGTTTCTGCAGCTGCAGCACTTGGGCCATAGCCATAGGTCCATTGCAGCACATTCTGGGCCTTAGGTAGGGGCTGGGATGGCCCTTCCATCCTGACTGTGGGGCTAGCGCTTGCCAGTTGGTTTTGGGAGGGCAGGACTGCAGAGCTCTCAGAGATTAACTTGAATTCATACCTCCACCTTGGAGCCAGAGAAATACTCCTGGCCTCCTGCTCAGCCTTGTAAGCAGGACCCCAAACTGGGAGGGACAGAAGTTCCAAGGCTTTTTGCTCCAGCTCCTCCCCCTCCAAAATAGTAGGGGCGGGACCTGGCTGGTTCTAGAACTACTCTTGCTTTTGTGGCTGAGCTCTAACTTTTCGTTTTGTGTTCAGAGATGAGATTCAGATCTGTAGGGGGAAAGCACTTAAAATCCCTTTGGTTGCTGAGACCTGTACCTGAGACAGACCCACGGCACACCAGCGTGGGAAATGCTGTTTTGGTCTTTCCTTTACACCCACAGAAAGTCCCAAAGGTGCCCAGGGCACCAGCTCACGGGCTAGTCAGGGAGCTGAGCTGTGATGCCGGCACAGAGAGGACCAGGCCTGTCTTGTTGACTGCTGGTGCCAGAGCCCCCAGAAAATGGGGGATCGTCAGTGGGAAGTTAAAGAGTTCCACTGTATGGACGAGGGCCTGGTGTAACTCCAGGCCCCAGACAGCTGAGTCTAGCTGTGCAGGCCTCAGAGGGTAGGAGAGCAGTGAGGACCAGAGCGGTCAGGGAGGGTCCCTGGAGGAGGGGCCAGAGCTGCACTGGAGGGCAATGAGATGGGAGGCGGGGGGGGGGGGCCTTTGGAGCAAAGGTTAGGAGATGCTCCTCATCCTTTCTTCCCTCACCAGCCCTGAGCACTGAGGAAAGCCAGATGGCTAGAGCTCAGAGAGACTCAGGAGATTGCCAGGACCCCTGAATGTGCAGGCGGGGAAAGAGGCCCAGAGAGGCAAGTCTCACAAATCATTGGCGCTCCTTCCTCTACTCCATAGCTCAAAGAATTTAGGAGCCCCCTGCCCCAAGCTCAGGACATCGTGAAACGTGCAGCAAAATAAACAGAAATCCAGAGCACACATTTAGTATATTGAGCATGAGCTGCTTTTGTAATAAAAAATAAACCACTTGGGCTTCCCTGGTGGCGCAGTGGTTGAGAATCTGCCTGCCAATGCAGGGGGACACGGGTTCGAGCCCTGGTCTGGGAAGATCCCACATGCCGCGGAGCAACTGGACCCGTGAGCCACAACTACTGAGCCTGCGCGTCTGGAGCCTGTGCTCCGCAGCAAGAGAGGCCGCGATAGTGAGAGGCCCGCGCACCGCGATGAAGAGTGGCCCCCGCTCGCCGCAACTAGAGAAAGCCCTCGCACAGAAACGAAGACCCAACACAGCCAAAAATAAATAAATAAATAAAAATTAAAAACAAAAACAAAAAAAACCACTTAATGTCATTTAAAAAAAAAATGCAGGTGGAAATAAACACTTTCGGGGTAGGGTGGGGCTTGGGAGCTTGCTGCATTACAAGTAGTTCACGCCCTCACTGCCCCGGCCCGGGTGACCAGGCGGCTCCTTCCTCAGCTTCCTCCCTCCCAGTGTTGGGGAGGCTGGATCCTGCTGGGGAGCAGCCGGACCCGCGCACAGCGCCCCCTGGTGGCTGGATCTGGAAGAGGCTGTGTCTGAACGGCAGGGGTGGGAAGTAAGGAAGTTGGCGCGCGAACACTGGATCCCCGCCTCTCTCCACAGCTGCTCCCACCGAATACTAGAGGACAGGCGCTCGGTCTCACCGGAGAATTCACCTCCCTCAGTTATCAGGGAGCTGTGACAGGGTTCTCACCTGGGCTCTGGAGCAGGCCTGGCGGCCGGATGTGCAGGTTCAACTGAACCCCAGAAGGGGGTCTTTTAGAGCAGAATCGTTCACACGGGGCCTGACGGGGGTGGCAGGCTGCACGAGAGCTTGGAAGCCTCCAGTTGCTCCTGAGCTTCGGTCTGAGCCCCACTTTCAGTGCTGCTGACAGACCTGTGGTACACAGCTGGTGAGGTCCCACGGTGAGGGCTGCCCCGAGAGTGACAGGGCCACGAGACCCCGCTCTACCCCGGCTCAGCTGCTCAAGCTGGAAGGATAGTAGCAACAGTAATGGCGGTAGGAATGTCACCTGGCATTTACTGAGCGCCTCCTGTGGGCCGGCACAGCCGAAGCCTCACAACAGCTCCGTGAGGCAGGTGGGGGTCTTCTTTTTACTGAAAAATCTTAAAGGTAGAGAGAATTGTATAATGAACCCACCTATATCCCATCGTCCCAATTTCACAATTATCAAGATTTACCACAATGTTTCGCTTTTCCTCCCTCCTTTCCCCTTCCTTCCTCCCTCCCTCCCTTCCTTCCTTCCTTTTCTTTCTCTCTTTTTAATTAAATATTTTATTTATTTATTTATTTAATTAAATATTTTAAAGCAAATCCCAGATATAATGTCATCTCACTCTTGCATACTTTAGTATGTATTTCTAAAAACATGGACATTTTCTTAATAACCACAAAGCCGTTATCACATCCCAAAAAAATGAGTAATAATTCCTTGGTGTTATCTAATATCCAGCCTGTGAGGCAGGCACTCTTATTGCCCCATTTTATTAGATGAGGAAACAGAGATTCTGAGGGGACCGGTAACTTGGCCCAAGGTCACAAAGCTTGTTAGTGATGGGGATGGGACCTGAACCCACAGAGTCTGACTTGGGAGCCTGCCCTCTAAATCACTCTCTCTGGTCCTCAGTTTCCTTCTCTGTAAAGTGAGGAACAATAATGACTGCCTTACTACTTCACAGGATAATGCATGAGTGTACCATGTTACTCTTGCCTCTAACAATAACAATGAAAATAATAACGACATAAAACAATCAGAAGAATTAATAGAACGTGGGTATGACTGCAAATATGGCAATTAAAGGAAATTAAGTTCTGCTGAGTCCCCACTCATCTCTCAGCTTGTGCTTATCTCATGGAATCTTTACTCCAATCCTATGTTTCCTGAATAGCAGCTTCATTCTGCAAGTGAGGGAACTAGAGGCTCAAAGGGAGGAAGTGCCTTTCCAAGGTCAGGATACTGGTAGCTGATAGGAGAAGGATTTGGAGCCAGGCTGCTCTCTTGGGGATGGCAGACATCGCTGGGGTGTGTCAGGAGCTGAAGGTGACCTTTGCTAAGGACTTAGGGCATCCTGCCATCATGGGGAATGTGCCAGTTGGGATTACTGCTTGTAAGCAACAGAAATCAGCTTTGGTAATTTGGGGGCAGAATAGGAGTTTATTGGAGGGATATGGGATGGCTCACAGAATGGATTAGAAGGAGAGATCCAGGCTGGGAAAAGATGAATGTGAAGTAGCCCTGTGGCCTGGAAGGCAGCAACTGCTCAGAGGTCTCAACTGACCCCCCAGCTCCCAACACACATCCTGGGATAAATCCACTTCTGCCTATTTCTCTGCTTCTACCCAGAGGCCCAGGAGAGAGCATCAAGGAACCCAGCCTGATGGCACAGCCCCTGCCCATCATGGCTGGGAAAGCATGGCACTTTCCTGGAGGGTTCCAGAGTGCTGGGTGGTGCCAGGGCTTTTTAAAGGAGTGAAACAGAAGGGAGCTGGAGGGGATTCCCCAGAGAAGGCTCTGCCATCTCTGGTTTTCACACTGTAATTTTGCTTTTAGTGCTTGGTGTGTGAGTCACATGTGAAAGTCTCTTGTTTTTCGAGGCCTGTGTCTGCTGCTGCTACCACCTTCACAGCGGCTGCCACCTCTAGGTAGGAGGCCCAGATCGCAGGCAGGATCCCCTGTCTACCACTGGGTGCTACAGATATGGGAGCAAAGCATTAGGGACTGTAATCTTGGGGCCCACTGTTGGGGAGGGGTTTTCCATCCTTTGCATCATATGCAAATAGATGCTAATGATATGCAAATGAGCAGGTGCCCTCAAAGCCCAGCTGGGTAAGATGTGAAGGCAGGGGACTTGGCTCTGGCTGGCTTGTGCCCTCCAGAAAATGCTCTCTTGATCCAGCTTGCCCCTAGAGAGAGCCCTGGCTTTGGGCAGATCTGCTGACACCTCCTTCTAGAAATGTGCCCTGGGCAGTGTTAGAGTCTGTACCCCTGGGCACTAAGTACTCCCTGAGGGGCCTCAGATCCTTATGAGAAGTAGGTGGGGAATAAAGTCTAAATTAATAAATAAAAGGCTCCACCTGTGGCCTATGCACAGGGTTGGACACACAAAGCCTGCTGGATTGGCCCAGGACCAGCCAAGGGGCCGGGCTGTACCAGCAAGGCCTGGGAGATGTGGGACAGCCCCCTTCCCACTGGGCCTGACCCCTGGGCCTTGACAACGGTTTCTGGTGAGGTGAGGGAGGCAGCTGGGAAAGGCTGACTCCAGGGAGAGGGTGTGAAGGCTGGTTAACACCTGGCAGAGCCTCTGGAAACTTCCCAGACAGGATGCCCTGCTCTACTCAAGCTGTGCCAGATAGTTCAGATGAGAAGATGAGCCAGTGGGGGAAGTGGAGAGGAAGGGAGTGAGAGGGACCCCCATGGGCCTTCAGGGCCCCAAGAGGCAGGAGGGCTTTAACTTCTGGGAACTTAAAGGACCGATCCCATCGAGGGGCAATTCTGTGGTGATTAGAGGGCAAGCCAGAACAGTCCCCTAAGCCAGGCCCAGCCAGATGCTGACTGGCCCAAATTACAGTCTCCCCAAAAGCCCTACTTCTAAGAGTCTGGCCTCAACCTGAAGCACTCCAGGCTCTGAGCTGGTGAGTTTCAATGAGTTCTGTCTTTCCTGCCTGTCTGTTTACTTCCCCTCCTCCTCTCCTTTCCCTCTCATGGCTTCTCTTCATGAGGCTCCATTTCTCCTTGGCCTCAGAATTTTACCCCCACTGGGGCAGCCTCAGCAGCGTCTGACCGTCTTGCTGATCATAGCTGCAGGATCTGAGCCTGGAACCCTGCCTGGCTTGCCCCCTGCTCCTGAATAGATATAGGCCCCAGAATCACAGGCCCTCAAACACAACTTTGAATCCAGTACGGCCCACCTGGGCTGTTTTCCTGTCCGTTATGGACCCAAACTTGGCCCCTTTGGACTTGGCTCCCTCCCCAGTGCCTCAGTCTCTCTGGGGGAGACTCCAGGAGTGAGAGTAGGCACTGAGCCTGCCCTGGTCACCATGACTTGAACTCCCTACTTATGCAGGCTGCAGATACCTCCAAGGATAAGGTTGGGCCGAGCTCATTCAAGAAGCCTCAGAGGCCTGGGGCCAAGGGTGTTCATGTGATGGAGATGGGGCTGGTGGTCAGGGCCACACAGGGGACCACTACCTGTCCAGGCACAGAGGGCTGGAGGGTGAGAGGGGAGCAGTGTCAGAGGTTGGCAGAGGATTGTCCAAGAAAAAGAAATCCTTGTGTTGGCAAGACCTGTCCTGTGAAGGTTCCAGTGGGAAAGTCCCCAGGAACCTGAGCCCCGGTTGCGGGGGAAATGAGACAACTATCTCCCTGATGGCTGTGACCCTTATTCTGGACAAACAAACACTGCTGCTCCTGTCCCGCTACCACCCAGAGGGGCACCGCTGAGGTCCACTCACCAGCAGCCCCTCCATAGGTGGGGGTGTGTAGAGCGGCAGGGACCAAGTGCGCTCGAGCCACTGGAATGACCTCTGCCTGGTGAACCGAGGAGGCTGTGGGCTTCCGGGAAGAGGTGGCTTCCCTATGCCTGTGCCCAGCTGCCAGTGTAAATGCACCCTCACTGTTTCATCATCCAAAGATTTATTTAAAAGAGTTTTGTGTTGTGGCTGTTCTGGGTGAAGTTCTCAACGATCTGATTTTAAAAGCCTTTTTCTCTGCCTGGACCCTCAGTGAGTTCCCCTAGGGATACTTTAGAGGCAAAAACAGAGCTAATGAGCTTGATTGTGCCCTTGTGATCCTGAATGTTTTCCATTCTGAGCCCTTAACATATAATTAAAGATTATTTAGCATGGACTTTTTCTTTTATTGTAAATTAATTTCAAAACCAAGTTCTGAGGTTAAATAATGATTGTATTTGTTAATCAATCCAACCTGGGTTTCCTTCCAAAAGAAAACCGGATGCCATTGTCGAAACGCTGGGAACGGGACGTTTGAGAACTTCGGGGTTTCACTGATTGCAGCGACGTTAAGGGTTCTGACAGTGTTGATATGTGTTGATGTCTTTTCGTTAGACAGGGATGGGCTTTGGGAAAGGGTGAAACTGGAGAAGCTGATGGGAATATGAGCTGGGAGCTGTGAACCTCCAGCTATGGTCTGGGTCCCAGGAAATTCACAGCTTCCTGAGAGGGGGCCGTCGGCCCCTTGGTCAGGCCTCAGCTTGCCTGCTGGAGAGCCCATATGTATCTACTCAGACATGGAGAGGTGGGTGAGAAGGGATCGCCGCTTGGCCCGTGAGACAGGCTAAATCGGCTTGCAGTACCTCATGCTGCCCCACCCCAGTCTCTCTGTTAGAGAAACTTCTGATGTTTTCCTCAGGGTTTTTCAGTCTTGGCACTATTGACATTTCAGCCAGATAATTCTTTGTTACCAGGGACTGTCCTGTGCATTGTAGGATGTTTAGCAACATCACTGACCTCTACCTGCTAGGTGCCAGTAGCCCACACGCACCCCTCCCCCACTGTTGTGACACCAAAAGTGTCTCCAGAAGTTGCCAAATATCCCGTTGGGGACAGAATTACCCCCAGTTGAGAACTGCAGAGTTAAAATATCATACACATTCATGATAGAAAATAAGATAAAAATAATCTATAATTCCAGTATCCAGAGTTAACCTCTTTTAAGGTTTTTGTTTGTTTGCTTGGTTTTTCGCCATGCCATGCGGCATGTGGGATCTTAGTTCCCTGACCAGGGATTGGGCCCGTGCCCCGTGCAGTGGAAGCCCGGAGTTTTAACCACTGGACCGCCAGGGAAGTCCCCCCCTTTTAAGGTTTTGATGTTCTTCTTTCAGACTTTCTTTTCCATGCATATATGCATTTTGGCTTTTTTTCTGAAACCGAGGCCATACAGTACATTGTTTTATCACTTGCCAAGCCATGGGCTGCACAATGGATATTTCCCTTCATCGCCAGATCTACTCTACTGCACCTCTTTCCAAGCTCCGTTGGAAGCATCCGCCTTCAGTAATGGGCTGGAGGGCCTGGAAGTGTGGTATGAAGCTCGCCACGATCACATCTTAAGCTTTCAGGGCCCAGGGGATCAATGTGCTCATTCCCCCAGAGGTGATGTGCTGTGGGGACAGACCCACACTCACACCAGTGCACTGCTTACCAACAAGTCACCCCAGACCCACACTCACACCAGTGCACTACTTACCAACAAGTCACCCCAGACCCACTTCCACCTGGCCCAGTGCCTGGGTTGTGCTCTGTTGGGCTTGTGTTTTAATGGGTAGGCCTGGTGGAGAGCCCACCTTTCAAGGAGGGAGATGGAGGGTAGGCCAAGGCAATTGGAAGCTGTCAGGTACCAGGCAGCAGGTAGAGGAGGGTTCTGAACTTGTGATGATTGTGGCCCCTTTGAGGACCTGATGAAAGTAGGAGCCTTTCTCAGGAAAAACAGCCACATCTGCCTGGTTCTGCATCCAATTCCATAGATCACTGGTTAGGAACTTCTGAGGGCAGCGATTTTCCTGAGGACTTGTGGTGACCTACAGGCTTACTCCTCTCTCTTCTAGGAATATATGTTCAGGTCCTGGGAAGGCTATGACCTCAACCCTTCCCCATTACACAGGGCAGGGCGTCCTTCACAGAACAACAGTGTCGGTCCCAGGCAACAGATGGATGGATGGGTAGATGGATAGATGCACACATGCACGGATCCGGAGAACTGAGAGTAAGATGTGAGCTTCTCCAATGATAATGTTGATCAAAGCTAGCATTTGCTGAGCCTGTATCATGGGCCAGGCTACTCACCTAATATGCTTGACTACATCCAATCCCATGGAAAGGAAGGTACCGTGATTATAAGTGAGTTGACATATTACTGAGCTGGAAACAGGCTGAGACTTGCCCAGGGACATACAACCTTGTGAGTGGAAAGCTGGAATGTCCATGCTCTCAACCTTGAAGATATGCTGCATGTATGGAGGGCAGGATGGGGTTGCCTGAGCTGTGAGAGGTGTGTGTAAACTGTGCCAGGACCCCCTGGGAACTTTGGCCCTGGTCCCACCTTCCCAGCAGGGATCATGCTTCGGGCATAGAAGCAGAATGTAGAAAGGTGGTTGCCAAGGGCTGGAGGGGAAAGAGGGGGAGATCGGTGTTTCATGGGCATAGAGTTTGAGTGTGGAAAGATGAAAAAGTCTAGAACTCTGTTGCAGAATAATGTGAATATTCTTAACATTACTGAACTATACACTTAAAAATGCTTAATATAGTAAATTTTACATTATGTGGTTTTTACCACAATAAGAAAATGTGGGGAAAAAGTCAGTTGTGGAAATCTGAATGCTGGAAGAAAAGAAAAGAAGTCTGCTTCTGGCTCTGGCCTTGTCTCTTTCCCCTGAAGGTGGGCAGCACCCCACTCGCTCCTCCATCTGAGTTCCTGGGGGCTGTCTCCACATCATCTGAAGGGTCTAATGGGGCCAGAGAGAAACTAGCAATTTGGGGGAAATATATGAGAGGGTGGAGCTTGGACCAGCCTGAGGGCTGAGAAATGGGAAATGTGCACCGCAAGGGAGGTTTTTTTTTTTTTTTTTTTGATTTTGTTTCCTATTTAATGCTATTTCCTCCTCTTCCCATTTCGTATGAAGAATACAGAATGGAAAGGATGCATGAAAGTGTTTTTATAGCTACTTTATTTATTTATTTTTGGCTGTGTTGGGTCTTCGGTTCGTGCGAGGGCTTTCTCTAGTTGCGGCAAGCGGGGGCCACTCTTCATCGCGGTGCAGGGACCGCTCTTCATCGCGGTGCGCGGGCCTTTCACTATCGCGGCCCCTCCCGTTGCGGGGCACAGGCTCCAGACGCGCAGGCTCAGTAGTTGTGGCTCACGGGCCCAGCTGCTCCGTGGCATGTGGGATCTTCCCAGACCAGGGCTCGAACCCGTGTCCCCTGCATTAGCAGGCAGATTCTCAACCACTGCGCCACCAGGGAAGCCCCCCAAGGGAGTTTTATTATATTTTATTTCATTTACCTTTTGAAAAGACTACATAGGTAGTGCGACAAACTTCAAAAGGTACAAACAGATATGCAGTGAAAATTGTCTCTTTTCTACCCCCTTGCTTCCCCCATCCCCTCCCAGAGATAGCCATTGCCATCACTTTTCTGTTTATCTTTTCAGAAATAGTCGATGTACCTACAAGCACATACGAATGCGATATTTTTCTGCCATAAATGGCCTATTAAACATATTGTCCTGCACTTTGTTTTTTTTCACTTAGCAACATATCTTGGAGATCACTTAATGTTAGTATAGAGAGGTGGCTCTCAATCTGCTTTAGTAGTGACACAGTGTTCTACTGTATGAACCATATTCAAATGGATCAGTCTTTTCTTGATCATCATATGGATTGTTTTGGATATTTGTGGTCATAAACAATGCTGCAATGAATGATCTGGTACATTCACCATTTCACACATAGGCAAGTATATCTGTGGGCTAATTCCCAGCTGTGGAAGTGCTGGGTCAAAGAGGATGCGTGTTTGTAGCTGAGATGGCAATAACCAAGTAGCCTTCCCACTTAGGAAGGTGCCAGGCCCACCACTGCCTCACCAATACTCAGTGTGATAAAATGTGTCAGTCTTTTCTGTTCCCATGAAGAAAGATGGCATCATGTTGCAGCGCTCTTTTAAGTTCTCATCTGTGTCCTCTGTGTCCTTATGCCCATTTTTTCCTTTGGGTTGTTAGCCTTCTTATGAGTTTATAAGAGTGCTTCTTGGACTACAGGAGTATTCCTATGATTCAAATTGTGGCTTTTTAGAGAAAGAGCTGAAGAACCATGAGGCTCTCGGCCTCTCCCAGCCCCACATCTCCTGCTAAAGGTCTGTGTTGGGCTCATTGAGGAACTGGCTGGGGCCGGACTCTGGGTTGAAGCAGCAGCTCCTGGGGAGGAGGGGCAAACTCACTGCTGTGCAATGCAGACAGCGAGGCTTCTCCTCAGGACATGCCCTCCCATCAGCCTGGTTCTGAGGTTGCTGCATGTGGTCACCAAGCTTAGCCTGCACAACTCCAGGAGGCACTGTTTATGGGGACTGTCATGTGAATGGTGACCCCGGGAGTTCTGTGACATGGTGGCCCTTTTGGGGTCCAAATGGAACCAGTGGTAGGCGGCTAAACTGGTCTCTACTTTCTTGATGTCGAGCAGACTGTGTGACTTCCTGAGCACCCAGGTCTGGGCAGGGCCAGTCCACAGCCATGTGTGCACTGACCTACATCGAGGCAGCATAGGACAGCCACGTGGGGTGTCTATGTTGTCACGGGCTTGGCTTCCTACAGAGATTAGCTCCCCAGCCTAGCAAGCTCCCCTGGAAGGGAGTGCCCAGGATCCCTTGTCCTGGGGCAGGGCTGATGGCCCCCGGGAAGGAAGCCTTAAGGGGAGCCTGGAGATCTGAGGACAGGCACAAGGAGCCTGAGTAGATCTGGTGGCTGCTCTGGGCATTGCATGGAGCCCAAGTCCCCAGGGAGCTGAGAGGTAGGGGCAGATTGTCCAATCCCTGGGTCTACAGTGTCCCTCGGCAGAGAGCGGGTGGTGCCTGGGCCTATTCCCAGATGTATTGAGGAAGCAGCGGGCAGGGGTCTTTGGCACTGCTTGCTGGATGTCAACCCCTAGACCAGCTCCCCGACCACCCAGACTGCCAGCCTCAGAGCAGGACTGGCCTGGGCAGCAAGGAGTCTGGAGGTCCACAGGGAAGACAGCCCCTTTCCTGGTTTCCCAAATAGCCAACATTGAGGGAGGCCTGCGGCATCAGCCTGTGGCATCGCCCTGGGGGAAGGCAGGGGCATGGAAACAGAGTATCCCTTGTTCCCTGGATGAAGGAGAGAGCTGGGTGCTCTACAACTCCCACCCCCAGAATAGGGATTTGATAATGCTGAGAGTCCTGGCAGAGAAAGCTTCTGGAACCTGCTCAAATCCCAAAGCTAGGGCTGCTCAGTCAAGCTGCTGGCGTGGGGCCTTGACTGGGGGCAGAGGCAACGTTTTAGTTGCCTTGTCTCCTGGCATGGAGGGCATCCCAGGACTGGGACTCCTCTGGGGAGCATGGGTGTGTGTGTGTGTGTGTGTGTGTGTGTGTGTGTGTGTGTGTGTGAGAGAGAGAGAGAGAGAGAGAGAGAGAGAGAGAGGGAGAGAGAGGGAGAGAGGAGCACCGCCCCTCCTTCCCCATCCAGCAACAGTGAGGCCTGGGGAGGAGTTGGGAAAGAAGGCCCTGGGAGGGAACAAGAGAGTGGCAGTCAGGCCCTGGGTGGAGGAAGTGTGCCCCTCGCTGCCGTCCCCGTGAAATACCTCTGCTCCACTCGGGTAGAGGCTGCTTCAGTGGCTGGTGCCCCATGGCTGTTGAGGACTCAAGGGAGGCTTGTTCTTGGTTTCCTCGATAGGGCAGAAGTCCAGAGCTCTTTTCTAGAATTACTGTGTGGCTCTGGGTTGTCTCCTAGCCTCCCTGAGAGTCTCATCAGCACCGACCAATAGAATTTTCTACAGTGATGGAAGTGTTCTCTGTGCTGTTCAGAAAGGTTGCCACTAGCCACATGTGCCTACTGAGCATTTAAATGGGGCTAGTGTATAAAATAGGTAACTAATGAGAACCTACTGTATAGCAGAGGGAGCTCTACTCAGTGCTCTGTGTTGACCTAAATGGGAAGGAAATCCAAAAAAGAGGGGATATATGTATACGTATAGCTGATTCACTTTGCTGTACAGCAGAAACTAACACAACATTGTAAAGCAACTATACTCCAATAGAAATTTTAAAAGAATGGGGCTAGTGTGACTGAGGAGCTACATTTTAAATTAAATTAAATTTTAGTAATTTAAAATATAAATAGCTGCCAGTGGCTAGTGGCGACCTTCTGGACAGTGCAGCTCTGGTCCCTGGGCCCCATTAGCCTCTTGCAGCTCACTGGAGCCCCTGTGAGCGGGAGCGGATGGCAGTATCAGGTATGGAAGCAGGTCCCCCAATGATTTCAATAAACCACAGTCTTGTGATAAAGTCCATGAAACACCCTAATCTCTCCTCCTCTTGGATTTTTGAGATGCATATTACCATGTGATATAAAGGCTCTGAGATGTTTCTGCTCAGAAGAAACCCATTGGTTTCATTTAAGCTCAAATGTTCCAAATGCATGTGAGCACAGCACCTTTTTCACATGGCACATCTAGTAGTATTCTGGGAACCCTTTGAAATGCTGTGAAAGGAGGCTAGACTCCCAGAGTAGCTAACACTCCCAAATGGGGCTACTTCTGGTTCACGCAGTGTATGTAGGGAACCTGGAGCTCTTGGTTAAAATTGAAGATGTTCCCATGGGTTGCCCCAGGGCTTCCCGGCCTGGGCAGGAACCCAGCAGGGACCCTGGGAGGCTCCATGACTGTGTGCTCTGCCCTGGACCTGGCAGCTGCAGGCCAGGGCAGCCCCTCCCCGCTCCATCCATTGGCCTCTTGGTGGGGAGCACAGAGGCAGCTGCCCCATTTCATGTCTTTCCAATCTTCTACTGCTTTGACTGACCACGTGTCTGGACTGGGAGAAGCTCTGTTGTTTTTCTAGTTTCTGAGCTGGACCCTGATGAGAAGAGAGGGGAGACGGGGCAGGTGTCTGTCAGGGGTTCCCTCCATCTGCCCAGGTAGGCCGTGATCCAGAGCTGGCCAGGACTTGCACCTCCGCAGGGAGACTGCAAGAGCTCCTACTGGACACTCTTCATGCTGATTCGATAAGCCCTGTCACCTGCATTAAGCCAAGCAGGGAGGCAGCTGCAGCCTACCCCCTCTCCCCACTTTCCTACAGTGCTTATCAGAATAGGGAATGGCCAACAGGAGAGGGGCTGCCATGGCCACTTTCTATCTTTCTCTGCAAGGCTGTGGCCCAGCAGCCGTCTCTCCCTCGGGGGATGGTTCAGTCCTCTCCGGGCAGCAGGGAAGAGGGCCTTCACCCCGACTCCCCCTAGAACTCTGTGGGTGCAGGTCTCTGCCCTGCATGAAGGCCTATTCTCTCCTACCCAGATCCATGCTTTGAGCTTGATATGAGGAGCACTGATGGGAGAGCTGGAACACTTCCTGCTGCCTATTCTGGGAAGTCTGAAGGCACGTCTGGGAGGCCTCGTCGGGCCCTGTGATAAGATGTCACCAGCCACCTAGGCAATTACAGGTCTGTAGGGCTTGGGCTGAGGTGGGATGCTCAGCTCTGCCCCAGCCTGGAGTCCTGCGGCTGGGCCTGCTTTCTGTGGGCTCACTGGACACACATGCAGGGCTACCATGGAACAACTCTGGGGGCACCGCTCACAGGGGACCCGTGTGACTGTGCTGGGGACACACACATGCATACGTGTCAGTCTTGTCACCATGCACACTTCCTCACCACACCTCAGTATCCCCAATACACAAAAATCCAACTTGATTATAAAGAACAGGCAGTGATCTTGCCCACCCTTGGAAATTAATGGCTTCCTTCAGAGCATTTGAAGTGGGTTCCATTTACATCTAACTTTGCAGGACCACATCCAGCTCTGTCAGGTGAGGTGCACCTGTGCTCCAATGACTCACACATACATTCAGGCTTGCCAAGGGCCAGGGCAGCTGCTGTTCCCAACTACAGCCGATCGCTGGTAGATTTAGGAATCCATAAATCACCTTTATTCCCTGGAAGGATGATTGTGTGTTAGATTGAAAGAGGCCTTTGCCGCAAGTGTCTTTGGCAAACCCTGGTCAAAGCTATTAGCCATCATAAGGAAACTCCAGCAGTTCTGCTGGTACCTGAGAAGTGGTAAAGCGCTAAAACCAAGAAAGACTTGGATGCGAATCTGTGATAACCTAAGCCCCAGGAGAGAATTTACTGAACTATGCAGCAATGCTACAAGTACAGTACCTTTCTTCCATCCTTGTGGCGGGCCAGAGGGGGTTGGTGGGGGGAACTGGCATGAGTGGGGGGACTCTAGAACCAGTGCTGGAGATCACCCAGAGAAACCTGCCCATCTTCTAGATGAGGAAACAGATCCAGAATGATCAAGACGTTACCCTAGCATTTAACAGAACGCGAGGGGCAAAGCCAGGACCCCAACCTTGGTCTTCTAAGCCTGACCCTTGTCCTGGAGCCCTCCCACACACAGCTCCCTCTCCAGAACAGAGAGAAAGCCAAGACGGTGACTCACAACCCGCTTGGCAGTTTTGCTGATAAATTCTTTGTTTTGAAGCGAGATGTTCTGCCTCCATTAAAGTCTTTAGGAAATTATAGTGATTTTGACTTTTTGAGACATGTTTGAATTACTCACAGTCTGGAATTCCCAGGCAGAGGGTGAAACCCAGAGAGGCTGCAGAGAAGTTAGGGGCACAGGATCTGGGGTCAGATGGATCTGAATTCAAATCCACACTCTGCCACTTACTGTGTGAGTTAACCACTCTGAGCCTCAGTTTCCTTGCTGGTTTTGGTAACTAACACCAGGATTAATTCAAGAGTTGCTGGGGGACTAAATGAGGTAGTGAGCAGAGAAGGCTTGGTCCCCAAGAGACCTGAATAAATGGGCAGTTGGGTTATTCCCTGACTGAGCAGGAAGGGAATAACCCCTGGGGTCTTGCTCAGCAAGCACAGAATCAGCCTGCATTGAGACCTCAAGCAGAGCCTGCTCGGCCTTATGAATCACAAGCAGGGCTGCCTGAGTTCATATGCAACTCTGTCACTGACCTGGGGCCAAAGGACTCGTCCTCTCCGAGGCTGTTTCCCTGAAGGAAAAATAAAAGCGGATAATGGTAGCGCAGGTCTGTTGCAAGGACCTCCATGTTCAGGGCTTAGAACTGGTGCCGGGTGCTCATGGATGGTCGTTTTATCACTGTCCCTATTCTTTCTGCCTGTGTTTCCGGCAGGGCAGCAACGGCTCATACAGAGGTAGTGGGAGAGTTTCCATAGCTCTGTTTCTGCCAAATATGGTGCGAATTTGAGCTTCTCATGTTCAGTATGTGACTGAGACTTTGCCCATGCTGTTCCATTGCTAAGAAGACCCTAACTTCTCCATCCCTATCTATTAGCATCCTTCCAAGGCCTAGCTTTAAAGGCTGTGGGAAGAATGGGAAGAACTTTCCTGATTCCTCAGTCCGTATATTCATTGAAAGTTGAACAGATATTTACTGAGTGCCTACTCTGTTCAGCACTGTGCTGGTGGTAACTTCTCCATTCTTTTTTCCCAGCCCATTTTTGCACTTGAACACTTGTGTATTCTGCCTTATCCTATAGCATTAATATTTTAGAAGGCAAAGGGCCTTAGAAAACTGCATAGGGTTCGAGGGCCAGTTTGTACCCGGCAACCTCTCTGTCTTTTCTGACTTTTTCTGACTTTTCTCCCTGACCACAGACTCACCCAGGGGGCAGATGTGTCAGTCTTCCATCCCCAGCCAACAGCAGATAGATCTGAGCATGCTCAGTAGGACCGTAGGGGGGTACCACCACCCAGTTGGGGATTCAAAGCCCTTGAGAGGTAGCCCCCGAGGGAAGATGAAGGCTTTAAACTGTTATTGTAAGTGTGTCTTCTCTCCGTGGGTTGCATGGAGATCAAAGTCTGAAGGAAGTAGAAGGTTGCTCTCTGACAAAAACACCATATTTTTAGAAGCGCTTGGTGGTTTAGGATGTTTGCCCCAATGCTGCCTTTCAGTGGCAGGGGGTGGGGCTGGGGTGGAGGCCAAGGGATGCGACCTCAGGCTGAGGGTTGGTGGGAGTGGGTTTCCTGGCAGCAAAAGGCCTGAGGGTGGAGGCTGAGGGTGGGAGGACGTTCCATCATCACTTATCTTTCCTGAAAACCAGAGACCCCAGACCTTACACTTGGGGAGTGGGCAAGGGAGGGGGGCCTTCGAAGCCTCTGACTCCATCTCCTTTCGAAGATGGGAGCACTAAAGCCCGGAGAGGAGCAGAGAACTGGCTAATCTCCACCTCCCCACCCCCTCCATGCTTCCCCATCTGGGGATTTGGGACTTGCACACATGAAACCGTTAAAGAACGATGTATGCATTCTGTAATCAGCGCTAATTGGTGTGGTTCAGAGGAGGGGGAGGAATGCCAGGCATTTGAGGGCAGAACATCAGCGGGTCTCTGAACCAACTGCCCACGAATAGTCTGTGGAGAATTGGAATAACTCTTGGGGTCTGGGAAGGGTAAAACGTGGGTAGCTGAGAGGACAGCCCAGCAGTATGGGCAAAAGGTAGGAGGTAGAAACTCACTGGGCCTGAACATGGGGAATGATGGGCGTCTCCACGCTCCCACGCTCGGAGCCTGCCTCACTACGTTCTGTTGAGCCTCATTCTCAACGGTGGCGGGGAGAGGTGAATTGGCTGCTCCCCGCACCCAAAGGGGAGCAGAGAGAGACATGTTGGGGGGCTGCCCGGCCCTCCCCACCTCCCCCCAGGACCTCTGCCTTATAATCAGGGTGGCCCTTCCTTAATGTTTATGCCCAGATCCTAAACAGCCAGGCTGGGATGGTGAGCTATAATTTATATCATTTTTCATATGGGTTATAGGCTCCAAAGGCTCATACTCCTTCAAATGGGAACCACATTGAAGAAGGGGTAAACCGATGTTAAGAAATCTGGTCCCAGGAAGCCACCTGCTTCTCATTTGGGATGTGCCTGGGTTTATATTGTTTGTTTCCAAGGCCCAGCTGGTTTTGAGAGGCGGCAGGGCAGCCATGGATCACTACGCTTGCCGGGCGTCCGCGCTGAGGCTGGGGCGAGCCTCTGCTCTGAGTCCTCCCGGGCTCCCGCGTGCCCCCATGTGAGGCTCCGCGGGGGAAGCTGGGAGCACACTGGTCTTTGTCCTTGCCTGTCCCCACAGAGCAAAGCCAGCTGGAGACAACCGAGTCTGGGCAAAGCCCCATGGCCTGTGGGAGGCCTGGCGCCCCAGGCTGGTTCAGGGGAGCGAGGACTCTGGGCTCCCCCAGCCACTACCAAGAATCAGGGCACCAAATCAGGCCAGGAGGCCGGCTGCAGCGAAGATGAATGAACCGAAGCTCCACGCAACAACACGGATGGATCTTACACGTGTGGTGTTGAGTGAAAGAACACGAATGATGGACTCCATTCATATACAGTCCCAAACCAGGTAAAACTATGCTGTGGTGTTAGAGAGGTAAGCTTAGGAGATAAAACTAAAGTTGGAAGGGATTACCCTGGAGGTTGGGATGATGGTAGCCTTTAGTGAGGAGGTTGGGGATTGGATTGGGTGGGGCGGGGGGATTCCAGGGGGCAGGCCATGTTCTAGTTCTTGATCCTGAGGTAGCTACAGGAGCGTTCTCTACAATCATTCATTAAGCTGTACGTTTATGCTTTATGGACTTTCTGAATGGGCTATTTCTCACAATAAAAAAGGCTAAGAGGGACTTCCCTGGTGGTCCAGTGGTTAGGACTCTGAGATTCCACTGCAGAGGGCATGGGTAAGATCCCCGGTCAGGGAAATTTGCAGGCCGTGTGGTGCAGCCAAACAAAACAAAACAACACAACAACAAAGAAAAGTTAAGAAAACAAAAAACAGGACATTGAACGAGTGAGCATGGCACTCACTGCCCTCCCTGGCTTGTCTCTCCTCTCCATCCCACTTTGTCCTCAGGGCCCTGGAACACTCCCTCCCTCTTCTCCCCCACTCCAACTCCCACCCCATGAGCCAGCGGTCAGCCCCTTCCCACTTGTCCTACCCAGCCTGGCTCAGGCCCAGGCCTTCCTTGGTGCTGATGGCGTCACAGGTGAGGGGGACTTCCTGATCCCCAGAGAGCCCTGAAGCCCAGGGGGCTGTGGAGCCCTCTTCTCAGTAGCCCCTGCCCACTCTGGGCCTAGCCCAGCACTGGGTCCTGGATCGATCGGCATGACTTTCCTGGCTCTGAGAGATTCCGCATGGTCGCTCACCAGGTCAGGAATCGTCAGAGCTGCCTGGACTTCCCTGCCTCAGCTCCTGCAGGAACAGCCCACAAGCTGAGTAGCTGGTCAGAGGACCTCTGTGGACGGTCGTCGGGTGGCCTCTGGTAACAGGCCTGCCCTGGCAACCTCAGCTCTCTCTGAGGGATGCCCTGGGGCACCCTCACTGTGAACGAAGGGCAATCTTTAGAACAAGCATAGTTTTTGAAAAAAAAAAAAATCTCTGATCTTCAAAGTTCTGTTTGCTCTTTTAAAGGGCATTGCCTTTTAATGGGTGAAATGGATCCCTCAAAGTGGATGCTGAAGAAACCGTAGGAGAAAATGAGAAGCATGGGGTTGGGGTCCCGAAGTGGGAGGGGCCGGACTCGGGGGGCTGGCTTCCTCCACACTCCTAATTTCTGGGAGCAGATGACTCTCCCCCAGGGTGCCCAGGCCTCGGGGCTCTTCCACAGAGCTTTCAGGTGAGAAACTTTCCATTGTTGCCTTATCTTGTGGCAATCCCCGCCTCGCTGCCCCAGAAACCACAGGTGCGCGCAGATCTGAGGCCCTGATCTGTTCCATTCTCTTTGTGCCACGCGGAGCCGGGGACGTGAACCCCGGCATGAAACGGCGCCCACAACCGCAAGGCCCGCTGTGCGCCCTCTGAAACTGTAGGTAAAGACAATTACCGGCAATTTCCACAGCATGGTTTGTTTTTTGTTCAAAGGCCATGAAGGCATTCTCAGCAGCGGGCCCAAAATATAGTATTCCCACCGCACGCCGCCCTCATAAATGTGCAATAAAAGCTGTGGTCACTTTGTCCCGGCTCTTCCTTTTAACAGTCAACCCTTCAAGTCTGATGTTGAAACTGCTTTTTTCTTAATGTGTACTTTGATGGCCCAGATAACGCTCCATGATAAGGAACTGCCTTCAAAACTACTCACTGTACCTCGTGCTCACCAATAGGATGTGCGTCACAAGAGAAAATCAGGTGCCCGAACTTATGAGAAGTGGGATAGTAATGTGCTGAGTCTGTGAAATTCTCCTCTCTGATGCCTGTACTGAAGATTTTGCAAAGAGGAAAAAAAAAAAAAAAAAGAACCAGGCAGCGATCAGAAGAGGAGAAAATGGTGGGCCATGTCCTAGAAAGAGCTATTTCCCCTTGGCAACAGTTGCCAAGAATCTGCGCACTCAGGCCCATCAGTTTTCCTTAACAGAAAAGACTCCATGAGGCTGATGTTAAGCGGCCTAGAGAGCTTGGGTATGTCGGAGCTCTCCTGGGGGAGTCTTGAGGTTCTGGATTCATCAGGTGTTGCATCTCCTGTGGTTGACTTTAAGCTATTCCCTTCGCTCATCGGTATTTGGAATCTACCAAGAGCTGCCCACACCTGGAGTCATTACCTCACAACTGGAACAGACCCTTGCGTTGTATAAGCAATGGTTGCTTTTTTCAAAGCACTTTCATGTCCATTATCTCATCTCCAAACCCATGGAGAAGGTTGACATCAATATGGCGGCCAGCACAAACCCCAGTAGGGTACTAGGCCCATTTTACAGAAAAGGTAAGAGTGACTAAAGTGACAATTGCAAAAAATACTCTAAGGCCAAGAGATGGGCTTTTCAGTGGAGGTCTCATAATTGTGTCTGCAAAGACCAGGCATTTTCAAAGACTTCTAAGATTCGGGCTAAAATCAGTGGCTTCTCAAGTCTCTTAGGAGGGATCATCCTGGCTCTTGACTTCATTTTTAGCTTTGCCTTGTTCCCAGGGACCCCAAAGATCCCCAGCCTGTGAGGCAGAGGGATTAGAACTGGCTTGGATCAGAAAAACTGAGGCTTGAATCTGCTTAACCAGCTGTGTGACTTTTTGTGAGTTACTTTACCTCTCTGGGCCTCAGTTGCTTCATCAGGAAAATACAGGTGTCATGGTTAAAGCTCCTCAGGGTCCCTGCTAGGCATGAGCGTCTGTGATTTTGTGATTCTATGAATTACCCTGAATTTGCATAAGCATAACATCTTATAGGTTTCGAAGCACTTTCACATACCTTTTAGCAGTTCATTTGATCTCAGCCACAGCTCTGTGGGGTAGGCAGGCAGGCATGCCATATTTTCATATCCCCATTTGAGAGATGGAAAAGTTGAGGTACAGAAAGATTAAGTAGCTAGCCGCAGGAACTCTGGCAAGCTGGTGCTGGCCAGGAGCTGAGCAGACATGTGGAGACTTCTGGACTGTCTGTGGGCAGCCCTTTCTGTCAGGGATCCCTACTGTGTTATCCTGGAGGGGACTGAGAAGCACCAGAGCTTCAGGGTCTGGCTTAGAGTGCCTGGCCCTCTGGGCCTCCTTATCATGTGCAGCTTCAGTGGCTGGACCCTTGGCCTCACACACAACAGCTGGCAGCATTCCAGGAGATGCTTCGGGAGGCAACTACAAAGGCCTCTCCGAGGCGGAGGCAGGGGAATCACTGCTCCAGCAGAGTCTTCTCCCTCAGCCCCTCTCCTGTGTGTCCACGCCCTCTGCCTTGGATCACACAGGTTTCCCCTGCTGGAATCCCCTCATTCCTCCTGCCAGTCAAATTCTTAGCTATCCTTAAAGCCCAGACCAAAAAGCCCTCCTTTGAGCCAAGTGCTCTACATACATTTTCGTATTTAATCCTCTCTGTTTCCTTGCCTGTAAAATGGGAACAGAAATATACACAGCCAACATCATTTATCACCCATTTTGCAGATGGGGATACTGAGGCTCAGAGGGTTAAGCCACATGCCTGAGGTCATGCAGCTGACAGGGGCTAGAGCCCGGATATGAACCTTATGACCTAAAGCACTCAGGGTTGTAGGCACCACCCAACACTGACTTCTTTGTCCCATTCACAAAGCACCTGGGGACCACCTCTCCGTCTTCTGAGCACTCCCATCCTCACTGAGTGTGTGTTCCATGGATCTCACTTATCTCCCTCTCTGGGCTGAGCCTTGCAGGTCAGAGGCTGCATCCTATTCAGCGCCATCCGCTCCGCATACCTGCCTGGCACATAGTTGGTCTTGGTAAGCCCTTGCTAGTCGAAGGTTCAGAGAGTGAAGGCACCTGGTGTGTGGAGGGGTACCAAGGCCAGTGGGGCCTGTAAGACTGGGGGCTGGCACTTCCCTGGTGGTCCAGTGGTTAAGACTCTGTGCTTCCACTGCAGGGGGCGTGGGTTTGATCCCTGTGGGGGAAGATCCCACATGCTGTGCTCCTTGGCCAAAAAAGGAAAAAAAGACTGGGGGCTGCTTTTCCTTCCATCTGGTTCCACCGGGGGCCGGGCTACTCCAGTGCTCTCTGGCCTAGCACTTAGAGCACAGCATTGCAGTAGGGTGACCCACTTTGTTTTTCTCACACTGCCCACAAACTTGGTCCTGACTCTTCTAACAATGTAGAATAATGTGCTATTTAAAAGCACAGGGTCAGTGTTGGACGCTCTGTCCCCCATCTACTGTATGACCCAGCACAAGTGACTTCATGTATTTTATGAATCTGATTCCATCCATTGTAAGGTGTACCATATTTTATGTCCCAGCAAGAAAGAGAAAAACACTCCCTGCCAGTTAAGCTATGCTAAGCCACCAGCTGTAAGATGTATCTCAGTTTCAGAGATATTAAGGTTTGTCTAGACACTTCACAAAAGAAAATATTCAAATAGCTAATAAGCACATGAAAAGATGTTCAACATCATTAGTCGTCAGGGAAATGCAAATTAAAACCACAGTGAGATACCACTACCATATCCATCAAAATGGCCTAAAAAAAATCCCAAACTGACCATACCAGGTGTTGGCAAGGATGTGAAACAACTGTATTGCAGCTGGGACTGTAAAACCACTTTGGCAGTTTCTTGAAAAGTTAAACATATACCTATTATATGACCCAGACATTCTACTTCTAGATATTTACCAAGAGAAATGAAAACACATGCATACAATAACTTGTACATAAATGTTTACAGCAAACTTGTTTTGTAATAGCCCCAAACTGGAAACATCCCAAATGTCTACCAACAAGTGAGTGGATAAACAAATTGTGGTACATCATTCAATGGAATAGTACTCAGCAATTAAAAGTAGTTAACTATTGCTACGTGCAACTACATGGATAAAACTCGCAATAAATACGTTGAATGAGAAAATCCAGAGAAAAGAGAATACATACTGTATGTTTTGATCTATACAAAACTCTAGAAAATGTAAAGGAATCTATTAATAAATTGACAGCAAGTAGGTCTGTGGTTGCCTAGGGCTGGGGTGGAAGGAGGGAGGAATGGATTACAAAGAGGTAAGAGAAATCTTTGGGGGGTGATGGGAATATTTGTTAAGTTGATTGCATGGGTATAAACAGGTCAGAACTTATTAATTGTACACTTTAAGTATGTACAGTTTATACCTCAATACATTTGAAAAATACGTGCATTTAGGAGAGAATGCTTTCCTTGTCTGTAACCCAGGAATATTGTTATGAGGCTTAAATGAGATAAGGCATTAGCCCAGTATCTGGTGCTTTACCTCTGTAGGTGGCTTGTAGATTTTATTTCACTGTGAGGTCCCTTTAGAGACAGGGGCCTGGGGCTGGGAGAGGCCAAGGACCCTGCCCTAGGTCCTACAGGGAGTTGGTACAGCGCACGCCAGCATTCCCAGTCAGAGTGTGTCTCCGGTCCCATGCATCTTGCACTGGCCCAGCCCCAAGCAGAGCAAAAGGGAACAATGCCAGCCTCCAACAGCTTGAGAACGGTCTGGCTGGTGGGAGCCAGGGCCCCTGGGGACTGTGACTTGAGAAGCCCTTGACATCTGCTCTTGGGTCCTTCTCGAGGGTGACTGCCTGCAGCGCGCAGAGTGGATGTCACCCAGCCGGCCACCTGCCCACATCGACACAGTGGTCCTTCTACACAGCCTGCCCCGGCCGGGCCCCAGGTCCCCTGCAAGTGAGTGATTCAAAGCCGCTCTTCACAGCAAGTGTGAGAAGCCTCTGCCGCAGGCCGCCTTCGCCTTCTGGGCGGGCCGAGATTCGACATTACTCACAGCTTCCAGTACCTGCCTGAGTTCAAACAGGAAGCCTGGTTTTCCCTCTTGGGTCAACAACAACCTTTCTTTCTCTCTTTCTATTCTGGCCTCTGGGCTCTCCTGTGGAGTGGGTTTCTCGGGGTGAAAGTCGGGGGCGTCAGTGGGCCCCAACAGCAGATGTCAGAACCTCCTCGCCTGGGGAGGCCTGGAAGAGGGCTTTGTGCCAGCAGGCCGTGAAAATGACCTAGCTCATCTATGGCTGTGTAAACCAAGGGAGCACCTGGCCAGGCACATAGTAGGCCCTCAATACATGTTTGTTCGACTGATCTAGATTGATATGTAGTATGTCTCCAAACACATGCAGCTCCTCCTAGCTTCCTGGCTCAGCAAATATCACCTCCACCTGCTCCCTTGGCCCAGACACGCTGGAGGCACATCTCTGGCTTTTCTATTCTCTCATTCCCCACCCCAAGTGGACACTAAGTCCACTTGTCCTTCTACCTCGATGTTTCCCAAATCCATCCCCTCCTCCCCACACTCTCTGTGATGGTCCCCTTCTGACCCCTGTCACGCGAGGCTGTCACTTTCTCCTCTGTCTCACCTGGCCCCGTTCCACCCACAGACCACACAGCCACCAGAGCCATCCTTCCTAGACGCTTGAGGGACCACATCACAAATGGATCTTCTTTGCTTACTATCCTTGCACACCTCGTGTGGCACATCTAAAGTCCCTGCAGTGGCCTACAAGGCCCATCTCTCAGAAGTCATCCTGCTCCCAGGGCATTCTCTGTGTGCTGAGGATACCCAGCCACTTGCGGTTCCCTAAGCAAGCCTTAGTCTTCCTAGCCTGCTGGGCTTTGCACAGTGCTCCGAATAGGCCCCTGCCAGCCCCTGCTCTCTCCACGCCAGTGCAAATACTCTCACCCTTCAGCTGAATTCCCACCATCCCCGCACGACCCATCCCTGTAGCCTTTCCTGAGGGGTAGCCAGAGTTCGTTTCCCTCCTGTGCATGTGTGTGTGTGCAGCTTGGTTTTGCATGCATCACCCATGTATATTTCTAGGCTCTGAAGGCAGGGGTCCAGTTTGTCTCTGTGTCTGCAAGCCAACCCAGGCTTGTTGGGTCAAGGAGTGTCCAACGTGGAGCAGGGGCTTGGGGGCTGTGTGTGCTGGACAGCCATCCCTTTGTGCACTTCGTGACCTCAGGGGACCTGACTCTAGAAGCAGCTGGCACGTGGCAGTGACTCCCCAGTTCTCCCTTGCTCCCCAGGCTCCCTGATACAGCTTGCTTTATAAGGAACACGTTCCGTGGCACTGATAATTAGGGACAGGGCCAAAGAGGAAGGATCTCTTTCTAGGGCAAATTTCCATGAACATTGAATGCCTTTTGTGTCCGTCTCCGGCTTTACCTGGAGATCTGACCTGTGGCCAAGGCTGGGACACTCAGACAACCACATTTCATTTTTGCCGAGTTCTGAAGACAGTATTCCTGGATTCCTGGACAAATGGGCCTACCTAGGTTGGATGGGTTCTAGGAAGGCAAAAGGGAGGCCTAGTTCTTCTCTGTGGTTATTGTGAGGATTAAATGAGTGAATATACTTGAAGCTCTTAAACAGAGATGGACACACAGTGCTGTATATGTTAGTCTTGATGATGATGTTGGTTATGATGACGACGATGGGGGTCTGTGGGCGCCCCAGTGTGGTGGGAAGTGCACAGATCCCAATGTGGGGAGGACAGGCCCCAAGTACATGGGCCTGGGCCATACATCCCTCTCTCGTGAGGGCTAAGCTCTGTGAGGATAGAGGCTGCATCTGGCACATGGTGGATGGTCAGTAAGAGTTCGTTGAAAGGAGTTAGAGTTTTGACTTTTTGGACCAGGTGGAGGTGAAGTTTTTTTTCCTGTGTCAGGGAAGGTAGACTTTGTGAAGCAGTTGAGAGTCAGGAGGTTTAAGGATGAATGTTTAGTCTCTTAAAAGGAGAAACACTTTAAGTGCTTATTTTACAAGGGTAGTGTTAATTAGGAATCATGATTATCTGGTTATTAAGTCAAACGTCCCCCTAGAACTGTTAGGTACCCACACAGACCCAAACTGAGCTAAGAGCAGGCAAACTGCATTCCTTTAAAACAACCTGACTCAGCTCCCAGAGAGTCAGGTTCTTGTCTCTCCTGCCTCTTCAGCCTCCTGCACCTAATGGCCCTGGGTCTTTGGATGGGATGATGCCCCACAGAGGCCATCTGGTCCAGCCCTCTGCCTCATGACCAGATGCACATGGCCACCGTGGAGGAAAGGCCATGTCTTGAACACTTTGAAGGCTGCTGTGCTGTAAGAACTCTCAGCCTGGGCCCGGAGTCCCTCCCTGACACCACAGATACTCCTTGGACCTGAATCCACTGGGTATCAGGTTATGCTGGGTGCTGGGGAGAGAGCAATGAGCAAAACTGACTCAGCCCTGCCCGCATGGGGCTCAGCGGGGAGGGGAGACGGGGAGACAGACATTGTACAAACATTAGACATATATAAACATCATTGCAACATGTACTACCTACAAAGGAAATGGCCGAGATGAAAATGAGGGCTGACCTCAGCAGGAAATGACCTGGTCTGAGGGAAGCCCTCCCCAAGAAGTGAGGCTTCCTCAGAGATCTGAAGCGAGCATCGAGTTATCTTGGTGAGTGGGGATTTGGGGAGAAAGCCTCGTAGGCCTAGGGAACAGTGTGTGAGAAGGTCCTGGGACCTGTTGAAAGAGAAGGGAGGAGGAGCTGCATGGCTGAGCAAGGTTACAGGGGGTCTGAAGGAGTGGCAGGGACCCACCCATGATGGCGCTGTTCGCTCTGTCTAGGTTTCTGCAGGAAATGAGTCTTGGATGGTGGACATTTTCACAGACTATGTGAAGACTATCTAATACCAAATCTCCACTCGCCAGCTTGGAGTTCCCTCCAACAGCCCGAGATCCTTGCAGGGTGGGGTAAGCATTGCTCTTCTCCAGGTCTCTTAAGAGAGGGGAGCCAGCAGTCCTCCCACTGTTGAGCGGTTGGGGGTGAGGCTGCTACAGACACCTTATAGGTTAGGTTGACCTGGCCTGACCAGCAGCCCCTCGGGCAGCAAAACCTCCTGCTTTCCGTTTGCACCATCCAATGCTTCCTCCCTTTCCTCTCCGTGCCCTGGTGTCTGTGAGCCAGGGTGGGACCTCTGGCGCCTGACTCCCACCCAGGCTCTGTGCTGACGCTGGCTTACAGGACCCCCACCTCAGCATGCTTGCTTCTCAAGGTAACATCCTTTATCAAATTAGATTAATTTCAAAGTTTTTATTCATTCTTTAAAATTGACTTGATGGGGCCTCCCTGGTAGCGCAGGGGTCAAGAATCCGCCTGCCAATACAGGGGACATGGGTTCGAGCCCTGGGCCAGGAAGATCCCACATGCCGCAGGGCAACTAAGCCCGTGTGCCACAACTACTGAAGCCCGCACGCCTAGAGCCCGTGCTCCGCAACAAGAGAAGCCACCACCATGAGAAGCCCGCGCACCGCAATGAAGAGCAGCCCCCGCTCACCGCAACTAGAGAAAGCCTGCGCAGCAATGAAGACCCAACGCAGCCAAAAATAAATAAATAAATAAATAAATAAATAAATAAATAAATAAATAAATAAATAAATAAATAAAATAAAGTTCCCTTTAAGAAAAAAAATTGACTTGATGATAGTAATACAGATATTGGAAAAGAAAATAAACAGCATGGTTAGAGCTAGAGTTCCCTCATCCCAGGACCCTCCCTGGTGGGGGGGGGTATCAGTCTTTTTCAGTGCATTTTTATTTATATGTCTATAGATACAAAGACACTTTTGTTTGGTGTGCACTGGCTTTTTTTTTTTTTTTAATTGAAGTGTAGTTGATTTACAATGTTGTGTTAGTTTCTGGTGTACAGCAAGTGATTCAGTTATACTTATATATTATTTTTCATATTCTTTTCCATTATGGCTTATTACAAGATATTGCATATAGTTCCCTGTGCTATACAGTAGGTCCTTTTTGTTTATTTTATATATAGTAGTGTGTATCTGTTAATCCCAAACTCCTAATTTATCCCTCCCCCACCCTCTTTCCCTTTGGTAACCATAAGTTTGTTTTCTATATCTGTGAATCTGTTTCATAAATAAGCTCATTTGTATCATATTTTAGATTCCACATATAAGTTATATCATATGGTATTTATCTTTCTTTTTCTGACTTACTTCACTTAGTATGATAACTTCTAGGTCCATCCATGTTGCAGCAAATGGCATTATTTCATTCTTTTTTTATGGCTGAGTAATATTCCATTGTATATGTACCACATCTTCTTTATCCATTCATCTCATCTCATAGTTTTCTCTGGATATATGCCCAGGAGTGAGATTGCTAGATCATATGGCAACTCTATTTTTACTTTTTTGAGGAACATCCATACTGTTTTCCATAGTGGCTGCATTGACGTTTTTTAAAACATAAATCTGAGTTCTTTGTATTGTTTAGCAACTTCTTTTTTTACTTAATAGTACACCTTGGAAATCTTTGCACATCAAAGTATGTAATCCCACAATGTTCCTTTTTAATGACTGTACAGTATTCTCAAGTGTATATTCCCATAGGTTGTTTACCCATTCTCTCACTGATGAACATTCATTCACGTTGTTTCCAGATTGTCACCATCACAAGTGAACCCTTGTATGAGACCCTCAGCCTAGCTCAACACAAGGATAGCTGCCTTGACTGGTGATGAGATCTCCATCAGAGGCGGTATTCAAGTAAAAGTTGAAATAATGTCTTCCTCAGCCCAGAACAGTAATGCTTAAACTTTATTGTTTATGAGAATCACCTGGAGACCTTTTTAAGATACAGAGTGCTGGGCCAGACCCCGGAGTTTCTGATTCAGGAGGTCTTGGATGGGCCTGAGAATTTGCATTTCTAACAAGTTCCCAGGTGAGGCTGCTGGTTCAGGAGCCCTGCTTTGAGAATCACTGCCTCAGGGTGTTGGCTACTCAGCCTCCATGCACTTGAAGAGTCACCTCACCCTTGGGAAACAATGTTCAGGGAGAATTCACCCTGGGCCCCTCCCTCTACTGAGAAGTGGGTTTTCTACCTGACATCCCTCTGGGAGGCAGGGCCCTTCAGGGCCCTGGTTATGGGTCCAGAGGTCTGGCTAGCAAGACTGTTGGGCAGATGTTCCAGCTGGGGCTGGAAGCCCAGGGGCCTCTTGACACAGTCTGCAGCACCAGCCTTTTCTGGGCACCACCCCCCTACTCCTGACCTCACCCCACTCTTCCCTGCGGAGTCTAATGAAGAACTGAGGCTGGCTGTGAGCTGTTTACAGAGAGTGACTGGGAAGTGCTCTGGGGTTTTCATAAAAGAAACAACAGGAGACCACATCCCCAGAGAGGGTCTTCTAAAGGTCTTGAGGTTTCAGGACCCTAAGGCACTCTTTGTTTCCAGCTGGACTACAGGAGGTCACACTGGGGTTGGGGGAGAGCCTCTCTGGGGTGAGGGTGGGGGCACCAGGAGCCTGGACCCTAGGAACTAAAAAGCATCCCCCTTCCCAGACCTTCCTGGTGGCTTTGAGGGGGACACTTCTGCACCTAAGGATGGTCAAGTTGCAGGCTGAGGGTCAGATCCCAATGGGCATTTGCCCCATACCTCCACCCAGAGCTGAGTTTTGACACCCAGCCGCTCACCAGGCTCCTTGCCCTTTGACCTTAAATGTGCTGTCCATAAACATCAGCAGCCTGGGTCATCAGAAAGAAGCTTCCCCTAGACTGCTGGCTCCTGTGTTTGCAGGTAACAGAAGGGAGGAGGGAAGATGCCTCAGCCACAAATCTGCTGATTTGTGGGAGGGATGGGAGGGCCTTTGGAGCTCAAGGAGAGCTGCTCCAGGCGCCTCTCCCTCGTGGGGGCAAAGTTTAGACCCAGTTCTCCTCCCATGCAGGAGTGCTGTTTGAAACAGGCTGGCGTGCCTGTGTGCTGCTCTCTTTGGGGCTATGTCTAAAGTCTCGAATGTTCTACCTGATTTGTTTATGGTTGTAATCCCAGCATCTAGCACATGGTAAGAGTCTAACAGACCCTTGTTGAATAAATGAACAGATAAATATCTTAGAAGGTGTCCACAGGATGGGCTCAGGCTGCTCATTCCCTGGATGTGAGGCCAGACCCTAAGGCCAGCTATTCAGCTATCTGAGGCCCTTTCTGCAGCACAGCAGCTGCGAGGGGCTGGTTCCCACCACAGGCTGGTTCCCACCACAGCCTCTGTACAACCTCAGCTATGAAAGGGGCCCTGGGGAAACTCTGCCTCCTATGCAGGGCTTACCCTGGGACAGGCCAACCGCGGAGGAGAGTGTGGAGAGGAGGACTGGCTTCCCGTTTCCCGTGGGGGAGCGGCTGGAATGATCTTTGAGCCCGGCCAAGGTCTGGCGGTGCACGCACAGGGCAAGGCCAGGCTCCGTCCAGGGTCCCATCACCCATCCCTCCACCTGCCCTCTCTCGCGAACTCTACAGTAATACTGGAACTGGGGGGTAGAGAGAGAGAGACTTTTCATCCTTTCAGACTCAAAACTTAACTTCTCATTTCTCTCAAGATACCCGCTCCTAACCCAAAAAGCGAAAGCGAGGCTGGGGGAATCCTGCTTGGTGGAAAAGCTCAGGGTGTTATTTTTGGTCTGGGTGGGGCCGGTCTGCCGCGTTCACAGCCCGCTCCTTGCACCAGAAGTGCCCTAGGCTGAGGGCACCGAGGGTCTGCGGGTCGGGTTCTTGACCCGGGCCGAGCGGGGGCCGCGGAGGAGGGCGCCCCCCAGGGGCTGGGCGAGGAGGCTGTCTCCACCTGCACCGCGTGGCACAGCTCGGCCACGAGTGACCTTCCCGGCCTCGTGGGAAGGAGCGCATCCCCTGGAGGCTTGGAAGCTTCCCTCTGCGGCTCCCCAAGCCCGGCCCCTTTCTCTGCCCGCCCTAACGGAACGCTTTGAAGTGGCCGAGTTCGCAACCCCGGTCCCCAGGGAGGCGCCGCCCCCGCTGCGCCCGCACCTTGGCAGTGGCCGAGTGCTTTGCATGGGAATGGGCCCCGTGGCGCCCGCTGGGCTCTCTTTGTAAATTCATCCCCATCCCCAGGCAGGCCCGGCCAGAGGCCTCTGGAGGAACTCGACTCCCGGGTCCCAGGGCCGAAGGGTGTAGGCTTAGGCTCCTGCAAGCCGCCAGACCTCTTTCAGGGTTAGATACCTCCTCCGGACTTAGGGTGGAACAGTCAGAGCCCTCACAGGTTCCTCTGGGGGAAGTGGGGCCGGCTGGGCAGAACCCAAGCGCTGAGGAGTCCGCCCGGGCAGGGGATCAGCGCAGGAGTTTTCAATGAAAATCCAACAGGCTATTTGGCAACGTATTTGTACCGGTGCTTAAAAACGCTGCAGACCTTTGATCCAGCAGCTCTGCTGCTGCTAAGAAAATAATCATAGATCTGTGCAAAGATGTCCTTACATGCAACACATTGGAGCGTTGTTTAGAACTGGGGAACTGTGAACATACCCAGCTGTAGAGATTGCTTATATTCACTAATGAGTTAAGTTTACCACGGGCCAGTTACCGTTGGAGGAAATCTGTGATTTCAAATCATTAGCAATGATGATATAGAATATTTACTACAAAAAAAATGCTCTTGATGTTAAATTAAGGCACCAGTTATAGTATATACGTGTATGGAAAAAAGACTGGAAGGTAGAGGATACCAAATTATTAGTAGTGATTTTCTTTGGATGCTGAGGTAAAGGATGACTGTTATTGTCTTAGGCTTTTCTGAAATTTGTTATAATTTATTCTATAATCATGTATTTAAAATAAACTTTATTTAAATAGAATTTCAGTTCTAAGAATTTAAAACAAAATTTTGCCAGGCTTCTCCATGATTTCTGAATTTGAACAGCACGCCGCAAGACTCACAGCACTTTAACAAGTTTTTCTCTTTGGTTTTCAAAATAAGCTTCCAGCACCGAGGGGTGAGTGGGCAATTATTGTTATCCCCATTTCTCAAAAGAGAAGGCTGGTGCCTTGGGAGGCGATGGATGGGTAGGAGGCAGAGCAGGGCCAGACACCAGTCCTTCCATAGCGCCAAGCTCCTTCTAGTTTGCAGAGCGTGCATGGAGTCATGGAGTGGAAAATGGGGACGGGGTGGTGTGCAGAGCCTCCTGAGCAGGAGCTCATCTGCCTGCTGCAGGCCAGGTGCCCCTTCAGGGTGCAGCCAGGACCCAGACAGTCTTGGTTTCCATGCTACCATCAGCATGCAACATCCCCAGCCCCAATTGCAACCCAAAGCCTTAATGGTGGAGAAATGAGATGTGTTAGAAGTGTTAGTAGGTAGGAACATGACCCCCAGACCGTAGTCTCCCAGATGTCCTGGGTCCGGTTCTTCTCACCCCTCTCTTCTCTCTGATGCTACTCAGGTGCCCTGAGGTGATGGAAGGGAGCTTCTACGGGACTTGGAGTTGTCCAACGTTCAGCTTTCTTCTTAAAAGGCGATGATTAGCTAGCTGTGGGAGAATCCCTCCACCTTTGTGTGGTCATCCCTCGGCTTCCAGCAATCCATTCATGGCTGGCCCCTCACGTGGTAAAGAACAGTCCTGAATTATTAGGGCATGGGTGATGGGGGAGACATATTGAGGAGAGGTCTGTTGTCTTGGGATGTATTCAGAGGGTTGGAGGCCAATTGAAATGGCTACTGTGTTTGAAATGGGTGCCTCAGTCTTCCCCATAAAGTTTAGAGAACACTAAAAAAATTTTTCTTTTCTCTAGTTAGCTTTGGTGTTGTTTTGATGTTCTTGTTTCTAACATGGCAGTTTATTACTCTAAGTCATTCTACGCTTCTGATTTCTTTAACATTCATCTTTGTTTTCTTCTGAAAGCACAGTAAAACCTGGGGGGTGGCTGTGTGGGCCACAGTTCTGCTGGGGCCCCCAGGGGTTACTGCTACTGAGTGAAATTTGGTTTACTAAAACACACAAAAACTACATCCCAGAGAACTTTTTTTCTGTTCTAAATTCACTTTAGACAAATGTACCAATTCAACACAGAGATTTTTAAAAGATTGAAAATAAATGAGAAAAGGAGACCAAGACACACAGAGGATAGAAAAGCAGGTAAAATACCTCTAATATGAATTTCAGAAGACGACAATGGAGGGAATGGGAAAGAAGCAATATGCAAAGAACTGACAACTACTAATTTTCCAGAACTGATGGATACACGAATCCTCTGACTGAGAGGCACAGTGATTTCTGGGCAGAGAAAATATAAATCGCTCTATACTTTGCCCCATTGTAGTGGAACTTCATGACACCAAAGATAATGAGAAAATCCCAAGAGAAACCACAGAAAAAAGAAAAATTCTCTGCGAAGAAATGATAATTAAACAGCAAGAAAGGAGGTGAGAATACTATCTTCTGAGTGTTGAGGGCAGAGAATGATTATCCTCAAATTCTATACTGAACTACTTGTTCAAGAATGAGGGCAAGGGGGCTTCCCTGGTGGCGCAGTGGTTGAGAATCACTAGGCCTGTGAGCCACAATTGCTGAGCCTGCGCGTCTGGAGCCTGTGCTCCACAACAAGAGAGGCCACGATAGTGAGAGGCCCGCGCACCGCGATGAAGAGTGGCCCCCACTTGCCGCAACTAGAGAAAGCCCTCGCACAGAAACGAAGACCCAACACAACCATAAATAAATAAATAAATAAATAAATAAAATTTATTAAAAAAAAACAGAATGAGGGCAAAATAAAGACCTTTCAAAAAAGGATTGAGAGGGCTTCCCTGGTGGTGCAGTGGTTAAGAACCCGCCTGCCAATGCAAGGGACATGGGTACGAACCCTGGTCCGGGAAGATCCCACATGCGGCGGAGCAGCTAAGCCCGTACACCACAACTACTGAGCCTGCGCTCTAGAGCCCGCAAGCCACAACTACTGAGCCCACGTGCTATAACTGCTGAAGCCCGTACCCCTGGAGCCCGTGCTCTGCAACAAGAGAAGCCACCGCAATGAGAAGCCCGCGCACTGCAACGAAGAGTAGCCCCCGCTTGTCACAACTAGAGAAAAGCCTGTGCACAGCAACGAAGACCCAACGCAGCCTAAAATAAAATAAATTTATTAAAAAAATACAAAAAAAGGACTGAGAAAGATTTTTTACTTATATGCCTTCATTGAAAGAACTACTAAAGGATGTTCCTCAGAAAGAAGGAAATTAAACCCTGAAGGAAGGAGTGGATGAAAGAAGCAACACTGAGAAAAAAAAGTATATGTGTGGGTAAATCTAAATAAGCCTTGTATATAAAAAGCCACAACACAAGGAGTACTTCCCACAACTTCTGCTGCCAGTGTCCTTGTCCCTGCGGTGAACCACAGCCACCCCCCACCGCTGCAGGAGACCCTCCAACACTAGCAGGCACACTGTTGAGGCTGCTCTTCTTCCTTGGCTACTGCCTCCAGGGGACACTGACCCCTCAAAGAAGAAGATGCAATAACCCAGAGTGATACCTGCCTGATGCTCAGTGCCTGTTCTGTAACATTTCTTCCTTCCTTCAAAGATTCAAGTGCTGAAAGAGTACTGAGAAGCAACAATGTCTAGATTTTGAAAAAAATTGCAGAAATTTCATGCATGAAGACCTTTTCTCCCCAGTCTATGAGAAGGCACAGTAAAAATTAATTCTCATTCGAGACAGCTCAAAAAGGGAATAGTTAGAAATCAAGAGACAGATGAGGGCTTCCCTGGTGGCGCAGTGGTTGAGAATCTGCCTGCCAATGCAGGGGACATGGGTTCGAGCCCTGGTCTGGGAAGATCCCACATGCCGTGGAGCAACTAGGCCCGTGAGCCACAATTACTGAGCCTGCGCGTCTGGAGCTTGTGCTCCGCAATAAGAGAGGCCGCGACAGTGAGAGGCCCGCGCACCGTGATGAAGAGTGGCCCCCGCTTGCCACAACTAGAGAAAGCCCTCACACAGAAACGAAGACCCAACACAGCCATAAAAAAAAAAAAAAAAAAAAAAAAAGAGACAGATGAGAGAAACAAATGGACTGGACTTATTTTCAACATCAAAGTACGATCAAAGCTGGTAGAACTGCAGAAACTAACACACCATTGTAAAGCAATAATACTCTAATAAAGATGTTAAAAAAAAAAAAAAAAAGCTGTTAGAATGGACTTCCCTGGTGGCGCAGTGGTTAAGAGTCCGCCGGCCAATGCAGAGGACACAGGTTCTAGCCCTGGTCCGGGAATATCCCACATGCTGTGGAACAACTAAGCCCATGTGCCACAACTACTGAGCCTGCATTCTAGAGCCCGTGAGCCACAACTACTGAGCCCATGTGCCACAACTACTGTAGCCCACACGCCTAGAGCCCGTGCTCCGCAACAAGAGAAGCCACTGCAACGAGCAGCCCGAGCACTGCAATGAAGAGTAGCACTTGCTCACCGCAACCAGAGAAAACCTGTGCGCAGCAATGAAGACCCAATGCAGCCAAAAATAAATAAATAAGTAAGTAAATTTATAAAATTAAAAAAAAAAAACCTGACAGAATGCTTGAGCAAGGAAACAGTTGTGCAGTCCATGGTCTCTCTTCATTCCTGAGGCAGTGTTAGTAAAATCAAAAGAATAAAAAAAGTTGATGAAAAAAAAAAAGCAACAACAGTAATACTGGCAACTGATTGCAGAGGGGTTAAAAACAAGAAAAAAGGGCTTCCCTCGTGGCGCAGTGGTTGGGAGTCCGCTTGCCAATGCAGGGGACACGGGTTTGTGCCCCGGTCCGGGAAGATCCCACATGCCGCGGAGCGGCTAGGCCCGTGCGCCACAACTACTGAGCCTGCACATCTGGAGCCTGTGCTCCACAACAAGAGAGGCCATGACAGTGAGAGGCCCGTGCACCGCGATGAAGAGTGGCCCCCGCTCGCCACAACTGGAGAAAGCCCTTACACAGAAACGAAAACCCAACACAGCCAAAAATAAATAAATAAATAAATAAATTTATTAAAAAACAAACAAACAAGAAAAAAAAAGTACTAGACAATAAGATGGAAGAGGGTAATTGGAGGAAAGCATTCTAGGATTCTTTTGTTATTTTGGAAGAGAGTAGAGCAGAAAGTGAATTTATCATGAAGCTAAGGAAGCATAAACTGCAGGACTAATTCTTTTACTCTTTTTAATTTTTTTCTTAAAGAAGACTCCCAAATTGAATAACCTTCAGGTCCCATAAAATCTGGATCATCCTCTGGGGTAGGGTTAATGTTTTAATATTTATATTTATATTTTATTAAAACAGTATGTTTGTAGAGACTTCCCTGGTGGTCCAGTGGGTAAGACTCTGTGCTCCCAATGCAGGGGTCCGGGTTCAATCCCTGGTCAGGGAACTAGATCCCTCATGCTTCATGCTGCACCTAAGAAGTCCACATGCCGCAACTGAAAGATCCTGGGTGCCGTGACTAAGACCTGGCACAGCCAAAATACATACATAAATAAATATTTAATTTATTTATTTGTGTATTTATTTCTTTTTGGCTGTGTTGGTTCTTTGTTGCTGCGTGCGGGCTTTCTCTAGTTGCGGTGAGTGGGGGCTACTCTTCGTTGCAGTGCGTGGGCTTCTCATTGCAGTGGCTCCTCTTTGTTGCAGAGCACGGGCTCTAGGTGCACGGGCTTCAGTAGTTGCGACACGCGGGCTCAGTAGTTGTGGCTTGTGGGCTCTAGAGCGCAGGCTCAGTAGTTGTGGTGTATGGGCTTAGTTGCTCCGCGGCATGGAGATCTTCCCGGACCAGGGCTCAAACCCGTGTCCCCTGTATTGGAAGGCAGATTCTTAACTACTGCGCCACCAGGGAAGTCCCATAAATATTTAAAAAATAAATAAAACAGTATGTATGTAAAAAGTTGTAAATACAACTACTAAAAGTGTAAGAAACTAAATGTGTATTTTCTAATGTGGTAGGGAAATTAAGAAAATTTGATCAAACCAATGAAAAGTAGGTAAAGAGGGGGGAAAGAAGCAAAGAAAGCACGTTATAAATAGAAAACACAAGCTAGAATGGCAGATATGGCCTAAATTATTATTTAACCCTGATATCTGTTCCCCCTTCTCACATGGCAATGTAATTTTTAGCCAAGCAGTTTAAAACCTACATCTCTCATCCACCCTTACAGCTGGATATGGCCACTGGTATGTGACTAGAAGTGGTGTTGCAGCTTGTGGGTTGCCATTAAAAGGAAGGGAAATTTTCTCCTCTTTCTCCTTCTCCTCTTCCAGCTGGCTGGAATTTAGATGCACTAGCAGGAGCTAGATAATCTATCTTGTACCACAAGTGAGTAGGATGCATATCAAGGATGACAGAGCAATAAGAAAGAAGGAGACTGGCCCTGATAATTTTGTGGAGAGCCATCATACCAGCTAGGACTTTTATGTGAGAGGTAACTTCCATCTTGTTTTAGCCATTTGTCCTTTGATAGCTTGGCAAAAGCAGCTGAACCAATATACTGACTAATTTAGTAGGTATAAATATAAATATGTCAGAAATCATAGTAAAAGTAAATAGATTAGACTCACTGGTTAAAAGACAATGATTTTCAGATCAGAATAAAACAAACAAACAAAAAATAAATGCAGCCACATTCATTTGTTACATATTGTCTCTAGCTGAGGTATATTCACAGGATATCGCCAGAGTTGAGTAGTTGCAGTAGAGACTGTATTACCTGCAAAATAAAAAATAATTACTACTTGACCCTTTACAGGAAAAGTTTGATGACCCCTGAACTAGGTCATAAAGCAAATTTTAACAAATATCAAAGAATAACTATCATACTGGCCGTATTCTCTGATCTTAATGAAATAAAATGCGAAGTCAAAAGCAAAGAGGTAGCCAAAATAACCTCATTACATTTGGAAGTGTGTTAAAGAATTCACAGGGAAAAGAAGAAATCATAAAGGAAATTATAAAATATTTGGAAGTGGAGAACATTGAAACACAATATAAGAAAATTTGTGGAAATCAGCTAGAGCAATGATTAGAAATTTATACCCTTTGAAATATATATTAGAAAAAGAAAAATACTAAAAATTAGTAAGCTGACTATGCTCAACTCAAGAATTAGAAACAGAATAATAGAATAACCTAAAGAAAGCAGTGAAAGGAAATAAGAATGGAAACAAACAAAATAAAAAACAAAGAAACAATAGAGAGATAAACAAAAGCAAAAGTTAGTTCTTTGACGAAACCAAGACAAACCTCTGGCAAGATGCACCAACAAAAAAAAAAGAGAGAGAGAGGAATGGAACAAATAATAATAGATTGGTTTACTAAATTAATTTACTAAATGATTTAATTTAAAATAACTAAAAAGTGAATGTAATAAAAGGTACTGTAGAGATTTTTTTTTAATTATGAGAGAGGACTCCAAGCAGCTTAATGCTGACAAATTAGAAATTTCAAAAGAAATGAATAATTTTCTAGAAACGTGCAAATGTCCAAAACTGATTCGAGAAGTTATAGAAAAACAAATTCTCTGTCCTTTGTATCTGTTACCTATTGCTAAGTAACAAAATCACCCTAAAACATAGTGTCTTAAAACAACAACCATTTTATTTGCTCATGATTCTGCAGGTCAGCAGGTTAGCTAGGCACTGTGGTAAGAACAGGTCTTCTGCTGCTCTTGCCCTGGGTAACTCAGGCAATGGCATCCATCTGGCAGCTCTACTGGGTCTAGATGGTTCAGGATGGCCTCCCTTAGATGTCTGGCAGTTGATATTGGCTGTCAGCTGAGTCATATCCCTCCATCAGGTTATTCTGTGCTTCTCATGTTAGCAGAAGGATTCTAAGCAAGCAGCAGAACGGGGCAAGCTCCAGTGCACAAGTATCTTCAAGCCTCTGCTTGTGTCGCAGTTTTCTGTGTCTCACTGGCCAAATAATAACAAATCGTGGCCAAAGCAAGTCACTGTGTGAGGGATTATACATTGGTAAGGGTACAGGGATAGGCATTTATCGGGGGCTTGTTTCTATAACAATCAACAAAAACTGTTAACTCCCTAAATATAACGTGGTATTCCACATTGGATGCTGGAACAGAAAAAGGACATTGTGGAAAAACTGGTGAAATCCAAATAAAGTCTGGAGTTTAGTTAATAATAATGTACCAATATTAGTTTCTTATTTTGACACATGTTCCACGGTTATGTACTCTTTTTTTTAATAAATTTATTTATTTAATTTACTTTTATTTTTGGCTGCATTGGGTCTTCGTTGATGCACGTGGGCTTTCTCTAGTTGTGGTGAGGGGGACCACTCCTCGTTGCGGTGTGGGAGCTTCTCATTGTCATGGCCTCTCCTGCTGCAGAGCACCGGCTCTAGGCGCGCGGGCCTCAATAGATGCGGCACGCGGGCTCAGTAGTTGTGGCTTGCGGGCTCTAGAGCGCAGGTTCAGTAGCTGTGGTGCATGGGCTTAGTTGCTGCGTGGCATGTGGGAACCTCCCGGACCAGAGATCGAACCCGCGTTCCCCGCATTGGTGGGCGGACTCCTAACCACTGCGCCACCAGGGAAGCCCCCATCGTTATGTCCTCTTACATTAACATTAGGGGAAACTAGGTAAGAGGTACAGGGGAATTCTCTTTGCTATCTTTGCAAAACTTTTCTGTAAGTCAAAACTTATTCCAAAATAAAAAGTTTATTTTTTAAAAATGCAACAACCTTCCAACATACTGAAGCACAACTGGCCCAGATAGTTTTATGGGTGTTTTTTGCCAAATTATTTAAGGAACAGCTATCTTTCTTTTATTTAAACTGTTCCAGAAAATTGAAAAAGAATGTATGTCTTGTAATTAACTTTATGAGGTTAATATAGTCTTGATATGCAAGCTGGTTATGGACAGTATGAGAAAAGAAAACTATAGGCCAATCTCACTTATGAAGAGAAAGGCAAAAATCTTAAGTCAAATATTAGCAAGTTGACTATATATATAATTGATCCAGCAGGGATACAAGAACAGTTTAAAATGAGAAAGCGCAAATTAACCAAATTAACAGAGTAAAGAAGAAAATCCAAATAATCATCTCAATAGATGCAAAGGTAAAAAGCACTTGATAAAAATTTAACATCACTTATTATAAAAACTCTTGACCACCTCAGAATTGAAGGAAACTTCCTGAACCTGTTAAAGTCTGTCTAGCAAATACCAACAGCAAACAATATCCTTGATGGCAAAATATTTGAGGGATTTCCTTTAAAATCATGCATGGGAGAAATCTACCTGCTATTGCTGATACCATTCAACATTGCACTACGTGTTTTAGCTAGCAGAGACAAGAAAAAGAAATAAAAAGAATAAAAATTACAATGGAAGAAAAAAGTTGCAGTTTTATGTGCAGATGACATGATTATCAACATAAAAAATTCAAGGAAATCTACAGGTAAACTGAAGAAAGAAGTGTTAAGTAAGATGGCTGGATATATGGTCAATATACAAATGGGATATGAAAAACTTAACAATTGTCTCCAGGAGGAAAGATGGGGAACAGGACGGAGCATGGGCTTTAGCCACATGTGTAATGTATATATATATATATTTTTAAATTCTTTTAATTAATTTATTTTTGGCTGCATTGGGTCTTTGTTGCTGTGCGCGGTCTTTCTCTAGTTGCAGCAAGCGGGGGCTACCCTTCGTTGCAGTGCGTGGGCTTCTCATTGCAGTGGCTTCTCTTGTTGCGGAGCATGGGCTCTAGGCACGCAGGCTCAGTAGCTGTGGCACATGGGCTTAGTTACTCCGCGGCATGTGGGATCTTCCCGGACCAGGGCTCGAACCCGTGTCCCCTGCATTGGCAGGTGGATTCTTAACCACTGCACCACCAGGGAAGCCCTGTAATGTATTTTTCTTAAAAGACAAAAAGAGGAAGGAGGTCTGAAGCAAATAAAATCTTATTTGTTAAATCTGGATGGGGGGTACAAGTATGTTATATGGTTTTCTTTTTAAAAAGTTTCTGTGTAATATACATAATACACATAGAGTGATTTATGCAACAAATATATGACTTACGAAGTATAATTTAAAAATGAGCCTGGTGACCCCTCCAACACCATTTTGCTACCTGTGTCCCCCTTCCCCATTCCTTGTCTTTTAGCCCAGAGGTAGGCCCTATCCTGAATGTCGCACTGATAAATTCTTTGCTTTTTAAAAATGGAATTTGATCTATCATATTATTTTCTGTGCTCTTCCATGTGTTTGAAATGCTTCAAAATTAAGATAAAATAAATGAAGCAAAATGTGTCTGTTCACAATCTCCAAGAGAAAAATGATTATAGGAAAGAAAAGTTTGGAAAGACTACGTTGACGGGGAGGAGCTTTGATTTATCTGTGTCCACCTCACTATTCACGCAACAACATTTCCTGAGCGAGCGCCTCCCTGGTGCCAGGGACTGGGGATGCAGGCCCTCAGCGTTGGGGTGAGTGGTTGAGGCTGGGATCATGTGTGTGAGGTGCATCAGCGTGGTGGCTGGAGCACGGTTGCCACTCAGTATATGGGGACCATTACTGTTACTGGTTCTTAAGAAATGGCACAGCTGCCAAATTTTCATCTGCCAAGGTTTGTCTCTCATCGATCCTACCCTTGGCTTCATTGTGCCCAGTGCCTGCTCATTGGAGTCAGTATTCAGCGTGTTCGAGGCGGTTCTGGAGGCTGGCAGCCCAGCGTGTAAACTAGTCATCACCAGCAGAGCCGCTGGTGCAGCAGCTTGGGCACCGGCTGGTATGTAAGTTGCAGGGAGGCCTGTAGATTTCATGAGGCAGAGAGTGAAGGACAGAGCCCTGGTGGGGTGTGATTGTTTCTGCAGGAGACACACAGTCTCCCCGGGCCTCTGCCCAAGCCGGGCTTTGCCCTCATTCCTTGCTCCCTGTGCCTCTCTGCATCACCTTCAGCCACCCAATCAAACATTTGTAACAAAAGAAAACAAACAAGACGTCGAACTTGGGTAGCATTTACATTTGCTGTTGCTGAGAATCCGTTCTTGAACTAAAGGCACAGTGTATGGGGGGGTACAGGGTGTGTCTGGCTTCATTATTCTAGAACAAAAGAATCACCCAGTTGTCTGAAAACTCTGGAAGCCCTTGCATGCTACAGCGGCTCGGGGATGTGCCGATGATCAGGAGGCCAGAGGTGTTGGCTCCCACTGGTGACTGTGAGCACGGCTGCTCAGGCGCTGGGTGTGGGGCATATCCTGGAAGGCAGGGGAGCCCCTCCCAGGGCCCAACAACCACTGTACATGGCAGGCGCCCTGGCCCTGGACTCTGCTGTAGTTTTGGTTGGAAGACGCAGGCTTTGAAACTCCACTAGGCTCTGACGCCAGCCAGTTTCCTCCTGGTCTAGGGCTGGGGAAGACCTGGGTCCAAGCACATCCAAGCCTTCCACCTGGGCTCGCATCCCTGAAACTGGGCCTTAGCTCTGTGGCCTGGGAACCTGAGAGCCTCACGTCGGCTGGTGCGGAGGAAAGACGTAGGCGTGCCCAGTCTGCTGCTCCTGTCAGGGCCTTTCTTTCCCCATTGCCCCAAGCCTAGAGCTCTGTAGCTCCCTGCCAGCGTTGCTGCCTCACAGGTTGGCTAAGCCTTTTAAGACTCGCAATTTGTGAGTCATGGCCCATCTCAGACCAGGGACCATGGGCAGTGCTGAGTCACTTGGGCTTGTCTGTTCTGCTGAGGACTGCTGGGAGGGCCAGCCTCACAGGCACTGGGGAGAGTGATGAAGCCCACATTTGACTGCTGGGCGGACTGGACTCAGCTCGGGGGGAAAGGGCAAGGGGTGGGGGGGCCAGAGCCTGTCCACTGGGGTCACAGTCCCCTGGAGAGAGGCTTGGGAGAGCACACAGAGAAACAGTTTATTTCTCTAGGTCAGAAGCAGGGGCGGAAATACACACCCGGAGAGGAGTGCAGACATCCTGAATGAGGAGCACAGTAGAGAAGTGATTGAAATCACCTATATAGGGCAGTCCTTCCGGGTCTTTGTTTACATTTGGCCAATTATCTTGTTTCTTTTTTCACACCTGACTGGTCCTAGGACCCCAAGATGTGTGCACAACTTTTTGCTAAGATGGATCCCACTGCAGAGGCCTGTGGGCGTCTGTCCATACTTATTATGCAGTGGCGCCCCGTCCCTTTTTGACCCCCAAGGAGCCTTCCTGCACACGTGCAGACAGGGAAGTTTTCCTTGGTCTCAGGAGTGGTCATTGTATCTCTTTATTCCAGCAGAGCTCATCTTCTGCCACTAGCTTTGTCCCTGGAGTGTCTGGGTGAGAACAAAGCTTCAATTTTACTCCACTTGACAGACACCAGCCGTCTGGCCCAGGGCCCTGTCTACCTCCGACCTCACAGCCGCTCACTCAGCTTCCTGCACTACTTACTTAGAAAATAAGGACAGAAGTGGCAACAGTGAGGAGCACCTTTTGATTTTTTTTCTGCTCACCAGATTGGAAAAAATTTAAAGGACTAATAATACCCAGTGTTGAAGAGAATACAGGGAAACAGGTACTGTCCTATGAATATGGCAGGGAGCAAGGGGGCCCAGCCTGCCCCTGAAGGGCCACTTGGCAGGATCTGTTAACATTTAACCAGCAGCACACTTCTGAGAACATTTCATATGGAAAAATTTACAAAATGATACAAAAACATCTTGCAATTCCAAGTATGTCTACAAGGGTAGGTAACACAGAAAGTTATGTTCAAGAATGTTACCTGCAGCTTTGTTTGCAATTGTTAAAAAATAAATAACAAGAGCCTTAATGTCTGTCAATAGGGTGATATAAAAAAACTAGACTCTGTACTATTGAATACTCATAGCTGTTTAAGAAAAATGAGGTAGATCTGTGTGTACCAACTGATATGAAAGAACGTTTGTGATACGTCATAAAGTGAAAACAAGTCACAGAACCATGTGTTTAATACGATTTTGTTAAACAAGCAAAGCCCCTGGTGGTCCAGTGGGTAAGACTCTGCGCTCCCAATGCAGGAGGCCAGGGTTCGATCCCTGGTTGGGGAACTAGATCACGCCTGCCTGCTGCAACTAAAAGGTCCCTCATGCCGCAATGAACATCCTGCATGCCACAACTAAGACCCGGGGCAGCCTTAATAAATAAATAAATTAAAACAAACAAACAAAAAACCAAGCAAAGCCCAGTGTGTGTGTGTGTGTGTGTGTGTGTGTGTGTTTGTGCGCATGTGCACACACGCACATAGGAAAAGGTCTGGAAGTATGTTAGTGGTGGTTTTCTCTGGGAGGGGGCTGATAACTGAGATAATGGGAGACTTTCACTTTTTAATCTATATATTCCTATACTGTGTGACTTTTTACTAGTGTGTGTTTACTTTCAAGTAAAAAGAAAAAACAATTAAAAACAAAATAAACAATTGTCTTTATGCATCATGAGGACCCGAATGATTGCGTGAATACACATGTGCATGCATGAGAGATTGGGAAGTGTCTGAGATTTCTCCTGCTTCCCCCAGCGCTGAAAACTCTTCCCAGGGTCCCTCCTCCCTCAGGTCAGATCACCCAGTGGGTGCCACAACTGGGTCTAAATCCCATTCCTAAACAACTTCCCACATCTACCCTCCAACCCTCCCAGTGACTCCCTTGGGGGTCCTTCCTGCCCCCACCCTATGTCTGAGAGCCCCCTGCCTGTCTCCTTTGTGACCTCTTCACACTGGTTATCACCCGCTCCACCCCATGCAGTTACACCTTGGGCACCACCAAGGCAGGAACCTACCCCTCTTTGCTTTTCATTTATATGCACAGAGAGGAGCCTAATAAATGTTTGGTCAGTGACATAAGAATGAATAATAAAGAAACCATCAGAGGGACGCTGGACGGGAAGGGACCTCTGAGATCAGCCGGCCCATTTTCCTACCCAACACCCAAATGCCCTCGGCTTGACACCTCTGCTGCTGGGGCAGCCACTCCCATCCAAGGCAGCTCGCACCCCCCTTCCTGTGAGGAGTTAGTGGCTTCCTTGGGTTAATCAGGAGCAGGGGCAGTGGCTGAGGCATTTCCCAGGTACACTGAAAGTCTGTGGTCAGTTCAGCTGGTAGTTTAGAAGCTTGACAGGGTGAGATGAAACCCCTCCATTCCTCCAGCCAGGGGAGACCATACCTGCTGCATATTGCACCTCATCCAGTTCCAGCAGGTCAGCCCCACCCTAACCACCACGCTGGCAAAGTAAATTAAGCATTAAAGACAAACTAATTAGTACTTCAGGGTAGCTTCATTCAGAAAATTACCACACCAAGGAGGTGTCTCATTTAGAACCGACTTAATTAAAAGACATTTGGTAAATTCCTGTAAAGATGAAGACAGCAGTTCCCAGAAACGCTTAACTGAAATGTTTTACTCTGTATATCAAATGGTTATTAAATCTTTACTATCATAATTCCTTAAGAATGCCATTGACAGTGACAAACATCCACCCTCGCAACAAAGGAGTCAACTGTTCCCTCCTCTTGGCTCTGCAAAACTGCAGGAAGTCGTAATTTCTCTGCTGTACTCCGTTCTGTGCGTTTTTAATGCCTATGAGTAAATGCCAGCTCTGGGAGGAATCCACCATAAAGATAAAGAATGGGAAGAAGACTGTTTCTGACTGTTTGTGACTGGTTGACTTGTGGTTTAGAAAAAAACGCATCTTTCCCAGGTGAGGCAGCAGGAGTTGGTTGAATATCTGCCATGGTGGGTGGGCTGTGGTCTGGGGGTAGCACAGAGATGCTGAGTGAGTTGCCCAAGTTGCCTAGCAAACTGGAGGTTGGAGAGAAGACCCTGCCCATCAGTGTGGGATGGCCAGGCACTGCTCCTGCCCTGGATGTGGCCTGAGGCAGGCAGTATGGTGTGAGCAACCTGCTCTGTCCTCCCACTCCCCACCTTGAGGGTTTCCTCCCAGCCCAGCTCTTGGGGGACTGAGCAGGTCTTCCTACAGGATGGGGGCCAGGCCTTCTCCCAGAGCACCTGGCCCTGGCATGGGCTCAGAGGAGGAACCTGGCAAATGGTGGAGGGTTGGGCAATAGGTCCACTGATCCACAGGAAATTGACAAAATGCAGAATTTCTCAGGCTTTGGGGGTGGGCGTGTGGGAGGGGGGACTGAGTGAGTTTGTGAATAGAGTAGGGGCCTTCTCAGAATAAACTGAAAGTTACCTTCCTGCTGACTTGCTGTGGGGCCGGGCAAGTGGCATGCCCACTCCTTGCTTCCGTTTCCCCCCCTACAAAAGAGGTGGAAACGTCACGAGGGCCTGTGTTTGGAAACAGCATGATCTGAGTTTGAATCCTGCTTAGTTATGTATTTTGGGATTTGGAGCCTCTGTTCCTTAACCTTGCAAAATGCGGAGCGTGGCCCCAGGGCATGCAGGTCAGAGTTCAGTGAGTGAGCACAAGCACATTGACTGGCACAGCTGCTCAGTACATTGATTGGTGTTGATTGTTCCTACTTCAGCTGGGTTTACAGAAAGAGGAAAGGGAGAAGGTGCAGCTGGTGTCACATCCAGAGGGCGAGCGAGGGGGAACCTGCTGACTTACTCAAGAGGGCTCTGACAAATAATCAAGCCCTCAAAATGGAGCTGAAGACGGCTGGTTATTGGTTGTCCTGACCTGCGCAAGCACCCTAGTGAGTCTTCTCTCTCGCCCCGGCAGGCGGAACGCACAGTGGGTACTGCAAGGGCTGCTTGTAGATTCTGAGAATAGACTTAGAGCGCAGAGCTCCGTGAAACCATCGGAATTGGCTAGCCAACCCCCCTCCGCAGACAGATGGGGGTGCTGAGGCACAGAGAAGGTATTTCAGGTTCCCATCTGGAGAGCCATGGCCGAGTGGGAGTCAGGGCCTGGCCCCCTGGCTCTTGGTCCAGGGCTCCTGCAATTCACTGCTACAGTCCAGGCAGCCGCTGGCCCTTCCGGCACCTTTGGGAAAACCGCAAGAAGGTGTTCCATCCCCCTCGCTGGAGGGTGCGGGCTGGATTTCAGCCTCCCTGGCTCCCTTGACCGCGTGCTCTTGTGCAGGGCACAACCCACACACTGTATGTGGCGTCTACGCTGCCCACTCTTTTTAAAAAAAAAAAATTATTTATTTATTTATGGCTGTGTTGGGTCTTCGTTTCTGTGCGAGGGCTTTCTCCAGTTGCGGCAAGCGGGGGCCACTCTTCAATGCGGTGCGCGCGCCTCTCACTATCGCAGCCTCTCTTGTTGCGGAGCACAGGCTCCAGACGCGCAGGCTCAGTAGTTGTGGCTCACGGGCCTAGTTGCTCCGCAGCATGTGGGATCTTCCCAGACCAGGGCTCGAACCTGTGTCCCCTGCATCGGCAGGCAGACTCTCAACCACGGCGCCACCAGGGAAGCCCTATGCTGCCCACTCTTTCTGCAGCCGGGATCATGCACACTGTTAAGAACTACCCAGAGGGCTCTTCCACGGGGGCTGGAGAGCGAGGGGGTGGCTTCCCTGGCCCTCCAGATGCCCCCCACCCCTGCCCTTGGTGCTTCCTTTGCTGGGGAGGCAGGGAGGTCTTTATCCACCTGGGTCACAGCCCCCTGTGACTTACCCTGATTCCCCCGCCCACTCACCCAAAGCCCATTCACTAATGTGCCCAGCAACAACCTCAACCCCAGTTTGACATATTTCTAATATTCCGTTTGAAGAATTTTTTGCATCTTGTGAGTTTTTCAGGGAGTTTCTTAAGCCAGTTCTTATTAGGACAGTTCTGCCTTAACTCCAGGTCAACCAGTGCACTTTAGACGCTTCTAAGAACAAATGGAAGACCTCCTGCATCCTGTCCTAATTTGCTGAGGGAAGTTGTGTGAATTGTCAAATTGGTACTTGGGAGGAAGAAGAAAAAATGCCCTTCCTCCTTCAAAATACAGGACAAGTTATAATAATATAAGTAGCAAGAATAAAACAATGTTGTTTCCTGGAATAAGTTTTTCTTATTCCTAGTTGTAGGGACCCCCGTTTTCACCTTCTCTTACAGTGTTGATTCATAAGAAATATTGTTACATACAGGAAAACTTCATCTGTATGTGATATGTATTTGCAGTGGTGTTTGAGCACTGTATTATTTCTGTGCATTACCTTAGTGTCAGAATGTTGTCTTTATTTTAAGATCATGTGCATGTTCTCCTGCCAAAGAACCTTTACACAGACCCAAACAAACAAAAATTCCTTCATATTCTGAGAAAATGAGGCACAGCATGGGAAAGGAATAGGAAGGAGAAATCAGTCGCAACTTGGGACACAGACATATGTCTATAAAGCCAGTGCACACAGGAACAGTGGGCCTGGGTAAAGGGTGATGTTGGTAGGACCAGTAAATAAAGAATAATAAAAGACAAAGGGAAAAGAAAAAGAAATGGAAGACCTTGGGAGAAAGTCATTCATGTGTAGAAGAAGGGGCACTCCTTCCCCTGTAATTAGGAGAACATCAGTCTCAGTAGAATTTCTCACTTTCCTTATTTTCCATTCCCTTTCATCTCTCCCCCTGCCCAGAGGAGGGGGGATTACTGGGGGGACTTGGAAGTGTAAATGGGGGCCTCTCTCTGGCATATCCCCCAAAGGATGCACTGAAGAACTAAAGGATTGAATAATTTAAAAGCAAACTGTACAACCTGTAGAAAATAGAATTAGTAACTTCTCTGGCAAGGGAAGGTGTTTCAGACCTGGAAACAGCGGATGAACATGTAGAAGGGTAGGTGGTGGATTGAATAGGTCTACATTTCCATATGTAAAACAAAAGAAAACAAAACATAATTGAAGGGAAAACATGCCTGAAAGATTTAAAAATGCACCATTTGAACCAGTAATTCAATTTCTGGGGAGTCTTTGCTAATGAATAGACATATATAGAATTTCATTATGCATGAAGTTGTTTATTGTAGAATTATTTATGAAAGTAGGGGAAAAAAACAGAAAATAACCTAAATATGCTGTGATTGAGGAATGGCTAAGCCTATTTAAAAGAATACCAAGAAGTTATTTTAAATGCTCTTTCTAAAAATGTTCACTGAGAGGCAGTGATACAATGCACTAGCAATATAGGCTTGGGGTCAGCTAACTTGGGTGAGAAACTACACAACCTTGGAACTTAATCTCTCTTGCTCTAAACCTTAGTTTATGCATCTGTAAAATGGGGATAATGATAGTACCTACCTCATAGGGTTATTGTGAGTGTCACATGAAATAATATATATAAAATACTCAACACAAAGTAAACCCTCAACTGTCACATATTATGATTAGTATTACTTTTGCATAACATAGAAAAATTATCTATGTTCATTCATTCCTTAATTCAGCAGATATTTATTGAGGTCCTATCTGTGCCAAGCACTGCTCTAAATGCTGGCGCTATAGCAGTAAATGAGTTAATGCTAAACGAAGAAAAATCAGAAGGTATGCATGCAGCATGAACACAGACATGTTAAAAATAAAAAGATGCCGTGGGGGAAAAAAGATGAGAAAAAAAATAAACCAAGGTATTAACTGTAATTTTCTTTGGATAGTGAGGCCATCGGGTGGTCTGTCCTTACCACCCAATTTTCTTTAATGAGTATGAACTTTTTTTTTTTCACATTTTATTTTATTTTTTTTAACATCTTTATTAGAGTATAATTGCTTTACAATGGTGTGTTAGTTTCTGCTTTATAACAAAGTGAATCAGCTATACATATACATATATCCCCATATCCCTTCCCTCTTGCATCTCCCTCCCTCCCACCCTCCCCATCCCACCCCTCTAGGTGGTCACAAAGCACCGAGCTGATCTCCCTGTGCCATGCGGCTGCTTCCCACTAGCTATCATTTTACATTTGGTAGTGTATATATGTCCATGCCACTCTTTCACTTTGCCCCAGCTTACACTTCCCCCTCCCTGTGTCCTCAAGTCTATTCTCTAGTAGGTCTGCGTCTTTATTCCCGTCTTGCCCCTAGGTCCTTCATGACTTATTTTTTTTTAGATTCCATATATATGTGTTAGCATATGGTATTTGTTTTTCTCTTTCGGACTTACTTCACTCTATATGACAGACTCTAGGTCCATCCACCTCACTACAAATAACTCAATTTCGTTTCTTTTTATGGCTGAGTAATATTCCCTTGTATATATGTGCCACATCTTCTTTATCCATTCATCTGTTGATGGACACTTAGGTTGCTTCCATGTCGTGGCTATTGTAAATAGAGCTGCAATGAACATTGTGGTACATGACTCTTTTTGAATTATGGTTTTCTCAGGGTATATGCCCAGTAGTGGGATTGCTGGGTCATATGGTAGTTCTATTTTTAGTTTTTTAAGGAACCTCCATACTGTTCTCCATAGTGGCTGTATCAATTTACATTCCCACCAACAGTGCAAGAGGGTTCCCTTTTCTCCACACCCTCTCCAGCATTTATTGTTTGTAGATTTTTTGATGATGGCCTGAACTTCTTTTATGAGTGGTGACAAAGCTCCTATGTTTTTAAAAAGTCAGAGAAAAATGATGGAGCATACTGATTAACCTTTTATGACCCAGTATCATGCCGTGATGTAGGTGTTGTGAAGAGCAGGGCACGGTGGTGAAGTTGCCTCTGAGACCCTCATACGTGTCCTGCGTCACTGCCAAGCCAGCCTCACCACCCACGTGGGAACACCACTGGGTCATGTGCTGATTTGCTTTGCATATATCCACATGGCACAGAAAAGTGTGCAGAATCAAAACAGAAAACAGCAAAAGCAACCCCAGAGGGTTGGTTGCAGCTGATGGCAGGGTCTGCAGTATCACCAGCTAAGGAAATACTTCTTGGCCATATGACAATGAGGAGGCAGCCTCAGGGGAGAGGCCTGGGAGGCTCTGCAGTCTTTTCTGGCCCGGAGTTCCCTACTGCGGGGCTGAATGAAGACCCTGTGGCCTGGAGATGGGCAGGAGAGCATCTTTTCTCTCTCCTGCAGGAATGGTCCTCGGAGGCCTGGCTCACACCCCCTGCCCCGGAAGCCTTCCCAGTCCCTCGGGAACCTCTCCTTACCCCATCCCAAACTCCTGTTTGGAGAGACCTTGGCAGCATCTCTGACGTCACCCCTCCCCCCTCCCCCCAGCTATGGGGACACTTACTGAATCTCTGTTGCCTCTGTGTGGGCACCGCGCCCCTGGGGGACGCCATGGACTGCTTGCCTGTGTCTGCAGTCATGCAACACCCAACTCTATGAAGCAGGGTTTCTTCCCTGCACCAGCAGGTGGCTTTTTATGCAAAAAGTATCCCTTTGTTCCCTTTCTGAGACCCAGTTAGGTATCAAAGGTTTCCTTCCCTGGGGAGATTCCAAGAAAGTGGCCTGCCCACTGCTCTGGGGTGGGGCAGGAGAAGGGTTCCAAGGTTCAAGGGCACTTGTTTGGTTACCAGGCCTTCTGGGTGCATGTGTGCCTCCCTGCCCTCTCCTGGCCTTCACTTCTTGCATTTCTAAATGGGATGAGCAGGGGGGTGGGGGGCTGCTGAGATCACTGCCACAATTCTGACAGTGCAGCCATGATGCAGGCTCATTGCACCCTCAAACCAGGCTTCGTGGTGGCTCTCCTCATCATCCCCACTTTACAGATGCGAAGATCGAGGCGCTGAGACATTAAGCCACATGCCCAAGGTCACCCCACTAGTAGGTGGTGGAACTGGTATGAAAAGCAAACCAGGTGCTATTGACCAGTCTGCACAGCATATTTTAGGAGACTAGCTTAAGTTTGGGGGGCAGCTTCTTCTTCCTCTATCCTGAGGTGCTGCCCCAAAGGACACAGAACCAGGGGGTCTGCAGCCTGAGTTCTGGCCTTTACCCAACCGCTTCAGACCTTGGGTAAGTCCTTCCATTTCTGAGTGTGGGAAGCAGAATGATGTTCCCCACCTGCCTAAAATGCCTGGGTCCTAATCCCAAGAACCTGTGAATATGTTTCCTTACATGGCAAAAGGCACTTCACAGATGTGCTTAGGTAAAGATCTTGAGATGGGGAGATGATCCTGGATTATCCCAGTGGGGTCAAAGTAATCACCAGTCTCCTTCAAGTGGGAGGCAGGAGAGTCCGTCAGAAGAGGCGACACAACAAAAGCAGAGGTGAAGGAAGTTTCAAGCTGCTCCGTGGCTGGCGTTGCAGACCGTGGATGAGGTCAAGAGCCAAGGAATGCAGACAGCTTCTAGAAGCTGGAAAAGGCAAGGAAATGATTCTCCCCTAGAACCTCCTGAAGGAATGCAGGCATGCTGACACCTTGATTTGAGGACTTCTGACCTCCAGAGCTGTAAGTTAATAACATTTGTGTTGTTTTGAGTCACTGAGTTTGTGGTAATTTGTTATAGCGGCAACGGGAAACAGATATACAGGGCTTCAGCTGTGCCCTCTGTAAACAAGTTGGGGGCTGGTCAGAGGGGCCAACACACTGCTTTCTCCACAGGCAGCCAAGTCTAAGCCAGCCGGGCCTGGAGTTGTTTTGACTGATTTTGTGGATTTTCTTTGGGAATCTTGCTCCTTGGCCATTCTTTTTCCTCCATGGAAGGAGCTGTTGCTTTGTCCCTTGTAGGCACTAGGGGGTTGGCCTGTGAAGAGGTCAGGGAGGAAAAGAGTGGGGCTTTGCCGGGAGAGCCTTGTTGGGGGTGGCTGGGCCTTTGCCTTGAGACCAGCCCCCCAAAGGCTAAAACTGCCCTCTGGCTCCCATGTAGATTTAGAGCCCTTTCCCCAGCCTCCCTTCCCCAGAATGGCCTGGGTTGAGGGTTCCCTCTATCAGGGCTCTGCTCTCCATGTGGCCCGGGTCTCTCTTGTGTTCCCAGAACTGGCACAGTGACTCTCATGGATCAGGTGCTCAAGAATTGTTTGTTGAATGAATGATACAGTGACACAGACACACAGCTCAGTAAATCACACAGTCATCACTATACCTGGACACACGCTTCGATAGGTACCTGCATACAAGTGAGCACACTAGGGACTTCCCTGGTGGCGCAGTGGTTAAGAATCCGCCTGCCAATGCAGGGGACACAGGTTCGAGCCCTGGTCTGGGAAGATCCCACATGCTGCACAGCAACTAAGCCCGTGCGCCACTACTACTGAGCCTGCGCTCTAGAGCCCGCAAGCCACAACTACTGAGCCCACATGCCACAACTACTGAAGCCCGTGTGCCTAGAGCCCACGCTCCTCAGCAAAGAGAAGCCACCTCAATGAGAAGCCCATGCACCGCAACGAAGAGTAGGCCCCGCTCACCATAACTAGAGAAAAGCCCGCGTGCAGCAACGAAGACCCAACGCAGCCAAAAATAAATAAATAAAATAAATATATTTAAAAAAAACAAAACAAAACAAGTGAGCACACTAACACACACACAGATAGGAATGTGCACACACAGACACACACATATAGGAATGTCTACACACACACACACAGATGGGAACGTGCACACACAGACACCCAGAGGGGAATGTGCGCACACACGTGCTGTTGAGCCCCTCTTCTGAAGGAAGAGAAACCTCTGTTCTGTGGAGAGAGTTGAAATGCCAGCTAGCTTAGCAGGGCCCTGGAAGTTTTTATGAATCCACTGGGGGCTTCCCTGAGGGCCCAGCAGCTGAGGAGGACCAGGCAGGAAGAAGGGGGCAGATCTCCCACTGATAGTCGGTGGGTAGCCAGATGTTGGCTGCCGTTGGTGGGCACACACACCTGCACACAATGCGAGCTGGAGCTGGGCATGGGGAGGGACTGGGGCCCCTGCACAGATGTCTGAGTCCACCTTCCTCCAAGGGGAGATGAGCCCCTGAAGGTTAGGCCCCAAACCACAACCCACCTGGGATCCTGGAGGAGACCCAGCTTTGGGGCAGTTATCATGGAAACGAGGAAGTGCAAGCTTGAAATTCCACTGGTAAAGAGACAGGGGAGGGAGGCAGGGTACTGAACAGAAAAGAGCGCCTGATCTGGAGTGGGAAAGGCTGGCTTTGAGTCCAGGCTGCCACTGACCAGCTGGGTGACCTTGGGCTGGTTGATGAGTATCAGCTTCCTGATCTCTGAAACAGGCTGAAGAAGGCATGGACTCATCAAGGCTGGAGAGGGGATTAGATGAGAGGATCAGAAACAGGTGCTTAGCTCATTGCCAAAGAACTGAAAAATGGTCGTAGCTTAAGAAAATGGAGGCACTCAGTACAAAGTCTACTCAACTCATCCTAGACCAGAATAACCAAGGAAGGAGGTGAGGAGTCCTCTCCAGCCACTTCCCACCAGTCAGCCCCACAGCCTAGAATCCTGCTCTTGTTGGGCTGATTCCTGGGAGGGGTATGGCCCGTGCTAACCAGGTGCTGGCTTGCTGTGTGACCTTTAGTACATTTTATTTTTTTTGGCCACACCACACGGCATGAGGGATCTCAGTTCCCCAACCAGGGATTGAAACTGTGCCCCCTGCAATGGAAGCACAGAGTCTTAACCACTGGACCTCCAGGGAAGTCCCTTTAGTAAATTGCTTTGCCTCTCCAAACCCCAGCTGCATCATTTTTCTCCAGCCTGGAAGAGTCGTGAAGCTCAAATGAGACTGTGCATCTGAAAGTTTTAGGAGAAGTGAGGAATTCTCACTCAGTAGGGAGCACCTCTGGCCATCCTTGGCCATTCATTATTGATGATACCACTCTGCCAGGCCAGCTGACCCTTGAGTCTCTGACCACGGTCCTCCTGCCACCTCTCACACCAGGCTCATGGGTGTTCACTGAGGCTGTTGACAGGATCCAATGGCACCAGCTGGGCCTCTGTGGGCCTGGCTTCAGATGCTCCCCGTTCCCTCATCCAAACTCAGGAAAAGGCCCAGGCAGGGTCCCCAGCCAGCATGTCTCCCAGGGCCCACACACCCTGGGTGTCAAGACAGGGGAGTCCCCAACCACTTGGAGTCTCCTGGTTTCTGCCCTGCTGTGTGCTCCCTCCAGGAGGGTGGAAACATGGGGGCGCCCAGTTTCATCAGGAAACAAAAGTCCTACAAGCAGATGAACCAGAGCCTGTCCAGACCTGCCCTGCGGCACCAGTGCTGAGTGAGCCCACACCATCTCACCTGCTGGCCAGGAGCTCCCACGAGGCAGGGCCCGGGTATGCTTCACCTGGTCCTGGGCACTCAGCACGGGCGTGTGGGCTGTGGGCTGCTGAGATGGAGGGTGGGCTGTGAGGTCCACAGTCACTGGCTCCGTTTCCATTGCCATGCCCTGTCTCCTCACCCCTCCTTGCTAAGGGAGGAGACCTGGCCCCATCAGGGCCTGGTCCCCTGCCAAGTCCAGTCTGCCCAGGGTGAGTATGGGGTGAGCAAGGGGTGGCCGTGGCCTTGAGCAGCCGCTGCTGTCGGACCTGAGCCACCGGTGCTGGGTCAGTGGCCAGCCTTGTTTCCGAGCCTGCCACGCCCTCCCTTGACTCATCTGGAGAGAGCGTTGCCGCGAGGGTTTCTGGCCTCTGCATTCACCTTTGGTTTGGTTTCTGCTCGGGCAGCTCAGAGCAGTTTTGTTTTTAAGTGCAAACCCACAGAACTGCTTTCCCCTTTCTCTGATGCCCCAAAACAAACAAAGGATGTTGGTCTGCATTTTGGTTTGTTTTGAAGCTGAGGGAAATGGGTCACCTCAGGAGCTTCAAGGGTGGCCAGGCCAGTCAGGGAGCGTGAGGGTGTCTGAGGAGGGGTGGGTGGCGGCCAGGGTGGCGCCTCAGTCCCTTGGAGTGTGGGCTGGCCAGGCCACCCCGTGTGGGCCCTGCTTCCACGGAGTTCCCTATCAGCAACAGGGAGGCTTGGAGCTGGGGACTCCTCATGGGGCCAGGGCAGGGCCCCGTACTGAAGGCAGGAGGCCTGGGGCAGAGGCATGGCTCTGAGGCCCCTTGCTGTGTGACATTAGGCAAGGCCTGCCCCTCTGTGAACTTTAGTTTCCTCCCTGGTGAAATGAGGTATTGGGGGTTGGTTTTTTTCCAGAGAGAAGAAATTTTTATTTCATTTAGTAATTCACTTTCTGTTGTTGTTTTTAATTTATGAAAATTAAAAAGGAAAATAAATACAATATTGCTGTATAAATTTGATAGTCTATTAAAACTTCCTACATCATGTTAACTTTTTTTAAAAAAATTAATTAATTAATTAATTTATTGCTGTGTTGGGTCTTCGTTTCTGTGCGAGGGCTTTCTCTAGTTGCAGCAAGCGGGGGCCACTCTTCATCGCGGTGCGCGGGCCTCTCACTATCGCGGCCTCTCTTGTTGCGGAGCACAGACTCCAGACGCGCAGGCTCAGTAGTTGTGGCTCACCGGTCCAGTTGCTCCGCGGCATGTGGGATCTTCCCAGACCAGGGCCCTAACCCGTGTCCCCTGCATTGGCAGGCAGATTCTCAACCACTGCGCCACCAGGGAAGCCCCATGTTAACTTTTTGTTTCATGTGCATGTCACATTCATCAAGCCAATATTCCATGTGGCGCTCTGGGGAAGTTAAGGTAATTCAGGGAGAAATGCCTTCTAGAGTCCCCTCTTTCTTATTTGGGGAGTAGGCACTACTGGGTACCTGGGTTTTTCTTCAAAGGGCATTTGGAGATGGGGAACCAGTGGCTTCTTTTAAGGCATGAGTGCTGCATGCTTAGGGGTTTCTCTTGGTTGCCAAAAGGGGCGGTAACTTTCCTGCGGACTGAGGGAACTAAGGCCCTGCTCCCCGTCCTGAGAGGCGCCTGTTTTGGTGGTCCTGGTAGGCTCACCACCTACAAGGGCTGTGCTGGCACCCCTTGTTTTCTCAGTTGACAGGCGTGGGGGAGTTTGCTCTGTATGTGTGTGATGGGGTGCTCTTTCTGGGATCCCCTGCAGCCTACTAAAGCCCACGCAGGCGCCAGCCAGGAGCAGCCTGAAAGTTCGGGGGAAATGTCTGTAGGCAGACACCCCACACTCTTAGGGTGAAAAAACCCTCTCGGGGCTGGAGGCTAGCGCCTGCCCCCTTAATCCGGAGGATTCTGTCTCCTCCCAGCAGGGTTTGAGAACAGCCCTTTTGGGCCTGATTCTAGTGCCACCTGGTGGCTAATTCTCTAATAGCAACCAGGTCTCCACCTGGCGGTAGAGGGTTCTCAGCCCCGGCTGCGTCCTGGATTCACCAGAGGGAGCTTTTCAAAGTACTGCTGTCGGAGGGCCATCCCAGACCAATTAAAGCGTCATCTCTGGGGGTGAGGCCGGCATCAGGGTTTTGTAGCCCCTCTGTTGCACTTTTAACTCTTTGAAATGTATCGTTCATGTGTTTGTTTCCTTGTTTATTGTTTGTGAACCCCATACGTTGTAATTCCTTGAGGATAGAGGCCATATCTAGAATTTACTACAATACCCCAGTCCCTCACACAGAGATGTGATTTAATAAATACTCTTTAAAAAAAACTCTTTTATTTTGAAATAATTTTAATTATAAAAATAGTACTGAGGGCTTCCCTTGCGGTGCAGTGGTTAAGAATCTGCCTGCCAATGCAGCGGACACGGGTTCGAGCCCTGGTCCGGGAAGATCCCACATGCCGCGGAGCAACTAAGCCCGTGCACCACAACTACTGAGCCTGCGCTCTAGAGCCCGTGTGCCACAACTACTGAAGCCCGCGCGCCTAGAGCCCGTGCTCCGCAACAAGAGAAGCCACTGCAATGAGAAGCCCGCGCACTACAAAGAAGAGTAGCTCCCGGTCACCACAATTAGAGAAAGCCCATGCGCAGCAATGAAGACCCAGCGCAGCCAAAAATAAATTTAAAAAAAAATTTATTAAAAAAAATTGTACTGAGAGTTCAGATATACTTTGATTCTGCTTACCCTAATGTATCATTTATAACCATAATACAATCATCTAAAAAAAGGAATTAACATTGATACCATACAATGCGCTAATCTACAGATCTTTTTAAAAAATTTTACTGAAATACAGTTGATTTACAAAGTTGTGTTTAATTTCTGCTGTACAACAAAGTGACTCAGTTATACATATATATATTCTTTTTCATATTCTTTCCGTTATGGTTTATCACAGGATATAGCACAAGGTCCTGTGCCATATGGTAGAGTCCTGTGCTATATGGTAGGACCTTGTTGCTTATCCATCCTATATATAATAGTTTGCGTCTGCTAACCCCACACTCTCAATCCTTCCCTCCCCCACCCCCCTTGGCAACTACAAGTCTGTTCTCTATACTTGTGTTTTGTTTTGTTGATATGTTCGTTTGTGTTGCATTTTAGATTTCACATATGTGACATCATATGGTATCTGTCTTTTCTCTTTCTGACTTACTTAGTATGATAATCTCTAGGTCCATCCATGTTGCTGCAAATGGCATTATTTCTTTTTAGTGGCTGAGTAATATTCTGTTGTATATATATATATCAATATATATATCACGTCTTCTCTATCCATCCATCTGTCTATGGACATTTAGGTTGTTTCCATGTCTTGGCTATTGTAAATAGTGCTGCTATGAACATAGGGGTGCATGTATCTTTTCAAATTAGAGTTTCGTCTAGGTATATGCCCAGGAGTGGGATTGCTTGATCATATGGCACCTCTATTTTTAGTTTTTTGAGGAACCTCTATACTGTTTTCCATAATGGCTGTACCAATTTACATTCCCACCAGCAGTGTAACAGGGTTCCCTTTTCTCCACACCTTCTCCAGCATTTATTATTTGTATAATCTACAGAGGTTAATAGAACTTAAATGGACCCATTAGTGTCCTCTTTTTTCTGTTTGAAGTTGCAATCTAGAGATTGCGTCCTGTGTTTAGGTGTCATGTCTCTTCATTTTCTCCAGATCTGGGACTGTTCCTAGTCTTTCATGACCTTGACACTTCAAGAGTTTTGGCCAGTTATTTTGTGAATGTGCCCCAAACTTCCACAATTAGGCTGAGGTTATGCATTTGGCAGGAATACCACAGAGGTGATGCTGTGCTCTTCTCAGAGTGTGACAGCAGGGGGCACATGTGTCTCCATGTCTCACTGCTGGTGATGCTAACTTTGATCACGAGGTTATGATGGTGTCTGCTGGGGTTCTCCACTGTAAAGCTACTATTACTAAAAAATATCTTGAGAGGAAATACGTTGAGACTATGAAAATATTCTATTTCTTGTCATATTTTCGCTCACTAACTTTAGCACCTGTTGATGATTCTTGCCTGCAACAATTACTGTGGTATTTGGCAAATGGTGACTTTCTATTTCCATCAGTACTTCTACATTTATTAATTGGAATTCTAATGTAAGGAAGAGTTGTCCTTTCTCCCCCATTTATTTATTTAATATTTATTTATATCAGTATGGATTCATGGAGATTTATTTTAGTCTGTGGATTATAATTCATTAATAGCATTATTTTTTGCTCAAATTGTCCCAGGTTTGGCAATTGAGAGCTCTTTCAGGTGGTCTCCTGGGTATACCTATCCTTTTTTTTTTTTTCTTAGAAAATTTGTAATTTCTGGAATCACAAAATATACCAGGCTCACCTTGTACAGTCCCTGCCTCAGCCCAGGGGCAGCCATTTCTCCAAAAAGCCCTGGTCCTCTCTATTGGAGCCTGGTGCTTAGAAACCAAGATCTGGGGGCCGGGTGGACTCATTGTTACTGGAGCGTCATTGCTTCTAGGCCCTGTCAGTGGACAGAACTAGGAAATACATGGACATGTGGACACATACACATACATCTCAATCTCTTTCTTTTTTTCCTCTCTCTTAAAACAATCATGACTTTATACTGATACCTCTGACCCAATTCAGTACCCCAGGGTTTATTTTAACTTATCCCCTTTCCTTATTTGTAATTCCTTTCTTCAAAAATGAGAACCCTGGTCCTCTTTATCCACATATGTTTACTTATTTGCTCAATCCCAGTATACACATTTTATTAATTTCGTAAAGTCACTGTAACAAATTACCACAAACTGGGTGGCTTAAACAACAGGATTTAATTTTCTTCCAGTTCTGGAGGCCAGTAGGCCAAGATCAAGGTGTCATCAGGGTTGATTCCTTCTAGAGGTTCTGAGGGAGCAACTGCTCTATGCCTCTCTCCTAGCTTCCGGGGACTGCGGCCACCGCTGGCGTGCCTGCACAACTCCAGTCTCGGCCTCTGTTTTCACATGGCCTTCTCCCCTGTGTGTTTCTGTGTGTCCGATCTCCCTCTTCTTTTTCTTACAAGGACACCAGTCATTGGATTTAGGGCCCCCTCTCATCTCGAGATCTTTAACTTGATTACACCTGCAAAGACCCTATTTCCAAATAAGGTCACATTCATAGGTTCTTAGACACATATTTTTGGGGGACACAACTCAATCCACTACATACACAAAGTAGATTTAGAATTGCTAACCCATACACTTCTGAGAAACAAATTTACTAACTGAAATATATATGTATAGTTCTTTTTTGGTCTAGCCATGTACAGTCAAAATCATGTTTTCCAAAGTTACTTAGATTAGCACTTTTCTTCTTCACTTTCTGGTGTGACTGGTTCTATTTGTTTCTAATATAATTAAATTCATTTGTTACTGTTTTTATTCCATTTGAGGCTCCCCTGTATCCTGGTTGATTTTCATTAATTTTTTTGGTATATGAAATATTCCCATGGTTTTAAGACTCAGAACTATACAAAAAGATAAACTCCGAGAGGGAGCGCTCCCCCATCATGACTTCTACCTATTTCCCTTCCCTCCTTCTTACCGTCCATTCCCATCCTCCCGTGTAAGTAAGCAATCTAATAGTTTCTCCTTCCTCAATTTTACTTCTCTGCAGAATGAACAGATATACATATATTTTCTTATATCCCCTTTTTCTTCCATGAAAAAGTAGGATACCATAGATACTCCTTTGCATTTTTCTTTCTTAATATCTCTTGGGAATCAATTTGTACTAGTTTCCTCATTTTTATGTATAGCTGCATACTACTCCATCATGCGGTCATACCAGAGTTTATTCAACCACTTTCCTGTGCATGAACACTTAGTGGATTCTAGTGTTTTGCAATTACAAACAATTCTACAATGAATAACCTTGTGCATGCATATTTTACATTGGAGGTGTACCTTCAGAGTAAATTCCTAGAAGTGGGTTGCTGGGTCAAAACTTAGGTGCACATGTAGTTTCGTTAGGCAATATGTTAGTTTCATAATGCTGCTGTAACAAATTGCCATAATTTTTGTGGCTTAAAACAGCATGAATTTACTGTCTTACAGTTCTGGAGACCAAAAATCGGAAATGGTTTCACTGAGCCCAAACCAACGTATTGCAGGGCCATGTTCCCTCCAAGGTTCTAGGAGAGAATCTGTTTCCTTGCCTTTTCCAGCCTCTAGACCTGCATCCCTTGGCTCATGGCCTCTTCCTCCATCTTCAAAGCTAGCACGTAGGCTTATCCAGTCTACTACAGGTAATTCATGCTTGTTTGAACTAAGTGAATTTGATACTTATAGATTTATTCCAAGTCTTCATTTTCCCATCTATAAAAGGCAGGGGTAAATCCAGAAAGTCTTTAAGGTTCCTCACTATCTAAAATCCTATACCTGTGTTTAGTTCTTTCTTGATCAGCTGGAATGGTCAGTAATGGCTGCTTCAAAATCTGACAAGGTGGTCATCCAGGGCTGCACTGGGGCAAAGTGTGAGGTCCTTGTATTCGGTCTCATGAATGACAAGTGATTGTAATGAAAGTGGTGGGTGACTGGAGCACTTTTCCTGTTGCGTCCCTTGGGCTCCCTAGAGGTGAGAACTTGTTCCAGAACGTCTGGGCCTAATTCATGATTCTAGCACAAATGGAGAGGTGAGGGGAGAACTTTTCTACCCTGAAACCTGCTGGCCTGAACTTTCTTCTTATTAGAGCCACCGAACAGAACCTTCTGAGGCAGTGAGTTCCCTGTCACTGGGAGTTCTGAACAGAGGCTAAATGACCAGAAGATATTCCAGGGGGATCTGTGCATTATATAGGGCCTCACTGTCCAACATGGTAGGCACTAGCTACATGTGCTATTTGATGCTTTATGTTTATATTTAAAAAATTTTTTAACTTTTTATTTTGAAATAATTAAAGATTTGCAGGAAGTTGCAAAAATAGTGCAGAGAGGTCTCATGTACCCTTCACCTAGTTTCTCCCAATGGTTACATCTTATTTTATTGTAGTACAATATCAAAACCAGGAAATTGATGTTGGTACAATGTGTGTATAGTTCTATATCATTTTCTTACATGTTTAGATTTATGTAACCACCAGCACAATCAAGATACAGAACCACTCCATGACCACAAAAATCTCTCACATGCTGCCCTTTCATAGCCACACCCATCACTATTTCCCCCACCATCTGTAACCCCTGGTAGCTACTAATCTGTTTTCCATCTCCATAATATTGTCTTTTTGAGAATGTTATATAAATGGAATCATCATACACGTGTGCTATTTAAATTTAAAGTTGAATTCGTTAAAGTGAAATCAAATAAAAAAATCAGTTCCTCGGTCTTACCAGTCACATTTCTAAGCTCAGTAGCCACAGCTGACTAGTGACTATCACATTGGACAGCACAGATATACCGCTGTTTCATCGTTGCAGAAAGGTCTATTGGAAAGTGCTGCTTTAGGGAATAAGACCAGATCCATGGTTCACAAATGCTGATTCATAGCCCACGGCACCCGGGAATGTCATGAAATAGAGAGTCTTGAGTATATTACTCATCTATTGCTGTTTAATAAATTATCCCCAAAGTAGTGGCTTGAGACAACAGTCAACCTTTATTATCTTGCATACTTTCTGTAGGTCAAGAGTTAAAGAGTGACTCAGCCGTGTAACTAGGCCCAGAGTCTTTCATGAAATTGCAATGAAATGTTGGTCAGGGCTACGGTGTCTGGATGCTTGGCTGGGGCTGGAGGACTGACTTGCTCACATGGCTGGAAAAGTGCTGCCTGTTGGGGGGTGACCACTCGTCTCCACTTGCCCAGGACTAAGAGGTTTCATGGGATGTGGGACTTTAGTGTGAACACTGGGACTGTCCTGGACAAAGAGAACAGTTGTTGGCAGGAGGACTCAGTTCCTCCCAACATGGGCCTCTTCCAGGGCTGCTTGAGTGTCCTTATGACATGGCCATCGGCTTCTCCCAGAGTGAGTGATCCTACGGAAAGCAAGGCAGAAGCTCCGATGTCTTTTCTGACCTGTCTTGGAAGCACATGGCGTCACTTCTACTGCATTTTTTCATTAGAAGCAAGTCACTAAATCCTTTGATCCACAATCAGGAGAGGAGAATTAGGATCCTCCTTTTGAAGGAAGGATTGTGAGAGAATTAGTGGACATATTTTAAACCCTCTACACTGGCCTATACTTGAGATCCTGATTGGGCAAATGGGGCACAGCCCAGGAAACCATATCAAGGTTCCCTGTTGACCCCTGATGTGCAGTCACGTTTGCCCATCTCAAGGTCCTGTCCCACCATAAGATGGTGGTCATCCCACTTACCTCAGTGGATACTCACAGGAGGGAAGAGGGGGAGGGCAACTCCAGGCTAGTGAGATTGGTGAGCTGAGCATGATTCCTGAAGCTCTATTAGATTACTTGGATGTTCTTTCCCACAGGATGAGGGAACAACAACTGGGGAACCATTTAGAAAATTCTCGCCACACTGAAATATTGAATGCTGTCACAAATGACCATCACCAAACTACATAGCAACAAGGGAGAAAAAAACTTATGACACAATATATACACTCGTGGGATGGTTGAAATGCTATAGCAATACAGGGACAAGGTCTGGATATGAATTTATTATACAAACAGCAACATAGTTGCAGTTATGGTAAGTGGGTGGGGGGAGAATTGTGAGTAATGTAAAGAAATGCATGTTAGTGTTACTTAGATTGTCTTTTCAATAAAAGAGAGTGGTTCCTTCTTCAGACCTCAACTGTCACCTTTCAGAGGCCTTTCCAATCTTGGTTAAAGTTGGGCCCCTCTAGTTGTTGGTATTTCAGTGCCTTGTTTGTGCCCACATAACACTCGTAACATTTGAAAATATGCTGTCTCTCTCTGCAGCTTCTGAGCTCCTTGAAAAAGGCAGGAACTGTGTCTGCTTTTGTCCCCTGTGGTCTCGCCAGGGCCAGAACAGTGCCTTGGACATGTTTGTGGATCAGGAACTGTCGAGTGAGGCATGAAAGAGGTGATGTCTGTGGGAAGGAGGAGGGAGATGCTGCAGGTGAAGGACACAACGGGAGGCCTCTCATGGCTGCCTGGGGTAGGGGGGCTGGGAGTCAGCCTAGTCCAGTGGCCCCTGGTCCGCAGATGTCTAAGACCCCGCGAGCCACCCATTCCTGAGACTCTGATTGGTTTTCTCACGCTGGGCGCTGGGCGCTGTTGCTCATCTGGGCAAGATGGTCCTCCTCGTTGTGGGCGCTGTTCTGTGTGCGATGCTTGCAGCATCCCTGGCTTTTCTCCAGTCTTTGCCATTAGCATGTGCTCCCCTGTGGTGACAAACGTATCTCCAGATGTTGCCAAATGCTCCCTGAGGATCGCCCTTGGAGCTGGATCAGAAAACCAGCCCAGCACCCTAGTGGCCTGAAATCTTTGCATGAAGATGAGCTGGGGGTATAAATGAGGGAGACTGATGCCTGTCTCACCGGAAAAGCTTCTTTGGTGTTTTTTTTTTTTTTTTTTGGCCGCACCACGCGGCGTGTGGGATCTTAGCTCCCTGACCAGGGATCAAACCCGTTGCCCCCTGCAGTGGAAGCACGGAGTCTTAACCACTGGACCGCCAGGGAAGTCCCTTTTGTTTTTTGTGTGTTTGTTTTTGGAAAAGCTTCTTTGAGAATTTGTTGTTCAGAGCCTCTCGGTGATGGGCACAGAGTGTGCTGCCACCTGTTGGTGGGTGGGTGGGAGTGCACCCTTGGCTCAGCCAGCCCAGAGCCAAGTGGAGCAACTTGCCTTGGCAGGTGGGCTGCAGTCGGGCTAGTTAAGGGCCACTCCTTAAAGCTGGGCCAGAGAAGCTCCACATAAGGCCAGGGTGTGCAGCAACCAGGGAAGTCAGCGGGAATGGGACATTTTCCCATCATTTTGGTTAAATGTTTAACGATGTACTTGTTAAGAAAAAATCAGGCCAATTTCATTGATTGCTCTCTCCCCTTTTCCTACAGACGTGATGATTCCTCCTCCTCAGACTCTTTCCCACCAGGCTGGGCTTGGGGAAAAAGGCAGGAGGTTGGCGCCTCCCATGGTCAAACCCAAACTCACCATCTTTCCCACACCTGCCCCTCCTCAGTGCTCCCAGCTCGGTAGAGACAGCGCCAGCCCCTCATTACACAGCCAGAAGCATCACCTCCCTCACTGAGCCCTACAGGTTCGTCTACTTCCTCCACTCTCCCCATCTTCACTGCTGTTCTCACCATTGTCTGAGCCACACTCATCCCAAGCCTGGGCTAGTGCAGTGGCTCAGCGGCGCTGTTCCTCTGTTCTATTTGGTGTTGCCTGGGGTCACACTTGTGGTCGCATTTAGCTGGGAGCTTGGCAGAGCTGCAGTGTTCTAGATGGCTACTGGGGGTGGGGGTGTGGAGGCAGCTGGGCCTCTCTCTCCAGCAGGGTAGTTGAACTTATTTAGCGGGTGGGGGGGACCGGGCTGCAAAAGACAGAGAACGGCAGTTGACTGGCCTCTAAGGTCTAGACTCAGAACTGGCACAGTGTCTCACCCACCACGTTCTGTTGGCCAGAGCAAGCCCCGAGGCCAGCCCAGTTTTAGTAGGAGGAGAAGCAGACTCTACCTCTTGATGAGAGGAGAGGTTGGGATGAACTGACCTCCATCTTTACAGACAACCCACCTCCCTCTGGTCAGATCAGGCTCTCCGTTCAATATCCACTTGCTCACTTCATTCACATCCTTCATTTCTATTCAGAAGTCACCTTCCCAGAGAGGCTTTCCCTGACTGTCCTGAGTAGATCACCCCCCCGCCACTGCTCTCTACCCCAACCCTGACTTAATTTTCTAAAGAACACTTACCAGCACTTGACATTGTAATTCATATTTATTTGCTGTCAGTCTTGCCCACTAGACAGTAAGTACCAAGAGAGGAAGGACCATATCTGTTTATTTTAATGCTAAGTCCCCAACACGTAGAACAGTGCTTGGCCCATTGTAGGAACTCAATACATATTTGTTGAATGAATGAATGAATGAATGAATGTTTCTAAGAATCTTTCTTCCATAGAACGTATCAAAGTTCATCTTTACATGTTTATTTGTATGATGATCTGAGCAAAGTCTGTCTTTTCCACAAGGGAAGGGACAGTGTCTGTTTCTACCAACCATTATATTAGATCCCCTGTTCTTAGGGCAGTGTCTGGAAAATAGCAACCTGCAATGAATATTGGCTGAGTGAATGAGTAGGAGGGACAGGACAATGGCAAAAAGTGAAGCATCTTCCTAGAGAGTCATCCCTCTCTACAGCACACAGATATTGGATCTTGAAGAAGAGCAGTGTTAAAAAAAAAACTTCTGAATTGATTTCCTTTTACACCCCAGGGGACTAATGTTCAGAGCAGCCACACCCCGAATTTCTTCCTGTGAGGTTATGTAAGGTCACAGCCATTCCCTGAGCCTGCTGTTCCAGGATCAATTGGGGTGCTTGTGAAAAATGCAGGTGCTGGCCCCACCCCGGAAATATTAATGGAGAAGCTTGAGAGGTGAGGCCCCGCCCCCTTCACGGTCCACCAGCCCTGCAGGTGACTCTCATGTACACCACATGTTCAGAAGCATCACCTTTCCATTTCTGTGTTCTAAGTTTGGATTTTCTTGGACTGCTTTTTCCTTTAGGCTATCTTGCGTCTCTTAAGACCTTGGTAGCTTTATTTACTTATTTCCCCAGGAAGGCTTTGTAAATAAGCAGTTCATTCCATAATCCCTGGAAAATAAAGAGTGTTTCCTTACTTTTGCTGAGCCTGATGCTCAGGGTCATGAAGAGGTCATGTGGTCCAATCCTCTGTGGTTGGGCAGGATGATGCTTAAACCACACCAGACAGGGAGGAAGCTAAACTTGGTTCTCTCCTACTTCAGATTTACTGTGTATGGAATAATGAGGTTTGTGTTTGTGGCTTAGGGAGAGGAGGGGTGAGGTCCTTGGGGGGAGGGGTGGTTTAGCACACTTAAGGGGAAGCAAGGATTTCCCCAGGCGTTAGGAGGAGCTGGGGAGGAGTGAGGGAGGGAATAAAGGGCCTAATCTTATGTAAGAGTCATGGATGAACTTGTTTTGTAATACCAGGGCAGCAGGGCTGCTAAGTTTATTTTACTATTAAAATTTATTTATTTATTTATGGCTGCGTTGGGTCTTCATTGCTGTGCGCAGGCTTTCTCTAGTTGCGGTGAGTGGGGGCTACTCTTCCTTGCAGTGCGCGGGCTTCACTGCGGTGGCTACTCTTGTTGGGAGTATGGGCTCTAGGTGCGCAGGCTTCAGTAGTTGTGACACGCAGTCTTCAGTAGTTGTGGCACACAGGCTCAGTAGTTGTGGCACATGGGCTTAGTTGCTCCACAGCATGTGGGATCTTCCCAGACCAGGGCACAAACCCATGTCCCCTGCATTGGCAGGCAGATTCTTAACCACTGTGCCACCAGGGAAGCCCAGGGGTGCTAAGTTTAGATTTGAACCTGAAACTTCTAAACTTCTGAGAGGCATCCAAAGCTGCTGCTGTCTTGGGCTGTGCTGACTGTGGCTGGAAGTGAAACAGGAGGGAAGGAGGCAGGGCACAACATCTGAAAGAATGACATAGCCCAAGGACATGACATAAACTGATTAGAACCAAATGGGTCCAAGATGACGGACAAGTTGACTTCCACTAGACCTTGAGCCTCAGTATACACTCACTGTAACACATCAGCAAGCTAAATGACACACCCACAGCCGCCATGACAGTTCCAAAGCAGACCATAAGCATCAAAAAGTGGGCGGTGGCCCAATTCCTGGAAATCCCCACCCCTTCCTGAAATAGCTGGAATGCTCCTCCCACTCATTAGCCTATGAAATTACCCACCCCTATAAAAACTGACAGCCCCATACCCTGGTGCCTTTTCTCACCTTTTGAGATGGCCCACACTCTGTCTGTGGAGTGTGTGTCTCTCTAAATAAATCCACGTCTTACCCGTCACTTTGTCTCTCACTGAATTCCTTCTGCCATGAGGCATCAAGAACCTGAGCTCCATTAAGTCCTGAAACCAGGTGTGTGATCTCAGTTGGAAGACTGTGGGTTTTGGCCGGGTTCGAGTCCCAGATGCATGGGTTCGAGTCCCAATCTGAGTTTTGGCTGGGCTTGAGTCCCATCTGCGTGGGTTCAAGTCCCAATTAGAGTTTTGGCTGGGTTCAAGCCTGACCATGTGGGTTCAAGTCCCAATCTGAGTTTAGGCTAGGTTTGAGTCCTGGCATGTGGGTTTAAGTCCCAATCTGAGGTGCACGGTTCCAGAAGGACTTTGTCTGTGGCTCTGCAGTCTCCTCCTGGGCAGCTGGGGGAGCTGGTGGGCAGTAGAGAAAGGAGGTTCCTAATAAGTTTTAGGAAAGCTCCAGCATTTCCAGAGAAAACCCTGTTGGTCAGCCGGCCCTCTAAAATCTCTTCTCCAGCACAGACTAGAGTAGGTCACAGAGGAGGGGGCTATGAGAGACTGGGGTGGGGACAATAGCAGGGACACTTGAGCTCCTAGCCAACTTGGCTGCTGATTTGTTGTCTGTCTACCTGTCACTGCCCACACTGGAAAGAAAGTTCTTCCCAGCAGCCGGGAAAGAGGAGCAGAGGAAGCAACTACTCTCCAGCTCCTGGAGGAGGCCTTGGGGAATAAAAACCAGTAGGCAGTGTGCTCCCAGCTGGGACAGATGCCTGGTGGTCTGACAGCAGACCTCAGTCAGCCAGGAGAAACCAGGAAAAGCCAGTCCTCGGGCAGAGTGTATGTGTGTGTTTGTGTGTGTGTGTGTGTGTGTGTGTGTACACGTGTGTGTGTGTGTGGGGGGGGGTCAGAGCAGTGCAACATTAGAGGGAGCACAGTCAGCAGGACGATCCCCACTGCTGACACCAGTTGCAAGTTTGGGGTCTCCAAGACCATCCTTACATTTGATAATTCAGTAGAAGGACTTGCAGAACTCACTGAGGGCCGTTATACTCACACTGATGGTTTGTTACGGGAAAGAGTACAGATTAAGATCAGCCAAAAGGGCTTCCCTGGTGGCGCAGTGGTTAAGAATCCGCCTGCCAATGCAGGGGACATGGGTTTGAGCCCTGGCCCGGGAAGATCCCACATGCCGCAGAGCAACTAAGCCCGTGTGCCACAACTACTGAGCCTGCGCTCTAGAGCTCACGTGCCACAACTACTGAGCCTGCGTGCCACATCTACTGAAGCCCGCGCACCTAGAGCCCATGCTCCACAACAAGAGAAGCCACCACACCGCAACGAAGAGTAGCCCCTGCTTGCCGCAACCAGAGAAAGCCTGTGCACAGCAACAAAGACCCAATGCAGCCAAAAATAAAAAAATTTTTTTAAAAATTAAAAAAAAAAAAAGATCAGCCAAAAGATGAGAAGCGTGGGGCAGAGTCCAGGAGGGTTCCAAACGTGGAGCTTCCAGCTGTCCTCTCCTCGTGGACTCACAGACACTGTTAATTCCTCCAGCAATGATGTGTAACAATACACATGAACTATTGCCAACCAGGGAAGTTCACCCAAGCCTTGGTGTCCAGAGATTCACTGGGGCTCTGCTGTCGACTATCTACAAAGCTGACATCAGCCTCCAGTCCCCCTGGAGGTTCAGCTGATACCGTGTGAGTCAAAGCGCCCACCCTAAATCATACTGTTAGTTTATCCTGTGTGGCCAGTCCCCACCCTAAATCACACTGTTAGTTTATCCTGTGTGGCCAGCCCTTGCCCTAAGTAAAGATACTCCTATCTGGCATGACATTGCAAGGGCTTAGAGGTTTCTTTCCAGAAGCCTAGGGCAAAGGCCAGACCTTCCTTTGGGTGAGGTTAAATTCTTTACAGATTAAACAGTACCAGCCCACACCACGGCTGTGAGTCCATTCTTCCTGGAGGATTCACAACGCATGGAACACGATTCCTAGATGTCTGGCCATTAGGACAGAAAACAGCGTTTGCCAAGGTGCGCAACCTGCAAAGAGGGGTGGTAAGTGACTCCAAGTCAGTCCCCTTTCTTTCTTTTTTTTTTTAAACAATATCTTTTTAAAAAAAATAAATTTATTTATTTTATTTATTTATTTTTGGCTACATTGGGTCTTCTTTGTTGTGCACGGGCTTTCTCTAGTTGCGGCGAGCAGGGACTACTCTTTGTTGCGGTGAGTGGGCTACTCATTGCGGTGGCTCCTCTTGTTGCAGAGCACGGGCTCCAGGTGTGCGGGCTTCATTAGTTGTGGTGCATGGGCTCAGTAGCTGTGGCTCACGGGCCCCAGAACGCAGGCTCAGAAGTCGTGGCGCACGGGCTTACTCGCTCCTCGGCATGTGGGTTCTTCCCGGACCAGGGCTCGAAACCGTGTCCCCTGCATTGGCAGCCAGATTTCTAACCACTGCGCCACCAGGGAAGCCCCAGTCCCCTTTCTTTACGCTGCATGTCCCTCATCATTTATTCAGTCATTTATTTACTCCCCATTTACTGAATACCTGCAATGTGATCAGCACTCATTCTAGCTGGGGAGACAGATAACAAAGAGCAAACCAGCTGTTAAGTCATTTTAAAGTGTGCTGCGTGCTATGGAGAAAACAGAGCTGAGCTCCGAGTAAGGACGGAGGGGAGGAAGGAAACTGCCTTAGATTGTGGGCGGGGAAAGGCAGCTTTGAGGCGGTCCAACTGAAGCTGAGGCCCAGAGAATGAGAAGGCACCAGCTGTGGGAGAAAACGACAGAAGTCAATGCCTGGCAGAGAGACACATGGGCCTCAGCTGCCAGCTGACGCCTCCAAACAGATTGTGAAAAGGTGCCCAGAAGCAGAAACACAGTCCTTTCCTTGTGGCTGACACAGTCTTGTTGGGACCCAAGGCTCCGTGAGCTGTGGCAGAATTTCAGCCCCACGCATCCCCATGGCCTGTGCTTGTGCAGTGTGTAAACCACTCCACCCTACATGGCAGGCTTGGACAGACAGTGCCTGGAAGTCAGCATCCCTGGGCAGCCCTACAAGGTTGGTACCAGATATAAACCCATTTTAACTCCATTTGACTTCACCCACCATTTAAAAAACAAAACAAGTTGTGCCTCTTAGCAGAGTCCATGATGTAGAAATTGGGAAATTCTTCATCAAACCCCAGACCCTTGCGCAGTGAAGGCAAGTCATGGGGAAGAGGCAGCTCCATTTCTGCCTTTAGGGAAAAGCACATGTGTCCACTTACTGGTAAGGTCTGGAAAAGGGGTTCCCTGTCCCTTGCAATAAAAGGGGATCCCAGCTGAATTTTTCCCCAGTTTTCTTCATCTCTCTCAGGAGCCAGCACATGCTGCGCAAAGGAGAAACTCTTGCTTCTCTTAGCTCAGAAGTCTCTGGTAGGATTCCAGCCCGGGTCAATTCTACTCACCACCCTCACAACCCACACCCATGTGCACAGGCACACACACTGATGTCCCTTTTAGGGGACCGGACAAGTACCAGAGCCAGGCCTGGACTGAGGCCTGGGTTGGCTGCACAATGATAGGAAGGTCTGTGTTCCAAACTGCAGTTGGTTTTATATAGCAGAAATCCCTGCCTCTTTTCATGATTGTTTGATTTTAATATGTTTACCACATTATTTAAAAGTTGGAAAGTAGAGAATATAAAAGAAAAAAGCCACTTGGAACCTTGCCATTTATTAGGGACCACATGTTTGTGTTTCCTCACCCCCAATTCCACTGTTGAACCACCAATGGGAAGGTCTTAGGATATGGGGCCTTTGGGAGGGAATTAGAGCTAGATTAGGTCATGAGGGTAGGGCCCTCATGATGGGATGGATGCCCTTATAAAAAGGAGAGGAGACAAGGGATCTCTCTGCCTGCACACATCAAGGAAGACCGTGTGGGGATGTAACCAGGAAGAGGGCTCTCACTAAGAACCTGATCATGCTGGCACCCTGATCTCAGACTTCCGGCCTCCAGAACTGTGAGGAATAAATGGCTTTAAGCCACCTGGTCTTCTGTTACACATAGCAGCCTGAGCTGACATCATTCTAACAAATCATTTTTAATATTGTCTTCCAAAGGTTCATGTATTAGTTTCCTATTGCTGTCATAACAAACTACCACAGATTGAGTGACTTAAAACAATTTAGATTTATTATTTTACATTTCTAGAGGTCAGAAGTCCAAAATCAGTCTCAGTGGCCTAACGTTAAGGTATCAGCAGGGCTGGTCCTTTCTAAAGGTTCTAAAGGAGTATCCATTTCCTTGCCTTTTCCAGCTTCTATAGGCTGCCTGCATCATGTAGCTCACGGCCCCTTCTTACATCTTCAAAGCCAGCCATGTAGCATCTTTTGGCTTCTCTCTTTCTCTCTGATCTCTTCTTCTGTTGTTACATCACCTTCTCTCACTCTGAGGCTCTTATAAAGACCCTTGTGATTACATTGGGCCCAACTGGACAATCCAGGTTAATTTTTCCATCTCAAGATCCTTAACATAATCACACCTGTTACGTTCCTTTTGACATGGAAGTCTTGTGTGATGAGGGTAAGGAGCTCTTGTGGAGGTCATTATTCTACTATTTTTAAGGTTTTTAAGTTGTGGTTGCAGTAATACTGAAATATAATTGTGTTCAATGAGCACTGTAACAGAAATATTTCCCCAGAGGAAGTCTTTGTAACCTTCTTTCCTCAAGGCCATGAGTGCTCCATTGAGGGGATGTGCTTCTGTTTGCTCATGCTGGAAACCAGTCTGTATTGCATTCTGGGCTGCTATACATCTTTCTGAAGCTAGCATTCCCCATACTTGGGGTTGTTGCCTTAGCATAGGTTCTCAGGAACAGGTCAAAGGGAGCAGGTTTATGATTTGTATTACATATTGCCTAATTGCTATCCCGGATTGTATCACTTTACGTGATCTCTCCTAATCAGCCTCATTTGGCTTTTTTAAAAATGAAAGAAAGTTCTTTTTATAGGAAAGGTATTATATCCTCATTAAAGAATATCTGGGAAATATAGAAAGAGCCAAAGGAATAAAAATACCTCATAGTCCCATAAACTGAAACACAGCTTTCATTAGTATTTAATGCTGTTCTTTCTAATATTTCTGTCTTTGAGTGTATATATAAACACCACCACCACCACCACCATGGTTATGATATTGGAACTTCTTGGAACGATTTTAGTTGTAGGACACCTCATGGTTTTGGATATGGGGGAGAAAAACTTTTATTGTTCTTATCTTGGGATGGTTACCATCTTGTTTTTCCAATTGATTTCTGCTCTCCATGTCACTCAGAACCTGGAGGCCTGGTCAACTCCTTTCCTGGATAATGAGTGACAGGGCACATTGTAGGGAGTATGGACTGGGATTCTTGACCACAAATCCTCAGTCTTGACTCCTCCTACCCAGTCTCTAGCCTGAAAAATGGTTGGAAAGTTTAAGTTTTATAACAATTCAGTTTTATAATCCAATTCATTGATGCTGGTTACAAGTAGAATTTTTTTTTTAAATTTATTTTATTTATTTTTGGCTGCATTGGGTCTTCGTTGCTGCGTGGGCTTTCTCTAGTTGCAGCGAGCGGGGGCTGCTCTTCGTTGCTGTGCGGTGGCTTCTCTTGTTGCGGAGCATGGGCTCTAGGCACGCGGGCTTCAGTAGTTGTGGCACGTGGGCTCGGTAGTTGTGGCTTGCGGGCTGGAGAGCGCAGGCTCAGTAGTTGTGGCACACGGGCTTAGTTGCTCCGTGGCATGTGGGATCCTCCCGGACCAGGGCTCGAACCCGTGTCCTCTGCATTGGCAGGCGGATTCCCAACCACTGAGCCACCAGGGAAGCCCTACAAGTAGAATATTTTTAAAGAATAATTTATATATATATCTTCCATCTTCCATCTTCCATTTCTATTTTCATGGACCTCATCTTCAAGCTCTGGTTACTTGACAAAGACAGTATTAAGAAATCATATTGAGGAAGTCCTGGCCACAGCAGTCAGATAAGAAAAAGAAATAAAAGGAATCCAAATGGGAAAGGAAGAAGTAAAACTGTCACTGTGTGCAGATGACATGATACTGTACATAGAAATCCTCAAGACGCCACCAAAAAACTACTGCAACTCATTAATGAATTCAGTAAAGTTGCAGGATACAAAATTAATATACAGAAATCTCTTGCATTTCCATATACTAACAATGAACTATCAGAGAAACATCAAAAAGAATACAATACCTAGGAATAAATCTAAGAGGTAAAAGATCTATACTTGGAAAACAATAAGACAATGATTAAAGAAACTGAAGACAACATATACTTACACAGATCACCCATTCCAATATTAAAAATGAAAGTAAAATCTCCTCTTTCCTGGATGTTGTACATTGCTCTGCTTGCACAGAGGAGAGGAACAGAGTTAGGACCTGGAAGAAAACCTAATCCAAACTGGACTAAGCAAAAAGGGAATCTTTCATTTCAGAGAGCTGGAAAGCACAGGGGGTAGTCAGAGGCAGGGCTAGATCCTGGAGCAAGAGGTCCCCAGGACCTGGTTTCTGTCTATTTTGTGGGCTGGCTTCATTTTTAGGGAAAATCTTTATTTCAATAGACCCAGAAAGTCTGGGCGGGTCTCACTGGTCCATCCCTATAGCCAGGGGAGTGCAGTACTCTGATTGGTCAGGCTGAGCCAGGGTTACTGCAAGGACAGCCCTGGAGTTAGGGGTGGAGTCAGGGGTGGAGTCAGCTCCATTAAACCTTGCGTACTGAGAGGAGAAAGAGAAGGGTCATTCCCCCAAATGAAAACATTTAGACTTGACCTGGATTTCTTAGTTTGCAAGAGAGGACCTGATTGGCCACTCTTGGGTCAGGTTTCTCTCCCCAGCCCAATCAGCTGTAGCAGAAGGAGTGGAGGCAGGGCTGGCAGTGTGGCTCTTGGTGGTGTGGTAAGCCTGGTAGGACAGGCTGCCTTTGCTCAGCTCTTCCCTCAGGGAGGGGTCAGCACTAGGTCCTGAGGCTTCCGTGTCCTACCTGATTCCTTCACTGTTTTCTGAGTGCTTACTTGTATGTGTCTCATTTTAAAATCACAACAACCCTCCGAAGTTGAAGCTGAGAGGTTGTGCCTCTTGCTCAGGGTCACACAGCCAGTAAGTGACTCAAAGGGCACTCAGGTGATTAATCTGAAAGTGAAACCGTGCACCTCAGATTGGGACTTGAACCCATGCGGATGGGACTCAAGCCCAGCCAAAACTCAGATTGGGACTCGAACCCATGCAGCTGGGACTCGAACCCGGCCAAAACCCACAGTCTTTCAACTGAGATCACACACCAGGTTTCAGGACTTAATGGAGCTCAGGTTCTTGATGCCTCATGGCAGAAAGAATTCAGTGAGAGACAAAGTGACGGGTAAGACGTGGATTTATTTAGAGAGACACACACTCCACAGACAGAGTGTGGGCCATCTCAAAAGGTGAGAAAAGGCACCAGGGTATGGGGTTGTCAGTTTTTATAGGGGTGGGTAATTTCATAGGCTAATGAGTGGGAGGAGTATTCCAGCTATTTCAGGAAGGGGTGGGGATTTCCAGGAATTGGGCCACCGCCCACTTTTTGATGCTTATGGTCTGCTTTGGAACTGTCACAGCGCCTGTGGGTGTGTCATTTAGCTTGCTGATGTGTTACAGTGAGCGTATACTGAGGCTCAAGGTCTAGTGGAAGTCGACTTGTCCGCCATCTTGGACCCATTTGGTTCTAATCAGTTTATGTCATGTCCTCGAGCTATGTCATTCTTTCAGAGGATGTGCCCTGACCCCTTCCCTCCTGTTTCAAGAGTAGCACCTAGGGGAGCCCCAGAAGGGACCCAGAGAAGGTGGGGCATGGGGAACTCTCCCCAGGCTGAAGGTCAGTGAAAGGGGGGTTGACAGGGAGGTGCTGGAGGGGAGGGAGCACCTTGGACATTTGGTCCAAGTGTCACACCTGGGCTTTACTGACCTTGGGCAGGCATCTGCTCCTAGCTCATGAGGTTTCTGAAGCTGCATCTTCTAGAAGAGCCACCTGGTACTACCTACCTCTCTGAGGTCCTGTCCTCCCAAGTTCTTCCTCACTGCCCTGGTGGGTTACTCAGTGGCTTTCCAGGAGTGGGCTGGGGCCTTTGTATGGGGGTGGGGATGGCCAGGTTGGGGAGCTCCGAGTCTCCAGTCAGTCATGGAGCAGGTCATGGGCCTGGAGAGAGTTCTGGAGTTAGTCTTCTACTCTTCAGGACCTCAAGGGGTCCAGGAGCTCCTCCTCACATTTTCAGTCAGACCGGAGCCCCTACAGGGGCAGGGCACTCTGTTCACACCCGCTCCCCCACCATAAGCTCCTTTCTTTCTCAACACCCCTAGGGCACTGGAACACTACTTGCCACTTTCCTCATTGAAGCTGCTGCCTCTTTCCAGCAGCCTGGCCTGATTGCCTCTTTGAACGCCCCAGTTGACTACTCCTCTAATTTGTGCCACAACTGCTTGTGAGCGGATGTCTTGATTCTGTAGACTGGCGCCTCCTCCAGGGGGCCCTAGACGCCTCAAGCCTTGGAGAACGTTTTTTGGCCAAAGGCGAAGGATGCGCAGAATCTTCATCCAGCCAGGCATTCGTTAATTCTCTAAGTTCGCTAGGGGTGGGTCGCGTAGGCCTAGCGGGGAGACTGCGCACGCTTTAACCGAGCCCCGCGGGCAGGCAGGCCCTGTCTGAACGCGGGTTCCCGAGGGGCCCTAGGCTGGTCCGCGCGCCATAGGACCCAGCAGAGGACGTTCTTGCGAGAGGCAATTTACTTTTCTTACGTCTCAAATGCTCAGAAAATGGCTGCTAGCAGCTTCCCTATAGGGGTAAACTGCCTACTCATCTTGAGTGCATACTCGGCAGACAGGGGTTTTCTCGGCGCCTTCCGTTCCAGGCCCCTGCAGGGATTTGCGAGCCTGGAGTTGCAAGAGGGAGGGTCGGAGGCGCCGGAAACATTGTGTCTGGAGCCGGGAGCCCAGGGCCGAGGGCCAAGGAGCAGCATTCGTGGGCACTACTCTGTATCCGCGCCACCTCGGGCGCCCATTCCCCTCGCCGGGTCTGTGACTGCCCTCAGGGGCTCGGAGTCCGATTTAACACCCTGAGCAGCTTTTGCTGGGGAGGACCCGGGGGTCACCTCGTCCACCCAGGCCAGGCCTTGGTCCAGCCACCCGCCACATCAACTCCAGGCGGAGGGGTGTTGTCTCCCAGCTCCGAGGCCAAGCAGGAGGCCCAGGTCCCCCCGTGTCTTCTGTTAGCGCAGGGGACCTCGGCCACTGCTCAGCTAACCGGAAGACCCCTCCCGCCCCGAATGCTTCAACCTGGAGGGACCTCCAGCAAGGTCGGCCGGCGCGGGCGGCGGCACGCCTGTCCCTACGCACGCACACAGCTCTGCACACGTCAGCTCCACGCCGCCCAGTACCCGGGCGCACTCAGGCAATCACGCGTGTCCGCACTCGCCCGTGGGCACACGCGTCTGCCGCGGGTACCGAAGGGCCCCGAAAGGTCCGCGCGCACCTCAGGCGCTGCAAGCGAACCCGGTCCGGGCCCGGGCGGTGTCCCGGGAGGGCCCAGGGGGCGGAGCTCGCGGGGCCGGGCTCGCTGGGTCGGGGCGGGTCTGCGCCGCCGCCGTCAGTGCCGCCCCGCCCTCGGCCCCGCTGCTTGCTCTGTTCCTCACGCTGCAGCCCCCGCCGTAGCCGCCGCGGAGCCCACTGCCACCGCTTCTGAGGTAGGCGCAGCGGAGAGGGGTCAGGCCCCTGACTGCGCCCCGAGTCGCGGGCCGGCCCCTGGGGAGTTGGGGGAGGCGATGGGATGGGGAGCGGGTGAGGGCGAGGGGCCCAGAGCCGGACCGGGGCAGGGAGCGGGAGCGGCCCGCCAGGGCCTGGCGGGTCAGCGGCTGGCAGAGCAGGCCGCGCGGGGCGGGCGGGCGGCGAGCAGGCCCGGGCGAGGGAGCGGGTGGCCGGACATCCGGAGGCGCCTGCGGCTGGGAACCAAAGCCCGCGGGGACCTTCGGGCGGAAGGGCACGGGCCGCCGCGTGGAGGCCCGGCCCGCTGCAGGTCTAGGTGACCTTCCTTGGAGGCGATCTCTGGCCCTCGATCGCGCCAGTGCGGGTCGGGCAGGGACCCGCCCGCCACCTAAGCTCGCGGGGCTGGGCTCACGGACCTGTGCGGGCCACGCTGTCGCCTAGGGGATGAGCTCATGTGACGACCGTGGTCCCGCGCCCCCGGCCCTGCACGCCCTGTCGGGTCCACGCCCGAAGAAGCTGGCTCCCGGCACTGTCTGCGCCTGCCAGCACCTTCCGGGCGGAATGGGAGGCTGACAGTCGACTTAGGCCGCAGGGACCAGGGCCGGAGCTGGGGGCTGGGCAGAAGGTTAGGCCTTGGAAAAAGAGGTCCCGCGGGTAGTGATGTGGCCTTCTTGGCCTTAGGAGGGATTCCTGCCTGATTCGGTCGCTCATTCATTCACCAAATGCAGCGGTGCCTTCACAAAACTGCTTACGAGCCCTTTGGATTTGAGGCACGCAGCATTAGTGATTTGTCCAAGGTCACACAGCCGGGAAGATACTAAGCCTCTGTTTTTTCATCTGTAGAATGGGAGCAATCATACCTCTCCTTCATTGGGTTTTTGGGAAGAAAATGAGTTGATTAACGTCAAACATTCAGAACAGTGCCTGGTAGGGAGAAGGTCTGGGCAGAAACCTTGACAATTACCTTTGAGGCTTTTAGGGGAGGATCTAGCCCATCCCCTGCAGACTATTTTGCTCCACGTGGTGCTCTGGAAAGGGTTCAATAAAGGTGGCCTCTGTTATTTTAAACATTATTATTAAGCATTTGTGTGCCAGGCATTAACTTTCAGGGTAATTCAAAAAACCTTTAAGATTACAGACAGACAGGGTCAGGCTGGAGCAGAAAGTTGAATGTGGGTTCAGACCTGGGCTAAGCCTAGGCCTGTTCCACCTGAGGCCCCCAGCCCCTGGACCAGCCTCCCTTCTCCAGAGGAGATAGGGAAATGAACACCTCCTTTGCCTAATGTGCTGTAGGCAAGGGCAGGGCAGACTGCCCAGGGTGTGCCTTCTTTCCACCCCAGCTCTGGACTGAGTTTCTACAGGGTCAGGCTTAAGCCTTATACAACTTTGTTTTCAGTGCGTGGGGTGGTGCCACCTGGCAATACTAGGTACTTGAGAAGGGTCTGTGGGGGTGAATGTACTCTTGCTGACAGAAAGATAGTTTTCACCATTCCAGCATGTGGCTTATAGTAGGTGCTCATTAAGTATTTGTGGGATTATTGAATGGGTATATGTAGTGGCTGCAGGCCCAGACCATAGTCCCTTGATCTTGGACATCCTTTTTGAGGGACACACATCTCATTCACTTTCAGAAAATCGCCTTGCCTAGCAGAGAGTCACAAATAACTAAAGGACTACCGCGGTGTGTACAGCCCTAGAGCAGTGAGAGGCAGAACTCTTTCCTAATTTGAAATAATTGCTTTGAACATGTTATCCTCATTCTGTGACTTTCCAAGTCCTTTGGGAAACTTGTTGAACTGGTGTTTCTGGGCTTGCGGGGCTGGGGGTGACACTGGTGAAGGGGATTCTCCTAAAGCCCTTGGGCCTGGTGCCTCTTCCCTCTCTGATGGTGAGGGGGTCAATGGCTTCTACTAGAGTTGTGCTGAATAAAGTGCTTGACTCTGGGTATGGGGGGATGCTCTCAGTCAATTAGTTTATTTCTGCTATTCTATAGGCAGGGGCTGTTTGTAGACAAACAGAGGGGCTCAGGGGGACAATATAGTGAGGATTTGCCTTTGGGCCTCTGGCCCCACTGGACAGTAGGCACACGTGGACAACCACCTCCAAGCTGGTGGTCATGGGGAACATTCACCGCCACCTTTACCAGTAAGGTGCTCCCAAAGTCCATTTTGCCCTTGATGGGATTTCTCAAGGTGTGACGTCTTTGGTAAGAGAGAGGCATGTATGGCTGAGAGCCAGCCCAAGCCTGCAGGCAGCCCCTCAGGGTGCTCAGGGGCTCCCCTCTGGTTGCCACTGAGGAAAGGTGATCAGGTGATCAGCTGGGCCTGGGCACAATCCTCCATTTCACTGCCTGCTCTCAGAGGGGTGAGGGTAAGTGAGAATCTTAGCCCTTTACCCAGAACTCCGCTGGAAAGAGTCCTGGAGAGCAGATTGAGCTCATATAACACAGCTCTGACATGAGCCATAGGGTCTAGTTACAGGCCAAGTTACCTCCTTGTTCCTCAGTTTCTCCACTATAAGTGTGATCGTCATTATTACAGTCATTCTTTATTGAGGGCCTGCCCAGCACTCTCCTGGCTGGTTGACATATGTATTATAACGTTGAATCCACTGTCCTCCAAGCCCTGGGAGAGAGGTACTGTTGTTTCCATTTCACGGGTCAGGAGACTTGAGCACAGAGTGGTGAGGTAACGATCCCAAGGTCACACAGCTCAGCAGGAATGGGGTTGGGATTCAGGGCCTGGACTGGCTAGCTCCAGTGCTGATGCTTTCACACTGCAGTTGCCACTCCAAGGGGCCACTGTGAGGAGCTAATAGATTTGAGTGCCTTTTGAAAGGTAGAATTTGCTATTCAGAGTGGAACTGTTACTCTTTTACACTGACCAGAGGGAGCATGTGCATGGCTGGGTGTGGTCTAGCTGTCAGTGGACAGCAGTCAGTGGAGTTACCCTGTTTGTTGCGAGGACAGTGGCACAGGGTGTTTATCGGGAGAAGGGTCAGTTTTCCGTGGGATGAGGTAGGAGGCATTCTTCCAGGACCTGGCTGGACAATATTCAGCTAAACAATACCTCATTATGGTTGGGGAGAACTCTGGACCCTGTGGTTCAGGGTGACCTTTCAGCAACCTGCACAGCAGCTATAATTATGATAAGAAATATATAAAATGAAAATCTGTAATAAGTTCTATCTGTGTTTGTTACATATTTACTGGGTACCAGCCACTGTACTAAGTGCTTTGTACTAGCAATCTCATTCAGTCCTCAGAATGATGCTGAGTCAGGGACTCTTTTCCTGTGCTGGAACTGAAGAAAAATGAGGGGCAGATAGGTTGTGACTTGCCCAAGATCTCATAACAAGAGAGTGGTGGAGTAGGATTGGAACTCAGGTCTGCTGGACTCCCGAGTCTACCTGCCCAAGCACTGTCTATTTTATCTCCACTGGGTCAAGCCAGGCAGCGAGCAGGAGCCCTAGGTGCACCTGGGATCCAGACCTTGGCATGCTGCCTGCCAGCCCAGGTCTTCTCCTCTTGATGGGTGGGTGGGCAGGCAGGGTGTCCCCAAGTCAGTGCGTTCTCTTGAGGCTTGTGGAAGGCTGTGCCGGTGGTGGCCCACCTCCCAGGGTGTTTTAAAATAGAAGTAATACCTGGAAAGCCCAGCTGCCCTGCGTGAGACATTCATGGAAGGGGGTGGGAGGACAGATGCACTGAGAGGACAGACCTACCAGAGTCTGGAGTGGATCTGGAGGGGCAAACAAAGAATATCCAGAATAATGGATTGTGGTTACACTACCACTTACTGAGCCCGGGCATTGGCTTTGCCAGCATCCTGGAGATCCAACCAGGGCCATTCTCCTGGGCTGCCACTTCTGGTGAGCAAGTGTGGGGTAGGGGTGTAGGGAGGCTCCTGATGGTGTTGGCCTCACATATTGGCTTTCGGAGCAGCTCTGGCCTCCTGCTGGGGAAGTTGCTTTTCCTGTTCTCCAGAGTTAGGAGTAGTTGCTTTTGCTCTAATCCCTGGCTGGTCTGATGCCCCTCTTATAGGCTGGCCCAGTTCTGCCCTGACAGACTGCCTAGAATGGTGTTAGAAATAGCAGAGCCAAAGGCTTTCCTACAATTCTCCCTTCCTAAGGGGAACCCGAGATGGTGATGGTGAAGGCGATGACTGCTGTGTTGGTTGGGGTCCTTGCAGGAGTCAGATGTACACTCCCATGGGTTAATTAAAGAAAGCGTGATGAAGGGATCATTTGCAAAGGTATGGGCAGAGTATGGGGGACCTGACAAGGGGTGTGGGCCCCTGGGTCCTTTAGAACAAGGAGGTGGTCCTTTGACAGGAGCTGTGGCGTTGGGTAGAGGAAAGTCACTGCCCACCTGAGGACCAACAGGGAGGGAGCCTGGGGGATGAATACCCCAATTGCATTCTCCCATCTTCTGCTGGTGCCCCCTATTTGCTGAGCCCAACCCATAGCCCACTGAAAACAGTCCATAATGATCAGCTCTTGGGGCATAGAGCAGGATGGAGGAGGAAGGTGGATCTGGAGGGGCAAACAAAGAATATCCAGATTAATGGATTGTGGTTACACTACCACTTATTGAGTACTCACTGTGTGTCAGACATTTCTGCATGCTCTATCTATTTTCCTTACTTAATCCTTGCAGCCACAGTGGTAGAAAGGCACTATTGTTAGCCCCATTTTATAGATGAGCAAAATGAGACCCTAGGAGTATAAGTGGCTTGTCCAAAGTCACACAGCTAGAACCTCTGCCAGGCTCATAGCCCCTTCCATTCGTCATTGTGCCCTGCTACCTGGGTACTCGGATGGGTGGAGAAATGCCATGGCAGGGTGGCTCTTGGTGTTTAGGTCCTAGCCCAGTTATACCCTTGCCATTAAGAATGTTGTCTGTTGACCCACTGGGTGTTCCCTGTGTTCAGAAAACTTTTCCTCTCAACTGTTCCTGACTGAGCCGTTTGGACCCATGGCCACCCTGCTGTCTGTATCAGCCATTGCAATGGTTGTTGGCTTTCTGAGAGCACCGAGGCTCCCCTGCCTGGATCCTTCTGAGGGAGCTTCTGCAGAGAAAAGAACATGCTTCAAAGTGGGGGTTCTGGGGGTGCTTGGTGCGGGGAGCCAGCCCACTCTTCTCAGTGGCATCTGAGGGCTGCCCTGCCTGTGCGATAAGCAGTGAAAGACAGAGGGAGGAAGGAGACTTTTGAAAAAGTGCCTCAGGCGACTCTCATGCACAGTGAAGTTAGGGAGCTCTGCCCTACTCCTACCTTCTGGGCAGGGTGGCCAAAGCCATCAATGGTCACCTGAGGGTAGAATGTGCCCCCCACAGGCCTTACCTGTTAACCCTGCCACCTCGGTGTGATTTGAATCTGTTCTTGGAACCAGTGTAGACACGTTGATGGTTTTCCCTTTTGGCACCTCTGCTGCAGTAGCCTTTTGGAATGTGACTTGTGGCATCATGAATGCAGCGTGGCTTAATTTTGAACACATTCGTTAGGTTTTTAAATTTTCTGTCCTTAGTTTAAAAAAAAATTATCAAGTACACAAACAACTTAAGTGATTAAGTAAAATCAAAAATGAAAATCCTATTTTAACTTCACTGCTTTCCTAAACCCCCTTTACTTTCTAGAAGCAGCTCCAAGGCAGCCACAGTTTACAGGTTAGCTCATGTCCTTCCCTTTCACGTGCTTTTCCATCCATTCACAAATGTGGAACGTATAAAGATGCATATGTAAAAAGGTTTTCCTCCAATCACATGGAATTATTCATTTTCTGTGGCTTGCTCTTTTTCATTGAACTATTATCATAGGTAGCTTTCTATGCCACCACGTAGAAATCCACCTCATTCTTTTTGATTACCACATGGTATTCCTTAGTTTGCAAGCACCTTAATTTTTATTCATTTGTTTCCCTATTGGTGGACATTTAGGTTGCTTCTGGGTTTTGTGTTAAAAATAACCCTGCAGTGAGCATCCTCCTGTATACATCTTTGGGTGCCTTGGGTGCCACTGTGAGTGTGTTCCTAGCAGTAGAATTGCCACTAGAGTTACTGTGTGTCCACTTAGGCACTGCCCACCAGTGGGCTCCTCAGGGGCTGTACTGTACTGTACGTAGTATTCCTACTTGGGGAGAATGGGAGTGATCATTTTCCACGCCAACAGTAGATATTGTCATTTACATTTTTGTGAATCCATTGGTTGAGTGAGCTGCCCAAACACAGATGTGTCAGTCTTTCTATAAGGGCCTCCCTGAGGCCCTTTTAATAAAGTCCATGCTTGATTCTGATGTCAGAAGTGGCAGTACTCTCTTCTGAAGGCGCTTGGTTGGTCTCCTCAGCTTGAGTTCAGCTCTCCTTAGGCCATTGTGGCGGTGGGGCATGCTAGTTGTGCGTCTCCCCCCCATCCCTGGTGGTGCCGCAGTTTCCCTGTAGAGGGAGCTCCTGCCTACTGGTTACATTGTCATTTGCTTAGTCCCTATTGTCGGATACTAAGTTTCCTTTTTTTTTCTACTGTAAAAATACTTTGATGCTCACTGCACATTTACTTATTAAACAGACAGTGCTGTCAGAATACCCTGCTTCATGCTCAGCCTCTAGAAGCTGAGTTTCTTCTTTTTTTTTCCTTTTTTATTGAGGTAAATTGGTTTATAACATTGTGTTTCATGTATACAACCTTATATTTTTACTTCTGTGTGCACTACAGTGTGCTCACCACCAAAAATTTAGTTTCCATCCATCACTATATCAATCCCTTTACCCATTCCCACCCCCTCCCCTCCTTTTCCTTTCTGGTAACCACTACTCTGTTCTCTGTATCTATGTGTTTGTTTTGGTTTGTTCATTTATTTTGTTTTTTGTTTTTTTATATTCCATATATGAGTGAAATCACAGGGAATTTGTCTTCTCCGTCTGATTTATTTCATTTAGCATAATACCCTCAAGGTCCATCCATGTTGTCTCAAATGGTCAGATTTCATCTTTTTTTTTTAATGGCTGAGTAGTATTCCAGTGTGTGTGTGTGTGTGTGTGTGTGTGTGTGTGTGTGCGCATTATCCAGTATTATCCATTATCCATTCATTATCCATTCATTCGTTGGTGGTCTCTTAGGTTGTTTCCATTTTTTGGCTATTGTAAGTAATGCTGTGACGAGCATAGGAGTTCACATGTCTTTGTGAATTAGTGTTTTCATATTCTTTAGATAAATACCCAGAAGTGGAATTGCTGGCTCATATGATAGTTCTAGTCTTAATTTTTTGAAGAATACTGTTTTCCGTAGTGGCTCTACCAGTTTACATTCTCACCAACAGCGTATGAGGCTTCCCTTTTCTGAAGACACGTGGGGTGGATGCTGCAGAGACAGATGGGGAGTGTGTTGGAGCTGATCGAGGTGGCGGAAGGGGCCAGGACCAGGGTTCAGTCTCCAGGTCAGTGCAGGCAGGGTGTTAAGTGAGAAAGCAGAATGCTGATTCTCTCCCCATCTAGTCCTGGCCTGAGAAAGCATGGATGGCAATCATTGTGTTTACATTAAAATTGTTTTTGAAGCAGGTACTGAGAACTGTGCTGGGTGCTGTTTGCAGTTGTAGGAAAGCTGAGCTTCTCAGAGAGGCAGAGCTGCTACAGTCCTGTCAGATAAGTGCAGCAGGAGACGAGAGGTGGGGAAAGAGGAAGACTCCATGAAAAGCAAAAGGGGAAGCTACAGCCACACAGCCTTTGGTGAAGGGGAGTCAGCGTCTTGCCCCCCTTGGTGGGTGTTCCCTCAGGGCCAGGAGCGGGTTTGGCTCCACTCAGCTCGTGGCTCCTGTGCATCTTCCCTGACAGCCGCTGCGCTGGGGATGCAAGCAGAGCCTGGCCTTATGTGAGCTCCCTCTGCCATCCCACCTCCCTTGTCCTTGCATGGTAATCTCCTCAGTGGCCACTTTAGCGTGATTTTTGCTGTGGGTGGAGTGTGTTTTGACAGGTGGCTTTGCTTTTCAGTTTTGGGGATTAGGGATAAGCAGGGGCATTTGGGGAGCATTAAATGATGAGCGTTCTGACTTTTTCCTGAGGAATGGACCAGTCCAGACGTGAAAGCCACGTGTGCCTGGTGAGGCGGGTCCTGGAGCCAGGGGAGGGTACTCGGGAAGGCCCTGACCTCTGAGGTACAGGAGGTCTTAGCTGACCCGGAGATATTGCCACTGGACTGCTCTCCCTGTCACCCGGCTGGGGCTGAGTTTGTGGCCCAGCTGGGAAGGGGACAGCACTGAAGAGGGGTGTTCTGTCCACTGATAACTGTTAGCAATTGGTGTGTGTGTGTGGAGAATGTCCTGGGCCCTTTGCTGAGATGTTTTGCACATTTCCTTGGGGCTCTGTTACCTCAGCCTTCAGTCCAGGGTTGTTTCATTGCTTCTCCTGGGAGGGGCCCGGGCCCATCTGTGGCTGGGGCGTGTGCCTAAGGCAGGGGGTATTTCTGGAGGACCTGGTGGATGGTTTCCTGGTTTGTCCCTGGGGTGGGTGTGCCTATGGGGTTCATTTGGGGTGGAAGGGGAGAGGGGAGGGAGCCTTGAAAGAGCCAGTGGGAGCACCCTGAAATGGTTCTTCCACCGTGTTCTTTATGCCCTGATCCTAATGGGGACTGAGTTGCCCATGGTTCCAGCCTGATCATGTGTGAGAAATACAATAATAACAGCAACAAAAATAGGATCGCGTAAACAGCTTACTGGGCTGCTCCTCTCTGCTCTGACACAAAAGGGAGCTGGGACAGAATTAGCAAAACCTCTGAAAAAAGTAAAATAGGACCAGGACCACAGTTTTATAATTTAAAATTGTGGAAGTTTATAGTTTTTTAACATTATACTCATTGGTTTTTTGGGCTCCCCGCAATGTCTTTGAAGTTGAGGCTTTGGTCAGGATGCAACTTCCAGTTGTGATATTGTTCCCCTGAGATCACTTGCACCACTTTTCACTGGGTTCCCATTTAACCAGGAATATGCCCTGTGGGTGTTAATTTGTGTGACTACATTTATATGTGACTTTAGGTGAGGTGTATGCAGTTTGGTAATTTAAGTATACTGTATTTAAAATGGATGGAACCATCCTCGGGTTAATTGAATTTCTGGCTAATTGAGGCTAACAATTTTAGATGGAGAAGATGCAGAAGATGGTGCTTTCTCGCATTCCCCTCTCCTCCTGGGTGCAGCACAGAGTGTGTGCCGTCCGGATTAGGGTTTTAATTCTGTGTACACAATGTGTCAGTGCAGAGCCTCCCAGCAGCGCAGTGTGGTCCTTAGGGCAAGGACTATTTGAAGTTCTTGCCTTCCTTGAACAGCGAGGTGTTTAATAAATGCTTGTTGACTGACTTAGTGATGTGCATCAATCCCAAGTAGTACTTTGATAGTTGGTTTTAAAAGTAAAGTCACATTGAAGCTCAATAGATGTTTATTTGAATTAAATTTGGGGGGGATGTGGTTGCATTTCCTTCCATGTGAAGAATTGCCTAGTTAGGTAGGTAGGTTTTACTGTTTTCTCTATGAGGAATATGATACTCTAAAAGTGGGTTCCTGTAGAATGCAAAAGTTTTGTGAAAAGTTGGGTCCATTCTGACACATAGTAGGTACTCCATAAATATTTGTTGAATGAATGAAATCAGAACTGTATAGAAAATACATTGCCATGAAAAGCTCTGATTTCTCTTCAGTGTATTTAATGTCCTAGCAGTCGATATTTTGTAAGAAGATGTGTTTTATTGGCAAGAGTCCTGCAGTTCAGTAAAGTAGCTGGCTTATGGGACTGTGTCTTTGCCAATGAATTCATTTAGCAAATATTGACTGACTCCTACCGTATTCTGGGCCTGTGCTCAGTCCTGGGGATACCTAGGAGAAGAGGTCCAAAGTCAGGCTGGTCTGCTGTCAATAAAAACTTACTGGGTGTTTCAAGCTCTGGCCACAGAAAGAAGCAGGAGATAGCACAGGCTCCTTTGTCCACACCTGGGGGAATAAGGTACCTGGAACTCAGTGCTGATGATTTTTATTGGTGGAAAACTAATATCCATAATTACCAATGCGTTTATTCTGGTGGTTCTTTTATTATAGCAGAAGATGGCTGTGCCTCCCACGTATGCTGATCTTGGCAAATCTGCCAGGGATGTCTTTACCAAGGGCTATGGTGAGTGTTGCATGGAGTGGCCTTTCAGCTCAGAAACTGGGTTGGCATGTTTGGTATTTCACCCCTTACAGTTTGAGAGACTTGGGTCAGTCAGCTCTCAGAAACTTCATGTCAGGGAAAAAAGATAAGCCTTCTATGGCTAGTGAAGCAGTTTTGGTTGTGCACCCAGTACGGGTAGGCTTGTGAATTGCTGCAGACAAGTGGACATTCTTGTTTCCTCTCCTAGGCGGGAGCAGGTCTGTGGATGCTGCTGCAGTGGAGTGCGGCTTCTAAATTTAGAGCTCGTCCTTAGGCATGTGCTCATGCTGTCATGCACCCTTTTCTCAGACTCCACTGGGAGTGCAGGTGGGGCCTGTGTCTGTTCTGCCTACCACTGTTCCATGGCAGCCGGGCTCCACACACAGAGAGGCAGGCAGCAGTGGAGACCGGTGCCCTCTGCACTCATCTCATTTTTATTGATTTATTTTTCGCTGCATTGTGTCTTAGTTGTGGTGCGAGGGGCTTAGTTGCCCCGCAGCATGTGGGATCTTAGTTCCCCCGCCAGGGATCGAACTCTCATCCCTTGAATTGGAAGGTGGATTCTTTACCACTGGACCACCAGGGAAGTCCCTCATCTCATTTTTAAACAACCTAAGGGAGGCAGAGATGCTGCTCTTGAGTTAGTTATTTAACGTATTAACAGTTACCATGTTCTTTCTTTAGGGTTTGGCTTAATAAAACTTGATTTGAAAACAAAATCTGAGAATGGACTGGTAAGTTGTCTGCCTGTATGGAGCATGGGTATTTATTGTAGATCAATAAATAACAAATAACTTCCGTCTGGGTGGCAAACAAAGGGACTTTTCTGATTGTGGCAGCTTGTGGTTGTCACATTCATTGCATCCTCTGTGGCATGGGTGGTCCAGGGGAACCATGTGACTAGGTCCCCAATTCAGCAGCTGTTAATACTCATAGGAATATGGGGCAGGCCTCAGTTTTATTTTTCCTCATGTTTCTTATTTCAAAATTGACCTGTGTTCCATACCACATAATTATTGAAAAAAACCCCCAAATCTTAGTAAGCCCTTTTAGATTGTGAATTGTTGGAAGAAGTTTTGGGTAGAATTACTGCAATGTCAGCTTTAGCTCAAAGCTTTTTCTCTGTATGAGCCTGGAGGTAGGACAGAAGGAGAATTGCCTTCCTGTCTAGACTAAAGAGTTACAGGGGAGGAAGGAAACTTTCTCCTGATAAAGAATTCCCTGAAAGAGTCCTTTAATTAGCAGACTCCATCTGTACTTCAGATATCTAACTGAACTATAGAATGAGCTTTTGCACCCACGCATTCAGGGTCTCACCTCTTGCATAAAGGAAAGTACAGTCCATTTAGGGGTGGAGCAATGCAGAATGAAGTGCTGGCATGCAGGCTGTGACTGTCTTCTTTAAAGGAATTTACAAGCTCAGGTTCAGCCAACACCGAGACCACCAAAGTGACGGGCAGTCTGGAAACCAAGTACAGATGGACCGAATATGGTCTGACGTTTACAGAGAAATGGAACACTGACAACACACTAGGCACGGAGATTACTGTGGAAGATCAGGTAATGGTCACCTGTGAAAAGACACAGTTTTATTAAGTGACATTGGCCACCTGTCTTGTGACTAAACCTGTTGGTGAATTTCTTTTCTGTTCAGCTTGCACATGGCCTGAAGCTGACCTTCGATTCATCCTTCTCACCAAACACTGGGTAAGAATATCATCTGTTTTCTCCATAAGGACCTTTAGTGGTGTTTTATAGTAAGATTTAAGATTCATTCTGTGCTGTTTGTTGTTGTTCTCCTGGCCTCAGCTGTGGAGGCTGCAGGATTTCTGGTCCAGTAATGCTCCATTCCATGTGAGTGAGGCTGCTGGTAATGTAAGTGGCCAAGGCTCTAGGGCAGCAGGCAGTGTTTGGAAGCAAGGGCTGTTTGTCACTGTTGCCAGCCCCATTTTTCATGCTGGAGGGCCTTTTCCCCAGCTTCCTACTTGGACACTGAGAGTGTGTGGGCTTAATTGCAAGGTGGTTCCTGAGACTGCACTTTCCTGCTTTAGGCCCTCCAGCCACAGACAGATTAGGCTTGCTGGTTATTGGGCACATCAGGAGGCAAGAGGGCATGTTGATCTGCCTCAGCTCCTGGTGCTTTTCAAAGTGGCTAGAGGGAGTCAGTCTCTTCTAGAACACACTGTTGTTTTTTTCCACTCAGAGCAGTGGGTCTCCTAGGCCTGGGAAGGTTGTTTTGCACACTGATGACAACGCCAAGGGCATGTATTGAATTTCATTTCTTAGTTTTTTTAGTTTTTAAAAATTGTGGGGACTTCCCTGGCAGTCAGTCCAGTGGTTAAAACTCTACACTCCCAGTGCAGGGGGCACAGGTTCAACCCCTGGTGGGGGAAGATCCTGCATGCTGTGTGGTGTGGCCAAAAATAAAATTTGCAGTAGAATACACATAAAATTTACCATCTCAACCATCTTTGAGTCTTTATTTTTCATGACTCTGACACTTTCAAAGATGATTGGCCAATTTTTTTGTAGAATCCTTTGATTTGGATTTGTCTGATGTTTTCTCATGGTTAAACTCAGGTTATTTATTTTTGATAGCTGTAGATAGGATGTTGTGTTCTGTCCATCTTGGAACATGACATCAGGGGGTATATATCAATGTGTCTCATTACTGGTGACGTTACTTCGGTCACTTGATTAAAGTGGCGTTTGCCGGATTTCTCTGTAAAGGTACTTTTTTTCTCTTTATAATTAACAAGTATCTTGTGGGGAGATGCTTTGAGACCATGCAAATATTCTAATTTTTATACTTTGACTCACAAATATTAGCATCCATTGGTGATTCTTGCTTGCAACAATTATGTTTGGCAAATGGTGAATTTCTTTCTTTTTTTTCTTTTTAATTTATTTTTTTATATGTTATTTATTTTTGGCCATGTTGGGTCTTCGTTGCTGCACGCAGGCTTTTTCTAGTTGCGACGAGTCGGGGGGCTTATTGAGGTGGCTTCTCGTTGCGGAGCACGGGCTCTAGGTGCGCAGGCTTCAGTAGTTGCAGCACGTGGGCTTCAGTAGTTGTGGCATGCGGGCTCCGTAGTTGTGGCTCACAGGCTCTAGAGCGCAGGCTCAGTAGTTGTGGTGCACGGGCTTAGTTGCTCTGTGGCATGTGGGATCTTCCTGGACCAGAGCTCGAACCCGTGTCTGCTGCCTTGGCAGGCGGATTGTTAACCTCTGCGCCACCAGGGAAGTCCCCCAAATGGTGAATTTCTATTCCCATCATTCCTTCTACATTTATTAATTGGGATTTTACTGAAAGGAAGAGCTCTTCCTTCTCCACCTTTTATTTATTTGATCAGTTATCTGTATCAGTATGGATTCTTGGACATTTATTTTATTCTATGGATTGTAATCCATTACTATATTTTGTTACTCATATGTCCCAGACATGGCCATTGGGAGCCTTCAAGTTGACATCCTGTGTGCTTTTGACAAGCCCCTGTCATTTTTTTGGAGCACTTCTTCAGAAAGTGTACTTGTTCTTCCCTAGTCCTGCTATCAGCTATTTCTCTGAGGAGGCTTTGTTCCTTTTATTGAAGAATGGAGTTTAGAAGCTAAGACTGTGGGCACAAGATGTACTCATTGCTACTGGGTATTTGAGGAAAGTTTTGATGACTCGATGGAGATTGGAAATGAAAGCTGGCTTTCCAAAGTGTCTGAGGAGTACAGCCTGGGAAGGTATCCTGGCTTCCTTTAAGGAGCTAAGCATATACCACATTTGGATGAAGCTGCAGACAGACCTCATCAGGGGACTGGCACCCACACTGAGTACCTGCTACAGATAAAGCCAGCTTGTTAACCACAGATTAAGAGTATACCTCTCTCAGGTGCTGTCAAATTAGCACCATTATTTAAATAGCTTTAAAAAATCCCAATAATATTTGAAAGAGGAAAAGCTCCAAAGGCATAGAATGCTGCCTTAGAGCCAAGCCTGGAGAGAAACCTAGTCACTGCCCCACCAGTGCCCGTTCCCTGGGGACCTGGTGCCTCTGGCCAGAATCCAGTGGGGTGGCGTGTGGAGGCACTGTGTAACTGTCCAGTGTGGCTTGTGCACATCACTGGTCAGAGGCCCTGGTACAGGTGTCACATTTTGTGTCAGCAGCAGCATTTTACCCAGTGGTTAAAAGATGCCTGATTTTTACATGTCTTGATTTCCGCCCTTTCTAAATGTCAGCTTCTGAGCAGCTGTTTTTTTCATCAATCATCCTACCCTGCTTGGTGCCAACTGGATACTTGGTCATAACCCAGGTTTCTTCTTCTAAAGAGCTGGCAGACCAAAATAGGTTTATTTTAAGTTTTTCTTATAGTTAGTTTGTCACTCCTTTCCTTCAAAGCTTGCAAAAATGCACAGAAGCAACTTGAACAGAAGTTGTGAGTTTCATTGTCACTAGGGAAGGGTGTTAACTTTATTTTCACCTATGACCTCTGAAATTCCGACTCATTGGAACTTGGAGTGTTTAATCTTTAAATTTTTTATTATGGAAAATTTCAAACGAATTTTGAACGAATGCAGAAAAGTATATTATACCTTCATCATGTTCTCATCACCCAGCTTTAATAATTATTAACCCATGGCCAATCATGTTTTATTTATACATCCATAATCAACCCTTCCCACCCTCAGATTATTTTGAAGTAAATAACAGATATCACATACTTTCATCTGTATATATTTTCATATGTATCTTTAAATAAGTTTCCTTTTAAAAAAAAGCATAACCACAGTATCATTACATTGTGAAAACTAATCATAATTTCTTAATATTGTCAAGCCTAGTCTCTTCAAATTTACATGATTTCATGAAAATTTTTTAGAGAATCAAAAATTGTCCATGCAAAATTGTAAAAATTGGTTCATATGGCTCCTAAATCTTAGTTTTTAGGTGGTTCTTCTGTTTTTTTTCCCCTTGCAATTTATTTGTTAAAACTAGATCATTTGTCTTCTAGAATTATATATAGAGTAAATTTTGCTGTTTGCATTCTGTGGTGTTGTTTAACTTGTTCCCCTGTCCCCCACATTTCCTGTTAATTGCTAAGTCTAGAGGCTTCATCACATTTAGATTCCATTTTGGGGGGTGCTGAAATCTGCTTCCATAGGGATGCGCACAGAAGGCCTGGTTTTCTCTTTGTATGTTAGTGCCATTCATGATCTACTCATAAGGGGTTACAAATTGGTGATAATTCCACCTTTATCTTTCTTTCTTCATTTTTAGCTGGAATATTTCTATAAAGAGAAACTTATCAAATCTTTGTTTATCTTGAGATATAGTTAGTATAGGAAAGGTGGGATACATGTTTGATTCCTTTTTTATTTACTCTTTTCAAAATAACAAATTGATTCTCTAGTCCCTAAAGATGACCAATGTGTGTGTGTCTTGAGTGTCATTATGAGTTCATAGATTTAAACATTTGATGTGCTTCAGTCGCTGCTGATATTATTCTTGATGCTTATATTGTCTCATATTTGAAGCCCTTGGGAGCCTGTTTTTTTAAAAAATATATTTACATATTTATTTATTTGGCTGTGCTGGGTCTTAGTTGCGGCATGCGGGATCTTTTAGTTGCAGCATGCAGGCTCTTAGTTGTGACATGTGGGATCTAGTTCCCTGAACAGGAATCGAACCTGGGCCCCCTGCATTGGGAGCATGGAGTCTTAACTGCTGGACCACCAGGGAAGTCCCTGTGGGAGCCTCTTCATCTTAGCTTTCAAGTCCTTTTGCTTCAACCTCAAAGTCTTTGATAGCTTTGATAGATGCTTCAAGCTCGTCTTGCACCTTTCCTGCCCCAACCTGTAATCTGCAATTTTCTGAGGAGTGCTGGTTCCTTTTAGGAGGGAATGGTATTTAGGGCCCCCAGTTTGGGTGCTGGGGATGAAGCTTTAATCTCAGTGTGAATGAAGCTGGGCTGGACAGGGCTATGTGGTCCTTCAACCTTGAAGCATATCTGGTTTCTCCTGTGGTCTCTGCTGAGAATGTTTCTTGCTGTGGAAGATGTCCATTTTGCAGTTGAATGACAGAAACAATCAGGTGAAAATAGTCTAAATTATATTTGATAGATGTGATCTTGTCTCTAATGCTGACTTTTGGTAAAAGGCATTGTGATAATATATTTGCAGGTGACATGACTCACTTGCCTTTCCTGAGAAATGTTGGGTCTTGAGTAATAGTCAAGGGAGGCGCTATCTGGCCGTGTACGCAAATCTGGGATCAGCAGACTAGACCTGGGATCTTGTCCAGTCCACCAGGGCTTCCGGGCTCCCTATGACTGCAGGGCCCCAGGTTCTACCTCACTATCCAGTTCTCTGAAATATATACTCATTGGGATCTCATGGATACTGAATTAAAAGCTGTCTAACTGTTGTATTTACTTAGAAGGGATTTAGTATATGTTTCTTTACTAAGTGAGCCACAAAGTAAGAAGGTGACCATCTCATTAAAAGCTGCTGTTTAGATAGCTGCCTTCATGACAGATGTATCTTTTCCACAGACTTGGAAAATAGCAAAGATGCATCTGTTTCATAATTACATGGTGGTGCTCTGCGTAATGAATGCCTGTGTAGGCCACTACATTAAGCACAGGGAGAGGACAGTAAAAATTACTTAGCGCTTCTTTTTCCAGCTTTTCTTGCCTGTGTTCTCACTTCATTATGGTGGTGTTTCTTCATTATTCTGGATTCCAGTTGAAGAGAGGTTGTGTTCTGCCCATTGTGGCACAGAAGTTGCTTAAGGGAGATCTGGGGCCCTGACTTTGCCTTCCTACCCCCCTATTCAAACGGGGATTATTATTTTTTTAAATTTGTGTCTCTTGGCATGCTTGTCGCAAGATGAGTTAGCTTCTGATTTTAATACAATTTCTTTTCCTCCAGGAAAAAAAATGCTAAAATCAAGACAGGGTACAAGCGGGAACATATCAACCTGGGCTGTGACGTGGATTTTGACATTGCCGGGCCTTCCATCCGGGGTGCTCTGGTGCTGGGTTACGAGGGCTGGCTGGCTGGCTACCAGATGAATTTTGAGACCGCGAAGTCTCGAGTGACCCAGAGCAACTTTGCAGTTGGCTACAAGACTGATGAGTTCCAGCTTCACACTAATGTGTAAGTGTATGTGAGTGTGTGCGGTCGGGGGATTGTCTACCATGATTTTTTTCTAAGCTCAATTTTTAATCACTGGGAAGTGAGTTTGTTGGAACCAGATGAGCCAAATGGCCTGCTAGTATTGTTCTTGTTTCCCACCTACCCGTTTCCTGAAGTGATGTAGGTTCTTCCTATTCTGTGAACAGTAAATGTTGTCCCTGGTACACACAGAATGGCTGATCACTTAGGACAAGGGCATGATGTCAGTCCACAGGAGTGTCCCTTCCCTGCAGCTTTATGGACATTGGAGGGCCTTTCGTTTTAGTTAACAAAATGGGGGTGGGGAGGTGTAGCTCTCTTTCTCTGTATACTGCCTGAGGACCAGCTTGCTGTGCTTTAATGAAATGTAGGCATGGGAGCCAAATTAGGAGTTGATTATCTCAGTTAAATACTGAGTGTGTTCTCTGCATGGCAGAACATTTAAAAGTTTATTAACTGGACAGTATCATGAAGGGAAGAGGAAATTACAGGGTAGGTAAGAGAGAGCCCTTTGTAATCAAACTTGAGGGTTGAAGCAGAGTGCTGATTTAGATTTAAGGGAGACAAATTTCATCCATGAAATCTCTGTAGACATGAAGAACTAATGCATGGTGCAAGCTGGGTACAAATTTACCAAATTTCTCTCTTTCCACTAGAGGTCACTAAAGAAGTGACTTTTAAAATCTAGAGACAAGTAAATGGCATTTGGGTCTAAACTAGTAACGTTTCTATAATAAAAATTTTTGAGGAATTTTTATAATTAATAAATTAATATAAGACATTAATATAATAAATTAATAAAATTTGAGTCTTTTAAAACTAAAAAAATCACAAGAAAACTATGGAGATGGACAGCCCAGTGGTCGGGGGAGGGGAACAGGGAGGGTGTCACTTTGAAGGGGTGGCACAGGGGAGTTTGGTAGTGGGACTGTTCTGTATCCTGGCCACACGAGTCTTTGTATTAAAATTCATAGAAATGTATACTGAAAAAGGTCAAAAAAGATATGTAAATTTAAAAAAGGTAACATGCAAAAAAGCCATAGGAAAAATATCACATGCATAGAAGTGTTTTTTTTTTTTTTTTTTTTTTTTTTTAAGAAAGCTATTTTTTTTTTTAGAAATTCACGTTCTTTTATTTATTTATTTATTTATTTATTTATGACTGTGTTGAGTCTTCGTTTCTGTGCGAGGGCTTTCTCTAGTTGCGGCAAGTGGGGACCACTCTTCATCGCGGTGCACGGGCCTCTCACCATCGCGGCCTCTCTTGTTGTGGAGCACAGGCTCCAGACGCGCAGGCTCAGTAATTGTGGCTCACGGGCCCAGTTGCTCCGTGGCATGTGGGATCTTCCCAGACCAGGGCTCGAACCCGTGTCCCCTGCATTGGCAGGCAGATTCTCAACCACTGCGCCACCAGGGAAGCCCAGAAGTGTTTTTTAATTGAGAATTTTGGCTGACATGGAAAGTGCTTCCTTGGTTTGGAATTGGGAACTTGCACCAGTTCCAGGAAGAGCAGTGACTTTTAGCTGTTTTACTTACCTGAGTTTCAAGATTTTTAATAAGTGGACATGGTTTATTTTTGGAACTGGCATGGAAACAGCTGACACAGCTAATCTGGGTTGCCCTGGTCTTGCAGAGGCCCAGGTGTGGAACAGATGTTCTCTGTGCTTCATGTAGATGACTTTTTAAAAAAAATTAATTAATGTATTTATTTATTAATTTTTGGCTGCGTTGGGTCTTCGTTGCTGTGCGTGGGCTTTCTCTAGTTGGGGCAAGCGGGAGCTACTCTTCGTTGCGGTGCGCGGGCTTCTCATTGCAGCGGCTTCTCTTGTGGCGGAGCACGGGCTCTAGGTGCGTGGGCTTCAGTAGTTGTGGCACGTGGGCTCCGGTAGTTGTGGCTCACGGGCTCTAGAGCGCAGGCTCAGTAGTTGTGGTGCACGGGCTTAGTTTCTCCGCGGCATGTGGGATCTTCCTGGACCAGGGCTCAAACCCGTCTCCCCTGCATTGGCAGGTGGATTCTTGACCACTGCGCCACCAGGAAGCCCTAGATGATTTTTTTTACGAGTTCCTTTATGGTTTTAAGAGTTCAGTACAGGAAGGCAGTGTTGCTGGTTTTAGAATGTATTGAAAAATCTAATGTTTAAACACATTTAAGCCCAAGGAAATTTCCCCATTTGAGTTATACCACAGTCACTCAAAAATCTATTATTTTTGACAAGCTGCTGTTTTGTAGCATGCTCAGACTTTCTGAAGAAGTCAGGATTCTCTGTGAATCAGGTGGTATCTATGCTCTTCCTGTACTTTCTGGAAGCACAGTGTCTGTCTGGCTGAATTTCAGGGGAAAACTTAATAATTTAGAATGTATTTAATGAGCATCTACTTTAGAGAGAGTGTATTAGTGAAGAGCAGAGTTTGCAATGAAACAGCAACAATTTATTCATGGGTTAGTGAGTTCTAAGCTCTTTGCTGGATTCCAAAGCATATGGGACCTGCCTTAATAGTTTCCAGTGCTATTTCCACTGGAGACACCCAAAATGATGAGGCAGAACTTTGACATTGTTTTTTTTTTTTTAAATTTCTTTATTTTATTTATTTATTTTTGGCTGCATTGGATCTTCGTTGCTGCACGCTGTCTTTCTCTAGTTGCGGTGAGGGGGGGCTACTCTTTGTTGCGGTGCGCGTGCTTCTCATTGCGGTGGCTTCTCTTGTTGCAGAGCACGGGCTCTAGGCGCGTGGGCTTCAGTAGTTGTGGCACACGGGCTCAGTAGTTGTGGCTCGCGGGCTCTAGAGCGCAGGCTCAGTAGTTGTGGCGCATGGGCTTAGTTGCTCCGCGGCATGTGGGATCTTCCTGGACCAGGGCTCGAACCCGTGTCCCCTGCATTGGCAGGTGGATTCTTAACCACTGCGCCACCAGGGAAGCCCCCTGACGTTGTATTTTTATGTTAAAAATGTTAGGGTGGGGAAGGGGATATCCCCAGAGGCTGCGGTCAATACGGTGTGTTTGGAAGACAGGAAGGAGTTTGGCTTGCTGGGTTTCATTCCATTTTTGAAAGACAGAAACATTTTGTAATGTAGCAAGTTGCTCCTTTTCAAATCTCACCAGGACCATAGATGTTGCAGCATGGGTCAATAGTATGCATAGGCCAATGAGCCTGAATAATAGGTTAAGCTCTCTTGTAATTGCTGTTCCTCCTAGGGCCTGGGTCAGTTCTGGCTGTGCACCCTCAGCAGTGGATGCAGCTGCTGGTGCTAAGGGTTATAAGCTGCCTTCTGAGGAACATGAGTGGCCCAGACTTTCTTGCCATTTCTGGCTTTGTTCTCTCTTTCCGTTTTTATAATAGAGCATTTATAAAAGTAATAACCTTAGCAGCAGAAGAAAGAAATCACTCAGAATCCAGAATCCCAGTGCCCTAGTTACTGCTTTTATTTTAAAGATTAATGTGGAAGCAAACTTCAAGTTCCATGCAGCCTGAGTAGTTGACTGAGCTGCCTCTGGGTGTTCCCAGTGATGGTTGAGATAGCCTTTCCCTTCCTCTGAACCTTCCTGACCCTGGTGTCTGTGCCATTCCTATCAGGCTTGCCGTAATTTGGTGCCTGTTTTGTGATCAGTTGAGTCCATTTACAACATGCTTGTCCTCTGTTAGACTTGGTCAGCTCTGCCCAACTCAGGTCGCCTTCCTGGGCTGCTTGGCATCGGTGCTGTGCTTATTTGCAGAAATGATGGGACAGAGTTTGGTGGCTCCATTTATCAGAAGGTGAATAAGAAGTTGGAGACTGCTGTTAATCTGGCCTGGACAGCAGGAAACAGTAACACTCGCTTCGGAATAGCAGCCAAGTACCAGATCGACCCTGACGCCTGCTTCTCGGTGGGTACCTGTGGAATCATGTATCTCTGAGACCTTACCCTGACCCTTAGGTTGGAATCCTTTTGGATTGATGGAGTTCCATGCTTTGGCTAGAGATTTTCTCACTGTGAAAGGGTTCACAATGAGTAAAATGATCATAGTAATAGTATGTACTATGGCTGCCAGGCACTGTATTGAGACCATTATATGTGGATTACTGTATTTAATTCTTATACAACCCATTTGAGATAGGTGCCTTTTTTTTTTTTTTCTAATTATCCCATCCATGTTTTCACAAATGAGGAACTGAAAACTTAGAGTGGTTGAGTAACTTGCCCAAGTGTAGGCAGGTGGTAAGTGCTGGGGTTTGTGTTTGACCCAGGCTGCCTTGCTGTGGAGCCTCCTTCTCTAACCAGTCCCTGGTCCATGCTGCAGACTGTAAAGGGGGTTACCTTGAGCCTGAAGGTTTTAAATGTTCCTTTCCCCCTCAGTTTTCATTCTCTTGCCCAGCTCCTGTACTGCATATTAAGAAATCAGGCCCGGCATTGGGTGGTTGGCATCTTATTTTGCAGACCCTGTAGCATAGCTAATGGACCCTTGCGTTGCTGCACAGTTTTTGCATTAAGTCTTGTTGAGCTCATCTCTGTTGTCACAGGGCACTGCCGGTTGTATCCTTTTTGGGGTGGAATGAGGAAATCTCATGTTGCAGGATGGTTTCTGGGCTGACTTGTGTAATTTACAGACAGCCTATTTTAAGTTTCCTGAAATAGGAACTGAATTTGGCTTCCTTAATGTTAGGCACTTTAAAACAAAGGAAAAGGGACCTTATTATTTGGAGGGCATGGGCAAAATTGAACATCTAGATGGGGCACTGACTGCCTGGAGGCCTACCTTCCTGTTTTCTCCTGTGGGAGATGCTGGGTCTAAAAACAGCATGTGAGCAGGAAAACACACACCCTGGTAGCTCTAGCTTTCGCCAGGACTCGGTGTTCTCACAGCTTGAGCTTGCTCTGCTCCTGACCTCTCCTTATTTCCCCAGAAAGGGGTCAGGGAGAGGCCCAGATTTCCCTACAACTCAGGCAGAAGAATAAGGGCAAAATTATTATCGACTCAACTGCGTTACTAATTATTAATCAGCATTCACTAAGTGCTGAGATTTAAGTGATTGGCTAGGTTATTGTTTTGCTCCAAAAATTCAGGCTTGTCAGTGCCAAATTTTTTTGATTTTTGCTTCTCTTTTTCATGAATAAAAAATTCGAACAATGTTCTGCCATTTAAAAAAAACGCTTCAAAACCCCATCTGACATTTGGTCTGTTTTTCTTTATCCCAACAAATACAAGAAAGTCTTTTACGTCTCTGGCCATAAATAAAGGTGTCCTCACCTGTTATAACTTAAAAATACAGACCTACTATGTATAAATGGAATTGGGCACACATACTGTAAGGAATCAAATGTAAATAATAACTTCCTTTTACTTGAAAATTGTGTTGTTTCTTTGCGTTACCCTTCTGAGACCTAGTTCCTAAATTTGATATATTTCATATTGAATTTAATGAATCCTATAAACAAAGTGGTCATGAAAAAAGAGAATTTGATACTGAAGTCCAGAGTTGGTTGATTAAAAAGCTCTTATTCAGTTTGGAGACAGAAGCGTGAAGTATTTAACATTTTCACTCTCTTATCTTTCCCTTGACTAGGCTAAAGTGAACAATTCCAGCCTGATAGGGTTAGGATATACTCAGACCCTAAAGCCAGGTATGTGTTGGTTGTGTGAAATTAGTTCACAATGGCACATTTTGTGCCATTAAAAAAGATGTGGTGCTGGTTTGCTGCTTTATGTTATTGCTTATAAAATGACTGTGTAGTACATTGTAAATGAGTGTATATAAAGTTTTATAGTTGATTGTTTGTAAAGGAGTGCAGAGTCATTATAAAACGGTTGGTGAATAGGAGAAGTAGTAAGTAGGAGAAAAAAGGCCAAGGCTAACATGTATTACATTTTTGGTTATTTTCTTCCATTCTTTTTCCCAGTGTGTGCCTAATGCTTGATACTTATTTCCAGCAGGTTCTTAAAACCAGCCTATAAGTCATCCCCATTGTAAAACTGGTTTGTAGGTTTCCTCTGCACAGTTAGCCAGGCCAGTCCATAGTATGTTACAGCTACAGGAAATAATACCACCTTGGGGTTAGTTTGGTCAAACTGGGGCTTTGAACGCTGGAAATCTAAGATTACATGATGGCAGAAATTTCTAGAGAAAATAGCATTTAGTCGTGTGCATGTGTGTTTGCATTTGTGTGCATGCTGTGATTGGGAGTGTAAGACCGTGGAGTCTGATTCATGGTTGGGGTTTCGTTTCAAGGGGCTTTTGCTAAAGAAGTTTTCTGCATGGCGCTGATTATAGATTTTGTAGCGGGGATGATGAGAAGATGAAGGAAAGTGGATTTGGGTGAGCCGTGGAATAATCATTATTGTTGTACACGCTCATCCTAGGCTACTAGTCATGAGTCGGGTGGTGCTGAGTAGCAGGGATTGAAGGGCCGTGTGGTTTTGCTGCTGCTGATCACACTCAGCTGCAACAGGTTCTGAATCGGGTGTGGTGTCACCAGTGTGCTTCAGCGATCCTCCATTTGCTAACCTTTCTTCTCTTTTCTTTCCTCCCTCTCTCCTCCTTTCCTCTCCCTGACTTCTCCCCCTGCAGGTATCAAACTGACACTGTCAGCTCTGCTGGATGGCAAGAATGTCAACGCTGGTGGCCACAAGCTTGGTCTAGGACTGGAGTTTCAAGCATAAATGAATACTGTACAATCGTTTAATTTTAAACTATTTTGCAGCATAGCTACCTTCAGAATTTAGTGTACCTTTTAATGTTGTATGTCTGGGATGCAAGTATCGCTAAATATCATGTTAGACTTCCAGGTTAAAGATGATTCAGCTTTAGGGTGTTACCCTTTCAGAGGTACAGAAGAAACCCAATTTCAAAAAAGGTCCTTTCAGCTGTAGACTTGAGGGGGAGCTTGCTGGCCCCTCTAGAGATGTCAGGGTTCTTTTTTACCTAGAAATGGCTGCAAGTGGAAGTTGATAATCTGCAGGCACTTTGTAATTTGTAAATTCGTATTGAGTAAATGAATGAAATTGTGACTTCCTGAGAATTGAACCTTGGTTTCCTACCCTGATTGAGGAGAGGCTGTTTGATGGTGTATACAAACTCATCTGAAAGGGACTTTTTTAGGCAGGGACTTTTTCCACCCCAATCCATCACCTCTTTTACACCAAAAGTAGTCTGCAGGGCGTGGTAGCTGTTTCTTTTGTGCCATTTTGGGGTGGAGAAGGTGGATGTGATGAAGCCAATAATTCAGGACTTAACTGTGTTTTTTCTCATGTTGTGTTTTTTTTGCCCTTGCACCAGAGTATGAAATAGCTTCTAAGAGCTCCAGCTGCAAGCTGGGAAGAGTCTCTGTGACTGTAATCACATGGTGACAACACTCAGAATCTAAATTGAACTTCTGTTGTATTCTCGCCACTCAGTTTATTTTTTAGCAGTTTAATGGGTACATTTTAGAGTCTTCCATTTTGTGTGGAATTAGTTCCTCCCCTTCAAATGCTGTAATTAACATCACTTAAAATAAAACTTGAATAAAATATTGAAACCTTATCCTTCTTTTGTTGTCTTTATTAATAGAAGTGTAAACAAACAGGGCATATGTTTGGTCTTGTTCTTTGGCCCCTTGGTGTGGCTGTGTGTGTGTGTGTGTGTGTGTGTGTGTGTGTGTGTGTGATATTTTTAGTTTTCTATTGCTGCATAACAAATTACCACAGATTTAGTGACTTAAAACAACACTTAATTATTTCACAGGTCTGTCGGTCTGAAGTCCAAGCACCGGGTGCCTGGGCTCTCTTAAGTTTCTCACGGTGCTGAAATTAGGATGTCAGCTGGACTGTGTTCTCATCTGAAGTTTGGGGTCCTCTTCCAGGCTCATATGGTTGTGGCAGAATTCACTTACTTGTAGTTGTAAGATAGTGGTTTCTGTTTCCTTGCTGGCCATCAGCTAGGGGCCACTTTCAGCAAATAGAGGCCACCTGCATTCCTTGCCATGTGGTGTCCTCCATCTTCAGAGCTGGAACAGAAAAATTTCACTGTCAAATCCTTCCCTACTTCAAGTCCTCCAGAAGAGCCCGAACACCTTTATAATTTTAAAAAAATTTGTTTTTAAAATTAAGCTATAATTGGCCTATAGCATTATATTAGTTTCAGGTGTACAACATAATGATTTGATGTTTGTATATATTGTGAAATGATCACCACAATAAGCCCAGTTAACATCCATCACTGTACAGAATTGTTTTTTTCTTGGGATAAGAACTTTTAAGATCTACTCTCTTTGCAACTTTCAAATATATAACACAGTACAACTAATTATGGTCACCATGCTGTACATTACATCCCCATAACTTATTTATTTTATAAGCATTCCAGTCCTTTTAAGGGCTCACCTGATTAGGTCAGGTCCACTGAGGATAATCTCCCATTAAAGTCAACTGTCCACACATCGTAACCTAATCAAAGGAGTAATATCCCATCATATTCACAGATTCCTCCCACACTCAAGGGCAGGGGATCATATAAAGGCATGGGTCATTGGATATGGTTTCAGAATTCTGCCATATATAAAAAAATAACGGATTTCAAACGTTTACGAAGTATCAATAGAATAGTAACAACTCTGCATATACATTATCCAGCTTCATCAAATGTAGACATTTTTTTCTATTCAATGATAAATATTTTTAGGCAGAATTCCTTTTTATGGATGTTTGGAAGTGACAATTCCCAACAGGTATCAGATTTACTTATAGCATTTTGTGTAACTGGTCACCCCAAACCTGCTGGCCTCAGTATTTGTTATACTGTCTTCATCAGGTTCATAAGGACCCACAGCTATTTCAAAGTTCACTTTATTAAATGTGTCCAGAGATTTTGGTGCATAATGGTTGTTGGGTACATCCAGTCAGAAGCCAGGTGCAGTATTGGTATTTTGAAATGTACAAAGGGCCCTCTGAGGGAATATTTTCCTCCCATTTACATATTTTCTGGTTGTTGCATGTAGCATGTCAGAGTATTGTGCAAAATGCCTTGAGTTCATGATATCTCACTAGTAAGAGACTTGAAATAATCTGGTATGGGGCCAAAGGAACAAAGTGGACAAAGAAGAGAGGATTGAAGGTGTGTTTATTACAGGAAAAAGGCCTGACTAAGTCTGAATCTCCCAACATGCAGAAGCTAGAACTGAGAGGCTTATTCGTTAAACTGAGTGATGGTTTCTGTACTCACGGAGGGAAAGCTCCAGGGGAACTTGGGAGGACTTTGTACCCTGGCTACCCTGGAAGTTTTGCAATAAGTGCACCATTCAGTCTATCTGGGCTTGTGGTGGGCTTAAGGAAATGAATAGATGAATGACCTCTTAGTTTTCTTAACAACACAGAGTTTGTGTGTTTTTGAGCGGTCACTAGCGCCAGATAAAATGTTAAGGGAAACCAGATTCAGGAGAACACAGGCTTTTCTCTCTTCAGAGGCAGCTCAACTGTCTCTGGGGGATAGCAGCGATCCTCTGAGGAAATCATGGAGACCAGAGTGGTGAAGCTGTGGGGTAAAATAAATGTCTTGCTTCATGCCATGCTGATTTTCCTGCAAATCAATCAAATGTAATTTTACGAGCTGAAGCCTATAGACATTAAGTAAACATTCACGGGCTCGCGCCCGTCTCTGGAGCTCATTTAAGCCGCCCTCTTTAAAAAAAAAAAAGAAAACATTCACGGAACACACAGACCAAAGCATTGTGGCTAGGGCCCTAAGGGAACTTCCTGGAAGTTTCTAAATTTGCATTTTCATATTCTGGGGGGTTTAAGTTAACAAAATTTAAAAGAAGCTTATTGTAGGAAATGTGGAAGCTGTTTGCACACCTCCTTCCTAGCCCACTTCCCTGCTTTTCCTTCATAATACCTTTACCATTGTATATAGTATGTATTTTACACTATAGTCTCCCTCACAGAAAAATAAATTCCACAAAGGTGGGGAGTTTGTTTTGTTCAGTGCTGTATATTGAAATATGGAGAGGTACTAAGTATTTGTTGAAGTAATAAATGATTACGGGGAAATGTTAAAAATAGAACACTTACCTAAAATTCCACCACCCACTCAACATTTATTTCCTTTGCCTTTTTTTTGTTTATTTATTTTTGGTTGCATTGGGTCTTTGTTGCTGCACGCGGGTTTTCTCTAATTGCGGCGAGCAGGGGCTACTCTGTTGTGGTGCTCAGGCTTCTCATTGCGGTGGCTTCTCTTGTGGAGCACAGGCTCCCTGCGCGTGGGCTTCAGTATTTGTGGCTCATGGGCTCTAGAACGCGGGCTCTAGAACGCAGGCTCAGTAGCTGTGGCACAGGGGTTTAGTTGCTCCGCGGCATGTGGGATTTTCCCGGACCAGGGCTCGAAACTGTGTACCCTACATTGGCAGGCGGATTCTTAACCACTACGCCACCAGGGAAGCCCTCCTTTGCCTTTGGGAGGGGGAGGGCAGTTACTTCTCTTTTGGGATCAGTCTATTACACAGCTGGATATTCCTTCTAAAAATGTTCTAAAAGTTATTAGCTGTATAGTGGCCCATCACGTGGGAAGAAGGGGCTCGTTGTGACTCTCTTCACACCTTACACAATACATCCTTAGCTTGCAGCCGAGTTTCTCGTGCTTCCCTTTGCCCCAACTCCCGCTATCCCTCTCGCTCATTCCCGCTCCCAGAACCCCACTCCAGGCTGCCACGTCATCACGTTGGGACGTAAACGCCTACGGCCGCGATGCCATACGCAGCGTCTGACGTCATGACGTAGAGCCTAGCAACCGCGCAGGCTCGCAGCCGATACCGTTATGGCCGCCGCCGCCCTGAGGAGGATGAGGGGAGCCCAGCAAGCGAAACTGCGGCCCAGGCCGGCCATCCAGGTCCCCGGAGGGCTGGCGCTGCTGCTGGTCCTGGCGCGTCTGCTCGCGTCCGCCACCATGTCCAGTGGTAAATGGGGCGCGGCGGTAGGGAGGTCGCGGGAAGACCGGGAGAGCCCGGGCGCGGAACGCCAAGACGGGCCCGGCCAGGGAACGGGCGCTTCCGAGTTTCCGGAGCAGGTGGCGATGTCTAGAGGGGCAGGGTCTCTACAGCCCCGACGAGGGAGAGTAGGCTGTCTGAAGGGGTCTGTGGAGGTGGGGTCTCCAAGAGGCCTGAGAAGTGGGGTTGAGAGCTGCAGGGACCCAGGCAGCGAGCGTGTAGATGGGCGGGGAGGGAGGAGTGGTGGTGGTGTCTAGAGAGTCTTGTAGAATGGGTTGCCACAGAGAATGGCGGTGATGCGGTCTCCAAGATTCCTTGGAGGTGTCGATTACAAACAAAAACAAAAACGCACAACTGTAAGAACTGTGAGTTTATTCAGTGTCTTACTGAAGGCTGTAGCGGGGGGAGCCAGTTTCTCAGTTCTGAGAAATTGTTCGAAGAGGTGAGGCAGGAGCCAGGTTAATGCATGAATTTTTTGCTGGGAAAAAAACATTTAGTCAAACATCAAAAGATTACTGCTCATCATAAAGAACAGACATCTGAAGTTCATAATTTTAGTACTTTGTATGGGAAGACGCAAGATTCTGGGGTTATTGAAATTCTTCCTTAGGTATGCATCTTACTTGTCTAGGACCCGTGTATCCAAAACAGAATACTTCATCCTGTTTTTCTCCATCCTGAGTTCCCCTCAGATCCACTGTAGGTGGGCAACTGCAGTGGCTAATAGCTTGACTCTTGTAGAACTGGAATGGCATGCAACGTTTTTTTTTCTTTTTTTTCTTTACAGAGATGGGAGTTAGGAGGGTCTAGAAGAGAGCACAGAGGGGACAGGTGCTGAGGAGACAGCCGAGAGTAGGAGGTGTGGTGTCTAGAGAGAATCCCAAGGTCAGGTGCGGGTGCCCAGGGGTCTAGCTGGGCCAAGGGAAGGCGGGGCCTTTCCAGACCGGGTGAGATCAGCGGTAAAGACGAAGGTGGGCAGGGGCACTGACCGGACCGAGCCGATGGAATAATTTGGAGAGCGAAAGTGAAAGGAAAAGAGCTGTCTTTGAGTATTGGTGCATCTGTGAGGACTGGGAGGTTCTGGGGCTTGGTAAAGAGCCAGAATGCTGGGGCGTTGGACTCCTGAGGGGCTTGGGAGGAGAAGAGGAGTTCTGGGACAAGGGAGATTCTTTGTAAACATGGTCCCCCCCTGCTTCATTTTAATGGATCTGTAGGATTTAAGTATTTATTTATTTTTTATTGAGGTATAATTGACATATTAGTTTCAGGTGTACAGCGTAATGATTTGATGTTTGCATACACTGTGATCACACATAAGTCTAGTTACCATCCATCACCACACATAGTTAACATTTTTTTCTTATGAGAACTTGTCAGATTTACTCTCTTAGCAACTTTCAGATATGCAGTACAGTATTACTAACTATAGTCACCGTGCTGTACATTGCATCCCCATGACTTATTTTATAAGTGGAAGTTTGTACCTTTTGATTGCCTTCACCTCCACCCTGCCCCTGTTCCCTCCAACCACCATTCTGTTCTCTGTATTTATGAGTTTAGCTTTTTTATTTGTTTTTATTTGTTTTGTTTTGGTTTTTAGATTCCACATGTAAATGAAACCATATATCTGTCTTTCTCTGACTGACGTATTTCACGTAGCATAATGCCCTCAAGATCCATCCATGTTGTTGCAAATGGCAAGATTCCATTCTCTTTTGTGGCTGAATGATAATCCACTGTGTATGTGTACCACAACTTCTTTATCCATTCATTGATCCATGGGCGCTTAGGTTGTTTCCATATCTTGGCTATTGTAAATAGTGCTGCACGATTAAGTATTCCTTTTCTTAGAAATGTTACATTGTGAATCAAGGTATTGAAGGCTTTATTGAGAAAAGAGGAAACCTGTAGACCAGGGCCTGAGACTTAGGGGGAACAAATCCACTAGTAAGAATTTATAATGATTAAGCAGCATCTTGTTTACTAGTCCCTTTTTTATTTCAGGCCAAGACACGATCCTGCTTTTTCTGCCTAAATCTTGTTTGAGTTCAGATGAAAAACAGTATGAATGGGATAGTGTTCATTTATTTGCCAACAGGGGCTGTCTAGCCATACATTCCTGTACTACAGTGCTGTGGTTACTTACTTGGGTTTCCCCAGCAGCAGTGAGGGCAGGGCACCTGGACCACCCTCCCAGAAGTGTTTGTAAGTCTGTGGGAAGGGACTGTGGCCCATTTTCCCAAGGCCCTTTCATCGTTAGTAAAATATAATGAGGATTTCTCTGGTTGATGCAGATACTCCTGTTCCTAAAGTACTTAAGTAGCATGGTTGTTTTGGTCATTTAATCGTCTAAGAAAAAACTGACATTTAAGCATTTATATTTCTTGCTGGAGTGCTTAAGATATACAGTTTGGGGAATATGTAGCTGGTAACTGTAGTTTCAAAAACAACTTTTTCTCTTAAGAGATGGTTGAAAATTTTCTGATGTGTGGGTAAGCGAGGGTGAGTGTGGAGTATTAAGGTGTCCTCTTGTCTTTTTTTATTTGTTAGGGCCCCATAAACATTGCTCCAACTATACTGGGACATTTCAGGGAATGGTTTTCTTTTATTAAGTTTTTGTATATATCAATTTTAAAATCAGATTATTCCCTACTGAAAATAACTTAAATGAAAACTAACGTGTATGCTTTTAATAGGGAAGCAGCTCCATTGTAGTACAGTGTAGCATGTGTAAAGCTTTGGGTAATATAAATGTTCTTTGTAAGTGTGCCTTATGGTAAAGTGATTTCAAAGTAATTACTCTTGTAATAAGAAAATTAAAGTCTAGCTAGACTATATTGCATTCCAAACTTCAAGTAAGCATAGGAAGTTAGAAAGTTTCCATATCAGATTTATTTAAACTTGTTCCATATTAGGTTTCTTAAAATTTCAGTGCTTGGGTGTATTCTTGGCAATCTGTAAGACTTTTTACAGATGTTTTTGTTTTGATAAAGTTTAAAAAAATTAATGTAAGTGTTATTTTGGATCACTGGATGCTCACCGTATGACCTAGTCTTGCCATGCCATTTCAAAAGTGCCTACTTTCTACATTGACCATCATATTGCTCCTAGATGTTGCCTAAATTTATTTAATGTGTAATGTATTTAATTTTTAATTAAATACAGAATTCAGTGTGTGAATGAATTCTCAGGGTCTTCTGCATTCTTGTTTGAGAAATATTGATATAGTTTATTTTAAGGCAGTTTTTAAAAAGGTACCAGTAGGAGAGAATTAAATTAAAAAATTTTAATTTTTAAAGTGTTAAGTTTTAACTAGAGAGGTAATATCAAATAGGAAAGGGTAGAAATGGAACATACATCAATATTTAGAAGTCTAAAGTTATATATATATATATATATATATATATATATAAACTCAAACAATTAAATCCATAAAGTCAGAGTTATCACTTTGTTCTGAATACTCTTTATAGCTGACTGGATCAACCTCTTTCATTTGAAGGAGTGGCAGTCCAGGAGGTTGATCTAATTTACATCAAATGTTTCAGATGAAGTCCTAGTTTGTTTTCTTGTATATAACATCCACGTGTTTTTGTGTTTTTTTTGCTGCGTTTCACGGCATGTGGTATCTTAGTTCCCCAACTAGGGATCGAACCCTTGACCTCTGCAGTGGAAGCGCCGAGTCTTAACCACTGACCGCTAGGGAAGTCCCAACTTCCACATTTTTACTCCTTGAACAGTATTTATTAACTCTGCTCCTACTTGGTGCTAGGTATTGGAGTTACAACAACAAATAGGGTGATGTTGGAGATATCCTTAGAAGAGTGGTGGGGTTTTACCTGGCTGAGAACTATGAGAAAGGCTTTTCAGAGGGTGTAGTAGGTGCAAAAACGCTACTTGGGAAGCAGTGTAGGATTTGTGGTGAGAGTTGAGCATTTTCAATAAATATTTATTGAATGCTTGCTATCTGTTAAGTAGGCAGTGGGGATAGAATAGTTAGGAAGATTAGTAGGAGATAACAGCATTGAGATAATGGGGACCAGATCATATAGGATCTTACAGGCTATTATAAAGACTTTGAATTTCACTCTTGAGAGAAATGGAGAGCTACTAGATGGTTTTAAGCAGAGGAGTAATGTCATCTAAGTTAAGTTTTTACAGGATGACTCTGGCTGTTATGTTGAGAGTGGACACTAGGGGTTAAGGTAGAAGCAGACAGATCATTTAGAAGACTACCATAATAATCCAGGTGAGATTGTGGTGGCTTCGGCTAGGCAGTAGCAATGGAGGGGTGAAAACTCTTCAAATTCTGCATATATTTTGAAGGCAGAGAAACAGATTGGATGTGGGGTGTTAAAATAATGACTCCAAGGCTTTTGGCTTGAGTAACAGAAAAATGGAGTTGCCATTAACTGAGAGGGAGACTATAGATAGAACAAGTTTTTGTTTTTGTTTGTTTGTTTTTTCTTTTTGGAGTGGGGAGTAAAAATGCATTTCTTTAACCTTTTCATTCTGAAATAATTGTAGATTCACTTGCAGTTGTACGAAATAAAATACAGAAATTCTGTGTACCCTTCACCCAGTTTTTCCCAGTGATAACATCCTGCAGAACTGTAGTACAAAATCACAACCAGGATACTGATATCGATACAATCAAGATACAGAGCATTTCCATCACCATAAGGATCTTTCCTGTTGCTCTTTTATAGTCACCCTCACTTTCTTCCTATCCCTACTCCCTCCTGAAATCCTGGCAACCACTAATCTTTTTTATTTCTATAATATTATCATTTTGTGAATGTGATATATGGGATCATATGGTATGTAACTTTTTGGGATTGGCTTTTTTCACCTAGCATAATTCTCGGGAGATTCTTCTAAGTTGTTTCATTTGTCTATAGTTTGTTCCTTTTAATTGCTGAGTAATATTCCATGGTATGGATGTACTACACTTTGTTTAACCATTCATCCATTGAAGGACATCTGGGTTGTTTCCAGTTTTTGGCTATTATGAATAAGGCTGCTATAAACATTTATGAACAGAATTTTATGTGAACATAAGTTTTCATTTCTCTGGGATAAATGCCCAGGACTGTAACTGCTGGGTCATATGGTAGTTGCACATTTAGTTTTTTAAGAAACTGCCAAGCTGTTTTCTGGAATGGTCGTCCTATTTTACATTACCAGCAGCAACATATGAGTGATCTTGTTTCTCTGCATCCTTGCCAACATTTGGCATTGTCATTATTTTTTATTTTAGCCATTCTGATAGGTGTGCAGTGATATCTCATTGAGGTTTTTTAAAAATAATTAATTAATTAATTAATTTTTGGCTGTGTTGGGTCTTCGTTGCTGTGTGCAGGCTTTCTCTAGTTGGGGTGAGCAGGGGCTACTCTTCGTTGAGGTGCATGGGCTTCTCATTGTCGTGGCTTCTCTTGTTGCGGAGCACAGGCTGTAGGTGCACAGGCTTCAGTAGTTGTGGGACGTGGGCTCAGTAGTTGTGGCTCACGGGCTCTAGAGCACAGGCTCAGTAGTTGTGGCACACGGGCTTAGTTGCTCCGCGGCATGTGGGATCTTCCCAGGCCAGGGCTCGAACCCGTGTCCCCTGCATTGGCAGGTGGATTCTTAACCACTGTGCCACCAGGGAAGCCCTCTCATTGAGGTTTTAATTTGCATTTCCCTAATGGTTAACATCTTTTCATGTGCTTATTTGCCATCTGTATATTCTTTTTGGTGAAATGTCTCTTTATGTCTTTTGCCCATGTTCTAATTGGATTGTTTGCTTTTTCACTTTATGTATTCTAGATACTAGGCCTTTGTTGGGTATGTGGCTTACAAATATTTCTCCCACTTTGTAGCTTGTCTTTTCATCCTCACAGGAAGGTCTTTCACTGAAAAAAGTTTTTAAATTTTGATGGAATTGGGCTTCCCTGGTGGCGCAGTGGTTAAGAATCTGCTTGCAAATGCAGGGGACACGGGTTCGAGCCCTGGTCTGGGAAGACCCCACATGCCACGGAGCAACTAAGCCCGTGCGCCACAACTACTGAGCCTGTGCTCTAGAGCCCGCGAGCCACAACTACTGAGCCTGCGTGCCACAACTGCTGAAGCCTGTGTGCCTAGAGCCCGTGCTCCACAACAAGAGAGACCACCGCAATGAGAAGCCTGCATACTGCAACGAAGAGTAGCCCCCACTTGCCGCAACTAGAGAAAGCCCATGCGCAGCAACGAAGACCCAACGCAGCCAAAAATAAATAAATAAGTTAAAAAAAATTTTTGATGGAATTCAATTTATGAATTTTTCCTTTTATGTATTTTTGGTATCAGGTCAAAGAATTTGTTGCCTAGTCCTAGATTCTGAAGATTTTGTCCTAAGTCTTTTTAAAAAAATCTGTGTAGTTTTACATTTAAATTTGTGATACATTTTTAGTTAATTTTTGTAAAAGGTGTGAGACTTAGGCTGAGGTTAGTTTAGCTTGTTAATATGGTGGATTACATTGATTTTTGAGTATTGAGCCAGTCTTGCATCCCTGGAATAAACCTTAGTGATCATGGAGTATCATTCTTTTCATATATTGCTGATTTCTTTGTTGTTGTTGTTGTTTTTTTTTTTTGGCTGCACTGCGTGGCTTGTGGGATCTCAGTTACCCGTCCATGGATTGAACTTGGGCCATGGCAGCGAAAACCCGGGATCCTAACCACTAGGCCACCAGGGAACTTTATATTAAAGTTGATTTCTTTTTTTAAAAAATTTATTCATTTATTTATTTTCGGCTGCGTTGGGTCTTTGTTGTTGCACGCGGGCTTTCTCCAGTTGCGGTGAGCGGGGCTACTGTTTGTTGTGGTGCGCGGGCTTCTCATTGTGGTGGCTTCTCTTGTTGCGGAGCACGGGCTCTAGGTGCGCGGGCTCAGTAGTTGTGGCGCACGGGCTTAGTTGCTCCGCGGCATGTGTGGTCTTCCCGGGCCAGGGCTCCAACCCATGTCCCCTGCATTGGTAGGTGGATTCTTAACCACTGCGCCACCAGGGAAGTCCTAAAGTTGATTTCTATTTGCTAATATTTTGTTAAGGATTTTTGCATTTCTGTTCATGAAAGATATCAGTCTGTAATTTTCTTATTCTGTAGTGGCTTTGGTTTTGGTATCAGGATAATAATATTAGCTTCATAAAATGAATTGTGAAGTGTTCCCTCCTCTGCAAGTCTCTGGAAGAGATTGTGTAGAATTGGTGTTAATTCTTCATTAAACATTTGGTAGAATTCTCCAGTGAAACCATCTAGGCCAGGAGATTTGATTTTGGGGAGTTTTAAAATTAAAAATTCAGTTTCCTTAATAGTTAAAGGGCTATTCAAATTATGTATTTTGTATGGGGTAAATTGTGGTACTTCGTGTTGTCAAGACTCTGGTCTTAAACTTTCTCTTTTAGTTGGCTTTTTATGACATTGCTCTGGCAGGGGAGGTGGGGATTGGTGCACATTACTGGCAGGTAGAGCTAGAAATCTAGGGTCTCCACTTGATCTGTGTTGACACCTGAAGGGTGATGGTGGTCCTGTTAGTTCTGGGCAGGGGTGGGAGTTTTGGCTCCCCTCATGGTCTGCACTGAAATATTGTTGGGGGTGGCCTCATTACTGCTAGACCATGGTTAAAGTCTTGACTGTTCACTAGGCCTCCTCTGACATCATCCTATTGTGGAGGGGAAAGGGCACCTCATTACAGCTTGGTGAGGGTGGAAATCTAGGCTCCCCACTCGGTCTTTGCTGGTGTAGGTGTGAGTGGAGCCACAGTTTTTTCTGTGTTGTTTGCTTGGAGTAGAGCAGTCACTGTCTAGAAGTTTTCTTTCTTGCTAGGCTGCCTCTCTCCTGATCTCCTGGCAAGAGAGAGCAGGCTTTTTGGGTGGCCCTTTTTGTCCATACCCCTGGTGTTTCCAGGTTGCTGGGCTCGTCAGCTCAAGTCTGGAATACGTCAGGTAAAAAGAAAATCCAGAAAAGTCACCACTGGGTTGTTTCTCATGTCCTGAGGTCTCTAAACACTCACTCTGCCTTATTCTTTCCACCTTTCAGAGTCGTCTTATGTTATTTTATATGTAATATGCAGGGTTTTAATTTGTTTTTAGTGGGCAGAATAGGGAAAAATACATCTACTCCATCTTCCTGGAAGTCAAAGTCAGAATTCATTTTGAACATGTTAATTTGAATGACAGACGTCTAAGAGGAGATGTCAGGGAGGCAGTTGGACTTATGAGCCTAGAGTTCTGGTAGTACATGGAAGTTCTCTTCTGATGGCTTCATTTTTCTCAGAGAAGTTAGGAAGTGATGTTAGCCTTTAAAAATGAGGACAACAGAGAAGGTGTTAGAAGTTTGAGGACAGAGGAAAATGTGAATGGTCTACTAAGGGAGTAGAAGGGTGAATGGACTAGGAAAATACAGTATAATTGCTGACAGCATTACATGTATATCTCAGTTTTGGGCATTGAATTTAAAATGAAATAAAAAAATGAAAAAATGAAAAAATTAAAAAGAAATAAATTGAAATAAAAAATGAAATATTCATCAGATAACAATTGCCTTGCCAGATGGTAACAACTTAAGCAGCATAAGAGACCTACTGCATTACATAGCCTGCCACTGTAAGAAAAAGAAAAGAAAGAATAGAGAGGGGTTTGACTTTAGGTCACAGTGGCAAAGTTCACACAGAGCTTGTACCCTCTGTTTTCATTTCACAGAGGTTTGACTTCAGTACCCAGACTCTACCCCAACCCCAGAACAGAAAGACGGGTGGCTGATCCTAGCTTAGTGAAAAATTTAGGTATATGTGCTTCTAGCTTGGTGGAGATAAATTTGAAGATTTCAGTTTAATGTTCTCTATTTACTTATTTTAGCTCTATCACAGGCTGATTCGCTGAGCCAGACTGTACTCAAGACACATGTTTCTTCTCCAAATACGAATGCTTTAACAAATGAAAACCAAACCAAACCTTCTATTTCCCAAATCAGCACCACTCTCCCTCCCACAACTAGTACAGAAAAAAGTGGAGTGGCATCTCTGTCCCCTCATCCCTCGCCTACTACTTCTCTGTCCCAAGAGGAAGCTGATAACAATGAAGATCCTAGCATAGAGGAGGAGGATCTTCTCACACTGAATAGTTCTCCGTCCACTGCCAAAGACACTCTGGACAATGGAGATTATGGAGAACCAGACTACGACTGGACCACCAGCCCCCGGGACGATGAGTCCAATGAGGCCTTGGAAGAAAACAGGAGCTATATGGAAATTGAACAGTCAGTGAGACCTTTTAAGACCCCACCCTCAAATATAGAAGAAGAAGATAGCCATTTCTTTTTCCATCTTATTATTTTTGCTTTTTGTATTGCTGTTGTTTATATTACATATCACAACAAAAGGAAGGTAAGTTTGGGATTTTTCACCCCCTCTAGTTGCCCTCTATCATCTCAGTCATATTTCTTATTAATACTTTTGCTGATTCAGAGTTTTTTCTTTTTTGGTCAGGTTTCAATTGATGGTAAAATATCAAGATGTCTCATGTCAGTTTATAAATCTGTGGTGTATTTTAACAAATGAAAGACAGGATGCTTTACTACATGTGCTTCTAAAAAAAGAAGCCAAAATATTTTTATAGAGCAAAACCAAAGCCCAGTGATTTTTTTAAAAAAAGGTTTTGTATCTTAACTTAGCATTGCTACTTCATTGGGAGTACTTGTGGAGAGAGATTGTTAATTTAGGACTTCTAATTTATTAAGTACTGAACTTAATGATATTTTGATAACTTTTTTCCCTGGTTGTTAAAGTATTACATGTCTTTTTTAGGGACACAGAAAAGTGTAGAAAAGAAAATATAAGCTACTACCCAAAGCTGAGCATTATTAATATTTTGGTATATTTCTGGTCTGTAAATGTGTGTATAGTTCAGACATATATGTGTATGTTAATTTTTAAATGAATTTGATTATTTCATATAGAGTTTTGTATCTTGCCTTTTACCTAACAAATCATGAGCATTTTTCATATCATTAATAATCTTTAAAAACATGATTTAATAGCTACATAATTTATTTGGCTATTTTCCTGCTGAGTATTTAGATAGTTTTCAATTTTTGGTTCAGAAATAATATTGTGATGAACACTGCTGTACTGGAATTGGTGTGTTGGACTACATGAGGCAGAGGAGGCATAAATAGGACTGGATGGATAATTTAGTGTGAGGGTTCATCTGGGCACTGTGTAGTCCCAGAGCTAAATAGTTAAGCTTTTTAAACATTTAAAGGGAGATCAAGCACAATGCCCTTTTTAATACTTATTGGCCAGGAAATCTCAGTCTTGACTTTGTTGTACCTTGCTTTGTCATTCCTGGCAGCCACCTTCCCCTTTGGGACCTTTTTCTCACTTGCGAAATGATAGAACTGGACCAGAGAATTTCACAATGCCTTCCAGCTTTGAGAATCAGTGATTCTAATATTTTGCTTGTTGTTGTTTTTTTTTTTTTTTTTTTTTTTTTTTTTTTTTTATAAATTTATCTATTATTTATTTTGGGCTGCATTGGGTCTTTGTTGCTGCGCACGGCTTTCTCTAGTTGTGTCAAGCGGGGGCTACTCTTCGTTGTGCAGCTCAGGCTCTAGGCGCATGGGCTTCAGTACTTGTGGCTCGTGGGCTCTAGAGCACAGGCTCAGTAGTTGTGGCGCACGGGCTTAGTTGCTCCGCGGCATGTGGGATCTTCCCGGACCAGGGCTCGAACCCGTGTTCCCTGCATTGGCAGGCAGATTCTTAACCACTGCGCCACCAGGGAAGCCCTTGCTTGTTGTTTTGACTTAGAAAACAAGCAAACAAACCCTTTGGTTATTTGTGGTTTAGTGGTCTATCACTAGCTCTGTAAATATTTGTAGATGGACAAAATTTTGAATGCCAGTGATATTTTATTCCAGTGTTTAGTGTTGGACCATCTCTATTATAAATACCTAAGGGACTTGTTAAACAGGTAGGTTCCTGGACTCCACTGCAATCTGCTAACTCATCTCTGAAGAGAGAGGCCAGGAATCAGTCTTTAATAGGCATTCCTATGTACATTAAAATTAAAAAAGCACTGTCTCACCTTGTTTACAAGATGGAAAACAAAGTAGCCCTTTTGTTGACATTTTACTTTTGTATTTGGGAACCTAGGAGAGAGATATTTCACTTGTTATAAAAAACTTTTAGCATGTTCTCTATTTTCTTTTTTGCATATCTGATTTATTTTGCTTTATTCCAGATTTTCCTTCTGGTTCAAAGCAGGAAATGGCGTGATGGTCTTTGTTCCAAAACAGTGGAATATCATCGTCTAGACCAGAATGTTAATGAGGCAATGCCTTCTCTGAAGATTACCAATGATTATATATTTTAAAGCACTGTGATTTGCGTTTGCTTATTACGTAATTTTATTTGCTTGACTTTTTATATGATATTGTGCAGATGTTCACCATTGGCAGTTAGTACTTAAATGAGAGGTGGGCCTCTCTTTATTTTGCCTTGGTGCTTTGGAAGTTAAGTATCATGAACAAGGAGTATATAATTTTTTTATCTACATTTTTAGAGTTGAATTCAATCAGGTGTCCAAAATGTGGAGCTAAGCATTACCTGTTTTTATTGTTTTAGATTTCTTTATTGTGCTTTTTCTGGAAGTGTTAGTAATGCTACTTTTAAAAGATCCCAAACTTACAATTAAATTCTAACACATCTGATACTGCTGACTCAGATTATCTTTCTGCCATCCAAATACTGTTTCTTTTTTTTTAAAATGTGACGTATATATATATACATTTTTTAAATTAATTAATTAATTAATTTATGGCTGTGTTGGGTCTTCGCCTCCGCGCGAGGGCCCTCTCCAGCTGCGGCAAGTTGGGGCCACTCTTCATCGCGGTGCGCGGGCCTCTCACTACCGCGGCCTCTCTTGTTGCGGAGCACAGACTCCAGACGCGCAGGCTCAGCAGTTGTGGCTCACGGGCCCAGCCGCTCCGTGGCATGTGGGATCCTCCAAGACCAGGGCTCGAACCCGTGTCCCCTGCATCGGCAGGCAGACTCTCAACCACTGCGCCACCAGGGAAGCCCCCAAATACTGTTTCTTAAGCACACATTTCTTTGTGCTGTCAAACTGTATCTATGTATGTAAGGATGTATGTAATAATGCTTTATATATAAGTAACATTTTTTTCTTCCAGGAAAATTGCTTTGGATATTTTTGGATAACTTATACATAATTTACTATTGCTCATTCTGACCACAATTTTAAGTAACACATTAATAAATTTGTCTAGAAATTCTGGCAGTAGAGACTCTGCAGTTTGCAGTGGACATAAATAAAATGTTATAGAGAGCATTTTTTGGTTTGAATTACTGAATTAAATTTAGAGGTAGAAATTGTCATAAAATTTTAAATACGTGAATAATTGCTTTTACTTAGCAACTGATTGTAGTATGGGTTTCTCCAAGCTTTCAAGCTAGGGGCAGAGTTTAAAATTATACCATATTTGTTCACTTGTTTATTTTTTTATAGTAAGTTTGAATAAATTTTAGGGGCCATGTCACTTAAATGATATTGTATCTAAGTCTTTCAAATTAAAATTATACCTGAATGAAGTTGTTTGTATACATGAAGGATATATGTGTACGCTGACTCTTTCTCCCCCGTATTTGTTTTGTTTTCTTGTTCTTTTTTAATAGAAACTGGAAATTATTTACTGTATTTAATTTTAGCCTGTCTTTCTATCATAAGGAGTTGATCAATATGTAAATATGTGATTTGAAACCTGGTTGACTTCTTACAAGTGTCACGACAACTTTTTAGAAAACATAACCCCTAATATATGTTAAACACCACTCACAAAGCCCGGATGAGCCAGTGGGCATGCGGTTTGTGTAGAGATGGAAGAGGCAGGGCAGTCCATTGTTGCTCTCGGGTGGACAATTTACTGTTATAATAAGGAAGGGAAGCAGAGTGGAAATACACCTGAACTGATTTATTGCAGTAATTTTTTTCATATCTGAAATTGTATTATTTAATATTTTGAATAAGATTTTAAAAAATAAATGGCAAAGATATAAATCCATGATTTTATAATGTGTTTCATTTTAATGATGGCATGGGGTCCTTCATTTGGGTGGTGACAGATGGGTAGTGCTGTGTCTGGGAGGAAGGTAAGCTGATTAGCTTGCTTTTATTCCTTTTAGCAATAGGACTGTGCTTCTATGAATTCCACGTACATTTCTAGATCTTACTTTAGGTCTAGTTTACTGTTATGTACTGAAGTTTATTGAGAACTGTAGCAAAGTAGGATTGCAAAGAAAAGTAAAGCGGCTAAATCAATGTGCACTTCTAGCATCCTAGCTTCCCTGTTGTCTCCCTGTTGAAGCCCCCCGATCCTGGAGGATGGTCCCCCTTAGTGGATCTGGTGTTCTTGGGTGCTTCCTGATGGCACAGTCTTTGCTACCCATGTCCCAGTGCTGCAATCAAGTAGCCTCTGACTTTTGGAGCATCAGACTGTACGTTGATTTAAAATGCTGCCAGTGTCTTACAGAGGCACCCAAGCCACTGGTCTATACATGTGTATATAATTCACACATATGTGTATGTTAACAATTTTTAAATGAATTTGACCTCTATAGCGTTTTGTATCTTGCTTTTTACCTAACAGATCCTATCATTAATATTCTTTAAAAACATTTAATAGCTACATAATTTATTTAGCTATTTTCCTCTTGAATGTTTAGATGGTTTCCAATTTTTGGTTCAGAAATAATATTGTGGTGAACATTTCTGTACTGGAATTGGTTTGTTGGGTTAAATGAGGCAAAGGCGTAAACAGGATTGAATGGCACAGATAAGACCCACATTTGAGTCTTACAGCACTAATATATCCTACTTACATGTGGTATTGTCTGTTGCCTTCTTTCAGTGTCGGTTTCTGGAGAGGCCAGGAGCACTGCACCAAATGTTGGTACTAACGGCAAAATAGAAAACACTTTAGTTTCTGTTTCTGTATCTTATCTGAAAAAGAATGTGTTGAAAATTGTGAGGCAGACAGAAACAGACATTTAGAATTTGTGCAGGCAAGCATGTCTTGACTGGGGTTTTGATTTTAGATGTGAACTCAAGAAGGTGAGTGCAAGCTCTTTAGTAGAATGTGTGCAGGAGGCGGCCCTCGCTATGGTTTGCTCCACAGAGTGTGAGCTTGAGAACTGAGACTGGCCCTTACTCATCTCTAGCCCCTTACTCAGCACTGCCTGACACCTGCTAGGCCCCTTGAAATCATTCAATGACATACTTGCGAAATTAGATGAGGAGAAAACAGGCCCTGCACTGGCTCATGTAGTTGGCATACAGTCTAATACTACTAAAATCTGGAACCTAGCACTGCAGGCAGTGGGGGAGAACCAAGATGTAGTGTGTGAGCTTTATCTGAATATCCACATTCCTACATGAGGCTAAAGCCCACATTAATTGTGTGAGATATCCCAGGTTCTGATCAAAGCAGCTGCTGCCTATGAAGGTGAAGGCATGGAGAAGGTTACTGCAGGCACAGCTGCTAAAGTGTTCTGGTTCTCTCTCTTTACCTCTCTGGCTGACTTTGCCTTTTGTATTTCGCCTTTTGCCCTCTCTCAGTCCTATCTGGTGGTGCAACAGTTTGCCTTCTTTTCAGCAGTAAGCTGAAAACGGTGTGGGAACTTCCCAGCAGAAATTCAAGAGGTTAAAAATATCTTGTGAGGGCCAGACGTCTTCCAAGGGAGCTGAAAATGGGGCTGTCCTGAGGTTTGAGGTCAGTCTGTAGCTAGATTCTGTTCACCTGTCGTTTTACTTACTTGACATTTACTTACTTGAGGAGGGGAAGTTGCTAGGATAGATTGTGGAAATGGAGCTGGGGCCATTTCCGACTCCCCTCTCAAGAGCCCTGTGTGGTGGTGACCTGCTGTCTAGGCTGCTGAAGTGACTCCAGGGAGCCTGAATTTGGACCCATAAGCAGCAGCTTTTACCCCAGCTTTTATCCACCTCTCTTCCAGCTCCCTCCTAAGGAGTCCCAGACCCCTCTGCCACTATTGATGAGGTTTCAGATTTAAAAGCCCTTGCTTCTTAGGAAGCCTTTCTCTACCTAACACACTAATATTTCTGCTCTGAAACCCTATGGATCTTTCTCTCAAAACCCCAAAACTCCCTCATTTCTCTGCTGGGAAACCTAGAGATGCCGTGTTCTGGGAATCCTTTACTTCCTGCATGCCCTTCTAATAAGGCCCTTTGTGCTTCTCTCCCAGGCTACCCTTCAGAATGTGGATTGGACAGCACTCCCGAGACCCTTCCAAAGGAGGCAGTGCCTTGCAGTGGGTTAGAGCTCTGGTGGGCCCTGTGTCAGACAGTTCTGGGCTGGATTCCCACCCTAGGCCTGACCTCTAGACTCAGAGTCCCTCACATGCCATTTTGCAGCCTCTAGGGAGAGGCCAAACACATTTCCTGATCCCCTGGGAGTGAGGAAGGGTCCGGGATCTCCAGGGCTAACTTGAACGTCCCTGGGCTTTGCTGAGGCTAAGGACGTCCTGGCCCACATTGCACCTACCTGCTCTTCTAGGAAGCCAGACCTGGGGAGAAATGGAGGGGAAGGAGGAGTGTGGGATGAGGTCAAGGCTGGATGACTTTGGTCTGAGCTCTGTGTTTGCATTAGCCTCCTACCTTATAAAATGGGCAACTGGTTAGCTTCTGGGTTTGTCAGGAAGAAAAAATGGATTTATGTTTGTGAAAGGACTTTGTATACGGGGAGGAGTTTCCAACATATCACTGACGACAGAAGAGCCAGCTTGAGCCTTGGGCCCACCAAGGAGTGAGAGCCCGAAGGAGCTGCTAGAAGCTGCCCACAGTCCTGGGACTGACTGCCCAGCTCCCCCGGGGCTCCCTGGAACCATGCAGCTTGTCAGAGCTGGGCTTATACCCTGTCATCCAGGCTTGTACAGCCTGCTAGGGAACAGATGGGGCTTCCTTGGAGCCTCCCAACCCCATTCCCTCTTCCCATCCTCATCCTTTCCCTGAAGCAAGGCCAAAGGGTCATTCCCATTATGCCCTGGGCTGTTCCCAAGAACTTTGTCTAAAGGCAGTGAGACCCAAGACCCCAGGGAGGGTTGCTTTTAGGCTCCTCAGTGTGCCTGAGCTAAGGGAGCCTGCAGCTCTGCCGGGGGTGAGGGTTGGGAGGTGTGCAAGGACGGAGGCAGGGCTTGGGAGCCAAGGTTCACCCTCAGGTGTCTACCTTCTGCCATTACCACAGCATCGCACTGAAAGCCAAACACCTGGGCTCCTTTCACTCCGGCTCTGTGCTGTGAGCTGGGGGTGCCAGTAGGTTAAGGCAGACACTGTCTCTGTCCCCGTGGTGCCCTCTGTCAGGCAGAGAAGAAAAGGAATTAAGCAGTCACAGTGAAGTGTGATGAACGTTATACGCCAAATACCAGATTGCACCTTTTTTTAAAAAAAATTTTTGACCACGCTGCTTGGCTTGTGGGATATTAGTTCCCTGACCAGGGATTGAACCCTGGCCCATGGCAGTGAAAGCACAGAGTCCCAACTACTGGACTGCCAGGGAATTCCCTCACCTTTGTTTCTTCATGGTCAAGGTAATTTAGACTTATTACAATAGCAACTAACAGTGAGGGCTTCCCATGGATCAGCTACTCACTCTTCCGTGTGTGTACACTGGCCAAATAAGGTAGTTACTATTATTAACCCCATTTCACAGATAAGGAAACAAGCACACAAGCGACTTGCCTGATGTCATAGAGCTGATAAGAGAGAGCTGGAGTTTGAATTAAGGTAAGGTCTGACTCCAGACTCCCTGTTTTTTTTCTTTTTTAATCACAAATTGTCTGTTATTATAGAAAATGAGACAGCTACACAAAAGAAGAAAAACTATCCAAAGCTCCTGTCCCCTTAGGCCCTAAACATTTAGGTATATTCTCGTTTTCTTCCTTTAAAAATTGCTTTCATTATGAATATAATATAACACACTATAAGAAAATGCATCAAACAAATATACAGCTTAACAAATTATTAAAAGAGCAAATGCTTATGTAGCTATTGTCCAAGCAGAGAAATAGAATTTTGCCAACATCCCTCGCTCCTTTTCCCAATCATCACCCTCCCCCTCCCTCCGTAGGGAGTTATTGTTTTGACCTTCATGGCAATCACTACCTTGCTTTTCTTTTTAGATTTGCCATGTAAATATATATTCCTAAACACTACAGTTTAGTAAGTTTTGGACTTTCATATAAATTGAATCATACAGTATGCATTGTGTATATTCTTTCGTGACTAGCTTCTTTCATTCTACATTATGATGGTGAGATTCATCTTAGTTCAGCATGTAGCCGTAGTTTATTCACTTTCATTGCTGAATAGTATTCTATTGTAAAAATATACTGCAATATATTTATCTAGCCTACTGTTGATGGACATTTGAGTTATTTCCAGTTTCAAACTATTATGGATGATACTATTAGGAACATTTTTATACATATACACGTTTATATACACATTTTTTTTGCTTGCAGGAGTGTTTGCATTTCTGCTGGGTATATACCTAGGAGTTGAATTGCTGGATGCATACATTCAACTTGAATAGCTAATGTCAAACAATTTTCTCAAGTTGATTGAACCAATGTACACTCCTTCTTCTAGCAGGGTGTGAGAGTTCCTGTTGCTCTACATTCTTGCTAACACTTAGCATTGGTTAGTGTTCTTAATTTTAGCTAGTCTGGTGGATATCTCATTGTGCTATTATTGTGGTTTGACTTTGCAGTTTCTTAATGATTAATCATATTGATCATTTTTTCATATGTTTAACAGGCATTTGAATATCTCTTTTGTGAAGTTCTTTTTCAAGTCTCTCACCTATGTTTCTATTGGAGTGTCTTTTTCTTACTGTTTTGTGGGAGTTCTCTGTTCTGGATATGAGCCCTTAGTTGGTTATATATGCGACATCATTTCTCTTACTTTGTGTCTGGCTTGCCTTAGCACTGTCTTAATGGTGTCTTTTTGATGAACAGAAGTTCTTAAGGTTTTTTGAGGAAATTATAGCTCTGTTTTACTGAGGTCTACTTTGCATACTTAAATTCACAGATTTTAAGTTGTTCAATCAGTTTTTACAATTATATATATCTGTGTGACTGCCACCCCAGACAACAGATCCATCACCCCAGAAATTTCCCTAGTGCATCTTTCCAGGTGTTTCTTTATTCACCTTTCAGAGGTAACCATTTTCTGATTTCTTTCACCGTAGATTAGCTCTGCCTGTTCTACAACTTCATATAGGTGGAGTAAAAAGCATGTATTCTCTTGTGTCTGACTTCTTGTGATTAGCACAATGGTTTTACTTTTGGTTTTTGTTTTTAAATTCACCCATATTTTTGCATTGTCAACAGTTTATTACTTTTTATTGCTGAGTAGTGGTCATTGGACTAATAGGCCATAATTTATTCATTCTTCTATTGATGGACATTTGTATTTTTTCTAGATATAGTCATACACATATATCTGGATTTAATATATATTATACATATTAAATATATTTTAGTAATTTAATAATGTTTAATAATTAATATATAATATTAAACTTTTAATTTAGAGATAATTATAGATTAATATGCAATTATAAGAAATAATGTAAAGGTCCTGTGTATCTTTTACCCAGTTTCCCTTGATAACATTTTATAAAACTAGTACAAGAATAATACACTATCACAGCCAAGGTGTTATCTTGATACAGTCAAGATACAGAGCATTTCCATCACCACAAGGGTCTCACTTGTTGCCCTTTTATGGCCACTCCCACTTCCCTCCCACCCTCGAACCCTCTTTCATCCCTGGCAACCACTAAGCTCGTCTCCATTTCTGTTATTTTGTCATTTCAAGAATGTTGTATAAATAGAATCATATAGTATATAACGTTTTGGGATTGGCTGTTGCATTCAGCATAATCATCTGGAAATTCATCTAGGTCATTGCGAGTAACAATAGTTCCTTCCTTTTTATTGCCCAGTAGTATTCCATGGTGTGGGTGTACCCCGTATTTTTTAACCATTCACCTGTTCAAGGACGTCTGGGTTGTTTCCAGTTTTTCACTATTATGAATAAAGCTGCTTATAAACATTTATATACAGATTTTTGTGTAAGTATAAGTTTTCATTTCTCTGGGATAAATGCCCAGGACTGCAATTGCTGGGTTATATGGTAGTTGCATATTTAGTTTTTTAAGAAAGTGCTAAATAGTCTTCCAGAGTGATTGTCTCATTTTGCACTCCTACCAGCAACAAATGAATGATCCAGTTTCTCTGCATTCCAACCAACATTTGGTGTTGTCACTATTTTTTTACTTAGGTATTCTGATAGGTGTGTAGTGATGTCGTATTATGGTTTTAATTTGTATTTCCTTAATAGATAATGATATAGAATATCTTTTCATGTGCTTGTCATCTGTATATTCTCTTTGGTGAAATGTCTCTTTATGTAACTGGAATGTTTGCTTTTTTGCTGTTAGTTTTAAAAAAAAAATTTTTTTTTATTGTGGTAAAATATAACTTAAAATTTATCATTTACCTATTTTAAGTATATAATTCAGTGGCATTAATTACATTCATACTGTTGTGCAACCATCACCACTAACTGTTTCCAAAACTTTTTCATCACCCCAACAGAAACTCTGCAATCATTAAGCAATAGAAACCCCCCTAAACCTTGGTAACCTCTAATCTACTTTCTGTCTCCATGAATTTGCCTATTCTAGATATTTTACATAAATGGAATCATATACTGTTTATTCTTTAGTATCTGGCTTTTTTCACTTAGCATAATGTTTTCATGTTGTAGCTTGTATTAGAACTTCATTCCTTTTAATGGATGACTAGTATTCCATTATATGTATGTACTACATTTTGTTTATCTGTTCATTTGTTAATGGTCACTTAGGTTGTTTCTACCTTTTGACTATTGTGTATTGCTGCAATTAACACTGGCATACAAATATCCGAGTCCTTGTTTTCAATTCTTGTGGGTTTATACCTAGGAGTGAAATTGCTGTGTCATATCGTAACACTATGGTTAGCTTTTTGAGGAACTACCACACTACCACGGAAGCTGCACCGTTTTTACATTCCCGCTAACAATGTAGGAGGGTTTTAAATCCACATCTTTGCTAACACTTGTTATTTTCATTCATTCATTTATTTATATGTATCCTAATTTGCATTTCCCCAATGACTAAGAATGTTGAATATATTTTGAATATATTTTTATATGTTTATTGGCTATTTGTATATCTCTTTGTCTTTTTTTTGATTGGGTTTGTCTTTTTGTTGTTAAGTTTTAGGAGTTCTTTTTGTATTTTGGATTATTTATTTATTTATTTATTTATTTATGGCTGTGTTGGGTCCTCATTTCTGTGCGAGGGCTTTCTCTAGTTGCAGCGAGTGGGGGCCACTCCTCATCGTGGTGCGTGGGCCTCTCACTATCGCGGCCTCTCTTGTTGCGGAACACAGGCTCCAGACGCGCAGGCTCAGTAGTTGTGGCGCACGGGCCTAGTTGCTCCGCGGCATGTGGGATCTTCCCAGACCAGGGCTCGAACCCGTGTCCCCTGCATTAGCAGGCAGATTCTCAACCACTGCGCCACCAGGGAAGCCCTGTATTTTGGATCTTAATCCCTTATCAGATATATGATTTGCAAATACTTTCTCCCATTTTATGTTCTTTGATGCATAAAAGATTTTAATTTTGATAAGGTTCAATTTATTTATCTGTTTTTTCTTTTCTTGCTTATGCTTTTGAGTTTGTAAGGATTCACTGCCATATCCAAGGTCATGAAACATTGTTTTCTTGTAAGAGTTAATGGTTTTAGCTCTTACATTTAAGTCTTGATCCATTTGGAGTTAGTTTTTGTTTTGTTTTGTTTTTTTGGCCACATGGCCTGTGGTTCTTAGTTCCCTGACCAGGGATGGAACCCGGGCCCCTGGCAGTGGAAGTGCAGAGTCCTAACCACTGAACCACCAGGGAATTCCCCATTTAGAGTTAGTTTTAACATCTTGTGAGGTAAGGTTACAACTTCATTCTTTTCTGCATGTGGAAATCCAGTTGTCTTAGGACCATTTGTTTTCTTTTTCCAGCACCATTTGTTGAAAAGACTGTTCTTTCTCCATTGAATAGGCTTAGCATCCTTGTCAAAAATAGTATCTATAGATATATGGGTTTTTTTTCTGGACTCTCTGTTCTATTCCATTGGTCTATATTTCTATCCTTATGCTAGTATTACACTGTTTTGATTTCTGTAGCTTTGTAATAAGTTTTGAAATCAGAAAGTACAAGTCCTCTGAATTTATTCTTTTTTTCAAGTTTGTTTTGGTGGTTTGGGGCCCCTTGCAGTTCCATGTGAATTTGAGCATCAGCTTTTCTATTTCTTCAAAAAAGTCTGTTGGAATTTTGATAGGGGTTGAATTGAATCTGTAGATCTCTTTGAGTAGTATAGACATTTTAAAAATATTAAGTCTTCCTACCTATGAACATAGAGTGTCTTTCCATTTAATTTAGGTCTTTTAAAATTTTGTCAGCAATGTTTAAAGTTTTCAGTGTATAAAGGCTTTTACCCTCATTAGTTAAATTCATTACTAGGCATTTTATTCTGTTAGATGCTAATTGTAAGTGAATTTGCTTTCTTCATTTCATTTTGGATTGTTCACTGGTGGTGTATAGAAACAAATAGATTTTTGTGTTTTGATCTTGTACCCTGCAACTTTCCTGAACTTGCTTATTAGTTTAGCAGCTTTCTGTGGATTCTTCAGGATTTTCAATATATAGGATAATGTCATCTGCAAATATAGTTTACTTCTTCCTTTCCAATTTGGATGTTTTTTATTTCTTTTTCTTGTCTAATTGCTCTGGCTAAAACTTCCAGTACAAATGTTGAATAGCAATGGTGAAAGTGGGATTCTAGTTTTATTCCTCATCAGTCTTTACCACTGAGTATGATTTTAGCTGTGTATTTTTGTAAGTGCTCTTTATCATTCAAGTAAGTTCCCCCCTATTCCTAGTTTTCTGAGTGTTTTTTAAAATGAAAAGTTCTTTCATTTTGTCAAATACCGTTTCTGCATCAATTAAGATGATCTTTCCCCCCTTTTCCTATTAAGTGGTATGTTACAGTGATTGGTTTTCCTTACGTTGAACCACCCTTGCATTGGTTCCACTCAGTCATGATTATAATCCTTTTAATATGCTGTTGGATTTGGGTTTGCTAGTATTTTTTAATCTATATTCATAGGGATATTGGGTCTATATTTTTTTTTCTTCTGAGGTTTTTATCTGGCTTTGGTATCATGGTAAGGCTGGCCTCATAGAAGGAGAGGAAGTGTTCCCTCCTCTTCTATTTTTTGGTAGAGTTTGAGAAGGGTTGGTGTTAATTCTTGTTTAAATGTGTGGTAGAACTCACCAGTGAAGCCATCTGGCCCTGACCTTTTCTGTCAGAAGGTTTTGTTTACTGATTCAGTCTCATTACTTGTTATAGGTCTGTAGAAATTTTCTATTTTATCTCGAATCATTTAGGTAATTTGTGTGTTCCTAGAAATTTGTCCATTTCATCTAGGTTATCCAGTTTGTTGGCATACAATTGCTCATGGTATTCTTTTATAATCATTTTTATTTCTGTAAGGTCAGTAGTGATATCTCCACTTTAATTTCTGATTTTAATTATGTGTATTTTCTGGCTTTTTCCCTTGTCAGTCTAGCTAAAAGTTTGTCAATTTTGTGATCTTTTCTAAAAACTAACTTTTGGCTTCATTGATTCTATTATTTTTCTATTCTCTATTTTATTTATCTCTTTTCAAATCTTTATTTTCTTTATTCTGCTAGCTTTGGGCTACTTTGCTCTTCTTTCTTCTGGTTCCTCAAGGAATAAAGTTAAGTTATTGATTTTAGATTCTTTCCTTTTTTTTTTATTATTATAGACATTTACATTTATAACTTTCTGAGCACTGCTTTCTCTGCATCTCATAAGTTTTGATATGTTGTCATTTCCATTCATCTTTGCTTTCTTATTTGATCATTGATTAAGAGTATGTTGAATTTTCTGGTTTCTCTTCTGAATTATTTATTTTTAGCTTAATCCCATGGTGGTTGGAAAATATACTTTTAAAGATTTCAGTGTTAAAAAATTTATTGAGACTTGTTTTGTGGCCTAATATTTGGTCTATGCTGGAGAATGTTCAATGTGGATTTGAGAAGAAAGTATATGCTGTTGTTGGGTAGAGTGTTTTATGTATGTCTGTTATGTCTAGTTGATTTACAATGCTGTTCAAGTGTTCTGTTTTCTTGTTGATCTTCTGTCTGATTGCCTACCCATTATCAGAAGTGGTGTATTGAAGTCTCTAGCTATTATTATAGAACTGTCTAGTTCTTCCTTCAATTCTGTTTATGTCTGCTTTATATATTTTGAGGCTCTGTTGTTTGGTTTATATATGTTTATAATTGTTATATCTTCTTGATGGCCTTTTTCTCAATATATAATGTCTTTTTTTTTGGTCTCTTTCAAAAATTTTTGGTTTAAAGTCTATTTTGTCTGATTTACTATAGACATCCCAACTCTCTTTTGGTTACACTTTGTATGGAATCTTTCTTTTCTGTCTTTTCACTTTCAACACATTGGTATCTCTCTTGGATCTAACGTGAATCTCGGGACTTCCCTGGTGGTCCAGTGGTTAAGACTCCACGCTCCCAATGCAGGTGGCCAGGGTTCGATCCCTGGTCAGGGAACTAGATCCTCATGCCACAACTAAGAGCCCACATGCCGCAACTAATAAAAATCCCTCATGCTGCAACTAAAGATTCCCCCATGCCGTGACGAAAGATCCCACAATGCCGCACTAAGACCCAGCACAGCCAAATAAATAATAAATATTTTAAAAAAGTGAATCTCTTGTGTATATAACATGTGTTGGATCATGCTGTTAAATCCATTCTACTAATCTCTGCCTTTTCACTTGAAGATGTTAATCCATTACATTTAAAATAATACTGATAAGGAAGGACTTAATTCTGCCATTTACTATTGTTTTCTGTATGTAATTTTAGTTATGATATGTCTTGGTGTGGATCTATTTGGATTAATCGTGTTTGAGATCCTCTGTTCTTCCTGTAACCTGGATATCTATTTCCTTTTCAGGTTTGGAAGGTTTTCAGCCATATTTCATCAAATACATTTTTGACCCCTTTTTTCCTTCTGGACCCCTTATAATGAGATGTTGGTACACTTGATGTTGTCCACAGAGGTCCCTTAAACTGTTATCATTTTAAAAATTTGTTTCCTTTTGCTGTTCTGATAGGGTGATTTCCACTATTCTATCTTCCAGATCATTTATGCATTCTTTTGTATCACCTAGTCTACTGTTAATTCCTTTTAGTGTGTTTTTCATTTCTGTTATTGTATTTTTCGGTTCTGATTGTCTTTTAAAAAATTTTTTTTAGTTCCTCGTTAAAATTCTCACTGTGTTTATCTCTTATCTTTCCTAATTCAGTTAACACTCTTATTACTAATTCTTTGAACTATTTATCTAGTAAATTATTTATCTTTGTTTCATTATTTTTTTTTTCAGGGTTCTTTTTTCATGTTCTTTCATGTTCTTTTATTTGAAACAAATTCCTCTGTCTTGTCATTTTGCTTAACTTTCTCTGTATCTATTAAATTAGGTGAAACAGTTACCTATCCTGGTCTTGAAGGGTGTCCTTGTGTGGGAATGTCCCTATACAGTCTGTATGTGCCCAGTGGCTTTGCTGGGAGAGTGGGTCTGACATGAGTATGAGTCATGTTTTCCCCTAGGGTGTGCTGGCAGCTATCACTGAGGTGGGGCTGGAGATGGAGGGGCTAGAGCCAGCCAGGTGTGAGGCAGGGCTTCTCCTCTGCCCACTGACCATCACCACCCTATTGGGGGTGGGGTTGGTCCCAAGTTTCTGGAGTGGCAGCCCTGAGGCTCAGGTCCATGCTGTCTTGGTCCCCTCTAAATGTGTGCTTCCCCCCCACCCCCAGCATTGATAGCTTTGCCCCAGAGAGGAGCAGTGCTGGAGCAAGAGGGGCTGGAGTGGGTATTTGGTATGGGTTGGGGTGCAGGCTGGGGTGGTCCCATCGTCAGTCAGAGTTCCAGGCCACTCCTGATTGGCTGCCTCCATGAACACCAGCAATGGCTGCCCTCACCCTGTTCAGATGCTGTGTTGGGTCTGAGCTGGCTCTGTCCTCTACAGCTGCTCACTTCCTTTGGCTGTGGTAGCCTTCACCTTAGTGTGGAGCTGTGCCTTGGAGCAAGTGGGCTGGAATAGGTGCTTAGCTTGGGCTGGGGTGCACACTTAGGTGATTGCAGGACATCAGCCAGAGTCCAGGGCAGTTTCTTCTGCCTTGTTTTGAGGGTAAGCAAGTGTGTGCACTTTTCATGAGTGGAGTCTAGATTTCTTACAGCCCCACTGTCATTCCCACTGGTTTTCAAATCAGCTAGGGGGAACTCATCCTCCCAGTGTTGAACCCCAGAACTGAGGTGCCCAATATGTAGTTGGAACTGCTTACTCCCCAGGGAGGATCTCTGAGCCCATGTAACCTCCTTTCTCTTCTGTGTCCCCTCCCAGGGGTGCAGATCCTGAACTGCTTGCTTCTCTTCCCTTCCTATCTGATTCCGTGTAGATCTTTCTTACAGTCTTGGTTGTATAAGAGTCTTTCTGCCAGTCTCCAGTTTGTTTTTCAGTGAGAATTGCTCCATATGTAGACTTTTTTTTTTTGGTGAAGGGAAGTACAGCATTTGTTGATTGCAGGGCCCAGCGAGAATTATGGGCAGCTATGCTCAAAATGTCTGAACTGTGGATATATTTTTGATGTGTTCATGTGGGAAGCTGAGCTCCACATCCTCCTACTTTGCCATCTTGATCTCCTCCCATTTTCTGTATGTCTTATACTTTTTTTTTGGGTCCCTCATTCCTCTGTTACTGCCTTATTTTGTGTTTAGTTAATTTTTTATAGTGAACCACTTTGATTCTGTTCCCATTTCCTTTTGTATATATTCTATAGATATTTTCTTTGTGATTACTATGGGTTTTACATTTAACATTCTACATTTATAACAATCCATTTTAAAACTCTGCTCTTAAACAGTTCCATCCTCCCCCCTTTAAGTTGTTGTCACACACATCTTTTTTCACTGTGTGCCTAGTAACATAGATTTATAATTATTTTTTATGTATTTATCTTTGAAATCCTGTAGGAGATAAAAAGTGGAGTTATAAGCCAAAAATATAATACTTGTTTTTATATTTGCCCATGTCTTTATCTTATCAGAGATCTTTATTTCTTCATGTGGCTTTGTGTTACTGTCTAGAGTCCTTTCATTTCAATCTGAGGAACTCCCTTTGACATTTCTGTAGGGCAGGTTGGATAGTACTGAACTCCCTCAGCTTTTTTTTTTTTTTTTTTTAAAGAATTTGGCCACTGATGGTTTTTTTTTTTTTTAAACCCCACATTTGTTTATTTATTTTTTGGCTGTGTTGGGTCTTCGTTTCTGTGCGAGGGCTTTCTCTAGCTGTGGCAAGCGGGGGCCACTCTTCATCGCGGTGCGTGGGCTCTCACTATCGCAGCCTCTCTTGTTGCGGAGCACAGGCTGCAGATGCGAAGGCTCAGTAGTTGTGGCTCACGGACCTAGTTGCTCCGCGGCATGTGGGATCTTCCCAGACCAGGGCTCGAACCCATGTCCCCTGCATTAGCAGGCAGATTCTCAACCACTGCGCCACCAGGGAAGCCCCCTCCCTCAGCTTTAACAGGTCTGGGAATGTCTTAATTATCTCTCATTTTTTTTGAGGGACAGTTTTGCTGGACTTAGAATTATGGTTGACAGTTTTTTTCTTTCAACCCTTTAAACATGTCATCCCACTGTCATCTGGCTTCCTTGGTCTCTGATGAGGAAATTGATTGTACTCTTTTATTGAGGGTCTCTTGTACGAGATGAGTTGCTTCTCTCTTACCGCTTTCAAGATTCTCTCTGTTTTTCGACAGTTTGACTATAATGTGTATCAGTGTGGATCACTTTGAGTTTATTCCTGCTTGGAGTTGAGCTTCTTGGATTTTGGATTTGTAGATTCATGTTCCTGTCACATTTGGGAAGTTTTTGGCTATCACTTTCTTCAAATATTCTTTCTGCCCTTTTCTCTCTCCTCCTTCTGGGATTCCCACAGTCCGTACGTTGGTCTGCTTGATGGTGTACCACAGGTCTCTAGACTCTGTTCATTTCACTTTTCTCTTTCCGCTCTTTAGACTTGATAATTTCAGTGGTCCTATCTTCAAGTTTGCTGATTTTATTTCTGCCTGTCCAAATATGCTGTTGAACCCCTCTAGTGAATTTCGGTTATTGTCCCTTTTAGCTCAATAATTTCTGGATATCTCAGCTGAGTTGTCAGGAGTCGTTAACGTGGTGTTATCCTGTGTAATGAGATTTTCTTCACTCAGGCAGGGTCGTAACATCAGTTTCCCTCAGCACGCTTTCTCTCAACCCAATAGCAGCTACTATCTGCCAAGCCTTAGGCGGTCTCTTTCTACACATGTATAGCCTAGCCATCAGCCACAGATTTACAAGGGACCCCCTACATTGACCTCTTGGGCTCCTTACCTGCACATCTCGCTTTTTTTCAATGACCTACCTCTCAGATTATAGCTGCTTTAGCTGCTCTAAACTCTGATCTCTGCCTCTTCAGCTCAGTAGGTAGTACTGTCATGCTCTATTTGGACTCCAGCTCTTTGAAACATGATTGGGAAATAAATGAACGAACAAAAAACAAACAAATAAATATTCCAGTTTTATTATTGTTTATGATGGAAGCGCTAAACTGTATAGCTACTCCATCATAGTTAGAGGCAGCAGTTTCCCTCTTTCTGGATGAAATGGATTATGTGTTGGCAAAGATGTCAGGCAGAACTAGCTACTCTCTCTGATGCCCTGTGTTTGTCAGGTCTCTCTGAGCAATAGGACCATCACTTGTTAGGCTCTGCAAGTGAATAGATATGATGTTTTGTGTCCCCCTCCGTCCTTAGTGTACTTCAAGTGAAGGGACTTCTACTATATGAGCGTCGATGGCAAGATTCTCTTGGACCCTGGAAGTCATTCACTTTATTGTTGCCAACAAATAAAGAGTGTGTTCATTTTCCATTAAAAACTCAGTTCTGCCTGCATTAGCCTGCTCTTTTGCAGCAAGGAGGTTAATGTTGCTCTGTTGCCTGGTGGAGGGTGGATGGGAGCACAACACCTTCAAAGTCTATTTGGCTTCTTTGCTGCTGTAAGTCATTAGCATGTGGACCAGACTCTAGGCCTTGGGCCTGCAGGCTGAAAGCCATGTGGTAAACCATGTTCCAGCAGAGGAGGACACACAAGGGATGTCTTTCAGAGCATTAGGAAGGAGACACTGCCAAGTCAAACACCAAAACAGAGGAGTTACTCTGAGACATGCTACACCTATAAAGGAATGTAAAGTTTGGCGTCTCACCCTGCTCCAGGAGCCCACAGGCAGCTCATTCATTCAATAGACATTTGATGACTGCCTGTATGAGCCAGGCCCTGGGTTGGTTCCAGGGATACAGAGTAAGGGAAGATTCATCAAGGATCTGATGCTGAATTGGCTCCTGGGGTCAATCTTGGTTCCAAAGAAAATGAGGGAAAAATTGCAATCAACTCGTCTTTCCATATTGCTATTTGAATAGAAGAACATACAAACTGAATTTATTTTCTAGAAAGGGATCCGAGATTTCATTTTTGGAGGCTGGGGACACTGCTTTGAGGGGGACCTCTGGCCTTCTCTAACTCACCCACACACTCTTAGAATAGGCCCTCTCTAGAGCCAATACCTAGTTGTGTTTCCAGAGCTGTGAAGGCATGAATGAGCTCTGGCCTCTTCTGGAGGCGTTGAGGACTCTTTCTGATCTCACTCCTCTTCCTCTCTTCTCCAAGAAATAACTGTCTGAGCTTTAGGTGGCCCACTCCACAGGTAGGATTAGCTGTGGAACTTTGGACTCCATCCCTGGGTTACTCCTGGGACTGGACCCTCTCTTCTTGACCTCCTGGCACCCTCAGTCTGTAGGTGGGTTTCTGGTAGGTAGAAAAGGGGAATTTCTATTTTAGGTGCCATGAGCCTCACTCTGGAGCAAGGAGGCTGCTGGCCAGGGTGAACATTTGTGGGTCTGTGTGTTCTTTGAATAAGTGAATCTACCACCCTCAAAAAAAGTCTTGGCATTTTCTCTGTAAATTCAGTTTCTGTTGAAGGGAGGTTTCTGCGGGATCTAATGGTACTAAGACTCCAGAGACTTCCTAGGTTTCCAAAGATGATTTCTGGGCCTTCCTTTTGTTAGTTTTACAAATACATCTCCTGCCTTCTTTCTCAGTCACGTTCTTGTGGGCCCTCTGGCTTAAGGGGCCTGGAGCCATAGAATAAGGGAAGGCAGGCAGGGGTTTCTTGCCTGCTGGGTGTAGTTTTTGAGGTTCTCTTGGCCAACACTGGTGGATGAAGCTTCCAGTTTGGGGTCAGATGCTTGCCCAGGGCCGTATGCCTGGACAATTGCCCTTACCATTCCTTGTCCTGGTTTCCCATCTTCTCTCTCTTCCCCTCCCACCAGGTTGCACAGCCCTTTTTCCCTTTTGCCCACTGTCATGGGCACGATGGTGCTGCTCACATACACCGTGCCCCTCCATGGAAAGGCTTAGATTTTTGAGGAAACACAGATTTTTTTGTGTGTGAGGGAGAAAAAGTCTATGATATTGTGATAAGAATTAATTGTGGTGGAAATTTATTGATTTAAAAATAAAACAATTAGGTCTGGAAAAGATAGCTTAGATGAGGTTCTCTAGGTGGAAATATGTGGACTATGTGGTATGCTCTGTTTGTGGTTGGAATGGGGTTGACTTAGGAGGCTGGAGCCTGCCCTTCTGCGCAGAGGGAAGCTAGTCAGCACCACCACTAGGGGGCGACAGAAGCCACAGCTGCCACATTCCTGGGTGATGGATCTAACACCGGCTTGTTCTCCTCTCTCTGGAGAGTAGGTATGAATGCTAGACAAGAAAGGGGACACTGTTCTACAACCTGCTCTATTGTACAAAGCAAGTAAGCTGTTTGGTAACACTAACCAAGGTCACCAGGGTGTAATGGGACCAAGGCTTAGAAACGGTGCTTTGGACTCTCCAGGAATGTACCTGAAGGGGAGGAGGGTTGGGGGCAGGGAGACAAGGGGGAGTTCACAATTTTGACTCAAGCAAAACAAAAACAAAAACAACAAATAGATAAATAAATGAATAGGGAAAATATATGGAGCTGAGAGTGGTATTGGCCAAATGGATCCAAAGCTTTCCGATAGACCAGACTTCAAGGACCGGGTTTTCATGGTGCATGAACTGCTCTGAGCCTTAATGGGTTTGATTCCTCCCTTCTCGCTCTCCCCGCACAGCGAGAGGCGGCTTTTCTATAATTGGCCCTTGAAACATTACTACAATCACTTTGTGGCCTCCTTCAGCTTATTTTTAATTACAAGCTCTATTGCATTGTTAAATTATTAACTCTGACAATTACTTATCTTAGCATTTTCTTATCTTGATGGAAATGAAAATAGCAAGGTCATGTTAGCTCACTTGAGGTTTTGGTCTGCTACAGCTAAAATTGAGCTGGATCAGCTCAGCAAATGTTTGCAGTGCGGTGAACCGAGTTTGCAGAGGGTCTGCTAGTGGAATGGTGCTGAGGGGGCTCTGCACCCACAGGTGCTTATTCTGGCGGTTAGGGCTGGGCTGTCCCTGGAAGTGGGATGTGCTGTTGCAAGTGATGGTGTCCGCAGGCGCGTGCGGCTTCTTCTCTAACCTTGAGGAAAGGTCTGCATGCAGGCTCACACTTGCAGAAGCTCTCAGTCCGGTGACTGAGACAGCCAAGGCAAGGTCGGGAAGTGGAGCACATCCCACTGCCTCTCCTGATGTGTCCCAGCTCTGCTCTGGCTCATGGTCCCCCTTCTGCTTTTCTAAGTTCCACTCATCTGAAGCCCTTTCTGGACCCCTTCTTCCCTACCCCTCTCAGCCCACACTGACCTCCCAAGGTGCTCCCTGTATGACAACACTGGCAACAATGACAGCAACTAAACAGCCACAGTAACAATGACTAACATGTACTGAGTGCATACTGTATACCTGGTGCCTTGCCCGCAGTGGACTCTTGGCAAATGTCTCCAAATGCTGGCCATGGCAGGCCTCATTGTCATGCTGCCTTCTGTCCAGCAGGGGGTAGTGTGACTACACCATAAAGGGGACCCTCCTTTGCCTGCGTTCTCAGGAAGAGTGAAGCTTCAGAGTTTCTGTGGATCCTGGAAGAGTGCTTCTGGCTTTCACAGTGGGTCCAAAGGCTCCAACAGACAGTGAGGGTAAAAGGCTGCACAACGGTCACCCCTTGCTCCCCCCAGCCTTGGGCACTTGGGGTCCATCAGTCCCAACATCAAGTCATTCTATGTTCAATCCCTGGCTCTACTGACTTCATGGAGAACAGAGGGCAGGCACGAACTTGGAGAAATGGCTTTGGCCTCAGTCGACAGCGCTGATTCCATGGCAGGTACTTGGCACCTTGCTTCCTTAGGGATACACAGATGGTTCCCAAATCAGACAGCCACTTGGTAGGAACTAGAGATTGGGGGAGCGCAGATCCCCAGATGTGTTATACACATTAATGGATGGTACCGCTTTTGGGAGACCACTTGGCCCCGTGAGGCAGTGGTTTCAGTGGGCAAATGTCTAGGCTGTCTAGAGTTTCTCAGGCAGAAGCCTGTGAGAAAGTCTCATCTTTCCCATAGCCTGGTAGCCAGTTGTTCCCACAGTGAGGGGAAGAGGTGAGACTACTGGCGGTTTGTGGTTGCGTCATCTCTCACCTCTCTTACTTGCGGAGGACCTCAGTGAGAAGGTAAGGTACGAGCTGGCTCCCGCTGTGGGCAATTTCTGTCGACCCAGCTCTGGCTGTGGTCTCATGCTTTGGAAAACAGTCAAGAGCTTCCCAGAAATGACTCCACTGACATTTCTGCCAATACTAGGGCCTGCTCAAGACTCTGAAGGCTGATTCTTTACTTTAGGAGGGATTTTTGTGTCTGGTCCCCAGCACAGATAGGCTGGGAGATCTCTGACTAACTTCCGTGAGGAGTTCAGATCCTGGGTCCCTCAGCACAGCCCACATCTGAGGCTCTAGTTCCATGAACTTAAAGATCGATGTGGCCGCCCAACCTCTCGGCTTCTGAAGTGCTTTGGGTTCAGATGTTCAAAGCAGCCCTGAGTTATCTTTATAGCTTCTCTAAATTCCTCCCCTATTCTCTAGGCCCCTGTGAAAAGAAACTGCTAATCTATCACAGACTGCTCACTCCACCCCCAGCCATCCACCTACTGGCAGCCAGAGGGAAGCGATCAATCAGAAAGTGTTCAAACTGTAAAATGGCTGTGCGTCCAAGGCAATGCCCACATTCGAGGCCTCTTGCTCCCCATCACCAGGCCTCACCCAAATTGGCCTTTACTGTAAAAGGGCTCAAGTTCAAGGAAACTGTGTCTGTGTGTGCACGCTCTTTCCAAGTCTGTTTTTTAAAAAATATTTATTTATTTATTTTTGGCTGCGTTGGGTCTTCGTTGCTGTGCATGGGCTTTCTCTAGTTGTGGCGAGTGGAGGCTACTCTTCGTTGTGGTGCGTGGGCTTCTCACTGCAGTGGCTTCTCTTGTTGCTGAACATGGGCTCTAGGCACGCGGGCTTGAGTATTTGTGGCACGTGGTTGTGATCTGTTGTGCAGTTTCCCAGACCTAGGCCAGTTCACATACCTGAAACCACACGGCTGCAGGGGGTTCTTGGCCCTCTTGAGGAAGAAATCTACAACAGTGCCACATGCTCCCAAGCTTTCCCCAAGGGAATCCATAGCCATTTACTAGGGTGACTGTAGACTAAGGAAATATACAATCCTTTTGGGGGCAACTTGACACTGAATCTTAATTTTTGCTAATTCTTGGGGACTCAAAATGCCCCTGTAGTCTACCAGTCAAAGAAAAGGTTTATGATGGTCAGGTGATAAATAGGGTTTTGGACAATCTTCCTCTCACACTGGGTCCATGGCCCTACTCTGTGAAGGCTCCTTAGTTTCTAAATGTGTAATCGGCGTCGATAACACCCAGCAACTGGCAGAATCGTCACATTAGCAGCCTGACCTGTGAAGTGAGAACTAATACAGAATTTCCCTTTCCTACAAGGATGCTAGGCCAAAACCAATACTGCATCCTTGGAAGAGAGATTAGCATCAAAGAGAGAGGATTTCCAAGAGAATCCTCTCTTGGAAGAGAGAGGATTTCAGAGATTAGCATCAAAAAGTCTTGAAAGATGTAGAGGTAGTGATTTCTATCGCATGCCCATTTCACTCATGTATTTGACCCATGTGGAAAGTGAGGGGCTCTTGGAAAATTACTATGGATTATCATAAACCTAGATTTTTTTTGGTAATTCTAGTTGCAGCCACTGTTCCAGTTGTGGTATCCTATATTTATTTATTTATTTATGGCTGTGTTGGGTCTTAGTTGCTGAGCGTGGGCTTTCTCTAGCTGTGGTGAGCGGGGGCTACTCTTTGTTGCAGTGCATGGGCTTCTCATTGCTGTGGCTTCTCTTATTGTAGAGCATGGGTTCTAGGGCATGCAGGCTCTAGAGCGCAGGCTCAGTAGTTGTGGCGCACGGGCTTAGTTGCTCTGCGGCATGTGGGAACCGGACAAGGGCTCGAACCCGTGTCCCCTGCATTGGCAGGCAGATTCTTTTAAAAATCAGGGTTTTTTTTTTTTTTTTTAATTTTTATTTATTTATTTATTTATGGCTGTGTTGGGTCTTCATTTCTGTGCGAGGGCTTTCTCTAGTTGCAGCAAGTGGGGGCCACTCTTCATCGCAGTGCGCGGGCCTCTCACTATTGCGGTCTCTCTTGTTGCGGAGCTCAGGCTCCAGACACGCAGGCTCAGTAATTGTGGCTCACGGGCCTAGTTGCTCCGCGGCATGTGGGATCTTCCCAGGCCAGGGCTCGAACCCGCGTCCCCTGCATTGGCAGGCAGATTCTTAACTACAGTGCCACCAGGGAAGCCACAGTTGTGGTATCTTTATTGGAACAAATCAACACAGCCCCTGGCACCTGGTATGATCTGACAAGTACTTTTGATTTTACCTGTCAGGTACTGTTGACAGGGCACCTTTCTAGTGTTGTCTCAGGATTATGTCATCTTGTCTGGCATTTGCCATAATATAGACAATAGAGATCTTGATCATCTTAGCATTCCACAGAACATCACACAGGTACATTGCATTGATGACAGCTTGCTGATTGGACCAGATAAGCAGGAAGTACGTAGTATCTTAGAAGCCTTAGAAAGACACATATTAACCAGAGGATGAGAGATTAACCCTATGAAAATTCTTCGAGGCTTTTGGAGTCCAGTGGTTTAGAGAATATGGGGATATGCCCTCCAAAGCGAAAGAAAAGTTGCTGCATCTTGTACCCCTTGCCTTTCAAGAGGCATAATGCTTGGGGGGCCTCTTTGGATCTTGGAAGCAATATATACAACACTTGAGTGTGCTGCTCCAACCTATTTATTAATTTATAGACTTACAGTTTTGCAAGGAGCCCAGAGCAAGAGGAAACTCTGCAGGACGTCCGGACAGCAGCACAGATGCTCTGAGACTGAGCTTTAGGACCTAGTGAGTGTCTGTGGTAAATAAGGATGCTGTCTGGAGACTCTAGTAAGGCCCAAGAGGATTATCAGGGCAGAGACCCTTAGGGTTCTGAAGAAAAACCATGCTTTTTTATGCAAAGAACTATTCTCCATTTGAGAAACAGCTCCTGGCTTCCTACTGGGCCGTGGTAGACTAAATTCCTGACATCAGTAAACAGGCCACCTGAACTACCCATTGTGCACTGGGTCTTATTTGACCACAGCCATAGGCTGGGTTTCCATAGCAGCAATCCCTCAAGTGGAAGTGGTTGCTGAAGGAACTGGAAACTACAAGTAAGGTGCATGAGTAAGTAAGTAGATGCTCTTGCTGCATTGCCTCCTCTCCCTCAATCCACACCTATGGCCAAATGGGGGAGTTTCTTATAACTACTTGAGTGAGAGAAAAAAATGGACCTAGTTTGCAGAAGGTTCTGCAGGATATGCTGGCACATTCTGGAACAGGATTGCTAGGGTAGAGACCATAATAAGGAATATTTCTGAAAGAAAATGGCAAAGAGAAATCCTCCAAGAGGACAGAGCTTCAAGAACCACCTGTGGTTTTCCACCTTCTATGGGCTCAGAGGTGGCCACAAGTAAGAATCTACTCTAATTAATGGGCAGTGGCTGATAGTTTGGCTAGATGGTCAAGGACTTGGAAGGAACAGGATCAGAAATTCGTAGACTTTACAGACAAGCAAAAGCTAAGAGAATTCAGCACCACCAAACCAGCTCTACAACAAATGCTGAAGGAACTTCTCTAAGTGGGAAACACAAGAGAAGAAAACGACCTACAAAAACAAACCCATAACAATTAAGAAAATGGTAACAGGAACATACATATCGACAATTACCTTAAACGTGAATGGATTAAATGCTCCAACCAAAAGACACAGGCTTGCTGAATGGATACAAAAACAAGACCCATATATATGCTGTCTACAAGAGACCCACTTCAGACCTAGGGATACATACAGACTGAAAGTAAAGAGATGGAGAAAGATAGTCCATGCAAATGGAAATCAAAAGAAAGCTGGAGTAGCAATATTCATGTCAGATAAAATAGACTATAAAATAAAGAATGTTACAAGAGACAAGGAAGGACACTACATAAAGATCACGGGATCAATCTGAGAAGAAGATATAACAATTATAAATATATATGCACCCAACATAGGAGCACCTCAATACATAAGGCAACTGCTAACAGCTATAAAAGAGGAAATTGACAGTAACACAATAATAGTGGGGAACTTTAACACCTCACTTAAACCAATGGACAGATCATCCAGACAGAAAATTAATAAGGAAACAGAAGCTTTAAATGGCACAATAGACCAGATAGATTTAATTGATATTTATAGGCCATTCCATCCAAAAACAGCAGATTACACTTTCTTCTCAAGTGCACTGGGACATTCTCCAGGATTGATCACATCTTGGGTCACAAATCAAGCCTCGGTAAATTTAAGAAATTGAAATCATATCAAGCATCTTTTCCAACCACAACACTATGAGATTAGAAATCAGTTACAGGGAAAAAAAACATAAAAACACAAACACATGGAGGCTAAACAATACATTACTAAATAACCAAGAGATCACTGAAGAAATCAAAGAGGAAATCAAGAACTACCTAGAGACAATGACATGGAAACACGATGATCCAAACCTATGGATGCAGGCAAAAACAGTTCTAAGAGGGAAGTTTATAGCAATACAAGCCTACCTCAATAAACAAGAAAAATCTCAAATAAACAGTCTAACCTATACCTAAAGGAACTAGAGAAAGAAGAACAAACAAAACCCAAAGTTAGCAGAAGGAAAGAAATCATAAAGGTCAGAGCAGAAATAAATGAAATAGAAACAAGAAACAATAGCAAAGATCAATAAAACTGAAAGCTGGTTCTTGAGAAGATAAACAAAATGGATAAACCTTTAGCCAGACACAACAAGAAAAAGAGGGAGAGGACTCAAATCAATAAAATAGAAATGAAAAAGGAGAAGTTACAATAGACACTGCAGAAATACAAAGCATCCTAAGAGACTACTACAAGCAAACTCTATGCCAATAAAATGGACAACCTGGAAGAAATGGACAAATTCTTAGAAAGGTATAACCTCCCAAGACTGAACCAGGAAGAAACAGAAAATATGAACAGACCAATCACAAGTAATGAAGTTGAAACTGTGATTAAAATCTTCCAACAAACAAAGTCCAGGATCAGATGGCCTTCACAGGTGAATTCTATCAAACATTTAGAGAAGAGCTAACACCCATCCACTATGGAGAACAGTATGGAGGTTCCTTAAAAACTAAAAATAGAATTACCATATGACCCACCAATCCACTACTGGGTATGTACCCAGAGAAAACTATAATTCAAAAAGACACATGCACCTCAATGTTCATTGCAGCAGTATTTACAATAGCCAGGTCATAGAAGCAACCTAAATGCCCATCGACAGACGAATGGATAAAGAAGGTGCGGTACATATATACAATGGAATATTACTCAGCCATAAAAAGGAACGAAATTGGGTCATTTGTAGAGATGTGGATGGATCTAGAGTCTGTCATACAGAGTGAAGTAAGTCAGAAAGAGAAAAACAAATATCATATATTAACGCATATATGTGGAACCTAGAAAAATGGTACAGATGAACCGGTTTGCAAGGCAGAAATAGAGACACAGATGTAGAGAACAAATGTATGGACACCAAGGCGGGGAAGTGGCGGGGGTGGTGATGGTGGAATGAATTGGGAGATAGGAATTGACATACATACACTAATATGTATAAAATGGATAACTAATAAGAGCCTGCTGTATAAAAATATAAATAAAATAAAATTCAAAAATTCAAAAAAAAAAGAAATTGGTAGAGGTTTGGCTAAGAGGTATATCTATATCTGTCTGTCTGTCTGTCGTCTCTCTCTCTCTCAGGAAGAGCACAGGGCATGAAGATGGTTGTATCCCATGTGAATGCTCACCAAATTACATCCACTGCAAAGGAGGCTTTTGGTAATCAGGTAGATGTGATGACATGTTCTACAGAGTTAGTCAACGTCTTTCCCCAATGGTCCCAGTGCTTGCTCAATGGGCCCATGAACAAAGAGCCCATGGTGGAAGGAATGGAGACCACACATGGCCTCAAAACCTGGTCTTGTCTGTTCCAAGGCTGATGGTTATCACCACCACTGCTGAATGCTTAACCTGCCAGCAATAGAGACCAATGCTGAGCCCCTGATATGGCACCATTCCATGGGATATTTGGCCTCTTCCATCATGGAGGGGGCAGCAATTTGTTCTCTCTGAAATAGACAGGTATTCTGGATATGGATTTGCCTTCCCTGCTTCCTGCCAACACTGCCATTAATGGACATATAGAATGCCTCATTCACCATTAAGGTACTCAGATGACATTGCTTCTGACTAAGGAACTCATTTCGTTGTAAAACAAGCACAGCAATGGGTGCATGCCTGTGGAATTCACTGGTCTTATCATGTAACCCATTGCCGAGAAGTAGCTGCCCGAAAGTAGGTTGAAACATATAAAATTGCCAATATTCAATAAAATTAGCAGTTTCAATGATTCAACTCAATATAACAGTGGAATGGCCGATTGAAGATTCATGTGTGGCACCAACTGGGAGACAACATCCTGAAGGATTGTATAAGTATACTGTCTTATATGATGCAGTATACTTACTCTGAATCATGGACCAATTATGGTGCTGTTTCTCTTCCAGCCAGAATACAGGGATCTAGGAATCAAGAGAGTGAGTGTGGGAGTGGCTCCCATCACTACTATACCCAGTAACCCACTATGATGATTTTTGCTTCATGGCCCTGTAACTTTGGGCTTAGCTTATTTTGAAGTCTTGGTTTCCAAGGGAGAAATGCTTCCACCAGGCAACACAACAACCACACAGTGGAAGTGGAAGTTGAGACTGCCACCTGGCCACTTTGGGCTCCTCATGACGCTGAGCCAACAGGCAATGAGTTGGTTTACTGTACTGGGTGGGATGATCAATCCCAATTACCAATAAATTCATTGTTTTGCTTAAGTTAGTTTAAGTTGGTTTTCTGTCCTTTGCAACAAAGATGTACAATAGGAGCTCAATAACTACTGAATTATAGGTTAGCATCTCTCTATCTCTTTGGGTTGTTCCATAGGTGGGTCACAGAAAAGCACGTATAATTTAAGCTTTTTCTCTGGGTGGGAGCTTCCTGTCTTTGGCTTTTTTTTTTTTTTTTTTTTTTTTTTGACTGCATTGGGTCTTTGTTGCTGCGCGCAGGCTTTCTCTAGTTGTGGTGAGTGGGGACTACTCTTTGTTGTGGTGTACGGGCTTCTCATTGCAGTGGCTTCTCTTGTTGCGGAGCACGGGCTCCAGGCACGCAGGCTTCAGTAGTTGTGGCTCGCGGGCTCTAGAGCGCAGGCTCAGTTGTGGCTCACGGGCTTAGTTGCTCCGTGGCATGTGGAATCTTCCTGGACCAGGGCTCGAACCCGTGTTCCCTGCATTGGCAGGCAGATTCTTAACCACTGTGCCACCAGGGAAGTCCAGGGAGCTTCCTGTGTTGAGGACACCTGGAGATGCTGTCACTCCAGGAGGGATGAGAGGGCAACCTGGATAGAACAGCAGAGAACAGAGCCAAACTTTTGGTTGTCATTTAAAACATGAAAAATGGAAAAAAAAAAAAAATGGAGCACTTTCACAGATATCAGTTTGTGTTTAATTCTTTTCCCTAAACTCTCCCAAGGATCTATGGAAGTTTGAAATTGCTTCTTTGTTTCACACCTTTGACCAGGGATGGCTTAAGGTCTGAGTCAGAGCTCTAAACGAAGTTGCTTTTCTTCCCCCTTCTCCTTGTTACAATGTCCGGTGATGCCTATTAAATGGGTCAGAAATGAGGTCCCATGTGTCTACCTCAGGGCTTTGAGAATCTTATCTGGTTGTACAACTTTCACTCAAAATTAACGCACTGCATGGTGAGGGGGATAAATAAACTCGTTAGGAGCGTTAGCCAGCATCCTCATTGTCACCTAACAGCATTCATTGTGTGTGTGCTTAGAATAATGTCTTTTCTACAAGCCAGATGGGAAGCTGCTCGAATGCATTTTCCTGAATTTGGCCTGCCACTCTTGTAAATTACCTTGCTTAATGGACTCTGGGATTCTGTTACCTATTTGGAAACTCCGGAGCTCCTTGAGAACCAAATCAAGTGCCTTAGTCCGGAGGAAGGGAAGGCAGGCTTAGAAGATTTACAATTCTGTGAACATCATTATTGATGTCTGTTATGTTTTGCAAACAACTTTCTAGTGGAATAAGTGCTTATGATGAGGCCGCGGGCACTTTTTTTTGATAAGTTGCCCTGAAATAATGACTACCAGGGCCCATAAATCACCTCTGGAAATCAACATGCCAGGAAGGTGTTTGGCGCTTATTCCACCCCCACCCCCAGCCCGGCTGCATGTGGGCATCCTGCCAAGGCCCTCAGCAATCTTCCGGCCATTTACCAAGAGCCGCTAAAATAGTCATAATATACCTACCACCACCACCATGGCAGCCCACAAGTGTGGAGCACTTTACAGCTGACAGAGGGGTTCGCTGGCCTCGTTTCATCTGCTGAGACATGGAAATGGAGGCCCGGAGAGGTCAGCCAGGAGTGAGGGCCAGAAACAGAGTGGAGCCGGGCCTCCTGACTCACTTCTACTGTCTTTGCTCCCTACCACTGGGACAATTAATTTTCTGTGTTGGCTTGACTGGCCATGGTGCCCAGTCATTGGTTCGAACATTATTCTGGGTGTTCCTTTGAGGGTGTTTTTGGAAGAGATGAATATTTGTATTGGTAGACTGAGTAAGGCAGACTGCCCTCCCCAGTGTGGACGGGCCTCATCCAATCTGTGGCTGAACTGACTAGAACAAAAGGCTGATTCTCTCTTGAGTAAGAGATTCTCTTGCTTGATGACCTTTGAAGGGACATCAGATTTTGGCTTGCCAGCCTCCATAATCACATGGCCAATTCCTTAAAATTAGTCTTTCTCTCTCTGTCATGTATATTGGGGTTGGCTGTAAGAAGTTACAGCAAAACCCGAATCAACTTTTTGGCCAGCCCCAATATGAACTTCCTATTGGTTCTGCTTCTTTCTCCTCATGTAGTTATACGACGTGCCCTGACTGCCAGTCCTTGAGCTGAGGTACGGACCTGAGCTGGGGGCTACAAAAAGGCTAAAATTGGCTGTGAAAGTAAAGGTTAAAAAAAAAAAAACAAAAACTTAAAAAAATTTGTTTTTAATTGTGTTAAAAAATGCATTACATAAAATTTACCACCTTCATCATTTTATTTATTTTTAAAATTTTATTTATTTATTTATTTTATATTGGAATATAGTTGATTAACAATGTTGTGTTAGTTTCAGGTGTACAGCAAAGTGATTCAGTTATACATATACATGTATCTATTCTTTTTCAAATTCTTTTCCCATTTAGGTTATTACAGAATATTGAGCAGAGTTCCCTGTGCTATATAGTAGGTCCTTGTGGGTTATCTCTTTTAAATATAGCAGTGTGTACATGTCAATCCCAAACTTCCAGTCTATCCTTTTCCCCCACCCCATCTTGACTATTTTAAATTGTACAGTTCAGCATTGTTAAGTATATTCACATTGTTGTCTAAAGTTTTGATTTAAACTGGGCTAGATAGGGCTTTTTTTTAAAATTTAATTTTATTTATTTTTTTCATAGAGCAGGTTCTTATCAGTCATCCATTTTATGCACATCAGTGTATACATGTCAATCCCAATCTCCCAATTCATCCCACCATCACCCCTCCCACCACTTTCCCCCCTTGGTGTCCATATGTTTGTTCTCTACGTCTGTGTCTCTATTTCTGCCCTGCAAACCGGTTCATCTGTACCACTTTTCTAGGTTCCACATATATGCGTTAATATACGGTATTTGTTTTTCTCTTTCTGACTTACTTCACTCTGTATGACAGTCTCTAGATCCATCCACGTCTCTATAAATGACCCAATAGATAGTGCTTTTTAATACCTGAAGATGAGATCACCCTTACAACGAGAAGTGACCCCAATAGTTATGGGATTTGCCCGAGATGGCTCTGAGTGACAGGAAAGGAGATCCAGTGGAATGTGTTTGGAGGTAGGGATGAGAGGAAAATAAAAAACAAACAGGGCTTCCCTGGTGGCGCAGTGGTTGAGAGTCTGCCTGCTAATGCGGGGGACACGGGTTCGAGCCCTGGTCTGGGAGGATCCCACATGCCGCGGAGCAACTGGGCCCATGAGCCACAACTGCTGAGCCTGCGCGTCTGGAGCCTGTGCTCCGCAACAAGAGAGGCCGCGATAGTGAGAGGCCCACGCACCGCGATGAAGAGTGGCCCCCGCTTGCCGCAACTGGAGAAAGCCCTAGCACAGAAACGAAGACCCAACATAGCAATCAATCAATCAATCAATAAATAAATCTTTAAAAAAACAAACAAACAAACAAAAAAAAACAAACAGCTCCTGGCTGTTTGCCTCTGTGGAGCAGAGGCCTTTCTCTAAACCAGGAACAGAACCAGCTGCAACGCTGTGATAACATCAAGGTGAAGCGGGGCTGAGGACACAAAGGAGGCTTGGGGGGAGGGGTGGCTGAGCCGAATGCTGAGGGGTGGTGGGATCTGAACAACTGAAGAGGGGAGGGATGAGGGGGGCGTGAGGCAGAGAGCGGCGTGGGTGAAGGCCAGCCCCGGCCTGCACACCGGCCTCCCTGCAGCAAGGATAGCGGTCATGTGTCCTTGGGCCATGTCTACCATGGTGACCATACACGTTCCCACCAGCTTCCGCAGCCCCGAGCCCTGGCCAGGCTCTGAATTCTGGAGGAGCGCTGTGCCCACCCCCCACCTCCCCTTGAGCTTCCAATCCACGCCTGAGAAGCAGCATTTTATAAATAGCCGTGTTGACAAAACCTTAAATATAGCACCTCTGGGAGCTTAATTACCCAGTGGCAGAGCTGAAAGTAAGTACCATCTGGGGTGTGACTAGTGGGGCTGGCAGTGCAGGGAGGGGCAGGGGTCTGAAATGCGACAGGCAGCCCTGGCTCCACGTGCCCGTCCCCCCTCCTGCACCCCCTCCGCCCCACGCCCTGATCATTACCAGCAGGCCTGGCCTGAAGGAGGGTGGTAGGAGCCCCTGGGAGCAGCCTTTGTCTACACAGAGGGAAGTACCACCCCAGCCCCCTCTTGTGGTCCTACCAGTTCCCTGTCCCTCATCTGATCAGAACTCGGGGTCCTCCGTCCTGACTGGCTTCTTCTTGGAGACCGTGAGATGGCAGAGGCCACAGCAGGGGCAGTTTTGGGAGGAGTGAGCTTCTGGGGTCAGGCCTGGGACCGTGCTCAGAGGATTCTACTTGAGCAATTCACTTAAGTGGACCACATCCGGCCTGCCTGCTCTCAGCAGCCCCCCAACGCTCCATTGCGCTTTCCACACCGTGGCCCCAGGCGCCTTCTTTTGGGAGCTCACAAACACCAAGCCCGGGCTGCGCACAATGCTCCTCTCCCTGCCCAGAGCGCCCTCCTCTTCCTGCTCCCCTAACAGCCTTTCCCCGCTACCCTTCTCATCCCGACCTCAATTCTGCAGGTGAGCACCCCCGCCCTGGTGGAGGGCAGCCCCCAGGGCACACTCACGAGGCACTGTGTTTTTCTTGGGTACCTCATATTCTAATCGTTATTGCGTCCTCCTTGGTGTCGTTGTTGGCTGCATGTCTGCCACCTTCGCGAGACTGTAGGCTCCACGAGGACAGGGACAGTGTCTGGCTTGTTTCTCCCTATATCCCCTTGCACAGGGCTTAGCACACAGTGGGTGTGCAGTGAGTGTGCAATGAATGAAAGAAGGACTATCTAGTAGAGCCCACACTTGTCTAGGACCAGAAGCCCCCACATTCCCACAGCTGAGACCTCCCTCCACCTCCCTGGAGACATCTGGCAACCTCAGCAGCTGAGGCCAGCAGGAGGAGATGGAAGGGTCAGCTGAGACCTCTCTGAGACCAGGGTGTATGAAGCACGTAGACCAAGGAGCACTGGGCTGAGGTCTTTGGCCAGCAGGACTGTAATGGCAGCAGGGACGATGGATACACATTGGTTCATGGTCGGTGCCATTGTGTCAGCCACTCCGAGTGGTCCAGAGGGTCAGGGGGACCACCTATACCCACAAAGCAGGCTGTGGAGGGGCGGGACCTGCTGGGGAGGGGCACCTGCACAGTGTAGGCTGCCAGGCTTCAGGAGGGGATGCGCAAGGCTCCAGGGTGTGTCAGGAGACAGAGACGAGGATGCAGGGAAGATGCAGGGATTGGCCTCAGTTCTCACAAAAGCCTCAGCCTTTCCTGATGAGTCCAGGCTTTGCTGCCCACACCGGCAGCCTGATGCCATGGTCATTTAGATCCTCTGCCAGAGAGCTGGAAGTCTGGCACCCCTGGGCCAGCCACAGCCCAGCAAGTTCCAGAGGCAAGGCAGAGGACTGGCCAGTAGGGGCAGTTGGTCCAGACAGGGCAACAGGTCTTCACAGTTTGCAGGGCTCAGAGGTCTGAGAGGAGGAGGATGGGGGAGAGGCAGGGAGGGGAGGAGAAGGAAGTTGGGGGGAGATGCCCTGGCCTCATGGTCACTGGGACAGGCCTGGTCAGGCGCATGCGTGGCCCCAGCACTCCCGCTGGGGGTGCAGGGCCTAGGCTGGTGCCAGGGCAGGGAGCCTTTTGGCCCAAGCCTCACATTCACAACCACCTCTTCACACTTAGGCTTTAGGAATTATTCCAAGTGAGGTTTTAATGTTAAAAGCAGTAATTTGTTCAATGTAAGCATTTAAAACCTGCCACAGGTTTACAGCTCTATCTTGGCATGTTTTTGGTTTTTAATCAGAGGACTAGAAAAGTGGAAGTGGTCCAGGCCTCTTGGCCGTGGGCAACCCAGCTGAGAGGGCCTTTCTCAGGGACAGAGACCTAGGCGCAGCCCCAGCCTGTACACTTTTGTTGAGTGTCTCCCCTTGCTGGCCTTGCTTAGGCCACCATGCACCCCTCCCGCCCCCGCTCGTCGAGAGAATGTAAGGATGTCTTCATTGCTTCTTGTTCACCCTAGGGTGATGGGGCTGCTGAAGGACAGATGAGAGCGACAGCAATTTATGGGTCATGTATACTCCCGGCCTGGGGAAGGAGGAGACAGCACACCAGGCAGGGCCGCACGGGGGCTGCATGTGGGAACAGAGTGGACAACCAGGGTTTTTGAGAGGCAGGTTTTACAGCATCAAGAGGGTGAGGTGGCCCCTGTTCCCGTGGGAGGATGTGATTGGCTTGTTTGAGTAACTCAGTGACTGGCAGGGAACTGAGCCCTGCTACTCAGGGATAAGCAGGAACTGTGGCTGGCCTGTGTGATGGGAAAAGTTGTTAGCTAGGGGACCTTATCTGTGGGGCAGAGTGGTGAGGGGCAGTGCGGTTAGACCATTCGAGACCCTCCCATTTTCACCAGCTGTCGGGCAGCACATAATATTAGGCCTTGATTTCAGGTTGTAGCGCTCTTGCCGGAAGTACAAGGAGTGACACAGGCTGAGACTGGGCAGACAGCCACGTGTGCAGGGGGCTCAGTGAGAGCTTGGGACCAATGAAAGTTCTCCTCTAGCTGGCATATTGCTGTGGATGCTTCTTGAAACTGTCCCTGCTGTGTTTAGACCAAATCAAACGTACTCCCACTAGAGCACAACCCCGTTTTTCTGACCTGATGGAGAACACATATATGGGTGTCCTTGGACCAGGGGTCCCAAGGCCAGGAGCCTAGCCACCTGGGAGACAGACTGACCTTGGTAGGGGAAGGCTCAGGCTCCTGGGAAGCGGGAAGCCCCTCAGAGTGTCCACTGCTGCCCCCCCAACCCCCAGACTCTGGATCTAGGCTCCTGGAGGGCTTTGGGGAGCCAGGGGCAAGATGGAGAGATATAGCCCAGAGTCACACATTCCAGATCTCCATGGTTCTGCCCTCTGGTCAGGATCTTTGTCTCCATCTTCTCACAGTGACGCGTCAGCCCCTTGCAGTGTGTGCTTCCCTGCGGCAGCCTCTGTACCCTCCCCGCAGGCTTGCTGCTCTGCCCTGCTCTGTGCCAGACCCCAAGACCTCACCTGAGCCTTCCTGGAGCTCCTTCTGGGGTTCCACCTGCCCTTCCATAGACCTTTTCCAGTGCCACACACACTGAGCATCTGTCCTCAACGGCCCTGGTCCCTATTACGCCCTCCCGAGTTGTGTGGAAAATACAGGATGCAGGGACAGTTAATTTGAATGTGGATCAGTTTTGTTCTCACTGAAACATTTGGGGCCATTTTCCTAAACCTGGGAAGGGGCTGGTGGTTTTGGTTTGCAGGTTTTACAACAATAGAGATGGTGCCCCAGGCCTAGCCATTCCCTAGGGATGGGCAGGACCTCAGGGAGGACGGTGTGCAAGATGGGCCTGGCAGAGGTCCACCCTTGATGCCACATCGGGGGCGACCAGGGAAGACCGAAGATGTTAGATTCTTCCTGAATATTCTGCTCTGTGCAGGAGCCCCAAGAATATTGCACAACTCTAGGAAGGGAAAGAGGCTTCCCTAAATCCCGACAGATGTTGGATTTCTCATCAGCCTTGGTGAGTGTCACGCTCATGAAACACTGCAAGCTCATTTTATTCTAAGTAACTTGTCTTAGAAAATTTGGAAAATATGGAAAAGTGCAAAGACAACCAACCTCAGCCAGGGGTCAGCACGCCTGCCATTTCGAGATCTTACCCTGCAGTCACAACTTATGTGTATTAGACGTGGGTATGTCCAGTTTACAGGACGGGCATTCACTATAGAGAGAGTTTTACTTCGGCCTTTGGTTTAACAGCTGCACGATATTCCACTCTGTGGATCTGCAGTCATATAACACTTTCCCTATTTTGGGTAATTTGGGTTGTTTCCAGTTTTTTGCTATTATGGGTAATGCTTCAGTAAATATCCTTGTGTGTCAAACCGTATGTATGTTTCTGATAAAGTGATTTGTCAAGTGTTACCACGTAAGGCCCCCGCTTGGGAGTCAAGGGGTCTCTGACCTAGAGGTCCAAAGCCAGAGGCAAATGCCCATCTTCGGAGCTCTCTTCCACTTAGAGCTAAACTTCCCTTTACCTACATGATCTCATTTAAACCTTCCTCACGACCTTTTTTTTAAAAAAAAATTAATTAATTAATTAATTAATTAATTAATTTATGGCTGTGTTGGGTCTTCGTTTCTGTGCGAGGGCTTTCTCTAGCTGTGGCAAGCAGGGACCACTCTTCATCGCGGTGGGGGGGCCACTCTTCATTGCGGTGCGCGGGTCTCTCACTATCACAGCCTCTCTTGTTGCGGAGCACAGGCTCCAGACGCGCAGGCTCAGTAGTTGTGGCTCACGGGCCTCGTTGCTCCGCAGCATGTGGGATCTTCCCAGACCAGGGCTCGAACCTGTGTCCCCTGCATTGGTAGGCAGATTCTCAACCACTGCGCCACCAGGGAAGCCCCCCTCACGGCCTTTTATGGACACCATTCCTGCCCCCACTGGACAGATGAGGGAACAGAGGCACAGACAGAGCCAATTAATCGCCCAAGGCTACAGAGTCGGTAGGTGGCTGTGCTGGACTTAAAGACAAAACAAACAAAAGCAAACGGCCCATGCAGTGCAGAGAGGGGCTCTGGCCTGAATGTGGATCTGACGTCTCTAGAGGCGGCTCCTGGGTGCCCACCGCTGCACTTCACTTTCTCCCCTCGTGTTTCACGCACCCCAGCTTTCCGGTGGGTGTTCAGACGCTCGCAATTCAGGACTGTTGAGGCTCACACTGCCTCTGCATTTGTTCATCTCAGAGCTGCTGTCCACCTCCACCTACCTCATCTGAGCAGCGAGAAGGAGCCTTGAAAATGCCACTGGAGCAGGGATGTCATGCTCTCAGGTGGGGGCCCCGCAGTGACTCATGGTTGGGCTCCGAGCCTCTGGAAACACTCCTCTTGGCAAGGGAGTCACTGTGGCCGGCGGAGCTTTGTGAGCCCCAGGCCCTGCCCGAGCTACGCAGGAACAGAGCTCCCCCTGGTGCTCCTGGAAGGGCCCCCATGGTCTCCCACAGCCTCCACAGATGGTCTGAGGAGTGAGAGCCAGGCTGCAGGCGGCACTCGGAAGTCCTCAGTTGCCACCACACACTCTGGGCTCTCCCCAGTCCCAGGATCCTGCAAAGCTGCTGGGCCACCTTTCCAGAAGATTCTTCCTGCCAAAGCCTGAGGTGCTGACGAAGAAGAAGCAGAGTGAGACCACGATGCTGGAGAGTGTGTGCATGGGGGGCGTCGTGGGTCAAATTGTTCAGGTGTTACCACCACCGTGTGACTGATGGGAAAACTGAGGCTGCACGGGGTGAAGTGACATGTCCACGATGCCACGGGGCTGGGGTGTGACCCTGGCTCTCCTGCCTGGAGTCCAGGCCTTGTAGCCTGGATCAGTGAGGAACACTAATTAGTACTTGTTAACTTTGACATTGAAAAAGAAAACAGCCAGCCCATCCAGCATTTTCCAGAATGTGCTCTGAGATTTTTGGGCCCTCAAGGAGCTCTGTGAAAAATCTGCAAGCTCTGGTCTGTTGCATGGGGGCATAAGGGAATATGTCACAAATACATATATCAGCATCTCTAAGGGGACCTGCAGTAAGGCTGCCCTTTTAACTTCCCAGAGCACTGGGCTTCCCTGTGAGTTTGGACCTTGGAAGCCTCCTTCCCTACGCCTTCCCTTCATTTCTCATAATGAATAACCATCCTGCAGTAGACAACTTGGACTCCATCAATTCTTTGGTTTCTCCTTACAAGAAAAGCCCTCACTTGCCGTTTCCAGATGATAACTGGAGGGGAGGAGGGGACAGGGCAGAAAAGTCATGGCAGAGCCTCAGATCTGGCACCGAACCCTCCTGGGCTCCTGGACTTGCTGATCCTCTCGGGAAGCGCGAGGTTCGAGCCCTGGTCCGGAAAGATCCCACATGCCGCGGAGCAACTAAGCCCGTGAGCCACAACTACTGAGCCTGTGTGCTGCAACTACTGAAGCCCTCGCACCTAGAGCCCGTGCTCCTCAACAAGAGAAGCCACCTCAATGAGAAGCCTGCACACACGCAATGAAGAGTAGCCCCCACTCGCCGGAACTAGAGAAAGCCCGCGTGCAGCAATGAAAGACCCAACGCAGCCAAAATAAATAAATAAAAATAAATACGTTTATTAAAAAAATAAAAAAGGGGGGAATGACAGGATTGTACCTGTACTTTGGACCCCAATGGCTGTGATAAAGGTGAGCTGGAGGGGCTGAGGCTCCCGATGTGGGGAGGGGTAATAGGAGGATGGGCCCCTGAACACAGGAATAGGCAGGGTGATGGGTTCAAGAGAAGTGGAAATCTTTAAGAGTTGTGACATATTGACCTGAGGGGATGTGTGGAGAATGGAATCAAAGACTCCTGTTTATTTTGTTTTTGCTTTGGCTAAAGCACCTGGGTGGACAAGGAAGAGCCACTGAGTCAGATAAAGGGTTGAGAGAAACCAGCCCCCGGAAGGGGCAAATCCAGGCCCTGGCCCTGAGGCCCCCTCCCCAGATTATTAATCTCTTGCTGTATCTACATGTTTGTTTTTCTTTTAATATGATTTGAAAAAAAATTTTATTTATTTATTATATACTTTTGGTTGCATTGGGTCTTTGTTACTGTGCGTAGGCTTTCTCTAGTTGTGGCGAGCGGGGGCTACTCTTCGTTGTGGTGTGCGGGCTTCTCATTGCAGTGGCTTCTCTTGTTGTGGAGCATGGGCTCTAGGTGCGAGGGCTTCAGTAGTTGTGGCGCACACGCTTAGTTGCTCCGCGGCATGTGGGATCTTCCCGGACCAGGGCACAAACCTGTGTCCCTTGCATTGGCAGGCGGATTCTTAACCACTGCGCCACCAGGGAAGCCCTACATGTTTGCTTTTGAAGGGCATTTTTTCCTCCATGCCTTGGAGTTACTTAATTCATTAGTTCTTCATCATTTATGTCCTACTTCATTATGTTATAATTTTTAAAAAATAATTAATTAATTTTTGGCTGCGTTAACTAATTAATTTTTGGCTTCCCTTACAACAGGGAAGCCCTGTTATACTCTTTACAGTTGTTAATTTGCATTTCATTTCCTGCAGTGACAAAAAAAAAAACCCTACCCGTGAAAAATGTTATTGTTGTAAATATTAATACAAGTCACAAATGATCACCATCCGGACCCCATTTCACAGAGCAACGGCTCCCTTTGTCTGAAGCTGGGAGGATTCAGGGTAATTACCAAAAGCAAGAGCTCTGCATGCCCTGAAGCTGAACGAGCAGAACCAGTCACAAGCCCTGAGATAATATTAAAAGAGGCAGAAAAAAACAGCACTTGTGGGGACTTCCCTGGTAGCGCAGTGGTTGAGAATCCGCCTGCCAATGTGGGGGACATGGGTTTGATTTCCTGGTCTGGGAAGATCCCCCATGCCACGGAGCAGCTAGGCCCGTGCACCACAACTACTGAGCCCGCGTGCCACAACTACAGAGCCCGTGTGCCACAACTACTGAAGCCCGCGCACCTACAGCCCGTGCTCCGCATCAAGAGAAGCCAGTGCAACAAGAAGCCCGCGCGCCGCAACGAAGAGTAGCCCCCGCTCGCCGCAACTAGAGAAAGCCCTCGCGCAGCAACGAAGATCCAACACAGCCAAAGAAAAATAAATTAAAAAAAAAAAAAAAAAGCACTTGTGGATGGCCACAACCCACTTGTGCACCTAGTGCCACTCCTGACATAGACCCCACGCTGCTGCACCTGAGTGGCTCAGAGGCAAGAGGGACAGATGGCTGCCTCCCTGCCCTGGGGGTTGGGGAGAGCCCCTGTGTCCAGGAGGACAGAGGAGGAGCAAAGCCGAGGTGAGGTCCTCCCTGGAGGAGAGCCAGGGAGAAGGGGGCCCTGGGAGGGAAGGAGAGGGTGGGCGGTGGGTGAGCGGCTGCATGTACTCCAGCCCCAAGCCCCTCAATTCCTTCTCTCCTGGTCCAGGACAGGACTCTTGCTTTGTGTCTTTTTAAGGACATTTGCACTGCAAAGGGTCATTTCTTTGCCCTGGAGACCAGAGATGACCAATACTCCCAGCCCCTGAATGAGCTGCCTCAACATCTAGACCTGGAAGGAAATGCCCGTCACTCCTGAGAAAGTTCTGTGCCTCCCCCTGGCCCCGCCAATCCCCCGCCCCTTAAGAAGCTCCAGAATAAATCTGGGGCAGCTGAGTGAGAGCTCTTCCTGGTGGGTCCCAGTGCTGTGCTGGGAGGTTAAGGCTGTGAAGGTCATCCCCACTGTGGTCTCTGCTCCAGAACATATCTGGGTCCCAGCTCTGACCACTGACTGGCCCCCACCTACACCTGATCCCAGGATGAGCTCCAAATCTGGTCACAGACCTCTCTGGACCCCACCTCTGATTAAGCCCTTACTCTGGCCAGGTACTACTGCCCCAGTCACTGGTCCCAGAAAGAGTCCCAGTTCCACTCACTTCTCCCCGGTGTAGCCTTGGCTTTGATGGAACATAAATCTCCACTGTGCCACACACCAAGCTCATAATTGATCAGGCTGGGGCAGGGGCTGCTGGAAATCCCTCCCCTGGGAGCCGTCTCCACACCATCTGCTTCTCCATGTGCTTCTCCACTTTTGCTGGTAACTTCAGTCCCTCTTCCTCCAGAAAGTCTTCTCTAGTCAGCCCAGCCCTCATTGACCTCTCCTGCCAGGGGCAACCCGGGGCCTGGACCTCCATGACTTTCTGGTTCTCCTGCTAATGTTAATATCATTTGCTGTTATTAACTAGGACTTAATAGGCGCCAGCCACTGTGCTGAATTCTTCACACCCCTTAGCCCAGTTAATCCTCCCAATGGCCCAGGAGATGGAGACTAAGTTATGCCCTTTGTACAGAGGGGGAAACAGGCTCCGAGATGCAAATGAAGTTGCTCAAAATCACTCAACATGTAAATCACAAATCCCAAGGTTTGAATCAGGTACTCTAGCTATTTCTTTTCTTTAAAAAATGTTCTTCCTTTCTTCCTTTCTTTTTTTTTGTTGAAAGTTTTAAACCCACAGAAAAGTTGGAAGAACTACACTGTGCCATGAACACCTGTGTACCCCTGTTAATACCTTCTTGCCCACTCCATTTTTCTCTCTTTATATACACACACAGAGTTTTCTTTTTCTGGTTGTCACTATGGACTCACGATTTTATCCCCCATCAAATGTGCTAGAATTTCCATGATCATCATTACTCTTTTTGTGGCTAGATTTGTCCCAAATTTGACCCATGGGATCCCCTTTTGGCTGGTAATGTCTTTTAAACATGACCCCATTAAATCTTTGATCAGTCCCTTGCTTTCTGGTCCACGATATTCCAAGTTCACTTTGTACTTTCCCTGTTCTAGAACTGGCATCAGCTGTTTTCTAAGAAGTCCTGGGTTATTATTTTTTAATTAATTAGTCTCCTCACAGGCTGAGCATAGAGAATATGCCTACTTATTTATTTATTATTTCTTGTAGAATGGGTCTCCTGGAGAGATCTGTTGGTCACTATCTGAAGGTGATGTCTGTAGTGATGACGGTCGGGAGAAATGGAGATGACCTCAGGGTAGTAACAAATCATCATCCAGAATGCTAAGCATGGACTAGGGTACCCGCAAAGCAAAGGCACTGAATGGGCTGAACAGGGCCCCCCAAAAGATATGTCTATATTCTGGAACCTGTGATTGTGACCTTATTTGGAAAAAAGGATCTTTGCAGACAGATGTGGTTGAGTTAAAGATCTTGAGAATATCCTGGACTACCTGGGCCCTAAATCCAATAACAAGTGTCCTCATAAGAGCTAGAGAAGATACAGAGAAGGCCATGTAAAGACAGAGGCAGAGATTATTGTTTTGCAGCCACAGGCCAAGGAAGTCCTGGCCACCAGAAGCTGGAAGAGGCAGGAAGGACCCTCCCTTTTCCTTCTGAGGGAGCCCGGCCCTATCAACACCTTGATTTTGGACTTCTGGCTTCCAGAACTGTGAGCAAATAAATTCCTGTTGTTTTAAGCCACTCAGCTTGTGGTTCTTGGTTAAGACAACCCTAGGAAACTCATGTGGCATGAGTTTTTACTAAATCATCTAAGTATTTAAAAATCATCTAAGTATTTACCGTGGGAGAAATCAGAGTGGTATTAGACCATCTTACACTTTGGTATGGCGTGCTTTGTTTTTATCTGGAACCACTGCTTGAGTCCTCTAGGTCTTGACTGACCCAGCTCTGCCCTGTGTTCCTGACGGCTGTGGCCGTGGCTCTGTGGTGTTTGCTGTGGTCTGATGCAATCCCCCAGATGTGTGGTGGCCGGCTCTGGGCCGTGCGTCCAGGTGTCTGCAGGCTGCCTCCCCCAGGGCGCTGCCAGTGCAGCCCGATGGTCCTCCCCAGTGCAGAAGGTGCCTGACTGCATCCCTCATCTGCATCCCCCATTCCGCGGTGTGTGCACCCTGGGCCACACGACTGGAGCCCAGAGCAGCACTGAGGTGACACACCAACATGCTAGTCTGGAACCACTGTCATTGCAGCTGTGAATTCCCCCACTAATTCTGAATCTGATGGGCTGGGGAGCAGCCCCCAGAGTGCAGGCTCGGGCCAAACCGCAAAGCCAGGTGGGGGCTGGAGAGGCCAGGGGGTCTGAGAGAGAGCCTGGCGCTATAAGGCTTGGAGGCCCTGAACCTGTTTGATGAGGGGCATCTGCTGGAGGGCCTGGCATGAGCCCCAAAGAGCTGAGAAGCAGGCTGGTGGCAAACACAACCTGGTGGCTGCCAGGTGACCCGGGGAAGAGATGGGTTGTATGGGGTCAGTGTCTCTCTCAGAAGAACTAAAGCTACTCCTCTCTTGAGCTGTGCCTAACTGCAGGCTTTGCCAAGTAGTTTTGCACCCTGAGTGGTTTGGAGCTTTTGAGAAGGTGGGTCCTCAGAGGTGAACCAGACCAGGGTGCCTAAGCTGAGCCTCGTGGCCTGGGCCCTGGGGAGGAGGGGACTGTAGAGCAGTGTTTCTGCAGAAGTCCCCACCCCAATCCCTGAGATGCTTAGAACCTTGGCCTTTTGACGAGAGGAGGGCAGGAGGAAATGACCTTGGGCCTGAGCTGAGCCCTCTAACTCTGAAATAGGGACACCGCTCTGACACTCCTGATCGCCACTAATGGCCAGACCAAACCATAAATTCTGATTAGGGAAAGATACTGGTTAGCAATGACATACAAAAAGTTTGTGATTAGTGAACTGTAAAAGCTAACATGACATGCTCATAATTGGGATGTATTTACTGTGCAAAAAAATGTCACACTGCCATTCGGGCAAAGTGACTTTGAGGGAACTTTCTAAAGGAGTCCAACACAACTTCCCTCTTTTGCTTACCAAACAGCAATAACCATTATTGATGGTGCTTTTCAAAAGGCCGCTACAGAGAGAGGGGGCTGTGATTTCTTGTCAGAACTGTTTTATGGTGTCGTATTTTCCGGGTGTTTAAGAAGTCCTGTTCATTTGTAGCATTATCCTGGGTGATTTATGGACCCTCAAAAAGCTTACTTCATTTCGATGTTTTAGGCATTTCGCCTTTTTACAACAAACCTTCTTCCAATATAATCAATGGAGGTTTCTCCCTCTGGCCTGTGAGGGGAGTGCCGTGTGGGTTTATAGCAAAATCAATAGGAGGATAAATGGACAACAAAGAAAAGTCCATTGTCAGGGTGGAAAGGGGCTTGAAAGTCCCCGGCCCTGCGGTACAGCCATCAGCTGGCGCTGGTCTGGAGGCTGGCCTTGCTGAACGCGGTTGCGGGAAGTTGTTCTGGCTGACCAGCCCAGGGGGACGCTGGGGACAACACAGCCAGGCAGTGGGGAGAGGGCTCAGACACACTTTAATTAAATAAGTTTGTTTATAAGTGACCCCCCCTCAAGTCTCATGAATGTTTGATGCTGTTTGAATGTGTTTTCTAATTAAAGTAAAAAATGATTCCCAGGGCTTCCCTGGTGGCGCAGTGATTGGGAATCTGCCTGCTAATGCAGGGGACACGGGTTCGCGCCCTGGTCTGGGAAGATCCCACATGCCGCGGAGCAACTGGACCCGTGAGCCACAACTACTGAGCCTGCGCATCTGGAGCCTGTGCTCCGCAACAAAAGAGGCCGCGATAGTGAGAGGCCCGCGCACCGCGATGAAGAGTGGCCCCCGCTTTCCGCAACTAGAGAAAGCCCTAGCACAGAAACGAAGACCCAACATAGCAATCAATCAATCAATCAATAAAATAAATCTTTAAAAAAAAAAAAAGATTCCCAAACACATCAGTGTTCCAACTGATGAGAAGGGGATGAGAAAGCAGATGAGTAGCTCACAGATGGATCTAGTGTCCCCTGAAGGAGACCTTGCAGCTGCAGAGGCCCCTGGAGGAACCCCGGATCCACTTGCTAACCCTTGTCCCCCAGTCCTTGCCAGGAAAGTCCTTGGGTTTTCTCTGGAGACATGGAGGGGTACCATAGCAGGCCGCTTCTTCCAGTGGGGCTTGGAGGTGGGGGAGTATGGAGCACCAGGAGGGGGTCCACCATGAGGTAAATAAGGCCATCTAAGACAGATATGAGTTTGCTTGTATAGGAGAAGGAAAACTTACAGGCCTCTTGAGGCCCCTTGGTGGAACACAGTAAATATTAAATTAATGAGCAAACAAAGGAAGTTCTGGCTGGAAGTAGAATCCAGCTCCAGACAGAATAGACAGACAGGTAGAGGGATACCTCCCTGCCCTGGGCAGCCTCATGGTGCAGACAGTAGCTCTCTGTCCTATCTGCTGGCCTTACATTCATTCACTCATGCATTCATTCACCGATCACCTAGCATGGGCCAGGGCCAGCCCAGGGTCTGCAGGCACAGTGGTGCCTGGGACAGGTAGGCTCCGGCCCTCAGGGAGCTCATAATCTGGTGCAGTAGATTCATATATCACTACCAGTGATCAATGTCATGAAGGAAGAGAGCCCATTCAGCTCCCCAGCCCTCTAAAGTACTCCCACCACCCTCAGGCCAGAGAGAACAACCCGTTCCTAGTGCTTGATGGATTTGGTTCTGGCCTCAGGCCTTTATTTAAGTAATCCTCCATCACCAATAATCCTTTCAAGGAAGGTCACCGAATGCTCAGGGCCACCCCTTCATCCTTTTCTGCCCCATCTCCCCCAGACAGTTTAATTTGAGCGGGCAGAGGTCTTGTGAGGTTTGGCTCCATGCTGGTCCTTGTGCTGGGCACGAAGTCAGCCATCAACTTCCAGAAACAGTTCCTTTCCTCCAAAAATTTACACCCTCATCTTTGTGCCAGGCACGTTCAGCATTTGATTATCTCCTGCCTTGGGCTGGTGCCTGCTCATTTCACACATTAGAGTCCCAATATATCTGGGGGTTCCTAGAGGCTGGGGCCTCACTGCCCCCTTGGTGGTCCCCTGCAGCACATCTGAGCCCAGGGCCAGACTCAGCTGGGGCTCCTGCTCAGCTTGTTCTGGCTTCCCCAGGGGACTCATTACCTGTTCTAAATTACAGTGACTCTCTCTGTCACTAGCCCACACAACTAAGCCTAAGCTGCATGTGGCAGAGATGGCTGGCTGCCCAAGAAAACCCATCCTCCCCTGGCCATAGCAAAGAGCAGTATCTGGAAAGCCCGCCCAGGGACATTTTCCAACCACATCCCCACTTCCCTACCCCCATCCCATGCGTCTAAGCATGACTGTGTGACTAGTTTTTTTGTGACCAATTTTTTTTTTTAAACATCTTTATTGGAGTATAATTGCTTTACCATGGTGTGTTAGTTTCTGCTTTATAACAAAGTGAATCAGCTATACATATACATACATCCCCATATCTCCTCCCTCTTGCGTCTCCCTCCCACCCTCCCTATCCCACCCCTCTAGGTGGTCACAAACCACCGAGCTGATCTCCCTGTGCTATGCAGCTGCTTCCCACTAGCTATCTATTTTACAGTTGGTAGTGTATATATGTCCATGCCACTCTCTCACTTCATCCCAGCATACCCTTCCCCCTCCCCGTGTCTTCAAGTCCATTCTCTACATCTACGTCTTTATTCTTGTCCTGCCCCTACGTTCTTCAGAACCATTTATGTGTATCATTATTTTTTTTTAAACATCTTTATTGGAGTATAATTGCTTTACAATGGTGTGTTAGTTTCTGCCCTATAACAAAGTGAATCAGCTATACGTATACATACATCCCCATATCTCCTCCCTCTTGCGTCTCCCTCCCACCATCCCTATCCCACCCCTCTAGGTGGTCACAAAGCACCGAGCTGATCTCCCTGTGCTATGTGGCTGCTTCCCACTAGCTATCGGTTTTACATTTGGTAATGTATATATGTCCATGCCACTCTCTCACTTTGTCCCAGCTTACCCTTCCCCCTCCCTGTGTCTTCAAGTCCATTCTCTAGTAGGTCTGCGTCTTTATTCCTGTCCTGCCCCTAGGTTCTTCATGGCCACTTTTTTCTTTTTTTAGATTCCATATATATGTGTTAGCATACGGTGTTTGTTTTTCTCTTTCTGACTTACTTCACTCTGTATGACAGACTCTAGGTCCATCCACCTCACTACAAATTATGGTTTTCTCAGGGTATATTGTGAACAATTTTTGACAATAGAATGTGAATGGAAGAGATGTATGTTGCTTCAAGGCCCAGCTTCTTTGTCCTTTCATCAGCTGTATGAAGATGACCAAAGGCCGTAAGAGATGGTAGAGCCACAGAAATAAAAATCCTGGGGCCCTGAATCACTGTGTGGAGGATGCTGTCCACCTGCCTGGGACACTTGCTTTAAACTGTTTTGTAAGCAGGAAATAAACTACTATTAAGTAAGCCAAACCCCCCACATATATTTAGGGCTACTTGTTGGGTGCCTGTCCTCCCCAGTCTGTACACCAGCATGAGACCCGCCCCCCCTTTCCAGCCCCCACCAGACTCTGCTTTCTCGGCCACTTACTCATCTCTCTCAGTCTTTTGCTTATGAGGGAGAATTGTGCCTTTGGCCAGAGCATGTCTCAGAAATCACCATGGTTTGCTTGTTTGTGTTTTTTTAAACTTTATATTATGAAGATATATATATAGAAAAGTAGAAGGAATAGTATAATGGGCATATATAGTATAATGTATATTATAGCAGTCTAATGGACACCCTTACGCCTATCACCTGCTTTGAACTACTGTTTACATCCTGTTATATTTGCTTCATCTGTTTTTTACTTCTGAAGTATTTAAAAATCAATTACAGACACTATTACATTTCACCCATAACTATTTCAATATGTAACTCCAAAAAATAAGGTAATACTGACACATAATTATAATGCCATTATATTAGTTAGGGTTCTCCAGAGAAATAGAACCAACAGGATGTATGTAGATACATAGAAAGAGATTTATTATAAGGAGTTGGCTCACGTGATTACGGAGGCTGAGAAGTCCAAAGATTTGCAGCTGGCAAGCTGGAGGCCCAGGAGAGCTGACAGTGTAGTTCCAGCCTGAAAGCCAGCAGCTTCGAGACCCAGGAACTGCCGATGGTTCGGTACAGTGTCCCAGCTCAAGCAGTCAGGCAGGAGGCATTCCCTGTTACTAGCGGGAGGGTCAGCCTGTCAGCCTTTTTGTTCTATTCAGGCCTTCAACTAGCAGATGAGTCCCACCCACATGAGAGAGGGCGGTCTGCTTTACTCAGTCTACCTAGTCAAATGTTAATCTCATCCAAAAAACCCTCCCAGACACAGAATAACGTTTGACCAAATGTCTGAGGCCCAGTCAAGTTGACACATGAAATTAACCATCACAGTAATTATTGTACCTAACAAAGTTAACAGTTCCCTGACACCATCCAGTACCCTGTCTATATTCAGATTTCCCCAAATATGACATACAGAATTGTTTCTTCAGACTAATACCCAATGAAAGACAAAGCATTCCATTCAGTTGTTTCCCATGACCCTTTGAGAAACCCAGCAGCCAGGGTCCATGACTCCTCTTGGCTTGGGTGAGGGGGGACTCTTTGGATGTGGAGTTGGGCTGCCAGTCTGAGAAGATAATTATTCATTACTGGGAACAAGCGCAAGTGAAGCATCATCATGCTCAGAGCTCCATCTCTGGTAATTTATAGGCCCCAGCCATCAAGCACTTATGTCTCTAAGTGCTTTACGTTGTTAATTAGATACACTCGGGAACCCCAGCAAGGGCGAGTCATCGCTGCCAGGGTGACCTCCAGCAGCGCATGAGTGGCTGAGCTGCCCACTCAAGGTCACCAAGCAGGTCTGGGCCTGAGTGTGAACCTCTGCCCCAAGCACGGTGTCCTGGACTCCTCTCCAAGGCTAGAAGCCAAAGTCCAGCCAGACAGGGGCTGGGCACCAGCCAGGCCTGGCCCAGCATTCCCAGGCCCAGGATGATTAAGCCTTCTTCCCTGCAGGGAGAGTGGCAGGACAGCAGCCCAGGGCACCCAGAGGCAAGCATAGGTTCCCAACAGGCAGGACACTAAACACTGTAAATCAGATCACATTTTAAATGCATTAGGGAAGTTTGCTCAAACTCCAGGTGAGTGCTTTCCCAAAGTAAAAGATCTTTTCCTTATGTGGATAATTTGTCCCTGATCTATCAGGTTTCTGTGAACTGGGTTTTCTGAAAATGACCATAGAAGCACAGGAGTTAAAATGGCGGGCCACTGGATTCCAGACTCTGCCTCCCCACAGGTGGCTTGCCTGTACAAGCCTCATATATAAAATGGGGATTATAACAGTGTCTACCTCAAAGGGTGGTTACGAGGATTATACAAGACAATGCTCAACTTAGTGGCTGGCACATTACAAACAATAAATGTTGCCTAGCTTTCTTGTTATCATTTTGTTATAATCTATTGGCCAGACAAACAGATAGATGATCACACAAACAAAACTGCACAGAATTTAGTTCAGGTCCCAGGTTTCCTATCGGTCACCCAGACTGTACTAAAACCTGGAAGACGTCCTCAGGGCATGATGACCACTAGTGTGGGTTCCTGGTGGGGCAGGGATGCAGAACAGGTTGGGGTGATTAAAGCCTGGGTAGTGTGTTTGGGCTGATCTACACATTGTCCAACACGAAGCTCCAGAAAAATCCCAAGGTTCATCCAGGACTGGACTGTCTCAGGCTAGCCCAGGACTGAGGCTTGGCCATGCTGTTTAATCTCCCTTTCATCTTAGTTTTCTTGTCTGTCAAATGAGGGTAATAATGTCCGCCTCCCAGCATGGTAAGGCCGGAATGGGATTCAGTGGAGAAGGTGTTTTGCTCAGGGAGTGGCATAGGTGGTCTGGGGTAGCCGCTTGTCGTGCTAACTTAAGCGCTAAACGCTCCTTGAGGGCGTCTCCCAGAGGTGGCAGCCGCCCCCATGAGCCAGAATGCTGGGCTATCCGGGCTTCCACCACCAGGTCCAGGGCCTGTCCCCAAAGTCCAGCTCAGGACTGGAGAATCTCTCTTGGAGCTCCCTCTTGCTGGGGCAAGTGGCCCTCTGGCTCTAGATGCGCCCGGCTGCCCAGACGCCTCTGCGAGCAGCAGCTCTGCATGCTCCTGCTTGCCATTCACAGCCAGCTGCTTCTGCTTCCCTTGCCACATTATTTTTCAAAGTGATGACCCAATGAAGCAATTACTGTTCCAATCGGGAGGAAGATGTCTCCAGCCTGCAGCCAAGCACGGCCTCTGCAGCATCTGTTACTCTCCTCATTTCTTCCTCCGCCTCGCCAGAGACCTTCTCTATGTTCATGCCCACTGAGAGTCTCTAAAGGCTCCAAAAGCAAGGCCAAGCCCCCCCTCTGAGTGGACGCTTTTCCTAAGAAAGGGGGCTCCACATTATCCCAAGAGCCTTTGTGAAGAAGCCTTTGTTTGGTTCCACCCATGGTGTTTGGATTCTAGGAGATTTTTCCCCCTTGGAGAGCAAACAATTAAAATTGCACTTTGTTTATAGATATGGTATGACTGCAGCCTAGAAAGTTTAATTGTGGAAGAGTAGTTCCACAACACTTGGCCACGCATTGGTGGTCTATGAAAAGACTGCTTGCTCCAAGGTGCCGTCAAGAAAAAATGATTGTGCAGCAGAAGGAAATAAGATGGGGATCCCAGAAGTTGTGTCTGTGTGGATTCTACTTCTGCACAGTGTGTAGACGCTGCCACTGAAGACGCACAGATCATCTCCCCTGGTGCAGGTGGAGTCCCAGCCTGGAACTGTGGAGAGCGGGGCTGTCAGGCATCCCACCTGCAAGGGAACTGTTAACTGCAGGGGTGGGACCTTGCACTTGGAAACAAGCAGTGGGCTGGCAGGATGACTGATGCGTCACCTTCCTCCTGAGGCCTCTGCTGTCATCCCCACCTTCCCCCAGAAGCGTCCCTCCAAGGTGCTCAGCTGGCTCTGCCTCAAACAGTCGTTCCTGGACCCTCAGGCCCCCTGAGAAGCCTTCTCCAGGTAAAGGAACAGGGGACGACTGTGCCGGGTACACTACTCTGTCCAGCTGCCACAGCAAGTTCCACCTCCCGAAGGCCGTGTGTGCTGTGACCCTGCGAGCCTCAGCCATTTCTGTATGAATGTGGACCAATCTAGGACTTGGGGCGGCAGGGCCCTTGCTCCAGCCTGGCTGGGGCTATGTGCTGATACTCTCCAGTCTCAGAAGAGGTTATAAATCTATGTGGCTACAGGTCTCTTTGCTGGGAAAGGGGACTGAGAGGGACATTTCCTGACACTGCAGAACCTCTCCCAGCTGCCCCATCTGAGGCTACCCTATTGCCCACCACGTGGGATACAATGGGCACCGAGGCCTACAGGAAAATCCCAAACGCTGCAGTTAGGATACCCCCTTCTTGCAAAGGGCCCAGGCTCAGAGCTGCCAGGACGATGATGTATTTTGGCATACCAGTGCCCCGTGTCCCTGCAGGACGACTCAGAACTGCGCTCTCCCAAATCAGAAGCAACGGCAGTGCAACTGTCATCACATTTTGTTATTCTCTGCCTGCATTTACATAATGTTTCTGCAAAGTGCTTTATAATCATTTCATTAGTCATTCATTTGCTTAATTGCATGGCCTTCAATTCAATTAGAAATTCTGACTTTAAATTCAAGTTTCCACTACCACAAGTTTTAATTCAGAAAAACTTTTTTTTTTTTTTTAATAGGTGGAAACATTTCCAAATTTTGAGCTCCATCCCATAAGCTGTGACTGTTTCTGGAGTATAGAGGGAAAGACATTTAAAAGTGGCGGCAGCGGTGGCCTGGTTTTAAGGTCTAATTTAGAATGGCAGAGGACCCTTGCCCACCATCTTGAAACAGGAGGAGCGCCAGGTTGAGCACTAACGTGGCAGCTGGACAGAGTGATTGCTAAAGCAGACTCACAGGACCTCAAATCATGATGCTTAAGAACCTGTGGTTTATTGCAGGACAAGGATACAATACAGCACTGGCACGCAAAAAGGAAATGTGTCCCTGCCAAAGGCTGCCTTGAGGCATCGCCCAGGGAGGCCAAGGTTGGGCTCCAATTGTCCTCTCTGTGAAGGGCCATACTAGATGCACTTCCTCTCTTGGACCAGGAATCTCCAACACATGCATGGAACACCTTGAATTGGGAAGCCCGAAATGGAGTCTTGGCCAGGGCTCCTTATCCCCTGCTGGTCCCATAGGCATATTTCTTGCTGCAGTACTGGCCTAACGGCAGAGCCTCTGGGGTCTCATTGAGACTAGGTGCAAATCATCAATCTCGCCGTTCTCAATAAATGATGCTGTCTACCTGGTATAAAATGCCCTGAAACGCCTCAGACCCGTGGTTGCAAAGCAACACTATTAATCAGTGAATTTCCCGCACTGATCATGGGGGTAGCGCTGTGCAGGTACAGCTCTTGTTTCTGTAACACAGCTCAGCCCAATACCAGGCCTGCTGGAATTAACCCTCCCAGTTCAGCTCAGGGAGTATGCGCTACCAAGAATGAAGAGGGAGTAGAACCCGCCCGCTCTGCCAGCCTGGGGAATCCCCTGGCGGAAGCCACAGGGCTCAGCCTGCTGGTGGGCAGGGCTCCCTGACCCTGACCATGGCCACAGCCCCTAGTGGCTGCAGGCCTCTAGCCTCCCATCTCCCCTCGCATCCATTCTCCATTGGCCACCCAAGCCCCGCTCTGGAGCACGCAGTTTTGGTCATGTCCTGACTCAAATGACTCCCTTTCATCGAGCCCTTCCTTGCACCCCTTATTTAAAATTGCACCCCCTCCTCACACTCCCTATTCCATTTCCCTGCTATATTTCTCCTTTTCATGTGTAACCCACATATCTTGCTTATTGTTGTCTTTCCCACTAGAGTGCAGGCACCATGAAGCAGGGGTTTTGCATCTGGGTGTTCAGTGCATCTCTGTGCTTAAGTCAGTGAGTGCCTGGCATGTACTGTCTCTAACTCGATGCCTCACACCCCACATTCGTTCCCCCTGGTTTTCAGAATCCTGGCCTGGGCCCTCTCTCGCTTGGCCCAGGCTGCCTTTTTGGTCTTCTCTCCCAGAGCTTCCTCCATCCCACCCAACACGTACCTGTCATTGCCACCAACCGCTTCCTGGTCCTTTAACCCCTTCCACCTCACACATGTTGTGCCCCTGCCTGGATTCTCGCCTATTCTTCACCTTCCTGTCACCCCCAGTGTCACTGCCTCCTAGCCTGCTCCCCCAGCTCCTATCCATCTTTCAAGCTCCGGTTGAAATGGCACTTCCTCCCAGATGCCCATCCCTACCCTGCTTCCCCCAGACCAAACCCACTGTCATAGCACCTTGTGCTCGCCCTGCAGCCCAGCCCTGCTCCTGTGGCCTAATGTTCTGTCTGCGACCGCCCGCCTGCTGGGCTGTGAAGCCTCCAGGGAAAGGTGAAGAGAATTTCTGTGGCTGCTGCCATGGCCACCACCATCAGGTGCCAGGTGTTGGGTGGAGGGCCTGACGTGGATGATCTCATTTGATTTCCCAAACTCCCCACGAGGTAGGTATGTGACTATCCTCATTTTACAGAGGAGGAAACTGAGGCACAGAGATGCCAAGAACCTCACTGAGTGTCACACAGCTAGTAAGGGGTGGAGCCAAAAGTCAGATCCAGGTCTGACTCCAAAAACTTGTGCTCTTAACCACTCCCATCCCACGCCTCCTCCCCCAGCTTGCTGATATTTTTTAAAATTTATTTTTAAATTAAAAAAATTTTATTTTTTAATTTTATGTTAAAAAATTTTTAAATTTTATACTGGAGTATAGTTGATTAACAATGTTGTGTTAATTTCAGGTGTACAGCAAAGTCATCCAGTTATACATATACGTGTATCTATTCTTTTTCAAGTTCTTTTCCCATTTAGGTTATTCCAGAATATTGAGCAGAGTTCCCTGTGCTATACAGTAGGTCCTTGTTGGTTGGTTATATATTTTAAATATTTGCTGATGTTTTTATTCACCATGATGTTGGGGGAAATATCACCTTTCCACACCTCTGGTTTCCCTTGACGGCTCCTGACCCCTTGCCCCGCCCCTTGCTGTGCCTGGTTGACAGGTTTGGGGAAGGAAGTGGGTGTGCCTGCCCTGCCCCTTTCCTTTGTCTTGGTCCTGGGAGCCAGGGGCCCCCAGACAGCCCGTACTCCTAACTGCTGTCAGTCCTGTGGTGTGTCCCCACCTGACAGGGTGGGAAAGCCTACGTATTTTTGAGGTCGAGCATCAGAGAGCTATATGCCCTCAGATACAATTCAATTGAGGAATTGAATTCCTCAATTCAGCCTGTTCAGAAATCAAGGCAGCCTTTTAGTCTCCCCCTACCTTAATATCTTGTTTGTCAGTTGTCTCAGATTCAGGTAGAGAAGGGGGTAGTGATTTACCAGGTCCCTGAATGGAACTGAGGGAGGAGAAGTGAGTGTGAGGAATGGCAGGCTTGTTGGGGGGCAAGGGGTGCTGGGCAGAGGAGGGTGGACCAGGCTCTTCGCACGGAATGGAGCTGTTCTCCAGACATAAGGAGAGCCCTGGGCCAGAGCGGACGCTACAGTAACCGTGTGGGGTGATGAGCCTGGGCCCCAGGTGATCCCACGCTGGGGCTTAATGAGATCAGGGTTAAGGGAGAAGGCGGGCCTTTCAGTGCAGCTCCCAGTCCGGCATTCTGAAGGTGACTTTGTGCCTCTCGCGCTGGCCTGGCCTCCATGTGGTTAGCGTCCTTCTGGCCCACAGCCAGTCTGCAAAGAGTGTGTGGTCTTCGGGGTCAGGCAGGAGTTCTCCGGGCTTTCCTCTGTGCCCTGCGCTTGCTCCATGCTCAGGCCCGGCCTCGCTGTCTTCCAGTCAGCTCACCCACTCTCAGCACTCCCGGCAGCTGCTGCCTGTGGGGCTGTTTGGAGCTCCCGCAGCTGCGTCTCGCCTCATGGCCCCCTTGCCTCCCCTGAGAGCAGGGTCTCTAGCTCACCTGCCTGGCTGGATCGTCCTTGGTATGCTGTCACACGGAGCCCGGAGCCGGCAGCCCGAGGTAAGGACGCTCCCCGCCCCGGTCACGGCTGCTCGGAGCTGAGCGCTCAAGGGCCGCGTGGCGTCCTCTCCGCCAACCTTAGCTTCTGAGTCTGGGCGGTCTGCCCCTGGGGCTTGGCAGGTGGGAAGGTACAGAGGCGCAGGGTGTCCACGGCTCAGCCAGAGCCCTCAGCAGCCTCCGTCTTTCCCACTTTTCTCTGTCTAAGAACATCAGCCAACTTTTAGTGAGGCTTATTGCGTGCAAAGAGCCTTACACACAGCACGTAATTCCGTTCTCACAGCCTCTTTCCCCATTACAGCTGGGGCCGGAGAGGTCAGGCCTGAGGTCCCAGCAGGTGCTGCAGCTGATGCTCGTTTCTCTGTCTCCGCCCTTTCTCTCCCAGGGCCCGTGCTTCTCCCACCAGGCCCTTCCACCCTCCTATTGTGGTCAGATGTGCATGAGCCCTGGGAGGCCCGACTTGGAGCCCAGGTGTGCCTGCGTGTGGAAAGTTCTTGTCAGGACCGAGCTCACTAGGGTCTCTGTTCCTTTTCTGTGTGGCGGATGTCTGCCCCTTGCTGGATACGTGATCCTTAAACTGTCACTCTGTACTTACCCCTGTAGCCCACTGAGCCGGGAGAGGAGACAAAGCAGTACTGGTCACGGCCCCTTGGGGCACCTGGTATCTATCAGGGCAAGACAGGAAATTCGTAACATTTCAGTAGCTTAGACCAATAATGTTATAAAGTTTATTTCTTGCTTACACCTAGTCCAGTAGGGCTGACCCTGGTCAGGCAGCTGATGCAGTGATTCAGGGACTCAGGCCCCGTCCATGTCATGATTCTGTTGACTTCAGGGACCCACAGTCACTTACGGGTCGTTTCCACTCCAGCCAGAATGGAAAGCAGCAGGGTGACTCTCCCGTGGAAGGTTTGTATTGGCCAGGCTTGCAAGGAGCACACATCACTTGTGCCCACATTCCATTGGTCAGGACTCATGGCCACAGGGGCAGCTGGGAAAGGCCTTCCGGCTGAAGGCCCAGGAGGAGACAAGCTTTGGTGAGCAGGCAGTGCTGTGCTATGAGGCCTGGCTTGGCCACATGGGCGCCATCTGCAGCCTCAGAATCCTGGTGTGTCTCCTTGCTGCTCCCTGGGACATCTCTCAGGCCGAGTGAGCCCCTGGCTGAAGGCCCTGGTGCCTCTGCAGGATCAGGGACGCTGAGTAGTGAAGGCTGGGTGAGGGCTGGGCTCCTGCCCCGACTGACGTGCAGGTGACCATGGGTGAGGCCTCGCACCTCTGGTGGGTCCAATACCTGTTGAGCCCAGCCTGCCTCTGGGAGTTGCCAGAGGAACAAGGAAGGAAAGGCACTCAGAGAAGATAAAGAGCTGAAGGGAGGAAGAAGCAGAAGGAAAAGGAGGTTGATCACAGCTGGGCACACCCCACAAAAGGCTGTGGATGCCCAGCCCCGAGGATGCTGAGGTACCCAGCATGCACGGTTCATTAGGCCCTGCTCTGCCTTCCATGGCCAGGCCGTCCACCTTGACCCTTTGTCTGATCACTCTGCAATGTACACCCCTCCTCCCAGGGGATCTTAACACATTAGAGGCATTTGATCCAGCACTGTTCCCCTCCAGTTAAAAATAAGGCTCATAAATTGAGGCCATGCCCTAGGGGACAGCAATGTTACAAGCTCATCTCCTGATGATGATCAAACCTAGTTATAAAAATACACAGCACCTCCGCACCAGGGAGCAAGTGACCTACTTTATACCTCATGCGCCGACACTAAATTGGCAGGGGGAAGGTCCAGGCCCTTGTTCTGCCTTTAAATTCTTGACAACCGGTGTTCTCGGGCTGATTGCTCTTCTTAAAGCCGGAAGCCCCTAACTGGTGTGTTTTTCTTGGGCTCATGCTGCAGCTTGCTTAACTCTGGGGCCACGCAACAAGGTGGGCACCTGACAGGGAGACTTCTTGGGTTTCTTCCTGTCTCCCCCATCCAAGGGTGTTGGTCTCTTAGAGCGGGGAGAGAGGCCTTCCCAGGTGTTTGGTCTCCCCCCTTCACTGTGCCTGGTGCCAGGTCCCTGCAGGATGGGGCCCCATGGTCCTTGCTGTCATTACTCTTGCGTCCTCAGTCAGCTCTGTGACCTCCCGCCTTGGAGCCTCCCCTGGGTCCAGAGGCCGAGGACACAGGACCATCTGCTTGCTCTTCACTCATTCATTCAACAAGTGTTTACTGCGAGTGTTCTGTGACCCAGGCCTGGCGGGCAGCAGGGCACGCAGATGTGAAATCTCCTGTGTGGCGCTCAACCTCCTGGGGCAGGTGGATGTTTACCTACCAATTTCCTGAGTGTGTCTCTCTCTCTATCTCTATATGTCCAAATCTATCTGTCTACGTATATAAAAATTGCTAACGGTGGTAAATTCCAGGAAAGGGGGGGGGCACCTCCATGGTATGGTGCTGGGAGGCTACAGCGTGGAAGTAGGACCTGATCGTTGAAATCAGGGAAGGCTCCCTGGAAGAAGTGACGAGGTTGCTGAGACTGAAGATGTGCAGATCAAGCCGGGTCAGGGAGGAGAATGTAGAATCAGGACATGAGGTGTGGAGCAGAGCCTGGGAGGTCAGCTGAGGAAGGCTCCCCGGGGCTGCCTAACCAGAGCTGCATCCAGCTCCCACTGGGGGCGCAAGGGCCAGTGGCCAGGGCTGTGTCTCCTGACCCTCCTCCTCTAATATCTGTGCCTTCAGCAGTCACACACCATGGCTGTGCAGCAAGCCCTTGCTGGGCTGAATTCAAGAACAGTTCTTCATTTTTCTATTAACCCCCCTCAAGGTTTACGTAGTTTCTTTGAGGTCATAACATAGCCCAGAGTCCCCTGTCTGGTCAACGTTGGTGGTGGCGGGGGGCAAATGCCCACACCTAACTCTGCCCCTCCCGTGAGTTTCAAAGATACTCTCAATATTCATTTTTAAAGGGAAGACATTTGTTTTCCGGCAAAAAAAATCTGGGATGTTTGCTTGCTTGGGGAGTAGGGGTGCCATCATATTTGACCTATTTAGAAGTTGGGCCTGAGAACTGAGAGATTGCTCCTTCCTGCCCTCTGCCCCTGGTTGATGTCGACTTTGTACACAGCAGTTTGCAGTCAGCTGACCCCTTTGTCCGGGCTGTGAGTGACCAGTGTGCTCCCTGTGGCTGGGTCTGGCCTGATGAGGCTCCAGGGGGAGGCCAGCGGCTCACAGGTGCTGCCACCTGGGAGAACCCTTGGGGGGTGGTCCTGTACATTGTGGGTAGGCGACAGCGCTAAGGTGAAGTTGCTCAAGGCAGCACACGGGACCCATGTTTCCCTCTGGAAGACCAGCTCTCTGTGTGAGGTTCTGCTCCAGCATTAGTGCCTCCTCTGTTCCCACATCTTACCTCTGGCTCTTGTCCGCTCCACGTTAGCCTGGAAGGGGCTCACTGGCAGTGCAGGCTCTAAGGGCTCCCATGGCCTCCTCACAGCGGAGGTGGCCCTACCCCTCTCTCGTCATTTCCAAGGCAGCTCCCAGTCCTGACTGTGGAAACACCCAACCTGCCACACTGGTCTCAGGGCGGTGGCCTCCTTGGTGGGAGAGGCCATCCCACGTTCTCCCAGTCCAGGGCCCCTGGAAGACCTAGGATAGAGCTGGGAGGGGGTCTACAGATCTCTAAGGCCAGAACTTGGCATTAGTGGCGTGGCTAGAGAGATCATTATCGATGTAACTGTTACCCTTTGTGGGACAGTTAGAGTGTAATTAGGTAAGTAAATGAACTGAACAGCACTGATTTTACCTTGTTATGTTTACACTTACCAAAGAGCTTCACCTCATATTATGAGGGGTCATATTTGACACCTCAGGGCTGAGGGGTCAGAGGGGCACACAGAGCAGTCCTGGCCAGATGTGGAAGGCAAGCCTTGGGGACACCTGAAGAGAGAAGCAGGGACCCTGGGAGGCCCAAGCAGCCCCATCCTCAAAGACGGAACACAGGTGTGTCTTGGTGCTGACCCCCGGCGCTCCTTGCTGGAAGGGCCTCGGTACTGGGCCTCTCCCACCGGTATGCTCAGAGTCGTCCGTGCTCCTGCTGTCCAGCCTGCCCTGCCCGATGCATTATTAATAGGGCAGCCTTCATTTCCAGTTTTAGGGTAGCTAATTTGTTCCTACAGTCATGATTTCAAATATCACATGAATAATTCAGAGAATTGTTTTATTGTAGTTTGATAAGCCTGTTAGCTGTCACACATCTGAATAAATTAGCTTCTCCATCTCATGGGGCGTGGAGAAGCGGTGTTGGCCATGAAGCGGGGGTCTAGCCCAGGCCAGCATAGCACGCAGATCTTGGCTTCAAGAGGTCAGGTCTGTCTCGGGGCTGAGGGTATAATACGTACTGTAATTTGTCATGGAGGAGCTTGGTTGATGCTGAGAGTGGGTCGGTCACAAATGACAGTCTCCCTTGCCCAGATCTGGATTGGAGATGTGCACAGCTGTTCAACAAGCCCTGGGTGATACAGCTGAAGCCCCTCAACTCAGAAATGCAGACTAAGGTCCATGCTCTGCATGTGAAGCAGGGGACTCTGCCACGTGACAGTTTCAGAAAGCCCCCCCACCCCGCATCCATATACTCCCTTCAGGAAGGTGGGGCACAGATAGAAATTCAGCTGATTTTTAATTTTGCTGTTGGTGGTGGTGGGGGCCCTGGCTCCATCCCTTATTAAGTGGGTTGTATTTGGGAATTTGCTTCCCTTCTTTGAGTCTTCTTTTCTTCATCTGTAAATTGGGCACAATATTCTTAGAATGCCTCACCCACTGGGTTTTTGTGAGAGATGAAACTGAAGTAATGGACATGCAAAAACTTCGCAAACTACAGAGTCCCGCAGGGCTATCCAGGTTACTCAGTGCCTGCCTCCAGTGCCTTCAGGACAAGCCTTATCTGTATCCCTCCTCAGTAAATACCGGAGAAAAGGCAAGTCTAGCCCTCTCCCCAACATCCATTCTGGTATTTGAGAACCTACCCAGTTCCCCTTTTATGCAGCCATCACTGGCCATGTGCCAGGACCTATCTCTGGCCTCATTCCCTGTGCCCCTGGTATGTCATTCCCAGGAACAACTTTGGTTAGGACAGGTGGTCACCTGTGCCAGGGGCAGCAAAGCTCTGGCCCCGGGGATGGGGCTGTCTCTGGTGTTAACCATCTGACCGAGAAGCTATGTCGTTGAAGGCAGAAGAGTAAGGTGCCCTTAGGCCCCATCAGGGAGCAGCCTGAGCCTAGAAGACCAGGGAAAGGGGCAGGTGTGGCCTGGAGGCACGTCTGCTTGTGCCTGGTGCACTGCTGGCCATGGCATGTGTCAGCAGGTGCCTGCTGGAAGAATGACCAAGTCCCTTGATCCCACTTGGTTAAAGTAGGCTGGGTCCCCATGTGGGTCCCAGCTAGAGCTCAGCTTGAGGGGGAGGTTGGGGAGCAGCTGGGCGGGGCCTGTGGAGGGTGGGAGTGAGGTGCTCAGCTGGGGGGAGCAGGGCCGGTGAGGGGGAGGTCTGGGGCTCCCACAGGGGAGGGGAGGAAGGAGGCTGCAGAAGAGCAGCTGGGAAGGACTGGAGAGAGGACCAGGGGCCAGGGCTTCAGGGGCTATGGCCAAGGGCAGCATGGCCTGGAGGGTAACGATGCAGGCTCTTGGTTCAGACCTAGGAGCGGTCCTGGTGCCACTACTGGACAAGGACCGTGACCTCTTCAGACTTCGGTTTTCTCCTCTGTGAAGTGGAGGTGATAAATGCACTCATCTCTGGGTACCATGGTGTGGGTTCCATGAGATAATACTTTGAAAGCTCTTAGCACAGTGCCTGGCATACAGGGAGGGCTCAGTACACATGAACTACCACCCCTACCGTCATCATTGTACCCATTACTGTGGTCCTCACTGGTTTCTAGACACTTGTCAGTTGCCTCAAACCGCAGAGCCTTCCCTGGAGTCCTGGCCAGACAGGCATGAGGTGCAGGGGGAGGAGATGTGTACGCTGCCCCCCGTTTCACAGCTCCTTTGAGGCTATGCTGAGCATCTTTCTAGCACTGCCCACTACCCACTGCTTGGGAGTCCAGGACCTCCTCATTGGCTTCCTTAGCCTCTTTCTCTGGGTCAGACCCTTAGGCTCGGCTTAGATGCCCCCAGGGGTGCGTGGCGGAGGTGGGGGAGACTCTGCATCCTTAGGGACACGTGGTCAATTTAGTTGGAAGACTGTCCATCGGCGTGCACAAGCTGGGGCCGGTGGAGGATATCCTGGGGGATCCTCTGTATTAGGGAGCCCCAGGACAGAGTGGGAAGATGCCACCTGCCTAGGAAGGAGGGGTCCGAGCACTACCTGAGGGAGGAGTCCGTGAGGCTGCGCAGGAAAGCGGGATGGCTTGGCTGGGACTCCAGAGGCAAGCAGGCTGCTGAGCAAGCCATTTGTCAGGACCTCGGCGACAAGCGTTCACAAGGAAGAATATTCGCGTGTGTACGTTTTTTCAGAATGATTAATATTCAAATTAGTGTTGGAGATTCAAATTGCTAAAGTGTAACTAGGCAGAAAACTTCTCTGACAGCTTGTAATTTTCGGTCCATTCCACCGTTCCCCACTCCCCCCATACCTCCCTACCTAGTTCCCAGATATACCTCTGGGCTTCTGCAGCCTGGTCCCGGAATGGCAGCAGCTCCACGGGAATTCAGTTCCTGCTTCTTACCATGCTGTGGGTGCCTGGCCTTCCAGACCAAAACAGCAGCTTCCCTGTGACCGGCCGGAGCCCTTGAGATGCTCACCTCCTGACACGCTCCCCCCTCTCCCTCTGGCATCCTCTTGCACACAGCACATTCCAGAGGTGCCATTCTAAGGCACAGCTGTAAACATTCCATCCCCTGCTCTGACAGTGTCAGTGTTACCCCACTGTTTGCAGAACAACGTCTGAATGCCTTTTTCTAGAAATCATCATCAGGACCCAAACTAGCTTTACAGCCCTCTAACTTCTGCTTCCCTCTGCTCCAGCCAAATGAGCACCTTCCCCATCCCCGCCCCCCGCCCCCTGTCACCATCCCCTGGGCACGAGTGCATTTCCTTCTCTGTGCTGTTGCTCAAGCGGTGGCCTCAGTGGGAGTGTTTCACTGCACTACGGCATCTTGTTTCAAAGTTCTTTAGGGCCCACTTTCCCTTAACCAAATGTAATTCCACTTGCAGTTGAGAAAATGAAATTGGCAGAAGGTGGTAACAATAGTTACTTTTTTTTTTTTTTAATAAATTTATTTATTTATTTATTTTTGGCTGTGTTGGGTCTTCGTTTCTGTGCAAGGGCTTTCTCCAGTTGCGGCGAGCGGGGGCCACTCTTCATCGCGGTGCGTGGGCCTCTCACTGTCGTGGCCTCTCCCGTTGCGGAGCACAGGCTCCAGACACGCAGGCTCAGTAGTTGTGGCTCACGGGCCTAGCCGCTCCGCGGCACGTGGGATCTTCCCAGACCAGGGCACGAACCCGTGTCCCCTGCATTGGCAGGCGGATTCCTAACCACTGCGCCACCAGGGAAGCCCCAACAATAGTTACTTTTATTTCTCAGGTTTAGAGCAGGCTGTAAATATGCTTTCCAGTTTACAGATTGTTCTTAATACTATAAGATACACATGGAGGAAGCAAGATCACTGCAGCATTGATTCATAACTTTTAATAGATCTTAGGCTCTACCTATGAGAGCTTTTGTCTGAGGATGATTCACTGAGCCTGTGCCCCATGAACCAGCCTCTGGCAGACTAGCTCTACCAGCCAATCACACGTTCCACCCTCTCGTAGTCTCTGCATCCTTATTCTTGGCTTGTTTTTCCTCTTACGTACTGAGTGTTCCCTGAGGGCAAGTATAGTGTCTTATGAATCTCCAGCACTTAGCATCCATCCACCTATCCATGCATCCATCCGTCCGTCCATTTATCTATCCATCCATTCATCCATTAATCGAACCAGTATTTATGGAGCACTTAATGAGTCTTCAGCCTTTTTCTAAGGGCTGGGAATAAAGCAGCTAACAACCCAAATCCATTTCCTGACCTCTAAAATCCCCTTGTCTAGTGGCCAAGGCAGAAGGGCAAGGAAGCAATTATCATGCAGGGTGGTCAGGGGGCTTTGGGAGCCAGAGGAGGCACAGACCAGGTAGGGTGGGGAGGGAGCAAAGGGGAGGGGTCAGAGGAGCCTTCCAGAGTCAGTGACGTTTAGGCCACAAGAATGGGTGCTAGAGAGAGGGGGCTTTGGGGTCAGGTGGCCCTGGATTTAAGTCCCAGTTCTGCAAGCTGAGAGACTGTGAGCAAGTGAGGTCACCTCCCTGAGCCTTGGTCTCCTCATCTCTGAGATGGAGATAATAATATCTATCTCATCTGGTTATTGTGGGGATTTAATGGATTTCTATGTAAAGTACTTAGCATAGTGCGTGGTGCTTGGTACGTGCTCAGATCTCTAGCTAGTAAGCTGAGATCTGCAGGCTGAGTAAGAAATAGACAAAGACAGAGTTTTCTAAGCAGTGGGACTGTCCACAAGCGGAATCCAGAGGCAGGAGAACCCATGAAGATTCTCTCTCTGGTGGGCATCTTGGTGCTCTCTCCTGCCTCTGGGAGTGGGGTGAGGGCTGGTGAGGAGGAGGAGGGAGACGGGTCCAGCCAGGTGGAGTGAGTGCAGGGGTGGCCCTGGTAGCTGTTGGGGCAGAGTGGGCAAAGTCTCAGGAGGGAAAGGCCTGGATCAGCCAGTAGGGGGTACCATTTCAGAGAGCTGGAGTGGGTGTTCTCAAGTGGTGGCTTAGCCCCTGGGTGTCATTGGAGATGGGTAGGGAGCCAAGACCAAGCCACATTTGCATCTGTCTGGCATTCAGCAGAAGGTCCCCAGACCTCTGTTGTTGTGTCCAAGATCTGCACCCGGCCACTGGCTTCAGACTGGAAGAGAGGGTGCCCTTCTCACAGATGTGACCAGGTTGAAAGCATCCAAATCCTCTTCCTCTCCAACCTCCTCTCCAACCCATCCCTAGCTAGAGGACCCAGCCTTTGTATGGTGAGCCCCACAGGCAACTTTCTACTGGGAAGGCCAGAGAACCACAAGTTGGAAGCAGAAAGACTGATGTAAGAAGCAGGAGGGACAGAAGACACCAGGGGGCTTACAGACCCTGGGTGGGAGAGTTTTTAGGGGGAGTACAGCTTCAGGTGGGTGGGATGCTAACAGACTGGAAGGTGGAGAAAAAGGATTTTAAGAATTTTTGTTATGCTTTATGAAGGAGTCTCTCTTTGGAGATAAAGTTTTAGCTTGCTTTGCAATTATATTTAATTTTTGGACTGGTAAGTTTTTGAAAGCAAATTTATACCCAGACTTGCCCATGAGGTGGGCCAACTCTGCATGGCTTACATACTAGGGCACTCAGCCTGAGAGGTTGGACCCATCCATGGTCACATATGTGTTGAGCCAATGATCACATCTGGGCATCCCAAACAGGGCCATTTCCCTTAGAGCATGCTGGACTGTGGGTGAAATTCCATTTACCATATTCCCAACCATAGCCCAAGAAGTCTGGAAATAAATGAAAAATAATTTGGGGGTGTACTACTATATGGACATTTAAAAAGTTACTTTAAAGAGTGCCTAAGTCAAGAAGAAAATCCAGAACAAAAATCAGAATAATTAAAAAAAAGTACAAAATATCAAAACATATGGGATGTTGCCAGAACAGTTCATTTAGAAAAACTATATTATTCTAAATTCCTATGTCTCTAGGAAAGATAAAAAACAGAACAAAACAAAAAATCATACACACAGAGAACTGAGTCCCTACATTGAAGCTCTTAGACACGTAAGAAAGAGGCTAAGAAAATTAGGAAAGCAAGCAGTAATAAAGCTGCATAAACAAGACAGAAAAAATGAGTATTGATGGATAAAACCAATAATTAGGCCTTTGAAAAAATCCACAAAGCCGTTAGTCCAATGGATCAAAGAAAGAGCAAATATAGAAGCAAATAGAACCAGAAATGAAACATGAGATGCAACCAATAATATAAAAGAGATTTGTAAGATTTGGGGAGAATATTGATTTCATTTATATGAATAAATATGCAGATATGGATGTGTATCTGCAAAAAAGTCCAAGATATGGCACCTAATGCCATGAGCACACTTGCAAAGAAAATGTATCTTCTTGCTTTGTCACTGAGATCTGTTACGGGTTGAATTGTGTCCCCCCAAAAGATAGGCTGCGGTCCTAATCCCTGGTGCCTATGAATGTGACCTTATTTGAAGATGAAGCCTCTGCAGATATGATCAAGTTAAGATGAGATCATTAGGGCGGTCCCAATTCAATCTGACTGATAGCCATATGAGACGAGGGGAAAAGTTGGACACATACAGAGAGAACACTGTATGATGCCAGGGGCAGAGATTGGAGTAATGCAACTGTGAGCCAAGGGACACCAAGGGTTGACAGCCACCGTCACAAGCTAGGAAGAGGCAAGGAAAAGTTTTACCCAGAGTCTCAGAGGCAGCATGACCTTGCTGATACCTTGCTTTCCGACTTCTGGCCTCCAGAACTGTGAGAGAATACATTTCCGTTGTTTTAAGCCGCTCAGTTTGTGGAATGTTGTTACAACAGCCCTAAGAACCTAATACAGGTTCCCTCCATTTGTCAGCTATTGGACCACATATGTCACGTTTCTCACGCCTATAATTTCCCTATTAATCTTCTTGATCTGTCGCTCAGAAAGTAGAATGTACAGCCAGGGGCATTTGTGCCCATCTTTCTTGCATCTATTTTGTGGCCATGGGTGTTTGAGGCGCATGTTTGTCCTGGGCTGCCATTGTTAATTCATTTAAAAAAAATATCTGTTCTATTGTACCTTTGCGTATCTCATAATACTCTTTGCTACAATCTACTTTAACAGTTATAATGCGACTCTTGCTTATTTATTTATTTTTTTGCATATTAGGGCAATGTTTTAACTTTTATTTACTTAGGGTTAGGGTTTGTTAAGGTTTTTCTTAGGGTTTCTTCAGGCAGAACTACGTGTTTATTTTGTTTCAGAGTTCATTCGTGAAGTCTTTCATGGATTACTTATCATGCAGGTATTATATGCAGGTACAGGACTGGTGCTGGGGACACAGAGATACCCTGCAACCCTGGCTTTGCCCTCCCAGACCTCAGGGTCCAAGGACGTTCTGCCAGTGGCCGCTCTTCTTTTAGTAGGGAGATCAGCTCATCTGCATGTCAGGTTAGCACTGACACAGATGGAACGCTCTGCCACTGCCAGTAAAGAGAGAGTGGACCGTGGAGAAAAGCAGGAGGAAAAGACAGGAGGGCAGGAGACAGGGAGAGAAAAGGGAGGGCTTAGGGTCCTAAGGATATTTAGAGAAGTGTTATTTTCTTGTAACCAGAGACTTAACAGGTGGTATCCCTGGTCCTGTTCCGTGGAGATGTAATTCGGGCCGAGGTGGCACTAGTGCTGTGGCGATCTCACATTGCTCCTCTTGCCCATCTCTAGCACCAAGTCCCTTCCCTTCTGACCCACTGTCTCTGCCCTGGGGGGCCTGAGAGCAGCTCAGGTTGTTCTCTGTTCTCAACTCCTGAGTGAGCCGGATCCCCAAACCCTCTGCTGTCATCGTGATCGGGAATTCCCTGGAAAATTGGGCTCCTCTAGAGCAAGGCACCTGATTTTCATCTTGAGCCAGTGCCTCATATTCTGTTGTCTCTCGTGCTCCCGACTTTAAGCAGCTGTGGCCTCTAACGAGAGAGAGAGGGCATCAAATGTCACCATCCTTAGAGACCATCCAGTTTAACTGGCTCCCAGGACAGATGAAGAAACTGACCCAGTGTGCCGGCCCACAGCGAGCTGGTGGCAGGTGGCCTGACTTGCAGGCAGAGCTCCCTTGGCCCTCTGGGTGGGCATTGGTACAGGTCACCCAACTCTCTCTCCCCGAAAGGGACAGCCTGGTCTGAAAGCAGCCAGTTTCCTGGCTGGCTGGCCTGGCTGAGCTGATCCTGGCAGCCAGCACCGGGAGCCTGGACAGAAGGGCCCTCTTCCAAGCACCAAACTCTGCACGTTCTCACCTCACTTTGATTTCCAACTCCCGTCCAGCCACATCCATCACCCCTACAGCTTCCACCCTGGAGCCTTCACAATTTTAGAGGGCTTTGCTGAAATATGCTCTATTAATAGAAGCCATGGGTCCAAGTCTTCACCTGACCTTCTCTGGACTGGGACTTCTAACTGAGCCAAATTTATTTATCCGGATCATCAATGGCCATGAGGGGGTGGCCCTAAAAGCCCATAAACCAAGTGGCATGGGAAAGGGGTGAGCAGCTTGGAAATAAATCACCAACCCTGGGGACTCTATGCCCTGACTCAGGCCCAAGGACTCAGAGTGACTCCCCTGGCCCAGTCTTAGGAGTCTGACCTGGCCAGCTCATTGCAGAGGGTGGTGGGGGACCATGCTCTGGGTATGTTCTAGAAACAGCACTGTGTGTGTGAGTGGACCCGCAGTACCAGAAAACGCTGGCAAAGCAGCAGCCTCCACCATATGAGACATAGTCTTGCCCTAGGGCCTGTGCACCTACCCCAGCCCGCCTCCTGAGCGGCGGACGGCAAGCTTGACCAGCCACGCAGCATCTCACTGAAGACTCACAGCCACCTCGCAAGCCAGATAGTATTTTTATTCCCATTCCCAAGGTCTCAGAACCAGAGAGTGGCAGAACTGGGGTTTGTAGCCAGGAGTCTTTTACTTCAGAGTCTGTGCTTTTATGTATCCACTGCCCTCCACCCCATAACTGGGGTGAGCATGGCTGGAAGGGAGGCCAAGTCTTCCATCCTTTCTGGACCTTACATTCTTTGAGTCCCTTCTTTACACCAGCCAGACTACTCAGAGGGAAGAAGACGTCCATCCATCACGCTCACTGGCTCTTGAGGTCAATAGCCTGCTGAGTCAAAGGCCAGGAGGCCAGAGGTGGGAGCTAGCTCCCCTGCAAATCTCCCGTATTCCACCAGCACTTGAACCCCAGTCCCTGCCGTCCTCAGAGACCAAAGAGGTGTCCCAAGGGTCAGAAGGGGGTTTAGCTCATTTCTGGTCTGGCCCCCCAGGTGTCCTTTTACACACAGTCCCAGAGGGCAGAGGTGGTTGTGTGGCTTTCCCGGCCCCTCTGTGGACCTCCTTCCCTAGCTCAGCCCACTGGACCATGGCCTAGGACTCTGGCCAAAGATTATCCCAAACAGCGACTGCCATCCCACTGCTATCCCAGACACTGAAGGGTGGCTTTGGGATACACCCAGGATCTCCATTGTTTTTTTTTTGTTTGTTTTTTAGCTGACGAACACCCATGTAAGTTTCCCTTCTCTGAATTGCTGGCACTGATCAGGGCCAGAGGGACACAGAAACCAGAATGCAAGTTAAATGTTATCTCAGATAATTCACACTCGGAGAGAAGCTGTCTGAGATAGCTCTGAACTTTGGGAAAACTCTGGAAAGTTGGAAACCTCATAGGGAGTGAAAAGGAATTCCTGTGATTTAATCCTGGGATGCCTGTGTCAGTTTATAAATCTTCATTATTCCAATTTGACATCTCTGAATCTCCCAAAGAACAAAAATATAATAAACGTGGACTTTGGTTTTTTGGGCTTCCCTCATCAAACTGTTCATCGTGGGTGGGAAACCCAGGGGGCTGGGACTCTCAGATGCACGGAGTATCTGCCTCAGTGTGTCCCTAAGAGACCTCTAATCTGTAAATGCTGGGGAGGTGAGAGGTGGATTTGGGGGAGGCTGATGGTTGGTCCCTGAGCTCTCCAGGGAAGGTCACCCAAGAAGTCTTGGAGCCGGGCACCCCCATCCTGCTCCCCACCCCTCGCCAGCAACAGCTGCAGTGCAGCCCCTGAGTCTGCCCACATCAGAGGGGTAAGGTCCCACCTCCGCTGCTACCGCTTCCTGAGCAGACTCACACATCTGCAGTCTCCACCCCAGCAGGGCTCCGGAATGTTTGCAGCCTTAGAAGTAGTCACAATGCGCTAAAAATGCAGTGACAACAGCTGTCTTTGGGGAATATTTTTAAGGGTAATAGGATCTGAGAGTCATTAGTGCCAGAAATGTGGATCTCATCTTATTTTTAAAAACAAAGTGTCACGTCACCAGATGCTCCAGCCCACACCTCAGGCCATGTCATCAAATAAGCACAGCCCTGGTGTCTCCTGAGTGCTGGGGTCATGGTCAGAGGTCATCCTCATGGGTGTCCACATTGGATTCCAAGTCTTCATGGTTCCAACTCGGACAGAGAGTCTGGTGTGAGGAGGCAGGGTTCCCAACTCAGCTGCTTCTCCTTCTACATTTCACATGAGGCCCACCCCAGGGAAGGGCGATGTTTGGGGCCCTTTGGGCATGAAGGTCACACCTGGCAAAGGGAGCCCCACGTGGAGCAGGCATGGCTGACCCCTCTGGCCAGTGTCCGAGGCCCAGGCTGCAAGGGACCCGAGCTCCATCGGCACCCAGAGATGCCAGTGTTCCTGGCTCCGGAGGAGGAACAGACCCGTGGTTGTGCTGTTGCACAGGGTTAAGCATGAAGTTTGGGGATTTCAGAGGAAAGGCCCCCTGACTTGTGGTCAGAACTGTTGCTCAGATGACTTTTTCCTCTAGATCAGCGCTGTCCTATACAAATATAATGCAAGCCATATAGGTAATTAAAAATTTTCTAGTAGCCACATTAAAGAATTAGAATGGAACAGATAACATTAATTTGAGTAATAAATTTTATTTAACCCAATTTATCCAAAATGCTGTTATTTCAATGTGTAATTAATGTACAAAACTGTTAATGAGATAGTTGACATTCTCTTTTGTACAAAGCCTTTGAAATCTGCCATGTATTTCATATTCACACATATCCATTTGCACGAGCCACATTTAAAGTGCTCAGTAGCCGCATGTGGCCAGTGGTTACCATACTGGGCAGTGTAGCTCTAGAGCCTGTTCTCAGGGGGCATGTGGAAGGGCCAGTGTGTGGGGAGGTGGGATAGTCTCTGCCCCTGAAGGAGCTGTGATAGTCATTCATGGTTGTTTTTTCTCGGGGGATCCAGGACAGCTGGGGGTGATGGGGTCAGTCCTTAGGCCTTTGCACACGCTGTTCCCTCTTCACATGGCCAGGGGCCCAGGTCTTGGGGCTCCCTGTGGTTCATCACAGAGGCTGGAAAGAGTGCAGAGGCAAACTTCCTGGGGGTGTGGGCCCTGTGAACAGACAACCTCCCTCCCCCCCCCATTTCCTCCCCTATAATATGATTTCTCTGTGAGACAGGGAGCAAGGTCATCCACCCTTCAACAAATATTTCAAAGCACTGACTACTGCAAGACTGTACTCTAGGATCTGGGAATAAATAGAGCAGTAAAAAAAAAAATAGACAAAAACTCCTGCTTTCATGGAGCTTTTTAGTTGGGGGAGGTGCGTGGAGAGACAATAATCAAATATATATCAGTAGTGATAAATATTGTTTTAGTCTGTTTGGACTGCTGTAACAAAATACCATCTACTGGGTGGTTTATAAACAATAGACATTTATTTCTCACAGTTCTGGAGGCTGAGAAGTCCAAGATCAAGGTGTCAGCTGAGTCAGTGTCTGGTGAGGACCTGCTTCTTCATGACCTAGTTATGTCCTAAAGGCCCCACCTCCCAGCACCATCACATTGGGGGTTAGGTTTCAACATATTAATTTGTTGGGAGACAAAAATTCAGTCCTTAGTGAATGTTAAGAAGTAAAATAAAGTAGGAAAAATGATAAAGTAAAATAAAGTAGGAAAAGAGAGTACTGGGAGGGCATGTCCACACCTATCTGTGGAGGAATCTGAGACCACTATGATGATGACACTGTACACAGAGACTGGAGGAGAGCAGGAGGAGTGAGGTCAGAGCGTGGGGCGGGGCCCACATCGTGTGGGCCTTATAGGCCTTTGTAAGGTCGTCCGCTTTTACCCTGGGTCAGATTAAAGGCCACTGCAGGGTTTTGGGCAGAGAGGTGACATCATCTGACTTACATTCTACCAGGCTGTTGGATTAGTTTTCTGTTGCTGCTGTAACAAATTACCACAAATTTGGAGGCTTAAAGACCACAAATTTTTTTACTGAAGTATAGTTAATTTACAATGCTGTGTTAATTTCTTCTGAAGCAAAGTGATTTAGTTATACACATATATATATTCTTTTTTAAAATATTCTTTTCCACTATGGTTTATCATAGGGTACTGAATACAGTTCTCTGTGCTGTACAGTAGAACCTTGTTGTGTATCCATCCTATGTGTAATAGCTGACACCTGCTAACCCCAGCCTCCCACTCCATCCCTCCCCCAGCCCCCTCCCCACCCCAGCAACCACAGCCTGTTCTCTATGTCCGTGAGTTTGTCTCTGTTTCATAGATAGGTTCGTTTGTGTCATATTTGAGATTCCACATGTAAGTGATATCATATGGTATTTGTCTTTCTCTTTCTGACTTACTTCACTTAGTATGAGAATCTCTAGTTGCATCCATGTTGCTGCAAATGGCATTATTTCATTCTTTTTTACGGCCAAGTAGTATTCCATTGTGTATATGTACCACATCTTCTTTTCTTTTCTTTTTCGATGATACACTTGCTTTAGTAGTAAACTAAAATCAATATATATTTTTTTATGACTTTTTTGAATTTTATTTATTTATACAGCAGGTTCTTATTACTTATCCATTTTATACATATTAGCGTATACATGTCAATCCCAATCTCTCAATTCGTCACCCCCCCACCCTGCCCCCACCACTTTCCCCCCTTGGTGTCCATATGTTTGTTCTCTGCATCTGTGTCTCAATTTCTGCCCTGCAAACCGGTTCATCTGTACCATTTTTCTAGGTTCCACATATATGCGTTAATATATGATATGTGTTTTTCTCTTTCTGACTTACTTCACTCTGTAACAGTCTCTAGATCCATCCACATCTCTACAAATGACCCAATTTCGTTCCTTTTTATGGCTGAGTAATATTCCATTGTATATATGTACCGCATCTTCTTTATCCATTCGTTTGTCAATGGGCATTTAGGTTGCTTCCATGTCCTGGCTATTGTAAACAGTGCTGCAATGAACATTGGGGTGTATGTGTCTTTTTGAATTATGGTTTTCTCTGGGTATATGCCCAGTAGTGGGATTGCTGGGTCATATGTACCACATCTTCTTTATCCATTCATCTGTTGATAGACATTTAGGTTGTTTCCCCATCTTGGCTATTGTGAATAGTGCTGCTATGAGCATAAGGGTGTATGTATCCTTTTGGATTAGAGTTTTGTCTGGATATATGTCCAGGAGTGGGATTGCTGGATCATACTGTAATTCTATTTTTAGTTTTCTGAGGAACCTACATACTGTTTTCCATAGTGGCTGTACCAACTTACATTCCCACCAACCATGTAGGAGTGTTCCCTTTTCTCCACATCCTCTCCAGCATTTGGTATTTGTAGAGTTTTTAAGGATGTCCATTCTGACCAGTGTGAGGTGGCACCTCACTGTAGTTTTGATTTGCATTTCTCTAGTAATTAGTGATGTTGAGCATCTTTTCATGTGCCTATTGGCCGTCTGTATTTCTTCTTTGGAGAAATGTCTGTTTAGGACTTCTGCCCATTTTTGGATTGGGTTGTTTGTTTTTTTGTTGTTGAGTTGTATGAGCTGTTTGTATATTTTGGAAATTAACTCCTTGTCAGTCACATCATTTGCAAATATTTTCTCCCATTCTGTTGGTTGTCTTTTCCTTTTGCTATGGTTTCCTTTGCTGTGCAAAAGCTTGTAAGTTTGATTAGGTCCCATTTGTTTATTTTTGTTTTTATTTCTATTGCCTTGGGAGATTGACCTAAGAAAACATTGGTACAATTTATTGGTCAGAGAATGTTTTGCCTATGATCTCTTCTAGGACTTTTATGATGTCATGTGTTACATTTAAGTCTTTAAGCCATTTTGAGTTTATTTTTGTGTATGGTGAGAGGGTGTGTTCTAACTTCATTGATTTACATGTGGCTGTCCAACTTTACCAACAACCCTTGCTGAAGAGACTGTCTTATTCCCATTGTATATTCTTGCCTCCTTTATTGAAGATTAATTGACTGTAGGTATGTGGGTTTACTGCTGGGATCTCTATTCTGGTCCATTGATCCATATGTTTATTTTTGTGCCAGTACCATGCTGTTTTGATTACTGTAACTTGGTAGTATTGTCTGAAGTTTGGGAGGGTTGTGCTTCCTGCTTTGTTCTTTTTCTTCAGGATTGCTTTAGCAATTCTGGGTCCTTTATGGTTCCATATAAATTTTAGGGTTATTTGTTCTAGTTCTGTGAAAAATGTCATGGGTAATTTGATAGGGATCGCATAAATTTGTAGATTGCTTTGGGTAGTATGTCCATTTTAACAATACTAATTCTTCTAGTCCAAGAGCATGGAATATCTTTCTATTTCTTTGAATCATCTTCAGTTTTCTTTATTAATGTTTTATAGTTCTCAGCCTATAAGTCTTTCACCTCCTCCTTGGTCAGGTTTATTCCTAAGTTTTTTATTTTTATTTTTTAAAAATTTTTATTTATTTATTTATTTATTTATTTATTTATTTATTTATTTATTTATTGGCTGTTTTGGGTCTTCGTTTCTGTGTGAAGGCTTTCTCTAGTTGCGGCAAGCGGGGGCCACTCTTCATCGTGGTGCACGGGCCTCTCACTATCGTGGCCTCTCTTGTTGTGGAGCACAGGCTCCAGACGTGCAGGCTTAGTAGTTGTGGCTCACGGGCTCAGTTGCTCCGCGGCATGTGGGATCTTCCCAGACCAGGGCTCGAACCCGTGTCCCCTGCATTGACAGGCAGATTCTCAACCACTGCGCCACCAGGGAAGCCCAGTTTTTTATTTTTGAGGGTGAGATTTTGAGAAGTATTGTGTTTTTTACATTCCCTTTCTGATATTTCATTGTTAGTGTTAAGAAATGAAACTGATTTCTGTATGTTAATCTTGTATCTTGCTACCTTGCTGAATTCATTTATCAGCTTTTGTGTGGAGTCTTTAGGGTTTTCTATATATAATATCATGTCATCTGCATATAATGACAATTTTACCTCTTCCCTTCCAATCTGGATACCTTTTATTTCTTTTTCTTGTCTGACTGCTGTGGTTAGGACTTCCAATTCTATGTTGAATAGAATAGGTAAGAGTGGGCATCCTTGTGTTGTTCCAGATTTTAGCGGGAAGGCTTTCAGCTTTTCACCATTGAGTATTTTTTTTTTAACATCTTTATTGGAGTATAATTGCTTTACAATGGTGTGTTAGTTCCTGCTTTATAACAAAATGAATCAGCTATACATATACATATATCCCACCATTGAGTATTATATTGGCTGTGGATTTGTCATAAATGGCTTTTATTATGTTGAGATATGTTCCCTCTATACACACTTTGGTAATAGTGTTTATCATGAATGGATGTTGAATTTTGTCAAATGGTTTTTCTGCGTCTATTGAGATGATCATGTGGTCTTTGTCTTTTCTTTTGTTTATGTGGTGTATCACATTGATTGATTTGTGTATGTTGAACCATCCTTGTGAACTTGGGATGAATCTCACTTGGTCGTGGTGTATAATCTTTTTTATGCATTGTTGGATTTGGTCAGTTTAAATTATCTTTTACTTCTTGATTTAACTCTGGTGGGCTGTATGTTTCTAGAAACTTGTCCATTTCTTGTAGGTTGTAGAATTTGTTGGCATATAATTGTTCATCTTATTCCCTTATGGTTTTTTGTATATCTGCACTATCGGTTGTTATGTCTCCTTTTTCATTTCTTATTTTGTTTATTTGAGTTCTCTTTTTTCTTTTTAGTGAGCTTGGCCAGAGGTTTGTTAATCTTGTTTACCCTTTCAAAGAACCAGCTCTTAGTTTTATTGATTTTTTCTATTGTTTTAAAATCTCTATTTTACTTATTTCCTCTCTGATCTTTATTATTTCCTTACTTCTGCTGACTTTAGGTTTCGTTTTTTCTTCTTTTTCTAATTTTTTAAAGTGGTAGGTTAGATAAACAACACAAATTTATTATCTTCCAGTTCTTTGGACCAGAAGTAGGACATGGTCTCACCAGGCTCAAGTCAAGGTGTTGGCAGCAAGGCTGCATTCCTGTCTGGAGACAGGCTTCCTCGCTCATTCAGGGGTTGGCAGGATGCGGATTGACGCAGCTGTAGGACTGAGGTCCTGTTTTCCTGCTGACTCTTGGGTGGGACTGCCCTTAGCTCCTCCAGGCCACTTTCCCATCTTGCATGAAGCCTCCTATATCTCAGAGCCAACAACAGATGTGGAATTCTTCTCATGCTGCCCTTCCTTTGAACTTCTTCCACTGTCACAACTCTCCCTGACCATAGCTGGAAAGGTTCTCTGATTTTAAAAACCCACGTGGTTGGATCTGGCCCACCCAGATAATCCAGGGTGATCTCTCCATCCTTAACCTTAATCACATTTGCAGAATACCTTTTGCCATGTAAGGCAACATATTCTCCAGTTCCAGGGATTAGTGAATGGGCATCTTTGGGGGGATCGCACCATTATTTTGCCTCCCATGGGAATGGGTGAGATGGTGGTGGGTGGGCGACAAAGGAAGGAAGCCAGGAGGCAAGGAGGAGGCCAGGGCAATAATCCAACAAGAGGGAGTGGTGGCTTGGCCCAGGGTTGTAGGATGGTGGGGGAGCAAAGTGTTCACATAATGCACTTATTTTGAAGGTAGAACTGACAGGTTCTGCTGTGAGATTGGACATAGCATGTAAGAGAAAGGAAGGAGTCAAACACCCTGACTCCTCGGTTTTGGCCTGAGCAGGAGGAAGGATGAAGTTGTTGCTCTCTGGAACAGGCAAGACTGTGGGAGAAGCAGGTTTAGTGTTTGGGAGGTGGGGTGGGATTCAGGATTTCTAAGAATTTCTGGTTCCTGAAAAATCCTGTTCAATTTAGGGAGACAGAAAGATGGGGAATATTATCAAGGAATTGGCCAGCAAGCGTCACAGGGTGAGGTCACTGGCACAGCAGTTCCCATTGACGAGGGCCAAGTATCTGACAGGTATGCAGAAGGGACGTTATGGCATCAGCTCAGCTCTGATGTCGGCTCTCTGCGGCAGGAGGCTGACTGCTACCCAGTACCACCTTGCTGTCTCAGCCCCTGGGGAGATTTGAGTCTCACTGAGAGGTCAGAACCAAGTGCAGGAAACACTAACTTCCAGGGCCAGGCAGCAGCTGCTTGGTGCCGGCGAGGGGGCCCCAGGTGAGAGAAGCTGAGGGCTGCCCTCCAGAAGAGGCCTGGGCTCCCTGGGAAGTGCCCGCATCTGCCACTCAACCCCTCAGCCAGTGGTTCTTCTCTTCCACGTTTGGTGGCTGTGACAGCCAGGCCAGTGTCTATGAGTTCCCACATCTGGTGTCCTGGGTCTCCACGTCTGTGTCTGTCCGTGATCCCTCTTGTCTAATCACCATGGTTTCTCAGGTCACTGTCCAAGATCTCCCATGTCCAGTATCCACATTCTCTCATGTCTGGGGCAGCCAAAATGCCACTCATCACCTGCTGACCTCACTCTGGGAGCACAGCGGGGAGGAGGCTAGTGTGGAGCCAGCCTGGGTTTCTGGAGGAGCTCCTTACCCCGAAAAGAAGGCGGTGTGTCTTGCGTTAGGGTAGTGAGAAGGCTGTCTCTGAAGATCACTTGGACCAAATTCCTCTGTTCCACATGGGGAAACCGAGGGGATTCGGGAGGACACCCTGGTCAAGACCCTTGCAGGCGCTGGTGGCCTCGCACAGCACTGTCCAGTGTCATTTCCCGGGTGGCTTCTCTTCCATGCCCTGGCTGGGGTGACCTTGCTTTGAAGGGTGGGAGGCGTGACTCCAGGTCAGGTACGCTCTGCCTTGTCCTCTGTGGCCCGGAGCCTCCTCCTCACGCCTTGCCCCCTCCTCTTTCAGTTCTCCCCTCTCCTTCATTGATGCTACCCGCCTCCTCTTCCTCCTTTATCGGGCTCCTCTAACCCAGCTCCCTCCTCCTCCTCCTGTTGTTTCTCCTCCTTCTTGTCCAGGCTGCAAGGGGAGTTGAAGCTGGTTTTGGGGTAGCCGGTTGCTGGCTTCCCTGTGGGGCTGGTATTCAGTGCCCACAGATGCCTGGGCCCCGTGGCGGGGGAGGAGGAGGGAGGTCTGGTGTTCTTCCTGCCCCAGGTTCCTGGCTCCTAGGGATGGCGTGGGGAGACCTGACTGCCTATTTTGGGGAACTCTTGGACCAGAGACTACCTTGAGGGCCTTCTGCAAGCAGAGGGGACCATCTCAGAGGAAGGCCTGTGACTGTGACCTTCATGGGGCTCCTTTTGTTGGCCTATGTGGTAAGTAACGTCATTAAGATGAATGTGTGTTTTGGTACAGGGTGTAAATGTATAAATAGTATCCTTTCCAGCTCCATATATCACCCTGCGTTTATTCTGTGCCTGGTGCATAAGCTAGAAGGCACACATTGCTATCTGGGGCTGTGAGTTTTAAAGTACATTAAAGGAGTTTACTGAAAACTCTTGGCAAACAGATAAAATACAATTACTCTAATTCCCAAGGCATTACAGGCAGAGTGTCCTGAAAACCTGCAGTATAATAATTCACAGGGAGCCATGACAGGCAGCCTTTGAGGCATCAGAAGCGCTGCTTTTGTAAACTTCAGAGGCGGCCAAGAGCTGTCCCTCGGGAGACCCATGTCCTGTGTTTTATTAACCTCCCTGTTTCTAGCTGAGGAGCTGCAGGGGGAATCCAGCTGGCAGGGCTGGCTGCTGCCCTCGTGAGCTTTTCTAGGGTCACATATTGGGGGGAGCAGGGAATGAGATGTCCCACTTTCTTCTGGCTGTACCCCTCCCTGTCTACATGCTGTTCAGTAGCAGGCTGTGCTGGATAGTTGCCTTGCATCATGGGAAATTCTCATTGCCCATGAAGTATGCAGGACTCTTAGCCCCTTCCTGGGAAATGGAAGCTTTTGCTGGGATACCTGGAAGAAGGATATTAGTGATCAAGTTTTTCAGCTTCCCAGAGGATTTGAGGTTGATTTCTAAGCTATACACAGGGGACACAGGACAAATTCTGATGCAGAGGTGGAGTTGCCACCCCATGGGGCTTGAGCAAGATCCCACAGGTGCTCTTCTCTGCCTTGCTTCCCTCACTTTCCGGGGAGATGGAAAGTGCCCCTGGGGCCTACAGACTTTGGGTGCTGCTGAGTAACTGGCATCCTGTACCCAGGATGGGCACCCGTGCTGTTCTCCAGAGCTCAGGGAGAGCCCGGACCTTCCTGGGGAGGAGGTTTGGAAGAAGTGGGTGGCTTAGCTACTGGGCATCTACGTGATCAGTGGTGGACAACTACGAGAGGGTCAGAACTGTGGGGGCCCTGGACCCCAATTTCTTAGAGAGGGAGCTGTGAATGGGCCTTCCTTGATCAGGGCTCCTCCCTGGCCCCCAGTCCTGAAACTCCCAGTCCTGGGCCACTCTTCAAAAGCTGGACTAGGTCTGCTGTACTGAAGATCATGGGCAGCGCCAGAGAATTTGTGCAGCGTGAGCAATGGTCTTTCAGGCATGATGTATAGAATGGGAAGAGGCAGTCAGAGGGCAGAGTGGGTGAAGGTCTGTGTGACTTCAGAACTCTGTGACCAAGTTCTCAGAGCAGAGCAGACTCTTGTGGGAGAAGGGCCTTCCATGGACATTGAACATTGCATTGAAGAGATGTCGCAATAGCCAAACCCCAATCAATTGCATGAGCTGAAATGTTGGGGGGCCTGAGCAAGGAGTCAGGTGGGATGGAAGTTTAGAGGAGGAGATTTCTGGAACCTATCCTCTACCTGCATCAGTAGTTCACTGCGAGATTTCATTCTCACCTGTGTTGCAAGAATACAATAATAATAAATACCTCCCCAAACAGCAACGCCTAGGATTTACAAAGTGTGCACTTCCAGGGTGGCTAAGGCCCAGAGAGGACCTGATACCTGTGGCCGCCTGGCTGGCAGGCCTCAAGTGCTGTCCTTTGGAAGGTGGCCCCAGGACCGCCAGCCAGAGTCTGGCTTTGATGTCTCAAAATTGGCGCCTTGTTTTCTTTTTCATTAAGCCTCTTCGTGAAGCTTCTGGCAACAAGTGAGTCTTAACCTATCCTGTCACTTAGCACACTCGGTCTTGTAGTCGGGCATCCTGCTCGGAGCCCAGGCAGGGCCCTATTGGGCACAGGGATTGGGAATACTTTGGGTGGTCTAAATGGAGTCAATCTGGACCTTTTTCCAGTGCCAGATTTACAGGGACTGGGGAAATTGGTAGCTTTGGCTGGGATTTAATTGCTTCGATAGAACTGTATGTGGAGTTTCTTGTGGGAGATACAGAAATTAGACCTGCTTAACTGGACTGACCCCTTCTCAGCCACAGTCACTGTATACAAGCATCCTCTTCCACTACCAGGGAGACTTTGTAAGTGGTGTTGTTTAAAGTAGTTGTTCGTGGGACTTCCCTGGTGGCGCAGTGGTTAAGAATCCACCTGTCAACGCAGGGGACACAGGTTCGAGCCCTGGTCTGGGAAGATCCCACACGCCACAGAGCAACTAAGTCCATGTGCCACAACTACTGAGCCTGCGTGCCTAGAGCCCGTGCTCTGCAACAAGAGAAGCCACTGCAATGAGAAGGTCGTGCACCGCAATGAAGAGTAGCCCCTGCTCGCTGCAACTAGAGAAAGCCTGCTCACAGCAACGAAGACCCAACACAGCCAAAAATAAATAAATAAGTAAATAAATAAATTTATTTATTTATTAAAAAAAAAGTAGTTGTTTGTGAATAATCATCGACAGTGAGACACTGGAACTCACCAAAAAAGATACCCTACATCCAAAGACAAAGGAGAAGCCGCAATGAGATGGACTTTGACAGGACTGGGGGAAACAGAGACTCCACTCTTGGAGGGCACACACAAAGTAGTGTGCACATCAGGACCCAGGGGGAAGGAGCAGTGACGCCATAGGAGACTGAACTAGACCTTCCTGCTAGTGTTGGAGGGTTTCCTGCAGAGGCGGGGGGTGGCTGTGGCTCACTGCTGGGACAAGGACACTGGCAGCAGAAGTTCTGGGAAGTAATCCTTGGCATTAGCCCTCCCGGAGTCCTCCATCAGCCCCACCAAAGAGCCTGTAGCCTCAGTGCTGGGTCACCTCAGGCCAAACAACCAACAGGGAGGGAACTCAGCCCCACCCATCAGCAGTCAAGTGGATTAAAGTTTTACTGAGCTCTGCCCACCAGAGCAACAACCAGCTCAACCCACCACCAGTCCCTTCCATCAGGAAGCTTGCACAAGCCTCTTAGATAGCCTCATCCACCAGAGGGCAGACAGCTGAAGCAAGAAGAACTACAATCCTGCAGCCTGTGGAACAAAAACCACATTCATAGAAAGATAGACAAGATGAAAAGGCAGAGGGCTATGTACCAGATGAAGGAAAAAGATAAAACCCCAGAAAAACAACTAAATGAAGTGGAGATAGGCAACCTTCCAGAAAAAGAACTCAGAATAATGATAGTGAAGATGATCCAGGACCTCGGAAAAAGAATGGAGGCAAAGATCGAGAAGATGCAAGAAATGTTTAACAAAGACCTAGAAGAATTAAAGAACAAACACCTAGAAGAATTAAAGAACAAACAAACAGAGATGAACAATACAATAACTGAAATGAAAAATACACTAGAAGGAATCAATAGCAGAATAACTGAGGCAGAAGAATGGTTAAGTGACCTGGAAGACAGAATGGTGGAATTCACTGCCATGGAACAGAATAAAGAATGAAAAGAAATGAAGAAATCCTAAGAGACCTCTGGGAAAACATTAAACGCAACAACATTCACATTATCAGGGTCCCAGAAGGAGAAGAGAGAGAGAAAGGACCAGAGAAAATATTTGAAGAGCCTGTAGTCGAAACTTCCCTAACATGGGAAAGGAAATAGCCACTCAAGTCCAGGAAGCACAGAGAGTCCCAGGCAGGATAAACCCAAGGAGAAACATGTCAAGACACATAGTAATCAAATTGACAAAAATTAAAGACAAAGAAAAATTATTGAAAGCAACAAGGGAAAAACGACAAATAGCATACAAGGGAACTCCCATAAGGTTAACAGCTGATTTCTCAGCAGAAACTCTACAAGCCAGAAGGGAGCGGCATGATATATTTAAAGTGATGAAAGGGAAGAACCTATGAAGATTACTCTACCCAGCAAGGATCTCATGCAGATTCGATGGAGAAATCAAAAGCTTTACAGAGAAGCAAAAGCTAAGAGAATTCAGCACCACCAAACCAGCTCTACAACAAATGCTAAAGGAACTCCTCTCAGTGGGAAACACAAGAGAAGAAAAGGACCTGCAAAAACAAACCTATAACAATTAAGAAAATGGTAATAGCAACATACATATCGATAGTTAGCTTAAAGGTGAATGGATTAAATGCTCCAACCAAAAGACGCAGGCTTGATGAATGGATACAAAAACAAGACCCATATATATGCTGTCTAAAAGAGACCCACTTCAGACCTAGGGACACATACACACTGAAAGTGAGGGGATGGAAAAAGATAGTCCATGCAAATGGAAATCAAAAGAAAACTGGAGTAGCTATACTCATATCAGATAAAATAGACTTTAAAGTAAAGAATGTTACAAGAGACAAGGAAGGACACTACATAATGGTCAAAGGATCAATCCAAGAAGATATAACAATTATAAATATATATGCACCCAACATAGCACCTCAATACATAAGGCAAATGATAACAGCTGTAAAAGAGGAAATCGACAGTAGCACAATAATAGTGAGGGACTTTAACACCTCACTTGAACCAATGGACAGATCATCCAGACAGAAAATTAATAAGGAAACAGAAGCTTTAAATGACACAATTGACCAGATAGATTTAATTGATATTTTTAGGCCATTCCATCTGAAAACAGCAGATTACACTTTCTTCTCAAGTGCATTAGGACATTCTCAAGTGCACTAGGACATTCTCCAGGATTGATCACATCTTGGGTCACAAATCAAGCCTTGGTAAATTTAAGAAAACTGAAATCACATCAAGCATCTTTTCCAACCACAATGCTATGAGATTAGAAATCTATTACAGGGGGAAAATGTAAAAAACACAAAGACATGGAAGCTAAACAATACGTTACTAAATAACCAAGAGATCACTGAAGAAATCAAAGAGAAAATCAAAAAATACCTAGAGACAAATGACAACAAAAACATGATGATCCAAAACTTATGGGATGCAGCAAAAGCAGTTCTAAGAGGGAAGTTATAGCAATACAATCCTACCTCAATAAACAAGAAAAATCTCAAACAATTTAACCTTACACCTAAAGGGACTAGAGAAAGAAGAACAAACAAAACCCAAAGTTAGCAGAAGGAAAGAAATCATAAAAATCAGAGCAGAAATAAATGAAATAGAAACAAAGAAAACAATAGCAAAGATCAATAAAACTAAAAGCTGGTTCTTTGAGAAGATAAACAAAATTGATAAGCCATTAGCCAGACTCATCAAGAAAAAGAGGAAGAGGACTCAAATCAATAAAATTAGAAATGAAAAAGGAGAAGTTACAATGGACACCGCAGAAATACAGAGCATCTTAAGAGACTGCTACAAGCAACTCTATGCCAATAAAATGGACAACCTGGAAGAAATGGACAAATTCTTAGAAAGGTATAACCTTCCCAGACTGAACTAGGAAGAAATAGAAAATATGAACAGACCAATCACAAGTAATGAAAGGGAAACTGTGATTAAAAATCTCCCAACAAACAAAAGTCCAGGACCAGATGGCTTCACAGGTGAATTCTATCAAACATTTAGAGAAGAGCTAACACCCATCCTTCTCAAACTCTTCCAAAAAATTGCAGAGGAAGGAACACCCCCAAACTCATTCTACGCGGCCACCATCACCCTGATACCAAAACCAGACAAAGATATTACAAAAACAAAAACTACAGGCAAATACCACTGATGAATATAGATACAAAAATCCTCAAAAAATACTAGGAAACAGAATCCAACAACACATTAAAAGGATCATACACTATGATCAAGTGGGATTTATCCCAGGGATGCAAGGATTCTTCAGTATACACAAATCAATCAGTGTGATACACCATCTTAACAAACTGAAGAATAAAATCCATATGATCATCTCAATAGATGCAGAAAAAGCTTTTGACAAAATTCAACACCCATTTGTGATAAAAACTCTCCAGAAAGTGGGCATAGGGGTTAACAAAATGGATAAACATTTAGCCAGGAAAGAGGAAGAAAAGAAACCTCAACATAATAAAGGCCATATACAACAAACCCACAGGAAACATCATTCTCAATGGTGAAAAACTGAAAGCATTTTCTCTAAGATCAGGAACAAGACAAGGATGTCCACTCTCCCCATTGTTATTGAACATAATTTTGGAAGTCCTAACCACGGCAATCAGAGAAGAAAAAGAAGTAAAAGGAATACAAATTGGGAAAGAAGAAGTAAAACTGTCACTGTTTGCAGATGACATGATACTATATGTAGATAATTCTAAAGATGCCACCAGAAAACTACTAGAGCTAATCAATGAATCTGGTAAAGTTGCAGGACACAAAATTAATGCACAGAAATCCCTTGCATTCCTATACATTAACAATGAAGGATCAAAAAGAGAAATTAAGGAAACAATCCCATTCAAACAATGTCAATCCCAGTCAACAAAATCCCATTTTGTTGTCACCATGGCAACAAAAAGAATAAAATACCTAGGAATAAAGCTACTTAAGGAGGTAAAAGACCTGTACTCAGAAAACTATAAGACACTGATGAGAGAAATCAAAGATGATACAAACAGATGGAGAAATATACCATGTTCTTGGATTGGAAGAATCAATATTGTGAAAATGACTATACTACCCAAAGCAATCCCTTTGGGTAGTATAGTCACTGCACACAGATTCAGTGCAATCCATATCAAATTACCAATGGCATTTTTTACAGAACTAGAACAAAAAATGTTAAAATTTGTTTGGAGACACAAAAGACCCCGAATAGCCAAAGCAATCTTGAGGGAAAAAAACGGAGCTGGCGGAATCAGGCTCCCTGACTTCAGACTATACTACAAAGCTACAGTAATCAAGACAATATGGTACTGGCACAAAAACAGAAATATAGATCAATGGAACAGGATAGAAATCACAGAGATAAACCCACACACCTATGGACAACTAATCTATGATAAGAGAGGTAAGGATATATAATGGAGAAAAGACAGTGTCTTCAATAAGTGGTACTGGGAAAAGTGGACTGCTACATGTAAAAGAATGAAATCAGAACACTCCCTAACACCATACACAAAAATAAAGCCATAATGGATTAAAGACCTAAATGTAAGACCAGACACTATAAAACTCTTAGAGGAAAACATAGGAAGAACACTCTTTGACATAAATCACAGCAAGACCTTTTTTGACCCACCTCCTAGAGTAATGGAAATAAAAACAAAACTAAAAAAATGGGACCTAATGAAACTTCAAAGCTTTTGCACAGCAAAGGAAACCATAAACAAGACGAAAAGACAACCCTCAGAATGGGAGAAAATATTTGCAAACGAATCAAAGGACAAAGGATTAATCTCCAAAATATATAAACAGCTCATGCAGCTCAATATTAAAGAAACAAACAACTCAATCCAAAAATGGGCAGAACACCTAAATAGACATTTCTCCAGAGAAGACATACAGATGGCCAAGAGGCACATGAAAATCTGCTCAACATCACTAATTATTAGAGAAATGCAAATCAAAACTACAATGAGGTATCACCTCATACTAGTCAGAACGGGCATTATCAGAAAATCTACAAACAACAAATGCTGGAGAGGGTGTGGAGAAAAGGGAACCCTCTTGCACTGTTGGTGGGAATGTAAATTGATACAGCCACTATGGAGAACAGTATGGAGGTTCCTTAAAAAACTAAAAATAGAATTACCATATGACTCAGCAATCCCACTACTGGGCATATACCCTGAGAAAACCATAATTCAAAAAGAGTCATGTACCCCAATGTTCACTGCAGCTCTATTTACAATAGCCAGGACATGGAAGCAACCTAAATGCCCATTGACAGACGAATGGATGAAGAAGATGTGGTACATACATACAATGGGATATTACTCAGCCATGAAAAGGAATGAAATTGGGTCATTTGTAGAGGTGTGGATGGACCTAGAGACTGTCATACAGAGTGAAGTAAGTCAGAAAGAGAAAAACAAATATTGTATATTAACGCATATATGTGAAGTCTAGAAAAATGGTAGAGATGAACTGGTTTGCAAGGCAGAAATAGAGACACAGATGTAGAGAACAAATGTACAGACACCAAGCGGGGAAAGCCAGGGGAGGTGGTGGTGGGATGAATTGGGAGATGGGGATTGACATATATACACTAATATGTATAAAATAGATAACTAATAAGAACCTGCTATATTAAAAAAAATAAAATGCTTATTAATCTAGCATTATTAGTCTAGCATTAGTTATAGTAGTTAAGCTTTTAGAGATAATGAAATGTACATGTGCCTCCAGAGCATGCCATGTTCCCCGAAACTGAACACATTCGTGAAGAAAAGTTGTTGTGGTAGGATGACGGTGAATATTAATTGTGTGGATTTACATACTCTACAGATGGCAGTGCAGGTGCTGGGTACAGTCAGGAGCCGTGACACAGGCCAGCAGGAAAGCGGAGCCTGGGCTCGCTTTGCGCGTCTCGCTGGGGATGTTACCCTAACTGGCCACTGAAAGTTTCCCACTGAAGTTTCACAGGCCACACCGGGGTCAGAGGTGAAGCTGGGCCTCAAGCCCGGGGCAACCTGACGCTGAGCTCTGCTCTTCACCAGCTGTCCCACATGGGCGCCTGGGTGGCCCGTCCACCTGTGTCCCAGTGGGGGCCTCAGCTAGTTACCGCACATCTATCCTGACCACCTCCCTCCTCCCCAGGCCCCTCCCACCTGAAGTCAGGAAGGGCCAGTGATGACTATTTTTTAACCAGCAGTTGTTAATTATTGAGTGCCTATGCATGCCAGGCATCGTGCCAGGCATTGAGGTTACTCTCACTCATGGAGCTGAGGTCTCAGCAGTCAGCAAATAACCACCAGGGAGATGTGCATTTACCGACTGTGAGAAGGGCTCTGAAGGCAAAGCAAAGAGAGCTATGGGAGATGGTAAAATGTTGGCAGTAGTAATAATGGCTGACACTAATTATTTACTACGTGCTCCACACAGTTCAAAACACTTTCAGTGGATTTTGTCCTTTGACCCTCCTAACAGCTCTATGAATTAGTTCCACTTTACAGATGAGGAAACAGAGGCTCAGAGAGGTGAGGTAACTTGCCCATGGTCACAAAGCTCGTAAGCAGCATACCTGGGATTTGAATCAGGAAGTCTGATTCCAAATTCCCTGCTGCTCACCACTGTGCTCTGTTGCCTTAGAAAAGAAAGAATGAATTTGGATGACACAGGAGGTAGGGAAGACTTCTCAAAGGAGGCTGTGTGTAAACTGGACCTCAGAAGCGAGCTGGTGGCGGGGGACAGCCCTGGGAGAGGAGAGAGCTTGGTGTCCTGAGGCATCAGCATCCTCAGGGCTGAGGCTGGGAGTGCTGGCCCCTGAAGTACAATTCAGTTTCACGGGGCCTCTGGGGCTGGTGAGCTGTGAGTCCTTATCCTAAAAGCCACAGGAAACCGTGTCAGGGTTTTGAGCAGGGGAGTGACAAGACCCAACCTTTTTTCCCCCTACATGATTCCTCAGGGAGGGGATGAGGCCCCCTTTCCACTGTATAGAGGGTCGGTTTGGTAAGTTGGCATTTAGTCTGTGGGTAGAGCATCTAAGTTTAGGGCAGACTGGGTGCAGAAAAGGCATCTGTTGGCTCCACTTTCAGACTTTGAAGAGGCAGGGGAGAGATGGGGCACATCACACTCAAGGTGGTGCAGCCCTCTGTGTGGCGGGAGACATGAGAAGCCAGCCAGCCCTGGAAGCTGTGTGTGTGTTTGTGTGTGTGTGTGTGTGTGTGTGTGTGATGCCTTCTGAGACAGGACAGTTGGTGAATGCAATAGGCATGGGCATGCACATTTATCTCTGAGGGAGCTGTAGCCCGGCAGTGGCTTATTTGAAAGATTACAGCTTCGAGGAAAGAAACACATTGGTTAGCACTGACCTGTGGTTTATGAGTCCCAGGACCCCTGCCCCTTAGAGGGGAATGACTCTATTTGCTGCATAGAAGAAGGGGTCCCTTTGTGTTAAAAAGGAAAAGGCTGCAATGCATATCTTGGGAGCTGCCATGCACTTAAAGTAGGAGGAGATGGGGACTCAGGAAGCATCCGGTTCTGCTCTAGGGTGGGCTCTTTGGTGGGAAGATTTTGGTTGGTGCCAAGTTTTATCAAGCCCAGGGAGAAGGCCAGGGTCTGAGACAGTGACCAGAGTGGGTGAAGAGCGGAAATGTACAACATACTTACTGCAGAAAATAGAAATACATCAGCGGTTTTGTTGAAGAGGTGAAAGGAAGTGAATTCACCAGCTGTAAGAAGGTGGAAATCTGGGAGTGCTTCCTGGCAGAGGCAGGCCTTGAGCTAGACTCTATGACTCTCAGGACAGTGATCTTTAAGCCCTGAAAGCCCCTGCAGAGGCCTGGCCCTGGGGAAAGGTCCTGCTTGTGTTAGAGCCTCATGAGGTTCCACAGCCAAGGTTCAGATAACAGCCCTGAGGACTAAGTCCAGGCTTCTCATTCTGTGCCAAGCTTTGGCGAGTGGTCTCCACATGTAAGCTCTGGAGTTCCTACGTGGATTGAAGGGTCTGTGGAAAAGTGGGCTAGAGGACTGCTGTGTTTGTGTCGCTTCACATGGTCGATTGTCTCATCAGGAGTGGGGGCAGTGATGGACCTGAGGGGGCCCCGCAGACACCCCCAGCCACCCCTTAGCTCTGCCACTAATCTTAGCCACTGTTCTCAGCTGGGCTGAGGGCTGCTTCCCGATACCAGTCCTCTCTTCTGTTCTGATGTCCAAGGACAGGCTTACACATTTTCAATCCATCGAGGGCTATTCTTGACCTAGAACAATCTGCATATTTTATGTTCGTCCAAATCCCAGCGACCCTTCAGGACTTTTTTCCAGTGCTTCCCCTTCCTCTCACCATGAGCTCCACAAGCGCAGAGATTCCCGATTTCATTCCCTGGGGTTTTCCTAGCTTATAGATCACGGTCTGGCATGTAGTGAGTGCTCAGTGGATAAACATGGAATGAACGAATGAAGCTTTCCTGTCCTTTCAGCCCTGGATTTTTATGAACCGCAGTTGGCATTTATTGAGTTCATTCCTGTGGTGGGTTGAACAGCGCTCCACACCTACCCCAAATTCGTGTCAACTGGGAACATCAGAATATGACCTTATTTGGAAATCGGGTCTTTGCAGATGTAGTTAAGGATCTTGAGATAAAATCATCCTGGATTTAAGGTGGGCCCACATAAGACTAAAATCATCCTGGGTTTAAGGTGGGCCCACATAAGACTGGTGTCTTATATGAAGAGAAGACACAGCAATACACAGGGAAGGAGGCCATGTGAAGACAGAGGCAGAGACTGGGGTGATGTGTCTAAAAGCCAGGGAACACAAAGGATTTCCGGCAACCACCAGAAGCTCTGAGAGAGACGTGCGACAGATTCTCCCGCATAACCTCCAGAAAGAGCCAATCCTGCCAACACCTTGATTTTGGACTTCTGGCCTCCTGAACTGTGAGAGAATAAATTTCTGTTGTTTCAAGTTAGCCAGTTTGTGGTAATTTGTTACGGCTGCCCTAGGACACATACAATTCCTACTGTCAGTATTTTGTAAGCTCTCACTCCCTTCTAGAGCAAAGGCTTGGTCAGGTCAGGAGCAAGTCTGGGTCATCACCATAGGTCCACTGCTTAGTGACCAACCACCCTGGTTTGTCTGGGACTGAGGGGTATCCCAGGATGTAGGATTTTTAGAGAGCTAAAATGGGGGCAGTCCTGGGCAAACCGGGATGACTGGTCATCTTGCTCACAGGGTGCCTGACACTGGGTCAGTGCCTGGTAGGTGGTGGCAGTTGTGTCTTGTGTGTGGGAAAAGCATGCGCCGGGCCAGATGCAGGTGGCGTGTGCGGAGATTTTGTGCAAGATGAGCCTGGAGTCGGATAGGAGAGAACTGAAGAACTGGAAACTTACTCTGGGTAATAGGGAGCCACAGTAGGTCTCTGAGGGCTGCAGGGTTCCTCGTGGGAGGCCTGGGGATTCCTGTGCTGGAGTCCCTGTGGGCTCCTGGGAGGCCCGGGCACTTTGGCTGCAGGAGTTCCCCCACAGGCCTCCCCGAAGCGGGTCTCCTGCCCCCAGGCTGCAGCCAGCACCTGCCGGGCCCAGGGAACTTCTTTCTGAAACCAAGGGCGGAGAAAGCCTAGGCGTGCCCACATTCACCCTTCCCTCCATTTAAATATACTGAATGGAGCTGATTGCCTAAATTGAAGGTATTATAGTACAATGATTGTTATAATTAAAACTATTATCATCTGAAAGAGACCAGAACCTGGGAAACCACTGCCAAGACTTTTAAAGCTTTTAAAGCATGTTTTAGAACCAGATAAAAGCTCCTTTGTGTGGAGTGTTTGAGAGAGGGAGGCTGTGAGTGGGCACCTGTGGGCTCTGAAATGCAGCCTGGTCCTCCATGAGGTGGGTGCGGGCAGCAGGGGTTTTCGGCCAGGGGGTGCCCGCTGCTCTGTTAGCCCAGACCCGAGATGCCGCCCTCAGCAATGCGGGCAGAGCAGGGTTCACTCTGAGGGTCCAGGTCAGGCGGGGATCCGATGGACGAGCGTTGTCCTGAATGTGGGGCCTGTCGAAACAGACATGTTGCATCCCCCCCTCCCCACATTTGGGAAGGACAGTCTGGCTCTGGCGGGAGAAAGGGGGGCAGTGTCTGGACTGGAGGTGTGAGACCCTGGGGGTCTCCAGATGGCAAGAAGAGGGGACAATAGTCCTAGAGTGGTAGGCTCAGGGAAGGCCTGGGATGGCAGGATGGGGGCTTACAGCGGGCTCTCGACCTGGCCATCAGGAGCCCCCTCGGCTCACGGGACAGGACTCCCAGATGCCCAGGTGGGTGTGGAGCTGGAAACAGCCTGAGAGGAGCTGGGGCTAGCATAGCCGGCAATGACTCTTCTGAGTCTGGTTACCTCACACTCTCCTCGGTTTCCCCACCCCCACGATGTACAGGCGAGGAAGCTGAGGCTCAGAGAGGGAAGGGATGGGCCAGGGTCACCCAGCTGGTAAGTGGTAGGGGCCAGGCTCTGGACCCCAACTCCAGGGTGCCATGCCTTTTACCTCGGGCCTCTCTGCATCTGGCGATGGTGGCCATGCTTGGTTAGCTGTCTGTTGGGTTGGTACCATGTGTGCTGGTCCTTGATTTGGATGGGCACTTGATTATATTTTGTCCCACCTTGGTTTCACTTCTTTTTTTCCTTTTTCTTCTTTCAAAAAATTATACAATTAATACACGAAACCGTTCTTATTAAGAAATCAAACATTATGGGTGATAATAGTGCCAACTAAAGAATGTTGCTCGCCATCTGGTTCTACAAGGATTGAGTCATTAGCCACTGTAGTCGCTGACCTTCAACACACCCTGAAAGCAATTCCAGGTGGAGATCAGGAATGAGGCACTCTGTGCTCTGGGAAAACTGGCAGAACAGTCCTTCAGATAGATATTTTTAGGAGAAAATTTTAGGAACCCAAATTCTTGCATCTCCCCATATTTAGAAAAGCGCTAAAACCATTAACTAAGATACCTGTTCCTGGTGCCTAGCAGCAACCTTCTACTGAGATGTGTGCTTGATCACAGGTACCCTTCGCCTATCACATGTACTCTGACCTCCCCCCTTACCTCTTTGGAACAGTTCTCAGTGCTCTCTGAGAGGCGGTTTCGCAGGCTATAGTCCTCAGTAAGACACTGAATAAACTCAACTCACAGCTCTTCTGTTGTACGTTTTTTTCAAGTTGATAATAGCTAACTCAGAGCAATAATCTTAGACGTGTTTGTGTATATGTATACGTACATAATACATTTAGTCCTCATACAGCCTTTTGAGGTAAGCACCGTTTTCCCTATTTTATAGAAGAGAAAAATGAAGGCCCTTGCTGGAGGCTACACAGCTGGGCTTAGAGCTGGTAGACTGGTCAGAGCCTGTGTGTTTAATTCCTGTACTATGGAGAAAGTGGAATATCCCCTTGAGAATATCCCATTTCCCCCCACAATCTTACTCCCTCCTCCTCCTGAAGCAAAGATCAGTTACTGTTTCGTGTATCTGCTTTCAGACCTTTCTCAGGAATTTACACATAACAGAGTTTTTGTGTATGTGTTTTTGGACATAAACAGTATCATTTGGTATTTATTGTTTGCAGATTGCTTCCTTCACTGAACAATACATTGTGGTGATATTTTCATGCCAATAACATGCCAACGCTGTACCCTTCTTAAATGTTGCAGTGTGTCCCCTAGTTTATTTATGATTGAGTATATACTAGTGCCATGGACTGAATATTTGTGTCCCCACACCCCCCCAATTCATATGTTGAAACCTAATCCCCTAGGTGATGGTATTAGGAGGTGGGACCTTTGGGAGGTGATTAGATCAAGAGGGTGAAGCTCTTGCAGATGAGTTAGTGTCTCTATAAAAGAGACCACAGAGAGCTCCCTTGCCCCTTCCACTATGTGAGGACACAGCAAGCCATCTATGAATCAGGAAGCAGGCCCTCACCAGACACCAAATCTGTTGGCGCCTTGGTCTTGGGCTCCAGCCTTTAGAACTGTGAGAGATAAATGTCTGTTGTTTATAAGCCACCTAGTCTATGGTAATTCTGTTGTAGCAGCCTGAACAGACTAAGACGACTAGTAATCATGAAGATATTAAAAAAAAAAAAAAAAAAGGAGATGCAGCTTTTTCACCTGATGGCTTAGCAAACATTAAGCAGATTGCTATCATCGAGTGTCAGCAAGGACGAGGGAAGATTCTTGCTCATTGCTGATGGCTGTGCACATTGGGGCAGCCTTCATGGAGGGCAGTTTGGCAGTATCTATTAAATTTAAACTAGCACACCTTTGTCCTACCAACCACCACGCCCCCCCTCCCCCAGCCCACAACAGCTTCTAGATCTCTAGCCTAGAGACAGATGTGCATATACCAGCAAGGAGACATCCTAGTGATGTTCACGTAACACTGTTGGTAGTGGTGCAGCATTGAAACAGCCTATTGTCCTCATCTTGGGTCTCAGCTGGATTGTTCAGGTGCTGGGTCCTAGGCTGGCTCCCAGCCTCCCCGAAATGGACAGAGACCTGCCCATATGCCAGGAGATCAACAGATACTTTCTGGGTTTTTTTTGCTTTGTGAACTTTTCTTACCCAGGTTCTGTGTATGTAGGTTCAGAACCCAAATAGAACTAGTGGGCTTAGAATGAAAGATGGGAGTACCCTGCCCCTCGTTCCCTGCTCCCAGCTCCCAGGAATCAACTGCTTTCAATGTTTAACATAATTTATTTTTGTATTTCTTGTATTTTCTCTGTATTTCTATACTACTTGATTTAGCTGCTTGATTTTATTTTTTCTTTTCATTTTGGATATGACCCATAGACTTTCTTTTGAGGAAGGGAAGGATTATTAATTTTTATTACTGGCATAGCCTCCTCCCCTGCCCTGCCTCTCTCCCCCCACCCCCTCCCAAGAGCTTCCCCTTCCTCTCTCCTGAGAATGTTAAATCCTCATTTTAGGTTAAGTCAGTATTCAGTGTTTATATTATTATGACTATGTAACTAATATTTACAAAGAGCCACATGCAGTACTATGATTATAGTTTCTTGTACAACTTTTAATTTTCTCAGAAGTTAATAATTGCTCATTTCTTTTCCTTTATTTTGTATTATGTGTACCAATTACAAATTATTTCGCAAACTCCATGACAACAATGAAAATCTCTGAATATTTTAAACACAGCACCAAGCGACTTGTTTTGTTTGTTTATTTTTCAGACAGCCCTGAAGAGCCTCCAGCCTGCAGCTGCTGTCTAGACTGTTCTCTGAAAACAGCACCCAGATTCTTACCTGAACTTTCCACCACCTTCTCCAGGGCATCCCCTGTGCCCTGGATCCCACTTCATTGTCTTTCTTGGATTCTTCCCTTCTTTTGAGGGGAATACTTCCTCCAGTAACTTCCTGAGGAAGAGGACTAGGAGGTAAGTTTTTGGAGACCTTGTTTGTCTGAAAATGTCCTTATTCTAGCCTCACATTTGATTGATAGTGTGGCTGACTCTAAATTGGAAATCATTTTCCCTCAGAATTTTGAATACATTGTTCTATTGTCTTCTAGCTTCAATTGTTGTTGAGATATCAGATACCTTTCAGATCCTGAGGTTTCTATGTGACCTGCTTATTTACTTTGGAAGTTTTTAGAATTTCTCTCCATTTCTCTTTTCTATACTTCATGATGGTGTTCCTTGGCATGGTTTAAAAATTAAAAAAATTTTTTTAAATTATTCTTTTAAAGTTTAATTCATGATGCCATATACTTGGATGATTTGTTAAACCTTGAAATACATTTCCTTCAGTTCTAGAACAGTATCTAGTATTATTTTTTGATAATTGGATCCTCTCTGTTTTCCAATTTTCTTTTTCTGTAACTCCTATTAGTTGAATAATGGACCTCCTAGGTTAATCCTTGAATTTTCTTATCTTTCTTATTTTCTACTTTTTTTCTGTTTTTAATGGAGATTTGTTCTATTTTATTTTTCAAATAATCTGTTGATTAAAAAAATTCTGCTCTCATGTTTTTCATTCCCATGTTTTTTCTTGTTTCCTGAATATTCATTTTCATAGTTCCCTTGTTCTTATTTCGTGAAATGCAATATCTTCTAATTTTTCTGAAGGTATTAAAGTACAAACATTATTATTATTATTATTTTTTTGCTTGTTTCTTGCAATCTCTCTATTTCCTTTGGAATTCTTTTATCTCCTGTTTTCTCTGATCCTTCAGTGAGAGGCTTTTCTCCAACATCTGGTGCTCTATGGCCTCCCATACATATCTGAGAGTGAGGTACCAGATACCCCCAGGGACGCTCCCTGTGCTTGAGTGAGGCTCGATGACCAGTAAGCGTCAGTATAGAGTGATTGGGGTGGGGTGACTTCGTCACTTGCATATGGGATTCCTGATGTCAGGTCCTTTCTCTAGGGGTGGTCGGTTTCTCCAGAGAGAAATCCTCCCATTATCTGCCTGGAGGAGGGGTATAGGTCTGGGTGAGAACTTTCCAGAAGCTCAGTGGGAGAAGGTGACATGAGTTTTCACTGTTCGGTTTATAGAATTACCCTTATTCTCCCTGTTTTAAATATGGCCCCCACCCCCATGCTCAGCTGTGTCTGCTGTCCTTGAGGGCAGAAACTCTTTTGACGCAAACTCTCCAGAGAGTTGGCCTCCCATCTATTTTCATGGTGAGGGTAGGGTGGTCATCTTGCTGGGAAGTCGGGGTAGGAGTCCTAGTTCTCATGTGGACTTTCCTAGTTTTTAGCCCCACCTATGCCTCTGCCTTCTGAGGTAGTATTTGTTGCTTCCTCAGTTCCTGGGCCTTTCAGTGTTCTGAATGGGTTTGCTCATACAAAACAGGCTTCAGCTTTCCCTGATCCACTAAGTGAGTTGGCTCTTGCCCATCTGCTTTCCAGCTTCCAAACTGTTGTTGATAGAACTTGTCTTCTGTCATCTTCTCTTTTCTCTGTCCTTGTGGGTTTCTGTCATTTTTAGACCTTCACTACTATTTTGGGGGGGTTCTTTTTACAGGGTGTGTGGCAGAAATAAGTGCGTATGTTTAGTCCTCTGTGTTTACCCTGGACTCCTGAGTTTTTTCTTTATGATAGAAGCATGAGCAGAGGCACAGATCATCTGTTTGTTATGTGTCCTCATGAGCATGGCTTTTATCAGGGCCCTGTTTTCTTGCTGGCATGCTGTTGTATGCCAGAAAACCCAACCCAAATGGCTTAAACAGTAAAGAGATTTATCTCATTTAATGATAAGCTCTGGGGTAGGACGGCTCCAGGTTTGGTTAATTTAGCAGCTCAACAATGTCATTGAGGGCACAAGTTCTTTCCATTTTTCTACTCCACTTTAGTGCCCTTCATGGTCACAAAGTGGCTGCTGTGGTTCCTTCCACTCAACCTTCATGTCCTTGTATACAAGTGTCCACAAGCAGAAAAGATAGTGTCCCTTCATTGTTTTACTCTCTTTAAAAAAGTAAAATTGTGTCTTAGTCTGTTCAGGCTGCTATAACAAAATACCACAGATTGGGTATTTTATAAACAGCATACATTTATTTCTCACAGTTCTGGAGGCTAGGAAGTCCAGAATCATGGTCTGGCAGATTCCATGTTTGGTGAGGGCTTTCTGGTTCATTTAGGTGACTGTCTTTTTGCTGTTTCCTCACATGGCTGAAGGGGCCATGGATCTCTCTGGAACCTCTTTTTTAAGGGCACTAATCCCATTCACGAGGGCTCTGTCCTCATGACCTAATCACCTCCCAAAGGCTCCACATCCTAATACTATCACCTTAGGGGTTAGGATTACAATCTATGAATTTTGGCGGGGACACAAATATTCAGACCATGGTGAATTGTTTGAATAGGTGTTATATCCACAGGTTAGCAATCTAAAATACTTAAAAGGCATACAATAAAAAGTCTCCCTATTACTCCTATCCTTTCTTCTCATGAATAGGATTTTCTTATTTATTCTTGATGGCAAAAACTTGGCCTCTGTTCACCGGTGCCAAATTGAAACTTGGAGACAGAATTTTGGGTGAAGTAGAATAGAATAGCTTTATTGCTTTGCCAGGCAAAGGGGGACAGAGTGAGCTCCTGCCCTCAAAAACTGTGTGTCCCAACCCCAGAGGATTTGGTGAGGAGTTTTATAGCAATGGTTCAAGGGTGGGGTTGCTGATAAGATTAAGTTGTGTGCAGGGCCTACACTCCTTTAATCTGGTCTCAGGTAATCTCTTGATCAGCTTCTCTGGTTCCTTTAATCTGGCTTCAGGTGGTCTTCTCTGGAATGAAGAATGCTGACATTTTCCATTTGTTGGGGGTTTTAGTTCTGTAAAGAGCTCAGAGATATTGTTATGTGTGTCCTTTGAGGTGGAACCAGGACCTTGCCTCAAGGCTGCACTATTGTTTCTTGGCTGCTCCTCCCTTGTCTCTGCATCCCCTCCCTTCCCTGATTAGCAACTGTTTGAATCTGCCCTTGGGAACTCAGGGAAGGTCATGGAGGCTGGCGTCTGTTCCCTACAGACAAGAAACAGGGGACACAGAAAGGCTTCCATGCCCAGGAACCCCACAGGGTTCTGCTCGGTTTCATTCTTCCAGAATCTCTTTGTGTAATAAGGCATATTACAAGCAAATATGAACATATAGTTTTATCTATCTCACTGTCACTTTTCCATGCTCTAAGCATTTTTTAAAATTAAATTAAATTAATTTATTTATTATCTTTGGCTGCATTGGGTCTTTGTTGCTGCATGTGGGCTTTCTCTAGTTGTGGTGAGCGGGGTCTACTCTTTGTTGTGGTGCGCAGGCTTCTCATTGTGGTAGCTTCTCTTTGTTGTGGAGCACAGGCTCTATGTGGGCGGGCTTCAGTAGTTGTGGCACTCGGGCTCCATAGTTGTGGCTTGTGGGCTCTAGAGCGCAGGCTCAGTAGTTGTGGCACATGGGCTTAGTTGATCTGTGGCACATGGGATCCTCCCGGACCAGGGCTCGAACGCGTGTCCCCTGCATTGGCAGGTGGATTCTTAACCACTGTGCCACCAGGGAAGTCCCTCTAAGCATTTTTTGACACTGCTTTTTTTTTTCACTGAGCAAAATATTTTGGTACATAAAGCACATCCTTAACATTGTTTTATAGTTATATTATATTGCATTATATGCATGTAACCTAATTTGTTTAACCAGTCATCTTTTGATAGATATTTGTTTCCCATATTTGTTATTATAATAAATTCTGAAAATCTGTTAGTTTTCCTAGAGCATAAATTCCGAGAAGTAAAATTGCTGAGGCAAAAGGGGTATGTATTTGTGACCTTGACAGATGTTGCAAATTGCCCTTCCTGGGGTTTGTACCAGTTTATTCTCCCATCAACACTGTATGAAGGGCTGGTTTCACAACAACCCACAAGGTATCTTCTCAACCTTTGGATTCTTGCCAATCTGTTAGGTGAAAAATGGTCCTTGTGTCTCTATTTAAGAGCTAAGAAACCATTCCCAGGAGTTTCTCCAGCAGACTCGTTCTCCTGAGCAAGGTCTCCTTGGCCAGAATTTTGTAATGTGCTGCCTCCTAAACCAGTCATTGGCAAAAGGAATGAAATGACTCTAATTGGTTTAAATGAATCCAGATTAACATCCTCTGGTGGGGTTGGTATAGGGGCAGCCTTCCCACGACAGGGATGCCTGAACAGTACTGGGTTCTGTTAGTGAGGGAGATGGGGTTAATGCCGTTGGCTAGGCACCCAGCAGTGTCTGGGACATTCCTGGTCCACCACCTGCTAGAGAGCTGGGCTCAGACCTGTGCCTCCAAGGTCTGGAAGCCTCCTTCTAGGACTCCCCATTCTCACGTGGTCAATGCTGGTAGGCTGCCTGGGGTGGGAGGATGGTTTGTGGTTGCACAAACAGCCTGATCTCTGATCAGATCCAAGATACTTGTTGCATAAACCAGGTCAGAGAAGAGTCTAGGCTTTAGAACTGGCAGCCCTGGGTTCAAATGCCCCCTCTGCCACTTAGTAGCTATGTGACCACTTAGCCTCTCTAAGCTTCAGTTTTCTCAGTTGTAAAACTGGGCCAGGAAGTCCTGCCTCAGTAGCTGTCGGGAAGTTGAGTGGAATGTATACCATGTGCCCATCCCAGGGCCTGGCGCACAAGGAGTTACTCAGCAGAGGCCCGTCCTGGCTGAGGTCTCCTGTCCCCCAGAAGGCAGGGAAGAATATTCCATGAGCTCTGTCCTAGGTCCTGAGCTCCTGGGTGTGGCCAGGGAGGGGGCTCAATCGACCCTGTGTCCTCCAGGCCCAGCACACAGCCAGAGGCTCAAAAAAGTGCTCCATCTGTGCTTGTCGACTGAATGAGAGAGCAGCAATAAGTTAGCACAAAAGCTGCTGCTACATATTCTAACGGTGTTTGGCTTTTTAAGCCATATTGAGGCAGAATTTCCCTTGATACCAATCTGTATCGAATCATTTACACATGCCGTGCCTCCCGATGACACGCACTGTTTATCTGCGGCATCAGCTTCGTATTGATTTATCAATGCCCATTTTGCACAAAGATCAATAATTAATTGCATCTCTGCAGACATGGGAATACAACCTGTTTGCCATGTAGAGTGCAGCCCTGAGCTGAGAGCCTGCTGAAGACTTTGTTTGCTCCTTGTGAGTTTTCCTACATACGGTGCTGCTTTAATGGCCAGTGACAAGGTCCTGAGTGACCAGCCATCTCCACTGCCCTGGCAGAGGTCAGGACCACGGGAGACCTGATGGCCGTGCTGGGTGTGTGTGAAGGTATCCGGATGGATGAGGGAGAGTGACCTTGTGGAAAGGGCTTTTTTTCGGGGGGTGCATGCAGCTGGTGGGGGCTTCTCTCCTGTGACCCTTCCTGGGGTGGGTGTCTCCCCCTTTAGCTCTGTCTCTCTGGTCATTTCTCCTGTAGACGGAACACCTCAGAGTAGGATATGTTCTAGCTTGTCTGTTTCCCTGGGGACTGCCACACACATAGTAGGGCCTCAGTGAAGGCTGGCTGAATGCTTGAGGATGAAATGTACCATTTTCTGGGTTTCCTTGTGGTGCTTCTAGATGGTCTGGGAGCTGGTGAGTGGTGGTGGCGAGGCTCGGGCAGTAGGTGGCGCTCTGTCAAAGTCTGCGATCCGTGTCTGGAAGGAAAGCTGTCAGGAGAGCTTCAGAATCCACCCAACTTCAAAATTAACAGAAAATGACGATTGAGCATTTCTTACTTTAAAATTTTTTGAAATGATATTGGAAAGCCTTATTTTATAAATGTTAGGGAATTACAATCAATCGACTGACATAATATCCATTTGTTAAGCACCTACTAAGTACCAGGCATGGTATTAGCGAATTAATTCTGCTGGAGTGTTCCTCTTTCTGTAACATGTCCCCCTGTCTAATTTATCTATATTACTTACCTTTTAGAGGAATACATTGATGAATTGCTCTATTAAAAGAGAATAAAGATACTTAAAGTCCTTAATGGGAGAGGACTCACAAAGGAGTTTTTAAGTCTAACTCAGAACTGTGTAGAACACTCGGCACATTATGCTAATTTTGTTTTCAGAGGCTGAGCAGCTCAGAGGGGAAAAAATTCAGCCTGTTCCCATCTAGTTGCAGAAGCTGGGTAATCTGTGTCTCATCAGTGCTAACAAATATACCCCCTAATAACAGTTTGTGTTTGTAACAGTGAGAAGTGCTTCCCTGGAAAATATTATCAGCGCTTATATTATCTTTACAGATTATACTCTCACTCAGTGGAGGGTCCCAGTAAAAATATAATAGCAGATTGCAGCCGATGGGCTCTCTATTTTTATGCTAGAGACTTCATTATTTTGCAAAGTGGAAAGAAATTCTTTGAAAACACAGGCACCTGGTGCACAGGCACAATTGCCAGGGCCCAAAGCTGGGAAGGGGCCTGGGGTTGGGGGTAGGGCTGCAGCCTGTCGGGAAGCTGTGGGAGCTGGCAGTCTGGGGGGTGCTGCCTTCCCCAGGACCGGCAGAGTGAGGGGTGGCTCTGAACCCTTCCTGCTCCGTGGCCATCTTCCCTGCTAGGCTGTCAGCTCCATGAGGACGGGGTCAGGGTTAGGGACAGGGTGTATGATTCCTGCTGTCACCTCAGCAGCCAGCACGGTGCCTGGCACACCTAGGGACCTCAGCAATCCTGGGTTACCCCAGGTGGTGGAGCTACAGGAGAAATAGCCAGAGAGGCAGGGCTAAACAAGGTGTCACCCAGGGACTGGGCAAGCACTTCTCCGTGTGCCTGGGCCACCTCTCGAGGCCTCGGGCAGGAAGGAGCCCAGGCTCATGAGGGCTGACCCCAGGGCAGGGCTGTGGTCTTGGAGATGCTGGCGTGAGGATGGAGGGGGGAGATCTGCCTGAACTGAGGAAGCTGGTGGAGGTTACTGGTGAAGGTAAGGTAAGCACGACGTGAGGGGGGCATTAGCAAGGCTGGAAGCAGGCATGAGATTAGGGGTGTGTAGTCCACGGGGCGGGGCGGGGCCGGGAGAACCTGGCTTGATGAGACCCCAGACCCCAGGGGCACCCTAGCCCAAGGCCCCTTTCCATTCTTTTCGTCCTTGGAAGAGAACTTGGGGCTGTTCCTCTCCTAGAGGCCCCTCTCCGTTTCTCAAAGGGCCGTTCCCCTTCCACGAAGCGATGTCTCTGCAGATGGCAGTGGTGCCGTGGGTAGTGAGTCTGTGGACGGGTTTCACCTGCACGTCAGCAGCCGGGCATTTCTCTGAGGGTGGCCGCTTGTGCTGATCAGGGAGGAGCTCACAGCCCAGTGGAGGAAACAGAATCATCACATGGGATTCTGCAGTTCACAGGCCACGAGGGGAGTCTCTTCCATAAGTCTTTGTGTCCCCAGGCCAAGCACAGAGCCTGGGCCACAGCAAGTTCTGATCTTGGTGAACTGAAGAGAATTAAGGTTTGGGGGTCATGGGGCTATCAGGGACCGAGAGTGCGGACTGGAGCTGAGCCGCGACATACATCGAGTCTGGGGAGGGCTGATAAGCAGGAGGGGGCGAGGCACCCCAGGCTGACGCAGTGACAAGGGTGAAGGCTTGGAGGTGGGAAATACGGCAATGTTAGGGGTGCCTGGGCTGTCTGAAGTGTGGTGTACAACAAGGGGGGCAATGCCTTTGGGCCCAGATCAAGAGGACCTGGGATGCCAGAGTGAGGTGTCTGCACTTGCTTCTCTGCTCTCTGCGTGGGAGTCTGGGCAGGGTATGCCCAGACGGGGTGGCACCCCAAGGGCAGAACTACAGAGACCCCTGAAGCTGGGGCTGTCCCCGCCTGGCCAGCTGAGGAGGCTCAAGCACAGCTTGGGGGACACGGGGCTCCAGCCTGAAGCTTGAAGCCAGGTGGCTTCTTGTCCAGCAGATGGTGAGAGACCCCGACCCTTATTCTGGAAGGAGGAGCAACACACGGGGGTCTGTGTCAGTCTCCCGGCAGGGCCAGGGGCTGCTCTAGGGCCCATCACGCCCCCTCAGGTGCGGGTGGAGCTCGTGCTCTCTGGCGGAGCCCCAGCTCTGGCAGCCTCCAGGCCCAGGCAGCCCGCACGCTGGGCCGCCACCTTCTCTTAGGGGGCTGCATCCAGGTGAGACTCCTCACTCAGGTTCCACAAACCCTCCAGAGTCTGTGCCACGGAAGACGCCCCTGCCCACACCAGCCTGTGTGCCGTGTGAGGTGTTGCAAGGGGCACAGGGCTCTGTTCTTTGCTTACAGATAAGAGCCGAGCACCCGAGTCTCTTTAACGCCAGCGTAGGTGATGTTCCTCTTGCAGCTGAGGTCAGAAAAGTACCCGGGATAGGATGATCAGTTCAGGGAGAGAACAAAGAAAAACAGCCACCTTCTACTGTGCGAGGGAACACGTAAGGAGGTCCAGGTGAGCAAGGGAGTTTGTAAAGATGAGAGAGTCACAGACAGTCATCAGCTGTGGGCAGTGAGAACAGAACTGGGAACAATAATCTTTGCCTGAGTGACAGGGTCCAGGCTCCCCATGGGGCACTCTAGGACCTTCTGTTCTGACCCTGCCCACTTTTCTCCCAGGTCCCCACCCCCCTTGCCCCTCACCAGGTGGCTTCCCAGCTCTCCCAGACCTCAGCCCTTTCCTTTGCCTCCAGAACCCTTCCCTGTCATCAAACTCTGCATCAGGGAGTCTTCCCTGGCTCTCCAGTGCAGAAAGGCCCTGGTCATTCTGGACCCAGAGCTCACCCAGTCACCCATGCACCTGGCCGTTGGCATCCCTCCCTCCCCTTCATCATGGTTGGGTCCCTTGAGGGTGGAGACTATCTTTTTTTTTGTCTCTCTGGCTCCAGGGTCTTTCTTGGGGCCTGAGATGATGTTTGGGGTGTGAACGGATGAAGTAGGAGAGGATGCATTCTGACAATTTTGGGGTGACAGGAGTCGATGGGGGTGCTGTGCAGGAAATGGGGCTGGGCAGGGGTCCTGGCAAAAAGCTCGGATGCTTGGTGGAAAATGCTAGTTCTCTGGAGGGCTGTGTGTCTGCACAGTTTAGTACTTGCTGCTGCTTGGCATTCTTTTCCTTGGGCTGACCCTGGGCAATTTGACGGTGCATATTTTATTCTATTCATTTCTATATCATCATAGTCTAGTTCTGGACCTGAAAAACAGTAGGAACTCAATAAACACTTGCTGACTTACTGATTGAACTCAGTGTGTTGTAAATGTATGCAAACCCTCTTATCTCTCTGGGCCTCAGTTTCTCCATCTGTAAACAGGGAATGAGTTGGAGAGGCTCCTCTGGTCTCTTGAACTCTCCAGCTGTGACTCTGACGCTGGGTGCTGGGCGCTGTGAGTTTCTTCAAGTCTCTGCCACCTTCGCCCTTCACCGGGGCCCAGAGAGGGTGTGTGGGTACATCCCCAGGGGTGAGTCCACAGCTGCAGGCCCTGCTGACCCGCAGGACATGGCGTCCACGTCCTTCTACAGCACCTGCCAGGGTGCACTCACGCTTGTGGGGAGCTGTGCCCTGGGACACGTGCCAGTGAAGGATCGCACCCATTGGGTGGGTTGCTGTGATTAGCTGGGCTCTGACCTGGCTACGAGGGGAAGGAGGGGTGCAGAGAAAATGGGCGTATGCTGCTGCTTGTGGGAGAAGGCCTCCGAGCTGCTGGGGCTCTGCGCCCTGCTCCTCTGGGGAAAGAGTCAGAGGATCCTGGTATTCTAGGAGGTGGCAAGTGAAATTAAAGCCGCGTGCCCAGAAGACCTGCAGAGCTGTGCACATATTTAAGGGTGAGGCACTAAATAGCAGGACAGAAGTGTGTGTGTGTGTGTGTGTGTGTGTATGTGGCCCAGCAGTCGGCTTCACTGAGGGTAAATGGAATTGAGGGGTGCATTAGTTTCCTAAGGATGCTGCAACAAATTACCATGAACGGTTCTGGAGGCCAGAAATCTGAAATCAAGGTGTCGGTTGGCAGGACCACACTCCCCGCACAGGCTCTAGGCTTCCTCGCCTCTTCCGGCTTCTGGATGACTCCTGGTGTCCCCTGGCTTATGGCAGCACAGCCCCAATCTCTGTCTTCACATGGCCATCGTCCTTATGTCTTTCTCTGAACTTCTCTGTCTTTTAAAGGACATTCTCATTGGATTTAGGGCCCTTCTAACACAGTGTGGTCTCATCTTGATTCTTACCTTAATTACTTCTGCAAGGACCCTATTTCCAAATAAGACCAGATTCTGAGGTTCTGGGTAGCCATAAATTTGGGGGGAAAACTATTAAACCCACCGCAAAGTGGCCACTTGTCCATCTATATCTGTAAATCTCTTTTCTTGAGGTGGTAATTTTCTTTGGAGCCGGGTTACCAGTGTTCCCAGCACCAGGCAGGGGAAGGGAGCTGGGGTTCTTGCCTTTGGGTAGGTGGACTTTCACTTCATTCGTTTTCTGCAGTGCCTGGGGTCCCAGAGAGCAGGGACTTGGGACCAGCCTCTCCTGAGAGCAAGCCCCCAGCTCTCTGTGTGTGCCAGGCAGGGAGGGCACTGGGGGTGTACAGGCTTCTTACACAGATTTGCAGGCAGTCCCTCTGTAATGAGTATCACGTTTGCCCCCGCTCTCAGAGGTACCTGGGACCTCTGATTCCAGGGCCCGTTCTGGGTGGAAGAAGTGCAGATCCACTGTTTCTAGGGTTTCCACACTGCTGACTTGGTCTTGCTTTTCTCTCATCTGCTCTGCCAGGTTGTCCTCAGCCACCTGCTTCCCAGCTTCCCAGATTTTGATGCTATTTGTCTCCTATTCCATTCACATCTTTGGGGGTGTTACCCCTTTACTGTCACTCTACTAAAATCTGTCAGAGGACTCTGATCCCCTTTAGAATGATGCCCAGACTCTGACCATGTTGTCCTGGGCCTTCGCGGGCCGGCCGGCCACCCAGCCTCCCAGCCTCATCTCCTCACACACTATCCTCCAGCCTCTGAGGGCCTGAGCTCACCCCTGCTCATCCTTTCTCCTTAAAAATGTCACTCTCCAGAAAGACCTTCCCAGCCCTCTCACCCACTCACCTTTGTGCCGTATACCCCATGCTTCCTTCTTGGCACAAGTAACAATTTGTCTTTGCACAGCCAAGAGCCATGTCCCGTCCACTCGTCCCTCAGATACTCTCCTCCCTGTCCCTTCAGGGCCAGGAGCTGACCTGTAAGGGCCGCATCAGTGCCCCCCACTCACCTCTGGCTTCCTGTTGAGTTCATTTAGCGGGCTGCTGGCAGGAGAGGGGAGGGCAGGAGGAAAGTGAGCTTGGCGTTTTTATTCTTCTGGCCCCTTCCCTGATGGGTCTCCGCGGGCTGGCTGTATCCCTTCGCTGAAGGCCTTAGCCCCCATCAGGTGGTCCTCTCCATTCGCACACTCTCTCAGTGTTCCAGTAACTTCTCTTTCCCTTTGACCCTTCTGGCCTAGAAGTGGTTACTATGCCCTCTTTAAACACTGCCTATGCCTTGAAAAATAGCCCATCCTCAAGTACCAGGTTTGACTGTGCCTAATCTCCTGCTAGCTCTCCTACACTTTTCTTGCTAATTTACTTGCTTACTCTTGTTCACCCCTCGCAGACTATCAGCTTTGTGGGGAATGGCACTGTCTGTTTTCATTGCTGAGCCCCCCGAGCTTACCTCAGGGTCTGACACACATTGGGTGCTCATAAATGCCCATTAAATGAGAGACCACACCCACACATGCATACACACTTGCACACATGTGCCCATGCAGACAGACAGACAGACACACACACACACACACACACTCTCTCACCCACTCACACCAAAGGCCTCTGCAGTTTTCGGCAGCTTGGAGTCTTCAGATAGTTGAGACCAGAGCTTGCTCCACAGCAGGTGGGCCTGGACCTTCTCAACCCCCTTCCATTGATTTGAGATGCAGTTTGTGGAAGCTGCCAGCGTTCCTGCTGTGTGGCCCCAGTGGGTCAGCCTAACCTCTCTGGGCTTCAGTTCCTCTCACAGGGATAGTGATAACTGCTCTGTGACCACCTTCCTTGGTGACCCTGGAGGTCACGTGCCACCTTCTGCTGGTCTGCCAGTGACCCCTGGGGGTCAGAGTGCAGAATGCTTAGGATGTGCCTGGTTAGCTGTGGCAGCAGCAGGAGGGTCACATGAGCCTAGAGGGACTTGCCTGGGAGTGGTGGTGGGGAGAGACTTCTGTGAGGGGGTTATTGCATCACATCGCCTTCTCGCTAAGGGTTTACTCAGGCTGCAGTCAAGCCCCAGTTGCCTATGGGATTTATTGTCTTAAAGGGGAGGTGGGGGCCCAGGAGAAGTCAGCTGGACAGCTGGGTATCAAGAGTGATGCAGGCCCAGCCTTGGCCCCCTCAGCCGGGGGGAGGCTGAAGAGAACAGGCTTCTGTGCCAGGGAGGGGGGGCTCCCATTCAGCTGAGGGAAATAGACACACACCCAGAGCCCTTCTGGCTATTCCCTCCTCTCCTCTTCTTCTCTTACCTTCCTTCTGCTGGATTTCTCTTCTCTCTTCCCTTGGTCTGGCCGAGAGAGTGCCTGGAACTTTCTGGAAGGTTTCTTGGGGAGGCTGGGGAATGGGGCCCATTCTCACTGAGGCTTTAGAAGGAAGCCATAAAACCTCTCTGAGTTCAGGTTTCTATTACACGTGTAGAATGTAGAAGCTGATGATAGTCTATGAAAATTCAATAAACCTTGAAAACAGCATCAGGGTTGATATCTGTAATTTAAAATAATGGATACCAAGAAATTGTTTCTCATTTATCTCACTGCTGAGATTGTGGCACGAAAGAGACTTCATTAAGCGCAGATTTTTTTTTAAAGAAAAAAATAGTGTCATTTATCTCAATCAATGACAGATGAGGGAGGTGGCTGATGGTGGTGTTTAATAACACCCGAGCAACAAAAGCCTCGGTTCCTTCACAGTTTGGGACAAGTAAATGGGTGCACAGAATCACTTCACAGTGGGAGAGGTGCAGAAACTTAAAGTCTCGTTCTGCCCCACAAGTACCACTTGTCATGTGTTAAGCAGCACATCTGGCTTGTGGTATTGTTCCAAAATTAGGGGAGGAAGAGGGGACTAAATTGTGGCTGGGTCCTGGGCCATAGCTGGTCAGTTTAAACCCCCCTCCACCGCCCCCGCATCCAGAAGCCTTGAACTGAAGCTGGGGGAGCCTGTGAGAGAGCCTATTTTTGGCCCTTTGCCTGCTGCCAGCTCCCAAGATGGGCTGTGCTTGGCTGGAGAGATTCCTAAAGTGTGTGTGTGTATGTATGTATATGCATGTGTGTGTATGTACACATATGTGTGTGTGTATATGTATATATCCATGTGTATGTATATATGTGTGTGCGTGTCTGTCTGTCTGTCTGTGCCATGTCCAGGCTTCCTTCTAATGAGTTAGGAGACACCATTCCTCTTTTTGCCGTATTCCCATTTCAGAAACCAAAAATCCAAGAGTCTAGTTCCTGCAAGTGACAGATTGGCAAAGCAGGAGGCAATCCACGTGAAGGTGATTAATTAACTCCCTTTTTAGGACAAAGAGCATTTAACCCACCATCTTAAGCCCCTCCACAGTTCCTGCATGGCCGGTGGTGGAGGGCAAGACCTGCTCCCGAGTCCAAGTCCATGGGCATCTGGACGTGGAGGCTCCCAGGTTTGGATCCCCCAGGTTTGGATCATTTGTTTCTTTGGTCTTACGCTGGTTGTGTGCTGTGGGCCAGGCGTAGTGCTGCTTAAAACCAAGGGGGTTGGTGACAGTGATGCAAGATGATCAGGGACACGGGAGCCCCATGGGCACTCAGGTGGGCTAGGGTGGGGGGATTCCCAGCACAGGCTCTGCTAATCTGCGAACTCTTGCTCCCCTTTGAGCTTCACCCCGACCTCCCCTTCTCTCCCAGCACAGGCTCAGGCTGCTTGTGTTTCAGATGCAGGTCATGTGTGTGAGCCTCTTTTCCCCTTGAACACCCTCCCCCTGTGGAAACAGCAAGCCTAGCTCATGCAGCCACAGAGCCAGGGACATCCCACTGTTAGGACATAGATCAAAGAATGCTAATTGATCAAATATTAAATGTGGGCTAAACACTGCACTGAATAATTCACCTTTTCTCATGTGAGCAACTTTGCAGCAGCTAGAATAGGAAGCAGGAATTTTCATGCTGATAACAGTGTTAGCAGGGGAGGGGAGGGAATGTTGTTTGTTTTCCTGAAGTGTTGCAAAATGTGTGGGGACCCAAGTCTTCACTTAATTAAATTCAGTCCTGTAGGAATACAGCGTCAAGGTTTTCCATCTCAACCTGATTTTTAGAGAATCAGGTGACAGGGACATGGAGGGCATGGAGAGGAGGGGGGAGTGATGTCCTTGGTGGAGGAACAGCTGATGGGACTGGGGATGCTTTGCCTGGAGAAAAGAATAAGGGGCAACCCCACCGTGGTAGGCCAAGTCAGGGCCCCCCAGGATGTCCTTGCCCTAATCCCTGGAATCTGTGAATATGTTCCCTTACATGGCAAAAGGGACTTTGCAGGTGTGGTTAAGTTAAGGTGTGATTAAGAAGGTTAGCCTGGGTCATCCAGGTGGGCCCAATGAAATCACAAGCGTCCTTTCGAGAGAGAGGCGGGAGTCAGAGAAGGAGATGTGATAACATAAGCAGGGTTTGGAGTGATGCCACCATGAGCCAGGGAATGCGGGCAGCCTCCAGAAGCTGCAAAAGGCAAGGGACAATTCTCCTCTAGAGCCTCCAGAAGGGACACAGCTCTGCCGACACCTTGATTTCAGCCTTTTATGATCCATATTGGACTTTTGACTTCCCGAACGGTAAGGCGATAACTTTGTGTTGTTTTAAGCCACTAGAGTTGTGGTAATTTGTTACAGCAGCAATACTCAGGTGTCCTGGAGTCTCTCCCCCTGCAGCTTGCTATGTGCCTAAAATAGCACCAGCAGAACTACCCCTTTGGGGGCACCTGTGGAAAGCAGATATTCCTTATTATAATTACAATTAGTAACACTGGTAAGCCCTTACTATGTGCCGCACTCTGTGCTAAGAGCTCTACCTGCGTTAGCCTAGTGAGTCCTCATATCAACCCTACAGTCTATGGGGTTCAGAAACCCATCGCTATCCATGCTATATTGTTTCTATTGCTCTGTAACAACTTACAGCTTAAAACAAGATACATTTATTATCTCACAGTTTCTGTGGGTCAGGAATCTGGGAGACACTTAGCCGGGTGGTTCTCATGAGGATGTCTCACGAGACTGTTGTCAAGGTGTCAGCTGGGGCTGTCGTCATCTCAAGGCTTGACTGGAGGCAGGTCCGCTTCCCAGCTCACTGACGTGATGGGTGGGAGCCCTAGGGTGCCCTGGCTGCTGGCTGGAGGCTCCAGTCCCCAATCCATAGGGCTGCTCAGAACATGGCAGCTGGTTTTCCCCAGAGTGAGGGATGAGAGAGACGATGAGGGAAGGGGAGAAAGGGAGAGAGAACTCAAGATGGAAGCCATAGTCCTTTTATCACAATCTCAGAAGTGACAGCCTATCACTTCTGCCATATTCTATCCATTAGAAGCCAGTGACTAGATCCAGCCACACATGTGGAGGGGCTTACGCAGGGCTGTGGATACGAGGCAGAGATTGTTGGGGACCATCTTAGAAGCTGCCTACCACACCCACTTAACAGATGGGATAACTGAAGTCCAGAGAGGTCAAGCTAGTACAAGTTAGAGCGAGGATTTGAATCCAGCTCTGTGTGAGCTGGGAGCCCACATTCGTAACAATTTTGCTGTCTCGCTTTTATGAAACCTAAGTTATTTTAACGCTCCTGCCACCCTCAGACCTTATTTTGATGCCCCTCCTTGGTGTACGCTCATGTACACCCCAGACCTAGCATGGACCACCCTATACTACTGTGTTTGGTTTGTTGTCTGTCCTACTAGATGGGATGGTGAGCCGAGTGCTGAATAAATGAATGAAATAAGAAATGAAAGGATGGGCTCAAAGAAAGAAGGGTGTCCTTGCAACATGGGGGCCACAGGGTGCAGCACCCTTCTGTGATGGGGCGGGAGGTCCTGTGCATGTATGTATGTTTCTGTATTTGGTGGTCTCTGTGTGGGCTTTCCCTGGGGTCTCAGAAGCTCACCAGTTTGGCAGCTCCCTCCTTCAGACCTTGTCTCTCTGGCATCATCTCTGTGGCTCTCTCTCTGCACAATGGGAGGAAGGGGCTATGTTCCAAAGACCAGGGGTTAATGGGCCTTAAAGGGCCTGTTCTGGGAAAGGAGAAGATACAAGCTAGTGCAATCGTGTTCACTATACATCTCAGGGGGCCTCCTTCCTCCTTCCTTTTGGGGCGCTGGGCAGGTGAGAGGCTCAGGGATCCCTAGAACGTTATTGTCTTCCCACAATAGAGAGAGGGCTTCCCCTCACTGCTTCAGCACACCAAAGCCTCGGTGGCCTTCTTCCTTAATGCCATCTGCTGAGAACCTCTAGGCCAGTGCTTCTCAAAGTGTGGTCCTTGGACCAGCGGCAGTATCACCTGGGACTTGTTAGAAATTTAAATTCTCAACCCTTCCACCCCAGACCTTTTGAAACAGAAACTCTGAGGTGGGACCCAGCAGTCTGTAGCTTAACAAGCCGTCCAGGTGATTCTGATGCATAATAAAATCTGAGAACCACTGCTCTAGGCCTTAAAAAAATCCTCTCAAAACTTCTCCATTTCTTAAAATAAAGATTTTCAGAAGTAAAAATCTTCAATATATAAATGTGTTGGAAAATCCAGCAAAGCAATAGGAAGGAATTTAAATTACCTGGCGATTAGTATTAACTTATTGGTGCATGTCAATTCATTGTTATAGGGATATGTGTGTATTTGTAAATATGTATCATGTTTAATAGAGTTGAGATTTTACAGTAAATATAGTTTTGTACACTGCTTTTTAAACATTCTCCCATGGCATCACGTGTTCCTGGCTGTCAGGTCCTCCATTGTTGGAATGTACTGTAATTTAACTGATCCCTGGGACTTGTGCATCCACTGATATTGGCTGTGAACCGGGAAGATAGACTCACAGTGTAAGCAGATGGCTGGCAAAACCAATGAACTGCTCCCTCTTGGCTTGGAGGGTGGGACCAATGAGGAGGCTCATGAGAGTCTGGCCTCCCGGCAGAGGCTGGACACAGCCATGGGAAGGCAGAGAAAGGGACAGATGAAGGAGGCGCCACAAGTTCAGTGAGTGCCCAGAGTAGGTTTTTTTTGGGGAGGGGAGTCAGAGGTTCAGCATCTGTGTGACACAGAATGCACTGTAATAGGAACACATTTTTTTTTTTTAACACATTTTATGGAGTATAATTGCTTTACAATGGTGTGTTAGTTTCTGCTTTATAACAAAGTGAATCAGTTATACATATACATATGCTCCCGTATCTCTTCCCTCTTGCATCTCCCTCCCTCCCACCCTCCCTATCCCACCCCTCTAGGTGGCCACAAAGCACCGAGCTGATCTCCCTGTGCCATGCAGCTGCTTCCCACTAGCTATCTATTTTACATTTGATAGTATATATATTAGTCCATGCCACTCTCTCACTTCGTCCCAGCTTACCCTTCCCCCCACCCCATGTCCTCAAGTCCATTCTCTACATCTGCTTCTTTATTCCTGTCCTGCCCATAGGTTCTTCATAACCATTTTTTTCCCTTTAGATTCCATGTATATGTGTTAGCATACGGTATTTGTTTTTCTCTTTCTGACTTACTTCACTCTGTAGGACAGACTCTAGGTCCATCCACCCCACTACAAATAACTCAATTTCGTTTCTTTTTATGGCTGAGTAATATTCCATTGTATATATGTGCCACATCTTCTTTATCCATTCATCTGTCGATGGACACTTAGGTTGCTTCCATGTCCTGGTTATTGTAAATAGAGCTGCAGTGAACATTGTGGTACATGACTCTTTTTGAATTATGGTTTTCTCAGGGTATATGCCCAGTAGTGGGATTGCTGGGTCGTATGGTAGTTCTATTTTTAGTTTTTTAAGGAACCTCCATACTGTTCTCCATAGTGGCTGTATCAATTTACATTCCCACCAACAGTGCAAGAGGGTTCCCTTTTCTCCACCCCTCTCCAGCATTTATTGTTTGTAGATTTTTTGATGATGGCCATTCTGACTGGTGTGAGATGATATCTCATTGTAGTTTTGATTCACATTTCTCTAATGATTAATGATGTTGAGCATTCTTTCATGTGTTTATTGGCAATCTGTATATCTTCCTTGGAGAAATATCTATTTAGGTCTTCTGCCCAATTTTGGATTGGGTTGTTTGTTTTTTTGATATTGAGCTGCATGAGCTGCTTGTAAATTTTGGAGACTAATCCTTTGTCAGTTGCTTCATTTGCAAATATTTTCTCCCATTTTGAGGGTTGCCTTTTCATCTTGTTTATGGTTTCCTTTGCTGTGCAAAAGCTTTTAAGTGTCATTAGGTCCCATTTGTTTATTTTTGTTTTCATTTCCATTTCTCTAGGAGATGGGTCAAAAAGGATCTTGCTGTGATTTATGTCATTGAGTGTTCTGCCTATGTTTTCCTCTAAGAGTTTGATAGTGTCTGGGCTTACATTTAGGTCTTTAATCCATTTTGAGTTTATTTTTGTGTATGGTGTTAGGGAGTGTTCTAATTTCATTCTTTCACATGTAGCTGTCCAGTTTTCGCAGCACCACTTATTGAAGAGGCTGTCTTTTCTCCACTATATATTCTTGCCTCCTCTATCAAAGATAAGATGACCACATGTGCGTGGGTTTATCTCTGGGCTTTCTATCCTGTTCCATTGATCTATATTTCTGTTTTCGTGCCAGTACCATACTGTCTTGATTACTGTAGCTTTGTAGTATAGTCTGAAGTCAGGGAGCCTGATTCCTCCAGCTCCGTTTTTCTCTCTCAAGATTGCTTTTGGTATTCGGGGTCTTTTGTGTTTCCATACAAACTGTGAAATTTTTTGGTCTAGTTCTGTGAAAAATGCCAGTGGTAGTTTGATAAGGGTTGCATTGAATCTGTAGATTGCTTTGGGTAGTATAGTCATTTTTCACAATGTTGATTCTTCCAATCCAAGAACATGGTATATCTCTCCATCTATTTGTATCATCTTTAATTTCTTTCATCAGTGTCATAATTTTCTGCATACAGGTCTTTTGTCTCCTTAGGTAGGTTTATTCCTAGATATTTTATTCTTTTTGTTGCAATACTAAATGGGAGTGTTTTCTTAATTTCACTTTCAGATTTTTCATCATTAGTGTATAGGAATGCAAGAGATTTCTGTGCATTAATTTTTATCCTGCTACTTTACCAAATTCATTGATTAGCTCTAGTAGTTTTCTGGTAGCATCTTTAGGATTCTGTATGTATAGTATCATGTCATCTGCAAACAGTGACAGCTTTACTTCTTCTTTTCCGATTTGGATTCCTTTTATTTCTTTTTCTTCTCTGATTGCTGTGGCTAACACTTCCAAAACTATGTTGAATCATAGTGGTGAGAGTGGGCAACCTTGTCTTGTTCCTGATCTTAGTGGAAATGGTTTCAGTTTTTCACCATTGAGGACAATGTTGGCTGTGGGTTTGTCATATATGGCCTTTATTATGTTGAGGAAAGTTCCCTCTATGCCTACTTTTTGGAGGGTTTTTATCATACATTGGTGCTGAATTTTGTCAAAAGCTTTCTCTGCATCTATTGAGATGATCATATGGTTTTTCTCCTTCAATTTGTTTATATGGTGTATCACATTGATTGATTTGCATATATTGAAGAATCCTTGCATTCCTGGGATGAACCCCACTTGATCATGGTGTATGATCCTTTTAATGTGCTGTTGGATTCTGTTTGCTAGTATTTTGTTGAGGATTTTTGCATCTATGTTCATCAGTGATATTGGCCTGTAGTTTTCTTTCTTTGTGACATCTTTGTCTGGTTTTGGTATCAGGGTGATGCTGGCCTCATAGAATGCGTTTGGGAGTGTTCTGTAGGAACACATTTGATCCCATTTTTGCTTCAGGAAAAAAAAAACCCACAAAAGCAAAAATCCGTCTTTATGTGCACAGAAAAATGGGTGGAACGCTATAAACCAAAATGTTACTGTGATTTCTGAGTGGTGATGTTATGAGATATTTTCATTTTCTTCTTATTGCTTATCTTTCTGAATTTTCTATAAAGAACATCCATTACTTTTGTAATAAAAACACTGAAATAAAATAATTGAGGGAGTGAGGAGGAGAAGTTAAAAAGGAGGAGGAGCATCTTTTGGGTGGAAGATGCTGGAAAGGTCTGTTTAGTTGTGTTGAGGTGATGGCCTCATGGATGCTTAGAAAAAGAGGGTCAGGATTGAAGGAGTGAATTTGTAAATCTTTCTCCTCGAAATGCCCATGACGTCATGGGCCAGACTGAGCATTCTGAGGCTGGGGGAGGACCATGGACCTCCTGTTGGTTGATTGAAGGACGCTCGCTGGCTCAGAGAGAGTGCTGCCAGGGAGGGGCTCTTCCGCCATCGCGTTGATCTCCTCAAGCCTGCCGTGCGTGCATGTGCGTGCGCGTGTGTGTGCGTGAAGTGACCACCTCACCAGTGGGAGGATGGAGGCCAAGCCCCTGATTTGGGCTCTGCAGACCCCAGCATGGGTCTTGGTGGGCAGGAAGGCGTCCAGTTCTAGAATCTTCCTCTAGATGGGGCTGTTCAGGAGGGAGTCAGGACTGTTAACCTCTCCTTCTTCTCCACGGCTTTCACTCATCGCAATGCCCTGCGGAAAAAACCTTGAAAGACAGCGCTCAAATGAGTTTCAGTGACATCTAATCTGCCGCTCAAGGGGCTGTGCTGGTTTTTTATTAAAGTTCATTATTTTCAATTACAAAAGAGGGGGTTTGGCGGGCTTATGTCTTCGACCTAATTGAACCATTTCCCCCACTCCTCTCCCTAGTGTAAAGCATTCTCACCCTTTGGTGCAGAAAACAGCAGAGAAAACATTTCTTCATTTTAAGGAAATATATTTATCCATGAAGGGCATCGAGAACTGAAGAAAACATAACAGGCTTGGTTTGGAAGTGAGGGAGGAAGCGGCTGCTGCCAGAGAGCCCGACACTGCGGGTCCTTGAAATCCAACACCAATGGGGAGGGGTCGCTAGTGCCAGCTCCCAGGATTCCTGGGTCCTCCACTGGGGTTCCATGGGCTGCTTTGGTTCCTGGGAAATGGGGGCTGCTTTACAGGGAATACTTTATAAGGTCGATGGAGGCCACTAGCTGGAGGGACAGCGGAATTGTTCCTGGATAAGCAGAGCTCTCTCTCTCTTCCCTCCCATCCTCCCAACAAGATTTCTGGATTGGAAAAAAATGATTATGGCTGGAGCTTGTCCTTGAAAGGAGCTGAGCTCTGGAGTTCGACCTTCCACGGAGCCTCAAAGGGATTTCATAAAAAGCGTGTGGTGGAGGGGTTGGGGCCTGTGGGGCAGGGTGTCAGGAGAGTTGGCAGGCTTCTTGCACATGCATCTCAGCTCTGCACACGCAGTCACCAGCTTGCTTTGTAACATGTTTCCTAAAGCATTTCTGCAGAAGTCTGATGTCGAAGCCAGGCAATCCAGTGAGTGGTGAGAGGTGGGCTGGGGGATTAGGAAGCCTGGTCCTCGAGGCTGTTGCTGTGTCACAGGGGAACTGGGAGGTCACCGTCCTCCCCCTGTGCAGGGGACCCCCTTGCTCTCTCCTGCTGAAAAGGGCTGTGGTGAGGACAAGCATTCCCCCCAGACCAGAGCCCAAGTGGGGCGGCAAGGTTAGGAGTGGTGAGCATGGAGAAATGTTCTGACCAAGTGCATTCAGGTCTCTGATTACTTTGTCCCCTGCCTTTTATTTGGGTGTGAAGGAAGCCGGGGAGAAGGGGCACAGGAGGAAGGGTCTGCTATTCTGGTAGAGCTGGTGGAGAGAAGGGAGGGATTGCTCTGGGGCCCTGTCCACTGGCCATCTGATTCTTGGGAGTGGCTCTCAGGCCCTTCTCATGAATCTGACCTTGGGTTCCTGTGACCCGTCTCTTTATTCCCCTCCCGTCAGTTGTCCCTGGTGCCTTTTACTGCCTGGGCACTGTGAGATTGGTAGGGGGGTTGCAAAGTGATAAAGAGATGTCCCCAATGGCATGGAGCTTGCTGGTTAGCAAAGAAGATGCCAGGTGTCCATAATGACTGTGCTCCCAGCAGAGGGTGGAGAGGGTTTCAGGAAAGGGGCTTTCTGGGACATTCAGATACCATGGAACTTGGAGTCAGGGAAGGCTTTAGGGTGAAGAAGCACTTCTCCTGGCCTCCGTAGGATTTGACAGGGAGATGTTTGAGAGGATGTTCTGGGCTTGGGGGCCAGCAAGGGAGAAGGCCTGGAGGTGGGTAAGGGGGAAATGGAAATGGGGAGATTCAGTGCTGAGCGTGGGTGAGGGAGGGTGGAGAGGGTGGGGTGGGAGGGGTAAAATGGATGCTACCTGTGGGGAGCCTTGGACAGCTTCTAGGAGCTTGGTCAGGGGACAGGAGGAGGAAAGCTTGGGAGGTCTGCGAGTTTGGGAGCTTGCTTAGAGGTCGCTTTGAGAAAGCTCATTGATTGCCTGGCTGCTGGGTCTGGGGCTGTCAACGTGGTGAGAGGGGAGGAGGTGAACAGGGGTGCTTTGGAAGCTGCTTGGGGAAGGGGCAGCGGGGGTTCTCTTCCTTGGTGCCCTGAGCATCACAATGGAAGGCACGGCCAAATGCTGAATCAGCCCCATGTGTCCCTGGTGCCCTGACTGTCTTGTCTGAGGCCATGGCTAGGAAACTGGCCCCGTCTCTAACTCCACTGTTTAAATCTGGGCCCTTGAAGGACTGGAACCTCATCCCCAACCAGAACTGACAAAGCTGGCTCTCTCTGCTGTCTAGAGGACTGGAAGCCTCTGGTATTGGTTGCCCGGATCATACTCAGCACCTGATACCCGCCTGGGCCTGGATCTGCTAAAGCCATCCTCTCCCCACCTACCCCCATCTTCTGCTTCCCCTGAGTGCTAGTCAACACCCAAGAAAGACTTTGGTGCTCTGAAGACCCTGCCAGCGAGAGGGTTCTCGGTGAGCCTGAGGATGCTGGGCTGGTGGGGATGCAGAAGCCCAGAGCTGACACTTGAAACATGTCATTATTTTATTAAAGTTTAAAATTTAATAAAACACAATTTATGGGAGATGTTCCAGCTCCACATACATCATTCGGCTTCTTGCTGATGCAGCATGTTGGGCGCACAGCCATGACTCTCCGTCTCTGGATGTCAAAAAGGGAAGGCCTGGTGGTTGTTGGGGACTGCTGGGGTTGGGGGTGGGACAGAGCTGGGCCAAGGTCAGGCCGGGCCAGGGTCATGTCTTTGGTGCTGTTGTTCTGAGCCCATCTAACATTTCTGCCTTCATTGCAGCTGTCCTTGACCAGTAGTTGAGGGTACCCTGAAAGCCCTTAAACCCCCACGTGGAGAGGAGTAGAGCAGAGGATACAGGAATAGACTGCAGAGCCAAACGGTCAGGATCCCAGCTCTGCTGGCTACTCGCTGTGCTGGTTCCGGAGCGCTTCTTCATCTGTAAGGTGGCAATAACAAGCGATCCACCCTCATTGGGTTATAGCCAGTTTGTGCCAGTGAGGTGCTTAGCATAGTACTGGCACTTAGCACGAAATGAGAGGTCACGCTTTTTTTACATTTTATTATGCGCTAGATGCTGTTAGATATTATGTCCCTACCCTCACGGAGCCCGAAGTCAAAATAAGGGGGTAAGTTCATGGACACTTGAAATACTCGGAGGTATGCTAAGTATTGAGAGAAACCCATAGTGAGTGCGTGTGTAATCTGGGGAGGCTTCTAGGAGGAGGTGATTTTTTGACCTGGCCTCTTAGGGAGGGGGGAGGCGTTCAGTTGAAAGATCTAAAGAAACCTAACAAATACTACCTCAGCCAGGTGACCAAGGTCAACATCAATGGTGATAAATCATGTTAATATTGAATAGTATATACTCTGGATATGAGAATGGCACTTTATCTCTGTAGTCTTCCTCCCTAAAACCCGTAACTCAAGTCTAATCAGAAGAAGAACATCAGACAAATTCCAGTAGAGTATCATCTGACACAGTATCTGACCAGTACCCCTCAAAATTGTCAAGGTTATCAAAACCCAGGAAATCAGAGAAACTTGCACTGCTGAGAGGGGACTAAGAGGATGACTAAATGTGATGTAATATCCTGGATGGGATCCTGGAACAGGAAACGGACATCAGATCAAAACTAATAAAATCTGAAAAAAGTAAATCTGAAAAAGTTTTAGTGCAGCTAAAACAAAAGGATCTAAACTCATTTTCTCTGGAAAGGAAGCAACTGAGAAAAGCTGAGCATATGATTGTCTCCAAGAGGTATTCACAATGATTGAAGTCTTTAGCTAAGGGCTGGGATTCCAACCATCACTGGTGCTGATGCTAATGAGGGTGATACCAACAACAACAATAATAACAATGATAACTAACAAGGAAAATTTAGATCTACTAAGGCAGGTGTTTATTGGCCTGGACTTTGCCCTCCTTCCTAGCATACCTCTTAAGGGTGTGTATCACGGCAGACTGCCCATCAGGAAATCTTACTGCGAGCTTACCCAGTGTGGGACATGGTTCCTGACCCCTGGAGGTCACGGCTGCTGGGGAGACTGGTGAGGAAACAGGCCTCGGCACAGGGTGTGTTGAGTGTTGGGAATGGGTGCACAGACCTACCTGGAGTGATGGGCGAGGGAGCCTCCCAGACCCGGGAACATGAGCATGCGCACAGGCCTCCTTGGTGAGGGTGTGGCGCTGGGAACCCGCTCAGAGGCTTCTCCGCAGACTCGGTCACACCACCTGGACCAGAGCATAGCCCCTCATAGCAGCTGGGTGACAACATTTTTTAAAAATCAGAGAAATGATTACAGTTTGGCCCAGATTTCCAGTGCTGAGAGAGCAGTGAGACATTTGCATGAAGGCCTTGGAGGGTCTGGAGCTCTCTGCTGTCATTCACGGCTTTCCTTTTAATCGCTATTTATTTTTAAATATCTGTCTAATGTATAATACAAGCTTAGGCTCTTGAGGCCATCGCCTCCCCTTTCAGCTCTGTTTCTGAAATCCCATTTAGGGAGGACAAATAGCTTTTGGGTACAAGAGTCTTTGCCTCTTCAAAGGAGCAGTTAGCCGGCTGTTCTCTCCTGCCTGTGTCTGTCTGTGGCTGGGGGCAATAAAGTGAGATTATTTTAATTCCATTTAAACTCTCCAGGGGTCTGGCTGTCGATGGAGGCAGCTGCTGTCTTTGTTGGCTTCCTTTTCTCATAGAACTGCTGTGTCCATTTCTTGGGGTGGGATGGGGAGGGTAAAGCGATGGCACTGGCAGGGGTCTGTCTCTGTCTACCGGCCGCCATCAAGGCCTGAGGAACTGCGCCCAACATTTCTCTGTACTTCAGAGAATCTCTCAGCACCATGTTTGCAGTAATGACTCAGAAGGGCATTTGCTGAGTTTGTGAGTATTTCTGTGTGTGAGTGCCCCAGGCCATGAGGTTGACTGGATTTGTTAAGCATGCTTATCCTCTGAGCCAGAATTTATGGAGCACCAACTATGTACTGGTCACAAGCCACACAAAGATGCCAAGTCCCCTGCCAGGTTGGTGGAGTGGTAAACCCCGGGAAGGAGGAATATGGGGTGCTGGGAGAGCTCAAAGGAGAGGCACCTGACCCAGTTCGGGAAGGCTTCCTGGAGGAGGTGATGTTTAGATTGAACTCTGAAGGATGAGTAGAGGTCATCCTGCTAGTACTTTGCTTTTCCATGAGAGAAGCATGGGTACTGGGTCTGCCATGTGCAGGCCTGGCACCTTGAGAGGAACGTTGTGAGGTGGGGACGTGATCAGACACTTGCAGCTCAAAGGACTGTGGAGGTGACGGTGAGGGGCAGCTGATGTCAGAGTCTGCCTGGAATGATGGGGTTGTCTCAGGCTGGGGAGGGGATGGTGGGAGTGGTCCTTATCCTTAGACCCTTGGGACTAACTAGGGGACGAAATAGTTTGGGAACAAATAGCAGGTGTCACATCCCCCCAGCAAGGAGGACTAAACCAAGAGGTGATGTAGGGGGCCAAGCAGGGACCTCAAATGGTCTCTCTTGCCAGGACCCTCATCTGGGGATCATCTGGCTGTAATGACAGGTCTCAGAGCTGTAGTCAGGAGTGGGGGGAGGTGGTGTGGTCATCAGCTGGTGCTGAAAGCTCTTCTTGCCTTTGTTTAACCTAAGAGTGGCCCCTTCCAGTGCCTGGGGGTGCTTGGTTCCTGGCTGGGGTTTGGAGGACTTAACGGGAGTCTTCTTCCAGTGTGTGGAGACCGTGAGGACCCCAGGCCCCGGCTCTTTGGAGCATGACTGTGACAAGACAGCCTCTCGGCCCACAGTCTGGCAGCTACTGGACCCTGGCGGCAGATTCCCTCCCCCTCAGGGAGCCAAGCCCTTGAGCTGTGTGTGGAGCTGGAGTCTGGGTTGTGTGCTGTGCCCTTTAGTGTGCCAAGGGGGACACTTGGCTTGTGGGCAGTTGGCTCACGAGGCATCTGTTAGTATGGCAGCATCACAGGGCCAGGTATTAGAAAACTCAGGTTCTTCCTTAGGGATTTGCTGGGTTATGTGGTCAGGTCACCTCGCTTGACTTTGCCTCTGTTTCTTCTCCTTCTCCCTCAGTTTTATCATCTTAAAATGTGGGTGGCTGAGATTACATGTGGCATTCAGTGCTTGCTTTGCCAGAGCAGGCTGGTATTCCAAGGCCTATACTCAGACCTGGCCCTGCATTCTGCAAAGTCCCCTCCCCCAACTCCCTTTTGGGCCTCAGGGGTCCAGAATCCAGAATGCCCACTAGGGCCTCCCTCTCTGGTGACTCAGCTCTTGGAGCACAGGAAAAAGTCAGAGCAAAGAACGTGAAGATGAACTCAACTGCAGGGTCCTCAAAATAGCTCCCCTGACAGCTTGGGATAGGCGGCAGCACTAATTTTATCTGCTTGCGTTTCCTCAGTTCACAGTGACAGCAAAGTGCCCTTCCCAGATAGGACCAGATCATTCACTCTGGTTTTGGAGTCGGGGTAGAGCAGCTGTCTGCCTGCCAGGCCCCGAGGATGTTCTGCGTGAGCACAGATGCTTGCGTTAGAGCTCCGTGGAGGGCTCAGGCCCTGCCCTGGGGAGCCCGGCATTGTCACCTGGAGAATCTCTGCAGTTTTGTGTTCTGCAGAGTCCCGCTCTTCCCACTCCGGGAAGAGTGTCTGGCCTGGACTCTGGGCTGAGTGATGGGCAGGCATTGCTATCCCCATTTTATAGGTGAAAGGGTGAGATCCAGAGTTTACCCGATTCTTCTTGGCTCACACGCAGAGTCAGAGGCAGGGTTCGGTGTAGAAATGCTTCTCTATGCTCTTCCCGTACTGCCCCAAGATGGGTCACCCCAGGGACTTGCTCTCCATCCTTCTTCTGTCCCCGCATCTTCTTTCCCCTTTCTCCCACCCTCTGGAGCTCTCCCGTCCACACAGTAGCCACCAGCCACATGTGGCTACGGAGCCCTTGAAACGTGGCTGGTCAAGATGGGCTGGAAGTGTAAAATGAACCCTGGAGTTTGAAGATTTGGTACAGAAAGAAGAATGTAAACTATCTCATTAATACTTTTTTATATGGACTACATGTTGAAGTGATCATGTTTTAGAGATACTGGGTTCAATAAAATATATTATTAAAATTTATTTTTAATGTACTTACAAGAAAATTTAAAATTACAGATGTGACTCATGTTCTCTCAGAAAGCGCTGCTCCGAGTCTTGCTACTCAAAGTGTGGACCCTGGACCAGCGGCACTGACATCGCCCGGGCTAGGCGCTGTGCCCATGAGGGCCCCAGGGGGCTCACGGAGGGTGCTGCCAGGGCCAGCAGCTCGTACACATGCTGATGCCTGTGGCCCTCTTCGCTCTAAAGTCAGGATCTGTTGCCAGGACTCATGTCTGCTCCCCCTGGGCCTGGGTTTAGTGGACAGAGTACGGCTTTAGAGTGAGGTTTCCCCCCTGCCAAGAATCTGATTCTGAAGAAGTGATTCTGGTCACCTGAGTCTGTTTCTCCTCTGTGATTCTGTAAAATCTGATGGCGACTCTAGCCTTCTGGGCTGTGTTCCAGCGATGGAAGAGAAGGGCGTGTTCAGTCCTTCAGGCTGGTGTGATGGGATTTTCAAGCAAGAGAGCCCCTGCCGTGGGAGGGGGAAGATGGCCTGACATGCAGTGCGGGGGCAGGGGGCAGATCTGAGGGTGGCAGGTGACTGGTGCAGGGGTGGAGGGGGGTGTGGCCAGAGAGGGCCTGTGGGTGCAGCACCGGCTGCGCTGCGTGGGCCCAGGCCAGAGGGACTGCCCTGGGGACACCCCCTCCCTGCCCTCAGAGGTGACTGCCAGGAGTTAGGCCCCTGCAGGGCTGTGGACCCCGTCTGGGCCCAGGTGGGTGGTGGCCAATCTCCCAGCCACAGTCTGACAGCTGGACCAGGCACCCAGCTGACAGGGAGGGGTTTCTGTGTGCTCATGGCTGTCTGGCCGGACATCAAAGACAGTGCTTAACCTGAGGTGGGGAGAAATCTGTGTTCTTTAAAAGCCTTGTTCTTAGGTGTCTGCATTTTCCTTATGGGTTCTTTTTTCCCCTGAGTTTCCTAGAAGGGTTTCTTTTGAAAAATTTAAAAACTTCACATTGAGAAATTTACCCCAACAGCTTTCAGGTGCAGGAAAAGGATTTGCTTCCACCTGGGCTGGGATAGTGGGGTAGGGGTTAGGGCAGGGGAAGAACAGGCAGGCCTGGAGTTCCCTCCCTCAGGGAGGGTAGCAGGATGGGAATCAAAGGAGGCATTTACTCTCCCACCACCCCTTTCCTCTCTTCAAATCCTGCTCAGTCTTCCGGGCCAGCTCCAGTGCCCCTTCTTCCAGGAAGCCTTCCTGACCACTGTCTCTTGCACCTGTCTCTGCTAGGTGCTTCCCTAAGTGATTTACATAGATTCTGTCTTTAATCCCCACAATAGCTGAGAGTGACGTGATTATTATTATCCCCATTTCCAAATGAGGAGACTAAGTCTCAGAGAAGTTAAATGGCTTATTTGAGAGTATGTTGTTGGCGAGTAGTCTAGCTGAGATTCTAAATCAGGACTTCCACTACATACAGCAAGTACTTAATGGTTTATGGCTGCAATTGGACTGGATGTTGATTTCAGAGCTCAGTCAACTAGCCTGAAGGGAGCTACTTAGGCTTGTGGTCACACCCATGGGTGTGGTGGGTGGTAGGAAGGCGGGGCCTTGAGAGAACAGACCTGCTCCTTGCTGGACAGGAGACTGGTAGTGACACAGAGGCCAGGGTTAGGGTGTGCGATGGGCCACAGAAAAGCTGGCCCTGGGTGTGGTGCCCACTGAAACAAACAGCCCAGTTTGAATTTGGGGCCTCTATCTGGTGGGGGATCGGAGGGTGTCACCTACCCAGGCATCCCCATATCTGGTGGCCTTGGCCACTGACAGCCCCTGCCCAGTATTGGCTGGCCAACAAACCCCAGTGTAAATCCACATTCTTCTTCTCTTTGCTCACTCTTCTCACTGATCATCTCTCTCAGATGAGCATATAATAGGAAGAGAAATACAGTGTAGGGCTCAAGCCTGTTTCCTCAGCTCTGACATAAATAATTCAACCCCCTCCTTATGTGTCTACACCGTGCTTGACCACATGACCTTGGCCATTATTTAGAGGTGGCTTGGTCTTTTCTCCCTGGGCTGGTATTGAAGAGCCCACTCTATCTCTCTCGGGTGGGATGTGAGGGCAGGGATGAGCCCTGACTGGGTCCTGCTGGCCATGACCTGGGTCCTCAAGCTGGAGGGGCTAACACAGGCCACCTTTCTGCCTTCACCAGCGACACCCCATGTGTCTCTCCATAGCCTGACCCCTGGCTTGCAACTAACTCTGGGGTCTGTGTGGTTGGCAGGTCACTGGCCTCAGGGACATGTGGGGCAAGGCTGTTAGTTATTTCTGATGTGTTTATTTACTCATTCAATAAGTATTTGCTGAGTAACCACCAAGCGCCTGGCTCCGGCTGGGCAGGGGGTGACGCAGAGATGAGTGTGGTTCTGCCCACAGTGAACCTGGCCAGGTTAGGACGTCTGATGGTGCTGTGATGGAGATAATGGTAACAGCCATCACCTAGCAGGCACTGACACCTTGCTATAGGAATTTGGTGTGCAGTTTCCTCATTTGATATTGGTTTTATTTTTATCGTTTACATGCTATGGATGAGGAAACTGAGGTTCAGGGAAGGTAAGAAACTTGACAAAGGTCACACAGCCGGGCTGTGAAGGAGCTGGATGTTGAACTCAAGTGTGTGATTCCAGAGGCTACACTCTTTTTTTGTCTGCTAGAATTTTTATTTTGGTTGTTTCATCTATAGATATAAAATTTTGTGTTCATTTTCTTCTTCAAATTATTTAAAAGCACTATTCCACTGTCCTGTGGCCTCTGTGGTTTCTGATGAGAAACCCATGGTCATTCAAATCATTGTTCCCCCTATACAGTTGGTCTTTTTTCTTTCTTTCTTTCTTTTTTTTTTTAAATTGACATATAGTTGATTTATAATGTTGTGTTAGTTTCTGCTGTACAGCAAAGTGATTTAATTATACATATGTATACATTCTTTTTCATATTCTTTTCCATTATGGTTTATCACAGGATACTGAATATAGTTCCCTGTGCTACACAGTAGGACCTTGTTGTTTATCCATTCATATCTGTCCACAGTAGTTTTTTTAAAAATTAATTAATTAATTAATTAATTAATTTATGGCTGTGTTGGGTCTTCGTTTCTGTGCGAGGGCTTTCTCCAGTTGCGGCAAGTGGGGGCCACTCTTCATCGCGGTGCGTGGGCCTCTCGCTATCGTGGCCTCTCTTGTTGCGGAGCACAGGCTCCAGACGCGCAGGCTCAGCAATTGCGGCTCACGGGCCCAGCTGCTCCGCGGCATATGGGATCCTCCCAGACCAGGGCTCGAACCCGTGTCCCCTGCACTAGCAGGCAGACTCTCAATCACTGCGCCACCAGGGAAGCCCTGTCCACAGTAGTTTTTATCTGCTCATCCCAAACTCCCAATCCTTCCCTCCCCCACCCCCTCACCCTTGGCAACCACAAGTCTGTTCCCAGAAGCTACACTCTGAACTGCTGTACTATTCTAGGAGCACAGAGGAGGGTGGGAAACCCAGCCCAGGGGGGGACGTGAAGAAGAGAGGTGTTTCGGGAAGTCTCTGTGAGCTCTGCTCTGGTTATCAATAACAAAGAACCTAAACTGAATGCTGTAAAACAACAGTCATTTACTCTTCTCATCTCCCATGATCCTGAGAATTGACTAGGTTCATCTATGGGTTCTCATTCAGGGTCTCTTGTGAGGTTGCCATCAGATGGTGGTTGTGGTGAGTTATCCTAGAAGGTTTCCTTGCTAACCTGTCTGGTGTTGGAGGCTGCCTTTCACCCGGAACCTCAGCTGGGGCTGTGATGGCCTCTCCATGTAATCTGGGCTTCCCTGCAGCATGGCAGCTGCGGGACAAGAAGAGTGGTCCCCAGAGTCAGGCAGAGCTGTATTACCTTTGATGACATAGCCTTGGAAGTAATGTAGCATCACTTCCGCCGCACTCTCTTCACTAGTAGTGAGTCTCTAAGAGCAGGTCATACTCTAGGGGAGGGGAATTGGACTCCACCTCTCCGTGGGAGAGGGTATCAAGGAATTTGCTGCTGGTTTGCACAAACTCAATGTGAGAAGATAAGCGAAAGCGTAAGTAAGAACGTAAGTAGCAAAGGAGGGAGAGTGAGAAGGTGTTCTTAGCTGAGGGTGCCTTAGTAGCAAAAGGTGGGGAGGGACAAGGGGCTTGGGTGGAGTCGGGAAGGCCAGAGAGGGGAGGGTGAGAGACATCCCGTGCAGGCCCTGGGGGCAGGGGTGTGGGGCAGGGCATGGGGGCCATTCGGGGCTGTGGAGGTAGAGTTTCCATCTAGACCTGACCCTTAAAACAAAAAGCCAATTTGCTGAGTTCCTCGTTGGGCTTCAAGAGCACTTTGGAAGCAGCTGGAGGAGAGCAGCGCCCCTGGGCAGCAGCTCTGGGCTGGGAGGTTCACAAAGGCAGATCTCAGCCTCTGAGCCCACTGACCTGCCCAAGGTTGGGTCCCACGAGGTCTTCGTGTTTGCATCACCCCGCTCCCCAGCACTTCTAAGATGTGGTCCTCCCTGCCTCCCAGCATCCTTGAGAACAGTGGCTCCTGGATGTCCAGAGCCGGGGCAAGGAAATAACCCATTGGGCAATTGGTAACTTGGTACCTGGGGGAGGGTGGGAGAAAGAGGAGGGGAAGGTGAAAGAAGTTCTGAGGAAAGGCCTCCGTTTGACTGGGTGTGAATTATTACCACTCAGTCAATAGTCAACTTCTGGAAGTATCTGCTCCATGTTGTTCTTGCTGGTGAAGGGGCTGCTCCTTTGTTCTTCCATCCCTCCCTTGCATACATGTGCGTGCATACACACACACACACACACACACACACACACACACACCCCCAGTGCCTGAGCTTGCTGTTTTCTGACCTACCTCTTCACATGTCCAGGCGTGGAGACTTGGTCAGGGCAAGAGCCAGCAGAGCCTCCAGGGTGTGGTGGGGAAAGGTGTGGAGTTGGACCCACTGCCTGTACCCAAAGATAGGCAGATGGTTGGTTTTAACACAGAATTCTCAGATGGCCCCCACGATTGCCACCCCTGGTGCACGTGCCCTGCATAACCATCTCCTTGGGTATAAGTGGGACTGTAAGTACGACGGGCTAGCACTCCAGGGATGAGAGCTTCTCCTACTGGCTTTGAAGGACTAAGCTGCCGCATGGTGGAGGGGGCCGGGTGGCCAGGACCTGAGGGCAGCTGTGAGGGGCTGAGGGTGACCCCTAGCTGATGGCCAGCAAGAGACGGGGACCTCTCTACAACTCCTACAAGTGCAAGGAACTGAATTCCGCCAACAACTGGAATGAGCTTGGAAATGGATTCTTCCCCAGTCAAGCCTCCAGCTGACAGTGCAGTCGGCTGACACCTTGATTTCCGCTTTGTGAGGCCCTGAGCAGAGAATCCATTTGAGCTGTGTCTGGACTTCTGACCTACAGAACTCTGGGGGTAATGAATGGGCGTTGTTCTAAGCTGCTAAGTTTGCAGAATGTGTTCCGCAGCAGTAGGACCCTAGAACAGTGGGGGACGCCTCTGTCTGCGTTTTGGGTGGTGTCTGGGCCCTTGGCAGTCAGGGCCTGCAGGGGCTGTGGTTGGGTGTGGCTTGCACTGTGGCCACGGTGGCTGCGTTTCCGGTGGCCAGTTCTAGACCCTGGGCCTCATGGCTCACCTCCCCTCTAGCCCCCAGTCACATGACGGCCCACTTCATGGCCTCGTGCAGACACATTTTATTGTCGAATTAGTAGGAATAACAGTGGCGTTTTAGTGGCTGATTGGGAGATGTATATTAGCGATTGTATTAATAAATGCACAGTGACAGGAGACCGGTGAGAGTGAGAAAATGAGACATGGTATTTATCCCCTGTGCACAATCTTTTTTATTATTAAAGGCACTGGGTTAACTGAGGATAGATTTAATGCTGGTGGTAATTTTATGGGATCAGCAGCAGCCCAGGGTCCCCACTGCAGCCTGAGCTCTGGAACCCTCATCCAGGGCCATTGGATTCCTTGGAGAAGCTGCAGGGCTGGGGAGTTGCAGACGTGAGCACTTTCTTGGGACCTGACCTGGGCCTGCAGTTCCCTGTGGGCAGATGCTGGGCAGCTGATGTGAGACAGGGCGAGTTCCTCGTCCATTTGGAGATGAGCAAGGCAGTCAGTGCAGGTTCGGAGGCGTCTCAAGAGAGAGATTGCAGGGAGAACATCAGAAATGGTGCAGGCCCACCCCTGACTCTCGGGAGCCTCCCAGCAGGGGGCTGCACAGCTGGAGGGTCTTGTGTTTTGGGGGCGGCCAGCCGGTGCCCCTCACCCTGTGCTCTGTCCCGTCTAGTGCTAGCTGAGTCTGCTGTGTGGTCCAGCCTTCGAGAGGGATGGGTGTGCCTGGCACTGGCTGGAGGAGTCCCACTGCTAAGGGCCCCCTGGGGGCAGAGCTTGGGGCTGTGGCTGCCTTGGTGCTGTGTGCTGTGGACCATGCATTCTGGCAGGGAGACTGTACTGAAGACCCTTGCAAACTCTTAGGCCTCTGAACATTTTACAGGAGGGCTACAGGTTAGACTATGAGACAGGAGAGGAAGGCATGGAATCCAGAGATGCTGGCAGCCGATGGTCCCAGCCAGGCCTCCTTCCTTCCCATGGACTTGTAGGCCACCTCAAGCCTGCTTTCTTTTAGCTTCAGTCCAGCTCCCTTCACCACTTCTCTGTGGTTCTCCTCTGAAGGGTCAGCCCCTCTTCCCTATAGGTTTCTCAGGGACCCTCATCTGACCCTCTCTTTGCACCTTCTACCTCCCCCACCAGCAGACGTTGGGGAGCAGAAGATGTGTGATGGCAGGTGAGGGCCTCATGTAGCATAGGTGACAGAGAGCATGGCGTCAGAGAAAGAACATGGGCCTTGAGACAGAGCTGACCTGGGTTTGTGCCCCGGCCCTGCTCTGTGCTGGCTGGGTGACGTCAGTCCTGGGCGCAGTGCTTACCCCCGAGCCTTGCTGAACTCAGCTGCCAAAGATGACCACCATCTCCACGTCACAGGGGGATGGTTGTAAGGACTGAAGGAGAATGAACATCTGTAAAGGGCTTTGTACGCTATCTGGCACATAGTACATGCTCACTATAGAGCATGTTATTATTTCTAGAAGAACTCAGACTCTTGCATTCTCAGAGGAACCTCCTGGCTGATAGTGAGGTTAATTTGCTCACTCGTTTGTTCTTTCCACAAGTGTTTGGTGCTGGGTGTTGGTGATACTGTACGAAGCAAATAGCAGATGGTCAGTGAATGTTTACTGATTGGATGACTACAGAGATTCTAGACAAAGTTCTTTCTCTTGGGGGAGTTTGCCTGGGAAGGGGTCATGTCGGTGAGTGGTTATTTTCTGGTTTTCCTCAGGCCATTTGCTCTTACTTTGGTGCCGAGTGCCAAGGAGGAAGCCTAGAAGGTTCCTCCATCCCTGTGGGCCAGAGACATTGCCTCTTTCCTCTGTAGCTCGACATTTTTTTGATATGGGATCTCAGGGAGAGGTGACCTTGATTTTATCCTGCTTGGCAAAGACAGTACAGACCTCCTTGGCCTGGGGGCAGGGGGTTGGTGGAAACTTCTGGCCACAGTCAGCATTTCTTAGCCTCCTGTGGGTGCTGGGAGGTCTCCATTCCCCCTGCCCCATAACCATGCAATTCCTCTGCCTCTGTCCAGCCCAGAACAGACACCAACCTGCCCTGCAAGTACCCAGTTGAGATATAGGGAGAAGCGATCATTTTGGGAAATCTTCATGTGCTGCTCTGGAGAGCTTGAGCTGGGTTCCTTGGGGTGGGAAGGTGGGGAGGGATTCCTTTCAGTAAGGTTGAAAGGAAATGATTCGTTTTCTTACATTGGAGTTCTTTTTGGAGTGTAGGTCCTTGCCTCCAGACTATGTTCCCCAGTGTCAAATCCTGTGTAGAGTGCTGGCCTGGCAGGGTTATGGCTTGAATAGCCAGCCTTGGAGGTAGTCGAAAACAAATGCTGGCCCTGCTATCCCTAAAGCTGAAGAGAGCAGATTGAAATTGAGTGACAGTAGTTTGCTGAGCCTGGGAGCATGTGGAGGGTCCAGGAGCTGGCAGCCTTTGGGGCCACTGAACCTTCACATTCAGAGGCTGATTGTGCAGAGACCAGCAAGTGTCCCAGACCCTGTGGTGGTGTAGCTGTTCTAGGGCTGAGGACTGGAAAATCTGTGTGATTGTTTATTGCCTCCATTTTTTATTATCAGCAAAACTTTAATTACAGCTCTCGCTAAACCTACTACCTTCTGCCGGCATTTACAAGGCAATAAATTTCCCCTTCTCTCCTTACACAATCTGAACCTCCAGTAGGGCCATGCATATGCACCGGAAGATATTGATTCCCCAAAGAAATTATAACAGCATTTGTTCTCAAGTAAACACACAGAGAGGCTATTATAGCACTGAGGAAGAGTCGATGTCTTTGCTTTATTAAACAACACAGCTCTCAATTGGAAGCATATCTAAATTATCAAGAGATTGGTAGAACAGACAGGCAACGATGCCTAGAATAAGGCTTTGAGTGGGAGGACTCTAATGCAGAGATTAGGAGGAAGGCTTTGTCCCTTTCTCCTTGTTTCTCACTCCTTCATCAAGCCAAATTGCTCCCCACCCCTCACCCCTGCAGTCCTTTTGCATTGAAGGGGCATTGATCATGGCTCTCAGCTAGGGAGTGGAGAGCGCACTGCAAGCTGGCAGCAGTGAAGCTTGCACAAGGCCAACTGGCTAATGGCCCCATGTGTATTGGCAGACTGTAAACACAAACCTTTTAAAAACTTCTTGTTGTGTTACTGGCAGGTAGAAAAGGTTGATGCATTCATCAGCCTAATTTGGAAAATGGTACACGGCCCGTCTTTGCTTTGGAACACCCAGAAATGCATCCCACTGAGCAAAAGAGTGATCAGCCATGACCTCGCTCCCACCAGCGAATTTGAGACAGAATATTTTATTATGAACAACTTGGTTCTACAGTCTCACAAGAGCAGAGACGGAATCAAAAGTCTGAGGATGTTCTGTGCAATGTTGATGTATTCTACACAGTGTTTATGGGGTGTTAATTGGTATCCTGTTAATAAAAGGATAACTTCCCCCAAACCTACTTTCCATGATTAAATAAACTCATGAGACCTGGGGGTGAGACAAAGGTAAGCAGATTTCTTCACTTCAGGACTTTTCAGAGGCTGTATGTTAATATGCATTATGAATCTGGAAGAGGGTGAAATATGTGAAGTTCCCTGAATTTTTTTAAAAACAAAATTCACATCTTGTAGGACCAGAGTTTTTATAGAACAGTCTTTGAGAATAAAGCAAAAGTATAATAGACCATGAGAAGTGGTCTGGATTTTCTTTGCTGTGTTGGGCGTGGAGAAAGCCTTAGGAGTAAGTCTGAGTGCGTAGTAGAGGAGAGTCAGGCTCTGATGGTCAGAGTAGCCAAAACTTTTCCAAAATGGTACCTGACCTCTCACTGGGCCTCTGGGAAGATTTGCCCAATGTTGATGTGATAAGTGCTGCCTACCTGGAAGGTGGGTTCATCTGAGCTAACAGAAGAGCTCCAAAACAGAGGTGTCCTTCACTCAAACATAATTATGGCAGTCTTACCTCAATTAAAGAAAACTCCAAGTTAATGGAGAAGGGAATTTCTATGCTTGGAAGTGACACTCTAGCTTATTTTAGGCTAAACTACTATCAAGAACAACTAGACAAGTTGTGGCTGATTGTATTTTCCAGATGGCCGCATCAATGTCTATTCCATACCACACGTCCATGTGTGTCATGTCATCTTATAACACATTATTGACATTCCTGCATTGAGAGGTAGGTTTTATGTTCCTTCTCCTTGAACATGGATGGGTTTTTGTAATAGTCCTGACCAACAGAATGTGGCAGAAGTGAAGTTGCTTGACTTCCGAGACTATGTCATAAAAGCTTCTGCCTGCATCTCCTTTTCTCTCCTGGGATACATACCTTGGGAGCCCTGAGTCAACTTGTAAGAAGTTCAACTAACCTGAAGCCTCCGGGCTGTAATAGCAACATGGAGAGATTACACAGAGATAGTGGGGTGCCTGGGGAGCCCGATTCCCAGTGGTTTGAGTCTTCCCAGACCAGGTACCAGATATGTGAGTAAAGAAACATTTGAGATGACCCCAGCCAAATCCACCATCTGACTGCAACCTTATGAGACACCCCAGACCAGAATCACCCAGCTGAACAGCTCCGAAGTTCCTGACCCTAGTAGCTGTGAGAGATAATAAGTGATTAATATAGTTTGAAGCCACTAAGTTTTGGGGAAACTTGTTGTGCGGCCATAATAACTAGAACACAGACCCATAAAATTAATAAAACATGTTAAAGGCTTTGGAAAGCTATCAAAATAATAAAGGCTTGGCTCAAGGGACCAGAATTCTTGAAAGAAGGGAAACCCCAAGAGGAGAGAGCCAGACATTTGATTCCACTTTCACCCTCAAGTTAATTATGGGCTCAAATGCAACAGCTGAGAGGCTGAGCAGAAAGTGGCTGCTAAATGGCTGAGAAGTTGAGCACAGCTCTTGGCATTTTCATGGGGCTGTGGGGGAAAACTGGGGTTCAGGTTCTGCCAAATAGAAAGAGTCCTGGTAAATACCGCAGACTTTCAGGTGCAACTCTTGACTAAGAGTAAAGTTGAACTTGAAATAGGTTAGCCCTAATAAAATCTGAATCCTGCCTTTAAATCAGCTCACCCAGTGACTAGGTTAAGGTCATGTGTCTCTACTTCATCTGCCACCAGAAATAAAAATGAATCCTCTCTTGAGCAAGGCAACATTATACGGAAACTCACATTATTTCTACAATATCTGGAATTCATTAAGAAATAGCTAGGTATACATAAGGCAAGAACTGACTGATAATCAAGGGAAAATACATAGTATAATAGACTTAAAGGAAGTCTGGCAACTGGAATTATCAGACATGGACTTCAAACCAACTGTGATTAATATGCTCAAGAATTTGAACAGCAACATAGAGAATTTCTGTGGAGAATTGGAAACTATAAAATAATTAAGTGGAAATTTGAGATTTGAGAAATCAGTCACTGAGAAATCAATAACTGCGATTTCAATAGAGGGATTTATCTGCATATTAGACACAGTGAAAGAGCAGATTGGTGAACCAGAAGAAAGATAAGTGGACAATTTCCATTTTGAAGGACTGAGGAAAAAATGATAGAAAATACAGAAAAGGGCATAAGAGACATATAGGACATAATGAAATGGAAAATATGTATAATTGGAGTTCTAGAAAGAGGAGCAACAGGAGTAGAAGCAGTATTTGAAAAGATAATGGCCAAGAATTTCCCCCAACTGACAAAAACATCAAGCCACAGACTTAAGAAGCACTATGAACACAAAGTAAAATAAATTAAAAGGAATATACCTAGGTACATCATAGTAAAACTGCTAAAAGTAAAAAAGAGGAAATCTTAAAGGATTCAAAGGAGAATAGGACATATTACCTTCTAAGAGCAACACTGAGCATGATACTGACTTCCAAGAAAAAAATGGAAACTTGAAGGCCATGGAATGACATTATTCATGGTGAAAGAAAATAACCTCTGTGTTAGTCAGCTTGGGCTGCTACCACAAAATACCATAAACTGGGTGGTTTAAACAACAAACATTTACTTCTCAGAGTTTGAGGCTGGGAAGTCCAAATAATGGTGCTGGCAGATTCAGTTCCTGGTTAGGACTCTCTTCCTGGGTTGCAGATGGCCGTCTTCTTGCTGTGTCCTTACATGGTGGAGAGAGAGGGAATGCTGGTTTCTTTTCCTCTTCTTATAAAGACACTAATCCTGGTCCCTGCCGTGAGCCACAGCTGCCCCCTGCCTCTGCAGGATACCCTCCAATACTAGCAATCAAAATAAAAAATTTTGACTTGGAGAGGAACCAAGATGGCGGAGTAGAAGGACGTGTTCTCATTCCCTCTTGTGAGAACACCAGAATCACAACTAGCTGCTGGACAGTCATCGACAGAAAGATACTGGAACTCACCAAAAAAGATACCCCACGTCCAAAGACAAAGGAGAAGCCACATTGAGACAGTAGGAGGGGCGCAATCACAGTAAAATCAAATCCCATAACTGCTGGGTGGGTGACTCACAGACTGGAGAACACTTATTTCACAGAAGTCCACCCACTGGAGTGAAGGATCTGAGCCCAACGTCAGGCTTCCCAACCTGGGGGTCCGGCAATGGGAGGAGGAATTCCTAGAGAATCAGACTTTGAAGCCTAGTGGGATTTGATTGCAGGACTTCGACAGGACTGGGGGAAACAGAGATTCCACTCTTGGAGGGCACACACAAAGTAGTGTGCACATCGGGACCCAGGGGAAGGAGCAGTGACTCCAGGGGAGACTGAACCAGACCTACCTGCTAGTGTTGGAGGGTTTCCTGCAGAGGCGGGGAGTGACTGTGGCTCACTGTGAGGACAAGGACACTGGCAGCAGAAGTTCTGGGAAGTACTCCTTGGCGTGAGCCCTCCCAGAGTCTGTCATTAGCCCCACCAAAGAGCCCAGGTAGGCTCCAGTGTTGGGTTGCCTCAGGCCAAACAACCAACAGGGAGGGAACCCAGCCCCACCCATCAACAGTCAAGTGGATTAAAGTATTACTGAGCTCTGCCCACCAGAGCAACACCCAGCTCTACCCACCACCAGTCCCTCCCATCAGGAAGCTTGCTTAAGCCTCTTAGATAGCCTCATCCACCAGAGGGCAGACAGCAGAAGCAAGAAGAACTACAGTCCTGCAGCCTGTGGAACAAAAACCACATTCACAGAAACATAGAAAAGATGAAAAGGCAGAGGGCTATGTACCAGATGAAGGAACAAGATAAAACCCCAGAAAAACAACTCAATGAAGTGGAGATAGGCAACCTTCCAGAAAAAGAATTCAGAATAATGAAGATGATCCAGGACCTCAGAAAAAGAATGGAGGCAAAGATCGAGAAGATGCAAGAAATGTTTAACAAAGACCTAGAAGAATTAAAGAACAAACAAACAGAGATGAACAATACAATAACTGAAATGAAAGCTACACTAGAAGGAATCAATAGCAGAATAACTGAGGCAGAAGAACGGATAAGTGACCTGGAAGACAGAATGGTGGAATTCACTGCTGCGGAACAGAATGAAGAAAAAAGATTGAAAAGAAATGAAGACAGCCTAAGAGACCTCTGGACAGCATTAAACACAACAACATTCACATTATAGGGGTCCCAGAAGGAGAAGAGAGAGAGAAAGGACCAGAGAAAATATTTGAAGAGATTATAGTCAATAACTTCCCTAACATGGGAAAGGAAATAGCCACCCAAGTCCAGGAAGCACAGAGAGTCCCATACAGGAAAAACTCAAGGAGAAACACGCCGAGATACATAGTAATCAAATTGGCAAAAATTAAAGACAAAGAAAAATTATTGAAAGCAGCAAGGGAAAAACAACAAATAACATACAAGGGAACTCCCATAAGGTTAACAGCTGATTTCTCAGCAGAAAGTCTACAAGCCAGAAGGGAGTGGCATGATATACTTAAAGTGATGAAAGGGAAGAGCCTACAACCAAGATTACTCTACCCGGCTAGGATCTCATTCAGATTCGATGGAGAAATCAAGAGCTTTACAGAGAAGCAAAAGTGAAGAGAATTCAGCACCACCAAACCAGCTCTAGCGCAAATGCTAAAGGAACTTCTCTAAGTGGGAAACACAAGAGAAGAAAAGGACCTACAAAAACAAACCCAAAACAATTAAGAAAATGGTCATAGGAACATACATATCAATAATTACCTTAAACGTGAATGGATTAAATGCTCCAACCAAAAGACACAGGCTTGCTGAATGGATACAAAAACAAGACCCATATAGATGCTGTCTACAAGAGACCCGCTTCTGACCTAGGGACACATACAGATTGAAAGTGAGGGGATGGAAAAAGATAGTCCATGCAAATGGAAATCAAAAGAAAGCTGGAGTAGCAATACTCATATCAGATAAAATAGACTTTAAAATAAAGAATGTTACAAGAGACAAGGAAGGACACTACATAATGATCAAGGGATCAATCCAGAAGAAGATATAACAATTATAAATATATATGCACCCAACATAGGAGCACCTCAATACATAAGGCAACTGCTAACAGCTATAAAAGAGGAAATCGACAGTAACACAATAATAGTGGGGGACTTTAACACCTCACTTACACCAATGGACAGATCCTCCAAAATGAAAATAAATAAGGAAACAGAAGCTTTAAATGACACAATAGACCAGAGAGATTTAATTGATGTTTATAGGACATTGCATCCAAAACCAGCAGATTACACTTTCTTCTCAAGTAGCATGGAAGATTCTCCAGGATTGATCACATCTTGGGTCACAAATCAAGCCTCAGTAAATTTAAGAAAATTGAAATCATATCAAGCATCTTTTCTGACCACAACGCTATGAGATTAGAAATGAATTACAGGGAAAAAAACGTAAAAAACACAAACACATGGAGACTAAACAATATGTTACTAAATAACCAACAAATCACTGAAGAAATCAAAGAGGAAAACAAAAAATACCTAGAGACAAATGACGGTGAAAACACGATGATCCATAACCTATGGGATGCAGCAAAAGCAGTTCTAAGAGGGAAGTTTATAGTTATACAAGCCTACCTCAAGAAATAAGAAAAATCTCAAATAAACAATCTAACCTTACACCTAAAGGAACTAGAGAAAGAAAAACAAACAAAACCCAACGTTAGCAGAAGGAAAGAAATCATAAAGATCAGAGCAGAAATAAATGAAATAGAAACAAAGAAAACAATAGCAAAGATCAATAAAACTAAAAGCTGGTTCTTTGAGAAGATAAAATTGATAAACCATTAGCCAGACTCATCAAGAAAAAGAGGGAGAGGACTCAAATCAATAAAATTAGAAATGAAAAAGGAGAAGTTACAACAGACACAGAAGAAATACAATGCATCCTAAGAGACTACTACAAGCAACTCTATGCCAATAAAATGGACAACCTGGAAGAAAAGGACAAATTCTTAGAAAGGTATAACCTTCCCAGACTGAACCAGGAAGAAATAGAAAATATGAACAGACCAATCACAAGTAATGAAATTGAAACTGTGGTTAAAAATCTTCCAACAAACAAAAGTCCAGGACCAGATGGCTTCACAGGTGAATTCTATCAAACATTTAGAGAAGAGCTAACATCCATCCTTCTCAAACTCTTCCAAAAACTTGCAGAGGAAGGAACACTCCCAAACTCATTCTATGAGGCCATCATCACCCTGATACCAAAACCAGACAAAGATGCTACAAAAAAAGAAAATTACAGACCAATATCACTGAATGAATATAGATGCAAAAATCCTCAACAAAATACTAGCAAACAGAATCCAACAACACATTAAAAGGATCATACACCACGATGAAGTGGGATTTATCGCAGGGATGCAAGGATTCTTCAATATACGCAAATCAATCAATGTGATACACCATATTAACAAATTGAACAATAAAAACCATATGATCCTCTCAATAGATGCAGAAAAAGCTTTTGACAAAATTCAACACCCATTTATGATAAATACTCTCCAGAAAGTGAGCATAGAGGGAACCTACCTCAACATAATAAAGGTCATATATGACAAAACCACAGCAAACATCATTCTCAATGGTGAAAAAGTGAAAGCATTTCCTCTAAGATCAGGAAAAAGACATGGATGTCCACTCTCACCACTATTATTCAACATAGTTTTAGAAGTCCTAGCCATGGCAATCAGAGAAGAAAAAGAAAAAAAAGGAATACGTATTGGAAAAGAAGAAGTAAAACTGTCACTGTTTGCAGATGACATGATACTATACATAGAGAATCCTAAAAATGCCACCAGAAAACTACTAGAGCTAATCAATGAATTTGGTAGAGTTGCAGGATACAAAATTAATGCACAGAAATCTCTTGCATTCCTATACACTAATGATGAAAAATCTGAAAGAGAAATTAAGGAAACACTCCCATTTACCATTGCAAAAAAAGAATAAAATATCTAGGAATAAACCTACCTAAGGAGACAAAAGACCTGTATGCAGAAAACTATAAGACACTGATGAAAGAAATTAAAGATGATACCAACAGATGGAGAGATATACCATGTTCTTGGATTGGAAGAATCAATATTGTGAAAATGACTGTACTACCCAAAGCATTCTACAGATTCAATGCAATCCCTATCAAATTACCAATGGCATTTTTTTATGGAACTAGAACAAAAAATCTTAAAATTTGTATGGAGACACAAAAGACCCCGAATAGCCAAAGCAGTCTTGAGGGAAAAAAATGGAGCTGGAGGAATCAGACTCCCTGACTTCAGACTATAATACAAAGCTACAGTAATCAAGACAGTATGGTACTGGCATAAAGTCAGAAATATTGATCAATGGAACAAGATAGAAAGTCCAGAGATAAACCCATGCACCTATGGTCAACTAATCTATGACAAAGGAGGCAAGGATATACAATGGAGAAAAGACAGTCTCTTCAATAAGTGGTGCTGGGAAAACTGGACAGCTACAGGTAAAAAAATGAAATTAGAACACTCCCTAACACCATACTCAAAAATAAACTCAAAATGGATTAGAGACCTAAATGCAAGACTGGACACTATAAAACTCTTAGAGGAAAACAGAGGAAGAACACTCTTTAACATAAATCACAGCAAGATCTTTTTTGGTCCACCTCCTAGAGTAATGGAAATAAAAACAAAAATAAACAAATGGGACCTAATGAAACTTCAAAGCTTTTGCATGGCTAAGGAAACCATAACCAAGACAAAAAGACAACCCTCAGAATGGGAGAAAATATTTGCAAATGAATCAACGGACAAAGGATTAGTCTCCAAAATATATAAATAGCTCATGCAGCTCAATATTAAAGAAACAAAGAACCCAATCCAAAAATGGGCATAAGACCTAAATAGACATTTCTCCAAAGAAGACATACATATGGCCAAGAGGCACATGAAAATCTGCTCAACATCACTAATTATTAGAGAAATGCAAATCAGAACTACAATGAGGTATTACCTCATACCAGTTAGAATGGGCACCATCAGAAAATCTACAAACAACAAATGCTGGAGAGGATGTGGAGAAAAGGGAACCCTCTTACACTGTTGGTGGGAATGTAAATTGATACAGCCACTATGGAGAACAGTATGGAAGTTCCTTAAAACACTAAAAATAGAATTACCATATGATCCAGCAATCCCACTACTGGGCATATACCCAGAGAACACCATAATTCAAAAAGACACATGCACCCCAATGTTCTTGTAGCACTATTTACAATAACCAGGTCATGGGAGCAACCTAAATGCCCATCGACAGACGAATGGATAAAGAAGATGTGGTACATGTATACAATGGAATATTACTCAGCCATAAAAAGGAACGAAATTGGGTCATTTGTAGAGACGTGGATGGATCTAGAGACTGTCATACAGAGTGAAGTAAGCCAGAAAGAGAAAAACAAATATCGTATATTAACGCATATATGTGGAACCTAGAAAAATGGTACAGATGAACCGGTTTGCAGGGCAGAAGTTGAGACACAGATGTAGAGAACAAACGTATGGATACCAAGGGGGGAAAGCCGTGGGGGGTGGGGATGGTGGTGTGCTGAATTGGGCGATTGGGATTGACATGTATACACTGATGTGTATAAAATTGATGACTAATAAGAACCTGCTGTATTAAAAAAAAAAAAAGACACTAATCCTAACATGGGGTCCCATCCACGTGACCTCATCTGAACCTAATTACCTCCGAAAGGCCCCACCTCCAAGTACCATCACATTGGTATATGATTGTGTCAAAAGTGACACATCCCTCATCATCATGGAGTCCTGAGCTCCAGATATGCCCACCTGGGTCTTTCAGGCAGCCTATTCTTGCAGGCACTGGTGATATGGACCATTGAGGTGGTTATCTCATTTTGGAAGTAGGGGAGGGGAGGTTGGTCTAGGTGACTTTTATTTAGTACTGAGAGCAAACCTACCTGAACCATCCGGATCCTTCTCAATTCATTTCTTTATTTTTTTGAAAGTTGCTTTCCTTTCATTATTTTTGCATAAATAATTTATGTTCAGTACAGAATAATCAGAAAAAAGTGAGAAGCAAGAAGAAAAATAATCATTCATAATTCTACCCCTAGAGATAATTTTTATTGCATTTCCTTCCAGTCTTTTCCCTATTTTCCAAAATGAGCTCTAACTAAATATTATTTGATGGCTTACTTTTAAAAACTTTTCAGTTGTATCAAGAACACCTTTTAAAGTCAATAAATATAGGTTTATACATTTTATTTTATTACCATTTATTTTTTCTAATTTTATAATAATATAAACAATACAAAAAAGGGGAATTAAGAAAATTAACATCTCTAGAGATGACTACTTCTGTTTGTGGTGAAAAATTTTCAGTCTTTTCTCCATGTGTATATTGGTTTGACCCAAAATTTCGTTTGGGTTTTAACATAACATCTTATGGAAAAACCCGAGTGAACTTTTGGGCCAACCCAATATATAATTTCTACTTTTTTCCCTCTAAATCAAAATTAGGCTCATATTATATATGGCAACATTACTTTTAATGACTGAATTGTATCCCACTGTATCCATATGCCATCTTTTATTTATATAGTTTCTTACCTTTGGTCATTAACTTGTTTCTATTTTTTTTTTTGCTATTGGAAACAATGCTGCATTTATTAGTTGGGTAATCTATATCTTACGGCACTTATCCAGTTTTTTCTAAAAAAATTCTTGAAGCTTAATCGCTTGGTCAAAAAGTATGCCCATGCTTATAGTTTTCAATTCCTCTTGCCACATTGCCTTCTAGAAAAGCTGCGTCCACTTACATTCCCACCAGCACGGGGCCTCTTTTCTTCCTGCTCTTACCAATGTGGGACACAATCCTCCTTATGAATCTTTGTAATGCCAGTAGATGGAAAATGGTATCTTGATGTTTAAATTGGCATTACTTTGATCTTTAGGAGGCTGAACATTTTCTTATATGTTTATTGTTCATTTGTATTTCATTTTTTGTTACTTTCCTGGCCACACTAAATCAATTCTGTGGATTCCAAATAGGGACATGTCTGACTTCTTTGGTGAAGGCTTTTATCCAGAGTTCTAGATAGAGTTGTGTCCTAAGTCCCTTTCTATTTTGTTTGTTAGTCAGATCCAAAAGGATCTGTTTTATTTTTTATAAATTTATTTATTTATTTATGTATTTTTGGCTGCATTGGGTCTTCATTGCTGCATGCGGGCTTTCGCTAGTTGTGGAGAGTGGGGGCTTCTCTCCGTTGTGGTGCGTGGGCTTCTCATTGCGATGGCTTCTCTTGTTGCGGAGCACGGGCTCCTGGTGTGTGGGCTTCAGTAATTGTGGCATGCGGGCTCAGTAGTTGTGGCTCACGGGCTCTAGAGCACAGGTTCAGTAGTTGTGGCGCATGGGTTTAGTTGCTCTGTGGCATGCAGGATCTTCCTGGACCAGGGCTTGAACCTGTATCCCCTGCATTGGCAGGCAGATTCTTAACCACTGCACCACCAGGGAAGTCCCTAAAAGGGTCTGTTTTAAATTGTCTGAAATGATATCTAGTCTTGGAATATCTGAACTGAAAGAACACATAGAGGACATTTATTCCATCTCCCAGTTTTACAGATGGGAAAACTGAGACCTACAGAGGACAAGGGGCATGCCCAAAGACACACTGCATACCTCTGTCTCTAACTACCTGCTTCTTTCTTTCTCAGTCATGTCTTATTGAAATGTGATGTCTGGAATGGCTCATTCCATCTGGAACCTTCTGCTATTCCCTACCCGTCACCTGGGCTAAAGATGGAAATATTGGGTACGAGGCTGAGATCCCAAACTGTCAATCTCACTGAATTGGACAGTTTAGGCGGAAGTTTAGTCTGAATGTGAATATTCTTGAAAGGAAATGACTCTTAACTCCACTGTGATTTTAAACAGATTTAGGGGATGTTGTCAAGTTTCAGCATGTTCAGGATTTGCTTTAATGAACAGATTAAAGTCATTTATACACAATTTATGATTTTAAATGAAAATGGGCACTACAAAAGATGTTTAAAGTGTGTTTGAAAAATCATTTATTTTCTTTTTAAAAAAATCATTTCTTAATAAAACTTTTATATTGAGGTTATGTCTATTCCATTAATTCACTTAGAAAAATCCTTCATAGATCGTTTCAGACAGGATAGGCTAAGTTTGCTGCAGTAACAAGTAACCCCCCCAAATCTCAGGTATATAAACAACAAGAGTGTATTTCTTATTCACTCTACATGTCCAGTGGGAACTGACTGGGGGCTCTGCTCATCAGAGGCACTCATGGACCCAGGCTGATGGAGGCTCCATGTCTAAATGTGCTTCTGTGGTCATCTGGGCACGGGACGTGGGTATAACAAATCACCCACTGATTCTTTTGAGGCATGGCTTGGCAAACTATAGCCTTTGGGCCAAATCTGACCTGTCACCTGTTTTTGTACATTCTGCAAGGTAGGAATATTTTTTTTACCATATTTTCAAACAGTTAAAAAAATCAAAAGAAGAATCACATTTTGGAGACACAAAAATTATATGGACTTCAAATTTCAGTGTCCATAAAAAAAGTTTTATGAGGAACACGGCCACACCCCTTTGATTACGTATTATCTCTGGCTACTTGCATATTATAATGGCAGAGCTGAGTAGTTGTGGCAGTGACCACGTGGCTCACAGAGCATACTATCTGGCCTTTTAGCAAAAAAGCTTGCTGACCTCTGTTTTAAAGCACCTACCTGGAACTGGTATATGGTACTCATGCTCACATTTCATTGGTCAAAGCAAGTCCGTTGGCCTTGGCTAAATTTAGAAGAGATGGAGAAATGTACGTAAGGAGGGGAACTGGAAATATTTGGTAAATAAATAGCACTGATGACGACCCCATAGACAGAGGGAACATGACCTTCTCCCTAGTATCTGGCTGAGATCTCACCAATTCTTAATGAATTGAATCCAAACTAAAGATAATTTACTTTAAATGCCTGTCAAAACTCTGCAGTGCCTATGTTTGTGTAGACCTGGTCCTGCCTCAGAATGACTTCAATTGATCTGTGATTATTCCCATAACGTCAATTTACAACTTGATAACAACAGCTGGAGAAATTTATAAGCAACACAATGAGCAATTTTAAGGAAAAAAAAATCAATTCCAGTTCTCCAGAGTGCAAGGGGACATTTAATACTGTAAATTGTCTGAGCTCAGCTAGAAAGAGAAAAAGAAAAGCATTTATTTTCTTATTTACAACCTCCATTAGGGTAAGCGTTTTGACCCTTATCTTGGAGTGACGTTTCCCAAACAAGGCAGGAGGGGGACTAACTAGGCTGGCACTGCTTCCTGAGAAAGTTGCAAGCCCCTCCACCAGCTTCAGACATGTTCCCCACATTAAGTCCATAAATGCTAAGTCAACCATTAAGAAAATAAGAAATGTGAGTAATTTTCAAATGTTATCTCAGGGCTGCTGGATTTAGACTCCCCTCATGAAATGTAGACACATGCTTAGCTTCCCTCCCCGAGTTCCTGGTCACTGACACCAGCGTAGGACACTACAAATGAGCTTCGGGCAGTCGCTCCCCAGACCACTCTCTGCCCCGTGGACACACAGACCCGAGAGAGCAAGCTTGGGCATCCCGACCAGCTGTTCCAGAGGCCACTGAGGCCACTGAATCGGCCTCGCTTATTCTGGCTCCCTGAGATGTTTCCTCCCTGCCTTCTCTTATACAAGTTACAATCCCTTTCTTTTAAAAAATCTCCTGAAAGCTCTTGTGCTTTTGCTAACCATAGTTATTCGTAATGAATCATCCCCAGAGGGCACGTCTTCATGAAGTCTTGCCTACTTCCTTATGGTTCTGGCAACTGAGTAATCAGGGGATATAAGAGCTCTTGTTCTCTGCCATAAATATGTTTATAGAGATATACTTAGCAATTATATTATCTTCATTTGGACTTAGCCATATTAAATGTCCTACAAGAGTGGTTTACGAGGTGATATGAATGGTAATGGTATTAATAACGCGATTAGCCAGAAGTATCAATATTTCCCACCACTCACTGCCTCCTAATGAGGTTGCATGTGGAGTTCTGGGATGGGAATGAGCTGGTGGATTTATAGAAAGTTGTAAGGAAGCACTTAAGAGTCATTAAAAGGAATTTGGTAACCTTCAACATGTAGGGCCCTTGTCCTTCCTTGAGCTACTTGCAGGGCAGGTTTCTGGACACAGATCCCGGTGGCCCTGGACCCACCCTGCTCTTTGCTCTCTCCTTGCCTCCGCAGGTCTTACTCCCCGGCCTGAGGCACCCTGGCCCATTCAGTCATACCCTCCAGGGGCTGGTTCTCTTACTGCCTCCTCTAGGGAGCACTCAGAGCACTCACTGGGGGCTTAAAATGATTCCATCCTCTACTGCGGATGGCCTTGGCTCACGGGCTGTCTTGTCTTCCGACAAGAGTGTGGGTCTTTGAGATGGGCACGCTGTTTCCCATTTCAGTATCTCTTACAGCACCCAAGAAGAAATAGGCTTGACTCTCCACCCTCTGAGCACCCCAGCTCTGTGTCTTTCAGCGCTCTGCAGGTACTTCTGCCTCCTAGGTGCCCCTGGAGTTGTAGGGGGTAGAGCTGGGGAAGCCTCAGTTGCCATTTAGTCCCGCCGGTCACTTTACAGAAGAGGAACCCAGGGCCCACAGTGGTGATCTGCCTTGCCACGGTCTCATGTGGTGAGTGGCAGAGCAGGGAACAGAGCGCATCTCTCTGAGTTCCCAGGCCCAGCTTTGGAATGGACACGTGGGAGAGGAGAGGAGAATCACCGTGGAAGCTCCAGTGCTGGGCAGAGGGTGCTACGCCATTACGTATTACATATTAATGGTGCTACGCCATTCCTGCAGAGGCCTGGATGTTCACCTGACTGAGGAAAACTCCCGTGGAAGCCAGAGGGCAGCATGGAGGAGGGAGCTCTGGGGCGGGCGTTAGGGGCCAGCTCTGTGCCTTGCACGCCTGCCGTGGCTGAGCCTCGGTTTCCTCATCTGGGAAGTAGGGATGATATTCTGTTCCGTTGGCCTCCCTGTGTGCCTGTGAGAATCCCATGGTAGACTCGCCGAGAAAGTGCTCGGGTTTGTGCGCTCTCCTCCCTGCCCGGGCAGGGCTGGGTGGGGGTGAAGGGAGAGTGTGAGTGCGGTGAGCAGGGCCCCCTGCCCAAGGCCCTATCCATTCTGTTGGCAGTGGTGGCCCCTCATTTCCTCCGTGTGGTGGCGATCCCAGCCCAGGTCCCCGACCTGCCTCTGGGAGCTGCTTCCACCCATGTTGGGCGGGCACCCCGGGGAGCAGTGTGCCCCGTGGTAGCATGTCTCACACTGACACTGACACATCCTCCTGATTCATGGCCAAGAAGCCTGCTCCGTCGGAGATTAGCTCATCACCACCCCGACCCTTGACCTTGACTTGGGCACGCACGCCTGAGCACAAAGTGAAGACTATCAGCCGCTGGGTTAAGGCTATAACAATCTCATTGGCACATCTGTCTGGAAGAAGTGGGCAAAAACTTGTTGATTTGTCACTGGAGCCCGCTTTTTGGGGGTCATGCAGGACGTTCCTCAGAACATCTCTGAGGGCAGAGCTGGGCTGTCCCCTTAGTCTTCATGCAGGCCAACCCTGGCTGTCACCAGCGGGCACTCTGGCCCTCAGAGAGGACAGGGTCTTGTCCAGGGCCTCACGAGGAGCCTTGAAGAGGGATGGATCACTGGATCCCCAGACACTGAGGGTCTTCTCACCATGAAGGTGAGGGCAGAGGGACCATGGTTGTGAGTGTGGACGAGAGATGATGGGCCACCCTGGAGCAAACCCCAGGATGGGGTCTCTAGGAAGGCCTTCTTCCTCAGGCCTGGCCTCTGAGAGGAGACCAGACTTTGTATGAAGACCAGGCACCAGGTTCTCCCATTGTTCCCCAGGCGGGCACCTGCACTGGCCAGCAGTTTGGGCTCTGTTCTATCACTCTGGGGTCAGCAGGGACAGCAGGACCACTGACCCTTTCTCTACATCCTTGCTAACCACCAGAAAAGTATCCATCAGCTTGGGAAACTCCTGAGCACTGGCAACTGTCAGATTCCTTGCTATACTCACCTCGGAGCACCAGTAGGTTGCTTGATACACAGTATCAAGGTGCTGATACTGTGTATACACAGGTGCTGAGACAAAGGTTACTGAATGAATGAATGGGTGAGCAGGGCATATAGAAGACAGGTGGTGGTTGGTCGTTGGGTGTTGGGATGTTTTGGAGTCTTTTCTTGGAGAAAAGTGACAAAATCCCCCTGAGTAGTCACCTGAGGGAGAGCATCCTTCTGATGTCCCAGGTTGAGTGGTTTGGGGAGGGGTGGGTGGCAGGAAGCGCTACTGGGCTCCACTCTCCCTTTGCGGGACAGGGCTGCCTGTCTGTTGTATATGGCTCCTCTTAGCCCTCTCAGATCCTATTATGCCAATGTAAATTGAGTTACAGCATCAAAAGCTCTTTGGTGAACCAAGCACTTTGTATTAGTTACTACATCTGTCTTGTTATTTTACGTCATCTTTGCTAGAAGCCTGCGTGCGTGTCCTCAAGGAGAAAGCTGAAGAGACTAAGTGATTTATGAAATCTATTTGGATCTTTTGGTTATTCTTAAACGGGATAAACATTGGCATGGGGGTTCCAGTATTTGCAGGGGAGGTGCATAGAGGGTCCAGGGTCATCCTTGGTCCGGGAGGATCGTAGTGCCCGTGGTACCCCATACACGAACAGCTGAAGGTGCGGCTGATTTTCTCTGTAATCTAATTAGGCACGGTCTGTTAGAAACAGTTCTTGCAGAATGGTTGCAGAGATGTGAGAATTACTAAGGCTGCCAATTCTTTGCATTTGTACAGTTTAAAAAATAGCAGTCTTTCCACATTATAAAAGTAATACTGTGTACATTGTAGAAGATTTGGAAGATAGAGACAAAGCATAATGGAAAATAAATTCCAATCCCACCACTAAGGGTAAAACTCTGTTAACACTTTAGTGTGTGGCTTTCTAGAGACCCTTCCAGGGGTGTGTGTGTGTAGGGGTGTGTGTGTGTGTGTGTGTGTGTGTATCTATACCTATACATATGTACTTACAATTTTTACAAGGAAGGGATCAAAACTGTATTTGCCTTTTATCCTCGCAGCCATGGTGTCTTTGGTTCCCTGGGAAGCTGGCTGACCTGTCAGCTCACACAAACCCTCCTTCCCTGGCTACCACTGTCCCCTAGGGAATCTGATCCATCTTAACACACAGGAGGGTGACAGAAAGTGGACCACGTGTCACCAACACCCAAAGCTCTGCACCTGCTGGGGGGTCCTCACGGGACAGGAGTTGGGACTGAGTCCCCTCTGGTGTCCCTCAATGGCTTTGTCACCGAGGAAATACCAAGCCGTTCTGCACCTCTTGGTGACTCTTCCCAGCCCGGGGCTGGGATGGATATTGATGTGCCCCTGTGCAGCCGACCTCTCAGGCCCTGAGGCGAGTCCTCATCCTTGAGCCTGCAGGACCCCAAACTGTGCCCGTGCCTCCTGCTCTGCCCTTTGCCTCACCCTTCTGCCCGAGGATGGCTCCAGGGAGGTGTGTGGCCAGCCTTGCAGGCAGGGTGCAGAATTTGGGGTGGGCTGGGGTGGAAGAAATCTATGCTTTGCAGACCTTTCAGCTCGTGGAGGAAAATAATACCAGAGGAGCTTACAAACTTCGGTCTTCCTGCTGGCCTTAGGAAAACGTGACTTTTCGTCTCTCAGTCACTCACGGGTGGTGTTAAAGGATCTCTGCCTTATTGCCGATTTATAAGGGAGTATTTGTTCAATGTCCACTTTCCATTTTCCCAGAGAAATCAATCCTCCTTGTCAGAAACACGTAGTTCCAGGCGATGCCTGCATCGAATTCAGGGGCGGTGGCAGGGGGGCAGGGTGGTCATGGGGCGGGGGCAGTGCTCCTTATTCAATATTCTTTGACCTCCCAGCTCACCCTGACTTGGATCGGTTGATGGCCCCCCTGCTGTCAGGAAGGCCTGCCCTTGAACGTGGCTGAGGATTCATAACCCGTCAGAGGCAGCCAGGTGTGTCTGCCCATGGCGGCGCTGGGGGCTCGTTAGCTGGCTTAGTAATTAAAGGCAAACAAAGCCCGGATGGAGACCTATTGGTGGTGCTGGGGGCGTCGAGGCAGAAACGAGCGGGAAGGCAGTCAGCTTCCAGACCCCAGGAAGACGTGGTGTCCTGAGAGGTGACAGAGAGGTGCTGAGTTCCCGCAGCGGGGGAAGCGCGTGGCTCCACCGCAGGCCATCCTGCAGGACCACGAAGTCCCCACTCCCATCTGGGCCTGGGGTGGGCCTTCTGTGGTGCGAGAGGAGGATGGCAAGGCCTATTCTCACGTCACTGCCCTGCTGGGCCCTTTATTAGAATCAAACTGGGTGTTGGTAACATCCTAAGAAAGGACTGAATTTTAGTTATTGCGTAAGTGGCAGAGGCGGGATTCAAACCCAGAGCTTCCCGACTCCAAACACTTATTCTTGCTGTTTTTCCATAGGTGGGGTGTATAAAGGGTTGAGTGGGTGGATTCCCCCCAAAGTTATGTCCATGTCCCTGAAATCTGTAGATGTGACCCTATTTGGAAAAAGGGTCTTTGCAGATGTAATTAAGGATTTTGAAATGGGGTGACCATCCTGTACTAACCCAGTGGGCCCTAAGTCCAATGACAAGTGTCCTTATAATAAGAGAAAGGCAGAAAGAGATTTGAGACAGAGAGGAGAAGACACAGACGGCAGAAGAGGAGGCAATTTGATCACAGAGATAGAGAGTGGAGTGACGCGGCCACAAGCCAAGGAACGCTGAGCCACCAGGAGCTGGAAGAAGCAAAGACTCTCCCTTCGAGCCCCTGGAGAATGTGTGGCCCTGCTGGATTTTAGACTTCTGGGCTCCAGAACTGTGAGAGAATACATTTCTGTTGTTAAAAGCCACTCAGTTTGCAGTAATTTATTACAGCAGCTGCAGGAAATGAACACAGGGTGGCTCAGCCTGTCAGAGCTGGAGATTTGCAGCCCCTTTGCCATCGTGGCAGCATTTTTTTGGACACGGGACAGCCCTGCTGGGGTGTGGCCTGGGCGTGGAGGCGTGTGGCTCCCCCTGCATCCATCCCTCCAGGCCTCTCATGACATCGCAAGCTGCCATAGTCTCGGTGTCCTTCTCGCGTACCCTGGAGTCCCCAGGCCTGGAACACAGCGAAAGCTGACCTGATGTTGCACATACATCTTTTATGAATGGATTTTGCTCAGCTCTGAGGTTGCCTGTTTCTGGCCTGGAGGCAGTGGCAGGAAGTTGGTGCTGTCTGGGGCCTTTAGCCCTGAAGTGGCCCACTCCCTCTCCAGCCTCATCGGTAGGTAACCTCACAGGAAAGTTATAAATAGCAATCAGGAATGGGTTCTGAGTGCCTTAAAGTGGAAGCACAATCACTTGATGACAGTTCAGTGCAGGGGGAGACAGCAGGATGCCGGGGGCCAAGGCTTCTCTTCCGCTCTGACGGTAATCAGAGCAGGCAGATGTCTCCGACAGCTGGGGCTAATAGGCTGTCAGACAGGGCCGGACCGGCCTGGGACATCCTCCGTGCTCCCTGGCACTGGTCCAGCTCAGACCGAGGGAAATCAAGCACGGGGCCTACGGGGGAGGCTGTGGACCGGCTGGCAGAGGCTGTGCCCTCTCTCCCTCCTGATGAAAACTCACTCACTAGGAGTGGAGGTCTCCTCCGCCCACCCTGGACAGTTTTTTCATTTGTGGGAAATGGTCATATGAATTATTGATGAGAGATTAAAACTAGGCTAATTCAGTTCAATTTCTCTAATAGACGAAACTATTTATAATTAACCTAGCATCAAAGGTCAAGGCAGTGGTAAATGGCTGGGGTGGCAGAGGAATTGTAATGATGACCCGCTTTGTGCTGGGGTGGAATTTATGCAAGAACCATCTTGAGAAGTGCTTTGAAATGAATTCCTGATTCAAGACCAAAGTGTGGTGCTACCTGAAAGACCTTCCTCTCAGCCTTGGGACATTTTGAGCAAAGGAGGGTCTGGGTTTGTTTCTTCAGTGTGTAGCCCTGAAAAGGGAGCGAGCTGGTAGCTTCTGGGAAGGGGAGCCAAAATGTTCTTGACTTGTCTGTCCAGGCAGCTGGGGCTTTGTCTTTGGTGGGGGTCCTGGACCGGGGTACCGTTCAGCAAACTTGACAGGGAGAGGACTCCGGGATCTGGCAGAAGGTAGTGGTTTCTTCCAGCACACAGCTGGGTCCGCCTCTCCCCGGCCTCTAGGGTGCCTGCAACTCACTGGGTAGGAGAACTTTAGCTATTTCGGCGATGAGTGTCCTGGTGAGGAACTGACACACAGGCAGGCACTCCAGCACGTCATAGGAAGACACAGGCCTTCTGTGCCCTCAGTTTTTTGTTTTTAACCTCTGTTTTGGAGCTGAGTAATGCATCACCTCTTATTTAATGCTGATAAAATGTATTTGGCTATTCACTGCTGAACCACAGAAGTAGCTTTCATGTATCTATATAGTAGCAAAACCCTTTAAAAAATGAAACCTTATGAGCAAATTCAAGAAGTAAGACAGAAAACGTGTAGGGGCTGCTCTGCAGTGGGTGAGCTGTGGCCCTACCTAGCTGCTTCCCTCCCCAGGGGCAGGCTGGCCTCTGAGGGACCATGAGGACGACGTTCATCCCAATCCCAGGGTATGCTGACCTTGGTCAGAAAACTACCCGATGATAGGGCTGACCTGCTCATTTTAAAGCAGAGGGACCTGAGACTCAGAGAGGGGGGTGGACGGCCCAGTGTCTGTGGGCTCCTGGCCGAGCAGGACTCTCCAGGTTTCTAGGCTGGTGGTGGAGGGAGGAGGGAGGCCGAGGGGGGGTTCTTTCTCTGACCCCACATCGCCTCTCTGGGAGCTGTTCTCAGCCCTGCTGGGGGTTGGGTCTCTGAGTTTCTGAGGACCTGGCCTCCAATAAGATCTCCCCACTGTATGACTAGTTCCCTAAGACTTAAAGTCAGGCTAAGGCCTCACCACTCCTGTCCAGTGAGGCCCGACACAGACCCTGGAAAGAAGAGAGGAGGGGAGGGGAGGGGAGGGGAGAGGAGAGGAGGGGAAGGGAGGAGTCCTGTCTGGCAGAATGTGACTGTAGCTCAGGAGACCAACAGGGCTGCCTTGGGACACTCTCTTCTGATGTTTTTCATTTGATTTGTTTCCTGGGTGGCTGAAGTTGATTTTGGAAGGAGCTGATGGGGATACATGGGTGGCACAGGAAGCCCGGATTTGGCTCTGCTTTCCACTTGTCCTCGCTCGTTGTCCTTGACCCTGTAGAAACTCTTGGCTTCCTGATTGAGGATTTGCCTCACATTCGTCTCCTGAATGCTATTGCACTTAATCACCTTCTGATCTACCATATACTTTCCCTAGTTATTATGTCTATTGCTTAAGGTCTGTTTCCATGCCCACGACTGCAAATGTAAGCTCCTTCAGGGCAGAGATACTGTTTGTTCACTGCTGCAGCCCAGGTAAGATCTCAGTAGATATTGTTAAAAGGATGAATAAACAAGTGGCTAACATTTCCTTCCCACAGACCTACAGACCGTTTGCCTTTCTCTGAAGGTTAATTCTCTGCTTTTTAATTTTATTTTATTTTAATCTTTTGGGCCTCTTTTTGGGTAGAGTTAAAGTTTGTGGGTTCCAAGAAAGGGTGTTTGATGTTTGCTGGAGGAATATAAAACTATGTCTTCAAGATGGGACCCGTATTCTTTCTGAAATAATGCCTTCCCCAGACTGTATGTCTGTGCGTTTCCATGACAGTCCCTGGAGGGTTCCCATCCATAGCTTTCCTCCTTCACACTGGACCCTGTGTTATTTCACAGGGCTCCACTCTCACCTCCTTCGGTTTCTGCAGTTTTGAAATCTGCCCTCACCTCTCAGTAATGAGGAAATAAACACTGCTGCTGTGTGTGACCTCTGATTTTAATTGGATTTTAGATCAGTTTTGAATGAATGAATGAAGTTGTTAGGCTCTAAGAACAAGCGCTTCTAGTAATGAGCTGAAACTATTACATTAATTTCCTCAGGACCTCTTCCTTCCTCAGCTCAGATTGTTTGCAGACACCGGTCAATGTTACATATAAATTGAGGTCTCAAAAGGCTAAATTAACAATTAATCGGAAGCATTCCCAAGCCCCTAAAATGGAAATTGTCCCTCGATTGTAAGAGGAAATCTACCTTCAGAGACCTCTTGTTATTGAAGACGTGCACCTTGAGCACATCAGGGGAACGTGACGTGAACTCTGGTTTATAAGGTCCAAAGAGGCGAAGAGTGTTCATACATCAAAGACATAATTCTTAGCGTTCTGTCACATCAGCTTTTCTCTTTTCTCGTTTTAACGCAAAGTATTGGAGGAAAAGGCATCTCTGTCTCTCAAGGAGGGCAGCAGGTTTGATTTAGAAACGTGCGTGAGTGTGTCCCCGTGGCTGCTCGTCTTCACTCCTCCTTCTCGCTGTATCTCCTCAGACTTCTCTAAGGCGCTTAGCATCTGATACCCATACCTTTCGTGCTCCTCCTTCCTGAACCACCACGTTCTCTGCCCCTGGATTTCTGGCTGCTCTCCTTGCCTCCAGCATATCCCTCCCCATCCTTTCTGAGCACGCGGTCTGTAATTACCCTGCTCAAGAATCCTCAATGAGGGCTTCCCTGGTGGCGCAGTGGTTGAGAATCTGCCTGCTAATGCAGGGGACACGGGTTCGAGCCCTGGTCTGGGAAGATCCCACATGCCACAGAGCAACTGGGCCCGTGAGCGACAATTACCGAGCCTGCGCGTCTGGAGCCTGTTCTCCGCAACAAGAGAGGCCGCGATAGTGAGAGGCCCGCGCACCGCGATGAAGAGTGGCCCCCGCTTGCCGCAACTAGAGAAAGCCCTTGCACAGAAACGAAGACCCAACATAGACAAAAATAAATAAATAAAATAAATAAAAAAAAATAAAAATAAAAAAAAAAAAAAGAATCCTCAATGACTCTGCACTGCCCGTAGGAGGAGTTAGGAGCTCCTCCCCCATCCCTGCACTTCCTGCTCCTCACCGTCTTCCCTGCCCCAACTGTGCTCCACTCTCCACGTGGGCTGGCTCTTCATCACGCTGCTCCCCACTCCCCACAGCGCTGCTAATTCCCACCTCCAAACGTTTGCTCCCACTAATTCTAGGCTGGTTCATATTATCTATTGTCCAAACCAGGGTGGTTTTGATAATGAAAGGGGACACTATTAGTAATTGTGCTGGGACAATGGGTGTGAGTTGGATGGTCCCAGGAAATCAGGACATGGGGTCATCTTAGCTGTGTCCTACCATTGTCCTCCCACTTTGCACCTCCGTTCTCGCCCTCCTGCTAAGTTCAGCTCAGGTCTTTCCTGTCCTTGATGGCTCGCTTCCAGGAAGCTTCTCATGGTGAGTTAGAGTTTCTAAGTCTTCATTAGAAGGCTATGTGCCAGAGGCCCTTTGTTCCCCCTGGCTCTGTGCTTCTCATCTTAGTACCTCCCAGAAGGTGAGTGGTGGCACCCAGATTAGGAGCATGGATTCTGCATCAGAAGGGGGCCTTCCTGTTAGTGCCAAGAGTTGGACCACAGGTAAGAGCATAGGATGTCACTCGGTTATGTGTCATGGTCATTGCCATTCTTTTTGTTTTTCCGGTATCTGAACCCCGTTATTCTTAAGGAATTTCCTCCTTTTGAGGCAGACTGTGTCTCTTACAAATACAAAGAAAAATGCCAGGTACTCACTTTCTGGCTTCCCTTGCAACCAGGGTGCAGGAAGGGACCATCTGGACTCTAGTCTGGCGAGCGTGGCAGCCGTGACAGCAGCCAGTGGTCCTAATCGTGGTGTCTCCTATCAGGTGTTGGTGGCAGCCCCAGCTGAGGTGTCTGCACCTGGCACAGGGACATCAGTGGTGGCTTCTCTGGACCAGTTCTGGTGTAGATGTGGAGATCTGTTCCTGGTTGTATGCCTCCAAGGATGGTTCTCTGGCCCTCTTGGTGACTCTGGGGGCTATTTACCATTCTTTATTACAAAAAATGTGAACCATAAACAAAAGAAGAGAAAAAAAAAATCACACAATGAACCCAAGTCCCTGCATGCTCACCAAGTAGAGTCAACAATTATAAAACTCTGTTCATTTTGACTCCTCTGTTCCTGAGGGCCATGTGGTTTTTGGTGTCGAAGTAGAAGGTGGAAGAAGGGGTGGAGAATGCACACCTGCTTCTTACCTGTCAGGAAACGACACCCAGAGTTTCTCATTCCATTTGTGAGAGTTAGTCGCGTGGCCAGCCCTGCATGCAGGAATGGCTGGGACATAGATTCCCTTGTTGTCACCACTTCCCAAGGCAGTGCTACACCATGGGAGAGGGAACATCCATTTTCACAGACAGTTCTGCCACTGCTTTCCTGGTTTGTGCAGAGCCTGGCTTGAGTGATGCAATCACACATGGAAACGCAGGGCACTGCTATTCCTGCACATTTTCCTTTTGTTACAGCCTCTGGGTGTGGACTTCTCATTCTGCTAGTTGTTGCTCATCTTGCCCACTATCCGATTCTTCCCCTGATGTCCCTGGGCCCTAGGGAGGGTCTCATTTTTAGCTCAGTCTTGGCAAGAACCAGATGAAAAAGAGATGTGGATGGTGTGACATCACGGATCCCTCAAGGAATTCTGCTACCAATCAGAAGAAAGTTCTTTAAAGAGAAAGCCTTCTCTCTTTAATCAGTGTTTTTTACTATTTAACATTTACTCTCTTTCCTAACCTCCTTGTGAATTCTCCAAAGGTTGACAATAGCCTGTAACATAGTTTGTATTCAACTTTTAGAGGGAAGGATTAAAACAAGTTTTCAGAAGACATAGCTTTCAAATAAAATCAGTGGCTGCTCTTATAACTTCTTTGCAAATCTTAAACTTCCATCGACCCCTGCCCTTTTCTGAAAATAGCCCCTTATTGGTTAGGACACAGTATTTATTTATAACATACATTGCGTTGTTCTGCAATAGTTTAATATGTCTTTTTTCCCCCAACAACTTTAGAAGTCCCCAGAGAGGGGATAGGATATCGTATGTCTTGATGCCTCGTTCACCCCCAGCTCAGGCCCAGCTACAACTATTGCTGGTGGGTTGGTAGACTGCTCTTACGTTGTCTAGAAAAGAAGTGACACACAAAGTGTGAACGCTAGCACTTAAAAAATCTCAAGCCGCATGTGGTTTTGGGTTTGGTGGAACGTTGTAGAGTTGGGGACCTCTGCTCTCCCTGTAAAGTTACTCTATTTCCTCGCTGTTGTACACAGGCCAACAGACTATGAGATGTATAAATCATGGACACTAGGAGGGGTCAAACTGAAGGACCATTTAAATGTTTCATAGGAAAAAAAAAATGTACATCAAGTGGGGTAGGGAATGAGGAGGTAATGCCTGTGCCAGACAAGCCTTTGTATGTGGTTTTTAAAAATTAATTAATTAATTTATTTTTTATTTTGGGCTGCGTTGGGTCTTCGTTGCTGCGCGCAGGCTTTCTCTAGTTGGGGCGAGCAGGGGCTACTCTTTGTTGTGGTGCGCGGGCTTCTCATTGCGGTGGCTTCTCTTGTTGGGGAGCACGGGCTCTAGGCGCACGGGCTCAGTAGTTGTGCCACGTGGGCTCAGTAGTTGTGGCTCGCGGGCTCTAGAGCACAGGCTCAGTAGTTGTGGCGCACGGGCTTAGTTGCTCCGCGGCATGTGGGATCTTCCCGGACCAGGGCTCAAACCCGTGTCCCCTGCATTGGCAGGCGGATTCTTAACCACTGAGCCCAAGGGAAGTCAAGCCTTTGGTTTTGAGTGTGCTTCCTGCCTGAGGGGGAGAAAACCAACGTGGTCACCAGGAGGAGTGTTCCCAGGCATCTGATGACACTATAAATAGCATAAACAATGACAAATTCCATAAACATCACTGATGGAGGAACTTGCCTAGAAGTTCCTTCTGGGATCTAATTTAAAGGAACATTTTGGTGAAACCAAGGTCATGAGGGAAGCAGAAATAAATGGAGAGAAATGCGGTGTGACAGCCAAGCCCTCCCAGCCTGCCTGCCAAACTGCGCTGGCTCTGCCTGCTGGAGGGAGGGCTCGGGGAGGAGGTGCTGGTGGCAGTGATCCTGCAGCAGCAGTAACCCCTCAGGCCTGCCGGCACCAGGCCCCACAGGACAGGAGCTGTGCCGAGCTGGGAAGAGGATCCAGAGTGAGAAGATCAGAGATCAAGCCTTACCTCTGCCGTTTACTATATAGAGTTGAGTGACCTTGAACAAGTCATGCGCCTGAGTCGACACTCCCTTATCTGAAAATGGAGCTGAAGTTGTTGCCCACTGGGGCTGCTGTGAGGACCAAGTGCAGTCATGTCTCCAAGGAGAGGAAGGGTGGTTGTCATGCAGTCAGTTCATGAATAAGGAGGTGCTGGCCAGGGGACGTTTATATTGGGTCCCCCAGTCTGAATATTCTTCCCATTCAAGGGTTTATTTAGGCTTTTAGTTTCTGAAAAACAGACTTTTTCTTTCTTTCTTTCTTTTTTTTTAAATCAGAGTTGGGAATATGAAGTTGGAAAGCAGGCGGGTTCATCCAGAACAGCGTGGGTGGGCAGCCGGGTTTCATCTTGATCTCTGGATGTATTGTGAATGTCTCAGGTCACCTAAACCTGTGTGCAACTCCAATGCTGCCGTGAGTGTAGCAAGTAAAGGGCACACAGGCACAGAGAGACACATAAATTAGAGCCTGCAGATCCCAGGGCCCTTCAGGCGGTGCTTTGTTCTACAGAGAGGGTGACACGCCTTTTGTGTGGTCCAAGAGGCCAAACATGAGGGTCCTGCAGGCTTAGCAATGATACCCGTGTTTCTCAGCTGCCCAGCAGAGTGGAGGCCTGGGGCTCTGATGTCCCTGGAACCAGTTGTTTAAAAACTGTCAGGAGGGAAGCTTTTCTCCCCAGGGAAAATAGTACAGATGAACCTATTTCCAGGGCAGGAATAGAGACGCAGATGTAGAGAACGGATATGTGGACACAGGGTGGGAAGTGGAGGGTGGGATGAACTGGGAGATTAGGTTTGACATAAATATACTACCATGTATAAAATAGATAGCTAGTGGGAACCTGCTGTATAGCTCAGGGAGCTCAGCTTGGTGCTCTGTGATGACCTAGAAGGGTGGGATGGGGGTGGGAGAGGGAGGTCCAAGAGGGAGGGGATATATGTATACATACAGCTTATTCACTTCATTGTACAGCAGAAACTAACACAACATTGTAAAGCAATTATACTCCAATAAAAAAATAAAGTATTATAATACAAAAAGTAAAAAATAAAAATAAAAACTGTCAGGAGGGAAGCTTTCCTCCCCAGGGCCTTGCACCCGCCAGCTGGTAGGAGACAGAGCGTGTGCCTGTTTATTTTCAATTTCAAAGTGAAGCTGACTTTAAGCTCTTGTTCTAGGTGGTTCTTATTTTAGCTGAAACCTACAGTGTCTGTCCTCAGGGCTGCAGGGGAGTGTTCACTGTGTAAGGGAGACGGGGAAGCAGCAGGCAGGGCCCGGAGCATTGAGAAAGGATTGGGGAAACTGTGTGCAGCTTGGGCATGGGGGTGAAGGGCTGGGCAGATTCGCTTGGTTCATGGAATCCTGTTGATCTTCCTGGAAGTTGTGTATGTTTATTTTGTCTTCAAAAACATCTTTTCTAAGAATATTTTGGAAGAGAAGGGCTGGGGGGCTGGGTGGGGGACTTTAAGCTGAGTCCCTTTCTGAGGTGAGTGAGGTTCTTTTTGAGCTTACAACTGAGGTCTAATTCCTCCTTCTAGAAAAGGAATCTGGAGAGAGACAGGATTTGTTATTATTATTTTAAAAAATATTTTATTGAAGTATGTTGATTTACAATGCTGTGTTAATTTCTGCTATACAGAAAAGTGATTCAGTTATACACACATAGATTCTTTTTCATGTTCTTTTCCATTATGGTTTATCACAGGATATTGAATATAGTTCCCTGTGCTACACAGTAGAATCTTGTTGTTTATCCATTCTCTATATAATAGTTTACATCTGCTAACCCCAAACTCCCAATCCATCCCTCCGCCTCAACCTCCAGCGGCCACAAGTCTGTTCTCTAGGTCTGTGAGTCTGTTTGTGTTTCGTAGATATGTTCATTTGTGTCATATTTTAGATTCCACATGTACGTGATATCATGGTATTTGTCTATCTCTTTCTGACTTACTTCCCTTAGTATGATAACCTCTAGGTCCATCCATGTTGCTGCAAATGACATTATTTCATTCTTTTTTATGGCTGAGTAGTATTCCATTGTGTATAGATACCACATCTTCTTTATCCATTCATCTGTTGATGGACATTTAGGTTGTTTCCATGTCTTGGCTATTGTGAATAGTGCTGCTATGAGCATAGGGGTGCGTATATCTTTTCAAATTACAGTTTTGTCTGGATATATGCCCAGGAGTGGGATTGCTGGATCAAATGGTAGCTCTATTTTTAGTTTTTTGAGGAACCTCCATACTGTTCTCCATAGTGGCTGTACCAATTTACATTCCCACCAACAATGTAGGAGGGTTCCCTTTTCCCTACACCCTCTCCAGCATTTCTTGTTTGTAGAGAGAGAGCTGGGATTTGGTGTGGGGTGGGAGAAGGTCTAGGGGTGCACGGACCTGTTCTTTTTTTTTTTTTTTCTTTTAACATCTTTATTGGAGTATAATTGCTTTACAATGGTATGTTAGTTTCTGTTTATATCAAAGTGAATCAGCTATACATTTACATATATCCCCATATCTCCTCCCTCTTGCATCTCCCTCCCACCCTCCCTATCCCACCCCTCTAGGTGGTCACAGAGCACTGAGCCGATCTCCCTGTGCTATGCGGCTGCTTCCCACTAGCTATCTATTTTACATTTGGTAGTGTATATATGTCCATGCCACTCTCTCACTTTGTCCCAGCTTACCCTTCCCCCTCCCCGTGTCCTCAAGTCCATTTTCTGCATCTGTGTCTTTATTCCTGTCCTGCCCCTAGGCTCTTCAGAACCATTTTTTTTTTTTTTTTTTTAGATTCCATATATATGGGCCCTGTTCTTTAGAGTGGATGACACTAGGGTCTCACAGGCACCATGTACGTCACACCACATCCTCACTTGCTATCTCTCAGCCTTACCCTGCCATCTGTGAGTGTTTCTGGGGCGGCAAACCCACAGACTGAGCTCCCCAGGCTTCCTTGCCCGGGGGCCTCCTGGTGGGTTCTGCCTGCAGGAGGCCCGAAGACGGGAAGGTAGGGGAGGCCTTGGTTCTTCTTGGCTCTCTCACTCTCTTCCTGACCCTTCCAGTGGAGTCTGAGAGGCAGGCAGCACCTGCAGCGGCCCTTTCTCCATCTTCCAGCTCCTGGGGCTGAAGCCCCCTCCTCTCCCCCTCTTCTCCTCCCTTTGTGCCCCAGCCCCAGAGGAGGTGTTGGCTCCTTGCATTACCTAATCTCTGTGTCACCTCAACTTCTCCTTAGTAGTGTCCCAGCACCCGTATACGCGATTTGCTGTGTTAAATCTCCTTCGTGTGGAGGACCTTGCATGGTTTCTGTGTCCCTGACATGTCTCTGACCCATGCAGTGGAATCCTGTTCATCATAACAAGAGCACAGTCTTGGAATCAGACAAGGCAAGGTTCACACACCATGACTCCACCCCTTCTTGCTATGTGACCTCTATGTGTGCATCTGTAAAATGGGGATGATAATAGAGCCAACCTCATGGGGTTATTGGGAGGAATTATCGAGACAATTCTTTTGCAGTAATAGAAGTAAAAGCTTCATGTAATGTGGTAATGGACAGCGACACAGCGTGAGGATGTGTTTCTAGAAGTGTTCGTTGCTTTCTCAGGTTGGCCCAAGGAGTGCTGGGGAGGCCACTGGAAAGGGTGTGTGAGGTGGTGGGCTTGGGCAACCGGGGGCTGTGTGGGGTCTGGAGGGCCGTGTGGATGGGGACTTGCTGGAGCAGTCTCATGTCTTCTCCCAGTTTAGCTCAGAGGTTCAGCTAAGCACCAAGGGCCGGGCCCTCCCCGGACCAGTAAGTGTTATGGCCTTTTCTTCAAGTCTCCGGGGCTCAGATAAGGGAGGACAGGTCAGTGCCTCAGTCTGAGGCATCATTGGTCACGTGGCTTTTAAAATCTCCTTATTCATTTTACCTAATTAGCCAATGACCTCACACCAGCCTATAATGTTATTTTTCACTGCGAATGACACGCATGGGGTTTGGGAAGCTGAAATATTTCATCTGCTGCTGGGTGGCCAAAGTTCCCAGCGTTTCTCACTCAGACCCTCCAGTGGGGAGGGTGGCGCTCGCCCTGCCCCGGGGGTTATCTGAGAGTCGCAGGGCCTCGGAGGGGATGGATGGGCCCCCATGGAGTGCTGGGTCGGCATGCCCACTGTGAATGGATGTCCCTGGGCTTTTTATCTCTAGGATGTCGGGAGGGTGTGGTCATGATGAGCAGGCAGAGGCTCTGCCAACCTTGGAGGGATCTGAGTCAGCAGAGCTGAGACAACTCGCACCCTAAGCAGGTCGTCTGGCCTGTGTAGTCTCGCCCACCTGCCTGTGCTCTGTTGGGCCCTGCCTTTCCCCAGGGTGCTCCTGGAGAGCTGGAGCCGGGACCCTGCGTTCAGAAGAGCAGAGGCCCAGAGTGCCAGGTCCTCCCTCTACCACCTGCCCTCCCCACCGGGAAGTCCCCAGCCTCGAGAGCGTCCTCTCCTTCAGACAGGTCAGCCCCCAAGGTGCACCTCTTTGCCCCCAGCCTTTGCCACACCACCTTGCCGGTGATGCCCTCTCCTCTCCGAGAGTGCAGATCCTATTTGTTCTTTAAGGCCCTAGGAATGTTCCCTGCTGTTCAGAGGCCCGCTTACCTCCCTCCTTCCTGCCGTCTCCGCATTGTGTAACAAACGCTTCATTAGGTTTTGCCTGACTTGATTCTCCAGGTCTTTGCAAATGTCAGGCTGGAGTCTCTGTTGGCTTCTGTAAAGTTCAGGTTTGCATGACCAGCCCTACAGGGGTGCAGATTTCACTTTGGGACCTTGGGTACAATTCTGGGTACTCTTACCAGGAAGGCAGAGTTTTCAGGTAGTTGCTGTTTGGGGCCATCAGCTACGACTTTCCCACCTGTGGTTCGGGGAGGAGCACCCAAGGTTTCTTAATCTGACTTTGTGCCTGGGAAAATATTAGAAAATTTAATTCTTAGACCTCACTCCCAAATACCCTGTTTTAGTAAATCTGGAGGCAGGGCCTGGGGATGTGCGCTTTGAAGCCAGATTCCCAGATAATTCTGATGTCCAGCAGAGTTTGGGGACCCTGGCATAGAACAACACACGAAGAACAATCGCCCTTACAACTATGCAACATCCTGTATTTTTGGGGACAGTCTGATTTCAAATATTCTGTCCCATTGCTCCCACAAGCCACTGAAATGGCCCCAAGCCCCGGGTTTTATTACCCAAAATGAGTGTCTCAGGCCACCTCTCAGACATGAATAAGACAGTAGGTGTTCTCCAGACCTAGTCCTGAGTTGGGAAATGGGTGCCTGCCCATAAAAGCAACTGAATCATGAGGTACTTGATTTTCACTTCTCTCGTAATCTAAGATTTAGCAAAGAGTAATTCAAGAATCTCCTCTGGGGGCTTCCCTGGTGGCACAGTGGTTGAGAATCTGCCTGCTAATGCAGGGGACACGGGTTTGAGCCCTGGTCTGGGAAGATCCCACATGCCGCAGAGCGACTGGGCCCATGAGCCACAACTACTGAGCCTACGCCTCTGGAGCCTGTGCTCCACAACAAGAGAGGCCACGATAGTGAGAGGCCCGTGCACCGTGATGAAGAGTGGCCCCCGCTTGCTGCAACTAGAGAAAGCCCAACAGAGAAACGAAGACCCAACATAGCAATCAATCAATCAATCAATCAATAAATCTTTAAAAAAAAAAAATCTCTGCATGATTCAATCAGTGCTAGAATGATCCCAGCAAGAGGAGCCCACACTTGTGCTGTGTTGGTGACCCCATGGGTGGCCCAATGGGTTAGAGCGTCTCCGTTCCTGGGGTGGATGTCCTCCTTCCTGTCCCTCTCAACCCTGGGTTCAAGATTTATTTTGGAGGTGGAGCCGCCTGGAGTAGCTGATTGTTTTCACTGTGGTGGGTGGGGGGGGGTGAAGGAAAGAGAGGCATCATGGAGGATGCCTAGATTTTTATCCTGAGCAACTGGATAAATGGATGGTGAGGTTCTTTACCAAGATGGTGAAGCCTGGGAGAGGAATGAATTTTGCAAGAGGTGGGAATTGAGTATCAAGAGTGCAATTTCAGGCGTGTTGAGCTAAAGATTACTTTAGACATTCTATGTGGAGACACTGAGGGGGAGCTTGGATGTATGACTCTGGATAGAGCTCAGGGGAAATGTCTGGGTCTGTGATGTAAACACAGAAGCCACAGGCACCTAAGTGGCATTTAAAGCCACAGCTCTGACGGGATCCCCAGGGGGCTGGGGTAGATGGGGAACGAGAGGGTTCTGAGAGCCCTCTAGCACTTAGAGGTGGAGCAGAGGGAGAGGGGCCAGCAAAGGGGATGGTAAACTTGACAGAAGGCACAGAACCCAAACCTGGGACATTTAAAACTCCTGAGCCTAGCTCTGGTTGGCTCCAGGCATGAGCTCCTAGTTTCTGGCCCTTTGATGATTGTATTTGAGGAACTCCCAAGCCCAGGGAGGCTTCAGTGTTGAGTAGGGAAGAGGGTTGGGCTCTGGGGCTGCCTCAGGCAGTCCTCCTGCTATGTCTACATCCCAGGGAGCACCCAGGATGCTGCGGGAACACCTTTTGTTCAGGATGGGATTTCAGCCAGGTCTCCACGGATGAGAGCAATGTAGGAAGGCTTCACAGAAGAGGCAAACCCTGAATAAGCCTTGAAGGGCAGTGAGAATTAAGATGGGAGAGGGCCCTTTAGGTTTGAAACCAAAACCTGAGGCAGGAGTAACATGGGATGTTGTGGGGAAGGGCTGAAGAGAAAGGGGACTTATGAAGAAGTCTGTCTAATTTTGGTAAATGAGATAACCTATTAAGTGGCTATATCAGAACTCAATAACGTTTTTTTTTCAAAAGTAGAGGTTTTATGTGGGTGTGTAAGAGAAATATGGCTGGATGGGCTGGTACCCATTTGGAAATAGTATAGCACTTTTGAGGGGTGGAATGATGAGTTAAGGATGGTGTTTGAGGCTGATGAATCTGGCGTGGGGCAATGTGAAAGGCGACTGAGTTTCTGAAATACAAGTAACGCAGTCATCACGTCCAGGGGAGATCAGGAGGGCTGGACACCGGGCACTGAGCAGGTTGTGCCAGATGAACCAGAGGATCTGAGAGCTTTGAGCTTCTGGACCAGCCCCTACGTGTCACCTGTTAGAGGGGCAACCCGAGGAGTGGTGGCCCCAGGCATCAGGGTGGTCCTATGACTCAGATCCTCAGAAGTCAGAAGCCCTGCATGGGCACATACGTGCAGAGGAAGGGCTTAGGTGTGATTCCCAAGCTCTCCTTGCTCTCGAGAATGGGCCACATCTGAGGAAGCAGAGTGGCCACCAAGCACGTGGCATGCACGTGGCACACCCGTGGCTTGAAGCACCTGTCCCAACTGTATGCTTATCAAAACTGGTGTAATTACTTATTAAATGTCTATATCCCCAGCCTGGCCACACTTTTGTGCAATGTGGTATGTTCAGATCGCAGCACTGGGCCTGGCAAACAGCAGGTGCCCAATTAATGTCTATGGACCGAGTGGAAGCCAGTGCTGTCCTCTTCGTCTGGGCTGTCAGGGCTGGGAGGAACCTTGCACGGAGGAGTGAGTCCTACTGTCCATTTCCCAGGCAGCCCCGCTGGGAAAGGAGGGAGAGAGGGTGATAACACTTCTCCCACTTGGCCCTTTACCCTTAGCGGCTGTGGGATGCCCGCTGTGAGCAGAGTCCTCACGCCAGTCCCGGCTTCTTCCTCCTGTCTCCTTCCTGAGCTGCCGACTGGTCTCCTCTGACCATGTAGTTTGGGATTGATTGATTGATTGATTGATTTATAATTTATTTATTTATTTATTTTTGGCTGTGTTGGGTCTTCGTTTCTGTGCGAGGGCTTTCTCTAGTTGCGGCGAGCTGGGGCCACTCTTCATCGTGGTGCGCGGGCCTCTCACTATCGCGGCCTCTCTTGTTGCGGAGCACAGGCTCCAGATGCGCAGGCTCAGTAGTTGTGGCTCACGGGCCCAGTTGCTCCGCGGCATGCGGGATCTTCCCAGACCAGGGCTCGAACCCGTGTCCCCTGCATTGGCAGGCAGATTCTCAACCACTGTGCCACCAGGGAAGCCCCTGGGATTTATTTTTACACAGTTTTCTTTTTAAAAAAAATTTAGGTGCTACCCTGACTTAGGGGTAGACACTTTCTTTGAGTTTTGAAAGTTCAGACCTTGTTGTTGAGACTAATTCTGCTGAAAGTGGGGTGCAGACACAGGAGAAGCTGTTAAACACACCAAACTGAGCACTTGGAGTTAGAAAAGGTAATTCCTGCATTCTCTCGCCTGCCCCACACTGTCACCAGTGCTCAGGTTACCCTTCAGGGTCATCAAACCCGCTGCTAAGAAATGGGCCTTCCTGCCTCTGGTCCTTGAACTCAAGTTCACACTACTCATTCCGAACAACTGCCTTTGAAGTGAACGGACTGAGCTACAAGTTCCTAGGCATCCTGCAGCCCCAGTGATTCTGGTGCTTTCACCGAATTCATTTTTTTCTGTTCTATCTTCCAGGCCCTGCCAGGTTTTGTGTGCCTGAGTAGCAGAGGAGGGAAGGCATACTTGCTTCTTGGGGTGTTTGTGTTGTCACGAGGCCCTGGGGTCTCTCCCTTCTCCCTCAGTGCAAAAGCCCAGAGGGACCTGCTGGGTGAGAGATCCCAGCTGGCTTATTCCTTGATTTCTCCTTTCAATGACTTTGTGGGAGGCGTGTGGGAAAAAAATTCCAGAAAGCTCTATTTTACCATCAGGCTTTCAAAGTCATTCCGAAGGATACCAGCTAAGATAGCATACTTAACTTTTCTCTTTTGTTTTTTGAATTTTTTTCTTTAGTACTGCAAAGTTCACACCGAAGCCCCTTAACATCTGGTCTTGCAGCTGTAGGTGTTATCCTTGCAGCTGCAGGTGTTATCCTTGGTTCCCAGCCCCATGCTGGCCCTCAAGCCTGGATGGGTTTGAGGGCAAGATGACGAGAGGCATGTCTGGTAGCAGTTAATTGGCTTGGACCATCAGGACTGGAGACTGAGCTTTGCCAGATGTGCCCCAGATTAAGTGACATGACTTTGCTCTGTCCTGGAGATGCTCCCCGCTTCTGTGCATCCTTCCCGAATTTGGTCCTGAGGGTTCCGTGTATACTCAGCGCCCTGGCCACTTAGGAAAGCCATGTGTCGTGTTCTGTTGCAAATGTGCTGAGTCTTAAAGATGGCAGGACCTTGCATTCTAGTTTGGAGCAGCAACATTTAGAGGAGTTTAAACACTGGGGGGAAAAGTTAAACATTTGACTATATTAAAAAAAAAAACAACCCTCAGTTGAGTATTTCATATTTTATGCCTTAAAAACAAAGTTCAGTGTGTAACCGGCAAGGATTTATTTGAGGCTGTGTGGTGGGAAAAACCCTTCTTTTAAGTTCCTAGTGTCTGGTGGGTGAAGAGACAGCAGAGGGGAAATCTGAGGTGAGAAGCTGGTACCTGAAGTGCAGGAAGTATGGGAGTGGACAGGGTTCTGGGTGGAGACGGAGAAATTTCTCCCAGAAGGTGCCAACCAAAGCAGGACGAGAGGACACCATCTTACCATCCAGGGAGAAGATGGGCTCATGTGCTGTGGGCAGATTCTGTCTGAGTGTGATTAGGGCCTCCCTTAGTTTCATCTGGATTTTGCAGGGAGAGGACCTGACCCTCTGTCCACGGAAGCTTCGAGAGGCAGCCCTCTGGCTCTCCTTCCCGCTGCACCTGTTTACCGAAGGCCTCTGGTTTCCACTGGGTCGCTTAAACTGCCCACCCATATGCAGCTCTTTTCTGGTTACAGAGTGTCCTCACGACTTTCAGAGGCAACAGTCAGCTGGCGGAAAGCGAGGGAACAGAGTTCCAAGGGAGCGAAGCGGCATGACCTGCTTCCATACATTTTGAGCATCCCTCTGTTCATTTAAGTGTCTGTTTGCAGAACATCCTCTTCGATTATTGCATTTGTCCTCCATTTAAAGTGTGAAGAGCCCTCTTGACCCCATACAAGCCAGTCATAAAAGAATGTTTTAAGAAAAACTCTCTGAAGTAGAATTCTATTTACAGAAATGCGATTTGAACACAGTCTCCATCTATACAGGGGAGGTGAGCGGTGCTCACGGGGTCATGCTTGCATTTGGAATGCAGCAGCTTCCCCCAAAAAGCGCCCGGCATTTCAGATTTTATCTACAGTAAGTAAATATTAGTCTTGTCTTGCTGTCGGGAGACTGAGGAACAGAGAGAGGAGATTGGGGCTTCCTTCCCAGCCTCCTCCCCTGACCCAGCAGACCACTCAATGTTAAGAGGCTGTTTAACAACAAAAGGAATCGTGTTACTGTTGCAAGGTTGATGGGATGCTCATGAATATTCACGTGACACTTATGCATATTCACAAAGCAAGAGTGTGATTGGCAGGCCACACCTGAAAGGGTTCCCGGAGTGCCCTCAGAAGTCTTCTCAGCCATGAGCCTGGGTGTCTGCCCCCATCTGGGTGGGCTCTGCAGGGACGGGGACCCTTCAGGTAACATCTGCCTGGAGGGTCAGCTGCAGTACTTGTCTTCCCATTCATGCACAGCGGGTGCCGTTATCCACGTTGCTCCAAGTCCTGCTTTGGGAAAATAAACATTTCCCCCACGACTCCCGAGCAATGCGGAAGCATAATTTGTAATAGAAGCTAATACTCTGGGACTTCCCTAGTGGCACAGTGGTTAAGAATCTGCTTGCCAATGCAGGGGACACGGGTTCGATCCCGGGTTCGATCCCTGGTCCGGGAAGAACCCACATGCCGCGAAGCAGCTAAGCCCACGAGCCACAACTACTGAAGCCCGCGCACCTAGAGCCCGTGCTCCACAAGAAGAGAAGCCAAAGCAGTGAGAAGCCCACTCACCGCAACGAAGAGTAGCTCCCGCTCGTCGCAGCCCACGTGCAGCAATGAAGACCCAATGCAGCCAAAAATAAATAAATAAAAAAGGCCCCACTAAATGATCTCATTAGGAGATACATTTCAATAATACTAAAAAAAAAAAAAAGAAAAAAGAAGCTAGTACTCCTGGTGTGGCCAACCCAGCAGCACCCAGGAGACAGTTTCTCTCTGGGTCAGAAGAGGGAGGAGGTGAGAAGGCTGGTGCTCTCCAGATGGGTGCCTGGGGTTTCCTTACCAGGTACTTCATCCATTCTGGGAGCCAAGGCAAGGCGCATGTCTTCCCGAGACCCCCCTGTGGACTGAAGATTATGCTGTTTGCTTTCTCTCCAAGCAGCTCTGAGGCCTGAGAATGACAGCAGAGCCTAGGAGCTACTCAGTGGTCCTGATTTTGTCCCCCGCTCCCTCGCTGGAGGAGACCGGTGGGTGTGGATGTTGTGGAGGCCTCTGCAGACGGGGAACGCCTGTTTCCCTGCCAACTCTCGATTTCACCTGCAGCTCCTGCGCCCCTCCTCACCCACATCTGAAACCTTGGCACTTTCTGAGTGGGATGTGAATCTCCTCTCTGTCCAGAAGCGGGCTGGCTAGGTGGTTTCCACACATGCCACAGAATGTGTGGATTTCTGCTGCTTGGCGTTACTGGTCAGGGTTCTCCAGAGAAACAGAATCAACAGGATGTATGTACCCATCCATCCATCCATCCATCCATCCATCCATCCATCCATCCATGCATCCATCCATCCATTCATTTATTATGTATATTTTAAAGAGGGTAAGCAGATTTTTTTCAAGGGGGCTATTGCAATGGAGTTTTGTATTAGGTGAGAGAGATCAGCTCAGCTCCCTAGACATTTATTTTAAGGAGTTGACTGGCTCTTGTGATTGTGGAGGCTGGCACGTCTGCATATGCAGGATGGGCTGGCAGACTGGACACCCAGGGAAGGGTTGATAGTGCAGTTTGAGTCCAAAGGCTGTCTGCTGGTAGAATTGCCTCTTTTCAGGGGAACTCATTCTTTTTCTACTTAGGCCTTCAGGTGATTGGATGAGGCCCACCTATGTCATGAAGGGTAATCTGCTTTACTCAGAGTCCACTGATTTAAATGATAATCTCATCTAGGAAATACCTTCACAAAACCTCTAGAATAGTGTTTGACCAAGTATCTGGGTACTGTGGTCTAGCCAAGTTGACACGTAAAATTAACCATCACACTTGGCTTCCCTGACGCTTGATGTCATAGGCTTGCTGTGAGCCTGCTGTGTGACTGTGTGCTGCTGATAATGGAGCAGGCCAGGATTTTCTAGAACCATCCCCTTGGCATGGATCTTTCAAGTAGTGCTTCATCCTGGAAGAAAAACCTTCCAGGGTCCGAGTCCCAGTTTTAACCTGAGTTTGTGGCAGAAGTGAAGCTTCCTTGTCTTGATTTCTTGCTGTATGACAGCTTCTCAGAGGCTGGGATCCTGGCTGACTCATCCTTGCCCCTTCGGTAACCAGCCTCAGACCTTGTACAAAGTTGGAGCTTGGTAAATATGCTGAGCTGACTCTTGGGGTCTGGGTCTGTGGGCAGTTCTCTTAGTGGTCCTGGGGCATTCAGACGCCCATGCCTTTGGTCAGTGAGCCGTGCCTGCTGCTGCCCAGGGCCCCCGTCCCTGTCCTGCATGGCCACCCTTGGAATACCACCTGTCAGCTCTGTGGTCCCATCGCTTGGGCTGCCTGGCTCTGCTTTGATTTGATTGGATTCCTCAGCAACAGGGGTGCTTCTTATCCCCTCCTCCTAGCCTCAGCCCTGGGACCAGGCCCTTGAACATGGAGCTTAGGAAAGGTTTACTATTGCTACTGCTCATTTGAGAACCAGTCTGGGCTTCATTAATAGGAAAAAAGTTGGCAAGAGGGGACCAAAAGAGTGAATTAGCCACAGAGATTTCTAAGGGGTAAAAGAAAAAATAATCAGGACAAAATATACTGTGATAGGGAAGCCTGCCCTTTGTTTACTGACACACATCTCTGCTTCAAGCTATTTTGAAAATGACTATTTTATTGATAAAATGAATGTGATGAAATGAATGTGTGGAGGTGATAAGAGAATGAATGGAAATTTACCTGTGAACATGTCTGTAATTGAGTGCCTATCTGCGGGATGAATAGTGGAAGAAAATTATCCACGATGGGCCAACTCTCTGCTTTTGTAGGACTGTGTGTTCTATTCTTCCTGCTCAATAGAGGACGTTGTCTGCTCCACCAAATTAGCCAAACACAGATAATGTTGTCAAAGAATGGCTCCATTAGATTTCACAGACGCCTGACACCAAGACAAAAGCCTCTACCCTCACAGCATTTCAACATCAATTTTTTCCTACATGACTCAAAAAAATAAATTTGTTTTGTGGGGCAGAGATGATGTGTTTGACAGGTTTTTAGAACAGAAGATAAAAGAAGAGTTGGCAATATTGGCTGGGGGGATTCCAGCAAATTTCATTAGACTGTGTAACATACATGGGGATGTAGGCAACTTGGTGACCTGGAGAGAGCCTTCCTACTGGGGGATGGATCGGGAGGCCTGGACTCCAGTCCCCATGGGGATGTTAACTTGGTTTACACATTCTGCCCCATGGAGATGATAATGTCGAGATTCAGAATAGGGACCTTGAGCTAGGAAGTCTGGTGGGAACTGAGGGTTGGGCACGGGTCACACCCACAGCCTCCACGTGGTTGAATGTTTCTTATAGAACTCAAAACAGTGCTCAGATAACAGTGCCGTGGAAGTCTCAAGTCTGTTGGGAGAACTGAGTGGAGAGTAGGTCACAGGGCATCCTGAAAGTGGGACAGCTATTCAAACAAAGAGAGGACGGGGAAGCGCTGCTCCCACAGTACTGTGTGGGCTAATTTCAGCACCCATTTAAGGAAGACCTGAGAGAGCTAATGATCTCTTTATACTTTATTTTCTTTTTTATTGAAAAAATAATAATACAGAATCCTAAAAAATAACTCTACCATCTTACCACCCTGATATAACAGTGAACATTTTGCCTGTGTTTTTCCATATGCATGTGTGTAAGGCTGGTTTTTCTGTTTGCTATTCTCGTCCGCTCCGGCTGGAGCGTGGCACACACCTCCTTTCTGGGGCATACACTGAGCTGGCAGACCTCAGGGGGAGAATGGAGGCAGGCACTCTTTCTGCAAATAGCACGCAGCGCTGGGCCCAGGGCGGACTCCTTGGCAGAGTGGGGGCCTGGGTGTCTGCTGGATATTTGATGGGAAGACCAGGGTCTCCTTCATTCTCTCCCCGGGGGCCTGGCTCTGACGCCTTCTCAAGCTTGATGGGCAATGGGCTGGGAAATGGCGGCAGATGTGGGAGCAGGATGACGGAGTACTGAGTCTGAAGACCGAGGGGGCCAAAAGTGGGGTTCTAGGAGGGGCGAGCAGAGGGAATTAAGAAACCAAGGAGGCAGTGGGGCTGGGACTCAGAGAGAGGTGGGATTAAGAGAAAGGCCCTCTGAGCATCATAAGAGGGTCCCAACAGGAGCGGTCCTGAGAGTCAAGGAGAGAGTTGGGAAGCCCCTGTCCAGGAGGGCTGCACACAGATAACAGTGGGTGACTGGTGCCGTCATTGATGGCTCCCCTGGGCCCCTTTCTAGATATCACATAGATGAACAGTTAATTACGGGTCAGACTGTTTTATTCCTGTTATGGATTGTTCCATCTTGCCATTTTAGTGTCTAAGGGAAGGAGATACAGTTTTACTGTGTATATATGTGTGTGTGTGTGTGTATGTGTGTTTGTGTGTGTTTTCAACCCTAGTATACCCACCAGTCTAAGGTCACTTATTTTTGTCTGGTGAGATCCATGTTTTTGATGGCCGTATAATCCACGACTGAGCTGATTCACCATGATATACTAGGTACTACACTAGATCCATGGTCTAGTGTCCAGCAGGCCCCCAGGACAATGTGGCCAGGCAAGGCTTTTGAGACAAGGACTTTTCTTAACAGTGCCAGGACAGCCCAGCTCTTCATCTGGGTGGCTGCGGGGCAGCTTTGGTCCTGCTGCCTTCCCCTAGGATGAAGGCAAGGTCCTTTAGAAGAAACAAAAAACAGGAGCTGCATTAGGCATTTTGAGCAGAAAGTGGTCAAATGTAGGGATTTAGGGCCTCACGCAGTTGTTGGGGGTGGGGTGGGGGAAAGCAAAGGTCAGAAAGTTCACATTCAGGAAATGTGAAAGTATAGAAATCTCACGGGAAGCTGCAGATGATGGTCTCAACCACCTATAGCATTGGAGTAGGAGATTCTCAGAGGAAACCTGGAAGCTAGTGACGAAACCTCAGATCACCTGCTCCCAGCTGCTACCAGAAAAGCATGGGTTCTACCTCTCCTTAGCCTCTGGATCTCACATGAGTGGCTCTTGCTGGCAGAATCTAACTGGAACCCTGTGGACAAGGGACTCTGGGATTCTCCTGTGATTCAGGAGAGAGTGTAGAAGGGGCCACAATGATACCATGTAGACAGTAGACAATTCGGTACAGGGTCTTTGTAGCCCCAAAGCCTAGCACAGTGCCTGGCACGGAATAGGAGCCGAACACGTTTATTGAAATAACAAAGTGTGGGTGGGAGCCCCATCCAGAGGGGCATTTCTATTCCACCCAGAAAGACTGCATTTCTGCCCCTAAGAGTGGGGTGAGTGGTGGGCTTCCAGAGGATTTACTTCCATTTAGGAGAGAGGGGCTGGAACTCCAGAAAGTGCTCCTGGGCCTGGGAAGTAGAAATAACAGCTCTTGTGTTGAGAGCTTCTGAAGTCCATGGTGGAGAAACATGAGGCCTGCACAGGAGCTGCATCTCTGGGGACTGGGTTGAGGTATGGAGCCTGGACTCAGCTGGGGTTTCTCTTCTCTGGCCTACTGGCCAGGCATGGCCAGCTCTTCCTCTCAGACTATAATCTTAGACACTTGGCCCGATATTGGAAGAGGCAAGTTTGTTCATGGACGCAGGGGTTAATCGTGGGAGCTCCCAACGATGAGGGCTATATTCATCTAAACTCTTGAATGTAAATGATAGGCAAACCTACTTGAGCCAAAAAGGATGTTTATTGACTCAGGTAACTGAGAAATTCAGGGGTGTCTGCCTTCAGGCAAGGCTGGATTTAGCAGCAGAAATGATTCTCTTTCTCCCACCTTCTCCCTCTCTTGGCTCTGCTCTCTCTGATGTTCATTCAAGTGTTGGTCTCATTCTCTCCTGCTGTAGGTGGGCTTCCTTCACATAGTCAGGGAAAAGTGCTACTAGCATGTCTAGGCTCACATGATCCTAGCTTGGTGAGTCAGGGGAAGGTAAGCTTCCTCTCCGTGTATGGATCTATAAACCTGAAAATGATTGGGCTTGCTGGGTCAGGTGTCCACCTGGACAAATTACTATGTTTAAGGGGACATGGTGTTGTACCTGTTTTGGCTTGGCACACCTGCCCACGTCTGTGGCCAGAGGCTGGGGCTGGGGGAGGGGAATTGTCATGAATAACCTCACAGTACCACATGGAGAGCAGGAGGGATGATCCCCCAAGGAATAAAAATTGTAAGTGAAAGCAACATATTTCTAGAACTAAAGAGAACAGGAAGAAGCCTGGGCTGGGATGACGGTGACTCCAGGCAGAGAAGAAATGCCATGTGAGAGCCCTCAGCTTGGTCGGCATCATCTTGCACGTACCTGAGCGTCCAGCCGGACCCTTCCCCAGCTCTGGGAGAGCTGGCAAGTGTCCAGCAGGTGTGACTGTCCAGCAGCTGGACTTCTCCCTGGGGTGTAGCAAAGCTCCTTGCTCCCCTCAGTTATGTTGCATTTGCCATGAACTTATTTTTAAAAGCCATATTTGGTCTTTTCCTGGACACCTTGTTTGAAAATAACTAGGCTTTTCAGCTGCATGGGTTTTAAGGTGAAATGTACCCCATTCAAGAAGGATCCAAGTGCTCTCCCTCTCTCGTCTTTCTGTCTTGATCCCTTGGGCTCCTACTTAGAAAATGCTGAATTATATATCTATTCAGTCAATATTTACTGAGAACCTAGTGTGTGAAAAGCCCTGGGATCAACAAAACAAGCTCAGTCCTGGCCCTCACCAAACTTAAAGTCAGCAAAATGAAACAATCAACAAAGCAAAAACAGCACCCAGTTGGTGAATCCATTACTCAGGGGTGATGGGATACATGCTCCAAGGGGGAAGCATGGGGTGATAAGACTGACCTGGCACTGGGGCAGGGAGGTTCCTTGAGAAGGGGACATTAAGCTGAGAGCTAAAGCATGGCTGGATTTTGGATTTTGATGAGGCTAAAGGGGTAGGGAATGGGGAAGTGTGTTTGGATGCCAGGGCTCTGAGCAGGGAAATGGGGTTCCTGCTGGCAGGGCTGGGTGAATAGGCTGGAAGGGGCAATATTTGAGGGCCTGAAGGCCAGGCTGGGGGTAAGGTCTCCATTGCCACCCCCAGTTTGCCTGGGAATAGGACCTTGATTCCATTCTACCAGAGCCCTCAGCTATGAGCACGAGAGGCCACTGTGCAGCTCCCTCATGCCCCCTTTAAGTGCTCCCCCCCTCACATCACCTGGCAGGGAGGAGGGCATCCCCCCAACTGCACTTGAACCTCTCAAGTCAAGGCCGGGCTGGCAGTGGGTGGGGACGCTGCTGTAATTATGCTAATTGCAGGGCTGCTTCCCTGGCTGCATTTGAAGCAGAGCAGGAGGAGGCTGGGCTGCCGGGTGGGGAGAGATGGCGGTGCTTGGAAGAGGCTATTAGCAGTGGAGGTGGCACCAAGTGCTGGATTCACGATGTAGTTTGGAGGTAAAGCCATGCAGACTCGTGGGTAGAGCTGGATGGGGTGTGGTGATGAGGAGAAAGAGAATAAGGATGGCTGCAAGGCTGCAGCCTTGGGGGATGGTGGTGCCATTAGCTGAGGTGCCTTTGGGGGAAATAAACACAGGCACACGTATTCTGTCTTGGACATTTTGAGTTGGAGGAGATATCAGGGAAGCAGTTGGATATATGGGTCTGGGCTGGAGACACAAGTGCGGGAGCTCTCAGCCCAGAGATGGTGAATGAAGTCGTGGATGTGGGCGCCTGTGTGTGGCGTTGAGGGAGACCAGACCCGGGTCCCGAGGAGCGGAGCATTTGGAGGTCAGCGAGAGGAGAAGCAGCCAGCAAACAGATAAACCCGACGGGGTGCAGGCGACAACCTGCCTGTGATAAATTATGCCTGCGCTGCCCAGGCTGCAGATGTGTGCTCTGAGGACCCCCCAGGCACCGGGGGCCTGTCGCTGGGTGATGGATGAAGGCTGCTCCCACCCACCCGCCTCCCGCTGGCACATGCGTCCTGTCGCCACCAGGCAGTCCGTTGGGAATAGAGAAAATAGCTGAGCGGGCTTGCCGTGACAGCCTTCTAAAAGTGACTTTTAAAACTTCTTATAGTGGGACCTTCAAGATGGCGGAGGAGTAAGATGTGGAGATCACCTTCCTCCCCACAAGTACATCAGAAATACATGTACACGGGGAACAACTCCTACAGAACACCTACTGAGCACTGGCAGAAGACCTCAGACCTCCCAAAAGGCAAGAAACTCCCCACGTACATGGGTAGGGCAAAAGAAAAAAGAAATAACAGAGACAAAGAATAGGGACGGGACCTGCACCAGTGGGAGGGAGCTGTGAAGGAGGAAAGGTTTCCACACACTAGGAAGCCCCTTCACTGGCGGAGATGGGGGGCTGGGTGGGAGGGAAGCTTTGGAGCCACGGAGGAGAGCACAGCAAGAGGGGTGCAGAGGGCAAAGCAGAGAGATTCCCTCACAGAGGCTCGCTGCTGACCAGCACTCACCAGCCTGAGAGGCTTGTCTGCTCACGGCCGGGGCAGGTGGGGGCTGGGAGCTGAGGCTCGGGCTTCGGAGGTCAGATCCCAGGGAAAGGACTTGGGTTGGCTGCGTGAACACAGCCTGAAGGGGGCTAGTGCACCACAGCTAGCCGGGAGGGAGTCCGGGAAAAAGTCTGGAACTGCCTAAGAGGCAAGAGACCATGTTCTGGGGTACGCGAGGAGAGGGGATTCAGAGCACCACCTAAACTAGCTTCAGAGAGGGGCGCAAGCCACAGCTATCAGCTCAGACCCCAGAGATGGGCATGAAATGCCAACGCTGTTGCTGCAGCCACCAAGAATCCTGTGTGCAAGCACAGGTCACTATCCACACCCACCCCCCCACCCCCGGGAGCCTGTGCAGCCCGCCACTGCCAGGGTCCCGTGATCCAGGGAGAACTTCCCTGGGAGAACACACGGCGTGCCCCAGGCTGTTGCAATGTCATGCTGGCCTCTGCCACCGCAGGCTAGCCCTGCATTCTGATTATAACTACTCTATCCCTTCCTCCGCCCAGCCTGAATGAGCTAGAGCCCCTAATCAGCCGCTGCTTTAGCCCCCTCCTGTCTGGGTGGGAACAGAGGCCTGAGGGTGACCTACACACAGGGGTGGGGCCAAAACCAAAGCTGAACCCCAGGAGCCGTGTGAACAAAGAAGAGAAAGGGAAATTTCTCCCAGCAGCCTCAGGAGCAGAGGATTAAATCCCCACAATCAACTTGATATACCCTGTATCTGTGGAATACCTGAATAGACAACGAATTGTCCCACAATTGTGGTGGTGGACGTTGGGAGCAACTGTAGACTTGGGGTTTGCTGTCCGTGACTGATTTGTTTCTGATTTTTATGTTTATCTTAGTTTAGTGTTTAGTGCTTGTTATAATTGGTGGATTTGTTTATTGGTTTCGTTGCTCTCTTCTTTTTTTATTATTATATTATTCTTTTATTTTTTAATTTTAATAATTTTTTTAAAATTTATTATTCTTATTTTTTATTTTTTTTTCTTTCATTTTTTTCTCCCTTTTCTTCTGGCCATGTGGCTGACAGGGTCTTGGTACTCTGGCCTGGAGTCAGGCCTGAGCCTCTGAGGTGGGAGAGTTCAGGACACTGGACCACCAGAGACCTCCCAGCCCCATGTAATATCAATTGGTGAGAGGTCTCCCAGAGATCTCTGTCTCAGTGCTAAGACCCAGCACCACCCAACTGCCAGCATATTCCAGTGCCAAACAACTAGCAAGACAGGAACACAGCCCCACTCATTAGCAGAGAGGCTGCCTAAAATTATAATAATGTCACAGACACCTCAGAATACACCACTGGAAGCGGCTCTGCCCACCAGAAAGACAAGATCCAGCCCCACCCACCAGAACGCAGGCACCAGTCCCCTCCACCAGGAAGCCTACACAACCCACTGAACCAACTTCACCCACTGGGGGCAGACACCAAAAACAACGGGAACTATGAACCTGCAGCCTGCAAAAAGGAGACCCCAAACACAGAAAGTTAAACAAAATGAGAAGACAGAGAAATATGCAGCAGATGAAGGAGCAAGGTAAAAACCCACCCGACCAAACAAATGAAGAGGAAATAGGCAGTCTACCTGAAAAAGAATTCAGAATAATGATAGTAAAGATGATCCAAAATCTTGGAAACAGAATGGAGAAAATACAGGAAACGTTTAACAAGGACCTAGAAAAAGTAAAGAGCAAACAAACAATGATGAACGACACAATAAATGAAATTAAAAATTCTCTAGAAGGAATCAATAGCAGAATAACTGAGGCAGAAGAACGGATAAGTGACCTGGAAGATAAAATAGAGGAAATAGTTACCACAGAGCAGAATAAAGAATAAAGAATGAGAAGAATTGAGGACAGTCTCAGAGACCTCTGGGACAATATTAAATGCGCCAACATTCGAATTATAGGGGTCCCAGAAGAAGAAGAGAAAAAGAAAGGGACTGAGAAAATATTTGAAGAGATTATAGTTGAAAACGTCCCTAATATGGGAAAGGAAATAGTCAATCAAGGAAGCACAGAGAGTCCCATACAGGATAAAGCCAGGGAGAAACATGACAAGACACATATTTATCAAACTATCAAAAATTAAATACAAAGGAAAAATATTAAAAGCAGCAAGGGAAGAGCAACAAATAACATACAAGGGAATCCCCGTAAGGTTAACAGCTGATCTTTCAGCAGAAACTCTGCAAGCCAGAAGAGAGTGGCAGGACATTTTAAAGTGATGAAAGGGAAAAACCTACAACCAAGATTACCCTACCCAGCAAGGCTATCATTCACATTTGATGGAGAAATTAAAACCTTTACAGACAAGCAGAAGATAAGAGAATTCAGCACCACCAAACCAGCTATACAACAAATGCTAAAGGAACTTCTCTAGGCAGGAAACAAAAGAGAAGGAAAAGACTACAAAAAGAAACCCAAAACAATTAAGAAAATGGTAATAGGAACATACATATCGATAATTACCTTAAATGTAAATGGATTAAATGCTCCAACCAAAAGACACAGACTGGCTGAATGGATCCAAAAGAAGACTCGTATACATGCTGTCTACAAGAGACCCACTTCAGACCTAGGGACACATCCAGACTGAAAGTGAGGGGATGGAAAAAGATATTCCATGCAAATGGAAATCAAAAGAAAGCTGGAGTAGCACTTCTCATACCAGACAAAATAGAATTTAAAATAAAGACTTTTACAAGAGACAAAGAAGGACACTACATAACGATCAAGGGATCAATCCAAGAAGAAGATCTAACAATTGTAAATATTTATGCACCCAACATAGGCGCACCTCAATACATAAGGCAAATGCTAACCACCATAAAAGGGGAAATAGACAGTAACACAATAATAGTAGGGGACTTTAACACCCACTTTCACCAATGGACAGATCATCCAAAATGAAAATTAATAAGGAAATACAAGCTTTAGATGACACATTAAACCAGATGGACTTAATTGATATCTATAAGACATTCCATCCAAAAACAACAGAATACACTTTCTTCTCTAGTGTTCATAGAATATTCTCCAGGATAGACCATATCTTGGGTCACAAATCAAGCCTTGGTAAATTGAAGAAAATTGAACTCGTATCAAGTATCTTTTCTGATCACAACGCTATGAGACTATATATCAATTACAGGAAAAAAAACTGTAAAAAATACAAACACATGCAGGCTAAACAATACACTACTAAGTAATCAAGAGATCACTGAAGAAATCAAAGAGGAAATCAAAAAAATGCCTAGAAACAAATGACAATGAAAACATGACGGGACAATGAAAACCTATGGGATGCAGCAAAAGCAGTTCTAAGGGGGAAGTTTATAGCAATACAATCCTACCTTAAGAAACAAGAAAAATCTCAAATAAACAACCTAACCTTACACCTAAAACAAATAGAGAAAGAAGAACAAAAACACCCAAAGTTAGCAGAAGGAAAGTAATCATAAAGATCAGATCAGAAATAAATGAAAAAGAAATGAAGAAAACAATGGCAAAGATCAATAAAACTAAAAGCTGGTTCTTTGAGAAGATAAACAAAATTGATAAATCATTAACCAGACTCCTCAGGAAAAAAAGGGAGAAGACTCAAATCAACAGAATAGAAAATGAAAAAGGAGAAGTAACAGCTGACACTGCAGAAATACAAAGGATCATGAGAGATTACTACAAGCAACTATATGCCAATAAAATGGACAACCTGGAAGAAATGGACAAGTCCTTAGAAAAGCAAAACCTTCCAAGACTGAACCAGGAAGAAATAGAAAATATAAACAGAACAATCACAAACACTGAAATTGAAACTGTGATTAAAAATCTTCCAAGAAACAAAGCCCAGAACCAGATGGCTTCACAGGCGAATTTTATGAAACATTTAGAGAAGAGCTAACACCTATACTTCTCAAACTCTTCCAAAAAATAGCAGAGGAAGGAACACTCCCAAACTCATTCTACGAGGCAACCAGCACCCTGATACCAAAACCAGACAAAGATGTCACAAAAAAAGAAAACTACAGGCCAATATCACTGATGAACATAGATGCAAAAATCCTCAACAAAACACTAGCAAACAGAATCCAACAGCACATTAAAAGGATCATACACCATGATCAAATGGAGTTTACCCCAGGAATGCAGGGTTCTTCAATGTATGCAAATCAATCAATGTGATACACCATATTAACAAACTGAAGGATAAAAACCATATGATCATCTCAATAGATGCAGAAAAAGCTTTTGACAAAATTCAACACCCATTTATGATAAAAACTCTCCAGAATGTAGGCATAGAGGGAAATTTCCTCAACATAATAAAGGCCTTTTATGACAAACCCACAGCCAGCATCGTTCTCAGTGGTGAAAAACTGAAACCATTTCCTCTAAGATCAGGAACAAGACAAGGTTGCCCACTCTCACCACTATTATTCAACATAGTTTTGGAAGTTTTAGCCACAGCAATCACAGAAGAAAAAGAAATAAAAGGACTCCAAATCGAAAAAGAAGTAAAGCTGTCACTGTTTGCAGATGACATGGTACTATACATAGAGAATCCTAAAGATGCTACCAGAAAACTACTAGAGCTAATCAATGAACTTGGTAAAGGCAGGATACAAAATTAATGCACAGGAATCTCTTGCACTCCTATACACTAATGATGAAATATCTAAAAGAGAAATGAAAGAAACACTCCTATTTACCATTGCAATGAAAAGAATCAAATACCTAGGAATAATCCTACCTAAGGAGACAAAAGACCTGTATGCAGAAAATTATAAGACACTGATGAAAGAAATTAAAGATGTTACAAACAGTTGGAGAGATATACCATGTTCTTGGATTGGAAGAATCAACATTGTGAAAATGACTATACTACCCAAAGGAATCTACAGATTCAATGCAATCCCTATCAAACTACCAATGGCATTTTCCACAGAATTAGAACAAAAATTTCACAATTTGTATGGAAACACAAAAGACCCCAGAGCCAAAGCAATCTTGAGAGAGAAAAATGGAAATGGAGGAATCGGGCTCCCTGACTTCAGACTATACTACAAAGCTACAGTAATCAAGACAGTATGGTACTGGCACAAAAACAGAAATATAGATCAATGGAACAGGATAGAAAACCCAGAGATAAACCCACGCACATACGGTCACCTTATCTTTGATAAAGGAGGCAAGAATATACAATGGAGAAAAGACAGCCTCCTCAATAAGTGGTGCTGGGAAAACTGGACAGCTACATGTAAAAAAATGAAATTAGAACACTCCCTAACACCATACACAAAAATAAGCTCAAAATGGATTAAAGACCTAAATGTAAGCCCAGACATTATAAAACTCTAGAGGAAAACATAGGTAGAACACTCTGTGACATAAATCACAGCAAGATCCTTTTTGATCCACGTCCTAGAGTAATGGACATAAAAAGAAAAATAAACAAATGGGACCTAATGAAACTTAAAAGCTTTTTCACAGCAAAGGAAACCATAAACAAGACCAAAAGACAACCCTCAGAATGGGAGAAAATATTTGCAAATGAAGCAACTGACAAAGGATTAATCTCCAAAATATACAAGCAGCTCATGCAGCGCAATATCAAAAAAACCAACACCCCAATCCAAAAATGGGCAGAAGACCTAAATAGATGTTTCTCCAGAGAAGATATACGGATTGCCAAGAAACACATGAAAGGATGCTCAACATCACTAATCATTAGAGAAATGTGAATCAAAACTACAATGAGGTATCACCTCACACCGGTCAGAATGGACAGCATCAAAAAAATCTATAAACAGTAAATGCTGGAGAGGGTGTGGAGAAAAGGAAACCCTCTTGCACTGTTGGTGGGAATGTAAATTGATACAGCCACTCTGGAGAACAGTATGGAGGTTCCTTAAAAAACTAAAAATCAAACTACCATATGACCCAGCAATCCCACTACTGGCATATACCCTGAGAAAACCATAATTCAAGAAGAGTCATGCACCACAATGTTCACTGCAGCTCTATATACAATAACCAGGACATGGAAGCAACCTAAGTGTCCATTGACAGATGAATGGATAAAGAAGATGTGGCACATATATACAGTGGAATATTACTCAGCCATAAAAAGAAACGAGATTGAGTTATTTTTAGTGAGGTGGATGGACCTAGAGTCTGTCATACGGAGTGAAGTAAGTCAGAAAGAGAAAAACAAATACTGTATGCTAACACATATATATATATGGAATCTAAAAAAAAAAAAAAGAATGGTTCTGAAGAACCTAGAAGCCAGACAGGAATAAAGACACAGATGTAGAGGAGGGACTTGAGGACACGGGGAGGGGGAAGGATAAGCTGGGACGAAGTGAGAGAGTGGCATGGACATATATACACTACCAAATGTAAAATAGATAGCTCGTGGGAAGCAGCCACATAGCACAGGGAGATCAGCTCGGTGCTTTGTGTTCACCTAGAGGGGTGGGATAGGGACGGTGGGAGGGAGACGCAAGAGGGAAGAGATATGGTGATATATGTATGTATATAGCTGATTCAGTTTGTTATAAAGCTGAAACTAACACACCATTGTAAAGCAATTATACTACAATAAAGATGTCAAAAAATAAAAATGGTTCTGAAGAACCTAGGGGCAGGACAGAAGTAATGACGCAGATGTAGAGAATGGAATTGAGGACACGGGGAGGAGGAAAGGTAAACTGGGATGAAGTGAGAGAGCAGCACTGACATATATACACTACCAAATATAAAATAGATAGCTAGTGGGAAGCAGCTGCATAACACAGGGAGATCAGCTCGGTGCTTTGTGACCACCTAGAGGGGTGGGATAGGGAGGGTGAGACGGAGGCTCAAGAGGGAGGGGATATGGGGATATATGTACGCATATAGCCGATTCACTTTGTTATACAGCAGAAACTAACAGAACATTGTAAAGCAATTATACTCCAATGAAGATGTTAAAAAAAAACTTATAATTGATGATTAAAAGGCCCATTGATCCAAAGACTCTGTTTGTGGTGGAAGAAGAAAAGTCATTTTAGAAGGAATTTCTGGCGAGGTGAAGTGTTCCAGCAAATTGGCCAGGCAGCGTTTGCAGCCCCAGGCTTATATTTCAAAAGCCATTAAAAGCCCCTGAAGAAAGTGCTGCAAAGTAGTTGTTTTGAGAAAGGGAAATATTTTGGGGTAGGGGGTAGAAGGAGAAAATGCCAGCTGAGGGGCTCACAGTGGGCAGTGAGAGGAGGAAGTGGAGGCCCCCTCTTCACCTTGGCCTTGGGGCAGCGCTGGGCTCCTGGCTTCCTGCACTGTGGCCCATGCTCCTGCCCATCGCACCTCTACCTCCAGCCCCTGGCTCTCACTGCTCCCCGATTTGGAACGACCCGTTCTCAACACTCAACGACCCGTTCTCAACACTCACCTTTCCACAGTTAACCCATTTTGTAGCCTCCTTTCCTTAAATTTTCCTGGTCCCTAATATTCCTCACTGACTTCGTGTGGCCATCGCCCTCTGCATGACTCATGCATTTCGGTGGCTAGGGACCCATAGGGACCCTCATGCTGCTCTTTCATGCATGTCTCTGGCTTCCCCCAGCAGGCTGTGTACACACTAAGAGAGAAGGGCACTCACGGTGCTGGGCGTGGGGTGAACTCTCCAGAACCTTAGCGGCTCGTTTCCTCCTTGCTAAGGGGCCAAGGTGCTGTGGGGAGCCGGTACTCAGCACCCATAGTGTCTCTGTCCTGGACCTTGTTATGACATCCCATGTGGGGCTGTCCTGGCAAATTCAGGCAGGGTGAATGAATTGTGTGTGTGTGTGTGTGTGTCTTCTCAGCTTTGCTGTGGTTGTCAAGGTCAGGGCAGCTAGACAGGCTGGCCAGGGGAGGACTGCCCAGCAGCATCACCTGGGAGTGAGGTGAGATCATTAAGCGTTTGCATACAGCACACAAGCAGGGCGGCAGGGGAGACTTGGTGCTTCCCTGGGCCTGGCACCAAGTGTCTCCGGGTCCCAGTGGGAGCCCAAGACCTGCCTCCGAGCCCTGTGCTCAGGGTGGGTTGCAGACAGGTGGGCTTCTGGGAAGGCAGATCTGCTCACCTACCAGGAGCTCAGAGAGGTGCGGGGAGTCCCTGCCTGTGGGTGCCAGTCTCCACTCCTGGCATCTCTCTGAGTCCGACACCTGCACTCGGTGTGTGTTGTTTCTGTTCTGCTCTCGTTAATGCTGGTTTGTGTGATCGTTTTGGAAGTTTTCTCTCTAAACGTAGTCTCATTGCTGAGCTGACGTAAAGCCATGCCCAGGAACCACATTCGCGGGAAGGGTTCATGTGTTCACAGTAATAAAATCTGGCATTTTTAAAAGCTTCCCTCTGAAGATACCTCCTCTCAGAACTGTACCTCTCCTCATCCCCCTCAGCCCGAGTTTGCTCTTCTGGGAAAATGAGGCCGCTCGATTAGCTGGATTTCAAAGATCATACGTTATGAGTCCCTAAACCCCATTTTTTAAAGAATCCCAAAGTGTATGAATTAAAATATGCTTTACTTCTTTTCAGCCTGATGAGGAGAAGCCTGTGAAGGACCCTATCAACCCAGAAGGAGAAAATCTGATGAGCGATGGTGTGGGCAACGGTCCTGCGGGTGAGAGGAGGGCACGGCGAGGTGAGACGTGAGGCTGGGGCTACTGGGCTGCCGCAGGTTTGGGTTCCGCTCAGACGTTGTTGCGTCCCCATGTGAAGGAAGTGCTTTGGGGCCAGCACTGTCCTTGGATGACAAGCGTGTGCTGGGGGGAGAAGTTTGGCATGCCGGGCTTCTGTGGGTGTGCTGGGTCCCGGAGGCTGTTTCCAGAGGTCTGCTGAGAGTCTGGGGGGAGACCTGTTGACCTCAGGGCATACTTGGGGAGCACAGCACTGCCCAAGGGATGAGATGGGCTTTGGGGTCAGAGAAAAGGAGTGAGGGCTGAGATGTGGAATTGAGCGATGGGAGTTGGAAAAAAGGTGCCCGGCCCTGGCCAGGCACCTGGGGTTGAGACTGACTCCTAGGAAGGGCTGAGAGGAGGAGGGGTCATGAAGGGGACCAAGGAGTCCTGGGCTCAATGCAATCTGGTCTTTAATGGAGCTGGGGATGGGCACTGTTAATCCCTAAGATTTCTCAAAGCGTTTTGGCTTTGCATGGTAATCTGGTAGCACAGATTTGTTTCTCTGTGGTTGTAAAAGAAACTTGTGTGCTTATCTGAGAGACAGCTGTGTAAGGGACACATTGGAACATGGCTGGGAGAGGGAGGAGTTGTAGCAGAGGAGAACGATGGGGACCAGGGATGGAAAGGGGGGTGCACAGGGCAGGGTCCTCAGGGACTCAGGGGTGTGTCAGGGTCTTTAGTGCTTGGGAGCCCTGTGACTCCCAGAGAGGACCCCGGCGGACCCCTCCCGTTGCATACGTATCTTCACACAACACGTGTCCACGTGGACACCAGCTTGGGCAGTGCCCTTCTCTTACTCATTGGCAGTTCCCAGGTGGGGATTTAGGCCTCATAGAAGAGGAGGCAGAATTTCCCAAGACCTCACAGAGATGTGGCCGCTGTGGACATTTGTGTCTCTCTCTGAAACTTCCTCTAGACACTATTTCACTCCATTTTAGAAGGTTCCGTTGGGTACCAGTCCTGGGAGCTGCTCTGTGGCCTCCTGAATAATACTGGGGGATACCCCATCCTCTGCTTCCTTCTTGGAGGTTCCCAATCAACAGTAGCATTTCAAAGGCTCCGAGAAGTCCGGCAAAAAGCATCTGTTAAACGTTCTTTAATCCTGTATTTCCGAAACTCATTTGACCGCAGATCCCTTTTGCTACAGGAAGCCTATTAAAGTCCTATGCAAGTCTCCTGTCCTCCCACACACCTTGGGGCCCTCTGATTACTCTATATCCTCATGCTAACTAAGATCTTAGGAAAAACCCGAACGAACTTTTTGGCCAATCCCAATGCTTCACGGACTCACACGCTGTAAATTTCCTTCCAAGGTGAAGATCAGGCAGGGAGTTTATCATCTGGCCTGCTGTGGCCTCCTCTGAGCTTGGAGCAGGCCCGCTAGAGCAGAGCGCAGACACATCTGTTCACCTCGACCGCTCAGCCAGCCCCTCTGGCAGCCTGAGTTTGCAGACCGATTGCTTCCTGGTTCATGCTTTATGGTTCAGCCGGAGCATTTGGCCCGAAGGCAGGCATGTGTGCTCACTTTCACAGCCAAATGAAGCTCACCTGGGCCCAGGCTGCTTGGTGGAGGACGAGATGTGAGCAGAAACACTCCATCTGCCGAATCCCACTCCCCTACAGCAGCGCAGGCCCTGGGCTGTTCTGACTGTCTTGTTTTGCATATAGTGATGAAATATTAAAGGGAATTCTTCCAGTTTGAAAACCTTTTTGTCAAGGCACAGGGGCAGCCTGAACATGTGACAGAAGCTCCCTGAGCTTGAGAGAGGAGCAGAGGGACACAGAGAGGAAGCAGGAACCACCCGAGAGGCTGGAGCTCCCTTCATAGGGGCCAGGAATGGCTCAAGGTGGCCACCTTCTCCCACCTTGTTGCTGCTGGCTGCTCAAGGTGGGCACCGCTGACCCAGAGCTGGTTCTTGCAAATGTTTTTTTTTTTTTTTTTGTCTTACTGCTCTGCGCTTTATTGTGATTCGCAGATGTTGCATCTTTTATAAATAGAAGGTTTGTGGCAATGCTGTTTTGTCAGATGATGGTTAGCAGTTTTTTGCAATAAAGTTTTTCTTAATGAAGGTATATACATTGTTTTTTTAGACAATGGAGTCCTGGATTGGGAGGCTTGTGGTGTGTCCTTGGGCAAGTACTTGAACCTCTCAAGGCCTGGCTTTCTCCACCAATGAAACTGCGTGGTAGACCAAATGCTCTGGGGCTTGTTAAGGCTTAGGTAATAAGATTCTACTTGGAAGCTGGTTTGTCTGTTCACACGTTTGTTGCCAATGTTACCTTGATCCCTAGTGAGACACATTGGACCCAGTGGCCGTCCCGGAAGGGAGGGCTGCACCTAGAGGGCCCGCCCGAGTGTGACCTGCTATGGCTTGGACAGACCCAGGCTTTCCTGCCCACCAAGATGGTGCTGGAGTTGGGGCAACCACAGCTAAGGGTCAGTGTGGCACTGGCCAGCCACATTTCAAAGCTGGCCTCGGGGGGATAGTGCTATGACTTGACTCCTGTGGGGCATCCTCACGGTGTTACGTCTGCATCCCTCTCTGTGTCTGCAGTGGGGTCTGCTCTGGGCACAGACACTGAGGCAGCCCCCTGGCATTTCTGATACAAAGTGTCAGACCCGACCTGACCCCAGTCAGAGTTGATCCTGGAATGGCCAGAGCATCTGCAGGGCCTGAATCTGTGTCTCTTTGGCAATGTAGCCCTCATGCTCAAGGCCACGTGCTCACCCACCTCCCAGGGAAAGAGTGAGCGACCCCCCTTGGATGATTGATTAGCAGCCTGTATTTCCCTTTGCCAAGGTGTCTCAGAAGCACACAAGCAGATGGCTTCTTGGGGAATTCCTCTGGGGAACCGTGCTTCTACAAATCCAAAAACATGCAGAAATCCAATATTCAAATGAGAGAAGATGTTGGGAAAGAAAATGTGCTGTTTCCCCTCCTCTCAGTTAAAACCTAAATACAGAGCTGGAGGGGTCAGAAGTAGCTTCTACTTTCCCGTGGTTCTTCTCCCTGTAAGAGGAGAAAAACAGACCAGGGGCTGCTTCTAACCTCCGGGGAAGGGGCCTCCTAAGGGCTGTGGCTCTGGCATGTAAGTCCGAGGAAGTGGACTTCATTCAACTGAACAAGCTTTGCTTAAGCAGCTGCTGTGTGTTAGGCCAGGGCCCGGCATTGTGTGGAGTCAGGTCTGATAGCTTACGGCTTAAAAAGCACTTGACGTGGATCTGGATTTTGTTCCCAGCTCTGCCACGTTCCAGCTGTGAGACCTCAGACCAGGGGCCTAGGCTCTCTAAGTCTCAGGTTCTCAGCCTGTGAAATGGGGATCATAGTACCTATCTCATAGGATTGTTGAAGGAATCAAATAAGTTAGGGCATACAAAGCGCTTAGCAGGGGCCTGGCTCATAATACGCTCTCATTAATCACACGGCCCCAGGGCCTCACAGCTGGCAGAGGGGATGTGCCCCGCGTTAGAAATGACAGAGCAGAGGCTGAGAAAGGTTATGTGAGTTTTCCTAAGATCACTTGGGTTGTTACCGAGAAGGCGGGGCTGGGATTGGGGTGTCTCAATTTTCCGGTAAGATGTCCCAGCCCTGCTCTGAGATGGGGGTCCCTCCCCAGGTCTCAGGTTGGTTTGGGAGAAGAAGAGCCCGCTGGTGGGGCCTGTGCCACCGCTGCTCTTTGGCAGAGGTTGGGCCATTAAGAACATAGCTCTTATTTTATGTGTTTTTTTATGCTTCCTCGAGAAAAGTGTTTGTAGAATTCCAAGGAGTTAGAAAAGCCACCCAGATCCATCCCCCAAGCTGGCAAAGACAGTCCCTCTGTGGAGGGAGAATTCAGAGCCCCTTTCCCCCCAGACCTGATCTTTCCCACCCTGCCCCGCATCTGTGTTTCACGGGGCTGCTTGCTCTCTGGCATTTGGCTTTTCCTGTTCCTTTCCCTGAGGTTTGGTCCCATGACTGTTTATGAGCAAATAAAACTTGGATTGCTGCTTTGGGCCGTGGGATCAGTGTTGACTTGGGGAGGGATGTCTAATTTAACGTAATCCCGCTCCTTCGACTTTCCGTGACTTCCACTGCAGTCCCCTCCGGGAAGAGTAGCAGAAGGAGTGGAAATGTGATTAAAGCAGAGGCCTCGCCTCCTCTCCTAACCTTGGCGCCATCAGTCCCCTGCTAAGAGCGGGATGAAAGCCAGATGAAGTGTCGGAAACACAGATGTTGCTTTTCTTTGAATTCCTACATGGACATGTATGGATGGGCAACCTTTGGGGACACATGAGCTCAGGGGTGTCATGGGTGATGTGTCAGCTGGTTTCCCATAGCATGAGGTCTCAGGGCAGGGCTGGAGGGTATGTTTTTGATCATATGCATGAGGATGCCCTATTCCTTCTTTGGAGCAAGAAACTGAACAACATAACTCATTACTTCAAGGATAAAATCCAGTTGAACTGGTGTGTGGTGCCACGTAGACCCCCCATGTTTGTACCAAATGTATCATTTCTATTTTCCTAGGTGCACAGTGTCCTGTTCGGGATTTTCCCCCCAAGCTAATGGGCTCAGAGGAGCAGTCTTGGTGGAGCCAGGGTAGGGGCTGAGGTGTGGGGAGGACTGCACGTCCCTGCGGCGGGGGAGGGGCTGCACGTGGGCTGCGTGATGGAGATGCATCTCCCGGAGAGGAGGCAGCATATTCCTTCTGGGGCTGTTGACAGGGCTGTGAGCCAGGTAGGAGGAAGGTAATCACATCATTTCATGGCACTCTTGTCTCAGGGGGTCAAATGAGCTGACTCTCCAAAACTAGGGTTTACTTTTGACTTTTTAATTTACGGGCTGATACAGATGCACGCTAGTGCACTCCTCAGGTTTTCTGGAACAGCTGAGCTGTGCCTCGCAGAGCGGGTGAGATTAAGCGGGGGCAAATGTGGCTCGACACTGAGGATCTCAGAGGTTAGCAGGGAATATGGGATAGATCACAATCCACGCCGATGCTCAGCGGGATGGGAAAATGGGCAGAGGAAAGGCACGGAGAAACCCAACGGCAAGCACCCAACACTGGCTGCAAGGGCTTCATGGAGGAGGGGGCTGGCTCTAGGAGGATGGATGGGATTTCCACACGTGAAAATGGGTGGGCAAGGCTTCAGGGAACGTTCGTCCAAAACATAGGTGTCTAGACAGAGAGACGAGAGCCACTTAGTAAGAGGTTCTGTGGAGGGATGTTCTGAAAGTGGCTGGAAAGGTCGAGGCCCTAATGCACTTTGAAGATGCTCAGTGGGTATTTACTGAATAAATGTGTGAGTTAACGGCTGAGCCTTCCTTCAGCCGACAGGTACTTACTGAGTGACTACTATGTGCTAAACACTGCTAGGGGCTGGATGTGCAGCCGTGAACAACACAGATACACGTTACTCCCTTGTGAGTTCACATTCTAGCAGGGGAAGACAGACAGTAAAAAATAAATATAATATGCAAGTAATATATACAGTGTGTTAGGAAGAGGTAAGCGTAGGGGGAAAGAATGAGTAGAGGGTGGGGACAGCAGGGGTGTATGTGTGTGTTTGGGGGAGGTTGCAGTTTTGACCAGGGTTGCGGAAGAGGCCTCGTTGAGATGACATTTCAGCAATTTGAGAGGGATGTGAGGAGTCAGCTCGGGGGATATTTGGGGGCAGAGCATTCCAGGCATCAGATCCCGAGGCAGGAGAGCTGATGTGCTTGAGGAGCAGCAGGAGGCCCATGTGGTCGCAGCAGGGGGACAGTGGCAGGAGAGAAGGTCAGAGAGCCCCTGGGGGCCTTGAGGCCAGCGTAGGGCTTTGGACTTCAGCGTCAGTGATGTGGGGGCCTCGGGGGGACTTTGAGTAGATGAGAGATGTGATGTGACTTCTGCTTTGAAAGTGTCATTCTGTGTGTTGTGTGCAAACCTGACTGAACACCTGGAGGCAGGGAGACCGTTTGGGAGGCTGCTGCAGCCCCAGGTGAGAGGTGATGGTGGCCTGGCTGGAGTGGTGTCATGCCAGTGGTGGCAAGTAGTTCCGTTCTTGACATGGACGATTCCTTAACAGACTGAATGAGGGTGTGAGAGACCGGAAGAGTCAAAGATGAAGACACAGTTTCAGCCTCAGTGATGGGGATTGGGAAGGCTGTGGGTGGAGCAGGTTGGGGTTGGATCAGGAGCTGGTTTAGGCGTGACAAGCCGGAGATGTTGTGGACATCTGCGTGGAGATGTGCGGGGCAGCTGGCTTTCCTCGTAGAGTTCTAGAGAGAGATTGGGGATGGAGATGTAAATTTAGGGACCAGTTGACCTGAGATAGCGTTAATGCCACAAGATAGGATGAGATCACCAAGGGGTTGATGGAATATAATGACAAGCAGGGCTAACGCTTTGTTTAGTTTTAAGCGCCAGGCATTCTGTTAAGCACTTCCCACATTCTCTTTGTTCCAGCACAATCTGATGAAGTGGGAGCTGTTATTTTCCCCATTTTACAGAAGATGAACCTGAGGGTCAGAGGCATTAAGTAAATTATTCAAGATCACACAGCTATTAAAGGTCAGAGCCAGAATTTGCACGTTGCTCTGACTCCAAACTTTTAATCATTGCACTTACTGACTCTCTGAATTATGGACCTAATTCTGTGCAGAGTAAGGGATCCACTGAGGTGTTTCAGCAGAGAAAGGACTCGGAGCTGTGGGTTAGGCAGAGGCATCTGGAACCTGGGGGCTCCTGAAGAATGTACCAGGGAGGGGAGAGGTAGAGACCAGAGGCAGGGAATATAGGGAAGGTTTGGACCACACAGTGGGGGTTGGTAATGGGGCTTGGAGAAGGGATTTCCTAAGAAGGGAAGAACCAGGTTGTGGTGAACGCAGTGTTATGAACTAAGTCTTTGTGTCCCCCCCTGCCCCCTGCCCCACCAAATTCACATGTAGAAGCCCTAATGCCCATTGGCTGCATTTGGAGATGGGGCCTCTAAGGAGGTAGTTAAGGTTAAATGGGGTCATAAAGGTGGGGTCAGGATCTGATAGGATTAGTGTCCTTATAAGAAGTGACTCCGGAGAGCTCTTTCTCTCTCTCTCTGTGTACAAGCACTGAGGAAAGGCCCTTTGAGGACAGAGCCATGGGAGGCCACCTGCAAGTCAGGAAGAGAGCTCTCACCAGAAACCAAATCACCAGAACCTTGATCTTGGACTTCCAGCCTCCAGACCTGTGAGAAATAAATGTGTGTCGGTTAAGCCACCCAATCTGGTATTTTGTGATGGCAGCCCAAGCCGACTAATACACCCAGACTCTTTGGTATTCTGCTTTTTCCAGACCTGTGTCTTCTTGCCAGGTTACAGGGCTCAGCCATTTGATAACTGGTCTCTTAAGGAACTTCTCTTCTTCCTCTAAACATTTCTGAATGGACCAGAAGGGTCATTGAACAATTATCTAGTCGTTAGCTTCTCTGTGGAGCCCAGAGAGTTGCAGGAAGAAAATTGGTAAATTCTTTTCATTCTTAGTAAAACCTAACATTATCTTGCTAATGCCTGATATTAAGAGTTCAAAGTCATCTCTCTACCATTGATCTTCAAAGGAAGAGATTTCCTTATTTGACAAGGCCTGAAAAAATGTGGGTGAGGTTCCTTTCAGGTGGGAATTTTATTTCGATTTTGTTTTTAAAAAATCTTTTAAGTATTTTTGTACAAAAAGTGTTGTAGTTTCTTTCTTTCTTTTTTTTTTTTAATTTGAAAACACCAGAGTGTGGGGGAGGAATGCAAACGAATAACAAAAAAAGATGCTTTTATAACGTTATTTTCACTGTTGAGAAAAAAGAAAATCCTTCCAACAGCATTGAAAAGTCCAAAGATGAAATAATCTCATTTTTTTCTCTAAAGGCTTTAAAAGCGTCTGCCTGTTGATTCCATCTCTTGTGTCAGTGAGGCCATGTCACTCTTCAGTGGCCCAGGGGTTCACTATTGCAGAAAGATCAGCCCAGGTTTCTGGGCACATGCCGAAGGAGAAGGGTGGAAGCATCAGGGGACTAAAAACCTTTCCCAACAGAAATGCTGTGGGCAAGGAGACCCTTCCCTGAACCAGAAGGAGGGACGGGGCAGCATCACTCCACCCCCAGAGCAGAGGATGGCAAGAGGCCTAGGGTCCCACTTCTGTGTCCATTCCCTTCCCAGAAGATTGTAAAACCAGTCAAAATGACATGGCTGTGAAGAAAGTGCAATGTATGTTTAGAAATACTGGTAGAGGGAAGCATCTGAGGAATGAGAAAAGGTTTGCCAGCTTTTACTACAAATGGGGGAAGAAGCCATCAGGGAGATCCCACCACCAGGTAAACAGACTTTCCTTTTCTGGAACTCCCGTAGCCTAGGAGGTCAGGTCCAATTTCCCTGTCCAGTGGACTGGACTTCCAGATGAGGCATTGTGGCTGCCTATGGACTCAAAGCACAAGACCACGATCCAGGGCCCAATTCCAGCTATAAGATCACCCCAGTGCCAACAAATGACGTGATGGTAACTTACATCCTGCAATTGGGAAATCTCACAATATTCTAGATGAGAGTTTTAGAACATTAAATAAATTTGCAAAGTGGCTGACTTCTCCCCACCATCCTTGCCACTTCCTGCCCTTGGCCTCCATCAAATCACTGGGTTCAGTGGCAACATGTGCCCCCCGAGCATTTCGAGCCCACCGAGGGGCAAGGAGCCCCCGGGGAGGCTGGTACCCTCATTTCCATCCCTAGTCTGAAGAGGAGAGGGCTCTGGGTGCTGCTGGAGCTCGTCTGCAAGAAGGCACAGAGAGGTGTGCTCAGTGCCGCCAGCCTCTCGGGAAGCCGATGTTTCTGGGATCTTAAGGTTTTCTCTCCTTTTCCTGGGAAAACGCTCTCTCAATAAAAATGAGTTGTCAGCTGCGCTTGAGACCCTCTAAATTGATTTTGGCTCTGTCCATTACAGGTAGCTTCTGTGTGAAGAACCCGTATAAATCTTACTCAGTGAGGGAGTGTTAAAAATGGCAAATTTCAGAGTAAAGGTTTAACAAAAACCATAAATAAAACTTCAGAAATAATGAAAGTGTTTATAAGCACCTGTGGAATTCTGCACAGGAACAACGAGTGTGGTTCAAGTGCCAAGAGATTGACTGAGATGCTGTGTTTGCCTGGAGAGAGGGAATATCCATCTTTGTTTGGCCTCTGCTCAGGGAGGCTTGACGTGGAGAAGCACAGACATGGGCAGGGCTCAATGGCTGGGTGCGTGGGAGGGACTTTATCACTGTCAGGGGCCGGGGCAAGTCCGGGCTCGGGAGGCTGCCAGCGGGAGAGGAACTTGCCAAGGAGCAGGACCTTGAGTCCCAAGTGTCCAGGCCTACTGTGCGCCTGCGTGGTGAGCAGGTACTAACATCACAGTGATCTCATAATCCCAGCAACAAGCGATGTGCCCGTGGCCCATTTTCCAGCTAAGGAGACTGAAGCAAAGAGGGGTCTGTGGCTTGTCGAGGTCCTAGAGCAAGCCATTGCTGGAAGCTGGAGCAGAGCCAGTGGTTCCCAGTGCCTGGCCCCAGTGGTACCAGGCCTGCATTGGCCCTGCCTCTCTGGGGAGTCCCCCTGCCCTCTGAGTCCCCTGGTTGTGTTTTCTAAATGAAACACTCTGGTGTTGCTGAGGCCCATCGGGCCTCCATCCCTGCTGGAGGCTATCATGCCTCCACCCACTGCAGCTTAGTTTATGCCCAGAAACGGGGCTGGGGGAGCCAATCCCTTGGCAGACTTTCTAATGGGATGTAGATCATTACAGATGGGACTCAGGTTTTACAAAATAGTTTAGGAGGTAGATAAATTAGATCATGAAAAGTGCATAAGGGACATCAATTATGCAGGAGCCAGAAGAATGATTATAAAGTGATCTGGCCTCAGTTTTGGCCCATGAAACATTTAACTGCGGCCATTGAAGTAGAACACATCCCTTGCTCCCTACTTCAGAGAAGTGGGGTGGTGGGGGATGCAGCTTTGCCCGAGGGGGGTTGTAAAACACCTGATGACCTCCTTCGCTTGTGGGCGTCTGGGGGTAAAAGGCCACCTGGGAGGCACAGAGCACTGGAGCTGGGCTCTTCGGGTGGAGAAGAGTCCGGGGGGCTCTGGGAGCACAGAGGGCCTGGAGAGGGCTCAGCAGAGGCTCTCCCAGCTCTTTTAACCCAGAGCACAAAGGTGCTCACCAGAACATCCTGGGGGAGTCAATAGACAACGTGACCCCTGGGTCCTCAAAGATCCCCCAAAGCTGTCATGCTTGTCCTGCTTCTTGCCCAGCAACAGTGCAGACCTGGCCTTCAGTGGGCTGGCATCTGCCGAACTTCCCTGACCTGATGCTACCGGTGAACATGGGCGTCCAGGGAGATGGGCAGGTGATGGTGACCCTGCAAGCAAACTGTGCATGTTGGCTTCCTCCATGAAGCTTCAGCCAGCATGGCTGGTCCCAGGCCTGGGCATGACTTCTGTCTCCGAAAGAACCCCGACCTGACTCTGAGCCACACACACAGGCTTCTGTGATGGTCTCTCAGCCCTACTGGAGGATGTGCTGTGTTTCTGGAAGGCAGGGGCCTTCTTCCTCCTTCTCTAACCCTGTGGGCTTTGGGCTGGGCACGTGGTGCTTCAGCTGAGCCTGGTTGGGTGGGGCTGGGGGTTAGTTACCAGCTAAGGGATCATGGCACACACTCCTGGGCTCTCCCTCCCTGTGGTGGGTCACTCTTGGCCATCGGCATCTCTTGGAATCAGGGTGTGCTTCTACCTGGAGTCCTCTCTTTGCTTTAGGCCCCCCTGTGCCTTGGAACACAGCTGCCAACAGCTGCCAGGAGGAAGAGGCACATGGCGTGGCTGCAGGAGTTCAGTCCTCAGCCTTGTGCCCTCGGGGGGAGGGCTGAGCGGGGCATGTCGTGAGTGTGCTGTGTGAGCGGGGAGCTTTGTGAAGGGAGGTGGATTGGGAGGTGGGTGAGCGCAGTGCCAGGGAAGGTCTGTTCCCGCTGGAGGTCAGAGGTGAAGGCGTGTGTTCCCTATCAGCTGGGTTCTCATCACCCCCATGGCCCTGGTCCCCCTGGCCTCTGGTCCTTCCTCCCCAAGGTCACCATTTCACTGGGTCTTGCTGCTGGGCAAGATCAAAAGCTTTTCCTTGGAGTGGAGAAAGCAGTGATGTGACCTCCTCGTTAATACTGGGGGCTCGGGGTTCTGGCAGATGTAGGATCACATCCCTCTCTGCCATTTACAAGCTGGGCTTCCTGGGATAAGTCACTTAACCTCTCTAGGCCTCAGTCTTCTCAACTGCAGAACGGGGATCACAATGACATCTATCACACTCTGCAAATGAAATGAATTCTCTGATGGGTGCTTGTCAAGGAATGGTGTGTTCTCCCCACAGTGGAGAGGTTGGTGTGGGACTTTTAGCCCTGCTTGGCCTTTTAGAGGTTGGAGTCTGGGGGCAAGCCCTTGGCCTTCCTGGTCTCAGTTTATGCATCCGTGAAATAGACTGACTTTGTGGTCAGATTACCCATAAATATCAGCAAGTCCACTTTTCAAAGGCCGAAGCCATTTGTTACCAGGGTATACCCTACTCATCCACTTTAAACTTGCATTATTGGATCATTAGTATTATTAAAGACAATCGCTAACATTTATCTGAAATTTCTCATGGTGCAAAGGCTGGGCTAAATGCTCTGCATGTGCTTTCCCACCTAACCTCCCAACTCAGTAGATGGTGGAGCTGAGGTCTAGAGATATTAAGGGGTGTGCCCGAGGTCACAGAACTAGAGTGATGGAGGCAGGGTCTGAACCCTGGCAGTCTGACTCCTGAGCAGAGACGTTCACAGGCAGGCCTTCATGGCAGGAGCTTTCCGAAGTCCTGCCTGGGAGCCCACCATTCTAGAATGAGGCGGACTGTGGCAGTAGGGGTGGGAAGGAATTTCTACTGTTTTTTACAAACCTGTCAGAAGGAGCCCCATGAAGGTGATTTCATTTTCTCTCGGATTCCAACACCAGTCAAACTGCGGTAATTTTCCCTGAACCAAAGGCCAGTCCGCAAACCTCTGAAATATGCTTGCATGCTGAAAAGGGCAAGCAGTCCAGCACACAAACGAGGGAAAGGGCACAGGGCTGGCTCAGCCATTTTGTGAGCTGATGGCTGGAAACGAATTTGGATTGTGCTTCTTCGGCATTTTGCACGCAGCGGAAGGAAAGTTTAAAAGATATTGCCTGGAGCTCAGACTAGGCGGAAGATTCCACCACGATGAAGGAAGCAAGAGGGCACATGTGTCTGTGGGGCTGGGGCTCGGTTGATTGTAGATTTATATATAGATAAGGCTAATTTATTGCCCAATCCACGAGGCCTTTGGATGAAAGCTGTTATTCATACTTGCACTGGGATAATAGCATGAAATGGGACTGTTCTCGGGTACGATTGTAGATAGTGTAGTGGGTACACTATCTACCCACTGTCCTGGGGTAGATAGTGCTCCAATTTATTGATTAACGCAACCCTTCTGGCCTGTGAGGAGCAGGACCCTGCTTGGCTGGTTTGTGTTGTGCCCACATTTAGAAGTCGTGGGACGGTTCACTTAACTGCGTTGAGCTTGACCGTTAAAAGGTAGAGAAGGAATCTTGGAAGAGGAAAGCCACAGAGCTCCTTGGAAGGCTGGAGGGCTGCAAAGCAGCGAGCATCTGGGAGTCTCTATACTTGGGTTCTTCCACCTAAAGGGAGCTCCTAGAGTTTTGGGAATCACTTCCTAAACTGTAAACTGTGTAGTCTTTCGTGTGCGGAGGTGGTGGCGGCGGCCGTGCTGAGCACTGATGATGCAAAGCTATCATTGGAATTGTCGCGGGAGAGAGTTCCTGGCATCCCTGAGGCCTCCCCAGCTCCCGTGACAGTGACAGTGGCACAGGGCTCCTCCTGCCTCCTAGAGACAACGTGAGGGCCTGATTCCCAGCTCACTTTGGGCTCCTTGGGTGGTGTTCCTGCCTGGGATGAGAACTCAGGCAAATGGCCATCGTTTCCGAGGGTGACAGGCAGGGGCGGAGGGCCGGGGCTTGGGTGCCTGTTGTGTATGACCACGATGCTAACCAGCTCTACCCTGTTCCGGGTCTTGGGTTGCGTGAACCTGTGTGTAAATGTCACAGCGAGTTTGACAGAATGTGGTTACTGCTGGCTCTCCTGGTTGGTATCTTGCAGCTTTCCCACTAGAGAGGGAATGAAACCAGCCCTTCTGTCCCCTATTGAAAGCTCACAGGGAAGTGTCTTATTGGCCCGTCCTGACCAATCACCGAGGGCAGTGGGGGGACCTGAGAGGGGTCTGGCTTAGGTCAGAGCTCTGATTCTGGCCATTTGCAGTAGCTGGAGGTGACAGAAAGGCAGAACATGGCAGCTCCACTTCCAGCCATGTGGCTGCAGACGGGGTGGCTGGCGGAGAGATTCCTTGCAGGAGGGTTGCCTTTTCCAGAAGAGGGGGAGAGCCTGGCAGAGAAGACTGGTGAGCCAGTGCACATTTTTACCAACAGCAGCAGAGGTAGAGTTGACAGTCTGCCGATTTGATCGAAGGGACAGTGTCTGATTGAAATGTGTATTTCTTGATTACTAGTGAGATTTGTTGGCCATTTGTGTTTTTTTGTGTGTGTGAATTTCCTGTCTGTGGTCTTTGCCCATTTTTTTGGTAGCCGTTGCTGAATATTTCAGAGGAGTAGGGGAGGTGAATCTGAGTTTGCTATTTTCCGCCGCCTTTGGTGAGTAATTGTGCTGACTGTATTTACTCCTGCCTAGAAAAAAAACAGCTGGGTCTCCAGGAAACCACTGTGGGAATCCAAGTAAAATGCTCTCTCCTTAATCAAATTTCTTGTATTATGAATGGTCATTAAATATTTTATGTAAGAATGTAATTACTGATTAGGGCCAATATCAATAGCCTCAGATAAGCAGTGTATAACACTAATTAGAAGGTACTGAGTAGCTCCCAGTGAGTTGTCTATAGCAATTTGGGAATTACCGTAATTGTTGGCAAGCTGAGCTGGGAGGCGGGCATGCTGGCTAGGGGTGGTGCTTGTGTGTCTCTGTCAAAGTTGCGTTGATGGGGGTAATTGTGGTGTGGCGGGAATCACCCTGCTGATTTGGAGGGCTCCCTTTGGGTGAGCTGTCCTGCCTGGTGGGTGGCATGGTGGTCTGTACTGCACCCTCCATCTCCAGTCATGTGGTATCTGGGTTAATGAGGTGTTGCTCTGAATGGTGGAAGTTTCCAGCCTGAGAGGTGGGACATCCGATCACTGCCTCGCTCACCTCCCTGCCTGTGTACATGCCTCTCCAGTCTCTCTTACCCCTTCCAACACACACACACACACACACACACACAAACACACACACACACACACACACCCCCCACTGCTTAAGCATTACTGGCTTTGTTTGTTTGGAATATTACTTTGTGAGGGTTTTGCTCTACCTCTTGCAGGGGCAGCTGAACAGGCTGCAGGGAGATTTACTGGCTGCAATATGTCAGGATCACATCAGCATCCCAACTTGGGTTACCCAATGTGTGTAGCTCGTGAGAGGAGGGAGGGTCTTCAGTCTTGGGGCCCCCATGTCTCGGCAGGAGTCACAGTGAGTTAATCCCTCCTGAGAGACTTCCTCAGCCGTGGGGCAGTGCTTCCTTCCTCCCCGATGAGTGGGCTAGAGATCATCACCAGGGACCAGTGGAGAGGGCTAAGAACGTGCGGGGAGCCACAGGAAGAAGGATGGGGGGTGTCTGCTAATGCTGCCCATGGGAGTCCACTCATGGTGGTACCGTAGTGGGGAACTGGCTTAGGGGTCAGAATCCCAGCTCCACTTCCCACCAGTTCTGGGAAAACCATGGCACCTCTCTGAGCCACTGTTCCCTCTTCTATAAATAGAGGGTAATGATACCTACCTTGCGGCTGGTCATTTTAGAGGTGGTGCAGCCTCCAGAGCCACCCGGGTGGCCTGAATACGTGTCCATGCCGCTCCCCATCTGTGCAGCTTCAATCACGTTATTTAACCTGTGAGTCTCAGCTTCCCAACACGTGAAATGAGGATAATAACAGGACCTACCTCACTGGATTCCTCGGAGGATTAAATGAGTTGTAAGGAATTTAGAGCAGTAAATGCTACACGAGTGCTTGTTAAATATAAATAAAAGTTGCATAAATGGCCTGAGATGTGCCAGGCAGCACCAACCAAGTGCTCAAGACACCCACTGTACTAAGTGCTGGAGACACAGATGTGAAGGAGCCAGACAGGGTGTCCCCCTTTCCAGTCCAGGGGAGACACAGGACACCAGTCGGAGAGCAGGATCATGGCACACGGTGGTTAGCGCCATGAAGAAAAGGAAAGCAGGGTAAAGTGGTGAGGAATGACAGGATGGGAGGGAAGGTTATTTTAGGTAGTTGGGGCCACATTTGAGTGGATACCTTAGTGAAAGGGGGGAGTGAGTCATGGGAAGAGGCAGAGGGAAAAGCAGGCAGAGACCCTTAGCTGAGGCTGTGGCTGCTCTGCCCCAACCCTGTGCATCCCTTCCCAGGCTCATGCGCACTCCTGCCCGACCCCATCCTCCCTTCCTGCCTTCCCTCCCAACTCCTGGTGCCTGCAGCTCTTTGTTGGCAAACTGACCTCAGGCTGCTGGCAGACAGAAAAGATACCTGGGAATTTTCATCCTCCCCCACCCCCCGGAGGCAGCCTTTAGCCAGTGACTGCTGGGTGCAGGGGTGCACCTGCCAGCCTCTTTGCCCCTGATGGGGAGTGACCTCCACTGTTTCCTGGACTCCCCGGAGGTACCGCGTCAAACCACTGACTGTGGGACTTTGCTAGATGGTGCTCGCTCGCCTGGCTTCGTCCCCTCCTGATGCTTCTGGCTCACTTCCTTACTGGTTTTGTGGGAACGCTCCCCTAATAAATCAATTTCACATGTACCTCCTCTCAGCTTCTGCTTCTGGGGAACCTAAATCAGACCCTGAGCCAGAAACGAGTGTGACATGTTGAAGGAATAATGAGAGACCGGCAGAAAGCGGGGAGAGGATGAATGGAGGAGAGGCTACAGAGGTAGGCAGGGCTGGATCATTTGGGGACTTGTTGGCTGTGATAGATTTGAATTTTCTCCAAGAGCAGTAGGAAGTTATTCGAAGTTTCTAGGCAGGGGAGTAACAGTATACAATTTATTTTATAAGAAAACATCTCTCTGGCTGCTATGTAGAGAATAAACTATTAGGGGAGAAGAGTGGAAGCAGGGACACCAGTTAGGAGGCTGCGGTAGTCACCCGAGAGAGGGATGATGGCCTTGAACTAGGAGGGTAGCCAAGGGGAGGGATTTGGGGTTTGTTCTGAGGGTTGGTAGGTGATTGGCCACTATTAATGTTTAGACACATGGGTTCAGTTCCATAGTTTGCCCAAAGTCATAGCAAGTCTAAGAGTTCAAAATGGGGACTGTGGGCTGGTGGTGGGCCTGTGGTGGTCCTCCTCCATGGGTCCTCTCCTGCCCTGCCACAGACATGAGACACAGACACACACACCTCTCCTTCCTCTGAACCCAGGAGCCCCTGTTGGAGCCTTTCTACATCGTCACTTTGTACCTTGTCCTGGCTGCTTGTGCCTTCCTCCCTGCTGCTGGGCTGTGCCCTGGGGCCCTGCTGGAGGGGTCCTGTGGGAAGAGCCTGGGCAGGAGGGTGAGGTCTCCATCAGATCCTGCCCCTCCCTGGGCCTGGCTCCTTGCCTTGGATGGAAGGGAGTCAGGGGTAGGAGCACAGAGGCCCTTCTGAGGCCTGTTCAGGGGCCTTTAAAGGGAGGTTTTGTTGAGAGCTTTGCCTGAGGAATGAAAGGCCAAGGGGGCCCCTGCTGAGACCCAGCCTATCAGGCAAGGGCCAGACAGAGCCCACTGTAGCTGTGATCAGGTTGAGTTGGAATCCATTTTGCTTCTGTGAGTTAAGACATTATTTCTTCAGAAAGCAAGACAGTTGTTATAAGTTACGTTTTTTTCAGGTATGAAGTATCTGGAATATTAAAACGCTTGGCTCTGACTTCCAGACCCCCAGGGGACAGATCTTAGAGATATAAACTCCTTTCTGCATGAGATATAAAGTTCATGGTGAGCTTTAGTGGGTGCTGGGCTTTCTTTGAGAAACCTTTTCCCCTGGCTACACTCCTTTTCATAATCTGAATATGAAATAGGATGCTGCAGGCAGCTGGAACCAGGCAGGGTCTGTGGTTTGATCCCCAGGGCACATCTGGTGGGCAGATGTGGAGAGTCTGTGTTCCTGGGTGCTGGGCAGTCCCTCAGCAATCCCATGGACCCCTGGGAGGCTAGGAAATCCCACCTCTAGAGCCCTAGGACCCATTGACCAGCTGAGACCCCCAGTTTCCCCAGAAGTAGCCAGTGGTATCTGGAGAGATCTGATCTGTCTATGCGGAACTTTTAACACTAAAATATCCAGACCTTCAACCTCTTTTTTTTAAAAAAAAAATTTATTTATTTGTTTTTATTTTTGGCTGTATTGGGTCTTCGTTGCTGTGCGTGGGCTTTCTCTAGTTGGAATCTAGAAATTCCACTTCTTAATGTCTATTCTAGAAACATAGTCCTAATGTGTGCAAAGAGACATTTATGTGGCTGTTCCTTCCAACTTGTTTTTTACAGTGACAAAATGGAAACAAGCTTAAATTGTCCTAAATATTAATTAAACTGTGGAATAGTCATATTAGGACCTGCTTTTAAGGGTAAAAATCCTTCAGCTAGTTATGTGCATAGTGTTATGTAAAGACCCCCAAGCTTTATTACTAAGTGAAAAAAGTGAGGTGCAGAATAATTTGTATAACATGCCATTTATGTTAACCCCCCCTTTATTTCTCTACATACCGTAAAAGCTAGACAAAGCAAATTGAAAGCAGTGATTATCTGGGGAGGGGACTGGGATTGCGGGTGGCATCCTTAAGGGGGACTTTCGTTTCATACCTACAGTTGGAGTATTTTAAAAATGAGAATATTTTTCAAAACTACTTGTATGGTGAAGAAGGTTAGTACAGGACATAAAGTAATTGATGCCTATTATAAGAGCTTTGTTAAGCACAGAGCAATGTCACCTCATGTTCCACTGTTAGCATTTTGGTGCATTTTCTTCCAGTCTGTTTTTTCCTTATGCATTTTTACACAGTGTTAAGCATACTATAAGATATCATTTTGTCCCAGCTTTTTCCTCTTAACATTTTGTCACAAACACTTTCTGTACTGTTTCAGACTCTGCATAAATATCTTTAATAGCTTCATAATTTTCCATTGTGTGTATTTAGACATTTCCCATTTTTCCTTCCCATTTTAAAAGTGATCTCTGTTTGCCTAGGAAATCTTCGATCAGTCTGTGAGACAACAAAAGCATAACTATTCTCATGCCTGGTGCAGTGTGGTACATGGAGTGTGATCGGTGCATGTGTGTGTGTGTGTGTGCATGTGTGTGTGTGTGCGCACACATGTGTGTGTGTGTGTGTGTGTGTGTGAGTGTGTGTGAGTGAGGGTGATGGGAAGCTGAGGCCATTCCAGAGAGGTGGACCAGCGCTGGCTGTCCCAGGGTAATTCAGGCAGAAGAGGCTTGCAGGTCAGGTCATTGGTACTTTTTGGATATATGTCTCTTCTACGGAATTATGACAGCAGAGGGAATGGGAGTGTCCCACACTGGGGCCCTAGAGTCCTGGGTTAGAGACTAGCTTACACTAACTCTGTTACCCTCTCTGGAAAACATTTTTCACTGGCCTGCAAACCATTTTGTGAATACAGACAAGGAGATTTCCAGAGGGGTGTTCTCTGGATGATCATGTGCAGGCAGAGCCTTGTGGTTCGGTCCCTAGGGAGGCCCTTGTGGGAAGAAAGGGAGCAGTTTAATCTGTCCCTCTTCTAGGCCTTGGTTTTCTGCTCTGAGAAGTGAAGCTACCTGTAGCAGGAAAGAGACAGAAAACCTAAAGGGCAATTTAAGACAGGTTAAAGAGGGGACTGTTTACAATGGCGTGGACTGGTTGAAGGGAACCTGCAGGGGATGGTGTTGCACCTCTGGGCTAACAACTGCATCTCTAGAAACCATTGCTACCCCTGGGCTTGTAGGGGGAGGGGGAAGGAGCTGTTAGGAACTCAGGGAGAGCTGAGGTCATAAGAGAGAGGCTGCTGAGCAGAATCTGTGGCCTTAAGCTGTCTTATAAACTAGGATTTAGTATGGAGGGAGCTGGGGGAGTAAACACTACAACCTCTGTTTCCTCCAATTTCCTAGTCCTCTCCCATTGGCAAACCTAACCAAAAGCCAGAGGTGCAAAGGGAGGCTGGGGCATGCCGTCCACCTGGGCCAGCCACCCGGGGCACAGAATAGGGCTCTACTCCTTTGTCAGGGAAAAAAAGCGATGGCCCCAACACCATGGAAACACAAAGTCCCATCAGCTATTGGATTTTAGTATGAGGAGATCAATCCAGTTATATTCTCACCAGGAATCTAATTAAAACGTTAGCTTCTACTGGTGTGCTTCCTACAAGGTAGTGGGAAAAAAATTAACAATTAATTAACATAAAACACAGGAGCTGCCGTCTGGTCTGCAGCCAGTCATGAGGCATGAGTTGATAACCTTAGCTTTGGTTTTTCACCAACCATTCCATGTGCCACTGACCCTCTGCCAGCACCTTGGCTTGCTGGCTTATTTTGTTTTTTTAACGTCGTGGTTAAAACTTTACATGGGCCTATTGATCAAGTGCTGGGGTAATTGGGAAAATAGGTGATCGGCTTCACAAAGATGGTCATTTCATCCGTGTGATTTTTGAGAGCCTTTGTGCTCTCAGTTCCCTCTGGTGAGGATACCCGTGGGACAAGGACATCTTCACACATACTCTGCTCACTCTGAGTCATCCTTCCTCATAGGTGTCTATGTCACCAATATTTCATTCTTGTTCTTTGTATGTTTCTGACAAGCTGTCTACCTGTTAGTGACTGACTAATCAGGGTAGATTTATCAGGCTCTTTCTCCTTCCATGGATTTCCTGAGTTTCTGCCCATTGGGAGGCATTGGGAGGGTTTCCCCTCACCGTTGACTTCCAGGGTCATTCTTCAGTGGGATTGCGACGTATTGTCCATCCACTTCTGACTCAGTTGAGCACACTGTGCAAGCCAGCAGTAAACCAGGCCATGCTTTACCCTCATCTCTTTACTGATTGTAGGGAGCTCTCTATGAGGCATAGGTATGGGTCAAGGCAGATGGGCTGAAGCTTTGGGAGTAAGTGCCATGGGAGTCTGAGCCACCTGCTGTACAATCTACTCTTCCTTCTGACCTGTACAGACTAGATCTTATATATACCATTTCCATTTGACAATATAATTCTGCTCTTTACTTCCAATTTTGTAATTCAGCGGATCACACAGCTCTTAGTGATGGGTGGTTTATGTCACGTAGTCATTTAGTATCCCATGGTCTGGTGTTCAGCATTTTCCACAGCTTAGCAGGAAGCCAGGAGCTGCTTTACAAATGCAGCACTATTATTAGCAGAATTCCTACTCTAAAACCTTGGGATTTGTGCTGTAATATTTATATTAGGGCTTGCTAGAGGCTCTATATAACATCTCTATCTGCCAGAAATATTTCTAGTACAATTGGATGTGCTGGGGTCACCACATAAGAGCCACAGAGCAGCTTATAGCCAGGACCTTCTATAGAAACTTCTCCTGATCCAGACCTCACTCAAAACTGGAAGACTTACCAGTTATCTAGGAAGAAATCAGAACAAGATGCCCAAATGTGTTATATATTTCCTCCACAATCCAAAGAGGCCAAATCAAGTATTATGTTTTCCTTTGTGGTGAACGGTGGAAGGAAAGCAATATTTTTGTCACTTTAGAGGGAATATACCTATGTGTTCTGGGCTACTGCACCCTTAGAAACTTTACTTATATGTCAGGCCCTTGAATTTTTGCAGAGTTTATCACCCATTTTCTGGCATGCATATGTCTTACTAAAATATGTATGGTGCTTACTCATTCCTTCTCAACAGGTCCAGCTAGCATAATTACTTCAATGTAATAGGCTATTGTGATTTTCTATGGGATAGCAAGACAATTACGACTATACTGCAACAGAGAACAGACTATATTGTGACAGAATAGGAGAGTTGACATAACTTTGGGATAAGAGAGTGAAGGTATACTGCTGTCCCTGCCATGTGAAAATGAATGGTTTCTGATTATTTTTATTGACCAGAGTTTGTTAGCTCAATAACTGCACACAAGATTTTTATGCAAGGGAAATCTGGTTCTTTGAATGAGGATGAGGATCCACTTCAATCAGCAAGGAAATATCAAGAGGACTTAGAGGTTCAAAGTTCTCATCTACCTAAATGTCCCCATTCCAGTTACAGGGTCTTATATCTTCCCAGCCAGTGCCCTCTTACCTTAGCACAGTGTCTCTCAACCTCGGAACTACTGACATTTTGGGCTAAATAACTGTGTGTGGGGCTATCCTCTGCCTCTCTGATACTTACAGCTACTCTGGTCTCTATCCACTAGATACCAGTAGTACGCCCCACAGTTGTGGCAACTCACAATGTCTCTAGACATTGCCAAATGTTCCCTGGGAGGCACACTGCTCCCACTTGAGAACCACTGCCTTAGTATAAGAGATCTGGAAAATATTCATATTCATGGTATGAGAACTCTGTAATGCTTATAATTAGGCTTTGTGCTTGGTCCTCAGCCATATCTGCCCTGCCATTATGGAGGATGAGGGACTCCTTCAAAGTGCCATGAAGTCTTCCTGATTTTCTACCTGTTTTTTTTTTTTTTTAACTCAGGAATTCAAGGTCTTCATTTTGTCATTTTCTGTGTGTATTCTCCCTACAGCAGTCAGGGCAGTTGGCCCATCCCAGGGTCTTTGTAATCACCATTGTCACTATAGTGCCAGAGTGCCAGAGCCACCTCAGCTCCCTACATTTTGTCTTCTGCTGTCACTCGTCATTTACCATCACCAGTGATTTGAATAGTTGTAATGCCCCTCCTTACCACAGATTGTCACTATCCCATCTGCCCTTAAAAGAGGCTCTCATCGATTAGGTTAGTTACGCAAATCCCATTTTTAGGCCCTATTTCCTGGTGCCACCTCCAGTACCAAGTATTGTAAAAGTCAAGAGAAAAGTGGCACACTCAAAAGAGTAATTAAAGAGAGGTTAATGAAAGAACTATTTATAAAGGTGTGAGCAGGATGAAGGATTCCAAAGTAGACAAAAAGATGGTGAAGCACCCAGAAATTAGTAAGAGCAGCAAGCCATTCCCTCCCCTGGACTGAAAGAGGAGAGGGAAGGAGCTGTGCCTGGAACCCAGTGAAAGCAGTAGACAAGGGCAAGGGGTCTCTGAAGTTGTTGAAGGCAACTACTGTTGGAAATGTAACTATTGTTAAGTGACTGCCAGGAAGGAGAGGAGGTGGGGGAGTAAATACTCTAACCTCTTTTCCGTCCAATCCTCTCATCTCTGGGTGCCTCTTAGTGGCTGAACTGGAAGCCAGGGGAAAAGAAACCCATTTAAGCAATCTAGATAGGTTAGCCTCCTGGGGCACAGAGCAAGAATGGAGAAGACTGGAGAGGAATATGGTGGATAAACCAGGAATAGTGGCTGAGCCAGGGTTTTTTTTCAGTTTTTGTTTTCTTTGTCACATGAACTTGTTTTGCCGTAATTTAATATTCCAGTCCCAAAAGAATCTTAAAGATCACTTAGTCATTTTTGAGTGGTATGTAATGAAGGCATAATTTTATTTATTTTTTATGTGGCTATGTTCCAATAAAACTTTATTGACAAAAGTAGGAAAAAAGAAACAGGCAGTAGACTGGACTCAGTCCACAGGCCATAGTTTGCTGACCCTTGAGTTACAGTATAATACAGTATAATATCTCTTAGATATACCTTGGTTTACATAACCACTTTCTTATTGCTGGGCATTTAGATTATTTCCCCAATTTCCTTATTCTAATGAAAAAATTTAAATACACGTCTCTATGATTATAACTTTGCATTTCCAAAATTGCCCTTGGGGTAGATTCCTAGAAGTAGAATTTCTAGATCAAAAGCTATAAATAATTTTAAGGCTTCCTATTCTTTTGCTGCTTGTGGGGAGTATAAATTGGTGTGTGTCATTTCTGGAAAGCAGTTTGGCAATGCCTAATTGATGCCTCCCCAAGATCTTACTAGTTCTAAGTATGATCGTTGTAAAGGAAAACAAAGAAAGTGGCATGGATTTTATGTTTAAAAAAAGGTGTCCCAGTGTATTGTTTTGTGTGTGCATAACTGATTACAGAAGTTCAACTTTTTTCTGTATTTTCTTTTTTGAAAAATTTATTTTATTAAAGTATAGCTGATTTACAGAAGTTAACTTTTTTCCATCTTTCTTATCCATTTGCATTTCTTCTATTTCAAAGTTTTTGTTTTTATCTTGGCTCATTTGTTTTCTTTTCTTTCTTTCTTTTTATAATTTTGTCTTTTCCTCTCCAATTTTATTTCAATTATATGTATGTTTAGGGGGTAAAAATCTAAAAGCATAGGTTGTAGAATCAGACTGCCCAGGTTCATACTCTGATTCTGCCACTTCCTTCCTTCTTATGCCTAAACTTCCGCGTTTCTAGAATGGAATCAATAAGACATATTGTTGCTTTGAGAAAAGTATGTAAAGCACTTTCTGCATTGCCTAGCATATAGTAAATGTATAATAAGTACTATCTATGACAATGATAATGGAGACAATTCTTTCGCTACTTAAATGTTCATTATCTATCTGGTGATCAAATACACTTTTACCTCTATTTTCTTTTAACTTTATTATGGTTTAATTTTAAAAAATTCCTTGGATGTTATTTGGTATAAGGTATGAAGACAGGCTCTAAATTAATTTATTTTCCAAATAGCTGAATAAATATTCCAATATATTTTATTGAATAGTACATTCCTTCCTCATTAGTTTGTGACATGACCGTTATCAAATATTTTGCTTTTACGCATTTTAGGATCTACCTCTGGGAAACCAAGTGTTTTAAAGTTATCTGCTTCACCATCACTGATATAACGTTTTAACACCCCATAATACAACTAACTTGCATTACTCTAACTTCTCATTTTTCTCTTAGTCTCATAAATTTATTCTCCCAGTTGCATTTTATAGTCATGTCGACAATTTTCAGAAAGAATTGCTGTTATTTGAATTCAGATCAGAAGTAAATGATACTTACAGAACAACCTGAGAACTGACATTTCTATAATGAGCTTTCTTTCCATCCTGAAACATAATGTGTATCCTCATTTATTCAACTCTTCTTTTATATTTTTTCAGTAGAGTTTTATCATTTCCTATATCACGTAAAAATAGATAATACTTATTGAAAATTAATGCTGTGCAGGGCTTTGTTCTAAATACATTATGAATACGTTTAACTCTTAAGACTGTAAGAGAGAGGTTTGCCATTATTCCTATTTAATAATGGTGAAACTGAAGAATGTGAAGGGTAGGTGATTTGTCTCTGATCACCTTAGGTCCAAAGTCAGAACCAGAGTCTGTCTCCAAAAGCCCATGTTCTTAATTATTCTGATATACTCATCGTATACATTAGATGTTAAAAAGAATTCTTAGATATATTATATCATTGTGGCTATGTGAATGAGATAGTTTCCTCACCTCCAGTATTCCTTTTAACTGGTTACTGCTAACACAGAAGGGAAAAACTATTGTCTATTATTGATAAACCCTTATAATTTGTAAGTTTATAATTTGAGAGATTAAGAAGAAATACATAAAATTGGGTACAGATTAGATCATTTTAATTTAAACATAATTTTAATTAAAAAATTGAGATCAGTATCGTTAACGTTTACATTATCAAGTTTATTCCACAAATAGCATTTAATAATATTAATTAAATGTTAGAACAAATTAAACTTCTTCCCATTTAACGACTGATAATAATTTAATAATAAGAAGAATAATGGCTAGGGACTTCCCTCGTGGTGCAGTGGTTAAGAATCTGCCTGCCAATGCAGGGGACACCGGTTCGAGCCCTGGTCCAGGAAGATCCCACATGCCACGGAGCAACTAAGCCTGTGTGCCACAACTACGGAGCCTGTGTTCTAGAGCCCGTGCTCCACAACTACTGAAACCCTCTCGTCTAGAGCCCGTGCTCCACAGCAAGAGAAGCCACCGTAATGAGAAGCCCACTCACTGCAACAAAGAGTATCCCCCGCTCACCGCAACTAGAGAAAGCCCGCGCAGCAATGAAGACCCAACGCAGCCTAAATAAATAAATAAATTTATAAAAAAAGAAATTCTCACACAAAAAAATAATGGCTAACATTTAGTTTGTGTTTCCTCTATATTAGTTGCTATAGCGAGTGCTTTGCAGGCATTAGTTAATTTAATTTCTTTTAATTAGTTATGCAAGGAAAAGCATGCTTTGCCAAGAAATAAATATGACATCTATCATGTTTGTTGGGGACTGGATATATATTAAAACCCAGATTAAAATTTAATTATGTGATTCAATAGCAAATAGACAAAAGCTGCTTTCATGACCTGGTGTTTTGGATTCTTGCATTTTGCACTAAAAAACACAAATGGTTTATTTTGACTATGTTTGAAATGACAAGATAAGAAAGATTGGTCTCAGGCTGTTATTTGTAAGCATTTTGTCACAAATAACATATTTTGTGTATGGGCAGTCTTGATTCTCAACAAATGAAAAGCCAAATTGTATATAATTGTCACTATGTTTTCTTTTTAAACATTCACATTTTGAAGGAGTAAAGATAGCTCAATGTACTATATGTGATTTCTGATCAGATGACTGCAACTTCCTGATCTGGCAAAAATCATCTTAGGGTGATTGTGCAGAATTATTATCATTTTTTATAGTCTTCATTAATTTGTTGTATCTTAACATCAGTGTTTCTTATACTTCCTGACTTTAACCAATGGCCCATTATAAGTTAAATAATGTATAAGAATAGGACATTTAAAAGAGTATAGTGATTAAACTTGCTATCGCAGTTAGCACTTGTCCAGCTAAGTTACAAATCCATTAAGAAACTGATTTGTTAGCAGGTCTCGATTGCCATTCTTGCTCTCTTAATGCACCTTAAGGAACTCTTTAAGTTTAAAAAAATTGAGGTACAGTTGATTTACAATATTATATGAGTATCAGGTGTACAACATAGTGATTCATAATTTTTAAAGGTTATATTCCATGTATAGTTATTATAAAATGTTGAATATATACCCTGGGCTGTACAATATATCCTTCTTTTTTTTTTCTCTCTTTTTAAAAAATTTTTAACATCTTTATTGGAGTATAATTGCTTTACAATTGTGTGTTAGTTTCTGCTTTATAACAAAGTGAATCAGTTATACATATACATATGTTCCCATATCTCTTCCCTCTTGCGTCTCCCTCCCTCCCACCCTCCCTATCCCACCCCTCTAGGTGGTCACAAAGCACCGAGCTAATCTCCCTGTGCTATGCGGCTGCTTCCCACTAGCTATGTATTTTACGTTTGGTAGTGTATATATGTCCATGCTACTCTCTCACTTTGTCCCAGCTTACCCTTCCCCCTCCCCATATCCTCAAGTCCATTCTCTAGTAGGTCTGTGTCTTTATTCCCATCTTGCCCCTAGGTTCTTCATGACCATTTTTTTTTCTTAGATTCCATATATATGTGTTAGCATACGGTATTTGTTTTTCTCTTTCTGACTTACTTCACCGTGTATGACAGACTCTAGGTCCAGCCACCTCACTACAAATAACTCAATTTCGTTTCTTTTTATGGCTGAGTAATATTCCATTGTATATATGTGCCACATCTGCTTTATCCATTCATCTGTTGATGGACACGCAGGTTGCTTCCATGTCCTGGCTATTGTAAATAGAGCTACAGTGAACAGTGTGGTACATGACTCTTTTTGAATTATGGTTTTCTCAGGGTATATGCCCAGTAGTGGGATTGCTGGGTCGTATGGTAGTTCTATTTGTAGTTTTTTAAGGAACCTCCATACTGTTCTCCATAGTGGCTGTATCAATTTACATTCCCACCAACAGTGCAAGAGGGTTCCCTTTTCTCCACACCCTCTCCAACATTTACTGTTTGTAGATTTTTTGATGATGTCCATTCTGACCGGTGTGAGATGATATCTCATTGTAGTTTTGATTTGCATTTCTCTAATGATTAATGATGTTGAGCATTCTTTCATGTGTTTGTTGGCAATCTGTATATCTTCTTTGGAGAAATATCTATTTAGGTCTTCTGCCCATTTTTGGATTAGGTTGTTTTTTTTTGATATTGAGCTGCATGAGCTGCTTGTAAATTTTGGAGATTAATCCTTTGTCAGTTGCTTCATTTGCAAATATTTTCTCCCATTCTGAGGGTTGTCTTTTGGTCTTGTTTATGGTTTCCTTTGCTGTGCAAAAGCTTTTAAGTTTCATGAGGTCCCATTTGCTTATTTTTCTTTTTATTTCCATTTCTCTAGGAGGTGGGTCAAAAAGGATCTTGCTGTGATTTATGTCATAGAGTGTTCTGCCTATGTTTTCCTCTAAGAGTTTGATAGTGTCTGGCCTTACACTTAGGTCTTTAATCCATTTTGAGTTTATTTTTGTGTATGGTGTTAGGGAGTGTTCTAATTTCATTCTTTTACATGTAGCTGTCCAGTTTTCCCAGCACCACTTATTGAAGAGGCTGTATTTTCTCCACTGTATATTCTTGCCTCCTCTTTCAAAGATAAGGTGACTATATGTGCATGGGTTTATCTCTGGGCTTTCTATCCTGTTCCATTGATCTATATTTCTGTTTTTGTGCCAGTACCATACTGTCTTGATTACTGTAGCTTTGTAGTATAGTCTGAACTCAGGGAGCCTGATTCCTCCAGCTCCGTTTTTCTTTCTCAAGGTTGCTTTGGCTATTCGGGGTGTTTTGTGTTTCCATACAAATTGTGAAATTTTTTGTTCTAGTTCTGTGAAAAATGCCAGTGGTAGTTTGATAGGGATTGCATTGAATCTGTAGATTGCTTTGGGTAGTAGAGTCATTTTCACAGTGTTGATTCTTCCAATCCAAGAACATGGTATATCTCTCCATCTATTTGTATCATCTTTAATTTCTTTCATCAGTGTCTTATAATTTTCTGCATACAGGTCTTTTGTCTCCTTAGGTAGGTTTATTCCTAGATATTTTATTCTTTTTGTTGCAATGGTAAACGGGAGTGTTTTCTTAATTTCACTTTCAGATTTTTCATCATTAGTGTATAGGAATGCAAGAGATTTCTGTGCATTAATCTTGTATCCTGCTACTTTACCAAATTCATTGATTAGCTCTAGGAGTTTTCTGGTAGCATCTTTAGGATTCTCTATGTATAGTACCATGTCATCTGCAAACAGTGACAGCTTTACTTCTTCATTTCCGATTTGGATTCTTTTTATTTCTTTTTCTTCTCTGATTGCTGTGGCTAAAACTTCCAAAACTATGTTGAATAATAGTGGTGAGAGTGGGCAACCTTGTCTTGTTCCTGGTCTTAGTGGAAATGCTTTCAGTTTTTCACCATTGAGAATGATGTTTGCTGTGGGTTTGTCATATATGGCCTTTATTATGTTGAGGAAACTTCCCTCTATGCCTACTTTCTGGAGGGTTTTTACCATAAATGGGTGTTGAATTTTGTCGAAAGCTTTCTCTGCATCTATTGAGATGATCATATGGTTTTTCTCCTTCAATTTGTTAATATGGTGTATCACATTGATTGATTTGCGTATATTGAAGAATCCTTGCATTCATGGGGTAAACCCCACTTGATCATGGTGTATGATCCTTTTAATGTGCTGTTGGATTCTGTTCGCTAGTATTTTGTTGAGGATTTTTGCATCTATGTTCATCAGTGATATTGGCCTGTAGTTTTCTTTCTTTGTGACATCTTTGTCTGGTTTTGGTATCAGGGTGATGGTGGCCTCGTAGAATGAGTTTGGGAGTGTTCCTGCCTCTGCAATATTTTGGAAGAGTTTGAGAAGGATAGGTGTTAGCTCTTCTCTAAATGTTTGATAGAATTCGCCTGTGAAGCCATCTGGTCCTGGGCATTTGTTTGTTGGAAGATTTTTAATCACAGTTTCAATTTCAGTGCTTGTGAGTGGTCTGTTCATATTTTCTGTTTCTTTGTGCTTCAGTCTCAGAACGTTGTGCATTTCTAAGAATTTGTCCATTTCTTCCAGGTTGTCCATTTTATTGGCATATAGTTGCTTGTAGTAATCTCTCATGATCCTTTGTATTTCTGCAGTGTCAGTTGTTACTTCTCCTTTTTCATTTCTAATTCTATTGATTTGAGTCTTCTCCCTTTTTTTTCCTAATGAGTCTGGCTAATGATTTATCAATTTTGTTTATCTTCTCAAAGAACCAGCTTTTAGTTTTATTGATCTTTGTTATCGTTTCCTTCATTTCTTTTTCATTTATTTCTGATCTGATCTTTATGATTTCTTTCCTTCTGCTAACTTTGGGGTTTTTTTGTTCTTCTTTCTCTAATTGCTTTAGGTGTAAGGTTAGGTTGTTTATTTGAGATGCTTCTTGTTTCTTAAGGTAGGCTAGTGTTGCTATAAACTTCCCTCTTAGAACCACTTTTGCTGCATCCCATAGGCTTTGGGTCATCAGGTTTTCATTGTCGTTTGTTTCTAGGTATTTTTTGATTTCCTCTTTGATTTCTTCAGTGATCTCTTGGTTATTGAGTCGTGTATTGTTTATCCTCCATGTGTTTGTATTTTTTACAGATTTTTTTCCTGTAATTGATATCTAGTCTCATAGCGTTGTGGTCGGAAAAGATACTTGATACAATTTCAATTTTCTTAAATTTACCAAGGCTTGATTTGTGACCCAAGATATGATCTATCCTGGAGAATGTTCCATGAGCACTTGAGAAGAAAGTGTATTCTGTTGTTTTTGGATGGAATGTCCTATAACTATCAATTAAGTCCATCTTGTTTAATGTATCATTTAAAGCTTGTGTTTCCTTATTTATTTTCGTTTTGGATTATCTGTCCATAGGTGAAAGTGGGGTGTTAACATCCCCTACTATGATTGTGTTACTGTCGATTTCCCCTTTTCTGGCTGTTAGTATTTGCCTTATGTATTGAGGTGCTCCTATGTTGGGTGTGTAAATATTTAAAATGTTATATCTTCTTCTTGGATTGATCCCTTGATCATTATGTAGTGTCCTTGTTTGTCTCTTGTAATAGTCTTTATTTTAAAGTCTATTTTGTCTGATATGAGAATTGCTACTCCAGCTTTCTTTTGATTTCCATTTGCATGGAATATCTTTTTCCATCCCCTCACTTTCAGTCTGTATGTGTCCCTAGGTCTGAAGTGGGTCTCTTGTAGACAGCATATATACGGGTCTTGTTTTTGTATTCATTCAGCCAGTCTGTGTCTTTTGGTTGGAGCATTTAATCCATTTACATTTAAGGTAATTATTGATATGTATGTTCCTATTACCATTTTCTTAATTGTTTTGGGTTTGTTATTGTAGGTCTTTTCCTTCTCTTGTGTTTCTTGCCTAGAGAAGTTCCTTTAGCATTTGTTGTAAAGCTTGTTTGGTGGTGCTGAATTCTCTTAACTTTTGCTTGTCTGTAAAGGTTTTAATTTCTCCATCAAATCTGAATGAGATCCTTGCTGGGTAGAGTAATCTTGATTGTAGGTTTTTCTCCTTCATCACTTTAAATATGTCCTGCCACTCCCTTCTGGCTTGCAGAGTTTCTGCTGAAAGAGCAGCTGTTAACCTTATGAGGATTCCCTTGTGTGTTATTTGTTGTTTTTCCCTGGCTACCTTTAACATTTTTTCTTTGCATTTAATTTTTGATAGTTTGATTAATATGTGTCTTGGCATGTTTCTCCTTGGATTTATCCTGTATGGGACTCTCTGTGCTTCCTGGACTTGATTAACTATTTCCTTTCCCATATTAGGGAAATTTTCAACTATAGTCTCTTCAAAGATTTTCTCAGTCCCTTTCTTTTTCTCTTCTTCTTCTGGGACCCCTATAATTCGAATGTTGGTGCATTTAATGTTGTCCCAGAGGTCTCTGAGACTGTCCTCAATTCTTTTTATTCTTTTTTCTTTATTCTGCTCTGCAGTAGTTATTTCCACTATTTTATCTTCCAGGTCACTAATCCGTTCTTCTGCCTCAGTTATTCTGCACTGATCCCTTCTAGAGAATTTTTAATTTCATTTATTGTGTTGTTTATCACTGTTTGTTTGCTCTTTAGGTCTTCTAGGTCCTTGTTAAGCGTTTCTTGTATTTTCTCTATTCTATTTCCAAGATTTTGGATCATCTTTACTATCATTATTCTGAATTCTTTTTCAGGTAGACTGCCTACTTCCTCTTCATTTGTTAGGTCTGGTGGGTTTTTGCCTTGCTCCTTCATCTGCTCTGTGTTTTTCTGTTTTCTCATTTTGCTTAGCTTACTGTGTTTGGGGTCTCCTTTTCACAGGCTGCAGGTTCGTATTTCCCGTTTTTTTTGGTGTCTGTCCCCAGTGGCTAAGGTTGGTTCAGTGGGTTGTGTAGGCTTCCTGGTGGAAGGGACTAGTGCCTGTGTTCTGGTGGATGAGGCTGGATCTTGTCTTTCTGGTGGGCAGGTTCACGTCTGGTGGTGTGTTTTGGGGTGTCTGTGGCCTTATTATGATTTTAGGCAGCCTCTCTGCTAATGGATGGGGTTGTGTTCCTGTCTTGCTAGTTGTTTGGCATAGGGTGTCCAGCACTGTAGCTTGCTGGTCGTTGAGTGGAGCTGGGTCTTGGCGTTGAGATGGAGATCTCTGGGAGATTTTCGCCATTTGATATTACGTGGAGCTGGGAGGTCTCTTGTGGACTAGTGTCCTGAACTTGGCTCTCCCACCTCAGAGGCACAACCCTGATGCCTGGCTGGAGCACCAAGAGCCCTTCATCCACACGGCTCAGAATAAAAGGGAGAAAAAATAGAAAGAAAGAAAGAAAGAAAGAAGATGAACTAAAATAAAGTAAAATAAAACAAAATAAAGCTATTAAAATAAAAATAATTATTAAGAAAAAATTTTTAAAAAGTGAAAACAAACAAACAAAAAACCGGACAGACAGAACCCTAGGACAAATGGTAAAAGCAAAGCTATACAGAGAAAATCACACACAGAAGCATACACATACACACTCACAAAAAGAGAAAAAGGGAAAAATATATATATTGTTGCTCCTAAAGTCCACTTCCTGAATTTGGGATGATTCGTTGTCTATTCAGGTATTCCACAGATGCAGGTACATCAAGTTGATTGTGGAGATTTAATCTGCTGCTCCTGAGGCTGCTGGGAGAAATTTCCCTTTCTCTTCTTTGTTCGCACAGCTCCTGGGGTTCAGCTTTGGATTTGGACCCGCCTTTGCATGTAGGTCGCCTGAGGGCGTCTGTTCTTCCCTCAGACAGAACGGGGTTAAAGGAGCAGCTGCTTCGGGGGCTCTGGCTCACTCAGGCCAGGGGGAGGAAGGGGTACGGATGCGGGGCGAGCCTGCGGCGGCAGAGGCCGGCGTGACGTTGCACCAGCCTGAGGCGCACCGTGTGTTCTCCCGGGGAAGTTGTCCCTGGATCACGGGAGCCTGACCGTGGTGGGCTGCACAGGCTCCCGGGAGGGGCGGTGTGGAGAGTGACCTGTGCTCGCACACAGGCTTCTTGGTGGCGGCAGCAGCAGCCTTAGCGTCTCATGCCCCTCTCTGGGGTCCACGCTGATAACCACGGCTCGCGCCCGTCCCTGGAGCTCGTTTAGGCGGCGCTCTGAATCCCCTCTCCTTGCGCGCCGCGAAACAAAGAGGCAAGAAAAGGTCTCTTGCCTCTTCGGCAGCTCCAGACCTTTTCCTGGACTTCCTCCCGGCTAGCTGTGGCGCACTAGCCCCTTCAGGCTGTGTTCACGCCGCCAACCCCAGTCCTCTCCCTGCGATCCGACTGAAGCCCGAGCCTCAGCTCCCAGCCCCGCCCGCCCCGGCGGGTGAGCAGACAAGCCTCTCGGGCTGGTGAGTGCTACTCAGCACTGATCCTCCATGCGGGAATCTCTCCGCTTTGCCCTCTGCACCCCTGTGGCTGCGCTCTCCTCCGTGGCTCTGAAGCTTCCCCCCTCCGCCACCCGCAGTCTCTGCCCACGAAGGGGCTTCCTAGTGTGTGGAAACCTTTCCTCCTTCACAGCTCCCTCCCACTGGTGCAGGTCCCGTCCCTATTCTTTGTCTCTGTTTTTTCTTTTCTTTTTTTTCCCTACCCAGGTACGTTGGGAGTTTCTTGCCTTTTGGGAGGTTTGAGGTCTTCTGCCAGCGGTCAGTAGGTGTTCTGTAGGAGTTGTTCCCCATGTAGATGTATTTCTGATGTATTTGTGGGGAGGAAGATGATCTCCGCGTGTTACTCTTCCGCCCTCTTGAAGCTCCTCCTATCCTTATTTTATACGTAGTAGTTTGTACCTAGGAGTTCTTTAACTTTTAAATAATTATTTTATGTTATTATTATTTTTTAAATGGAAATGGAAATCCTGACTTATGGACATGGACCCTTGCTACTGTCCGTAACCCTCTAGAAGGTTCGTAGGCGCTCTTTGGGTCAGGCAGAGCAAGAGGCACCTTTGGTCCCACTCTGGTTTTGCTGAGGATGGTGCTGTGGGGTGCATTAGCTTTTCAGGAGGCAGGGTTGACCACGTTCCACGAGGCCAAGCATCCAGCCTGTCAGAGCTGGAAGAGGCACAGCAGTCATGTGGTCCAGGTCTCTTAATACTGTGTACTGAGGAGGAAACCATCCCAGAGATTTACCAGCCATGATGAGGGCAAGCGCTGTCTTTTCTCTCCTTACAAAGGATTGCAGAAAAGTTTTGTTGTTGAGCGTATCCCTGCCCCCCTCCCCAGGGATAATGGACCCTCATTTCCTGTGGCAGGCTTAATGGCTTTTCTGTCAGCTGTGCCAAGTGGCCTGTTGAGGCTGGGAGGATGACAAAGATGGGCATTTATCTCTGGAGTCCAGGAGTGATTTCCAATCCTCATCTCTACTGTGTACCTGGGACACTGAGTAGATTTAGGTCCATGTGGTTCTGTTGTGGATTTAGAAAGCAAACACTCAAAGAGTCTTCTTTGAAGCCAGGAGCTGGTTGGTAAGGCCAGTAAGTGGAAGCAGTGTGGCTTTCCACACAACAATCTTTGTGACCCACAGGACAGACCCAGAGAACCCCAAACATCTGATGTAAAATGCAGGAGACAATTGCTGTCTTTCTGGAGCTCAAGGTGCCCCCAGCAGTGGAGCTAACTTCCTTGCATCGAAATGCTTTTCAAAGCCTTTTAAATTGGAGTTTTATTCTCTTTTCCCTTTTTTTCCATGACAGAAGCCTCTATGTACTCTGAAGGAAGATTCAGGGTAATCTCTTTTGCTGGCTGGTGGCTCTGCCTCCAGCCCTGCATAGCAGATAAGCCGGGATGGCAGTGGTCATGGGGCAGGCACAAAAGCAAATTTTACACAAAGATGAAACTCTCCACTAAGATGTGCCTGCAGCAACGGCAAGTCTAGTGTTTTGGTTCTGATGGTTTCCTTCTGCAAAGTGTAGGAAAAATTCCATTCCCGTTCATTCAGGGAGGTCTCTGGTCTCCCTCTTGCGACTCCACCACAGACTGAATATGAGTGCGGAGTGGCTGCTGCTTCACTGGTTACTTCGAGCTGTGGTTCTCGTCCTTTGAGGGTTCACAGAGCCCTTTGAGAGTCGTTGAATGTGATGGGTCACCTCCTCCACAAAATGCCCACTGCACAGGCTCTGAGTTCTGCCAGCACTTTGGCGGTAGGGGTCGGTGTTCACAGACTCTCTGGAAATCCATACGCCCGAGGTTCAGGATGCTGAGGTTGACAGTATCTGTGGTCCTGTGTGGAGCAGAGTCAGACCCATCACAACCCGTATCAGCTGCCTATGGAGAAATGGCTGCTGGGCCTGTGTGTGCATCCCACGTGGAGGATTACCTTATGTCGGGAAGATTAAGCTGCTAAAAATCCTCTTCTTGGTGTTTCTCCCTTGGGTTTGCAACTTCTTTTCTCCCGTTTTGCTGACTCATATTCCTCCTCCTCTTCCATCAACACAAGTATTTGTCGAAATTCTGATCTGAGCCTTTGTCTCTTCTCTCTAAATCCCCTCGCTGAATAATCTTGACCATCACTTGACCTTTTAGCCATTGATTTCCCAACCGACTTTTCAATGCTGCGTTCTCTCTTGAGCTCCAGATTCCTTTCCAGCTACCATGCAGTTGCCTCTTAAATCCAGCATCCTCCAGAGCCCCCACCCCTCCTGCAACCCACCCACTCTTCTCTCTCCATGCTGCCTCCCCCAAGCTGACTGCCTGCTGGAACCATGGACGCTACCACCGATGGCCTCCAGGGCATCCATGTGTGTGTGTTCCCTTCTCCTCATCTCTACATCACGGCCTGGAAGGTTTCAGAATTCTTCCATGCAGGCTCCCAGCTCACTTGTCCCTCAAATCAGATTCTAAATTGTAGCCATGCCACCTTCAGGCTGAGAAGGCTTGTTTGCTCCCCATTCCCTGTAGACCAGTAGATCCCTAGCTCAGATGCACTCAGGCTCGCCACAGCAGGACCCACCTGTAGCAGATGCTGTTCACGTCCTGCTTGCATCCCTTAGGTCCTACCATATCAGTGCCCTCCCCCTGCCAGGATCTGTGGCTCTGTGCCTCAGGACCCACTAGCATCGATGTGTAAATATTGGGCCCTGGCAGCAGAGCTCACCCTGCTAGGGCACAGGATAGCTTAGAAGTGCCAGGGAATTAATGCCTCCCTCATCCCTGAGAGCAATCCTCAATAAATAAATGACTGATGGGAGTTGATATATAAACATCCCAGCTTCTTTGTCCCTTGGGTGAGGTAACTCTGAGGTGCATATTCTGCTGTGTCTTCCTCAGGGCTGGTATTTCCTGGGACCACCTCCCAAATACACTACTTACACTGAAGTCTTTATTTCAGGGTCTGTTTCTGGGGGAACCCAAATTAAATCACCAGCTGACCTTTTCCAGCTTTGCCCCGTCACCAGGGGCTCTGCCTCTTTCTGACCTTCCCCTGGCTCTGTCTTTGTACCTTTGCTCAAGCCAGGTGCTCCCCATCTCTGCTTTTGGGACTCCTGCCATCTTTAGGTGAACTTGAAAGGTGGTCTCTTCCAGGAAGCCTTCCCTAGGACCCCACCCAACACTCCCAGCACAGACCAAATTAACCAGTTATTAATTATTAATTATTATTATTATTTCTGCTGGCACCCCTCTCTACATTATATCCTTGTTCATTGGATTTGATGTCTCTTTTCTGTAGGAATGATGTCTTTCTAAATGTTTTTATCCCCTGCAGCACCTAACCCAGAGCTTGGCACTTGGACTTTCAACAAATGCTTATTGAGTTAAACTCTCTTAGTTCTCCCAAATTATTGTGACCCTCTCCTTACACAGACTTTGCCAAGACACCCATCCTGAGGCTTAGTGGCCTAGTGCCCTGCATTCTTTCTTTGGAGGCAGCTTGAGTCTTCTCCTCTGAACTGTCCTTCAAACTAGAGGCCCAGGGAGGTTCTTAAAATTTATCAGGCAACGAATATTCAGATAGTGAACCATGTACTAGGCATAGTGCCTATGGGGATGAAAATATAAGGGTGAGTCTTAAATTCAAAATGCTTTCGGTTAACCTATTAATTCAGGGTTGGGAAACATTCTGTAAAGGGTCAGCTAGTAAATAGTGTAGGCCTTCTGGGACACATATAGTTTCTGCGGCCCCCTTCCCCTCCTCCCCCTCCTCTCCCTCCTCCTCTTCCTCCTCTTCGTCTTCTCCCTTAAAAAAATTTAGAAACCATTCTTAGTTCTCAGGCGGTTCAAAAAGAAGCTGTGATCTGCCCCTGCATTAGTTCAATGATTCACCCAAGCGGCATTTATTAAGTGCTTCCTCTGTGCCTGGCACCTCTTTGGCAAAGTTACTCCTTCTGACGGGTCCCCTCCCAGGCTGGGTACATACCTGGCAAGTTGTGAAATATTCCTGAGAAGTTGAGATGAGTTGACCACAGTGCCGACCATAGCCCTGGGCTGGGGATCAGGGAAGGTTCCTCTCCTGCACCCCTGGTCCTTCTCTGCATAGCTCCTCCCTAACAACATGCCTTTCTTGACTTGATTGTAATTTTAATTTCTGCTGGAGGTCAGCTGGTCTTCCTTCCTAAATGGCCGCTCTTCCTGCTTGAATTTTATGGGTAATGGCATAATCTTATCTCTGCTTTTACTTTGGAAACTGACTCCATATTAACCTCCTACCTGGCCTCCATCCTTTACCTTTTCCCTGCCACATTTGCTATGTGCCCTTCTCTTGTTTTTGTTGCCTCCTCACCACTGTACTCTGCCTCTGGCTTTGTCCAACTCGCCTCCCTTCCTTACTGTCAGGGGCCTTCCCAGGAATCACTGATAGCCTTTATGTCTCTCATGTGCACAATCAGTCTCTTCCATTACTGGTCCCCAGGGCTCTGCAGTGGCCCAGGCCCCGATGTCAGCCTGAGGTCACAGCCAGTCACTACCCAAAGAGGTGTCCGCTTACTGGCTGCAACCCAGCTCTGTTTTGGACTCAAGAGTTTCCTGAGTGTCAGAGCCCTGCCCTGCACTGTTCACCATGATGGTTGCCTCTGTGATGAATTAGATCCCTTGGCATTCTTGCCCTCTTCACCTCGAAGGAGTCAGTCATGCACTGGTTAATTTGGTCTTTGCAATAGATAATAAGAAAGTAACATTTTCTATAAAAAACCCTTCTTGGAGGTACAGATACAAGATAAATAGAAACCTTATGCCTCAAACTGTCCACCCTTCCCTACTGGCATTCTTCACTCACAGTTACCCATTCTACAGAAATCCACTGTAATGAAGAGGAGGAATAATTCGCACATTCCCAAGTTTCCATTGGTTTGGAGAATTCACTGCCAGCTTTTATAAAGTAGTGAGCTCCCTTAGTGCATTTTAAGTGGCCTTCTTTGCAAGATTTTGATTCAGGTATAACTTTTCGGGAGCATAGGGAATGCATAAAGCACTCTCCGACATATTCATACTCACCTGGAGAGAAGAGTTACCCCATGTAAGTGAGGAGAAGATCATTTGCAAGTCTGATGTGGATGTTCTACCCTAAATCCCACAGGGCAGTAAGTTCATATTCCAGAATGTGGATTTCTCCTACTCTTTTATCTTAAGAAGCTCACCTGTAAGAATCTGTCTTTGGAATGCAGGAAAGTCAAGATCTGAGGATTCGGGTCGAATGTGATTATGATCCATTGAAGGAATTCAACAGATCACGGTGGTATTTGAACGGAACTCAGAGAGTGCTACCCGCTGAAGAGGGCCGTGTATAAGCTTTCTCTTTGCTCAGAGGTTCCCAACCTGGTGTTCTCAGACCCCAAGCGGTCTACCTGTGGGCTTCCAACCCTCTGAAAAGGCATGCAACTTTATGTGCCCCTGCTTCTATGCATCATTTTGGGGAGCAAGTCTAGGGCTTTCTTTGGATTTGCAAAGGGTTTGGGATCCCGAAATCCTCACCCATGTCATTGTCTCAGGAGTTGAGATGCTCCACGAAGTTGGATCCTTTGGCTTGTTCTCTGCTGGGTCCCAGCTCCTGGAGCGGCACCTGGTGCACAGTTGGTGCTCATTGTATATGTATGGGTTGAATGATTCAGTAAGTGAATGAATAAAATGGCCACACCGGGACTTGAACCTGGGCTCCTCTGACCCCAGAGCACTCTGCCCTTCATCCTCCTAAAGGAAAGAGGCTACTTGTTTTTCCAGGAAGGCTGGGGTGGGAGTTGGGCACACAACTTGTGAATCAAAGACCCAAATCGCTGCAAAAGAAATCTCAAAGCAATAACCAAAGCAAAGACTGCAAGAGGCAAGACGAATCAGATTTTCTGAGGCTCTCTCTCTGAGCAGTTACCTCTGAGCCTGGGGAGGGTCTGGGCTCTGGCCAGCCCTGGATGCTGGCGGCAGGGGATGTAGAACAAAGTGCTTCTGTGGTGACTGTAGCAGGAAGCAGCTGGCTCGGCCTCTGGCTCTGGGGAGCAGAACATGGGCCAGGCTGCGGCCACGTTCTGTTGCAGAAGTACTGCCAGGGGCTGCTGTGGGTGCTGAAGGAGCCAGTCCCCCGAAGGGACAAGGCACTGGACCGAGGGTCAGAGGGTCTAGTCTCCGGGCCTGACTCTGGCTCCTGGCATACCTTGGATCCCCTGCTTCCCCCTCTCGATTTCAGTCTCTCTCTTTCTGTAGAAGGGTTTTCAGTGTTTGTTTTTATTCTTCCCAGGGTTAGTTGGGGGAGGTGGTGAGGACTGGTGACTGGGTTTTACAAACTATAAAGTATAGAAGGCCCAGCTGAATGTGCTGGACAGGTGTCCTCCTGTCTGGGGTCTGGGTCAATGTGCTCGTACCCTGTAGTCAGCTGGTCAAGCAGATGCTCCTGGTGAGCAAGGGCTCCTGGGAAATGCATGGGGTCAAAGTTGGCCGGAACCTGGGAACGCATGGAGGGGCCTCAGAGGGGATGTGGCACTGTCACGGGAGACTCATAGGCTATTCGGGTGAGTGTGTGAGGATACTCATTTGTTTGGAAAGTCGAGGAAGGAGGAGCTAGGACTCCATCTATGCCCTAAGCTGATGATCTGGCCCTTTTTAGAGAATAAGAGCCAGTTATTAGAGCCACTTAATTAATTCCAAGATGCTGAGCTGAGCAAGACATGTTTAGCCCACTCCCAGTGGCAGAGCAGGTGTTGGCTCATCTTGAGGGCAAACATGGCCAGTGGCCCATCTCAGAGTTATGGGGGTGGGGGCGTGTTCCAGTTAATAGAGGGATTTGTGTCCAAAGTAGCTGGGGATTTCCTGATTCAGAATCCTGGAGGGGAGATGAGCGATTCTCAGCATTTCCAGCACTCCTGAAGTTTGGTTTAGACTGAATGACACAGCAAATAGTGTTCCTGGACCTGAAGGCCATTTCCAAGGGAGAGGGCAAAACTGTCACGAATGGGGTAAGGCCCTGTTGGATTGGCGATTTAGTGCCATCCTGCTCAAAAGCAGAGGAAATGGATGTTGTAGTTGCCTTGTCAGCATCTACCCAGGCTCTCCCTGATCTAGCAGCCTCATGGTTTGAGTGGCCCTAATTGTCCGAGTCAGTCAGAGAAATCCCACTTCCACCCTGCTGGAGGGATAGATGGAGAGATGGTCCAATCAGGACAAAGCTTAGGGCTTTAGTTCAGTGGTCTGAGAAATGTCACTCTTTTCCCCTCTGGATGTGAAAAGTCAAGCACAGAGTTCTGGTTTCTATTGGCAGCCCTTCTGTGACCATGATGGAAGAGGGTCTGAAGACAAAATTAACACATGGAGGGCAGCTGAGCAGAGAGGGTCACAAAGAAATGGAGCTGGACTTCCTGGAGATGTGAGTCCATAAATCTCCTTTATCATTCAAGTCAATTTGAGTTGGCTTTTCTGATTCTTTTTTTACTGAAGTATATTTGATTTACAATGTTGTGTTAGTTTCAGGTGTGAATCACAGCAAAGTGATTCAGTTGGCTTTTCTGATTCTTGCATTGAGTGCTTTCTAACTGACATGTAGGACCTGTTGGTTTCTCAGGTTCTCTCAATCCTAGAAGTTAATGATTTGGCTTTTTTTTTTTTTTTTTTTTTCTGAGGCTAGAGCCCAAAGCAGGTGGAAATGAACATCTGGGGCTAAAGTTCTCCTTAGACACCAAGGCTTTGTATCGGAGGTTGGAACGTTGGAAGCTGATCTGTGCTGGCACCTCTTTGACCAGATCATCTCAGATCCCTTTACAAGCATGGAGAGGCCCTCTTTGCATTGTTGGACCACTTAGGCCTAGAGGCTTGTCTAGCTTGTGGTTGGTTTGTTGGTGGTTAGAGATGGTCCAGATCTAGAAGAGTCCAACCTGAAAATTGAGGTTTGTTCTTCAAATGATCTGTGAGTAGGAAAACGCTAGTGAATTGAGAAAATGATCTCTTCTCAGTTGTGTTCTTACCTGCCAGAGTCAATTATTCATAAATCTTAGAGCTCACTGTGTTACTTAAAATTGTACAGTTCCTAAGCCCATATGTCAAGGGAAGCCAAACAAACAAGCTTCCGTTTTACAAATCCTCAGATGTTTCCACAAAGGCTCCCTTAACTGTCTCTGACAGTAAGAAAATTAATAGATGCAGCTGACAATGTGTAAAATGATCGTATGTGTCGAGGTCTCAGAGGATAACATAATGTCTTCACTAGAAACGATTGGTGTGTTGTGGATTAGGAGCTCAGGAGATGGATGGCTAGAAAGCCTGCTATGGGTTAAATGCCATCATTACTGGCTCTTTCAATCAGGAAATAGCTATCAAGGACCTGCAGTGTGCCTAACACTAGGCTGGTAACCAGAATCCATGTGTGCCAGATAATGTTAAAGGGGGAGAATAGCATTCCTTGACCTTGAGGAGCTGCCCTGTCAAGCTGGGAAGAGAAGGTACACATACCTAGCAGCCAGGGTGTACTTTGCAGATGTATACGTTCTCAGAAGTCTGGAAGAAGGAAACAATTGTTGGTATCTGGGCTTTCTCAGGGAAAATGGGGCTTGAATTAGACTTCAAAGGAATTGAGCAAATTATTATTTGGGCTGGAATTATGTATTATCAAATGAACCTTGAAGCAGCCATTCATTGGCTAGGGCTTGGAGATTTTATTTACCGAGAATGTTGGAAAAAAATTTATTATAACAAGAACTGGCCTGCCCTGTATTTGTCCTATATTTAAAACATGTAATTTTTCAAAGTAACAGCAGAGAACATGAAATTTAAATGTAGGCTTCTTTATGGAGTCTTGGAAATGACTTTTCTTCCTGGATGGAATTGGACTATTGACTGTGTTAGGTTTGGTGGTGATTGAGCAAAGAGTATTTTCTATTTGATCTTATTATATTTTAATCACATTGCAAGAAGTGTCAGAATAGTACAAAATGAGAAACTTCACAGGCTCATATTTCATTATAAAGTCAGTTTGTACAAGGCTTTGGAAGGGACCTCACTTGCATTGATTTGTTGTGGCGATCAATTATGGCTCAGCTCTAACGGACTGGAGCTGGTGGGCCAGGAGCTTCCGCCATGCTGAGCCTGAAGGTCACTTCCCCACATACTTCTGCCTGGAGCCCACCACTCTGTTCGCTGTTTTACGGTGTGACTTGAATCTGGAGGTCAGTGGATGAAATGCCACTCTCTGTGGCTCTGGTTTGCTGACACATCAAACCATCATGGCTGAACAAATATTGCCTGTGGGCTGAATCATATTTTGAGATATTCATTTTTCTCGTCTATCCCCCACCCTCCTGCTTCCCATTCAAGCAGGTAGCAGGCTTGGGGCTTCATTGCCTCGGTGGAATTGCATGGCCAGGCTGCAGGCAGAAGTCACCTGTGTGACTTGTTGGCTTTTATTTTCTACAAGCTCAACCCTGTGGTGTAGGGTGAGATTTTAGGAAAAAGGCAGAATGCATGGGAAAAGCAAGAAGCAGAGAGATTCTGTCCATCTCCTTTAAGTGAAGATTGCCCTGTCTGGGCATCCGAGGGTGGGTGACAAGTCCCAGACATGATACATGTGCAGAGATGGAGCTGCAGCCCCAGGGTCCCACATCCCTGTGTGATGGCATGGAGGCAGCAGAGAGCTGCAACGCACCAGACAGAGGAGGCGATGCGCAATTCAGTGGCCAATCAGCAATTCTAGAAAGTGGAATCTCTGCCTCTTTCTGGGAACCACATAATTCTGGTGGGACTGGGAGAATAGGAGCCCCAGAATGACCCCATGGAGCTTGATGTCCAGTGACTCTGTGGCTTCCATTCACCACTGAAGGGGCTTGTGGCCGAGGCTGACTATTGGCGTCCTTGGTCCAACCTCTCTGGGGGCTTGGCATCTTCTCAGGACGTAGCCATGGCAGGCCTGCTTCTCTCTGCCTGCCTCTGCTAGCCCCCTGCAGTCTCCTGGGACAGCCCCTCTCTCTTACTGCCCTCTTAGGGTTTCTGAGAGGTCCAGGAAGCTGGGCTAGGGATGGAGGGGGAGGTGGAGAGAAAGTGCTCAGTCTGTCTAGTCCTTCCACAGCAGCCAAAACCAAAATACATCCTGGCATTTAATGTTATTTTTTCTGCCATGCTTATTAAACAGAGAGGCATAATGGAGGACACAAAAATCATCCCTCAGCCCATCTACAGAAGAATGTAGAATGATCTAGTGTTGAAACTGTGAACTAGTTCAGGCCAGCGGTTCATGTGGCATCCAACAATGTTGAGTATCACTGTTTCTCTCAAAAATTAAAAATATCTCGTGACTTCCTATGAGTTTGCTGCAGTGCCTGGGGGTGACTTGGGGAACAGTCTGGGAATCATAATAATAGGATTCCATGGTATATAAGTTTTATATATTGCTTGAAACTCTGACTAATTGCACGGCACTATATTTGTATATACCACATATTACTGGACCCTACTGTTGGACTTTAAGGCCATGAACAAGTTATCTCCATTATAAACATTGTTACCATAAAGAGCTTTGTAGGTTAATCTTTGAGTACATTTATGATTTTTTTGTTAGGATAAATTCCTAGAATGGAATGGCTTGGTCAAAGGGAGTCACAAGTTTAGGGCTGTTGGTATGAATCACCACCTTTCTCTGAAAAGGCTGTACCAATTTACACTCACATTATGTATGGGCCCATTTTCCATACCATCACCAACACTAAATAGTGTCATTCTGTTAAATCCCTGATAGTCTGATGGCATCTCCTTGGCTAATTTGCATTCCTTTGGTTATTAGCAAGTTTGAACTTTTTCATATGTGTATTAGTCTTTTCTGAATTTCCTGTTTATATCTTTTGCTCATTTTCCTCTTGGAGTGTGTGACGGTTTTAAAATACGCCTGCACATTCTTTGTCACTCTTTTTTCAAAAGGTGGAGCCTAAGTCTCATCCCCTTGAACATGGGCTGGATGCAGGGACCCACTTCTAAAGAACAGAATGTGGCAGAAGTGACGATGTGTGTCTTCCAAGGCCCGACCAGAAAAGACATTGCATTTTTTACTCTCTGAAATGGTTTGCTCCAGGGGAAGTCAGTGACCATGTTGTGAGGACACTCAAGCACTTCTTTCAATAGAAGTAGTGAAAGCCGCATGGGGAGGAACTGAGGTCTCCTACCAACAGGCAGCACTAACTTGCCAAGCGGAAGTGAGCCACCTTGGAGGTGGATCTTCCAGCTCCAGCCAAGCCTTCAGATGACCGCAGCCCTGGCTGACACTTAACTGCAACCTCGTGGGAGAGGAGTTCAGCTAAGGCCGCAAAGGTGGAGAATAAAACCTTACCTGTCAACTACTTTACATTTTAAAGTGAGGGGTTAGATCTGTGCTGTCCAATATGGTAGCCACCAGCTGCAAGTGGCTATTGAGCACTGGACCTGGTGAGTCCAAACTGAGAGGCCCTGTGAGTGTAAATACACACTGGATTCTGGAGACTTAGTATTTTTAAAAAAGGGTGTAAAATATCTCATTAGTAAATTTTTATATTGATTACACATTGAAATGATAATATCTTAGCTGTGTTGGGTTAAATAAGTCTAACAATAGGCTCTAGTAACATGTGGTATATACAAATATATTTTATACTTTTTACTTTTCACTTGATTGTTGATGATAAGATGACCTTAACAGTAACTAAAAGTTGATGAACTCAGTGATACATTGATTCTCGGCCTACCTGGGTTAAATTCTTTGAATCTTAGTGTCCTGTCAGTAAAATAGGAATAATAATAGTACATGCCTTGGTGGGTGGGCTATCAGGACGAAATCAGACAATCCAAGTAAAGGGTTTGGTGCAGTACCTGTTACATGGTGAGCATGTCAAAAATACCTGCTGCTATTGTTTTCACTAATAATCAAAGGAGGAAATAAACGAAGCATTACCTATCCTGACTTCCTTGACTCAGACTAACCAAACTGTGTGTTAAGAGGATGTGCATGCAATACCCTAGTGAATTGTTTTACTGGCTCTGACAGAGCTCCAGGCTGCCCTCATTTCATAGCAGTGAGGTTTGACTGCCTTTCATATGTCAAGCCCTTGGATTTGAAATCCCTTCTATGCTGTACAAATTAGTTAGCTTTCTTTTATATTGTACACATGTGGAGTTACCACCTCTTGACTTCAACATTCAAATTTATGTGAAAATCATGGAAATGATGCTTCTCTGAATTGACTAGAGCCTTGGGTGTCTGTCTGAGACCTGCTCTGCCTCACACGCCAAGCTCTGTGTTTACAGTTCCTTCAACTCAGCAAAGACTCAGGCACCCAACCCTCCCCCTCAACCCCCAGATTCTAAGTCCTCCCTGAGGACCGGGCCGCTGGGCTCAGTTAGCTCAGCAAACATGCATCACGTGATGCTGGCTGCACCTTTTCCTGTTTTCTCTGAGTCTAGCAAAGGCCCCAGAGGAGGAGAACACAAGTGCCCCACACTCTAAAGCTAGGGGTTAGGCCTGCGCTGCCCAGTAGGGTAGCCACCGGCCGTACATTGCACTGAGCACTGGATATGGGGAGTCCGAACTGAGAGGCCCTGTAAGTGTCAAATACACACTGGATTCCAGAGACATAGTATGAAAAAAATGGGTGTAAAATATCCCATTAGTAAATTTTTATATTGATGACACATTAAAATGATAATATCTTAGCCATATTGGGTTAAATAAAATACACTATTAAATTTAATGTCATCTGTTTCATCTTACTTTTTTAATGTGACTACTAGAAAATTTAAAATCACACATGAGGCTCACATTATATTTCTTGTGGACAGTGCCAGGTTAGGCCATCTGTGCAGGTCTTGTCAAAGAGGGGCTTGTGTGGGGAGGGGGCTAGAGATTCCAGAGTTGTTGGCGCTGTTTCCCATGGTTCCTGTGGTTCTGAAGAGCCAGATGGGACCCCCATCAAAAGCAGAGATTCAGGCAGGGGTGGAAACCTGAGAAGGAGCCCACTTGAGAGCCTTGTCTGGGAGGCGTGAGCTGAGTCCTCAGCACATGAGTAGACTTCCAGAAACTGCTTGCTGAGGCAGGCAGGGGCCAGGGGGAGGTGGTCAGAAGTGGACAGTAGGAGGAGGCTTTGTCCCTACCAGAGGACTGCAGGTGACAGACCCCTCTCCCCGCAGTGACGAGACAGGTGTTTCTGAAAAGGAGAACCAACACTGCCCCAGCGCCCACAGAGAAGGACTGAGCATTTAGGGCTTGCTTCATCCAGATAACACCACTGACATATCACAACCCTACATTTTTGGCCTCTAACCAACACTCCCCTGCCCTGACCTCCATCCCGGTGGGCCGGATGCTCCGTGTGGGGGGAGGTGAAGAGGAGGTAGGGTGCAGAGAAGGCCCTGGCAAACCCTCTCCCACTGTGGCCCAGAGCTAGGAGAAAGGATACCCTTAAACTGGATGAACTGAGAGTTAGTTTATCACACTGGGTTTTTTGTCAACCTGACAAAAAGGGACTATTCACTTATTACCCCGTGATCTCTTTCTAACTCGGCAGCTGGAGTGAACCTACCTATTAATATGTGTGTTGAATCAGGTCCCTCCTCAGCTCAGACCCCTCCAGTGGCTTCCCTCTCACTTGGATTAAGAGCCACAGTCCTTGGCATGTTCTCCCAGGTCACACCACCTAGGTGTGCTGTCCTGCTCTTGTCTGCATCTTGCCTCATCCTGCTGCAGATGTGGAATAATGTAGTCTCTCAAGGAGGGGTGGCTAATAAGCTCTGCTCTGTTCATGATGGGTGATTGGCCATATTTTTCCTTCTCATTGGTGGCATGAGCTTAAAACCTTATTAGCTTATGACTTCTACTAGCATTCCTACTTTACAAATTATATACACACCTGGAAGGAATGTTGAATGCATTAAGTCTTATCTATGGGGGAGTGTGGATAAAGCAAAGAGAACTATTTGGGGTTATGACTCAAGAGCCGGCCGCTTGAGGAATGGCGTTCCACTTGACCCCCCTCTGCCCCCAACCATATACGTTAAGGAATTAGAAGGTGATCCAAGACATTATAGAGTCTTCTAACTTCATCCCTCTCCCTCCATCCTCCCTTCCCCTCTCCCTCCCTCCCTTCCTCCCTTCCTCCCTTGCTTCCTCCCTTCCTCCCTCCCTCCCTTCCTCCCTTCCTCCCTTCCTTCTTTCCTCCCTTCCTCCCTCCCTCCCTTCCTCCTTTCCTCCCTCCCTCCCTCCCTTCCTCCTTTCCTCCCTCCCTTCCTTCTTTCCTCCCTCCCTCCCTTCCTCCTTTCCTCCCTCCCTCCCTCCCTCCCTTCCTTCTTTCCTCCCTTCCTCCCTCCCTCCCTTCCTCCCTCCCTTCCTTCTTTCCTCCCTTCCTCCCTCCCTCCCTTCCCCCCTTCCTTCTTTCCTCCCTTCCTCCCTCCCTCCCTTCCTCCCTCCCTCCCTTCCTCCCTTCCTCCCTTCCTTCTTTCCTCCCTTCCTCCCTCCCTCCCTTCCTCCTTTCCTCCCTCCCTCCCTCCCTTCCTCCTTTCCTCCCTCCCTTCCTTCTTTCCTCCCTCCCTCCCTTCCTCCTTTCCTCCCTCCCTCCCTCCCTCCCTTCCTCCTTTCCTCCCTCCCCCCCCCCCCCCCTCCCTTCTCTCCCCCCTTCCTCCCTCCCTCCCTCCCTTCCTCCCTTCCTTCCTTCCTCCCTCCCTCCCTCCCTCCCTCCCTCCCTTCCTTCTTTCCTCCCTTCCTCCCTCCCTCCCTTCCTCCCTTCCTTCTTTCCTCCCTTCCTCCCTCCCTCCCTTCCTCCCTCCCTCCCTTCCTCCCTTCCTCCCTTCCACCCTCCCTCCTTTCCTCCCTCCCTCCCTTCCTTCCTCCTTTCCTTCCTCCCTTCCTCCCTCCCTCCCTCCCTCCCTCCCTTCCTTCCTCCCTTCCTTCCTTCCTTCCTTCCTTCCTTCCTTCCTTCCTTCCTTCCTTCCCAGATGTGATGACATAATCAGATCTGTCTTTTAAAAGCTAGTTAACTGGTGACTGTGTGAAGGATGAACTGGCATAGGTCAAACAGACCAAGGAGGCTGGCACATTAATCTAGGAAGTGATGAGAACTTCAACTAAGGCAGTGACAATCAGGAAAAATTTGGAAGTAGAATGGTCAGCACCAAATGAATTTGGTCTTAGACCTTCTGAGTTTGAGGCACGTGGCGGACACTGCCCAGCTCCCCCTGTCAGGACTGAGGCCCTCATTCCCCCAGGTGGCCTGGGCATAGGTGGATAATGGATCACAGCTGCATCCCTTCAAGGAACTTCCCTTGACCCAAAGGAGCTGCATTGTGCAGGAAGCCATGGAAACTTGGGGAAAATGGTTACCAGAAGGAGAGAGTGGTGGGCAGAGAAGGCAATCTGAGAGTTCCTGTTGGATTTGGCAATATAGAGGTCATTGGTGACTTTGGCACAGATGTATGAGGAGGGGCAAGGTATGGGTTGCAGTGGTATGAAAACTATCTGGAAGGCAATGATGAGGAGCTGGACCTGGGTCTTGAAGGAAAGGTAGGCTGTGGGGCATGGGAATACCTGCCATGAAGGGGGATGATGTAAGTGAAGGAACTCAGGCTGGAGAAGTCACCTAGTTTGACTGGAGGGTGAGGGGAAGGTGGGAGGAACTCAGGATGGAAAAGTGGATGGTGTCCAGGCATGGCTGTCTCTGAAGAGCAGAATCAACGGGGCTGTCTCCACACGTGTGGGAGTGCCATTGGGTTCAGGATACTGCCCTCTAGTGGGCACTGGGCATTGTGTCCCCGGAGTGGGGACCTGGCCGATCCCATGGATGTTTTGACGGTGTGTTTATGAATGCAGATGTAATGAATTCTCTGAAGTGAGTTCCATTAAGCCAATTTAATGCCTTGATCAGTTTCCTAGCCTGTCTAGCAATCTCATTTCCAATACTTTTAATTTTACTAAAGTTATTTTCAAAGAATTTAATTTTGTTTTGTGTAAATTTTACAGGAAGAATTTAATACATTTATCGAAGTGTATCCATTATAACTTCTGACATTATGAATTTCCTGTTGTGACCATTGCTTCTGTCAAATCCAATTTTCCTGGACAAATATTTGCAGACCTAAATTTTACCAAGGCAGTTTGATATGTATATATAAAATTCTAACAAACTGTACCGTGTGAGATTTTAACCGTTAGCCGTGCTATTTTGAGGAGATTATTCCTTCTAATAAAATTCATTACGGCCAGGATAAAAGATTGATAGTTTATATTTATTTCTTCACTAATTTATTACAAATTTATGAGTAGACTCTGTGAGATGGTTCTGGTTTGCTCTCTATCCAGGACTGAGTGATTGAATTGTGAATGTAATTCTTCTGTTTCTGATTACTTTGTGTCCTGTATATAAATCATCTCCTCTGTTGGCGGCACCCGTTGAGGCTGGGATATCCTCAGGACTGGTGCAAGCAAGTGGCAGGATTTCCCTCTCGGCTCCGTGACAGCTCCCTGCCGAGCACTCACGCTGTGCTGTCCCTGTGCTAACACTTTACAGACATTATCTTATCAAATTCTCCTTTCTTATCCCATTTCACAGGTGTGCAAGCTGCACCTTAGAGAAGTTAAGGGGCAAAATTGGGATTTGAACCCTGGTTTGTTTGAATCCAAAGACCACAGTTAAAACCACTGGGTTACACTGTATTTCACTGTATTTGTGTGCTCGGCAGACAGCACTCACTGTCTGATGCTATTTGGGCGAGGGTTGGTTGGTTGGTTATGGTCATAGAATGTCTGGTCCAGACCCTCCCCATCGTTACACACACACACACACACACACACACACACACACACACACGTGCACATATATAAACACACTACAAATGTGGAAACCAAAGCCCCAAGGAGAGAAGGGATAAGCCCAGAGTCAAATAGTTTTTGGGCGGCACAGCTGGCTAGAATCCAGGTTTCCAGCCCCTGTGCCAGCCTCTGGTGGGGGTCACCCCTCGGCTTAGCTCAGCTGCCTGCCCAAGTGTCTTCAAATCTTCCCCAACTCACTGGGTGGCCCATTTGATAGGGGAGCCAGGCAGTGTGAGTTGTCTGAGAGGGGACGCCTGGATCCCAATTTCCTTTATTTCAGAGAAGTTGGGAGAAAATGCCCCAGTGATGGGGACTGTTAAATCATTGCTAGAAGTGACCATGCCTGCCAGGTGCCACATATCTCTCCTGGGTCCTTCGGCCTCTTGGCAGGGTCTAGTTTCCCCATTAGAAGGAGCCGTGTGGGACCTCCAGACCTCTGGCCCTGTCCGTGGGACACTGAGCAGGGAGCAGACGGGAGGGCTGCCTCTTCAGTTTGTGGAACTCGGAACAAACGTGTCATTTTTGGCCTCCATCGTGAATAAGGCACTGAGGTATTTCAGGTCCTGCAACAACTGCAAAGAAGGTTTTTTTCTTTGTACTATGATAACATATTTACTTTTCTGATTATATAAAGAATGCTGGTTCATGGTGGTGCAGTTTTCCTTTAAAGGGGTTATTTCATAATGACCATCACAGTTAGAATTATAATAGTATGAGAATTAGAAAGAGGTCTTATTGTTTTCCCCTTTCTTGAAAGCCCACATTCGGACAAAGGAAGTGGGGGGCTCAGAGCATGAGAAAAATAACGATACACTTGACCTAATTAGAGGCTGAGGGGCTGGTAGCAGGCGGGGGTGGAATTCTGAGGGATGAGTGCTGACAGCACTGGCCCTCAAACCTCTCTGTCCCCTATCACCCCTGCGCCGTGACAAATAGTCACAATTACCTGTACAAGGGAAGAGGACTTTCCAAACTCCGCATCTCAGATATTTTCCACTGATGCTGGGAAAGAAAGTCTGTGAGGAGAGGAGGAATGTGGCTGGGAGGTTACTGGGGAAACTGGCCAGGGGGTCCTTTCCTTCACTGCCCTCCTGTGCCCCCAGGAGTCTGGCCAGGGCTTAACCATAGATGATGACTTTGCTCTTTGAAGCTGGAGATACTCCTTCTGTTTCTAACATTCCACCCCAATGAGGCCCCACATCCAAAGACCCTGTTCTGATGGAATATTTTTAGCAGGTCGGGCAAACACAAGCCCCAGGGTGGCTCTGCCAGTCTGCCTTCTTTGTGGTCCTCTCTGGGGCCAACGTGGGCTTCTCCTTGGCTTAGCATCTCAGGTGGCCAGTCTCAGGGGTGTGCCTGGGAGGGTGGGATGTGCAGGACAACCGCCAGTGTTCCACAGCTTTTGCCACCCGGAGCCCCAGACTCCATCAGTGGCAGAGACGTGGAGCACCGCTGGCGTGGCTGACCTGCCAGTGGATCTTTCTTTGTTTGGCTCCATTAGCAATTGACCTATCAGACTATGTGAGATAAAGATTCCAAACCCCACCTCTGACTCCAAACAGCTTTCCACAGAAACAGTTGGTCTGCACCTCTCTCACAGGTAGTTTTGGGCAGAGAAAGAAGAAATGGCCGTTGCATCTTCCCAAAGCATTTTGTAACAGGTCGATTTGTTCTAGGTGCAGTCTATTTTGCCCGACACCTCTCAGACAGTCAATAATTCCAGTTTGTTGATGATTATCCTTGGTCCCTCCCCTTCCATCTGCCACCGGAGTTCGCGCCTCTCGCGGCAGCAACCCCACAGAACGTGGAAGCATCTGTCTCTCTAATGACCGGCCGTGGCAATCTCAGCTATTCAATATGGCGAGATGAAGAAAACATTTAATTCCTACGATATGGGGCACTCCAAAGCCAGATTTGACAACTGTTCCACTGAACACTACTATTTCACAATTTCCTTAGATAACAAGAAGAAGCCGTTCTTACTCCCAGAGGGATATATTTACAAGATGGGAAGTTGATAACTAGGCCACTAGAATGACAAATGGTTTTGAAATACACTGTGCATTGACTCTGATGACCGTGTGCTACCTTCTGTGAGAGGGAATTCTTCCAGAGTGTCTTGTCCTTAGCCTGAAGGGCCTTGAGAAGTCTCAGGGAGAAGCTGGGGCCTGAGTCCTGCATCCTGGGGCCTTCTTGGAGTCAGAGGGAGAGAGCTTTTGGATGAGGACTTCTGGACAAACATAAGTGGCAGTAGGAGCTCTGAGGCAGGGAGATCCCTGAAGGCCGGGGGGGAGCTGGGTCTGCAGAAGCTTCGTGTAGAGGTGGGGTGCACATAAGTGGTGAAGGATGGGAAGAGCTTTGGTAAATGGGGAATTGGGGGGACAGGGAGGGTTAAGACATAGAAACAGTTACAGTGAAAGTGAAGAGTGGTCGGCAGGGACCTGGGTGGAGGGGGCCACTCTGTGGGTAGGGAAGGGACTGTGGATGAGTTCTCAGGGCTGTGTTCTTTTGACCTTGGCTGAAATACGTAGGTCCACGGTCATGCATGCAAGCAGGGGCAAGATGTGCCTCCTGCCTCGGCCCTGTGGCTGTGGAGGGAGGGGTCCCAGAGACAAGGACTCACAACAAGACCACCATTATTGAGGTACTCTGTGTGCCAGGCACTGGGCCCAACGCCTTGGGGGTGTTTTAGCAGAAGAATCACAAAGGCCAGTTGGCATGCTGGGAGCCTGGGACGGGGAGAAGGCCAGGCTCCTCAGATGCTCCCAGAGGTGGGGGTCCTTGCTCCCATTTTAGAGACTCTTTCCGCCTGTGCTTCTCCCCTCTCAGGGGCCATGACCGGCTTCAGAGGGGCACGGCCGCCCTCACCTGCCCTGATGCTTCTGCTCGTGTGCAGCCCCTTGTCCCTTCTGGGGCTACACATAGGAGGTCCAGACTGTGATGGGAGGGAGGGGAAGCCAGAGTTAGAAAATCTCCTTTTACTTCATGAAACCGCAGACATCCTCAGAGATTGGAGCAGCGAGAGACAGGCGCAGAAATTATGCAATGGTTCGCCAAGAAACACCTTCCACCAACATTTTGCTTTAATTCCTGCTGCTTTAGGCTTTTATGAGTAATTAATTGGGGGAGCAAGCTCACGCCCTGGGTTTTTTTAGATAATTAGTAGGCCAGACAACTACCAGAAAGGAGGATTTCTCGGGCTCCCTCTGGGTCCTGCGTCTTCCTGGTACTTCCCTTCCTGGCACCGCTTTGTGAAAAATGCTCCAAGCTTCAACTTGCTTCTCGGCTCAAAATAGGAGTCTATCTCCACCCCCAGCCCCCAACTCCTCCTCCCACACCTCCCGATAATCTTTAGTCAGCTCACTCCATGGTGGAGTGAATCCCCGCAGATCTGGTTTGGGAACTCCCAGAGAGAAGAGGATTCTGTGACCCATTCCCCTCTGCAGAACACATTTAACTTAAGAAGGAGGTGGATTAAATAAACTTTGTTATGAGATTTTCACCATATCTCTTGAGCTGTTATAATACCAGGCTTAAGTATTTCTACCCTAAACCCTACTCAAGTCATTTCTAAGGCTCAGGGTGATTTAGTGATGATGTGATGCTTTTATTTTTGATACTTCCACCTTGCAACAGGGCTGGGAAGGGTGACAGGGATTGTGGGAGGGAAGAGCTGGACTGTCAGATATACCCTGTAAGGATGGTTCCCAGCTCTGTCCCCTCATCAGCTGAATAGGCTAGTGGCCCCTGCTTTATCCTTCCACAGGAGATGGGGTGGGAGGCTTCGGGAAGGGCACGATGTGAACACATTATTAGGGATCAGTGTCATGTGGGTGGGCCTTGGCCCCTTGCTTTCAGCCTGTGGCTGGTATTTCACTTAACAGTTGGCTGCTTGAGCAGGTTGTGCACTGCTCAAAGGTGCTCAGCTGAGGGAGCAGATGGGGGCTGGAATCTAGTCTGCACGGCAATACCAACCTGTGTGCCCTTGGGGCTGTGTTTGCCCCTGGGGGCACATTATTTTCTCATTCATAGAAATGAATAGGCTATTTGTAGCACTGGCTAGGAACCCTCAGGCTGGTCTCAGAGCAGGGCCTGGTCACTCAGAAGTCCACACCTTGTGAATCCCTCTAGGAAAGAGCACTTACACCTTAACTCCATGCCTTCCGGCTTCTCATTTGTCCCTGCCCCGAATGTTGCCCTCACCCTGGTCCCTCTGAAGTTCAAGCATCATTGCATTCCTTGAGGGGCCTGGAGCCCAGCTGAAGGCCTATGCCAGGCTGTGCTGACTGATCAAGATCAGTTCCCCTGACCCACTTCTACTCACAAGCAATGTACTCCTGAAGAGGTTCCTCCACCTCTGGCAGCCGTCTCCTCCTGCCCCAAGGCCCAGCCCTGACACCCACTGTGCTATCCTCACAAGACCTCGGGGCCTGTTCCCACAGTCTCATGCATCTGCTCCCGACTGTGGCCTCTAAGTTTGCATCTCCACCTCCGACTTTGAAAACCTCTCACCCATAGTCTCAATTCTCTCCCTGCTTCCTTCTGCTTTCCGCCCCCCCCCCCCACCCCCGACATGGCCAGGTAGGCAGGGCCTGGGGCTGCTGCCCTCACTTCAGAAGGCCTGGCTGGGTCATGACATTGGGTCTGTCTGTATTTAAGGAGAAACTCCTTTGGCTAACTCTGTTGCCTTCAGCCCAGAGAAAAGGCCCTTTCCACCTGACCAGTCTGTTCAACAATCTTAGTGGCTCATGGGGAGGGGATGCAAATCCCCAGTTAGCTATTTACAAACTTCCTTTTGTCTTCTGTGCATAAATTCCTCCAAGAGATTCCGCAGGGGCAGGGAACAGTTCATTGAAGGCAGGGTTTAGAGACTCAAAACTGAGTAGCTCAAGCATTTAACTGCCCTTGGGACTCCCTACCTGTTACCCACCGAATCAGTCTGTCTAAAGCCATTCTTTGGCTTCAGTCCACTACCAGCCACATTCCCGGCTTCCCCAGGCCCCAGGCAAGGTCTGAGATCTGGAGGAAGGGGGAGGAGACGGTCAAGGACACACAGAAATTTCCCAGCAGCTCTTTAGGTGCTAAACAAAACCAAAAGAAAATGAACCCAGATTCATTCTCTAATTGCTTAGATCTTATTAGAGCCTGATTACATAATCTATCTTGGTTTACATTCTCTCTTACCCTGTTTTTTAATTGGCAATAATAGAGCTTGAGAGTCTCATGTTGGGCTCATACATCTGGCTGGGGTGGGCGAGTGGAGGCAATTTACTGTACGCATAATTCTGGGAGACCCAGAAGTCTCTGCACAAACAAGAGGTTGTTACTAACAGTGGTTGCTTTGTGTTGTGGGATTTGCAATCAGGATTGATCAACATTGCAATAAAGGGTCGCTAAATTACCAGGTGCCACAGCTCTGGTAGAATCGTTGGGTTTGTGTTCTCTGGGGGTAATCCTTTAGTTTCCATGGGCCTGACGAAGCTAGCTAGAGAAAGTTGGCAAGGGAAAACTTTATGTGTTTATAGAATAATGTGGGTGGCAAATTTAGCATATTGGTCTATCCCTATGCCCCTGAGTTCTAGGTCCTGCTTTCTCTGCTCCCACTGCTGCAGGTGGCAGGAGGCCCTAGTCCCAAAGGAGACCTGTGAGGAAAGGTCCACGTTAGGCAATATAAACAACAGATAGCGCATAACAAGGCACAGCCATGGACTCTCAGCTATGTGCTTTATGGTCAAAGAGAAGCTTCTTATCTATCCCCACAGCGCCCCTAGTGGCCAGGAGGAGTTAATGGAGCATTTCCTCCAGGCCCCTCAGGAAGCCTGGAGCTGAGGTATTTTTCATCTGCTCCTTATTCTCCTAGCTGGATGAGGCAGTTTAGCCATTGGCATTGATCTGCCATCATTCTTTTCTTTTTGTTTTTTAGCCATCACGTTATATAGCACATTCTTTATTTTGACCTGTTTTGCTTTTTGCTTGTCTCTCTCCACTAGACTATAGCATACAGGAAAGCTGTGATTTGTGCTTGTTTTGTTTACTGCTGGGTCCCCAAGGTTTAGCACAGGGCCTGGCATGCTCAATCAACATTTGTCGAATGAATGAAGAAATTCTGTCTTCAAGCTGTCAATAGACAATAATACTGTCCATCCCACAGACTCCTTGTGAAAGACATTGATTGTCAATAATTCAAGCACCTCCTTGACATGATATCTTATGATATAGATTCAGACTGTTGTGTGTGTATGCATGTGTGTGTGTGTGTGTGTGTGTGGTTCTGGTCTGAAGATTAATTGTTAAGTGTCGGAATTAATATTGTTGCTGTCATTATCATTTTTTTAAAAATTTTTTTGAATTTTAGAATTTTATTTATTTTTTTATACAGCAGGTTCTTATTAGTTATCCATTTTATACACATCAGTGTATACATGTCAATCCCAATCTCCCAATTCATCCCCCCACCGCCCCCCCCACCACTTTCCCCCCTTGGTGTCCATACATTTGTTCTCTACATCTGTGTCTATTTCTGCCCTGCAAACTGGTTCATCTGTACCATTTTTCTAGGTTCCACATATATGTGTTAATATACGATATTTGTTTTTCTCTTTCTGACTTACTTCATGCCATCATTATTTTCAATGTGTTGTTTTGTCATTTTGCTACCTAGATGTCTATTTGGTTTCTTTTTTTTTTCTTGGTGAAAAAGGAACACATCTCTTTGCCTACTGTTGATGTCTTTTTACAATACCAGTTTTCCTTTATGCTTGTTCTTGTTCATTTAGCTTGCAATTAGTGTTTTGTTTAGTTATCACTAGCAGTTTGCCTGACTTTTTTGGGCTAGAAATGATTTCTTTTCTGCCTGGTGGGGAGAAAGTCACTATACTTGGAAAGCAATTTCCCCAGATTCAGGAGCCAAATTGATTTTATGATTTAGATATTAAGCTTTTTTTTTTTTTGCTTTGTAAGTTTCTAATTTTCCTTTAGAAGAAATATATGAATAGCTGTCTGCATATGTCTGTCTGAAAGGACGGAGCCATATAGATCCATGAACTTACATTTATAATCTCCAGTGGACTAAAAAGAGAGAGAGAATGGGACTCACACACATGCGTAAGACCTGCCTGCTAACAGATGTGCTCTTCAGAATGTTATATATATTTTAGAGTTTGGAATCAATGATTTGTAGATCTCAAATCCTTTGAAACAAGGAGTGACAAGACAGGCCTCTAATACAGAGCCTCATTGTGAGTGTCTAAAGGGTAATGGCGTTGTCTCAACTGAGTGGACTCCTTAATAGTAATTTTCTTTGCTTTATTTTTTGAGGTGTTAAAAAATCTTGTTTTGCCTAGTATATTAGCATTCATTTCTAGGCTTTGAAAACTAATCCTACCTTGAAAGCAGAGTTTTAAATTTGAAATATGAGGCCTGTATAGTGGTGCCTTGAAATCATTAACTGTCCCTTCAATATTCATTGCAGGTATATCCATCATGGGGAACTTGTTTGTCATTAACGTGAGGGGGATGCAAAAGCAAAAGCTCCTGGAACCCCTCCAGGGGTAATGTTGTCACTCAAAACTTTCTTCTGGAATCGATCTGACCTCAGAACTGGGCCGTACCTATTGACAAAATGACAGTTGGTAGTTTTAACAGATCTGACGAGTGGCAGTTTTCGCAAATGGAATGGGAGTTGGTTTGTAGATGAATCCGCCAGGCAGCTTTGGCCCTGAGCAAAGTTTCTGTGGTTGAGTCTAATTAGCCTGAGGGGTCAAAGGGCAGGGCACCTTGGAATCCATGTTTAATTCCACATTTCTGCCAGGGATGTGGCTTATCTGCAATGCAGCCCGGCTGCCACAGGCCTGGCCTGGCAGAGGTGGTGTTTATATTTGTTTGGGTCTCTGGCTAAAGGAGCATTAATCTATGTATATATGATACCTGGATTAAAAAATGTTAACCACTTCCCCACGTCCCCCAAGAGCCTCCATGGCTTGTCTCCTTATGTGCTTATTGACTTGTGTGCTATTGATTCCCTGTTGGGACTGGCGACTTCTCAGTTTTGCTCTTATTCAGCAATTTTGCTTGTTAAATTCTAATCTGGGTGTAAAACATTCTTCAATAAAGCCAAAGCTTGAGGATCATCCAGTTGGAAGGGAAGTTAGATCCATAGAAGGCCTTCAGAGTATTTCCACTGAAAGGGCTTTGCCTCTGCCGAGGAGCAAATACTCTCACTCTAGAAATCTTTCTGGTCGTGGCAGAAGGGGCCAGAAGTGTCTCTTTTTAGAACTGAGTTTCAGTTCTTACCTAAGCCACGCTGGTTTCTTACAGAATGCTGTTTTCTTGGTACAGATGAGGAAGAAGCCCAGAGCTGACCAAACAGCCTTGACCCCATTGCTGATAAAAGCCTCCAATTCCCAGCTTGTCCCTTTGCCAGGCCAGGGAATTTTCTGTGGTGATGCAGTCCAGGTATGGGAATATCCGATTCCCTTTACTCTTCGATAAATTCAATTTAACAAACACTTATTGAGGGCCGGCTCTGTAAAATTACCATGGAAACCCAAGTGGAATCTTTAAAATCCTCTGGGGGAGTTGTTCAGAGTTCCCACATTCATTGACACTTCAGCGAGCAGGGAGGGTGCATCTTGGTCCAACTCATGCCTGTTGTATGTTTGCATTCAGCCCAAACAGCAGAAAGGGGAGACAGATGGATGAAAATTTCTAAAGCTGATAATAGGGCTTTTTGTCCCTGGTGGTGTAATGTTGGGCCCCCAGGGAAGGCAGGTGAGGAGCCAGAGCTTTGATTTCTGTTGGAGCAAAGAGCTGAGTTCAGCCACCGCTGCCTCTGCTCCATAGTGTCGTCGGCCCCATGCTCGGCACCAGGGCAGGACCTACAAAGGGATGTCTCCATGCCTAGTGACAGCCTTGTCTGTGCACCTTGCAGCGCAGGGGGGTGCTGTGGCTTCCCAAGATCAAAGCCTCGATGATGTGAGGCACTCGTCACACAGCGGGAGCAGGGCTTGTCCCTGACACAGGGCTGGGAACCACAGCATCATTGCCCTGCCGGGGTCTTAGAAGAACTGGGAGACTTCATGCTGTTTTTTCTTAGGAAGACAGTAGTTCCAACTGTGCTGAGAAATGTTCCAACTCAGAAAAGGGGAAGATGGGGCTTTGACATTTAAGGTCATTGTCATGATTATAAATCTTTGGGTTGCAAGTGACCAGAAAAAAAAAAAAAAAAAGAAAAGAGAAGAAAATTAAACTGGCTTAAACTATGAAGGAAATCTGCTGGTACAGTTAACAGAAAAGTCCAGATGTAAGCTCAGGTGAGGATGAACCCAGGAACTCAGTGATGTCACCAGGGACACCGTTTCTTTTCATTTTCTGTGCTGCCTTTTGACTGGCTTCCTAGATGGGCCCATGCTGGCCACCAGCAATTCCTAGGGCTGCAGGCTTCCTCCTCCATGTCTAGCAGGAAGTACAAACTTCTTTGCCTTGACTTTCCAGGCAATACTGAGATTCGCCCTGAATGGGTCATTTCCAACCCAGACAGCCCAGGACTCTCTGAGTCTGAACTGTGCTTGGAACTTTTTGCTCCTGGGAAAGAGGGATTTTTTTTTTCCTCCTGGTATGCTTCTTTCTTAGGAGAGGTGATTCCTTTGATAGGCTTTTGTTTTTCCCCTAAATAAAAGTCATATTCAAATATTTTCTTTGCTGATCTTGGGGCACCTAAAATCAGCAATCAAATCACATCCGGGGATGAATTTCCAGTGGGTGATGGTACATCTACCTGAGGTGTGTCACCTTTCAGCTGGTGGATTCTGATCTCCACTGTGTGCGCCCTGTGGACAGGCTCTCTGCCCTGGTGTACACCGTATTCCTCCAGGTACACCGCAGAGCCCACTGTGCCTCCAATTCCCAGGGTCCAAATGGAAGAGCCAACCCCTTCTCCCACTCCCTCTGTCCCCAGAGGAGGAAAATTTAATTTTCAGTAGCTCATTGTGCCTTTCATCTGGTTTTGCCATCGTGATGTCTTTTCCACTCTCTGTCTCCTTAGAGCCACCCTCTGAGGGCTCAGGGATTCTCATCATCTGGGCATAGCATGTGCCCCCCCATACGTATGTAGGTCTGTTGTTCTGCATGTACCAACTTTGGATTACTGCTTAATGCCTGCCCAATGGCAGTTACATCTGAGATTTCACTTTCCCTCCATCTGTGTACGTATCTCTGTCGTCAACCTTGAAAATAGCTTTTGTTTCCTGATATATCATGTCTCTATTTGGGGGACATTGAATTTTCTTCTCTCGGGGTGGTTGTGTTTGTGCTCAGCCAGTGTCTGTGCACCATTGGACTCCAGGGGCAAAAGATGGCACTTCTGATGTTGGCTTGGTGTGCCAGGTCCAGTGCCTGCCCGCTCAGCGCACTCCACAGGGTAGCCCTACTTCTTCCTTGGCATCATGCGGGCCAAGCACCAGGATGATTGAATGCATTTGTGTTCAAATTAATGAGCTGCTTTGTCACCACGTGGACCTGCCAGAGGTAAGAGTATGCAGGTGTCCGTGACACTGATGTAGTGACCCCCATGCATGAAGGCTCCGTGGGCAAAGTGCCATATTTACGTTTCCCTTCTGCAGGGTCCAGAATCAGAAGTTGATGACATGGAACAGTTTGTCCTAGAGAGGCGATGGCTCTGGGTGACAGAGAGTGAGAGAATCTTCCAAAGATGATAGAAGCCAACTCTGAGATATGAAGTGTGGCACTGGATGTCTTCTTAAAGATACAGGCATCTCCTAAACTCCATGTTATAGCTACCCTCAGCCACGAGGGCTGGGAGGGAGGTTCACATTGACTCCTTGTGCTATTGTGGGTTAACTTTTTAGAGATTGGCCTGTGGAAAAGGAAGTGTGTGCGGCCACTGCACAGAGCAATGGGTGTGGGTACCTGAGTTTCACTGTGACAGCCTGAGCCTCAGACTTTCCACCTGGGGAGGGAGGCTCTGTGGTCTCTTTGGCTTTCTGGCTCTTGCATCTGTTACAGGATGCGCTGGATGCTATTTGTGCCCGTCCTGACCCCCTCTCTCCCAATGCTCCCATCCCCTGGCTGCTGTGTGCTGCGAGTTCTCTAGGAATTGCCCTCTGCCCAGGAAGTTTTTTTTTTTTTTTAATTTTTATTGGAGTATAGTTGATTTACAATGTTGTGTTCGTTTCTGCTGTACAGCAAAGTGAATCAGTTATACCTATACATATATCCACTCTTTTTTTAGATTCTTTTCCCATCTAGGTCATTACATAGTATTGAGTAGAGTTCCCTCTGCTGTACAGGAGGTCCTTATTAGTTACCTATTTTATATATAGTAGTGCGTATACGTCCATCCCAATCTCCCAATTTATCCCTCTGCCCCTTCCCCCCCGCCCCCCCCCGTAACCATGTTTGTTTTCTACATCTGTGACTCTGTTTCTGTTTTGTAAATCAGCCATAAGAAAGAACGAAATAATGCCATCTGCAGCAACATGGATAGACCTAGAGATTGTCATACTGAGTGAAGTGAGTCATCAGAGAAGGACAAATACCGTCTGGTATCGCTCATATGCGAGATCAGAAATGCCCGGAAGCTTCACCACCTCTCCCACTCCTGGGGCCAATGACTGACTGACAAGGGGGTATAAAAGTTCAGCCCACGTGCCTCAAGGCGGGGTCAACTTCACAGGGACGGTTGGTGCTTCAGAGCGTGTCACACTGTCAGGCTAAAGCCAGACTCCAGCTGCAACCACACGCTTGCTTGCTCTTTCCCCTCCCTTGTCCTGTTGCCTCATTCCTCCCAATAATATTTGTTGAGTTTAATACATATTCCTGAGAATATCTGCTCAGTAGATCACACGGACCCAGATCCCTGTCTTAGTTCTTGCTTCTAGGGAAGCTGACCTCAGGTACATGGTCACCGATGACCAGGTTTGTGTCATCAGCATAGGATTAATGGGGTGGGGTGTCCTCCATGCATTCCAGGCCTCCAGACCCATTCTCCTTCTTTGCCTCCCCCGACACTTTCTCTTTTCCCTACTTAGCTGGTTCATATAATTGCATGCACTCACCTACTCACCCATCCACCCATCCATGCACCCTTCTGCCCATCTGTCCACCCATGCACTCACCCAGAGACTGACCTTCAAACCCTCCTGTATGGTGAAAAAACCAGGATTCAGATTCTGCCCAGATGGAGACTGCTTGGGGCCACCTATTGCTTCTAGGCTGGGCTTCATTTCTGTTCCTGTAGAGAATGGGTAAGGCTGGGAAACAGAAGGGTGAGTGTCATTGTTCTCAACCAAGAAGAACACCCATCCAGAAGTGGGAACTGGCCTGGTGGACCTAGTATGACACACCTTTAGCACATTCTCTGCCATTTCATGAGCTTGTTTTCCTAGAGGCTCACCACCTGGCCCTGGGTCACAGCAGAAGGAGGAGGGGGAGTGTTTTTCACTTACAAATGGTGTAGAAAAAATTAAGGCAAATTATCTGGCTGCTGCATGAGTGCTTTATTGATTAAAAAGCGCCAATCAAATTAGCTGTCAGAAGAGAATGCAGATGGCACCATGTGGAATGGATTTTCTATATCCCCTAATTGCATTATTTCAATCAGCGGGTGAACACTGCATGGCCTGCGGTGGGATTTGGGGGGTTTGGGGAGAGGGGGTGGGTCGACACACACTGTCTGGGCCAGGCTGAGGATATGGGTTTGGATGTCACAAATATTTTCATATCAAGATTGAGGCATTAACAAAATGGATCTGGATGGTTGTATGGATTCAAGCGGGGCAGGGCAGGACTTCAAGCATGTGCTTATGGGAGAGAATGCCTCCCCGACCCTTGCAGGTTGGAGATGTGTCAGTTCCTAGTATAAGCGATTGAAACAACTCTCTTCCACATTTTGAAGCTGGTATTACTTTTACTTAGCACTTAAGAGCTGAAGTTCTGGTCCAAATCTCAGTTCTATTCCTTACTAGTTGAGTGACCGTTGGCAGGCTACTTAACCTCTCCAATCCTCAGTTTCCTCGTTTGTATAATGGGGCTTATAACTGTACCGTCTTCACAGAGCTATCGTGAGAATCAGAGGGGCTCGTGTATGCAAAGCGTTTAGCACAATACCTGGCACATGGATGATGCTAAATAAACGTGAGCCCTGTGACTTCCCTGGTGGCACAGTGGTTAAGAATCCGCCTGCCAATGCAGGGGACACGGGTTCGAGCCCTGGTCCAGGAAGATCCCACATGCCGCGGAGCAACTCAGCCTGTGCGCCACAACTACTGAGCCTGCGCTCTAGAGCCCGCGAGCCACAACTTCTGAAGCCTGTGCTCCGAGAGCCCGTGCTCCGCAACAAGAGAAGCCACCGCAGTGAGAAGCTTGCACACTGCAACGAAGAGTAGCCCCCGCTCGCCGCAACTAGAGAAAGCCCGCACGCAGCAAGGAAGACCCAACGCAGACAAAAAATAATAATTAAAATAAATAAATAAATAAATAAATAAACGTGAGCTCCTCCTCCTGAAGGCCATTTACCTTTCCTTAGGACACTTGGAAATTTAGAAGGTTTCCCAGGCTGGATTGTGGAATGGCTGCTTTAATGACAGAGAAAGACCTAAATGCACGATTTCTGCTCTTCTCAGAAATTCTTTTTATTTATTTATTAAATTTATATCTTTTTATGTATTTATTCATTTATGAATTTTTCTTTGGATTTGACTCTTACTCTGATTGGGCAAGATAAACATGTGAGCTCTTCCCAAAGACCTAGCCGGGTGGAACGCTGAGTCTCTGCTGGTGGTGGCGTGCTTCTGTAGCTGGTCTGCATCTACCATCCCCACCCAAGTGCCCACTGGCAAGCTCACTTCCATGTCAGTGCAAGGTCCACTCAATCACAAAGCTGCTTGATACTGAAAAAATTACATCAAAGCCTTAACTGGTTTCTTAGGCTCCATGTGGCCCAAATTTTTGGATGACCTGCAATTTGGGATAATTTGTGGTTCTTCCTCCAGGTTAGGATGTTCTGTGTAACTAGGATTTGAGTCTAACAGGAATTTGGATTTGGTGCTCAGTAAAAAAAACTACAGATGCATTGTTGCACTGTAGCCATCCTGTTGCCTGGCAGCTGTGGGCTTTGTGAGGCAACTGATCAGTGAGCTCCAACCCAGTGAGACCCGTGGCAGCAGCTTCTCTTTGCACTGGGACTGCTGCAGCTCCCAGCTGAGGACCCCCATAGAGTTCTGGATGGAAACAGCTGGGCAGGAGTTAGGAGGAGTGGTGGGTGAGATCTGTGGGGTCCCAGCCTAGGCTCCATCACCTCCTTGAAGTAAAACCTCCATTTATCATTAGCCTTGGGCCTGGGGTGGCATCTGTGACTCCTCTATACCATGCTGCAGCTCGGGGACATCTTTGGCTGTCCATGTTGTGGTCACTTGCTCCCGTCTTCAAAAACCCTCTTTTTCATCTCCCACCTGAGAACTTTATCCTTTCTCGGGCAAGTGCATTACCTCCCCTAGAAGAAAGGAGTTTGCAGGTAAGGGACAACCATAAGATGGCATCAGGGACCACTTTGCCGTTTGGAGAAGCAAAAGATGTTCTTTGGGTCAGAAGAACAGCTACTCTCACCTCCACCATGATGGCCAGGCAGAGTGGGATGTTACAGGCAGAAGAGGGAATTAGGAGCTTTTTCAAACCCTCAAAGACTCATTCATGTGATCCATCCTTAGGTGTTGGGGTCACAAACATGACTTTGGCCAGATCTGTCCAGGTCACAGGAGGAGAGGGGAGAGACTGAAACCATATCCTCATTCTCCATGCTTCGCAGATGGAGACCAGGGTCTGTAATATGGAATGCTCTTTGTTTGATAAGAAAACACATGCAAGCAAGCAAACTCCAGTAAGTTCACAGTTCAGAGTACTAAAATCTTCCAACAGAAAACTCCAAGGAAATCCAATTAGGAAGCCTTTAATCCAATAAGTCTCTGTGCTCTGGGACTGTGTATCGTGAAGGAGAAGGGGGTGGGGGGAGGCTGGGAGGTAGAAGCCCAGGGACTCTTTCCACCTGGGTTGGCAGGAGCCCTGGGTGAGGGCAGCCTGGCCAGGATGCTGACGGAATGCTTCTACTCAATGAACCAGGGACAGGTTGAGCGAATCCTGAGAGCTGTCTGGTTACTCCAAGTCCCTTCCTTCCTTCTCCTCAGGCATTCCCTGGGTCATACACCCCTGGCATCTCTTGTTTGGACTGTGATGCTGTGGTCCATTCATTGTGCAGCCAGCTGAGTGACGAGAAGTGTCATATGCAATGTATGACTGATAATAACTAAAGCACTAATGTTTCAAAATAATTTACTTTTTTTCTAGATTAGCAGATTCAAGGTTGTTGTTTTAAATCTCATTTTCCTTCTGCTGTCGTTCTGATAGACGATGAGAGATGCCATAACAGAGTTTGGGGAGTTGCATGCGACCCATGGCCTCTCTTACTGACATCAGAGCCTGTGGTCTGGAAATGTCCACAGGAGTGGGTCAGGCTCAGGCAGTAAATATTGCTGGAATTAAAGTAATAATTAGTATCATGGACCTTACAACAACTCCTAAGAGGCCTCTTGCCTTCTGTCTTCCCTCCTCCTATTCATCTTTCATACTGTAGACAGAAAGATTTTTCTAGAATGCAATTGAGATTATCCTTCACAGTTTCCTTTTCCCAAAGATGAAAGCCCACACTCCCTGGAAGCCCCCTTGGCATGGCCTACAAGACCCTGCACGATGGCTTTCAGTCTTCCCACTTCCAGCCACAGTCCCCAGATAGCATTAAGGCCAGGGATGGTTGAGTGTGGGTAATATATAGTTCCACCCACTGGTTGTTTTTCTCTGCATTTCCAGCACCAGAGACTGAAGACCTGTTTTACAGAGTCAGAGGGTTGGTGGTGGAGAAGTGAATGCTAGCTTTGGTGATTCTGTCATGACTTGGCTTTGCTTTTCCCTCCCTCTTTCAGGTGAGCTGGAGTACTAGGGCAGGGTCTTCAGGAAATACTTCCCTGATCTTTACAAACTGAGGGATAGGAAAAATAAAGTGTGTACCATTATGACGATGTGGGGTAACCTCTTCAGCTTGTAGAGGCCTCAGTTTTCTTGCGACAAAATAAACCTACACTGGCAGGTTGGCAAATGTTTTTCTGTTGCTGTTATTACAAAGAAATCTTCAGATCCTTGTTAAAAGACTATGATTCAGGGGGCAGAGTCAAATTGGCAGACCAGGAGGACGCGGATTTCGTGTCTCCGCACAACTAGGGCACCTCCCAGGCACCGGTGGGGGACCACAGACACCTAAGGGGACGGGAGGAACCCCCAGCGACTGGGTAGGATGTGGGGCATGGGGGGAGTGAAGGGGGAGGGGAAGTGGAGGCGGGGCGGGACTGGCGCCCCTGAGGGGCGGCTGGGGGAGGGGAAGGAATCCCACACGCGAAGGGGGAAATTGGGGAACCACTGGGAGGACAGAGGGTCAAAAGGGAGCGTGGCCAGGTTTCCCTGTGCACGTGGGCCCCCGGGAGCCTGTGGAGATCCCGGGCCTGATCCTCTGCCCACCAAGCCTCCCTCCAGCCGCGGGTCCTGAGGGAGTGAGCGGGGGGAAGGGGGAGCAAAAGTAAAGGTCGACCTCTGGACCGGCACCCCTGAGGGGTGGCTGGGGGAGGGGAGGACTTCCTACACCCAGCAGGACCCACCCACAGTTAGGGGTCCAGTGGGGACGGGGGAGACCCTGGGGGAGATGGTGGGGGGTCGGCGCGGAGGAATGGAAGGGAACTCGGCCTAGGTGTCCACTTAGGCACCAGGGAGCCTGTTGGGCTCCGGGGCCTAATCCTCTGCCCTCAGAGCCTCCCTCCTGCCACTCAGAACCCAAGCCCCGCCCCTGCACCCCCACCCAGGGCCCTACCTCTACACTCGGAGACCCCCTCTGAGACCCCCTCCAATGCGCTGGGCCTAAACCCCACCCACACACCCTCGCCCAGGGCCTTACCTCCAAACTCCAGAACTCCACACTCCAGAGGCCCTCCTTTCCACATGCTGCTTCTCCCCTTCTGTGCAGGTCCTAAGCAGAGGGCCTGCCCCATGCTTGAATGTGTCCCTCCCACCCCACCCAAGGCCTTTTCCGGCTGCCTGGGTCCTGAGTCTAGGCCCCACCCATGCTCAAACATCACCCCCCACCCGCCTAGGTCCCACCCCTGCCTAAGTTCAAAAACAAATAAATAAACAAATGGGACCTAATGAAAGTTAAAAGCTTTTGCACAGCAAAGGAATCCATAAACAAGACGAAAAGACAACCCTCAGAATGGGAGAAAATATTTCAAATGAAGCAACTGATAAAGGATTAATCTCCAAAATATACAAGCAGCTCATGCAGCTCAATATCAAAAAAACCAACAACCCAATCCAAAAATGGGCAGAAGACCTAAATAGATATTTCTCCAAAGAAGATATACGGATTGCCAACAAACACATGAAAAGATGCTCAACATCACTAATCATTAGAGAAATGTGAATCAAAACTACAATGAGGTATCACCTCACACTGGTCAGAATGGACATCATCAAAAAATCTACAAACAATAAATGCTGGAGAGGGTGTGGAGAAAAGGGAACCCTCTTGCACTGTTGGTGGGAATGTAAATTGATACAGCCACTCTGGAGAACAGTATGGAGGTTCCTTAAAAAACTAAAAATAGAACTACCATATGACCCAGCAATCCCACTACTGGGCATATACCCTGAGAAAACCATAATTCAAAAAGAGTCTTGTACCACAATGTTCATTGCAGCTCTATTTACAATAGCCAGGACATGGAAGCAACCTAAATGTCCATCAACAGATGAATGGATAAAGAAGATGTGGTACATATATACAATGGAATATTACTCAGCCATAAAAAGAAATGAAATTGAGTTATTTGTAGTGAGGTGGATGGACCTAGAGTCTGTCATACAGAGTGAAGTAAGTCAGAAAGAGAAAAACAAATACCGTATGGTAACACACACATATATATATGGAATCTAAAAAAAAAAAAAAGTGGTTCTGAAGAACCTAGGGGCCAGACAGGAATAACGACACAGACATAGAGATGGGACTTGAGGACATGGGCAAGGGAAAGGGTAAGCTGGGATGAAGTGATAGAGTAGCATTGACATATATACACTACCAAATGTAAAATAGATAGCTTGTGGGAAGCAGCTGCATAGCACAGGGAGATCAGCTCAGTGCTTTGTGACCACCTAGAGGCGTGGGATAGGGAGGGTGGGTGGGAGACACAAGAGGGAGGCGATATGGGGATATATGTATGCATATAGCTGATTCACTTTGTTATACAGCAGAAACTAACACAACATTGTAAAGCAATTATACTCTAATAAAGATGTTAAAAATAAATAAATAAAAGGTCTTTCTAAATCTTAAAAAAAAAAAAAATACTATGACTCAGAGCCACGAAAGGAGCAGCAGAGATTAAAAATGGCAAAGGTTGTTTGGGGATGGACGTGTATTTTGGCAAAGGAAAAGACAAAAAAAAAAAAAAGAAAAGAAAAATTAAGAAAAAAGCCAGCATGGAATATGCTATGACTTTTTATTTTTAAACTTGTGTTGATTTTAGAGAGGAGTTAGGCTTGTGGTGCTTCTCAGCCCTTGCCAGGGGAGTCACTTCTGATGGATGTTGGTGAAGAGGGACCTTACTTGGATGCTGAGAAGCCTGTCAGCAGTAGAGGGAGGTCCTAATGGGGCACTTCCTGGTAAGGAGCCTCCTCCGACAGCCCCACAGGGATGCCCTGGTCTTTCAGGTCCTACATTACACAGAGCCCTGCTTACTCTCACAGTCTCTCGCTGGTTTACTCAGGATGCTTATCAGCATACACACAAGACACTTTCCCTGAATGTAAAGGAGTCCAAAGAGGGAAAAATCACAGACATGGAGAACAGAGGGTGGACGTGAGGTTAACTGGGGCTCTTGGAAAAGAGGGTGGAGCAGGTGAAATAGAAAGAATAAAGACATCATAGAGGAAAATATTGAGGTGAGAGAAGATATGCATATCCAAATTGAAAGGGCTCACCATGCTTTAGGCAAGATGAGTAGAATGAGATCTCTATTTCGCTATAGGCTGGTAGCATTTTAAAACAAAAGATATTTTTACTATGGAAATTTCAAGCATACACAAAGTAGGGCATACAGCAACCCACCCTTGTACCTACCACCCAGATTTTAAGTTATCAAAATATTGCCACAGTTGCTTCACTTACCCCCTTTTCTTTTCTTGTTCTTTCTTCTTTCCTTTTGTTTCCTTTCTTTTAATTTTTGCTGAAGTAATTTGAAGTCAATCTCAGACATAATATCATCCCCTCTGCATGTTTAGTATATATCTCTAAAAATATGGGTATTTTCTCACATAGTTATAATGCTATTATCATACCTGTTAAAATTAACAATAATCTTTGGCAGTGTTTAGTATCTTTCCATATGAAAATTTTCCTGAATGTTTACAAAATGTCTTTATAATTGGCTTGTCTTAATCATGATCCAAAGTTCATACATTACATTTGTTTGCTATGGTGGTTTTAAGGTATGTCCTCAAATTGTTTGACACTTCTCCCTTCAAAAGATGGAGACCAGTTCCCCTCCTCTTGAATGTGGGCTTGATTTATTGTCTTGCTTTTGACAAGGAATGTGACAGAAGTAGTAGTATATGACTTCCAAGGCTGGGCCATAAAGACATTGATTCTTCCACCTTATGCTCTCTTGGAGGGGTCATTGTGAGGGAAGCTGGTTGCCACGTCGTGAGGATACTCAATAGCCTGTGGAAATGTCCGCATGGGGAGGCACTCAGACCTCCTGCCAACAGTGGGTATCAACTTAACAGCCAAGTGAGTAAGCAAACTTAAGCTGGAAGCACTTCCTTAATTCCAGGCAAACCTTCAGATGAGTCCACAGCCCCAGCTCACATCCTGACTACAACCTTATGAGAGACCCTAACCCTGAGCCACTACCTAGCTAATGAACCTTTGAATTCCTGATCCACAGAAATTGTGAGATAAATATTTACTGTTTTTTAATATCTGTTTTAATCTAGAGCACACCTCCTTTTATTTTTTTCATACAATAGAAACTGAATCAGTTGTTTTATAGAATGTCCCATCATCCAGATTTCCTTATTAACTTCCCTATAGTGTCATTTAACTTGTGTCCTCTTTGTTTCCTGCAAATGGAAGTTAGCTCTAGAACCTTGATTTGGTTCAATATTTTCGGCAAGAATACTTTGTAGGTGGTGCTTTGTGCATGAAATGATGAGTGTCAGGAGGTACCCATTGTCTAGGTGCATCATGCTTAGTGTTAAGACTGATCAGAGGGTTCAGGAGGTCTGGCTACATTTTGGAACTTCAAGGACAAAAGTGAAAAGTCCTATGTATAAGTACATAGTTAGAAAAACTAGATTACCCACCATGAGACACTGTTGGAATCCAAGAATTTTGTAACCAACCAAGCTGATTTTTATTTGAGAGTAAAGACAATAGGCTGACTGATTCTGATATGTGCAAGTTCAGAAATATATATCAACCACATATACTTCTTGGGGGAAAAAATACCTCGAGGATGTCTGTCATTTATTCATGCATTCATTTGATAATTCAACAAATATTTGAGAACATCCCATGTGCCTAGGCACTATGCTAGGTAGGGACTAGAACTTGAACTGTCTAGGAAGGAATGAAATTAAGGACTTGAGCTCAGAGAAGCCATGTGTGGAGTGAAGGGCCAGGTGGTGAGCCTGAACCACTGATGCACAGTGAGAAGTCCAAGAAATCATCTTCAATCTGGTTGTAGACTATCCAGGTTGGGCTGTTGTTCCAAGCCAGCTCAGGTGGGCCTTGCTTCAGGGGTATCTGATTGCAGGTGGTGATGGAGAGCTGGGGAACACCTGGGTGGTGGGCAATGCAGGCCTGGACTGAATCCCACTGCTGCCTGAGGGTCTGGACATGTGGAAAAGGAAAGAGCATCCTTGTGGGAAAGCACAGGGCACAGAGCATGGAGTGAGTGCCTGATGCAAAGCAAGAAGGGGAGCCCAGGAGGAAGGCTATGCACAAGGGAAGGGAGCAGTTGGTGGGAAGGTAGTTCTGCTAGGCCGTTGGGGAGGGGGGAGTGCAGAGCCTGCAGATGAGTGGGCTTTCTAGAAGTTTCTAGCCCTGGGACTGGGCTAGGGATGTGAAGGGGCATTAAAGGGGCTATGGAGCAGATGGGCCCCAGAGATATGCGGGGAGCAATAGCGATGGTATCCCATTGACCCTCCGGTTCTGCCTGATGGCTCTTCTGTCAGGAGTTCTAGGACCGGCTGAGTGTGAAGGTAGCCTCTTTGCAGGGCTGTCTTCCTCAGGGCCCACAGTGCAGTCCCAGCCATGGTAAGGGCACAGGCCCTGATTAGAGTCTCAACCACAAGCCTCCTCTCCTTACAATAGCAAAGAGGCTCAGGAGGGTGTTGGGTGCCTGTCAGAAGGTTTACTGCTCCTCTGGCAACTGGCTCTGGATTGACTTTAGGGGGTTCCACCACTCTGTCGGACCCATCATCCCCAGGCGCCCAGTGGGGAGCAGGTGGGTTGGTTGTGCATGAATCACTGGGTACCACCCTCAGCTGGGGGTGAGGGGTGTTTATCAGATAGTGCCTGGGTGGGGATCTCCCTGACCCTCTGGCAAAAGGGGCTGGGAGACGCTTTAGAGAAGATGAATCACAGAATGAGGGAGAAGAAGGAGCACTGATTTTAGCTAATTAGAAAGTTATTTCTTATTTCTCTGCATGGCAGTCTCTGAGCAGACTTAAAGTGCTGGCACATTGCAGGCCGTGCCTGTGTGCTTTCTCTCTGGGCAAGCATCTCCCTGCACCTTCGGGTGTGCTCTGCAACTCAGTGGGCATCCCACCCCCTGCCGGCACTCCTTTTGTCCTGCTTTATCTCTTTTCCTTCTTTCTTTATTGCTACTCTCAAGAGGTAGTGTAAAAATAACTCTGACCCTAAAACTCCCTTGGCCCCCTACCTTAGCCAAGCTCCAAATCCTCCATCTGTATTTTTCCCCCTGCAGATGTGTAAACTCCCAGGCTTTCAGCTCTCTGAGAAACCTCCCTTCCACTTTCTAGATGCCCTGTACATACAAGGAGATCGGACCAGGTGTCAGAGTGTTTGTGTTTTAGATTGCTATGTGGTCTTGGGGTGTCTCCTGACCTCTCTGGTTTCCTGTGATGTTCTCATCTTCAGTTTCTTTCTCTCCTGTGCTGTGTGCAGCAGTGTTGATTGAAACAGTGTTTTGAATCCTCTCCAGTGTGTGGATGACTTCCTTTGTGTCCATCCCTGCCTTCAGGCCAAGGTTCTTACAGTCCAGCCCAGCCCAGACCAAAATGTGAATGAGCCATTGCTGGAAGTCCACGGACACAGATGATTTGATCTCAACCTCCCTGAGGGAGTGCTCCAGTATGGGCCCCTGTATCAGGCAAGAAAAGTGTGCTCACCCTAAATTGTGCCTGTTGTTTCTTCACCCCTTTTCTCTGCTGCTTATAGAGAGAGAAACTGGGTCAGCTCTCTGCCCTGCCCCCCACCCCCTGCACCCCACCTACCCTGGCTGCCTGGGAGTCCCAAAGCAGGTCAGGGCCAGAGCAGCCCTCTGGCCATTAAGTGTCCTACTCAGGTCCAGTCTGCATGCCCGCTCCCAGGGGCCAACTCCCATCTCTTTTCTTCTCTGGGACACATTCAAGGCATTCAGCATCTCTTTCTTGGTCATATTTCCCACTGTTTTTTGTTTGTTTGTTTCATTTTCTGCCTTTCAAGTTCTACTGTGTTCTCTAATTGCTCCAGAAGCCAGACAGATGGACTGATTTCTTTAGCCAAAATGAAATTTAAAAATCATCTCAAAGTAAATGGGATGCTCAGATGTTTCAGTTCACTTGCATGTCTCTCTTCGATGGCTAGTTTGCCATCACAAAAACTTCCTGTTTTTAATAAGCCATCTGGGCCTGGCCATACCTCCCTCCAGAAGGCGTCTAGCAGCTTTGCTGGACTTGGCGAAGGACACTGTTGACCAGAAATGACCAGCTGGATTGTGAGTTCCCCCAGTGTGTGTAGAATTGGGCATGACTCAGGCTGAATAAGACGTGCCAAATCATTCTGTCCTGCGTCCGTTGTGCAGCTATGGGACCTGCAGTCTTGGAGGGCAATGGCCCAGGATCACACAGCTGGGAATAAAAGCTAGGTCTCCTGACCCCTGGTTTATCTAACTTTCTTTCACATTATGGAGGCTGTACAGAGAAGGAGCTTAATAAGATGTTGCTGGAAGGATGAATGGATGATCTTCTTCAAGAGGAATATTGAGAGTCTTGATGAGGTGGGCATGGTTGAGAGACTTGAGCTCTTACTCTCTCCACTTTGGAACTCTCCAGCCTTAGGAATAAGAAATGAATAAGGTTATATCTTCCCATACTACTTCAATATCTGGTCCCAGCGCCTCAGGCTGTTCATATGAAGAAAATTTAAGTCCTAAAAAAAGACTGCATTGATCAGGCTAACCTCAAATTAACTTTATACAGGTTTGTACTATAAAAGCCAACTTACTAGCTGTAAGTGGACAAGGGTCTACCAGATGACCAGGTGGTCATGTTGCTCTGCTAGAGATTGTTGGAGACTATGGAACTGCTCTGATTATCAGAAGGTTGTTGCTGAGCACAGAATAGGAGCCAGGAGGGTTGGGTGTTCTTAAGGATGTTCCCACCGAGCTCACCCCTCTGTTCCTGAGGCTCCTTCTTCTAATGCTCAGGGCCAGGTCTTTTCGGAATCTGACATCCACCCCTCTGAACTGGGGAGTGGGATAGTACAAAGAACAGTGTTCTCTCTGTATCTCCTTGCTTTCTGAATCAAATCATCTTGAAATTTTCTTTCTTTTTCTTCTTCCCTTCTCCCATTATTAGTAGGTGTGTGTTGGTGGTGGTAAATTTACCATTTCGTCTGTAGGTGGTAGAACATAGAGGTGGGAGAAGTGAATGTTACCCAGAGATCTTGGCCTTGAAGTTGGATGCAGTAACTGGAAATGACTTTGGGCTGTTTCCTTTTGAGAAGCAATGAGATGGTAACACAGTGTTAGATGGAGGAATTTTTAAAAAGTGTATGTGAGGAAACCTCCACAATGAACACTTATTGGTCTCTTACTGGGTGCCAGGCACTGTGCTAAAACTTCACATGCATTATTTGTTTAACACTACCAGCAAGCCTTAATAGGGATATTATCCCTGTTTTACAAGTGAGGAAATGGATGCAGAAAGTTTAAGTAGCTCTCCCAAGGTCAAGACAGAACTCAAACCTTGATGGTCTGGTTCTAAAGGCCTAAGTTATACCGCTGTCTGGAGAGGTGTGTGTGTGTGTGTGTGTGTGTATGGGCACATGTGTTCATGAATCTAAATACGCAGGTAGGCATATGCCAAGCAGCCGAGAAGTTATACGTGATGGGCTTCTTTTATTTCAGCTAATTGGCCTCTCTTTTCCTTTTTTGGTAAGCCTCCCTCTTATCTTTTGAGGACCTTCCTCTACCAAATTTCAGGGACCGAGCTAAGGGCAGGCACGTCCCTGAGCTGGACCTATCAGGCACTTTCCCCTGGACTTTGAATCCGGGGTAGGGTTGTCCTGAGCTCTGTGCTCTGAGGGGGTGACCTGTGACTCATGTCACCCAGGGCAGTTCTTGGGCCGATTGAATTACTGTCCTGGGGTCTTGAAGAGATTATCCATTGGATTGTCCTTTCGCAGCTAGACTTATCCCACAGCCCTTAGTGATTGCTACCCATGCCTATCTGGGGGGAATCTGGGTAAAATGTTGATGACTTTCTCCTGCAGATGGTGGGGATACATTTACTGCATAGATACAACCCTGGCAAGGTGACTGCTTCAGCAATGGAAGAGGAGGTCGTGGTGGCTTTTTTAACAAAAAGTTGAAACTAATGTTCTGATCTGTCTGCTACAATTTCTGAGCCCCCCAGGAAGTAGCCATCTCTATTTCAGCTTACATGAGGGTCAAGCTAAATCTCCTTTTAGTCATTAAAATGCCTTTTGTTGTTGCCAAGTTTGCTGCCTGTTGGGGCTTTTCCATTTCGTTTTCTGTCCTGCTACTTCTGAAAGTTGATGGCTCTCTGGGTCCCTGCATCTTCTCTTTGTCTGGGACATAGTTAGCTCTGGATGTGGGATGTGGTTTGTATGATGTAAAGACATGATTGAGAATAAATTGATGGTTCCCCGTCTGCTGCCGCCCAGCTTCGAATGTATAGTTAACACACTGACATTCCACTGGCTCCAATTTGCAGCTCGATAATAATTCAAACATTAACATAGGAGGCCCCAGACTTTGAAAAAAAAGGAGACTGCTTTTTGTATGAAACAGTGCTTTATCTTGCATGTGAAGTGATGATATGCCTTTCTTAATTTCATTCAGCAAAGGATGGGAGTAAAAGAAAGAATTGTTCAAACTGGCTTTATTTTCAATATCTGAAGTATGATTGGTTTTACAAATTGAATCGCTTCATAGTTTTTTGAAGCTGAAGGTATATTATTCAGCTGGGATCCTCTTCCTCTATTCAGATCCAGCTGCCCTGCCTCTCTTGAATCTATCCCTTCATTATTTTCAGTGCATACAATACTAAAATATTTTAAACCCCACGACTATAAGAAATGCCCCTCGAGCCACAAAAAAAACCTTCTGCTTCTTCTTTTGGCTCATTCACAGGGATAAAGGAAATTAGGATAATTTCCATAGCAGCATTTCCTGGAGGAGAGTGAGGATGGCTGTGATGTGGTGAGGTGAAGTGCCCTGTGAAGGACATGGATGAAAAGCTGCCCTTCCTTATGGATGCGGGACACACCACCTTCAGGACCACCTTTACAAAAAGAGTGTTTTCAGGCACTGTCAGCTGTGCTGTGCTCAGGAATGGATGCCATCTCTTGATACCAAGTATCCCCATGGCCAGCAAGGCTGAGTACTGCAGGGGTGTCAGTAAGGTCTAGATGAGTGGCATGGCCAAGCTGGGTCATGCAATCACTTTTTGGCCTGTCTTCCCTCTTGTATGTGTGAGTGAGGTGGGCTCAGGTGTGGGGATCAGGCATAGGGATACTATCTCCTATGGGTGTCAGTTCCACACAGGGGAGATGCCATTAGCCACTCCTTGATAGCTCAGCTATTAGTGAGCACATCACTCAGCATTCCAGAGAAGGTGAAAGTCATAAGGATGGTCTGATGATAACATTGTACTTAGCTGGCTTAATCTGGACTCTGGGACTCAGAACAAAGACCAGGAGAGAGAGAGAATGGGGGGGGGGTGGGGCTGGTCATTGTCCTTTAAGGTTTTATCTCATGAATGACATAGGTACTGACAACATTTCTGATCTGGACCATATCCTCTTCATTTTCCCACATGCATCTCCCCAGTGTCAACAAATGGAGGTCCATCTGATGCCCAACAGAAGGTAAACTGCCCTTTTTTTTACATGATTGACTGCAATTTTGGAGTCATGAAGACAGCTTCAGTCCCACATACCCAGATACCCTCCTTCAAATATATGAAGGTCGCTATTAATAACAACCCCTTACATCGGTGTAGAGCTTCATCCTTTTCCAAATCTCCGCAGCTCTCATAGTGTTTTATTATCACTCTTCACACTCCTGTGAGTGGCAGTGTGTGGTGCAGGCCAGCTCACCAAGAGATGACAAGACTCTGACCAGTAACCCCAGGCTGTTAGCCAGGATTTGGTGAAAGGCAGGAGTGAGGCAGATGCAGTATTTTGAAGGTTGATTGTACCTACAATTAACAATTTTAAAGCATGGCATGCATGTCTGAGAGATATTTGTCTCCTAAACAAAACAAATCACAGATCTGAGGAGTGGTTGGCTCATGGAGAGCACATCTCCAGTGGACCAGTCATTTACTGACAGACTAACGCGATATCTCAGTAATAGGCCATTTTCCCCATCACTGCACAGAACTAACCAACCTCCATGTTGCATCTAAGTTTTCATCTCTGGATCTAGTTTGAGGGTTTTTTCCTGGCCAAGTCAACACAGTGAAACACCACATTTTGAAATACCCTCTAAAGATGATGTTCTAAATTTAATATGAAAATGGAAAGGACCTAGAATAGCTAAAACAATTTGAAACGAGAACAGTGTTGGAAGACTTACACTACCTGGTTGTAAGACCATAAAATTACAGTAATCAAGGTGGTGTGGTATTGGCATAAATGCAGACACAGAGATCAATGAAACAGAATAGAGGCCAGAAATAGACCCATGCATATGTGGTCAATTGGTTTTCAACAAAGATGCCAAATTAATTCGATGGACAAATAATAGCCTTTTCAACAAATGGTGCTGGAACAGCTGGATACTCATATGGAAAAAAAAATGATCTTCACCCTTTACCTCATGTTGCATACAAAAATCAACTCAAAATGGATCATAAACGTAAATGTAAATGCTAAAGCTATAAAACCTCCAGAAAAAAAAGAAAATCTTCATGACCTTGGGATATGCAAAGATGCGTAAGACACAAAAACAGAAGCCAGAAAAGATAAAATTGATAAATTTGATTTCATCAAATAAAATAACCTGCTCTTTTAAAGACACTGTTTTTTTAAAAAATTTTTAATCTTATGTTGGAGTTTACTTGATTTACAGTGTTGTGTTTCAGGTGTACAGCAAAGTGACTTAGTTATACATATTCATATATCTATTCTTTCTCAGATTCTTTTCCCATATAGGTTGTTACAGAGTACTGAGTATAGTTCCCTGTGCTATACAGTAGGTCCTTGTTGATTATTTTATACATAGTAGTGTGTATAATTTATCCAGCCTCCTAATTTATCCTTCCATCCCACCACCTTTTCCCTTTGGTAACCATAAGTTTGCTTTCTAAGTCTGTGAGTCTGTTTCTGTTTTGCAAATAATTTCATTTGTATCATTTTTTTTAGATTCCATGTGTAAGTGATATCATATGATATTTATCTTTCTCTGTCTGACTTCACTTAGTATGATAATCTCTAGGTCCATCCATGTTGCTGCAAATGGCATTATTTCATTCTTTTTATGGCTGAGTAATATTCCATTGTATATACGTACCACTTCTTCTTTATCCATTGATCTGTCGATGGACATTTAGGTTGCTTCCATGTCTTGGCTATTGTAAGTAGTGCTGTAGTGAACACTGGGTGCATGTATCTTTTTGAATTATGGTTTTCTCCGATATATGCCCAGGAGTGGGATTGCTGGATCAAATGGTAGCTCTAGTTTTAGTTTTTTAAGGAACCTCCATACTGTTCTCCATAGCGGCTGCACCAATTTACATTCCCACCAACAGTGTAAGAAGATTCCCTTTTCTCCACACCCTCTCCAGTATTTATTGTTTGTAGACTTTTTGATGATGGCCATTCTGACCAGCGTAAGGTGATACTTCATTGTAGTTTTGCATTTCTCTAATAATTAGTGATGTTGACCATCTTTTCATGTGCTTTTTGGCCATCTGTATGTTAAAGACACTGTTAATGAAAGGAAAAGTCAAGCCACAGATTGAGAGAAAATACTTTCCATGTGTATTTCTGACAAGGATCTTTTATTCAGAATGTATAAAGAACTCTTACAAGTCAATAATGCAAATATAAATAACCTAATTTTTTAAAGGGCAAAGGATTTGAAGAGATTCTTCACACACACAAAAATATATGAGTGGCCAATAAACACAATGAAAAGTAATTCCACACTATTTGTCACTAGGAAAATGCAAATTAAAGCTGCAAGGAGCTACCACTACCCATGCATTAGAATGGCTATGATTAAGAGAATACCTGTTGGAGAGGATATGGAGCAACTGGAACCCGTATACCTTGTTGGTGAGAGTGTACAATGGTACAACCACTTTGTAACATAGTTTGTCAGTTTCTTATAAAGTTAAAGATACGCTTATGATAAGACTCATCAAGAGGATTCCCTGGTGGTCCAGTGGTTAGGATTCTTCGCTTTCATTGCTGAGGGAGTGGGTTCAGTCTCTGGTCGGGGAACTAAGATTCTGCAAGCTGTGTGGCATGGCCAAAAAGCAAACAAACAAACAAAAAAACAAAACAAGACCCATCAATTCCACTCCTAAGTATTTACCCCCATGAAATAAAAACATGTTCATCCTAAAACTTGTACATGGACATTCATAGCAGCTTTATTCATAATAGTTAAATGCTGGAAACAATCCAAACGTACATCAACAAGTGAATACAAATTGTGGTATATCCACACAATGGAGTACTACTCAGCAATAAAAGAGAATGGATTACTGATGCCTGTAAAGACATGGATGATGCTCAAAAACGTTATGTTTTGTGAAAGAAGTCAAGACACTGAAGAATAAATAATGTATGATTTTATTTAAGTGAAGATCTAGAAAAGACAAATCTAATCTATGGGCACAGAAAGCAGATCAGTGTTTGCTTGGGGTTGGTGGGCTTGACTGGGATGGGGCACTAGGGAACTTTTCACCTTGATGGAAAATTTCTATATTTTGATTGAGGTTTATGGTAACACGAGTGTACAGGTTTGTCAAAATTCATAAAAACATATGTTTAAGATGAGTACACTTTACCCCTATGTTCAAAGCAACACTATTTACAATAGCCAAGACATGGAAACAAGCTAAATGTCCATTGACAGTTGAATCAATAAAGAAAATGTGGTATATATATATACAACGAAATATTACTCAGCCATAAAAAGAATGAAATAATGCCATTTGCAGCAACATGGATGGACCTAGAGATTACCATACTAAGTGAAGTAAGTCAGACAAAGACAAATACCAGATGATATCACTTATATGTGGAATCTAAAATATGACACAAATGAACTTATCTATGAAACAGAAACAGACTCACAGACATAGAGAACAGACTTGTGGTTGCCAAGGGTGCATGGGTGTAGGGGAGGGAAGGACTGGGAGTTTGGGATGAGCAGATGAAAACTAGTATGTAGAGAATGGATAAACAACAAGGTCCTACTGTGTAGCACAGGGAACTATATTCAATATCTTGTGATAAACCATAATGGAAAAGAATATGAAAAAGAATATATATATGTATAACTGAATCACTTTGCTGTACAGCAGAAATTAACACAACATTGTAAGTCACTATACTTCAATAAAATTTTTAAAAATGGGTACATTTTATAGTTTGTAAGTTGTACCTCAATAAAGTTAATTTTTATAAAACAATATAGTAGAAAGCACATTTTAAAAAAATTCAGCATGTTCCTTTCATTCTAATGAAATAATAGTATTGTTTTGAAGAAAAAAAAATGTGATTCTTTCACATGCCTCTTTGGAACTTCTGAAGTGAGTGCCCTATCAGGAGTGTTGTCTGTGATAATGAACCTCCAAGGCTTGCTCTCCAAATAGGAGTCAGAGAAAACCATTTATAGGCCAGAGAGTGGCTGCCTGTAGGGTCACTCTGGCTGAGGACACTCTGACTTTTAGGGACCAGGTAGGAGGTTTGCCAAAAAGCCAACTGGCTAAGGGACAGGTACTTACACTGAAAGAAGTACTGGTTTGGAATATCTTATTCCAATTCAGTAATTTAAGAAACACTCTGTCTAAAGTTTCCTTTTTAAAAAACTGGAATTGGGTTTTGTGGTCCATAAAAGTTAATATTTGGGATTGATTTCCATTTGACGATACCTCATGAGGGAAGGGACTCTGTTGTTCTTGCTAATTCTTGTGTTCCCAGTGCTTAATGGAGTGCCCAGCACATTGAGGGTTCTTAGTAAATAGTCCTTGGATGATTGTATGAATAGATGATGTCAGTCTTCAAATAATGAATATGTTTGTCGAATGTATTAGTCAAGATACGATAGGTTATGCTACGGTAACAAACACCCCCAAAGCTCAGTGGTGGACTCAATGACAAGTTTATCTTTCACACAGAGCTAGTTACAGGGTCCAGCCTGATGGCAGGGGGGCTGGGAAACACAGTTTTCTATGTCTCAGAAAAGGAGGAATGTGAAGTGGCATTTGGTGAACACATAGCATTGTTTCTGCCACATGAAGTCTTGAGTAGGTTAAATTTACAGTTTGAGGCAAGCCTCTGCCAATGACCTGAGGTTTTTTGGGAAGGTGAGCCTTGCGTGATGTGAATACAAGTCTTTCTGATGGTCTCTATCAAATGCCACGCTCACCTGCACTTTTATACTTCAGCTTGTGCAATTCCTTCCATCTGGAATGCCCTCCATTTTCTTGTTGGATGAGCTGTAATTCTGATCCATTTTTAGATGCTCAGTTAAGAGTTACTTCCTGCAATGATCCATTCCTGGTGCATGGCCATGATTAACTGCACCTGTGTTTGCATGCTTAACTGCACTTGATCCAGCACTTGGTTATATATAATCACATGTTTTCTGATGATGCCACGTATCTAAGGATTGTTTCCTCAGGTGGTCCCTAAGCTCTTAGAGAGTTGACACAGTGCTTTCTTCTGCTGCCTCTTCCAGCAGAGGACTAAGCACAAGGTGGAAGCTCAATAAATTTGTGTTTTTGATAGACATTGGTTGAACAAACCAATGGGAAGCACCCACTCTGTGTAGCTGAACAGCCCAGATTTTGCTGGTGTGGGCTGTGCACAGGTCTCCGTGCCGTTCTTCCTGAACGGTTGGGGCAGAGTTCACAAGGTCTTCCATGATGTGATGTGCAGCAGGTATTTATTTACCAGTCCCACACTGCCCAGTTCCCACTGAGCAAAACCAAACCAGGTGAGCCCTGAAAAAATAGTGTCCTATGGGCTGTGGCTGCTGGTCCTCTGAGAAATTTAAGAGCTCTGGCCCCAGGTCCCTTCATTACCAGCCTAAGTGATGTTAATCTCCCCCTTTCCCCTAAGTCTAGGCTGGGCATAAAGAACAAAAGGCTTAATCACTCTGGTATCAAGAAATTCCTTTCCATCTGTGCAAATGTTCTTGGGTGTGTAATGTGAACATGCTGCACTCATTTGGAGCCATTGTTCTCTCTAAATGAGAAAATGCAGATGAGGCACTCAGGGTACCACGCTGTTAACTCGCTGCATAAAATTCTTGACATCAACATGAAGCTACTTAGCATAATTTTCCTGTTAATAAACTGCCAATTTAGTCATTTAGGTTTCAGCTTCTAAAGACTGCAACAGCATCAGGCTGGGTTATTCCACCTCCCCCATACATGCCTGAGTTTATTATTTTGATGTTTATGTTAAAACATAGGAAATTGGAGTTTATGCGATTATTTGGAGATCTTCTACCCTAATTTGTTTACTTTCATAATTCAAGGAATCTTTGCTCATTTGAAAGGCAAAACATAATTTTTCAGAGCATTTTCTTCTATTCAGGACAAAATTTCCATATTTAAAATGACTGAGGAACATTTTGAGGATCTGGATGAGTAAAGTCTATCCTAAAGGCGTCGAACCAGGGGGCCGTGCCTGCCCTGGCCCCGTGTGGAGATCCGGAAGGAGACAGGAAGCTCTGGGGCTTGATGGAAGGCTTGGAGGTGCTCAGGGTCCCCGTCGGTGTGCAAGTCTCATTTCTGGAGTCCCCACCTCAACCCCCCATGTTCTCTACCTTCCTGGCCATGGTCCAGTCATGCCAACCTCCTTGCTGGTCATTTATGTCTTCATTCAAGGAATATCCACTGTGTGCCTACTATGTGCCAGTCATGGAGATGATGCTGGGCTAACACATACCCTAATGGGGGAGACAGACGTTACTCAGTGAACCATATGACCACAAGTTCAAATGCAAAGCAGGAGAGCAATGGTGCTCTGGGAGAGCAAAGCAAGGATCTGACTGAGATCCTGCCTTCAAGAGCTCACAGTCAGGATTTACCTAATCCCAGCTTGGCAGAAGTTTTATGAAGCTTAAATTATCTGCCAAGTTTTTCCAATTCTCCAGGTTGTTGTGAAGTATAGACACAGCCCAGCTAGATATTTTTTGAGCATCTACCCATGTCAGATTTTATTTGAGGCACCAGATAAGCAGGGCTCTCGGCTTCCCAGTGAGATCAGTGGAGGGCAGCCCTGTCTGGCCATTAAGAGCATGGGCTTCTGGATTAGGCAGGCATGAGTTAGAATCCGGTCTATACCACTTCTCAGGCGTGTGTCTTTGTGCTCCCGTTTTAGCATGAGTAGCTGAGTGATAGAGTTGTTGGAGGGTTAAATGCGATGGTGGAGCACAGTGCCTGGCACGTGGAAGGGGCTTGATAAGTCATGGTTATTCTGTGTTCCCGGAGAGGAGGGATCATGTTGGATAAGAGCCGTGGCTGGCGTTTTTGTATCACTCCCGTGTCTGGGCCAGGGCTGAGCTGGAGGGCGGTCCTTGTGGAGCTGCCTCTGACCATCTTGTCATTGTGCGATTCCAACCCAGAGCTCAGCCGGGCCCCTCCTGCTGTTTCCAGCTTCTGACCTCTTCTGTGGGTAAGTGGGCAGGGGTCTGGGAGAAGCAGGCCCCTCCTGGAGAGCAGCTTGTTCCTGTGGAGAAACTGGCAGGCACTGTCTTTGGGTCTCCAGGGTTCTAGCTGGCAAAGTGGGTCAGCGTCCGGGTGCCCTCTGTGGGCTGGTGTGCAGGTTAACGGATCCCTGTAGACGTGCCCTGTCCACCCCAGTGGAATGGCAAGGGCTGAAATGGCTTCACCACGGCTGCCTCCCTGGTTTCAGTGTTGGAAGAAAATACGCGATCCCATTGCTCCTGGTCTGGTGGTTTATCTTCTCTGAAGTCCTCAGACCTTGCTCCGGCAAGAAGATCAAGGACTCGACATGCTCAGTCTCTCCCTGCCGCTGTCTAGGACCCAGCAGCTTGGTTTATACAGCTGGATGAAAGCTCCCTGGTGGGGGGTTGGCCTGGACCAAACAGGGGGAAGATGGAATGATCCCCCAAAGCTGTCTGGTAGACAGCTTGGGCTCTTGGTTCCTTGATTCAGTGCATCTATCCTACCTTCTTGGAAATTCTGCGGGCTCTTGTTGTCTCTCTTCTAATCCAGGTGCTCGGCATCGTCATTCTGTGCTTGCTTCCTGCAGCGCAAAGGCGGCATCAGTCAGCTCTGGACCCGCAGGGAGGGTAGCCCACAGGCTTAGGACAGCTGAAGCTGTCCTTCCTCCCTTCCTCCCAGGCAAGGGAGGAAGCTGCTCAGCCATTTCCTTCCCATCAGATCATGCACCTTGCTTTGCTTTTTTATGGATTTGTCCCAAGCAAATGTTGGAATGATTATGCCAACCCATCATGTATCCTCTGTTCATTCTAATAATTAGTAGAGTTGCAATGATCACATTTAAAAAGATAAGCTAAAAATAAATATATCTTTATAATTTTTAGTTTTAATTTTCAAGACAAAGTCTCACTAAAATCTTTTCTTCACTCCTCACTGTGGACTCTGTTTTGAGTGGATTCACAGAGGCCTTTGTCTCTGTTACCTGTTATCCTTGGAGAGCAAAGACCTCCTCATAGACTTATTTTATAAAACATTGATTGAAATATTGATGTTAAGAGTAGAACATAATTCTAGCCTTCCAGCGAGTTTCAGACACCAGGTTCTTATATGCTCATCTATCTTCAGCCCGGGGCAGAGAAAGAGGTGGAGCGGCTGTGAGAGCCCTGCATAAGCCACAGAGCCTCCCGAAAGGGGGTATCCTCATGTGCCTATGTTGTCCTGTGGGCAGCTGTGCCTGCTGGGGCAGAAGCCTGGCCGTGCACAGCTGGTGGGGCCCAGCCTCCCACCCACTTTTCCAGACACCTGCACGGACTCATGGGCACTGACCTTCAAAGGCCCTCTGGGGAATCCTGGCCTTCATGCTGGCTGGGCTTTGGTGTTGCACTCTGCCTAGGTCTCCAGGACAAATCCAAACAAAGTGGTTCTCTCTTAAATGGTCTACACAGGCCTTCTGTATTTCTCAAAGTGAAGCTTTACTTCACAGCCAGACACTGTTCTAAGGGCTTTCTGCATGATAATTCATTTAATCCCCATTTTACAGATGTTGAGACTGAGGCTCAGGGCACGTTGGTAGCTTGCTAGGTCATACAGCTGGTGAGATGGGAGGATGGGATTTGAACCCAGTATCCTGGCTCTGGAATTGGTGCTTTTGGCCCACTCTGCTGGAGTGCTTCCTGAGGGGCGTCATTCCCACTAGCAAGGGTGTCACAGACAGGCTGTCACAGGCAGGCCAACTCCGCTCCTCATCCTAACCCCGCCAGGCCTATTTATGAAGCGCCACAATCTCCATATCAATACTGGAACGATGTCATTGATTTTAGTGGTGTTTAGATCACAAGAGCCTGTCTGGAGCTGTGCCCCGAGATTTATGCTCCCCACATCCATTAGAGCTAATGGGAAGCGTCTGCATAAATCATGAGCGGCCATGGGGAGTTATGACTCTGAGTTGCCCTCGATGCATTTTAACTGCTGACTCTGAATCGGAACGCTCACCCTCTCTAGTTATCACATATCCCCTTGTATCTCAGTTGTTAGTTTTCTTGGGGAGGCCTTGGTTTGGGGAGAAAAGTCCAAAGGACTGGGCTGGATATTCTGTAGCTGTGTGACCTCCAGTAATTTCCGTCACCTCTCTGAGCTGTCTTCAGTTTTCTCACCTGTAAAGTGAAGACCTTGGTGTGCTGTTTTAAGAAGAGTTAAAGCCCCAAGCCAGCAAATGTCAGCAGTCCCTTCCCTTCCACCATTTCTTCTCTCAGCACAGGGGACACAAAGAGAGGCTGCACTGTTCTTTGGTACCTAAAGTCTCTGGCTGAGAGAACTGCCAGGTGTACACGGCACCCGGACCTGGAGAGGCTGCAGAGCTCAGAAACGAGCACGGCTCTGCCCACAGGGTGCAGATAGAGGCCAAGGCTGCTGCTATTCACTTGCTCATTTGTAGCCATGTTTGTTTGTTCAGCCATCACTCTGCAAGTTTATATATATTTTTTACCGTATTTATTTGAAGGTTGGGGACAAAAGTGCGGTAGTAGTATCCTGATGGTGTGAAAATTTGGTGGTTCCTCTGCTCTTACCTTACTAGATTGTTCTGAGCTACTCAGCTGCCTTGCAACCCACAGATAGATGTTACAACTGGTCCTTCAAGCTTGGCTCTTTGCCTATGTGCTTGTGCTTTTACAATTTTTTGTACAAGCCTGGTGCCCAGGTCCGGGTCATGCTTTTTAACCAGCTCTCTGGGCAGCTCTACGTGGTCAGGCTGGGGATGAGGGCTATGGAGTGGACAGCAAATGAGAAAGGACAAGTTGTGGCCAGCACCCCAAGAAGGTGGGCTTGTGCCCCCTGAGCAGGGCACAAGTTTGTGAGTGTCTGATGGGGGCCCCTGAGGGTCCAGGCTAAGGAGAGTGTGAGAAATCGTGCCTGTACAACTTATCATCCAAACTGGGACATTCGAATGACAGGGAGCATTATTAATAATTACAACGGACAGGAGGTGTAAACCAAGACTGGCTCAGGCAAACTGGCGCATCTGGTCTCTGGTCACGTCAGGCTGGGGGGTGGCAGAAGGCTTGATGCAGAGGGGAGCCCGAGGGAGGAAAGCATTTGGTGTTCAGATCGCAACCCCCCAGGAAGGGATGGTTTCGTCAGATGCAAGCAACTGTTCTAAAAGTGAGCACTTTGGAGGGTCTGCTTTTCTCTTTTTCTAAGGAATAGGAATTGGCGAGTGCTGATAGCTGACAGCACCACCCTCCCGAGCATCGGGCTGGAGCTTGGACCCCCGCCTCCTGGGCGCTGCTCCCTGAGCCCCTCCGTGTCAGCCTCAGTTCTGCCTCGAGAACCTGGGTGCAGATCCTCCTGGACTGCAGAGCTGGGAAAGAGACGTCCCCAGGCTCTGCAGGCTTGTTTCCTAAACTCCATGTCTTTCTGGTCTTCCTGCCAAGCGTGCCCCAGAGAGATCGCATTGCGTCCACAGATTTATGGAGATATGTCAAAGCCCCTTCATCTCCAAGACAATAAAGATAAAATTGATGGCCTACGTAAGGTGACTGGATAGCCATCCTCTCGGTTGGCTCTTTTGAGCTGGTGGGGGCGTGAGCCTTGTGGATGAGGCTATCGTGTCTGAAACCTATTCACCGTGGGGTCTCTGGCCCTTCGTGTGGCTTGAGATGGGCCTCTGGGCTGTGAGGGAGGAACAGAATGAAGGGACCATACGATCAGGGCAAGTCACCATCCCAAGAAAGTGGATGCAGGAGCTTCTACCTGCTCTGAAATGCTCCAGAGGGGCTCAGGCCATTGCTTGGCAACGCCAAGCGCAGCTGACGGCTGCTCCACTGTATTTCATCAGGGAAGATAAACATCTCTGAAAGTGCCCTTCCTGCTGCTGAGGAGGAAAAATATCCTGCGGAAAATATACCGAAGGAGCCAGTGTTAAGTGAAGCCAGTCCTTGTCAAGCTCATATCTCAAGCAGAAGTCAATTGTGGAGCTGGTACGTGAGGGAGAGAGTGTGGTTTATTTGACAAAACTGCCAGCTGGCCTTTCAAGACTGAAGCTGATTCTCGTGAATAAATGGGCTTTTACTTGGGGGACCGTTTGGTCCAATCACTGTAAAAACCCTCATTTTCTCCTCCGTCTTCTTAGCTCCTCCTAAAGTGGTCAAAACAGGTTTGACACGGGTGGTCCGTAATCTGGAAAGATTTCTTTCAGCCTGTTGGTAACAGCTGTGCTTCACGTTGATATTGGCCTCATGTCTAAAGTGTTGTGTAGAGAATGATTTGTAAGTCAAATCCCTTTTAAATGCTCTGGGGAAGTTTGTTATGGATTGATATTATCATCAATAATGACAAGCAGTGTTTATAGCCTGCCTACTGAGTGCCAGAGGCTGCTGGGGGCCAAAATGGTGGGGAATGAGACCATCAGTACCCTTTTCTCGTGGAATGGGCTTTCTAGTGGAGGAGAGAGCCTTCCCTAGCTTTCCTTCCCTGGGAAGTTAAGGCTGGCTTGGGTGTTCCCCCACCGCCATCTCAGGGAAAGCCAGACCAAGGTGACTTCTCCCTTGCCCTGTGTTTGGGCCATATTGGTCGGTTCCTGAATTTTAAAAGGAGAGAATAACCAGAGAGGACGATAATATCAGCACGTAGAGCTGCAGCTCCTTGGGCTGTGTGTTTTGGGAGAACACGGCCAGGGTCTTCTGTGGTCTCGTGGTCTCTCCCAGGTGCCACGTACTGCAAGCTGGTGGTCGTGAGCGGCCTGTGGAGTGGAGTATGTTGCCGCAATGCAGCAGGGCAGCGCCCGGGCCTGGGAGGGACAGTGGTCAGGCCCATGGGTTTGGTTCAGTGTCTCAGGTCCAGCAGGGAGGTGGCCAGTGGGTAACGGAGGTGCATATCAATGGACAGGGCCACCTGGGATGTGGCCCTGCTGTAGCCCCACCCACTTCAAAAAAGAGCAGAGGCCTACCCATGGTGGGGGGAGAATCAGAGCTGGGCACCCAGGAGATGAAAGGGGTGTTGCTAGGAAACCTCCCTTGAGGGGTTTGTGGCTAAGGTTCAATAAATGCAAACCACCTCATTTTGAACGGACAAGGGCATCCTGACATCTTTTCCCCTTCCTTCCCCACTTCCTCCCTCCCTCCTTCTCTCCCACTTCCCTCTTTTCTTTCTACCCCACGGCTATTTACTGACAGTATCACACACCCCGCTCTGTTCTCGGCATGGGGGAAGCACATCCCTCGTTGTCAGGAAACCCTAGACTGGTTTCTAACCTGACAATCAAACATGCCTGTGGGAGCACAGATGGGGAAAGACCCCAAATGCACTGCTCTGAGCGGGGAAGCCTCCCCAGTGGCAGGGGTGTAAAGTGCTACCTGAAGGCTGGTTTTCCGGCAAGGGGAGTAGAGACCTAGGCTCCCGAGAGGTAACAACACGGATCCACTTTGGAACCCAGCCGAGGGCTGAGCCTGTGGTCCGAGCTGCTGGGGCTGCCCCCTCCCGCCTGTGCAACTTTACAAACCCTGATGCACCCGGGGATGTTGCTGTCATTGGTCTGGGTTGTGGCCTGAGCCCTGGGAGTTTCAAAGGCCCCTCAGGTGATTCTAATGCCTCTAATGGATGCCCAGGTGAGAACCACTGGTCTGAGAAGGCGGGAGGTTTACGTGAGCGCCGGGAAGAGGGAGAAGGCCAGGGCTTCTGAAGAAACTGAACGGGGTTGGAGAATGTGAGCGAGCCGCAGAGGAGGAGGCCGGGGACTGCCAGGTGAGGCGGCCGTGGACGGGAGAGAGGGTTACAATGGAAAGAGTCCTCAGGGGTGTGGTAGGGTCAGGAGGGAGGGCGGAGTGGGAGGGAAGGAAGGGCAAGGAGAGAAGACACTGGAGGTTGTGGCGAGCTGTGGCCAGACCCTGAGAGACAGTTAGATGCGCTCCGATTGGCGTCAAGCACATCTGCAGGAGCCCTTGCCCCAGGCACGCCTGCCAACCTGGTACAGCTTCCCCGGAGGGAGGTGGGTGTGTGAGAGCGGCAGGGCAGCCACTTCATGTCTCCTTAAGAAGGGGGAACTGGCAGGGGCGTGGTGGTTGTAGTTCCATGAAGCAAACAGCTGCCTTTCCCCTTCTCTGGTCCAGGGGAGACAGAGCTGCCAGGCTCTTAGCCTCATGGAACACAGGGCTCGGTGGCTCCACGCTGAGTGTGAGGTGGTCCCCCCTCTTCCCCGTGAGCTGCGGCCTCCTCCTGAGGGCTGTCTTTGGAGGCACCTCTCAGTGGCTTGGCGTGACCTCTGTGAAATTCTTTCCGGCCCCTTACGCTTTCTCTTCTGGAGAAACTACTGTTGAGTGCTTGGAGCACAGCATCCCAAAGCCAGCTCACTTCATCCTCGAGGCTGAGATGCTGCAAGAGCTGCCTCAAGGCCAACGGCAGAGGCAGGATTCAAACCCAGAGCTTGGGGCTCCAGGGCAGGCTGCAGAGATGTTTTCTAAGCCAACTGTAGCCTTTCCTGTGTGTGCATCATTCATTTTCCCCATGTGTTTGGCGCTACTTGGTTTTATTGTTGCATTTAGGTCCTGGGAGATGATTATGTTCCATGAAATAGTGTGATTGATTGACCTTTTGAAATGTCAGAAGCTGCTCCCCGGCTCTAAGGGATTTTGCGGGCTTCATCAACCCTTGCTTCCTAGGCCATGTGAACAAACCTCTTCTGTAATTGGCAAGAAAGCAGTGAGAGGGGAGCTTCCCGTGGGCCAGGGAGCTTGACAACTGCTCACAGGCTGGATCCTGGAGGAGCTGGGGCACAAACTCATCCCTGTTATTTAAGCACACCAGAATTGAGTTAGGGAACAGGAGAGCAGCAGCAGGAAAGCAGCGTTGAGTCAGCTAATCACCCAGATCTGAGCGGACACCAATTTAGTCCCCTGACACCCTCCTTCTTGTAGAAGAGGGGAGCTCACCTAAGCCTTGGAATTGTCATGGATGCTTAGCGCCTGCTGACAGGAATGACAATATGCTTCTGAGCAAATGATGATGCAATGTGAGCCTGCCTTTCCGGGCTCAGCCCCTGCCAGGTCTCTGTGCACCTTCCTCCCTGGGTCAGGGAACTCGGCCCACCTGGTATGGGCTGTGGCCTCGCCGGGGCCTAAGTGGGACGTGATGGCTGCCAGAGGATCACGGAAGTTGTTGCTTGGGTGGGGCCTCTCTGCACTGCTTGAAGGTGGCTCCTCCATGTCATCCGTCCCCTGAGTCACGTACCCATGGTTTCTAACCTTGAGGGCTCTGGCACATCAAGAGGAAGGGATGGGATTAAACTATCCCATTTCCGCTGTGTTGGTTGACGATGGAAGAGCCACGCGGAAGGGGGCTGGCTGTAGGTATATGCTCGTGAGTATTTACGTATGTGCATGTCTGTCATTCACCAAGTAAAGGTTGGATGAAATCTCCTTCCAGCAATCAGAAAACCCTGTTAAATGGCATTTATAAAATCTCCCAGCACAAAATGGTCAAGATTCTCACTGATGACTAAAAAGCCTTAGGAAAGTCTTAAATGTCTTCAGATTCATCAGTCATTAAGTTGTAGTATATGCTAGTTTATTCCTTGCAAAATTGGTAGTTTTAGTATGGCAGCTCTGGTAAATTTCTTTTAACCGAGATGATTAACTAACCAGAACATTCTTTTCCTAACCAGTTAGTAAAAAAGAGGTATTATCAATTAATTTTCCATTATTGGAAGTTTCATGCCATGTGAATGATTCAAATAGCTGAGAAGTGCTAGAGCCACTGGCGGTGGGGGGGGGGGCGGGGCAGGGGGGTCGGAGGAGAGAGAGAGAGAGGGAGAGAGATGTAGAAGTCCAACTTTGTGGAAGAGAGGCAACTTGGTTTGGATCCTGAAGAATTCAAGGGAGGTGGTGAGGAGGTGGGTGAGGGCTCAGGCGGGGGCCAGAGGACCCATAATAGGGAGGGAGAGAAGATTGAATGTGCTGTTCAGATAGGTATTGGGTTTCTGTGGTTGCAACCCCTACATCCCTGGCTGACCCCTCATGAGCCCCCCAGCAGGGTCCCTGCATGATCAGAGGAACACACAAAGTCATCCTGGATCCTGTGGTGGTTGGCCGGTATCCTGTGAGAAGGACTCATGGCCCATCTGAGGCCGCCCCGGAGGCAGGAGGGGAGCAGGACCTGCACAGAGGCCTGGCAGTGGCCAGGGCCGGGGACAGACGGGGGCAGGGGTTCCCTGTTCCAGAAGGAGGTGTGCGGAGTCTGCAGGCAGATTCTTCGTCATTTCTATAACCATAGCTAGAGTTAATCTGTAAAACACACAGTGCGCTAACCTTCACTTACCCTCACAGTCCTCTGGCACTTTAGCCAGGATCCAGATGCCTGGGCAATTCGGCCCCAAAGAAATATTTGTATTGTCACCTGAAGTTATAAGTCCCAGGAAGACGGCAAATGCCTTTTCGTGTTCCCAGATCACGGATGAACCCTGATTCTGTTGGTCTCCCATCTCAGGTCAGCAGTGCATGTGCCATTAGTATCCGGTGTGCAACCTGCCTGACACCGTGCCTGGCACAGGGTGATTCTGGCACTGGTGACAGTGAGTGAGCACGCCCTGAGCTCCTGTGAATTTTGATCAAGAGAGGCCCCTGGCTATATCTGAGGACTACCTGGGTGTCATGTCAGAACACGGGTAACCTTGCACCTGTGGCCCCTTCGGTGGGCAACCGGGATTTAGGACTGGCATTCTGTGCCCCTGGTTCAATCTGAGCTGATGCCATGGGTGTCTCTCGTGCCTGGGGGCCTGAACCTTCGCTTGTAGGGAGCCACAGGAGTCATGAGGTTGGTCTCCTGGTTCTCCGCTCATCTGCTCTAGATCCTTCACTAGGGATGTGCCTACAGGATCCCAGAATTGCCAGTCAGTTTCATGAAGCTGTCAATTATACCGATTTCTTGGCATGATTAGCCAAAAAAAAAAAAAATCAAATAAAAAACAACAACAAACAAACAAACAAAATCCCTTCAAGCAAGTTAGTTATGGGACTGAATTTCCTGGTTTTCCCCTCCATCGTGCAGATGGAGCCATTTCCTGAGCTCTCCTCCGATTCCCATTCACAAGCCTCACCTGTGGCCTTTGCTGGCTCTGCCACGCTCAGGTGGCATGGCCCGACTCAGCCTGGGCATGACGCCTTTTCTCCAGGTCAGTTTCCCTTCCTGCCAAGCAGGGATGGACCCTGTGGCTGGTCCCCACAGACCACCTCCTGCTCCAGCGTGGTGTGTCCCCAAGTGCATGCCTTCCTCTGCTGGGCTGTGCCCCACGTCCTTCACTCCCAGGACAGTCCGGCCCGCACCTGTGTTGTAGGTAGCAGCTGTTTACAAGTGTGTTTTGAGCACAGAGATTTTCCTTGACACTCTTTTCCTATATTGTTTTTTAATGGATAAACAAGGAGCCTGGATTGAATAAGGAGAAAATCTTGCCACGGTGCTGGCTGTGTTTCCTGCAGAAGCTGGGGCTCTGCTGGGCCCCAGGCAGCTTCCTCTGCCCCGCCCTGCATCCACTTGGGTCTGGGGCCTTCCCCTCTGGAAGTCCACCGGGCTTGAGGTCCACATGCCCACATCTGTGTCCTCAGTGAGCTCCTGGCTTTCTCTTCCTGCCTGCTATCCTACAGAGTTTCTATCTCATTTTCTGTTTGTGTCAGGCCGAGTCTGGGAGTTCCTGCAGGGGCTCTGAGACCTCCCTTCACAGTGGGTTCCATCTCGTCTTGGGAAGTTTCCCAGGTACAAAAGTCCTTCTCCATCCTGCTGGCCCGTCTCTTTGGCCAGGGCAGACAGTGGTCATTTACACGTCTTGTCTAGTGTCCTACAGAAGTGTCTGGTGAGGAACAGTCAGCTGGGCCGGCTGAGTGATCATAAGGAGATGGGCATATTGGTGGAAATGGTCCTGGGGTATAATCCTGGCTCTTGACTAAGTGACAGTCCATGGACAGAGGGACAGACCCCGGGAAGCTGTGGCTGAGCTTCAGCTTTGTAAATGCCCTTTCCTCCCCGGCCCCTTAAAGTTGATGTCTACGCGGGAGCCCCTTTATAATGATTTAATTGGAATGGTAACGGATGTAGCATTCTGCCACAGCTAACAGCGAGATTGGAATTTGAGGAGACGCAGAGACAAATTACCTCTGAATTTTCTTGCAGCCATAAAAGCTTTTACTGTATAGTAATTTTCCATTTTTGCTGCAGGCATATTTGCATATTGCTTAACAATTTATCTCCTGTCATTTGTCAGATATTATCCATCTCCTGTTAATAAACGAAGACAGGCCATATTAAGACTTGGAGGCCTCCCACGTCCACCATCAGCCCAGCTCTCCTGCCCACAGGGCCCCTCTGCCGTGGGAGCAGACAGGGTGTGACGGGCTGTGGCTTGGCGCTGTGCCAGGGCTCTGTCCGCTGCCCCTCTTGCTCCTGCCCCAGTGTAGAGGGAAGATGGAGCCGTGGCGTGGCCCTGTTCCTGGTCTTTGGAGGAAGCGCTGGTAACTCAGGTCTCCTTAAGCAGGGGTTGGGCTCCATGCGCAAATGGAAACAGCCCTGCTCTGGGTTCTGCTCTTGGCTCTGGCTCCCAGTCTAAGATTTTGCCTAACTCTTTTCTCTCGCTGGAACTCAGTTTCCCCATGTCTGGAATAAAGATTCTAGGATGGGGTTAATTAACTAGTTCCTCTTTGTCTTCTTCTCTTTTAAATATAAAAGCAGTAGCATCCTTTTTTTCCAAAATAAGACTTCCATGGTATCTCAGTCTATAGAACAGGCAGTGTGAACTGTATCGGGGAACACGTGGAGAATGGGTCCTGTTTCCCCGCCTGTTTCCACTGACCTCTCTTGTGTCCCCACACAGAGAGGCCCCCTGGGTACCTCCTGGCCTCCTGGGGCCCTGTGGAGCATGGGAGGAAGGGGCCTGGTGGGGTGATCTCTGTCCTGCCTTCTGCCCCGACTCCCTCGGGCCCCGGGGTGATCAGCACCTGTCGCTGGCCTGGCTCTGTGCCCGGGCTGAGGAGTGATGCATTTTCCAAACTCAAGATGCTGGGACTCTGCTCCCACTGGGCCTCGAATTGGTAGTAGTATGTTCGGCTGGCCAGTGGTAGACAGATTTTGAGAGGGAAGAAAAATGGCTTGATGTTGAATATATGATGAGATTTGCGTAACTGAATTGAAATAGAATTAAAGGGTCATATGTTTACACAGTGATGCCTAAGATCAGATTGCAGTGATGTGTGCTCAGTACTGAAATGGGATCCTCAGGGACATGTGGACCTCTGCTTCCCAGAATTTCTGCTAGAGGTGGAGAGAAGTTTCTGAGGGGGTGGGAATGGTTTTGGGGTTGCCTGCCAAGGGGCCAAGGGGTGCTAATGACAACGGTAGTTTTCTGGTACCAGACCATGTGCTGAGGGATTTGCATAGATTTTCTTGTGGAATCCTCCTATCTGCGACATAGGTACTATTACTGTTCCCCTTTTACAGATGAGGAAACCGAGTCTCAGGTGGTTAAACTGTTAAGGGATGGAGGCAGGACTTGAACCCAGGCAGCCAAGGAACCCAGGAATCTGAGCCATTCTCTGTGGAACTGAGTGGCTGGGCTCAGGCATTCTGTTGGGAAAACATGCAGACATGTTCTACTGTGTACTCTTTGTGACTGACCCTGTGTTTCTGCTATCACTTCTATTTAGAAGTTTGATCCCTGCTGTTATTTTGATCTAAAAATAAAATGTCAAAATGTACCAGTCAGAAGATGTGTGCCGGGAACAAATGATCGGTGATGAAGAGTAACAGATGCCCATGCAGTACTGAGCCCTGTCCAGCAGCTGTGAGAGGCTGCACTGCCCAGCAGTGCCAGCGTGCACTCGGGGAGCCCCAGGCTGCCCTCTTTAACTGTGTGTGTTTCTCTGACCAGCTCCTCACCTGGTTTTGGTATTCGGCATGGAACGTCCTCCCTAAGACAGTCAACCTGGCCAAGGCTTGACAGTTGTCATAATTATGATCGAGACACTGACATTTCTCATTCACACGAACGTGCCTCAGGATCAGTCTGTGTCTCAGCTGGTAAAGAGAGGTCCGTCGTTCTCAAGGTCGCAGGGCAGCTCTACCTTCTTGTCATTCTGACATTGTCTATGTCTGGAAGAGAGTCAGAATGCTGTGGAATTTCCAAATGAGGGCTGGGAGAGACTTTGGCCTAGTGTACCCCTGGATCCCTTCAAAGAGTCTTCACACACCACCTCGTTTGATCCTTACATAGCCCAACAACGTAGGTCAGGCTATACCCAGCGTGCGGATGAGAAAACCAAGGCTGAGAGGGTGAAGGGACCTAACGAAAGTTACACAGTAGCTGGGATCGCAGAGCAGTGAGGAGAAGAGGCTGTCTGGGTTCCCCTTTCGGCTCTGCCACTTGGGAGCTATGCGATGGTGGTAGATGTGGGGTATTGTGTTGGGTCTGCACTCCATCCTGGAATATAATTAAGCATCTCCATCCTTGGTATAGGCGGAGTACATACTCGCCTGCACACATCATGGTTACTTGGCTTGGCCATTGGAATGCTAGCAGAGGTGATGTGAGCAGAGGCTTTCAATGTGCGTCTTTGGTTTTACTTGCTCTCCTGTGCTACTTGATCTGTCATTGGGGGGCTGCTGATCCTTCAGCACGGACCACAGGATGAAGACCCACGGGAAGACGTGAATCTGACATGAAGTCTGGAGTCCAGTCTGTTGCAGCCAAGCCCAAACTAGATTAGCCAAATCGTAGCTGACATGCACACCTGGACAAAGAAATATTTATTATATAGGGCACTGAGATGTATGAAGTTATTTGCTGTGCAGCAGAAACCGACTAGCACAATGTCCCTGGGCAACTCACTCACTCTTTGGCGCCTCCATTCCTTTATGGATAAAACAGAAACACCAATACCAGCCTTGTAGAGCCATTGGGAGGCTGAGATGAGATAAGCACAGTTCCTGGCGCATAGTAAGTACTCAGAGTTTTGTTTTGTTTTCTTAGGGTGGATTTTGATGCTAATGCTGTGTTGGCAGAGGAGGACTCCCTGACTTGGGAGTAGAGGCTGATTCCAGCAGGCTTTGTCCCTCCTGGCTCCCCAGGCCCCAGTGGACCTGGCTGGCTGAAGCAAGTAAAATGTAGCATGGATTCCTCAGGCCCCACCTGGGACTCTGCTTAGCCTGAGTGACAACATGCAAAGGCTTACGGTGAATTCATTTTCATTCCTCTTAGTTGTTGTAAATGTCATGCCTTTCCCCTCGGAGAGTCAAAGGCTGGCAGAGGGCTGGGCTTTGGGAGCCTGGGTTGCAGTAGGTCCCAGACCTCCACGACACCACACCACTGACTGCCTTTCCTTCTAGCTTCATTGAGATTCTGTTCCTCAAGGTGTGGACCTTGTCACCATCATCCTGTGAAGGAGAGATCAGAGCAGCTGATGCCTTGGCTTCAAGAATAAATCTTTCTCTTTGAAGTGAAGGCAAAGCTCTGTGCCTGAGTGCTGTGGGTTCCTCTCCTTTGAGGAGACCCTCCAGGTCTCAGAACTACTGCCTGGGCTCTCTATGTCTTGTTCTACCTCGTGGCCATTAGTCCCTCCAGAACTTTGGCCATCACTGTGAGCAGATCCAAAGCTCAGGCTTCTCAAGGAGGTCTTTAGAACAGACCCGGGACCTTCTCCCTGTCCTGGTAGTGAAGCCACCTCTCACGTGCTGGGCGCTGGCTCTGCAGGTGTGGTGCTGGGCGTGCTCCGTGCACGCTCGCCTGGGATTTTCACAACTCCATCACGGGGTACTATTTCTATTGCTGTCTTACAGAAGAGGAAATGGAGGCTAAGGCAAGTAGAGAGCCTTGCCCAGGGTCACCTGGCTTATAAGTGGCAGAGCTGGGATTTGGAGCCAGGTCTGTGACTTCACGCTGTGCTCGTCCTTGCCACAGAGATTGTCTCTGTCCGGCTGCATCTGTCCCTCTTTCTTTCCCTGGAATCTCGTAGACGAGGTCCAGCCCTTCAGTACGGATACTCTAGAAGTTTCTGGCCTCTGGAAGATTGCTCCTCCAGTTTCCCTCGGGACTCTCCTTGATACTGTCCGGGTACTTTCTGAAAGCCAGAGGGTGTGAGTTTTAAGTAAGGTTGTAAAGTTGTTTTCTCTGTGTGGCTTTCCTTTTGCAGTCTGGGCTCAGAGACTCTTCCCGTTTTTGATTTCTTCCATGGAACCAGGCACAGAGTGAGTACTTGATCGATCCCCATTGACTTAACTCAAAAGGAAAGAAAAGAGACCAGCCTCAAAGTTCTAGAACTCCGTTGGAAGTAAAGCTGGTATGCTGAGCATTAAGACTTGGAGATGAGCCCTCAACTATTTGAGTTGTCTTTTTTTTGAAAACTTTTCTTCCCCTGGTGACAGGAACAGACGCTGGGAAGTTATGCTGAGGCAGGCGTTCATGAGCAGGGAAGGAGCCGTCAGAAATCTCAGCATGTCCTGGCGCCTCGGTGACTTTGCAAGGCTCTGCTGGTGGGTGGTCTCACAGCTTGGTCTGAAGGTGGTGACCCTCCCTGGGGCTACAGGCAACTAGCCTTCACTTCCCCTGTATCTGAGGACCAAGCACCCTGGTGCTGTGGAGAGGATGGCTGTGTCATGCCAGAGGGGGCCCATTTCAGACTGAGTTTATAAATTCAGCCTCTTAAAGAGGAAGAGATTCTGACAAGTGGGGCTTCAAGTTTGACTCCTTATTAGCTGTTGATGGGCCTTGAGTTTTTCAGTAAATTCATGTGAATGGGGGAGGGGGTGGAGACTGTCTTTTCCATTGCTTTTGAGGTTGAAAGTGTCTTTTAGCTGGGGGAAGAGGCAGGTGTCAACATGGTCTGGGGCTGAGGGTGAGGTATCCACTGATTCTCCTCTCTGGCTGCCTAGCGTGGCTGGTGGAGGCTCTGCTCTGGGCAGCAGGTGCTGAATTGGGTGGTGGGTTTCGCCTCACGGTGGCCTCAGTGGACCTTGGATCAGGCTGCCCGGGCCCTCCCTCACGGCGGTGGATGGGAGAGCATCCTGCGTGGTGCCTCCTGGCCCACAGCCCGCCAGTGCCAAGGGCTCAGTCGTAACAGAGAGCCCATTTGCTGCTTATGTAATGCCTATGCTATTCACTGGCAGGGACAAAGAGGAGAGCTGCACAGAGGACGCGCCCACAGTTGCCATGACAGTTTCCAAGCCCCCCTCACTGCCCTCCACTAATTCCTCCTAATCGTCCTGTGTTTCAGGCACTGCAGCTGAGGTGGCCCTGTTGTCTGGCCCAGGATCTCATACTAGGTGTTGGGTCTCCTCTCCCACAGAGGGCCCTCTGAGGCAAGCACGGGTCCAATTAAGCTCAGGGGCCCTGGGCCATGGGGCGACCCATGGGCTGCCTCTCAGTCTCACACCTTGATCATTTCACACCAGAGTTTCAGACCTCCCCCATCTCCACATGCATGCATGTACACATACAACCCCCTACTGCAGAGACAGTCGGGTCGGGGAGGTACTTATCCCCAAGGGGGCTGCCAGCTGGGGATTCCTCCTCCCTCCCCACCACCCTTCTTGCCTCACCCAGATGAATTAGAGCCACAGGAGGAATTTATCTGTCCATCTGCTTGCCCATCCATGTATACAGGTAGCCACTCAACAGATACTTTTTTGAGACCTGGCCACGTGCCAGGGAAGTGTACAACACAGAACTGGTCAGAGTGGACCTTTTGAGAGAGGAGGTAGACATGCGTAATTGAAACGAGGAATACACGGGCTAAAAGGAGAGCACAGACAAAGGACCCAGGGCCCTAGAGGAGAGGGAGCTCCAGGTTTCCGAGACACTACAGAGGAGCCCAGGTGGGCAAGGGGATCACGAGACAGGTCAGCAAGAGCAGAGGCACGGTGTCGTAAGGCTGGGTCTGTTTAGGGCCTTATGAAGTGTTCTGGGGGCCTGCAAAGGGGCCAGTGGGTGGAGCAGACCCCCAGAAGGACAGTCACCAGGATATCATCGGGACCCTAAGGCAAAGCCGGGAGCTGGGCACCAGTCCTGCTCTCAGAGGCTCCAGACAGAATCAGGACAGCCAAAGACCAAAGATGTGGCCTCCCCTGCCCTCCCTCCCTTATCCCAGCCCCGCTCCGAGCCCAGGAGTGAGCAGGGGTGTGGGAAGGGGAGGGGGCACAGTGGGGAAGTCAGGAGCCTCTGGAGGCAGATGGACCTGAGGACCGTTCCCTGTGAACTAGCTGTGTGATCAGGGACCTGCTTCATAGCTTCTGAACCTCTGTGTCCTGAGGATGAGGGCCATGTGTGCACGAAGATTAAATTAGATAGTACAGAGAGAGCTCAGGCACAGACTCTGCCAACAGATTGCAATGGAGATGGAGTTTCAGTTGAGGTGTGGCTTTCTTTCCGAGGAAAAGAGATGGGAGAGGGAGGTGGGTGTGGGCTTGATCATGCACGGAGCCATCCGAAACAGACACTGGGATCCGGGCTTTATTTTGTGGGCAGGAGAAGCCTGCCCCAGGCTGCCCTCCGTGGAGGCTGCTCGCAGTCTTGACTCCCACCCTGTCCCTCCCCCGCTGCCCACGTTCTCTGCTCCCTCCTGGTTTTGCAGGCAGGGGACGCCTTTGGTCTCGGGCTCTCCTGTCTCTGGCTGGGGCCTCTGAGGTCAGCACCGGCTCTGAGCTGTGCCAGGCTCCTGCTGACGTCAGGTTTCGAGGGTGCGGCTGAGGCAGGCGCTGGACTTGAGTTTGGTGGCCCCCCAGCGCCCTCCCTACTGTGGCCACTGCCCTGTAAATCCTGGGTCATTGCCATGGGGCCTCTAAGCCTCTGGTCTCTTTGGTCTTAGGGGTAAAGGACTGCTTGGGGGGAGCTATGTTTATGTACAAATCCCTCGAAAAAAGTGGTGATTTAAGGAAAATAAAAGCCTTGCCTGCTTTGACATTTGGGAAGCCTGCCTTTTCCTCTGCCACGTGGCAGCAGGGCTGTGCCTCCCTGCCCTCTGACCTTGCTGTGCAGGGTTGGGGTGCTAGGGGTTGTGCTGGGCGCCAGGGTCACAGACCACCGCCGTGAACCAGAACCTGATATGCACTGTGGCGTAACAGTTTGGAAGCAGAGGGGAAGATGAGAATGTGCTAGCAAAGCAACTTTGCTAGTAGGTGCTCAGGAGCTGGTAGCCTCCAGGACGTTAGCGGTGATCCTCATGAAGAAGAAGAGGTAGAATAAAGAGGGCTACGGTCAAGTGCAACATCATGGCAGGCCTGGCAGGGCCGTTGTGTTCATCCCCATGGCTGATGGGATAAACCTGGCAGTCCTAGTTGTCATCTGGTGCCACAAGAAGGATGACTCAGAACAGGACAGATGGTAACAGATGTGGGAGAGAAGCTGGGCACGGAGCACTAGGACGGCCCTTTGTGGGGCCCGTGGCTGTGTATGTACTTGGGAGAATGCTGATCACTGCCTGTTGCCCCTGCTGGACTGAACTCCAAGAGGGCAAGAACCAGGTTAATTTTTCTCCCCATTGTGTCCCCTGCACCCCCAAAGTGCCTGCACACAGTACACTCTCAGTTCATATCTGGTGAATGAATGTTGTTGAGTGAGTGGATGTGACCAGGGAATTTCCATGGCGTACAGAGAAAATTGTGAATCATCGAGGCAAGGGCAGCCTTAGGCTCTAGGTGGACATGGGCCTTAGTAGCACTCACAGATGAGGCCCACCCTGGGCCCGGGGACAGAGTGACGCAGATGGGACACCTTTGTAGGGCAGGGCCTCCCTCTCCTCTCCCAGATTCTCCCCCATCCCAGTCACACGATGCAACACTGGATGGTGTTTGTGGCTTTGCAGGGGACCGGAGGGGGCACTGGTCTGGGATTTGGAGTCTTTGGACCTCCGCACGGAACTTGGGTAGGGCTCGTAATGCCTGGCACAAGAAGGGTTTGTCCGTAGTAAGGTGGCTGGCAGAGCCCTTGGGAGGACAGAGCCAGGGCAACCGAGTCAATCAATTTATCAGTAAAACATGGTTGCTGACATTAACCCATGCTGATCCCCCTCAAATTCCAAATCAGAACCCCCCGCTTCCCTCTAGGTGGAAATAGAAATGCAATTTTCCTTGGGGGATACGTACGTTGTTGTAATTTGGGAAGACGCAACTCATTTTTTATAATTGTATAATTTGTATATAATTTTTTTGTCATAGAGTGTGATGATGATAGTTCTGTTCTCGTAAAAGGCTCCCTAATCTTCTAATTATGAAAGGATGTTTCCTGGGCTCCAGAATGGTCCATCTTTAAAAGCTTTTTTTTTTTTAATTTTTTTTTTTTTTAAATGAGAGTCAGTATTGAGTTATTGAGTTTGGATTCTTCTGGCTATATGCTTTTCAGTGGGTCCACATCTTCTGAGCAGAGCAGAGGCAATGGTCCCGTCCAGTTCCTGGCCCCATCTCCCAGGAGGATGGCCAAGAGAGAGAGACCTTTCTCACAAATGGAAATCTTTCCATATCTGCCAGAAATGTTATCACCTGAGACAAAGTATGTCACTGACTTTATTTCACATCCATTAAACAAACACTAACTAGCTGCAGCAGATGATGGTGGGCCTGACCTAATCAGGGAAGCCAGAGAGGGCCTCTGAGGAAGTGACCTTTGCGTTGGGCTTGAAGGATAAGTGAGAGTTAACTGGGTAAAGGGTGGGGAGAGCACTGTAAGGTAAGGGAGCAGCACGAGGTGGGAGAGAGTCTGACCTGTTCTCTTCTTACACTGGGGGAGACACCAGTTCTTCCCCCTCCCTCCCGTGGCCTGAGCAGCAAAGATCTCATCCTGGACCACCTGGAGCTCGTGTCCCTGCTGGAGAGGTCAGAGCTCCCATCAGCCTCGTTCATCAACGTCCTCCAGAAGGGTTTCTTCTTGTTCAGCTTGTCTACTTTGCACACAGCCACAGCTCTGGAGACCAAATCCAGCTGTGCTACACAAGTCCAGGCCACGACCATCTCTTGCCATAGCCCACCTGGATTGACAACAGCCCTCCTCACCATCCCTCACAGCCAGAGGGGTCTTCGTGTAGGACTGATCTGATCACATCACACCCTGCTCAAGCCCTTCAGTAGTTTGAGGTCATCAATGTATGGAATCCACGCTCAGGCCCTGTTCTACACACTCCAGACGCCCGACTTGTCTAGGGCTGATAGATGTGCCCAGCTCTCCCTCTCCTCAGGGTCTTTGCACATGCCATTCACTCTCCTTGCCCCAACCCTTATCCACCTGGCAGATTTCTTCCCATCCTTCACTTCTGAGCTTAAAAGTCACTTCTTCTGGGGAGGCCTCCCATGACTCCTGCTGCAACCCCTTTCCAGCTCCTGGATCTAGTCCTCCTCTCCACTTTGCTCCAGATGCTTGTTTAGTATTGGCTTGCCCCTTCTGACACCAAGCACACGTCTGTCTTATTCACAACACAGTGTGTCTTCAGGGTCTCTAGAGTACTGGCACACAGTGTGTGCTCAGCAAATGAGTGAATGGTGAAGTTACAGCCCGCTGGCTGTGTCCTGCTTCTTCCCTCTCACTGGGATGTTCACCACAGCCCCTCATCCCTTCACGGGCTCTGGCTTCTTGTTGACGTCGATTGTGGAGCATCCCTGGGGCACCATTTCTCTGCTTGTGGAGGAGTCGGCCTAGGGGACAGACAGCCCTCCCTGCATTTACCCCAGCCTCGAGGGTTCAGCTGCTCGGGGATGGGTGGGAGCAGGTTTCAGTGGGAGACTTGGACTTATGGGGAGTTCAGCAGTAGCTCTGCCTCGAATCCTTTCTGGGACAGAAGGGAGGAATTCAGGAATGAGTAGGGAAATGATGTGAGGGGTCCATTCCCCCCAGTTCTCAGTTCTGGGCAGCTTAGTCGGATCACAGCCGACTCGATGGCAAGACAAGCCAGCTGGGCAGGCCACCCAGCTGGCACGAGTCCGCCCTGAGTGTTGCTGGCCACGCAGGCCTCTGGGAGAAGACAGCAGAGACACATTGTTTCTGGAGGCTGCAACCGAGTATATGGCTGGCAATTATCTATTTCTGATCCATTAAAGAATGCTTTGACATAGGAAATACAGATTAGGAGTGCACCTGTAATATAATCAGATTGCCTTTTTATGGAAAGTACTACATTTTTCTCTAAATAAAATTCAGTAATGAAATTTTATTTGCTTTTCCCCAAAAATGCCTTTCCAAATTGATTTTTCGGAGAAACCGTGAAAACCAATGTGGTTAAGGGGAAGAAAGGTCTAAATCAGAGGCCTCTGATCCAAAGCACAGCATGGCTATTATTGGTGAGCTCGGGATACCCTGGGCTCAGAGCTTCTCTGAAACCCAGTGCACTCCTAGGTGGCTAGCTCATCTTTCACAGAGCTCTCTGGGAGATGGCATCAATCCTGAGATGCCCCTGCCGGAGTAGAGGAAATGTGACAGCAAAGGATGGCTTGTTCTTTCTGAGTCACCCCATGGTAATGGAGCAGCAGGCAGGTGTTCAGAGGAAAATTATTAGAAGAAGCAGATATGAGCTTTAGAGTTTGGAAATTGCTAGAGAAGAGGATGTGCAAATTACTTTCTCTATGGGCAAAGGTTTGCAAAAAGGATTTTAAGCTGTCCATGCATGGCCCCAGAACATTCATATGAAAAGTTATAAATTCAGTTCATACAAAAAATCAAAAATTCAGGGTCAGTGTTTGCCCTGCATCTTTATACTTGGAAACATCTGGATTATCATTAGAATTGATCATCCACCCAGATGCTTGATATTCCTTGTATGGGGACAGCTGTATGTACACAAGCAGGAATTGAAAGTGATTTATTCTTTTTGTAATAACTATAATCAGCCATCAGGTTTTCAATAACTGTAATCAAGCATCATATATTTATTAACCTCTTATGCTAGGCATATGCAGGGTGTGAGAGATAAGTCATGTCCTTTATGTAAGGAAAGTGGCATCTTGTTTGAGAGACAGAATCAATAAGTACGGCACATTTCATCCTTGGTGCTCTCTTTTGTTCTGTCCATGAGGTCCTTCCTGGGTGTATGATAGGGACCAGAGAATGCTGGGCAGCCAGGAAGGCTTCTTGGAGGAGGAGAACTAGACCCACATCTGACCTTATGAATGGAATTTAAGATAGTGAGTGGGAGGAGGGGGTCCCCTTATGTTAGGGAAAGAAGGTGGGCATGTTCACAGCAGGGTAGACAAATGAAGGGGAGGATGAGTTGATGGGGGAAAGGGAGTGTGGGTGGGGAAGTTAGAACACTGAGACCACTAACTTGACTGTGACTGTGGGTTGAATTTTGGGGAACAAGCAATGTTAAGCAATTTGGGGGAACAAGCAACTATGTAGGGTGGGGCTGGATGGACAGGGACCTGAACCCTTAAAGAAAAGTCTTCCCTTTATTCAGGGGACTGAGGTTCCCAATGAGGAGTCAGCGTTTGTGCAGGCGGTCCTTCTTCATGCCCAGCACAGCACCGTCTGTAGCTGGAAGAAATAATTATTCTTACATAGGTACCCACAACTGTACCTGCATACATTGAGGCTGGTGTGAAAAGAATGCAATTTTATTGAAAAGACTGGCCGAATTTCAAGCAGCTGTTCAGCACTGTGGATTGTCTCTGGAGCAATGTTTTCCAGACTTAGATAATTACTCTCAGGTTTAGGAGTTCATTTTGCTGTTAGGAGGAGAACCTCCTGCCTTAGAGGAAGGGCACCCCTGCCCCAGGTAGAGTCAGCGTGGGAGGGTGCTGGTCCAAGATGGGCTCTGAGGACGTGGTTGTGGAGCTGAGTCAAGGGCAGGTTGGAGAGGTGAGAGAGGGCACACTGGCTGGCCAGTAGGGGCACTAGGGAGAGAATGGGGTGCAAGGGGCTAGGAAGGTGGGGTGTAGAGCAGGGGAAAACCCAAAGGACCATGGGGAGGGGCAGGTGGCCAGGGCACTGGCTGCAGGCCTCTGCTCAGGGAGACAAGCAAGGACACCGGTGCCGCTTCTCTTCCTGAACGGCATCGCTCCTATCACCCCGAGTGGGTGGCTGCCACCCACGCCCGGAGCTAAAGGACCAGCAGTATGAGAGGCCTGCAGGGCTTTGTTTTCTAGGCTATGAATTTCCCCTCACCCACCTCAGCAGAGTACTGGGGGCCCGGCCTGGGGCTACAGCTGATGGCATGAGAGGCTTCGTGGGGGACAAAACAGAAAGTCAGGGGAAGTCAGCAGCTAAGCACCGGTTTCTACCCTGCAGACCATCAAAACCGTGGGCCCTTAATGTTTTCCATCAAAGTCACATGTTTACCAAGGAAGTCAGAGTAATTGAATTCAGAAAAAAATGAGTCCCAAGTCAGACCTGTTTATTCCCCTTGAAGGTTAAATCCAGTTGTCTGGCTCTTGTGTGAGCTCTGTCTACAGAATCTTTGTTCTGTCCTCAGAATGACTAGGACGAGAGAAGTGGAGAGCAGCAGCTGTTTGGAGGCTAAGATGGAAAGCATTTTCAAGTCAATGGCAAAACACAAAAGCCTTTTTTTTTTTTCTGCCGGAGAGATGAGTTGTCCCCCAACATCCATCCTCTCTTCTCCAGAACCATCACTTTTCAGCTGGCCCACGGCTGCACTTGCCAGCGCTCCTGCCAGCTGGCTCTGGCCACTTCCTAAGTGCTGGCCCGTGGGAGGTGAGCCCAGTGATGTGAGCCATTTCCCAGATGTGCCCTTAAACCATGTGCCTTGATTTCCCCCTGTTTTCCTTCCCATTTTGTCTGGATGCAGAAGTGGCGGGGTGAGCTGGCCAGAACCCTGAGGACAGGGCAGCCCCCTTGGGGTGGGTGGAATGATTAGACAGAAGGGGTCTGAGTCCCCGGCACCCTGCAGTCACCATGCCAGCCTGGACTGATTATGCCCAAATTGCCGTGCATGAGAGAAATAGATATCTCCCTTATTGAAGCTACTGTTATTTTGCATCTCTCTTCACAGCAGTTCCGTCTAGATCCTCATTTATAATTCTTTCTTTCAAAAGTCGAATATGTATAGTTGGAGAATAAGGAAGGTGTATAAACAAACCACTTGAAGATTTTGGCAACTCAAAAATGTTTGGATTTGCTGCCTTGGGGCATTCCTAAAGACCTGCCAGTTGGCAATGAGTTTTGAAAACTCACCGTGATGGGAAGCCCCCTTGGTTATTCTCCAAATTCATTCCAATTATCACCTGGCTGAGAAGTTCATCATCTCTTACTGGGATGAAATGTAAACTCCAAGAGAATAGGGATTTTTGGTTTACTGCGTATCCCCACACTACAAAGATTACCTTGCAGATAATAGGTGCTCCACCCATGCTGACTGGATTAGCATATGTAGAGCTCAAACTGTCTCCTGGCTTCTGGGCTCACTGCTCTCTTACCCTAGTCTAGTCTACACAGTCATTTTCTTCATCTTGCTACCATGCACATCTTACCACCCAGCCCACCCCTCGCCCCAGCCTGTCATCAGCTCCCTGCAGGATAGCGTCTATATTCCTTGAGTTACCACACATGGTCTCCCAGTTTCTCCTGGGGCATGGGCTCAGTCCTTGGTACATCTTGCAGCTCCCAAGTCATGGTGCCATTGCCTACATCCATGCCATGCTGGGTTTGCTGCCTCTATTTGCAATGCCATTCCCAACCCCTTTACCTGATGAGCTTCTCATCCTCTAAGACTCAGCCCTTACTGGCTGACCTCTTCCCACCCACCACGTCCTACAGAGCTGGCCCTCCCTGCCCTGCTGCCCCAATCACCCTTCCATTGCAAAATTTCCTTCCACTGAAGTCAGTTCTCTGGAGTTTGCCCATCTGTCACTATGGCTGCACGAAGGCAGAGCCCAGGTTACATACGTCTTAATTCCTGGCCCCCAGATCAGAGAAGACATCAATGAAAGTAACAGATGAGTCAAGCAACTTGGGTTTTGTCCTGTCCTTGTAACCCTGCATAAGTCGTTTCTCTTATCCTTCTGGCCTCAGTCCCTTTGTGTATGAAATGGGGGTAATTATAGTCCTCTGCCTATCTCATCTGGACTTCACAGGTATGGTGGGAACGTACATGGATAAATGTCCCCTACTGCCTGGTATGGATATACACATCTCTTCTCCAAGGCGTGGTACTGGGGTGGCTTCTGAGGCACATCCAACAAATATGGTCAACTCTGACACTGAACCAACTGAACTGCCCAGAGGATGGGGCTCATTTATTTGTACAAACACTTATAAAGCACTTACTGTGTGCCAGACACTGGTTAAACATGATACAGCATTATCACATTTAATCCTATCTGCCACTCTCTGAAACGGGTACCTCTCTTATCCCCATTTTACAGATGGGGGAACCCCAACAGAGAGGTTGAAAACACTGCTTGAGGGCAGAGTTAGTGAGTAGAGGAACTGAGGTCTGAAGGCAGGCAGTCGGGCTCTGCAATCCGGGCTGTCCACCTTTGCACTGACTATCTTTCCAAAGCTAGCAAGGGCCAGAGGGCTGGTGACTCTGTCATGGCAAATGTGTGGGATGGTCATAATTGTGGTTTTTATTTGGCATCAGAGGAGAAAATAGAAACCCCCAAACAGAGTCTGTCTGGTGGGCTCCCTTCAGACACAGAGCTGGTAATTTCACAGTAATAAATGCAGACCTCTTAATCAGGTGATCTGACAACTGCGCCATTTGCCAGGGAAATTATGCCCCTCTAGAAGTGATGGTGGGGAGAATAAGAAAAACAAATGAGTTGGGAGTATGTCAGAGCTGATAAGCCTCGGGGACATGGCTGGAACACAGTGAGGACGGGCTTTTTAAAAGCAGTCGCTGGCAGAGCGATTGGGGTGGGTTTCACATGTATCCATCACCAGGAATTGTGGCCAGCCTGCCTCTTGCCAGTGCTGGTCGTGAGCCCACATCCTCTGGCTCATATCTGGCTAGTTATGCCAGACTTCCATTACTATTATGACTGGCACAGGCTGGATGCCTTATAGGGCCTGGATAATTCCACTGAATTATATCTGTGGGTGAAAGAAGAAGAGGGCTGAGGTAGCTCTATCTTAGACAAGGTTTGTGGAAGCACCAGAAAACAGCAGGAGTGTTACAACTTTGTCATATAGTCACAGCAACAAGGAGTAACTGCCCCTTATATTAACACAGCATTTCACTATTTCTGAGTACATGCACATCTCTTGTTTAATCTGCCACATTCTGTACTTCTGTTTTGTTTTGTTTTTTTTTCTTTGTGTAAACACAGCATATACTGGGCCCTTGGTGACCACTGCCATTAGTCAGAAATTTTATTCTTTGGGCCATTTCAGCTTCCCCTTCTCAACTCAGCCAACCAAGGACCTTGCCCCAGTGTAAGCTTCTGTGTTCCTTCTGAGGTGCCATATTGAAAGCCCGCAAACTTTGAATTGAATGGGAAGGGGGTAGGGTTTGTCACCTCCAAGCTGGATTTCTAGCAGAGGAAACAACATACTACCTGGGAGAGTGATGGCCTAATCTCAGGAGAGTTGCTGAGTCCTGAGGGCAAGTTGCTGACACCAGAGGAGCTGTGGCCATTGCCCTTTGAAAATTGGGACTGTGTGTTTCTGTTGCCACTGGTTGGTTGACCTTGCTAGGGCTGGACAGACCCTGTGCACTTGGTCAAGAGTTCAATGCTGGCATTTAACTCTTTGTTAGAGAAGAATTTATAGGCTCTTTGGAACAGGTCCTCTGGGTATAGACTAAAGCAACGTGGTTGCCATTTAAATGTTGTCACAAATATATCTCAATCCCTGGAGCTTCTTTTTGGGAAGAGGCAGGATGCCTTATAAAACAATGAATAATAATTTGGGGATGTGCATTATTTATAGCTGCCCCAGGTCATCCATAAATTATGCAGCCCTCAATTACACCTGATTTCTTCTTTCCATGGAGCCGCCTCTCCAGACTGCCATCACTGTGGGTGATATCTATGCACCAGCTAATTGCACCACGAGGGCAGTTTCCCATTTCTTGAAATGCTTCGAGTCCCCTGGTTGAATGATTTTGTTCCACAAACTCTGTATCTCAATCATGAGTCCCCGGATACTTGGAGGCAGAGAGTAAGACCAGGGATTAGGCTTGACAGAGAAGAGTGCGTGCCTCTCTCTGCCGGGCATCAAAGAAAGCCTTTAGTGGGTACTTGGGGAGCAGCAGTTGCCTGGGGTGAAGGAGGGGGGTCAATGCCAGCGGTTGCCTCTCTGACCTGGGGAAGCTCAGGGTGGCTGAGAAGCAACAAGTGAGGGAAGGGCAGTGGGGTTGCATCACCTCCCAGAGGTGTGCAACCAATTAGTAGAGTTGGGGTGCAAGCCCCTGCTCCTGGTGGATGCTCTCCCTCTATAACCACCCCAAGCTGACCGGGATGGTCGGTGGGGAGGACAGGGGAGGTGGAGGTGCACAGCAGCGTCTGGCCAGGCAAGGTGAGCATCTCCTCCTGCCTTTTGCTTACCCATCACTTTCAGCTCTGTGCTCGGCATGTAACTGAAAACAAGACCTTTCCTTAACGCAGAGCTTAATGATCCCTTTAATGCCCTAGCTGTAGCATCGCTTCGCTCTCGGGCCTGTTCCCTGTCAGCCATGGGGCATTAAACTGGTGATAAAAATGCCTTTTTCATATGGTCCACAAACTCACCAAGAGGCCCCTGGTAGCAGTATAGCCATCCAGCATGAAATCAAGAGGCAATCACCGCGGATGAGGCGAGATGAGCTATGAGTGGGAGCAATTAGCAGAGCCCGCATCCCGGGTCCCGTCCTTCACCATCTCCTTGCTCGTGTACCCACCGCCTCGGCCCCAGCAGGGAGGGCTCCCACCCTGCAATCCCGAGGCCCAAGTCCAGTTCTGAAGTAGGTGCTTTTCCTTTCCTGTCTGCTTTTAGGGCAGTGAAAGATGCTTCATCACGTCTTTAATCCAATTGAATACAGCATTCCTGACCCAGGTGGCCCCTGGGAACAAATGTCCTTGGTTATGTTTTCAATCCAGAAAATATAAAACACAAAAGAGAAAAAAAGGAAAGAAATGGCCAGTTATGAATATGCATTAACATGATGCCACGTTTGGAGCTGGAAGCAGGAATCATTTATTTTAAGCAAATAGGATCTTGATACACGGCCGTGAAGGTGCCGACTGCTCTATCACGCAAACACGCTGGGCAAGTTTGATTTATATGGTGTGGTTGGGAGGTTTTATCCCCCAATTAAAAACAAACTGAGAAAAATCATTAACTACTGTATATTAAATTTGCATTAAAACATCCGTTTGTCTGCATTTATATGTGAGTTATCGAAAATGTGAGCTCATGAATTCTAATTTCTAAGATCACATGCCAAATATTAAAGATTAATTTTATTTATTTCTGCAATTAATTCTATGAGAACAAATAGCTCTAATTTAGGGGATGGCAGATGTAACTGTCCGCTGGTGCCCTCCTGCATAACAAACATAACATTCATCTTTTCTCATTAGGGTTTTCCTGTGCCTGCTCTCAAGATATGCAAACCTTGGCTATCTTTCTGTACCTTGTGCTTCCACCCTCAGCAGACATGCCTAGAAAATACTTGGGAAAATATGGACCGTGTCAAATCTCTTTTTTCTGCTTCTCTGTGATGTGCAAAGGCTTCAACTATATCCCAAAGGCTTAACAAACATTTCTTCAAAGGATATCTTGACATTAACCACTTGGGTGGAGGAGTTGGTGCCTTCAATATCAATACCTGGATCATAAGGAAGGGGGGCTATCACCCAGTCTCTTCATCTGAGCACCAGGACCTCTGGTTAAACTTAGGATTTTGCATCCCCTGTTCTCTCTCTGCAGGAGGCCACCCCAGAAGCCCACCTTTCCTGGGTTGGACTGTATGTGTTGAGGATTGCAGGCTGAAGGGTGGTCATAGCCTGTCAGGACACAGTGCTTCTCAGGACATACACAACTCAGGGCTCCAGTCACATGGCTGCAGTGAAAAAAACACTCCAGGTGTGTTGTTCTCAGAAGTTCTACCCCAGGGCAGCCAGATGCTGTTTGTCATCACCCAGGTGCCTAGAACAGGCAGCCTATTTACTATAAAGGCTTTCTTCGGGTAGACGTCTATACTTGTTGCCAGCACTGGTATTAACATGTAAATACTCTGCACCCACTGGGTTGTACATGAGGTTTATGCCATTTTTAGCCATTAGTTTGAGTCAGTCCCTACCCTCAAGGAGCGAAACAGGCAATGACAATGCAGTGTGATGGGCGCCGTGATCAGGGCCAGACCAAGGGAGTTGAGAGCAAGAACGGGGAGGACTCCTGCATCTATTTGGGATGCTGTCAGCTGATTGGGTGGCTGAACTTACACTTTTGCCCCTGAAGAGTTTTCACTGCATCAAGAGTCCCTTTCACTGCATCAGAGTCCCAACTCTGATGGTTGTCAGGTCTCTATAGGGGTTGATGTGCCATATCCCTGGCAGTGCTCTGGGCGGGGCTCTCATGGTGTCAGGATGATGGTTGGGCCAGGAGGAACTATGCCACCTAGGGGTGAGGTCCGTTCACTGCACCATGAGATACAGAGTTTCACTTGCCCTGTATCCTCTCTGAAAGCAGGGCTGAAGCCTTTCTTCCACGGGCTCATCCACCATGAATCCATTAGCAAGAGGCCACGTTCTCCATGCCAGGAGTTCATTTCCTGAGTGTGGCTAGCTGGTCTCATCTTCTGGGTGTGATTACAAGGCAATTGCAAGGGCAGTCTTGGCCGTGGCCTCTGTTGGGGCTAAGGGGCTGCTCCCAGCAGTCACTTCTATACAGGAGGGACCCAAGGCTGAGTTGGGAATGCTGCATCCTTCAGAGACTAGGTCCATCCTGCCGGGGGCAAAACAGCAGCTGGAATTTCCTCTGTCCTTGCTCCTCTCCCAAGGAGACTCCCGATTCCTCCATCTGATTAGCAGCCTTTTTAAAATCTCAATTTTTAATAATCAGCCCCAGGCACACGCAGGTCAAGTACATCACATTACCAATGACAATTGTCATGTCAAGGTTTTTTTTCTTTTCTCTCAGTAACAGGATGATCAGACGGTCTCCCCTTTGATTTTCAAAGAGTATGTCACTCTTACATTTGGCTTTAGAATATCTTAACATATCCAGGAACGGATCACAGACTGAATGGGGCTGCAGCTGAGTCCTTCTGGTGGCTCCAGATGGGAAGCCTCTGACTCAGGGCTGTTGGAGTCAGGAAGGGCTGTAATAATCACCTTTTATTTCCCTGAGGTTGGAGAACATATGCCTGTGGGGTGGAGGTTTGCGCTGCTTTACTCACTGCTCCTGGCCTGAACCTCACATCATTTGGGGGCAGCTCAGGAAAGCAGAGGGTGGGACGACCCCTTGCCGTGGTCTACCCGGGGCCTGCCTTCCCTGGACAACTGGACAGCTGGAAACAAAGCCAGAAAGAGGATGAGGTTAGGGTGGTGCCACCCCACCCGCCTGCCATCTCTCCTCCCACCTTTGCCCTGCTCCGGTGGCTCGTGCTGTACCATGAAGTGCAAATCATCAGAACACAGGAATCATCGTAGGGAGAGAGCCCATCACACCCATTCGGCCCCGCCTGCGCCACGCTCCCCTCTGCCTGCCCTGGTTGCTCCTGCTTCGTGCAGACATCTGGCCTCAGCAGAGAGGCCACAGCACCCAACGGGAAGGACTCTGGCTCTAGACTCCCGAAGATCTAGGTTCAGTTCTTTTCTTTTTTTTTATAAATTTATTTATTTTATTTTATCTTCTTCTTGGCTGCGTTGGGTCTTTGTTGCTGCGCGCAGGCCTTCTCTAATTGTGGCGAGCGGGGGCTACTCTTCGTTGTGGTGCTCAGGCTTCTCACTGCAGTGGCTTCTCTTGTTGGGAGCACGGGCTCTAGGTGCACAGGCTCAGTAGTTGTGGCACACGGGCTCAGTAGTTGTGGCTCACGGGCTCTAGAGCGCAGGCTCAGTAGTTGTGGCGCACGGGCTTAGTTGCTCCGTGGCATATGGGATCTTCCCGGACCAGGGCTCGAACCCGTGTCTCCTGCACTGGCAGGCGGATTCTTAACCACTGAGCCACCAGGGAAGCCCTAGGTTCAGTTCTGACTCTGCCCGTGATCAGCTGCATCACCTTGAGCAAGTCACTGCCGTCATTGAGCCTTAGTTTCCTCACCTGTAAAAGAAGGGTGATGAACAGTGTCTATTTGAGGGTAACAGGAAGTCACACATGTGATTTTATCAGCACAGGACCTGGAAAGCTGTAAATCTTTGCAAATGGTGGCTGTTGTGATGTCAGTATTTATTCTGCTATAACCAGATTACCGCATTACTTTGTGTCCACTTTTTCTCTCTGCCAGAGGTGGGGTGGGGTGCCTGTAAGGAGGGGCTTTGTCCTGTGGGCTGATAAGAGGTTTTCATTGACGGTTGTGCGCTGAGGACTCACTGGGAATCAAGCTTGCCTGTAATCATGGGTTGTTTCTTGTCCTTAGTGACATCCTGGTGGAGAAGAGGCGACCAGAGAGTGAGATGGTAATCCTCTAAGAAGTGGGCCCCGTGCTATGGGAACCCTGGACAGGGAGTGCTTGCTTTAGGTTGATTGGAGCCCACAGAAGTCTGCCTGGAGGAGGTGGCATGAGGCATGGCTGGAAGGAAGAGGGCCATCTCTTTAGGGAGGATCCTGTGTTTGGAGATGTGTTTATGGCCCCCAAGGCCAGGCATTGCACATCTGGTGGAAAGCCTCAGTTCACAGGTGTGCCTTCTCCCTCAGCCACGTGCTTCTCGGGGTGGGGCTGGGGTGAGGAGAGGATGGTGTGCTGTTTGTGTATCTCTAGAATCCAGCACAAGGCCTCATAGTAGGTCTCAGTAATGTTGAAGAAATGAATGAAGATGTGAGTGAATGAGAAGGCATGAAAAATTGTGCCAATTTGTGGAACACAATCTGGGATTTATTATGTAGACTTTGGGGTACCAGCAAAGGTTTTGGGAAATTATCAGACTTATGATTTATGGAATCAAAACCAAAGAAGACCGCTACCTGCCACTCCGACATCCCAGCTCATCTCATCATCTTGACTTTGCTGAGTTCTGTTAGAGTCTTATACCTGACTGTACAGGTATCTTACCTACTGGGGTCACCCTGGGGCAGACTGCCTGGGAATGTGGAGACAGGAAACCACCCGGCTGGAGGGAGAGGAAGGCTAGTACCCAGGCTGTCTCCATAGTCCAGGGAAGTGGGAGCTAAGAGCTAGTGGGCCTGGGGCCAGAGGGGGTTAGTGAAGCGAAGGGGCAGGTGGGAGGCTACGAGCCAAGAGCTTTTGCAGAGAAGGGCATCTCCCATCCACGCAGGACCCGAGCAGATGCCCGCTCTGCTAATAGGTGACCAGTGTGGCCTTTTTGCAGGCACTCCCAGGGTGTTTACTTTCAGGAAGTTGCACCTGAAGCCTGGAATTAATCCAACCAACTTTCCAGCTCTCTGAGCCTTTGTCTAGGAGGTCACCTCTCGGCTGCCCAAGTGACGGGCTCATCTTCTGGGGCTTTTCAAGAGTTTGGGTACCCAGGTTGCCGAGAAACACCTCAAGACCAGCATTTAGTCCTCAGATGCTTGAGGGAGCACAGTTCCCATGACTCAGGAAGGAGTTAACATTCTTCCTAGACTGCTGGCCTTAGAAAGCTCCACCTGCACGATTGCACTTGGCTGGCATCTGGGAACCTGGCTGGTCAATAGTACCCTACACTGATCTGAAACTTTCCCTGAATGATAAAGGTGGCTCACTGTGCCCAGACTGTTTGTACAGTATGGTTTATGCTGAACACCTGCTTTCCTCCTGGGAGTCAGGAATTTTGGTACATGCTAGGCAGAGGGTGTCTGTGTGACCAGCCCAGATAAAAACCTTGGCCTTAATGAGACTGCCTGGGAGAAACATTGCCCACATGATTCTGTGTTTTCCTTACTGAGGGAAGAGTGAGCTCTGTGTGATCCCGCATGGGAGGAAAAGAGCATAAGGGCTCCTGTACACGGGTTCCTCCAGACCCTGCCTGTGTCTTTTCCCCTTATGACCCAGCAGTATATCCTTATATGCCATTTTATATCCCTGTATACCATCTAAATGTAATGACCCTTAGCTCGGAGCACAGCTCTATGCTATTTGTTCTAGTGACTATCTGAATGGAGAGGGCTCTTGAGGACCTCCGCCAGACCCCCCATCACCAGCTTCTCCTTCTCCCAGGCTGTGAGCACCTAAGGACAAGGAGCCTGCCCCACACCTCTCTCGGTACCCTCGTTCCTTCACCTGGCCACACACGTCATCACTGCCCATGTGCTTGACTGGGTCTGATTGCCGAAGGCCAGTTAGATGGTGGCAGGAGGTGAGGCCAGACAAAATTTCTCTCATGAAGAAAGTCATAATAATAATGACAGCAATAGTAGCTGCTCCCCTTTATTGAGCACTTCTCTGTGGACAGCCCTGAGCCAAGCTCTTTTCCTCCAAACTGCAAAAGCTAAGAGTCAATTCTCTGGTCTCATCTTCTGCAACCTGAGTGGCATTTGATAAAGTGAATCACCGCTTCCTTCCATCAGAGTCCAGTCAGGATCCGGTCGGGAAAACAGAAAGCACACCAGGTATTGTGCTTCTCTGGCTTTTATTGATCGTCACTGCAATACTACCCCATGGCTGGGGAACAGAAGGAAGAGGTTTAGAGTGTCAGAAGCTAGAAGCTCAGAGGAGGGGCCCATGGAGTTAAGACTCAGACATCTGAGCAGGGGCACTGCTCAAGGGGAGCTGGAATCTACTGTCACTGCCAAGGGTGAAGTACCTCTAGTACCGCTACAGGGAAAACCTAGTGGGAATCCAGGTGGCCAAGGAAAACTAGTTTCAAGTCCTGGCGCTGGCATCACGGAGCAGAATCTAGACAGAGGGTTAGGGGCTGAGAGCCAATAGCTTATTCACTGACACAGCGTGCCCGTTGAATTGTTCAGCCTCCACACACACCCTGCCATGCACGTCTATGAACTTTCATACAACTTGTGTGTGTTTTCCTAACAAGGTGCAAGTATCCTTTGTACAAACAAATGTGCTCTCTCCCTACAAAGGGGAGGCACGACAGCTCAGCAGTCACTGTATCCATACCTGATGAAGCTAACTATTCTTTCAATTCACTTATGGTTCCACACAACTGTCTGTAACGTAAAGACTAAATTTTGAAGTTAATCACCACCGATAATTCCTCACAGCAAATGTGGGAAAGAAGAGCAAGGAAAGATGAAATTAGTTATTACAGTTACATATAAACAGGCAGGAAAGAAAACAGGCAAAGCTACAAAGGTCTGTGTTTCTAAAACTGGTCACAAGGCTGTAATTGATACAATTCTTTTCTCTCACTGCCCTTTCCATGTTGGAGTTCTTTACTGGTGTGGTATTCCAAACTTTCATGCCTGAAGGTCTTCATCCGCAATGGTCTTGTCTTTTTTGGTGGCAGGTGTTTTGCATTAACTTGGGGTGGACATGGAAGTACCAAGAGCTGCTGCAGAGAATCCTCTGGATTCTAGACAGTCCTTCCTGCCCTTTCTGTGCAGCTGCAGCCTGATTTGGGCAAGCAGGATCAATAATCTCAGGACAGTAGTCCTCTGTTAGTTGGCCAGGGAGCTGTCTCATCTTCCAATTCAGTGGCATCGTTTTTGTGCCTCTGGGTGGACCTTCTTCTCTTGAGTTCCAAGACCTCTGAACCAGCAGAGACCAAAGTTGAAAGAATGGAAAGAAAAATTCTGCGAGTGTGTTATTAGCTGTTATGAGAGGAGCCACTCCCATCTCCACCCCTTGATTCCAGACCCATGTGACCTGGCTGTGGGGAAAATAGTACCATGTGTTGGTTGCTGATCCAGAGCATACACTGAATCCTGTAAATCAAATCCCAGCCTTTCTGGGTGTGGTCATAACTGATGCCATACCTCTTGGTTTTCCACTCTCTGTCTCCACCACTCCTACCCACCCTGTCATTTCTCAGCCTCCTTTGCCGGCTCCTTCTCTTTTACCAGCCTCTAAATATTGACTTATCCAGGACTTCATCCTTGATTCCATTTTCTTCTGCACCTACAATCCCTCCCCAGGTGATCTCATCTAGTCCCAGGGCTTTACATACCTTCTATACAATGATGATTCCCAAATTTATATCGCCAGCCCTGACGTCTCCCCTTGAAATCCATGCTCATATATCCAACCATCTACTCAATAGCTCCACTTGTATACCAAATAGGCATCTCAAAATGAATGCATTCAAAACTGAACTCTTGATTTCCTCCTCTGGACACACACACTCCCCCCACGTACTCATACACAGATCTACCCCTCCCCCAGGCTTCCCCATGTCAATTACTAGTCCTGACACTTATATGGTTGATGCTCAGATCTATAGTATTGGGATTATCCTTGCCTTCTTTATTTTCTTATACTCCACCTCCAAGCCCTCAGCAAATGTTATCATCTTCACTTTCAAAATAAATCTAAATTCTGACTAGTTCTTTGTGTTCTCCTGCCAACCCCCAGAGCCATCATTATTGTTTGTTTGTTTGTTTGATTGATTGATTGATTTTCTTCTTTTTAAAATGAAGTATAGTTGACTTACAATATTATATTAGTTTCAGGTGTACAACATAGTAATTTGATATTTTTATGGATTATACTTCATATAAAGTTACTATAAAATAATTGGCTATATTCCCTGTGGTGTACATGACATCCTTTTAACTTATCTATTTTATACTTAGTGGTCTGTACCTCTTAATCCCCCTCACCCTTTTTGTCCCTTCCACACCCCTCTCCCCTCTGGCAACCACCAGTGTGTTCTATGTATCTCTGAATCTGTTTTTGTTTTGTTATATTTGTTCATTTGTTTTATTTTTTAGATTCCACATATAAATGATATCATACAGTATTTGTCTTTCTTTGTCTAACTTATTTCATTTAGCATAGTACCCTCAAGGTCCATCCATCTTATTGCAAATGGCGAAATTTTGTTCCTTTTTTGGCTGAGTAATATTCCATTGTAGGTATATACCACATCTTCTTTATCCATTCATCTGTCATTGGACACATAGGTTGCTTCCCTATCTTGGGTATTGTAAATAATGCTGCTCTGACCATTGGGCTGCCTATATCTTTTCAAATTAGTGTTTTCATTTTCTTTGGATATATACTTAGGAGTGGAATTGCTGGATTATAAAGTAGTTCTATGTTTAATTTTTTGAGGAAACTTCATATGCTTTTCCACTGACTGCACTTTACAGTGGGTTGTTTTTTGTTTGGTTGGTTGGTTTTTGCCTTTTTTTGATATTGAGTTGTAGGAGTTCTTTCTATATTTTAGATATTAACCCCTTATTGGTCATATGATTTGCAAATATCTTCCTCCATTCAGTAGGTTGTCTTTTCATTTCATTGATAGTTTCCTTCACTGTGCAAAAGCTTTTTAGCTTGATTTGGTCCCATTAGTTTATTTTTGTTTTTGTTTCCTTTGCCTAAGGAGACAGATCCAAACAAATTTTGCTAAGACTAATGCCAAAGAACATACTGACTATGTTTTCTCCTAGGAGTTTTATGGTTTCAGGTCTTACATTTAGGTCTTTAATCCATTTTGACTTTATTTTTGTATATGGTGTGAGAAAATGTTCTAATTTTATTCTTTTACGTATACCTGCACAGTTTTCCCAACACGATTTTTTGAAGAGACTGTCTTTTCTCCATTGTATATTCTTGCCTCCTTTGTCATAGATTAATTGATCATATACACATGGGTTTATTTCTGAGCTCTCTATTCTGTTCCATTGATCTATGCGTCTGTTTTTGTGCCAGTACCATACTGTTTTGATTACTGTAGCTTTGTAGTATAGTCTGAAGTCAGGGAGTGTGATGTCTCCAGCTTTGTTCCTTTTCCTCAAAATTACTTAGGCTATTTGGGTTCTTTTGTGGTTCTATACAAATTTTAGGATTACTTGTTCTAGTTCTGTGAAAAATATAATGGGTATTTTGATAGGGATTGCATTAAATCTGTAGATTGCTTTGGGTAGTATGGACATTTTAACAATATTAATTCTTGCAGTCTATGAGCATGGGATATCTTTCCTTTAATGTGTGTCATCTTCAGGTTCCTTCTTCAATGTCTTATAGTTTTCAGAGTACAGGTCTTTCACCTGCTTGGTTAAATTTATTCCTAGGTATTTTATTCTTTTTGTTTTAACTGTAAATGGGATTATTTTCTTGATTTTTCTTTCTGATAGTTCATTATTAGTGTATAGAAATGCAACAGATTTTAGTATGGTAATCTTGTATCCTGCAACTTTACTGAATTCATTTATCAGTTTTAGTAGTCTTTTTGGTGGTGTCTTTAAAATTTTCTATATACAGTATCATATCATTTGCAAATAGTGGCAGGTTTACTTCTTCTTTTCTAATTTGGAAGCCTTCTATTTCTTTTTCTTGTGTGATTGCTGTGGCTAGGACTTCCAATACTATGTTAAATAGAAGAGGCATCCTCATCTTGTTCCTGATCTTGGAGGACAAACTTTCAGTTTTTCACTGTTAACTATGATGTTAGCTATGGGTTTGTCATAAATGGCCTTTGTTATGTTGAAGTATGTTCCCTCTATACCAACTTTGTTGAGAGTTTTTATCATATATGGATGTTAAATTTTGTCAAATGATTTTTCTGCATCTATTGAGATGATCAAGTGATTTTTACCCTTCATTTTGTTAATGTGGTGTATCACATTGATGGATTTGCAGATATTGAACCATCTTTGCACCCCTGGAATAAATCCCACTTGATCATGAGGTATGATCCTTTTAATGTATTGTTGCATTTGGTTTGCTAATATTTTATTGAAGATATTTGCATCTATGTTCATCGGGAATATTAGCTTGTAATTTTCTTTTTTGTGGTGTCTTTGTCTGGTTTTGGTATCAAGGTAATGCTGGCCTCATAGAATGAGTTTGGAAGTATTCCATTCTCTTCAATTTTTTGGAATGGCTTGAGATGGATAGGCATTAACTCCTCTTTAAATGTTTGGTAGAATTCCCCTGTGAAGTCATCCAGTCCTGGACTTTTGTTTATTGGGAGTTTTTTGATGAATGATTCAATTTCAATACTAGTCAGTTTCAATACTAGTCGTGTTTTCTATTTCTTTGTGATTCAGTCTTGGAAGATTCTATGTTTCTAGGAATTTATCCATTCCTTCTAGGTTGTCAAATTTGTTCGCATATTTGTTTGTAGTATTCTCTTATGTTTGTATTTCTGTGATATTTCTCTTTCATTTCTAATTTTGTTTATTTGGGCCCTGTTGGGATTATTTATTAACATGTCTTCCACCTCCCTTGAGGTTGTTCTTAAAACAGTAGCCAGGGTGATCCTTTTAAAATGTTTCTTCATAGTACTTAATCACAACCCAACATAATCTTTGTTCATTTGTTTATCTGTCTCCTTGTGTTAAAATATAAGCTTCATGAGAGTCAGGACTTTATTGGTGTGTTCACTGCTTGTCTTCTCAGCATCTAGAATAGTCCCTGGTTTTTGGTGGTTATTTGTTGAAGAAATAAATCAATAAGCACAACTTGTTTAATCCTCACAATAACCCTTTGTTTGAGGACATGAAAACTCAGAGTGATTAAGCAACTTGACTAAAGTCATTAGCTATTAAGTGGCAGATGTGGGATTAGAATTCTCTTTTGAGTCCCAAGTTGTAGATCTTAATGCTCTGCTAGACTCTCCCATATGTGTGTCAACTTCCTAGGCTGCTCAGGCCTGAAGAGAATATTTTCCTAGGATCAGAAATGAAGGATGTAAATCTCTATTTATGAGACTGCTTTATTCCCAGGCCTTCAGTCAGTGTCTCCAGTGGATATGATCCACTCTGCTCCTTAACTGATGGTCTCTCCACACTAGAATATTCTGGTTTCTAACCGGGCCCCTCCCTCTGAAGTCAAAATGGGGTAGAGACCTCAGATGTCATTAATGTACAGTCTCTGGGCAGTGAAGCTAACAGGTGTTCCTGATTTCATATCCATGCCCATGCAGGGGACAAATCGTAGATGAAGCTGCCCAGATCCAATGGAATTCAGCTGAATGACCTCCCCGACTCAGGATGTGGGTCTCTAGATTGCATCCTAGGAAAAGAATCTTAGCAGAAGAATTTTTATTCGAGGGAATGTAAATGTTTTAGATTCATGCTGATGTATGTGAGAATGATTCTCTATTTGAGGATTTTAGCTTTTAAACAGAGGCACAATTTGTCAATTTTGGTTTCAGTTTTACAAGCACTGTCTTTTCCGAAGACTAAATTTGTGTGAGCATGAATATAATAATGAAACATGACATTTTCCTCTATTAAATGCAACTTCTCTGGGGAAGGGTTCTAAAAGAGTTCATAAAACTCCTCATGGCATTTGGGGAAGTACATCATTATATGTATAGATGTTTGAAAGCAGAGCTAAAGCCCTCGTGGTGGAAAAGTACTCAGAGTAATTTAAACTATTAACATCAAAAGACTAAACAGAATACAGAATTAGATGAGAGAAGTACAGGGATACACACTTTTCTCCCTTCCACTTTCTGATAAGGGACTGGCTTGCAAATGTGAGAAATTTCCATTATGACAATATTCACAATTTAGTTTTCAGACTGACACAAACTTGACTAAATTTTATCCTAAGAAGCCCAGAAGAACAATCTACTTTTTAAACATCTGAGCCTGTAGATTTAGTCAAAAGCAAAACCTCATGGTGTTCATGCATCTTCATGTGATAGAAAATTGGCAGTATTAACACTAATGTGTTTTGCCGTTAAACTCCAAACTGGTAATTATCCAACTCTTTCTAAGCCTGAGGAAAAGGCTTTTCTAAGCAAAAGAAAAATGCAGGGAGAACAGTTACATTTCAAAGCATTTTTGAAGGACTGGAATCTTGAAAGAAGAAACTAATTAATAAAAAGTCTTGTTAAAAGCAGAATTACTTTCAGAGAGCTAAGAATACATGGAATTTAAAGTGTTCTTAACAAAAGGTATTGTTACAAATTTTTTCATCTGAAAGTAGTTGAAGAGTAACCAGAAAAACCCCAGGAGTAGTGTTAGCCCGTGGGGTTGCAAGATAGCAAAAAAAGTAAAACTCATTTCTTCAAACTAATGTTAGTGTTACAATGTTTTTTAAAGAAATCCTTAGGATAAGGTATCTCTTAGAAAACAAACATGATGAGCAGGTAGTCATCCCCTCACCCACTATTATATTTTGCTGTGGTCTCTGAAATGCCTCTGCATCCTCTAGTTCAGTAGAAATTAAACGTTCTGTTTAATTCATTTATACATTTGAGGGTCCCCCAGTCCCCTGGGGTCTGGCCAAGGAGACTGGGGTGAGGAGGGGTTTTCCAGATGGGGAAGTCACCAAGGGTGGGGCTCGGGAGCACCCCAGCTGGTCCCAGGGTCTGTCCCCCGGGACTGACTCTGCAGTCCTGGGGGAGAGTCCGGGCCTGGAGGCCAGACAACAGGGCTTCCCACCGCTGATGCTGTCAGGAACAAGGGCAGCTCCTTCCTGCCCCTCACTGACATGTTCACAGAGATCCACCCAAGTGAGATAAAGGAGCTGTGCTCACTGACTCCTTGAATTTTTGTGTATTCTCAACGCCAACCAGTTTAGGGTGATGGTGATGGGCTTATTTTACAAACCAGCCTCTAAGGGTTAAATCTCAAGTCTTGAGTCCAGACCTGGCCAAGGACCTTTGCTCGGTCCATTTCAGTAGGTGTTCGCGACCCTCTCCTTCCTGCCAACAGGCTCTGTACAGTGTGAGGCACTGACAACACCAAGCCCTAATGTTGATACAGTACATCATCTCACCTGATCCTCAGAAGCCCTCCTGTGGGTCAGTGGCGTTGGCCTTTTTAGGTGGAAACGGGCAGAGTGGTGAGTGGCTTGCCCGAGGTCCACAGTGAGCAGGAGGCCTGTCTGCCCCATACCCTCCCACCGCCACCTGGCTTGCAATGAATGGGTGGTTTCAGAATCAGTGACTTCTGCTCACTGCATCATGTTGAGATTGGGAGACAAATATCACTGGCAACAAATATCACTTTTTTTTAAACTGTCAATTTAAAAACATTCTTCCCACAATTTAAATTATTCCATGTTCCCATTTCCATTCCAAGCTCTTTCTCACATTAGATCCCTTGTGCAAGCTGTTCCTTCTGCGCTAATGCTTTTCCTTTAGAACTCATTGAAAGAAACTACTGATATTTCTGGTCTCTGCTTAAATGTCACTCCTCTGAGAGGCCTTCTTGGATCGGCCCCCACCCCAAGTCTAACCCACTCCCCCAGGCACTATCACATCACTGTTTCATTTTCTTTATAGGTCAAATCACAACCTGATTTTAAAGTTTGCTGATTCATTGTCTGTGTCATCACTAGAATGCAGTCTCCAGGCGGGCTTGTTCCCTGCAGTGAGCCCAGTACCTAGACTAGTGCCTGAAACATAGCATGAGCTCAGTAAATGTGTAGTGAATAGATTTCTTGGCCAAATTAATGAATATGTGATTATAATCAGAAATCTGCCAACTTATGTTGAGAAGAATATTTAATTTTTTACCCTGATACCTATGAGCAGGTTCTCTTTTCTTTACCCACACAGCTCATGGGATTCCTCTAATTGTATTCACTTTGCACTTATTGAGCACCTACTGCATGCCAGGCATGGCGTTCTGACGTGCACCATCTGTGATCTCCAGTCAGCAGAACAAGAAAAGTCTCTGCTAGTTCATATCCACACGGCTTCTATTAACTCACATACACATATGTATGGATGCCTCCTTGGTCTTTCCTGCTTCATTCTCGGCGATTTGTCAGGTTTCTTTTGTCTTAATGGGATCTGAATCAATAAGTTTTGCTTCCCTTATTTATTACAGTGTGCAGAGAACCTTTTCCTCTTCCGGTTACTTTGTGTGAAGGGTGGATCCTCAGGGTGACCAGTAGTGTTAGAAATGATAATAGCCCAGCCCCCCTGTCCCTGCAGGCCAGAATTGCATTGACCTCCACCATTAAGAAGACAGCTGAAAGCTTCGAAGTGGGTAGGGGAAAATATCTCCTGGCCGGGCATGTTGTTGTCATCCAGCTGATGCGTTTTACTTAGTGGAAAGGCAGATAGCCCTAAGTATGGAGACCACTGTGTGTGATAGAAGTGAGCAGGTTAGAGCCAGTGGTCCACAGACATCAGTGTGTGAACGCTTTGCTCACAGAGGGAGACAGAGGTCCCCTCAGACGATCTAGCCACCTGGAGCTTCCGCAGGTCACCACCGTTCCTACAGTGGGGACCTCTGTTGTTGCTGTATCCCTGCCTTACACTGTAATTATTGTTATAGTGATTACAAACATTTAATTATGTTTCCAAGACTGCTCATTATTGAGGCAAAACCAATGAGAATTGCATTGTAGAAAATTATAATAAAAACACACAGACAAGTAGGTCCTGGTGCTGAGAGGAACATGGAGAGCTTGAATCTTGCTTGCCCTGTTTTCTGGTTACCTTTGTCCTTCTAATACAGCCCTTATCATACTTGGCCTTGAATGAAGGTCCCTTTTACTTACATCTTTCTCCCTTACTAGACGGTGAATCCCTGTAGGGAGAGAGGATGTTTTATTTATTAACTGGCCATAGCTCTGTGCACATAGTAGGCCCCAGATAAGCATTTGTTCATTTGCATAGAATTAAAGTTTGGTATTTGGAAAAGTCCCCTAAATTGGAGAGTTCAAAGTGGAGGCAGATGAGTTGAATTTGAATCCACAGTTGCTGGCGGGCAACGTGAGATGTCAGATTCAGGACGTGAGTTGATTAATCAGATGATCTTGGTTATTTTTGTTGAAGAGGGCTGAGTGACAGGAGTGCTGAGAAGCCATCCTGATTGAGAGGAGGAATGTCCCGCAGTGAGCAGCAGCCAGGGCGGTCGAGCTGGGAGGAGACGCCCCTTCTATGGCAGGGACCCTGATGGCCCAGTCGGGGGCTGCCCCTGGGCGGGGTCACTGCTGAGGCTCCTAACCCACAGGGAGAAGGGCTGGAGTCGCCTCACGCATGTTCATGGCTACCAGGTCATGCCTGCTTTGAGTTGCTTCTTCAGAGACCTTCCGATGGGAGGCAGAAGCCAGCCCTCTTCTCAGCCCCGTGGTGCAGCTCTGAAGGGCTGTGACGGGAGGGACCTCATTCCCATACTCCCTCCATACTTGCTTTGCCTTCTCTTTGAACTCTGGACAGAAAATTTGTTCTTCTGACCTCTGCTGTCTCAATTGCATTGATTTGTTGTCTTTCCTCTTTTTTTTTTTTTTTTTTTTTTTTAATCCCATTTCAGTTAGCACTGTTGGTCTGGCTCGTCCTTTGGACAAAAATCACTTATTCACCCATTCACTTGTGAATAAGAGCATGGGCTTTGGAATGACACAGATATGAGGTTTAATCCTCACTCAGCTGCTGTATCAGTCAGGATGGGCTAGGCTCAGCTATAGTGATAATCCCAAATCTCAGTGGCTTAAACCCAAAAGGGTTTATTTCACTATTATGTGTGATGTCCATTGTGGGTTGGCTGGGAGCTGTCCTCCAAATCACATTCAGAGACCTGGATGGAAGAGACAGTCACCACTTGGTATATCACTGGTATGGCAACAAGAGGAAGGGAACGTGACAAATCATGCATTCCTTTAGAGTCGTTCTCCCAGAAGTGATCCACGTTGCTTCCACTTAAGTTTTTGTCCAAAACAAATCCCGAAACTCTGTTCAACTTCAGTCTCACCAAGTGCCTGGAAGGAGAGCCAGAATATTGGCACACAGCTCAGATGACTACAAGGCCATTTGCTAGCTGTATGACCCAAGATAGTTTTGAGACTTGCTCTAAGCCTCAGGTTTACCTGTAAAACAGGGGCAATGGCCCCTATCTCTCTGGTTGTTGTGAGAATTACAAGAGATGATGCATGTGTATCAGTTATCTAGTGCTGTGTAACAAATTACCGTGACTTCAATGGCAAGCTCACTGTGTGTGGTTTGACAATCTAGATGGGGCTCATCTGGACAGTTTTTCTGGTCTTAGCTGCACTCAATCACTATGTGTGATCAGCTATAGGTCATCAAGGCAGCTCTGCTTCTGGAGGCAGTCAGGTCGTCAGCTGACTTTCCCAGGATCTGCACCCTGTAGCAGGCTTGCCCAGGCTTATTCTCATATTGCAGGCAGGCAACCAAGGAAGACAGCTGGAGAATAGAAGGAGCCTTGAAGCCTGGGCTTGGAACTGGCACACCATCAATTCTTCTGCATCCCATCAGCCAAAGAACGCTCCCGAGTCACCCTAGAGTCAGAGGGTCTGGAGACAGATTCCACATCTTGAGGGGTGGAGAGGCCAAGCCATACTGGAGAGTCTATGGACTCAGAATTGGGCCATTTGTGCAATTGACCCATTAACTAAAAAAAGACAATGCAGAATCAAAACTACAATGAGGTATCACCTCACACCAGTCAGAATGGTCATCAAAGAATCTACAGACAATAAATGCTGGAGTGTGGAGAAAAGGGAACCCAGAAAATGCTGGGTGTGGAGAAAAGGGAACCCTCCTGAACTGTTGGTGGGAATGTAAATTGACACAGCCACTATGGAGAACAGTATGGAGGTTCCTTAAAAAACTAAAAATAGAACTACCATATGACCCAGCAATCTCACTACTGGGCATATACCCTGAGAAAACCATAATTCAAAAAGAGTCTTGTACCACAATATTCATTGCAGCATTATTTACAATAGCCAGGACATGGAAGCAACCTAAGTGTCCATCAACAGATGAATGGATAAAGAAGATGTGGCACATATATACAATGGAATATTACTCAGCCATAAAAAGAAACAAAATCGAGTTATTTGTAGTGAGGTGGATGGACCTAGAGTCTGTCATACAGAGTGAAGTAAGTCAGAAAGAGAAAAACAAATACTGTATGCTAACACATATATATGGACTCTAAAAAAAAAATGTTCTGAAGAACCTAGGGGCAGGACAGGAATAAAGACGCAGATGTCGAGAATGGACTTGAGGGCGCGGGGAGGGGGAAGGGTCAGCTTGGACGAAGTGAGAGAGTGGCATGGACATATATACACTACCAAATGTAAAATAGATAGCTAGTGGGAAGCAGCTGCATAGCACAGAGAGATCAGCTCAGTGTTTTGTGACCACCTAGAGGGATGGGGACGAAAGATGGGAGGGAGACTCAAGAGGGAGGAGATATGGGGATATAAGTATACATATAGCTGATTCACTTTGTTATACAGCAGAAACTAACACAACATTGTAAAGCAATTATACTCCAGTAAAGATGTTAAAAAAAAACAAAAACTTAACTGGAAAAATAAAAAAGACAATGCAGGAGGCTGCAAAAGAAAAGAGTTTATTTGGGGTCTTAGGAATTGCAGTTTGGGAGACACCGATTCAGGTAATCTCAAAAGAGTGTTCCAAGGAAGAGAAAGAGTCAGAAACTTATAAAGACAAAAAGTCACAAGGCTGTTGCCTGGTAAGAATTATGATTGACTTTTATACAAGTCAGAGAACATTTGTCCTTAAGGAATCAAGTTGTTTTAGGGCAGGGGTCCAATAAGTGTCTGGCAGGTGTTGTGGATGACTTCATCAGGTCAGTAGGTTAGATTCCATCCAGGCTGGGATGTGCATAAGTCATACTTCCTTAACAGCTTCCTGGCTCCATTTTATTATTGTTTTTTAAGATTTATTTTATTGAAGTATAGTTGATGTACAATGTTGTATTCATTTCTGCTGTACAGTAAAGTGATTCAGTTATATATATACATTCTTTTTCATATTCTTTTCCATTATGGTTTATCACAGGATATTGAATATAGTTCCCTGTGCTATACAGTAGGACCTTATTGTTTATCCCTTCTCTATATAATAGTATGTGTCTGCTAATCCCAAACTCCTAGTCCTTCATGCCCCCACCCCCTCTCCCCCTTGGCAACCACAAGTCTGTTCTCTATGTCTGAAAGTCTGTTTCTGTTTCATAGATAAGTTCATTTGTGTCATATTTTAGATTCCACATACTGTATAAGTGATATCATATGGTATTTGTCTTTCTCGTTCTGACTTACTTCATTTCATATGATAATCTCTAGGTCCTTCCATGTTGCTGCAAATGGCATTATTTCGTTCTTTTTTATGGCTGAGTTGTATTCCATTGTATATATGGACCACATCTTCTTTATCCATTCATCTGTCGATGGACATTTAGGTTGTTTCCATGTCTTGGCTATCGTAAATAGTGCTGCTATGAGCACTGAGGTGCATGTATCTTTTTGAATTATAGTTTTGCCTGGATACATGCCCAGGAATGGGATTGCAGGATCATATGGTAACTCTAGTTTTAGTTTTTTGAGGAACCTCCATACTGTTTTCTATAATGGCTGCACCAATTTACATTCCCACCAACAGTGTAGGAGGGTTCCCTTTTCTCCACACCCCCTCCAGCATTTGTTATTTGTAGACGTTTTAATGATGGCCATTCTGACCGGTGTGAGGTGGTACCTCACTGCAGTTTTGATTTGCATTTCTATAATAGTTAGCAATGTTGCTGGCTCCGTTTTAGTGAGCTCTCTTAGTGATATCAACTCTATTTTGATTTTCTTTTCACAGATCTTCCATAGTCTGTCCTCTGTCAGAATGATTCACTTTCCTTCTCCATGCAAAATATACTCTTCCCCTTTGAAGATCCCCCCAAAGTCTTATCCAATCATGGCATTATTTTCAAAATCCAGGATCATGTATTCTACATAAAATCCACATGTAGCACTTCTTGATCTGGAGACCTAATGAACAAAAAAGACAGGTGATCTGCTTCCCACACACCCAGCATACAGTGGTGAAACAAGGATAGCATAATAGGATAGCATCATAGCAATAAATATTCCCTTTCCAAACAGACTAGCCACTTAGTCTGTTATCTGTAATATAACATTATTGTCTGTAATAATTCTGAAATCCTGCTGGGCAGAAATGTTGCCTGGGATTGCCACTCTGGGATGGGGAGTGTTCCTCGATTAGACCACAGTTCTGCTCCCTAGAAATGATGCTCCAGTTCCTTATTTTCTCCAGCTCTCGACTCTACCATCTAGGTTCTTGGCTCTGCCCTCTGAGATGAGCTTCCTTTTCCATCACACTCTGTGGCTACTTCTAAAGAAATGGTCTATGTTGGTGGCTCAGTAGTTTTCTCAGCCTGCTTCCTGGCCATAGAAAGTTAAGGATCAGAGACCTTTTTGCAGTTTGGACAGTCTTGGTTCCTTTTAGCCCAGACCGGCAGCACTTTTATTAGTACAACTCACGTTAACAACATTGTGGAGTTTCTGTATATGTTGTGATTGCCCACTTCATGCTTAAAAAGCTGCTTCCATTTCACCATTATTTCAATGTGCACCTCTCTCTACACTTACTGCTATGTTGAGATTAGGCTTCTGTGGGATCTTGCCCTTAAGCTTCCTAAAGCCCATTTGTTCATCTGGGAAGTTCTACTGGACAGTGCATTAATTCTTTTACATGTCTTAACAAAAGATCTTATAGCTACACACTGATTTGATTGATGGTCCCAGGCTTCATTATTTTTAACAGCTTTATGGGGAATAGCTGACATACAATAAAATGCACATATTTGAAATCTAAGTTTTGACATACGTATATACCCGTGACACCATCACCACACTCAAGATGAGGAACATATCCATCATGTCCAAAAACATTTTAGGGACCCTCTGTGTTTCTTCCCTCCCACCCATGCTAGCCCCTGCTCCATCCTGCGCAAACACCTTCTGCTCTGTGTCTCTATAGGTTACTTTGTATTGAACAAATGGAATATAGTTACATTTCCTAGAATTTTAGATAAATGGAATGATACAGTATGTACTACTTTTTGTTTAGGTTCTCTTACTTAGCATACTTATCTTGAAATCATCCATATTGCTGCATTTATCAATACTTTATTCCTTTTTTTTGGTGAGCAGTATTTCATTATATGGATATAGTAAAATTTGTTTACCCATTCACCTCTTAATAAATATTTTGGTTGTTTTCAGTTTGTGGCTATTACACAGAAAGCTGCAATGACTACTCAAGTACAAGTCTGTGAGTGGACATGTGCTTACATTTCTCCCAGTTAAATACCTAGGAATGGAGTGACTGGGGCATACGATAGGTATATATTTAACTTTCTAAGAAACTGCCACACTATTTCCCAAAATAGCTGTACAGTTTTATATTCCTACCAGCAGCCTAAGAGTTCCAGTGGCTCCACATCCTCACCAACACTTGGTATATAACAGTCTTTTTAATTTTAGCCATTTTATCGGTGTGATGTGGTATCTCATCGTGGTTTCGATTTGCATTTCCCTAATGACTGAAGATGTCGAATATTTTTTCAAGTACTTAATTACCAACCATGTATCTTCTTTCATATATGTCTGGTCAAATATTTTGGCCATTTTAAAATTGAATTGTTTGAGAGTTTGTACTGAGAATACTTTCTATATTGTGGGTACAAGTCCTCTATCAGATATATGATTTCCAAATATTTTCTCCTAGTCTGCTGCTTGTCTTTTTATTCTTTTAACAATGATTTAGCAGCTCAGAAGCTCTTATTTTGAGGAAGTTCACTTTGTTCTTTTAAGGACCATATGTTTACCATTGCATTTAAGATCTTTGTCCTCCAGGGTCCCTATACATCTTTTCACTACCACCTGTTTCAGTCTGCCAGTCAGTCTTAACCTGGATCCTCACTTCTTTAGACTGGCTCACCAACAATATAAATGAAACTCTCTAGTACTGTATTAATAACCTCTCATAGCACAACAATGATGTGTCATTACCTTGAAAAAAATCACAGTCAGAGAGGGGATGGGGAGAAATAGTGTATTGAGAGAAAGCACTTTCTTCCCACCTTCAAAATAGAACTAAGGTTCAGTGATTTTAAGGAAACTGGTTAAGGTCACAAAGGTGATTTGTTCTTTTCAGGATCATATATCTACCACTGTATCTAAGATCTTCGCATATCCAAGGTCATGGAGATTTTCTGCTATGTTTTCTTCTAGAAATTTTGTAGCTTTAGGTTTTACATTTGGATCTATGATCCTTTTGGCCTTTTTTTTTGTAGGGTGCATGGTATGGATCAAAGTTCTTTTCATTTTTATGTATTGATTGATTGCATGTGAATATTTAATTGTTCCAGCCCATTTTCAGAAAGACTATCCTTTACCCAGTGAATTGCCTTTGCACCTGTGTCAGAAATCAATTCACGGGCACGAACACTTCTGGACTGGCAGAGTGAGGACCTTTGAAAACCTACTCCTTCCTAAAAGCAGTGAGAATGCTGGTAGAAAACTGTCAAGATGAACTTTTTCAGAACTCTGGAAATTAACCAAAGTCTTGCAACAATATGAGGAATATTTATTAAGGAAAAACAGCTGAATCTCGGTAAAGCAAGCTTTCTTGTGTTTTAACTTACTCTATCCCCGCCCCCTTCTGACATCCCATCCTTTGGGAGCAGGACTTGGGCTGCAACTCAAATGCCTGGGAGCCCGAGATGGAGAAGGCTGTGGTTGTCGGAGGAGAGCATATAGGTCCTCAGCAGTGTGGGCATGTTGGGAGCTGTGCTTGTAGCTGGACACAGGGGTCATGTGGGAAGGTGGTGAGAGGAGGCCTGAGAAGGGGCAGGACCCAGATCTTGTGCAACTAGATATACCAGGCCAGGATGTGGGCCTTTTTCTTGAGCTTACTGGGGAGGTATTTCTGACTTTTAAACTGAGAAATCAGAGCAGCTCATTCTAGCACTTCAGAAGTCCCTCTGGTTGCTTTGGGGAGATTCGCATAGGGCAGGGAGTAGGTGGGGCTGTAGTGCCGGGAATAAGCTCACCTTCCCTGTGTGAGAGTCACGGTTGAAAGCAGAGGCACTGAGACCCTCAGCATTATTGCTTGATCTGGGGCTTATCTCCTCTGGACTTGCCTGGTTATCAAAGCCTGAGTGTGGATATCTGGGATACGTCATACCAGGATCCTTTTCTTTTCCAGAGGCTCAGTAGAAACCTGGCTGAAGGGAGGCAGGGGGACCTAGTGGGTCCTCAGACGCATTCTGACTGGTGCTGTCAGGTGGAGCTGCTCAGAGAGCAGGGCACACCCCTGCCCTTCCTGACCCCAGACCATGACAGGACTGTTCCCTGGCTGAAGGATGTCCCACTGCACAATTTCTGCTGTCTCTCCTGTGAATTCCCAGAAAGCATTGTCCTCCCAAGCACCTTTGTCTTCAGCAGGAACAGGTCAGACTGTGAAGATGGACTCAAGGCCGACAAGCCTCCTGGTGTGCGGGGTGGCCGCCTAGAACCTCACTTCCCACGCTCAGTCTTTGCTTTGGGACTCTCACCTGCTCCGCCCACTCTCCGGGGAGGGTGGGCCTGAGTGGCTGATCCCCCACTCCTGGGAATGTGTATTTAGAGGAGGAACCCGGGAAGAGTCAGCTCTGTCCAGCCCTGGTAGGTGACCTCAGGCGGTTGAAGAAGCGATTTGGGAGCAGGGATTTTTCTGGTGCCCCTTAGATCCTATCAGTGAGGCAGCCAATTATGCCACCTATGTGAGGCTCTAATTATTAAAGTATCCTGAATTGTGATGCTAATAGAAAATTTGTTACATGGAAATGAATTTTTAATATCATAATTCACCTTTTCCTCTTCATCGGATTCATTTTCCTTCTAGATGTCACTTCATAAGAGTGAATGAAACTTGGAAACATTTCCTGTCCTTTCTGCTTGTGACATATTTAGTTAGATTTCATCACATCTTGGAATTTTTCGGGACTTGTTAAAAGCGGCACTCCCAATGGGCCCTGCTGATTTATTTTAGTGATAAGTGACCCCAACCCCAAGCCTCGCCTCCAGGTTGATAAGGCCAGAAGGCAGAGCATCCAGGACTTGGCAGAGCTGGTAATGTCACCCAAGTGGGGTCCAAGTATCTCCAGACCCGGCCAGTCTTTGGCTACTGATGAGGTCATGTTAGCAGCATAACCCGAATGTCCAAAGGTCTTATGCATCCCCAGCTGCTTGGGCCCTTGGCCCTTCCTGAATGTTTTGGAAGGTCTCCTGGAGTATCTCTTGGGCTCACAGACTAGTTCGTGCCTGCAGCTCCCTGAGCCTGCAGGAGACAGAGCTGCATGGCATCTGTGGTGGAGGGGAGAAGTCGCTTCTCACTTCTTCAAATACCTGTCTGCAGGCATACTAGCACTTAGTGTAACAAATCTACATTTTTACTTATAACCCTCCCCTGACCGAAAAGGTATAGAGACAGTCTCATTTACTCTTATCCATGTGGCTCTCTTCAGAATCTCCCCTACTCTCTGACCCCTGCAGCTCTGTCTTCTTGTAAGATGAGTGGTCTGGGGCTACCTCAGTCCCTGGTGCGATAGACTTGTACAGAACCCCCCCCCCCCCAGACCACCAAGATGCCTGCAGTGACTGACCCTGCACAGCGAGCCCAGCTCAGAAGTAAGATCCAGTGAGTGGCCTACGAGTACATTCACATGTTGAAAATCATACACCTAAGTTTCAGTTACAAGCTTAGCACCTGCTGGTCCTGTCACAAGGAGCCCCTCGGCCAGTCATGGGTTCACGTGCCACAAATGTGCAGCAGGCATGAAATGTGAGGATGAGTCCCTAGTTTAACCAAATGTATTGAGTCACTACTGAATCTCATTTATTCATTCAACAAATATTTGTTAAGTGTCTACTGTGTGCCAGGTAATGTTCCTAAGCGAACAGACGTAGCAGTGAACAAAACAGTTAAAAATCTCTGCCCTTGTGGAGTTTATATTCTAGAAGAAGGAAAAGATAAAGTACAATATAAAGTATGTTAGATGACAAGAAATGTGAAGGAAGATGCAGCAGGGAAGGGAGGGCAGGCTAGGAGTGAAGATGCTACGGCTGCAGTGGTCGGGATGATGCTGGAGCAAGAACCTTGCAGATATCTGGGCAAGAGCATCCCCGGCAAAGGAACAGTCAGCACAAAGGTCCTGGGGTGGAAACAGGCCTGGTGAGTTTGAGAAACAAATGCCCTCAGCTGGAGCTGAGGGAGTCAGGGGAGAGTTGTAGGAGATGAGGTCAAAGGGAGTTTTATGGGCCATTTTAACAGGACTTTGCTTTTTAAAAAACTTTTATTTTATTCAAGTATTTTATTCACAGTGAAGTGATTCAGTTATACATATATACGTTTTTTTTCATATTCTTTTCTATTATGGTTTATCACAGGATATTGAATATAGTTCCCTGTGCTATACAGTAGGACCTTGTTGTTTATCTGTTCTCTATATAAAAGTTTGCATCTGCTCATCCCAAACTCCTATTCCATCCCTCCTGCACTCCCTCCCCCTTGGCAACCACAAGTCTGTTCTCTAGATCTGTGAGTCTGTTTCATAGATAATCTGTGTCGTATTTTAGATTCCACATATAAGTGATATCATATGGTATTTGTCTTTCTCTTTTTGACTTACTTCATTTAGTATGATAATCTCTAGGTCCATCCATGTTGCTGCAAATGGCATTATTTCATTCTTTTTATGGCTGGGTAGTATTCCATTGTATATATATATATCTCATCTTCTTTATCCATTCTTCTGTCGATAGACATTTAGGGTGTTTCCATGTCTTGGCTATTGTGAATAGTGCTGCTATGAATCTTTTTGAATTATAGTTTTGTCTGGGTATATGCCCAGGAGTAGAACTGCTGGATCATATGGCAACTCTGTTTTTAGTTTTTTGAGGAACCTCCATACTCTTTTCCATAGTGGCTTCAGCAATTTACATTCCCACCAACAGTGTAGGAGGGTTCCCTTTTCTCCACACCCTCTCCAACGTTAATTATTTGTAGATGTTAAATCATGGCCATTCTGATCAGTGTTAGGTGATACCTCATTGTAGTTTTGATTTGCATTTCTCTAATAATTAGTGATGTTGAGCATCTTTTCATGTGCCTGTTGGCCATCTGTATAAATAAGACTTTGCTTTGACACCGGGAGGTCATGGAGAGTTTAGAGCATTGAAGTGGCATGACTTTCTTTATCTTTTCAAAAGATCATTCTAGCTGTGGTGTTCCAATTAGACTATAGGAGGGCAAGATCAGAATCAGGGAGATTGGTGCAAAAAATGTAGGCAAGCCACAATGGTGGCTTGGACCAGAGTAATAATGATGGTGGAGGTGATAACACATGGTCACATTCTGGACAAATTTTGAAGATGGGGCCAGTAGAACTTAGCTGATGGATTGGAAGCAGACTGTGAGAGAAAAAGCACAAGGAAGGATAACTGCTAGGTTTTGCCCTGAGAAACCAGCACACAGCGCTGCCCTTTGCTGAGAAGGAAAAAGTGGGGGAGGAGCAGGTTTGCAGAAGATCGGGGATTAGGTTCTGGACATGCTCAGCTTGCAATGCCTGTGAGAAACCAAGTGCAGATATTAAATAGGCATTTAACCATGTGAGCTGAGGACACAGGGGTGGAGACAGAAAGGGGAATCATCAACATTTTGTTGGTGTTTATGGCCAGGAGACTAGAGCGGAATAGAATTCAGATATTGGGGAAATCATGACACTTTAAACATACATCTGTAGCAGTGTTTTCAGCACATAAAGGACCTTACTTAAGATACCCTTTTCAATATGGGAAAAACTTTCTTAATTTCTATTCAGTTTCTTTGTCCAATTGTCTGTTTTGATTCTGAATAAAAGGGAAAAAAGTTTTCACTGTTAAAAAAAGGTGATTAACATAGAATTGCCTTGGACAGGAATAAAGACGCAGATGTAGAGAATGGACTTGAGGACACGGGGAGGGGGGAAGGGCAAGCTGGGATGAAGTGAGAGTGGCATGGACTTATATATACTACCAAGTGTAAAATAGATAGCTGGTGGGAAGCAGCCGCATAGCACAGGGAGATCAGCTTAGTGTTTTGTGACCACCTAGAGGGGTGGGATAGGGAGGGTGGGAGGGAGACGCGACAGGGAGGAGATACGGGGATGTATGTATATGTATAGCTGATTCACTTTGATATAAACAGAAACTAACACACCATCGTAAAGCAATTATACTCCAATAAAGATGTTTAAAAAAAAACAACATAGAATTGCCTCAAAATCAGATTCAAACTGTGATCCCCGCTTGAGGTGTTTCAGGGAAGAGAACAGCCCAGGAAAAATGGCATCGTATGAGACGGTGCTTCTGTGAGGTCATGAAAGAGGGCTAAAGCTACCAGGGTTCTGAAAATAGACTTTTTTTTTTTAAACAGTGAACAGTTGAGAAAAAGCTTTTAACATTTTAAATGTCCTTTAACCATGGATATTTATTTCTGTGAACTGATTTACATATAATTAGAATACCTACAGGTTCTAAGGGGAAAATACATCCTTATTCTGAGCTATAGAAATACAATGTTGGAGGCTTTTCAGAGAATAGGGAACAATAAAATAGAAGAAAAGTATCAGAGTTCAATTTCTTTTATAATTTACCAATATTTTCAAGGTTTCCAAATAGATTTTTTTAAAACTAGCTATAGGGAGCTAGTTCTAGATTTTCCATCAATTTTCTAATTAAAACAGGAATTGGAAGAAAAAAAAGGACTTTGTTCACTGAAATGATTCTTTACGTTGAAGATGCTAACATGAATTCCATAATAGTATAATATAATATCTGAGCAGCTTGGCTGGTTCACTTGCAGATGAGATGCTGCCGCATCTTACAAGCTATTTCTTTAGTGATTATCTTTTTTCTTTTTGTAATTGGCACAAGAGATATGATATGTAGGACACTCCCATGCCCAACTTTCCTACTGGGGACTTTGGCCTCTAAAAAGCCAGTGAGGTCAGGGTCTAGAGAAAATACCACACCTGAGCGGCCATGGTCCCGAGCGGCCAGGTGTGTGGTGCCATTGGATTCTGTCGCAGCCCAGCTCTGCAGGTGTCCAGTCGAGTTGCCTCCCTGGGCACAGGGAGCAAAGGGCTGTGCAGAGGCATGGCTGTGCTCATTTGTTCTTCATTTCTTTGCTGGCTGGGTGTTTTCAGATTTGAATACAGAGGAGGAGGAAGAGACCCTTGCAGCCCCCTCTGCTATGTGCCCCAGGTCAGCCAGATGTTCTGGGGTCCAGTACATCTAACTCCTGACTTTGCTTCCAGAAGAGGCTTTCTGGGCTATAAGTCCCAGTTCTTTTTCACTCACAGAAGTGAGGCTGCTTTCCCAGTCCAACTTGCACACCAGAACAAACCTGGACCCCATGGTGACAGATCAAGTTGGGATGGAGGCGCTGAGAAAGCCATTCTCAGGGGGTTAAGCCCTGTGGCAAAGGCATTTGTTCTTTCTCAGCGCTCAGGTGCTCCCTTGTGTTTCTCAGACCTTGCTGTCAGGTGCTGGGCTATGTCTAGTTCTGGCCAGTGGGCTGTGAATGAAAGCAATGAGTGTCACTTCCAGGCCCAGGCATTTAAAAGGGGGCGGATGTCATCAAGGAAATTAAGACAACACGTAATGAGATACTACTACACATCTATTAGAATGGCCAAAATTTGGGACACTGACAGCGCCAAATGCTGAGTTCTTATTCATTGCTGGTGGGAATGCAAAATGGTTTAGCCACTTTGGAAGACAGTTAGGCAGTTTCTTACAAAACTAAACATACACATACCATACTATCCAGCAATCACGCTCCTTGATATTTACCCAAAGGATTTGAAAACTTATGTCTATACAAAAATCTGCACATGGGGCTTCCCTGGTGGCGCAGTGGTTGAGAGTCTGCCTGCCGATGCAGGGGACACGGGTTCGAGCCCTGGTCTGGGAAGATCCCACATGCCGCGGAGCAACTAAGCCCGTGCGCCGCAACTACTGAGCCTGCGCGTCTGGAGCCGTGCTCCACAACGAGAGGCCGCGACAGTGAGAGGCCCGCGCACCGTGATGAAGAGTGGCCCCCGCTCGCCACAACTGGAGAAAGCCCTCGCACAGAAACGAAGAACCAACACAGACAAAAACAAATAAATAAATTAATTTTTAAAAAAATCTGCACACATGTGTTTACAGAAACTTTATCCATAATTGCAAAAAGTTGGAAGCAACCAAGATGTCCTTCTGTGGGTGAATGGATAACTATGGTACATCCAGACAATGGAATATTAATCAGTGCTAAAAAGAAATGAGGTATCAAGCCATGAAAAAACATGGAGGAGCTTTAAATGCATATTACTAAAATCTGAAAAGGGTACCTATTGTATGGTCTCAACTATATGACATTCTGGAAAAGGCAACACTACGGAGAAAGAAAAATATCAGTGTTTGCCAGTGATTGGGGAGGAGAGATGAATAGGTAGAGTACATAGGATTTTTAGGGCAGTGAAAATACTATGTATGATACTATAACGATGGATAACGTCATTGTGCAATGGTCCAAACCCGTAGAATATCCAATATCAAGAGTGAACCAGAATGTTAACTATGGACTTTGAGTGATTATGATGTGTCAATGTAGGTTCATCAATTGTAACTAAGGTACCACTCTGGTGGGAGATGTTGATAATGGGGGAGTCTCTGCATGTGTGTGGGTAGGGAGTATATGGGAAATCACTGTACCTTCCCCTCAATTTTGCTGTGAACCTAAAATTGCTTTAAAAAATAAAATCTTAACATGAGAGAAAGGAAGGAAAGAGGGAAGGAAAGAAGGAAGGAAGGGAGGAAGAGAGGAAAGGATGGAAGTGGGTGGAGTTCTTTATTCCCTCCTCTCTTCCTGCAGTAACAAGATGGAAGAGGACAGGATTGATTCCTGAGTCATCCTGAAATGAGGCCTGACCAAACCTCACTGGAAATCTGATGAGAATGAGAAATATATGTTTGTTGGGTTAAGCCATTTAAGGGTTTAGGTGTTACTGCATCATAGCAGAGCCTATGCTAACTAATACAACTCTTTTCTCATAGCCACCCTCATACTTCATGGAGTCTTCATCACTGGTGTGGTTTGGGCCCAGGAGGACATATGTTTCAGAGAAGGAGCTTCAAACTGCTTTGTTTGGGACCATGATTACCCTGCATGTTGATGACAGATTTCCCAAGTGATGGTAACCAGATGGGTGTTGGAGTCAACCTCTTCGCTCTGGCCAGGTGGGTGCACAGGTATGCCGATGTCGTTCACTTTTCATAATTTGCATGAAGTTAAAGTGATCTCAGTCCTAATCAAGGAACCATGATCTTCAGTAGAAAGAACAACATCTCATATAAAATTCTGTGTATTGGGTCATCTTTCATCTACCTTTGAAATGATTCATGACTCTCTAAGCTAATAAAACACCTTGCTGAAATAAAACGATTTGTCCAAGCAAATAAAAACCCTGACAGAGTTACTGTATGGCATTTCCTAGGGAGCTATAACTGTGATAGCTAGTTCACTGAGAACTAAGTAGAAAACCCAAATACTGACAAAGCTGCAAAGGAGAAATGAATCACCATTGTGGGGAGTCTGTGCCAGGAAGCACTCCGAGGTCATAAAATATATGGACTCTCAGTGCAAGAGGACTTCGGCGGGCAGCCAGGCTGGCTTCTTGCCTCGGGCATGCCAAAGCTATCATTCACCTGGCTTCACATGTTTACAGAGCTTCCCTTCTGCACCCACCTCATGCCAGGCTCTGTGGGGGAGGAAGGAGCAGTGCAGGCAGTGTCTCTCTTAACAAGAAGCCTGGAGATCTGCTGGGGAGGTGAGATTTATTTTAGGATATGATGAACCACCAAAGAGTTAATGTGTTCAGGAAAGCAGATACACAGTAATGGAGTTTGAAAAAATTAAAAGGGAAGAGCTGTACTGGATCTTGTCTTCAGATCAGGGTCCCCTACCTCCAGTGTCTTCATTGTTGGTATCATCTTCTTAGAGTGGGATGGCGACCCTTGATGGGGACCCCTATAGCATCCTCAACAGGTGGTCATTTGATCTATGTTCAAATATTTCCATTGTCTGGAAACTTATTACCTGTCAAAGAAGGTCTGTTGGGCAGTTCTTTATATTGAGTTGAAACCTGCTTTCATCTAGCTTCTACTTGCAGATATAAGACCTGCCCTCAGAGTTAATATAGGGCAAATCTACTCTATCTCCCACACAACAGCCCTGTAGATATTTGCTTACAGCAGCCAGGCCATACCTCCTGACATATACACATGGCTCCACACCTTCTCTCCAGGTTGAGCATCCCAGCTTGATTCAGAAACACAACGTGGCTTTCAGACCCCTCACCTCCTAGATGGCCTCCCTGGCTTGCTTCAGTTGTCAAAGGCCGTGGTGAAAGCCTGGCTGTCTACGTTTGCCCTGGCTGCTGTGCTGCCTCAAGGTGTGACTCTCTCAAGTTACCCCTTAGTAATCATATCCTTCCCCCCAGCCTTGGCAACCTCTGGTCTGCTTTCTATCACTATGCTTTGGTCACTTTGAGAATGCTGTATCAGTGGAATCGCACAGTATGTAAGTCTTTGAGACTGGCTTTTTCCACTCTGCATAATGCCCATGGGTATCTTCTGCTTACATGTACTCATGATCCTAAATCATTACATTTTATATTTTTTATCTTGGACGATGTGACAAGGCCTCTGCAACGCATACAGTGACTCATGCCACCATGCCAGTACATGGAGCATTGGTAGCATGAGCTGGGTGACCGCAGGGAGGCTCTCCTGGTGCAGCGCATCTTTGCGGAGTTCCCCAGGGCTCTGGAACTATGAATGGGATGGATTCGAGTTTTTGCCTTCCTCTTCTAACTATCTCTGTGCTTTAAAACACCAACATTTTTCACTGCTTAAAGATTTTAGCATTTTCAAATGGTGGGCATAAAAATCAAGGGTAATGAAACTTGTCAACCTACAGGTTTTTTTCAGAGATGTATTCTAGCAGGGATGATGGTTCTCATATTGCTAACTCCCTCCATGGTATATGCCTTTAAAGGGTGTGTGTACTCTATGACTGTCTGATCTGGAGAAAAGTTGTACAAATTCAGATTCCAATCTGACTTTGTTAAACTCGAAAGTGATTAGCCAAAGAGTGAAAATATCCACAGTGATTTGGCAAATAGTAATATTGCTGCTGAGTATGTCAACTGTAAATGAAAAAGCAAAGTGTGTAAAAATTGAGGTTTAGATGGAAAAGAGAGCTGCTCATGTTTTAGGAATGAAAATGATTATTTAGTGAGCTTATATATGTACAAAATTGTACTAAACAAGGAATTTGGGCTTTTTCTCCCACCTTTGAGAAATCTGGAAGGTTTAATGGAATGAAAAATTTCTAATGCAGTCCTCAAAAAGTAAAAATTTATTGGATATAGATTAGCTAACTTGTTTCAGAGGTCAAGCAAAGTAAAACTCAAGAATTTATGAATGTAATTAAATATGCATATATATGTGGTTGGATTCTGGTAATACAATTATTTTTTAAATTCAACAAACATTGGCAGGTGCCTACTTTGTGCAAATGTCTCTCTGATAGGTATCCAACAAATATTTGTTGAATAAATGATGAATGAATGAATGAATGAACAAGGACAATTTAATAAGGGTGTGACCAGATACCTTGGATCCTTAAATGAGCAAATAATGCAAACTTCAGGACAACACCGAAATCCATAAAGAATCTATCTGAATCCCTTTGCTTAATTAAAAAGTTATTTTTATGAACGAGAGCTTTGTATTTTGTTTAAACCAACTCTAGGAACTGATTAGTAAATGTTATAGATTAGGTATCATGCATCCACCAGAAACGACTTCCCATATTTTCTCGCCATAGAAAATAACGATACAATGTCCTTCATTAGTACTCCCAGGTTAGGCTGTAATATAGTAGCTCGCATTTTAATGCTAATGGCAACACTAACAATAAGCAACTCCCTTTTTGAGCCCTTGTTAAACACCAGGCTCTGTGCTAAGTGTGTCACAAGCACAGTGCTGATTAATCTTCACCACCTTGTGAATCTATAACCAGTGTCTTTACAAATGAGTTAACTGAGGCTCAGAGCCCTTCAGCCATGTTCCCAAGATCACAGTGACGATAGCTGTAAAATCAGGGTTTGAATCCAGGTAATTGTCTCCAAAGTGGGAGCTCATAATCTCTTCTACTCTTTTCCATACTCTTGTCTCTTTCTATTCCTAAAGCCAGTGTGGATGGCATTTGAAATGGGCCTCACCCAACTTACCATAGCTCCTTATTGCTTTTTGCCTTCAATTATTTCCTAACTCAGGCTCCTTCCTTGATCCATCTAAATTAGTAAGTCTGATTATGCATAAAAGAAAATTAAGGCATGGAGCAAATATGTAGACAAGCTACAGAGAGACATGGTGGGCCTCAGGAACCAAGTGGTCACATTGACACCTTACACATTGACACAGCCTGGGGAAATGGGACAGGGTTAGGGACCTTGTGAATTCTGAGCATGTGTACTGAGAGGACCTGAGCTGTTTATAGATACATGGCTTCATGATGAGTATAAGTACCATGGCCTTGACCACATGGGTATGTCCTCCCCACAGCCCCATAGGATGCAGAAGACAAGTGAGCAGCAGGGCAGCAGTTTAGGCCAGCCTCTGCCCTTGGCACCCACTGGTGGAGGAGTGATGTCTTTCCAACTTCAGCTTAGGTATCACTACATATGGGAGGATTTCCCTGATTCCCACAGGCTGGATGCTTCCAAGGTGCTTGTACCTCCCCTACTCTGTTGAAATGCTTTTATTAAAAAATTTTTTTGAAGTACAGTTGATTTACAATGTGTTAATTTTTGCTGTATAGCAAAGTGATTCAGTTATACATATATTCTTTTTCATATTATTTTCCATTATGGTTTATTACAGGATATCAAATATACTTCCCTGTGCTATACAGTAGGACCTTGTTGTTTATCCATCTTATAAATAATAATTTGCATCTGCTCATCCCAAACTCCCAATCCTTCCATCCCCATCCCCATCCCTCTCCCCCTTGGCAACTAGGAGTCTGTTCTCTATATCTGTGAGTCTGTTTCTGTTTCATAGTACGTTCATTTGTGTCATATTTTAGATTCCACATATAAGTGATATCAGAGGATATTTGTCTCTTTCTGACTTACTTTGCTTAGTATGATAATCTCTAGGTCCATCCATGTTGTTGCAAATGGCATTATTTCATTCTTTCTTATGGCTGAGTAATATTTCATTATACACACACACACACACACACATTCTTCTTTATTTATTCATCTGTTGATGGACATTTAGGTTGTTTTCATGTCTTGGCATTGTAAAGAGTGCTGCTATGAACATAAGTGTGCATGTATTTTTTGAATTATTGTTTTGTCTGGGTACATGCCCAGGAATGGGATTACTGGATCATATGGCAACTCTATGTTTAGTTTTTTGAGGAACCTCCAGAGTGGCTGCACAAATTTACATTCCCACCAACAGTGTAGTTCCCTTTTCTCCATACCATCTCCAACATTTGTTATTTATAGAATTTTTAAAATGATTTTCTTACCTTAAATTCTTTAATTAATTTACATACACATGAATGCATTATTACACTTGTGAAAAAATTTAAATACAGGTAACACTAAATTTTTTGACCATCATTCCCAGCCCTGGTTCCCTTCCTACCTTCTCAGAGGTAACCACTGTTACCAGTTTTGTGTGCATTCTCCCAGACCATTTTCTATGCATTTAATGCATATGTATGTAGCCATAGGAAACAATTTACTGTTTTAGGTTGTTGATTTGTTGTTGGTTATTTTATTTACACCAATACTATGATACATTATCGATCATTCTTCAAGTTGCCTTTCTCACTAAACAATCAGTCTTGGAGTGCTTTCTGTATTGATACTTATAGAACTACTTCATTCATTTTGGCTGTTGCATGGTATTCTGTGTTGTGACTATACCATGGTTTATTTAGCCCGTGTTGTATTAGTTGACATTTAGGCTGTTTCCACTTTTTCTCTCTTACAAAGGACATGCTCATAGATGCTTCCTTATGTAGCTGTGTGAGTGTACCCCTAGAGTAGATTCAGAGAAATGGCGTCACTGGATCTTAAGATCACCTACTTATTTCTATGTGTGAGTGAGAGGAAAAGCTCTTTTGAAGATCCTGGAGGAGAAAAAGCTTAGTTCTTAAAAGTCCAAAAAATGATTTTCCCCTGTAGTTTATTCTTGGTGTCTAGTATTATCTTGAGGTTTCTAGCTAGGGGGAATGTGTACAACTGAACAAGTAAACGGACATATCAGGATTGAGAGGAATGATAACAGTCAGGTTTGGCTGAGTTCAAGATGCTGTGTTCTCACTCCCTCTCTTTTTTTTAACATCTTTATTGGAGTATAATTGCTTTACAATGTTGTGTTAGTTTCTGCTGTATAACAAAGTGAAACAGCTATATGCATACGTATATCCCCATATCCCCTCTCTCTTGTGTCTCCCTCCCACCATCCCTATCCCACCCTTCTAGGTGGTCACAAAGCACCGAACTGATCTCCCTGTTCTATGCAGCTGCTTCCCACTAGCTATTTATTTTATATTTGGTAGTGTATATAGGTCAGTGCTAGTCTCTCACTTCATCCAAGCTTACCCTTCCCCCTCCCCATGTCCTCAAGTCCATTTTCTACGTCTGCGTCTTATTCCTGTCCTGCCCCTAGGTTCTTCAGAACATTTTTTTTTTAGATTCCATATATATGTGTTAGCATACAGTATTTGTTTTTCTCTTTCTGACTTACTTCACTCTGTATGACAGACTCTAGGTCCATCCATCTCACTACAAATAACTCAATTTCGTTTCGTTTTATGGCTGAATAATATTCCATTGTATATATGTGCCACATCTTCTTTATCCATTCATCTGTTGATGGACACTTAGGTTGCTTCCATGTCCTGGCTATTGTAAATAATGCTGCAATGAACATTGTTGTACAAGACTCTTTTTGAATTATGGTTTTCTCAGGGTATATGCCCAGTAGTGGGATTGCTGGGTAGTATGGTAGTTCTATTTTTAGTTTTTTAAGGAACCTCCATACTGTTCCCCATAGTGGCTGTATCAATTTACATTCCTACCAACAGTGCAAGAGGGTTCCCTTTTCTCCACACCCTCTCCAGCATTTACTGTTTCTAGATTTTTTGATGATGGCCAACTGACTGGTGTGAGGTGCTACCTCATTGTAGTTTTGATATGTATTTCTCTAATAATTAGTGATGCTGAACATCCTTTCATGTGTTTGTTGGAAATCTGTATACCTTCTTTGGAAAAATGTCTATTTAGGTCTTCTGCCCATTTTTGGATTGGGTTGTTTGTTTTTTTGATATTGAGCTGCATGAGCTGCTTATATATCTTGGAGATTAATCCTTTGTCAGTTGCTTTGTTTGTAAATATTTTCTCCCATTCTGAGGGTTGTCTTTTTGTCTTGTTTATGGATTCCTTTGCTGTGCAAAAGCTTTTGAGTTTCATTAGGTCCCATTTGTTTATTTTTTATTTTATTTCCATTTCTCTAGGAGGTGGGTCAAAAAGGATCTTGTGATTTATGTCATAGAGTGTTCTGCCTGTGTTTCCTTGAAGAATTTTATACTGTCCGGCTTTAAATTTAGGTCTTTAATCCATTTTGAGTTTATTTTCATTTATGGTATTAGGGAGCGTTCTGACTTCATTCTTTTACACGTAGCTGTCCAGTTTTCCCAGCACCACTTATTGAAGAGGCTGTCTTTTCTCCATTGCATATTCTTGTCTCCTTTATCAAAAATAAGGTGACCATATGTGTGTGGGTTTATCTCTGGGATTTCTGTCCTGTTCCATTGATCTATATTTCTGTTTTTGTGCCCATACCATACTGTCTTGATTACTGTAGCTTTGTAGTATAGTCTGAAGTCAGGGAGCCTGATTCCTCCAGCTCTGTTTTTCTTTCTCAAGATTGCTTTGGCTATTCGGGGTCTTTTGTGTTTCCATACAAATTGTGAAATTTTTTGTTCAATTCTGTGAAAAATGCCATTAGTAGTTTGACAGGGATTGCTCTGAATCTGTAGATTGCTTAGGATAGTATAGTCATTTTCACAATGTTGATCCTTCCAATCCAAGAACATGGTATACCTCTCCATCTGTTTGTATCATCTTTAATTTCTTTCATCAGTGTCTTATAGTTTTCTGCATGCAGGTCTTTTGTCTCCTTAGGTGGGTTTATTCCTAGGTATTTTATTCTTTTTGTTTCAGTGGTAAATGGGAGTATTTCCTTAATTTCTCTTTCAGATTTTTCTTCATTAGTGTATAGGAATGCAAGAGATTCCTGTGCATTAATTTTGTATCCTGCTACTCTACCAAATTCATTGATTAGCTCTAGTAGTTTTCTGGTAGCATCTTTAGGATTCTCTGTATAGTATCATGTCATCTGCAAACAGTGACAGTTTTACTTCTTCTTTTTCAATTTGGATTCCTTTTATTTCTTTTTCTTCTCTGATTCCTGTGGCTAAAACTTCCAAAACTATGTTGAATAACAGTGGTTAGAGTGGGCAACATTGTCTTGTTACTGCTCTCAGAGGAAATGGTTTCAGTTTTTTACCACTGAGAATGATGTTGGCTGTGGGTTTGTCCAATAGGGCCTTTATTATGTTGAGGTAGGTTCTCTCTATGCCCACTTTCTGAAGTTTTTATCATAAATCGTTGTTGAATTTTGTCAAAAGATTTTTCTGCATCTATTGAGATGATCATATGGTTTTTCTCCTTCAGCTTGTTAATATGGTGTATCACATTGATTGATTTGCATATATTGAAGAATCCTTGCATTCCTGGGATAAACCCCACTTGGTCATGGTGTATGATCCTTTTAATGTGCTGTTGGATTCTGTTTGCTAGTATTTTGTTGAGGATTTTTGCATCTATGTTCATCAGTGATATTGGCCTGTAGTTTTCTTTTTTTGTGGCATCTTTGCCTGGTTTTGTTATCACGGTGATGGTGGCCTCGTAGAATGAGTTTGGGAGTGTTCCTCCTTCTGCTATATTTTGGAAGAGTTTGAGAAGGATAGGTGTTAACTCTTCTCTAAGTGTTTGATAGAATTCGCCTGTGAAGCCATCTGGTCCTGGGCTTTTGTTTGTTGGAAGAGTTTAAATCACAGTTTCAATTTCAGTGCTTGTTATTGGTCTGTTTATATTTTCTATTTCTTCCTGGTTCAGTCTTGGAAGGTTGTGCTTTTCTAATAATTTGTCCATTTCTTCCAGGTTGTCCATTTTACTGGCATAGAGTTGCTTGTAGTAATCTCTCATGATCCTTTGTATTTCTGCAGTGTCAGTGGTTACTTCTCCTTTTTCATTTCTAATTCTATTGATTTGAGTCTTCTCCCTTTTTTTCTTGATGAGTCTGACTAGTGTTTTTTCAATTTTGTTTATCTTCTCAAAGAACCAGATTTTAGTTTTATTGATCTTTGCTATTTTTTCCTTCATTTCTTTTTCATTTATTTCTGATCAATCTTTATGATTTCTTTCCTTCTGTTAACTTTGGGGTGTTTTTGTTCTTCTTTCTCTAAATGCTTTAGGTGTAAGGTTAGGTTGTTTATTTGAGATGTTTCTTGTTTCTTGATGTAGGATTGTATTGCTATAAACTTCCCTCTTAGAACTGCTTTTGCTGCCTCCCATAGGTTTTGGGTCATCGTGTTTTCATTGTCATTTGTTTCTAGGTATTTTTTGATTTCCTCTTTGATTTCTTCAGTGATCTCTTGGTTATTTAGTAGCGTATTGTTTAGCCTCCATGTGTTTGTATATTTTACAGTTTTTTCCCTGTAATTGATATATAGTCTCATAGTGTTGTGGTTGGAATAGATACTTGATAAGATTTCAATTTTCTTAAATTTACCAAAGCTTGATTTGTGACCCAAGATATGGTCTATCCTGGAGAATGTTCCATGAGCACTTGAGAAGAAAGTGTATTCTGTTGTTTTTGGATGGAATGTCCTATAAGTATCAATTAAGTCCATCTTGTTTAATGTGTCATTTAAAGCTTGTGTTTCCTTATTTATTTTCATTTTGGATGATCTGTCCATTCAAGAAAGTGGGGTGTTAAAGTCCCCTACTATTATTGTGTTACTGTCAATTTTCCCCTTTATGGCCGTTAGCATTTGCCTTATGTATTGAGGTGCTCCTATGTTGGGTGCATAAATATTTACAATTGTTATATCCTCCTCTTGGATTGATCCCTTGATCATTATGTAGTGTCCTTCTTTGTCTCTTCTAATAGTCTTTATTTTAAAGTCTATTTTGTCTGATATGAGAATTGCTACACCAGCTTTCTTTTGGTTTCCATTTGCATGGAATATCTTTTTCCATCCCTTCACTTTCAGTCTGTATGTGTCCTTAGCTCTGAAGTGGGTCTCTTGTAGACAGCATATATATGGGTCTTGTTTTTGTATCCATTCAGCCAATCTATGTCTTTTGGTTGGAGCAGTTAATCCATTTACTTTTAAGGTAATTATCGATATGTATGTTCCTATTACCATTTTCTTAATTGTTTGGGTTTGTTTTTGTAGGTCTTTTCCTTCTCTTGTGTTTCCTGCCTAGAGAAGTTCCTTTAGCATTTGTTGTAAAGCTAGTTTGGTAGTGCTGAATTCTCTTAATTTTTGCTTGTCTTTAAAAGTTTTAATTTCTCCGTCGAATCTGAATGGATCCTTGCCTGGTAGAGTAATCTTGGTTTTAGGTTTTTCCGTTTCATCACTTTAAATATGTCCTGCCACTCCCTCCTGGCTTGCAGAGTTTTTGCTGAAAGATCAGCTGTTAACCTTATGGGGATTCCCTTGTATGTTATTTGTTGCTTTTCCCTTGCTGCTTTTAATATTTTTTCTTTGTATTTAATTTCTGTTAGTTTGATTAGTATGTGTCTTGGCATGTTTGTCTTTGGGTTTATCCTGTATGGAACTCTCTGTGCTTCCTGGACTTGGTTGACTATTTCCTCTACCATGTTAGGTAAGTTTTTGACTATGATCTCTTCAAATATTTTCTCAGACCCTTTCATTTTCTGTTCTTCTTCTGGGACCCCTATAATTCTAATGTTGATGCATTTAATGTTTTCCCAGATGTCTCTGAGACTGTTCTCAATTATTTTCATTCTTTTTTCTTTATTCTGCTCCCTGGCAGTTATTTCCACCATTTTATCTTTCAGCTCACTTATCTGTTCTTCTGCTTCAGTTATTCTGCTATGGATTCCTTCTAGAGTATTTTTAAGTTCAATATTGTGTTGTTTATCACTGTTTATTTGCTCTTTAGTTCTTCTAGATCCTTTTTAAATGTTTCTTGTATTTCTTCCATTCTGTTTCTGAGATTTTGGCTCATCTTTACTATCATTACTCTGAATTCTTTTTCAGGTAGGTTTCCTATTTCATCTTCATTTGTTTGGTCTTGTAGGTTTTTACCTTGCCCCTTGGTCTGTAACATATTTTTTTGTCGTTTCTTTGTTTCTTTTTTTTTTTTTTTTTTGATGGTGCGGCTGTATTCCTGTCTTACTGGTTGTTTGGCCTGAGGCGTCCAGCACTGGAGTTTGCAGGCAGTTGGATAGAGCTGGGTCTTTGTGCTGAGATGAGGACCTCTGGGAGGTTCACTCTGATTAATATTCCCTGGGGTGTGAGGTTCTTTGTTAGTCCAGTGGTTTGGACTTGGAGCTCCCACCACAGGAGTTTGAGCCCGACCTCTGGCCTGGGAACCAAGATCCCGCAAGCTGCATGACATGGCAAAAAAAAAAAAAAGAAAGAAAGAAAGATTAAAAGGAGCAGTACAATATCAAAGAATAAAGAGCAAAATAATATTAGAAAGATAAAAAATATATTAGGAAAAATTAAAATATAATTGAAACAACTGCAACAAGGTAAAATAAAACCACAACAGAAAAAAGAAAAACAAAAGTGTGGGGGTGAAGAAGCCAAAAGGAGAGAACAATAACAAAAGATAAAGAATAAAATAAAATTAGAGAAATAAAAGATTTATTAGGAAAAATAAAAATATAAATGAATAAGCAACAATGAATCAACAAGGTAAAACAGTACCCCAATCTAAAAGAGGAAAAAAGAAGGGGAAAAACCCCCAAAAACAGCCTTGGCTATGGGAACAGAGTTTAGGTGGGGGTGGAACTTCAGCTGGGGTGGGGTTTAGGGTGGGGCAGGACCTAGGCACGTGGGAGGCTGACATTCAAGTATGGGGCAGGGCCTCTGCTTAGGACCTGCGTGGAAGGGGAGAGGCAGCAGGTCCAAAGGAGGGCCTCTGGAGTGTGGAGTTCTGGAGTTTGGAGCTAAGGCCCTGGGTGAGGGTGTGTGGGTGGGGTTTAGGCCCAGTGCATTAGAGGGGGTCTCCAAGTGTAGAGGTAGGGCCCTGGGTGGGGGTGTAGGGGTGGGCCTTGGGTTCTGTGCGGCAGAAGGGAGGCTCTGAGGGCAGAGGGTTAGGCCCAGGAGCTCAATAGGCTCCCCGGTGCCTAAGTGGACAGAGAAAGTGCTGGCCACATTCCCTTCCGTTCCTTCGTGCCCCGCCCCCACCATCTCCCCCAAGGTCTCCCCTGTCCCCACTGGACCCCTAACCATGGGTGGGTCCTGCTGGGTGTAGGAACTCCTCCCCTCCCCCAGCCATCCCTCAGGTGTGCAGGTCCTGGAGGTCCAGCCTTTACTTTTGCTCCCCCTTCCCCCCTCCCATTCCCTCAGGACCCGTGTGACCTGGGGGGACCTCGGTGGGCAGAGGATCAGGCCTGGGATCTCAGCAGACTCCTGGGGGCCCAAGTGGGCAGGGGAACCCTGGCCATGCTCCCTTTTGATCCTCTGCCCTCCCAGTGGTCCCCTAACTTCCCCCTTTGGGCGTGGGATCCCTTCCCATCCCCCAGCTTCCCCTCAGGGACACCAGTCCTGTCCCACCTCCACTTTTCCTCCCCTTTCACTCTCCCCACATCCCACGTCCTACCTGGTCACTGGGGGATCCTCCCCTCCCCTTAGGTGTCCGTGGTCCCCCACTGGTGCCTTGTAGGTGCCCTAGTTGTGTGGAGATGCGAATTCTGCATCCTCCTAGTCCTCCATCTTGACTCCACCCTATAGAATTTTTAAAGATGTCTCTTTTGACCAGTGTGAGGTGGTACCTCATTGTAGTTTTGATTTGCATTTCTCTAATAATTAGTGGTGATTAGCATCTTTTCATGTGCCTCTTGGCCATCTGTATTTCTTTTTCGGAGAAATGTCTATTTATGTCTTCTGGCCATTTTTGGATTGGGTTGTTTGTTTTCTTGTTATTGAGTTGTATGAGCTTTTTGTATATTTTGGAAATTAAGCTCTTGTTGGTTGCATCATTTGCAAATATTTTCTCCCGTCTGTAGGTTGTCTTTTTGTTTTGTGTATGGTTTGCTTTGCTGCACAAAAGCTTATAAGTGTGATTAGGTCCTTTTGTTTATTTTTGTTTTTATTTCTATTGCCTTGGGAGACTAACCTAAGAAAACATTAGTACGTTTTATGTCAGAGAATGTTTTGCCTCTGTTCCCCTCTAGGAGTTTTTTGGTGTCATGTCTTATATTTAAGTCTTTAAGCCATTTTGAGTTTATTTTAGTATATGGTGTGAGGGTGTGTTCTAACTTCATTGCTTTGCATGCATCTGTCCAACTTTCCCAACACCACTTGCTGAAGACACAGTCTTTTCCCCATTGTATATTCTTGCCTCCTTTGTCAAAGATTAATTGACCATAGGTGTGTGGGTTTGTTTCTGGGCTCTCTATTGTGTTCCATTGATCCATATAGCTGTTTTTGTGCCAATATCAGGCTGTTTTGATTACTGTAGCTTTGTAGTATTGTCTGAAGCCTGGGAGGGTTATGCCTCTTGCTTTGTTCTTTTTCTTCAGGATTGCTTTGGCAATTCTGGGTCTTTTATGGTTCCATATACATTTTAGAGGTATTTGTTCTAGTTCTGTGAAAAATGTCACAGGTAATTTGATAGGGATTACATTAAATCTGTAGATTGCTTTGGGTAGTATGGCCATTTTAACAATATTAATACTTCCTGTAATTGCTTTTTAAAGTGATTTATTTGACTGTGAGCTCTAGGAGGGCAAGGAGAAGGTCTACTTGTTCACTGCTTTGTCCTCAGGCCGGACAGAGGGCCTAGAACACAGTGGCTGCTTAGTAAATAGTTATGAAATAATTTGTAATGCTTTCCCAAGCAAGGGAAGAAAGAAATTATCTGGAGACATTACATGAAAGGAATGAATGAAGCCTAGAGTTTTTCTCACTGTCTGAATTTGATCATGCTGGGTGTGCAGGACTCCTGACTTTATTCCCTCAGGCCGTAACTCTTTTTGTTGATTTATGTCTTTTTTCCCTTTTTCTCTGTTTCTTGCTGACCTCTTGCTCCCTCATTTACTTTCCTCCTTTTATCTTTTCTCTGTTACTTTGGTTTGGTTTTGAATGTCTATTTCTCTGAAATTCTTTTTCTGGAGGAACAAATACATACTGATAGCTTAAAAAATTGATAGGGGATAAAGTCATTGTTCTTTTTTTTCTTTTTTTTTTTTTTAAATTAATTAATTAATTTATTTATTTTTGACTGTGTTGGGTCTTCGTTTCTGTGTGAGGGCTTTCTCTAGTTGTGGCAAGCAGGGGCCACTCTTCATCGCGGTGCGCGGGCCTCTCACTATCGCGGCCTCTCTTGTTGCGGAGCACAGGCTCCAGACGTGCAGGCTCAGTAGTTGTGGCTCACGGGCCTAGTTGCTCTGCGGCATGTGGGATCTTCCCAGACCAGGGCTCGAACCCGTGTCCCCTGCATTGGCAGGCAGATTCTCGACCACTGCGCCACCAGGGAAGCCCAAAGTCATTGTTCTTAATAACTTAGGGATAACTATTTGAAGAATAAAAATAAAATGTATAACTTTTACATCAGGAGAAGAAAATTCCATCTATTCAACAGAATATAGGGAAAAAAGGAAAGGATAAAAAAGGAAGCATGGAAAATTTGGAACATAAAAAAGGGCAGAAATAAATATTGATATAAGAGGAATTCAATAAATGTAAATAGTTAAAATGCTTCAAAATATAAAGACTCTCTAATTGAATTAAAAAGATAAAATCAAGCGATATATTTCCTGCAAGATACATATTAAAAACAAAAAGGTACAGAAAAGATAGATAGGAAAAGATTTATCAAAAATAAGTCAAGATAGAAATTGTAATATGAAAGAAATATTAATTTAAGGCATGAAATATTAAAAGAGGAAACTGAAGATGTTATATATTAGTAAAACAAATAGTACATCAAGAAATATAATAATCATGAACATGTATGCCTCTGACAATATGACATCAAAGTACATAAAGCAACAACTGATAGATCTAGGATAGAAATAATATATCAAAAATCATAGTTGATGATTTTAATATACCCTCTCAAAAACTAGTAGTTGAAGCATATGAAAATAAACAAAGATATAGAAGACTATACTGATATAATCTGTCCCTATCTTTCCCCAAGAAACAAAATATTTTCTTTTCATATACCCACAGATGTGCTAGGCTACAAAAGAAACTTTAGTAAATTTAGGAGTCAGCGTCATATATACAACACAGTGTTCCTGACCATGATACAATTAAATTAAATTTAAAATCCTGTGTCTAGAAATTTTAAAAATACTACCATATATCATTTGGCTATAAAAGAAATCAAAGCTAAACTATTAAATACTTACAGGGGAACAGCAATGAAAGTACCACATGCCAAATTTTGTGGATCATATTCAAAGCAGTACTCAGAGCTAAATTTATAGCTTTAAATATGGCAGAAATTAAGAAGAATGCAAACAAGAGAGTTAAGCTTTCCACTTACAAAGTTCAAAGAGACAAATAGAGTAAACCCAAATAAACAAGAAGGAAGGGCATAAATAAGAATATGGGCAGAAATCAGTAAATGTGGATAACAAAAACAAGTAGGAACTTAACAGAACTGAACATGTTCTTTAAAAAGACTAACAAAGTAGATGAGCTTCTGGCAAGACTCATGGGAGAGGGAAAGACGGGAGGAAATGTGAATAAACAAAATATGAGTGAGAGAATATATGTATAACTATACACTAATAAACTGGATACTTAGGTGAACTAGATAAAGTTCTGAAAAAAATGTAAAAATGCTAAAAGTGACCCAAGATTGTAAAACTATAACCCTTAAAGAAACTGAAATGGAATCATCATCACCCTTTCAAAGAAAGCCCCAGCTCCAGATAGTTTTACAGCTAAATTCTATAATGCTTTCAAGGAAGAGATAATCCCAACCTTATAAAGTTGCTGTAGAAAAATAGAAATAGAGAGAAAATTGTTCACATTATTTTATCAGGTTAGTGTAAACTTGATTCCAAAACTGGATGTAAACAATTCAGGAAAAGAAAATTAAAGCCCAATTTCTCTATGAACATAGATGTGAAAATCCTAAATATGATATTAGTTTATAAAATCGAATGGTTTATTTTTTAAAATACATACAGTCATATTGAATTTATCCAAGGAATTTAAGAAAGTTTAAACATTAAAAATATCTATCATTGTGGTTCAATATATTAATGAAATAAAGGGGAAAATCTCATGATTGCTTCAGTATACACAAATGATGCATTCGATAAAGTTCATCATCTATTTATCATTAAAAAAGTACTCTGAGAAAACCAGAATAAAAGGAAATTTTCCAATCTTAACAAAGTCTACCTACTAAAAATTAATTTTTTAAAATGTGATTTCTTACAGCATCATTTATAAAGGAGGAGTTTGAGGCAGCCCAAGTGTCCCCCTTTAGGAGAATGGATAAGAAATGTAGTCTATACACCTGTTTTTAAAAAGCAAAACCCCAAAAAACCACTACACAACACCTGCTCAAAATAAACTAGATTTACATATAGTAATGCAAATAGATCTTAATATAGAATTGAATAAAAAAGAATGAAATTTATAATTTTTGAATTATAAAAACAAACATATATAAAACAATACATATTTTTCATGGATACCCAGATATCTAGTGGCATTGATAAATGTGTTAGAGAGGCTACCTATGGGCAGGGAAGAACAGATGTGGAAACGGGGGGCTAGGGGAAATAATAAAATACAAAACCAGAGACAAGCCCTGTGCGGACCAATGAAGACTTTGCATCGAATTGAGCAACATGAGCCACTCAGCTAAAAAGCTCCCATCTAGCTCACGTAGTGAGGTAACCTGGGTGCACGCCATTGTCTCCTGGGGCTAAGTTTTCTCCTGGCTATCTTGTGCTCAGAGCTGCTAGTGTTGCTACATTCCAGCTCTCCACTGTGTTTTTGAATCCACCATCCCTCTTCCAAGCTGTGTGATCACTCTGCACCCCAGGCTAGGTACTGTCCCAGGAAGGCTCTCCGGAAGGTTTAGAGCAATGGAGAGGCAAGGGTAGGTGGGGATGGTCATAGCACAGCATAGCAAATTTAACAAACTCTTCTTCGAGCTCCAGACTCGTGTATCCAACAGTCTACTAACAGACATCTCAAACTTATTAAATGTCCGGAACACTTCTGGATTTCCCCACCCACTGCTCCGAATTGGTGTCTCCCTCTAATCTCTCCATCTTAATAAATGACTCTTTCATACTCCATGACCATTCCATCATTAATTCTGATACACTGTAAATTTAAACTGTAGCCTGAATCCAACCACAATTTAAATGCCACCCTAGTCCAAGCCTACAGATCTGTCACCTGAACTGTCATAGCCTCCTAAATGATATTCCTTCTTCTATTCTTGTCCTCTACTGTCCATCCTTCACCCAGCAACCACAGTGACCTTTTAAAGATGTAAATAAAGTCACTCTCCTACTCTAAAACTTTCCATGGCATCCCCATCATACTTTAATTAAAATGCCAATTTCTTACCTTGATCTCTGAGTCCCTACATGGTCTAGCCTCTAGTGCCCTCTCCGGATGCAATTCCCACCACCTCAGTCACTCAACCAGCCACAGACTTCTCTTTGCTGCTTGAGCGCACCAACGCTGCTCTCACCTGTGGGCCTTTACACATGGTGTCCCCTCTGCTTGGAATGCTCTAGCAGCTGCTGCTGGCACCTTGACCATATCCTCTTGGGCCTCCACATCTCTGTGCACAGAGCCAGAATTCCACCTGCCAGCAGCTGCTTCTCCTTGTCTGGGTATTCTCGCTGGTGAGAGCCTCATCTGCCTCTGTAAATGACCAGTCAGAAGGGCCAGAGAAGTCATGCCCCTGAAAGCGGCCCTCCACCAATGAGATGGGAGTTGGTGTATCAATATCCCAGCTCCCTCAGCCCTTTGGGTGGGAAGGAGATTTAGAGGCATATGTTTTACACTGGATCCCAGAGGTCCTCCCGTGGGTTTAGGCTCCATCTGCCCACACTGGTATCTGGCTTGATGACATACCCTTTAGAGGCTGCCATCCTGTCTCTCTTTCACTTTCCCACTCCTCTGCCAGGGTTTCCTGGGGTCACCTCTTAAATAAACTGCCTGCCTGTGAATCTTTGTCTCAGTTCTGCTTCTGAGAGAACTCAAACTAAGACACTGCCAACCCCAACAAGTCTCAACTGAAACATCACCTCCTGGAGAAGTGGCACAGCACAATGGTTAGGAGAGTGGATTCTGGGGTCAAGTTACTGGGGGAAAAGCCTGGCCCCGCTGCTCACTCACTTTGTGGACTTGTGCTCTCGTGCTTAATTTTCTCAGCTGTGAAATGAGAAGTAATAATAGTAATGAGGCCAAGAGCTATTTTCATTGGGGTATTCAGGGTTCACAAGGTAACAGTTATTGAATGCTTACTACACACCAGGCTGTGTTCCAAGTGCGCCATGTTTATTAATGCATTTAATCCCCGTGGCAACATATTACTAGCTGATATTATAGTTTATCTTGTTTGCTCATTCGTTGCTTTCTGTCTCCCTCAATAAGATCCTTGGTCCCCAAGCACATGGACTCTCTGTGTAGCTCCCCACTGCACGCCAAGCTCCTGGGACCTGCTCACAGCTGATACTCAGGCACATTTGTTTAGTAAATGACTCTTAGTCAACACCTTCCTTTAAAGAAAGGCCCCTGAAGAGTTCCCCCACTGTGTACCTCCCACTACTGCCGCTGAAAGCGCTGTGTGCATTGGGGGAGGGTCGGGCATTGCTGGCTTTGGGGCAGGGAAGTGACTTGATGCAGTGCCGTGCTTCCAGGAGTTCGCTCTGGTGGTAGGTGAGGGTGAACTGCGGTCGCTAGAGGCTGGAGGCGGGGGTTCTGTGGGAGGCTCCAGCTTAGCCTCAGGCAGATGGGAGGTGAAGAGATGAGGCGGGTGGAGGTCCTGGGCACAGGGAGCAATTGTGGGGAAGAAGAAGAGGGCCTGGTGGGTGAGGGAGGACAGGGAGAGATTCCAAGGTCTGGAACCTGATCCAGACTAGACAGAAAGGGATAAGAAACACAGGAGGAAACAGGTGTAGGTAAAAGATGGTGACTCTAGTTTGAACTGTGTTGGGTGTGAAAAATAGAGGTCACCTGGAGCAGACAGATGTTGGTGCCCCGTTAGATATACTGGTCTGCAGCTTAGAACCGAGGTAAGGCTTGGAGACAAAAATTTGTGGATATGTTGTTTCCTGGAGAAGGTTGAAGCAATGGAGGGGAATGTGATCACCAACTTCTGTCCGAAAAGAATCCCAAGCAATACCAGACGGCCCTCAGAAGATCTAGACGGGCCAGGGAGGCCCTGAGGGCTGTGTTCCCATGGAAAGGGCCTGGACCCCTACATCCCTGCGGATTCCTTGGCACTTGTCCCAGCAGCTCTCCATCAAGGAGATTTGCCTTTCTTCTCCTCCTTCCTTTCCCTTACCTGGTATCCCTGTGGCTCTGCACCCAGCCCTGGGAGGACTGAGGCCAGGTCAGGAGAAGTCCCTTCCACGTGATCCGCACTATCAGCAGAGGTCTAGAAAGAAAGACAGCAAGAAGAGTTTGCCCGGAGGCACCAATGAACTGACCATGGCAACGGGGAATGCAGGCAGTGACCGCTTGTGACCCAGGGCAGTCTGTGAAGTGAAGGCTGGCCCCAGGGTTTGCAGGGTGGGGAAGAACTTGGGCTCTGAAGTCTGACTGTTTGGCCTCCGCATCCCTGTTTTGTAGCTTGGCAGCTTGGGCAGGTTGTGTAACCGCTCTGAGCCTCAGACTTCTACAGTGTAAAAGAGCAAACGAACTGTATTCACTTCAGAGGGTTGTGGTGAGGATTAAATAAGGTCATTCAGGCAAAGGACCCAGTCTAAGTGCCCATAATAAGTCTCAGTACATGGTGGCTGTGATGATTTCAAGCACTCCAGGCTAGAGAAAGGGAACAGGTTTGCATAAGACCCCTTGACCTGTGAGAGGCAGAGCTGGAGATGTTAGAAATTTCTTCAAACACACACTCAGGTTAATTACTGCCAGACTGTTTGCCTTAGAAATTAGCAAATTTAGCCCCCCAGGAATCTTCTTCCTGCCTAGGGCAAGACCCTTTTTAGCAAGTCCAGAGCTGATGAGGAAAGGTTGAATAAACAAATGAATGAAGGAATAAGGAATAAACAGAGGAATAATGAACCTTCTGTTATGGCCTTTCAGCACTGACCTTTCTCTGATTTCACACTACAAATTGGTGGAGTCGAGTTTGAGATGCAGTCTGGTGCAGTCTCTCATTAGCTGGCATGTGTGTTTGTGGTGTGTGTGGTGTGTGAGCGTGTGTGCATGTGTGTGTTGAGTTAACAAAGGAATAAATCACAGATGTTTAATCTTCTTTGTCCCTGACAGACCAGTTAAGCAGAAGTTATCAAGATGTAATTTCACGTGCACTTTTTTCGGCTTCCATCCGTCTCAGCATAGACAGTGGTGGCCTGCAGAGTGCCTCGTGAATTAATAAGGAGACATCAGCTTATCCAGCCTTCACTGCTAGATTGACTTCATTTTAGGATTTGACCACAATAAACAGCAAAGAACTCATTTCCTGCCCAAGATGCAGCATAGTTAATCCTCAGCAGGAAAGAAGATTCAGCATTGGAGCAGGGAGGGATACTTTCCTGAGGAAGAGATTTCCAGAGCCAGTGTTCAAACAGGGCTGTCTCCTTGTGGCCCAAAGAGTTTGGGGTTCTGTAGAGGCCTTCAACGACTTGACTCGGGTGTCTAGTGGGGTGAGCTTCGCCTCGGCAAGTTTGTCTGCTGAGGAGACAAGGCCTCAGGGACAAAATGCTGTGTGAACTACGTAAGTCTGTGAGTCAGGATGATGGTATTTGATCTGGAAAGGATTTTCAGATTCCTTTCCCTTCCCTTCACCTGCGTTTCCCACTCACAGATGGAGGAGGCTGAGCCGTTTCATTGCTAAAAGGCTTTCTTGCACTAAAAACTTGCACCTTGACTCAACATGCATGTGCTATGTGCTGTGAATATGCGTGTGTGGTGTGTGACTTGTTTTGTCTGAGGCCTAAGGCAGCATTACCTGACACAGGGAATCAGCATGTATGTACAGGGTAACTTCTGGGTATATGAACCCCCTCCTGGCATGCACTGTGGGCAATTTTATAATCAAAATGAAACACCTAATAGATGGGATGTAGGCAAGGTACCCATTGTCACCATAACTGTGGGTGCCTCTCCTAACTTGCCATTGTCACATTTATGTTTACTTAATACATCTATTGGAATATTGTCGGGATATCAATGTTCATCAAAACAGGTACGGATCCTTGTTTCTAATTTTAATAAGTCAGCACCGAGTCCCTTGGTCTGGCCTGCAGTGTCAGTGCCCAGCAGACCCTTTGAGGCCAGGAGAACTGAGGCTGATGAACACCCCATGACTCAGCAGGCAGCTGTGCTTGGCTTCTTCCAGGCTTGGAACTGTGCTGGGTACACCACAGGTGCATGCATGATAAATGCCTACTTTATTGCGTTGGTATGTGATAGCCCTTTTGGGGGGTCAGCCTAGAAACAGAAAGTTCATCCTGGAAAAGTTGGTCCTTACAACTTTAGTCAGAGGAGACCCTCTTTGCCCAGTAGCTATACTGGCACCACTAATTATTAAACCACGCAGCAATTCAGTGCTGCCCCCTAGGGTTACTGAAATGAACGGGATTGTTTGCCCTGGTACTATTTGGTCCCAAACTTTTCCCCTTCTTATTTCTACTTTTTAATTTCCATCACTTCCTTTGTTCTCATGCTTTTAGCTGTCATTCATTGGCATATACCTCATTCTAGAATCACCTCTCTTCTTTTCATAGTTATTGTTGCTAGCTTCTTGTGAGTTGGGAAATCAGATCATCAAGAATGTTAGTATCGGGCATAGCCTTAAAATAAGATATTAAATAAACGCTAAGGAGGGCAGAGTGAAACTAGAGTGACTGGATTTATGATTTCTGGTGAGAAATATGCCTAAACCTTTGGCTAGTGGTATGAGGCCCTATGTATATTTTGCCTTCTTCCTGGATCTTAGTGGTATGCTGTATGTTAGAGAGGAATGAAAAGAACGACCTACATGCAGATTTGGGAGGTGATTCTTCAGATACCTTCTCCAGAAAGAGTACCATCTATGATTTTAATACAAGACTTCAGCTGCATGGCAGGTCCTGAGCAGGCTCTGTCACTGTAGGTTTCCTTGTCTCTGTTCCCTGGAAGGCAGGTGAGTAGTTGAGGAAGGTTTAGACCATGTGTACATGCTATCCTTTTATAGGGAAAGTTTCTCATAATATATGTTTGGAGGGAAGATTGGGAGGGGTAGTCATTTTTTAGAACTCAATATCCTGTGGGGACATTGACCTAAAACATAAAATATTTTAGTGGAGTGTTTGGTAAGTAGTGGTTTGTTCAGGTATTCAGGATATAACTTTCAACCACTGGTTCTCCCATATCTTCTCATGGTGCCTCCAACAGGGTCAAGATCATGGTGAGTGGTTGGAAGAGTCAATTGGATAAGGTGTAGGTGTTATTAAATTAGATCCCAATCACTGGAACCCTTAATTACAGCAGACTCTGGATGCAGCATGGGAGACAAGAGAGGTATCTCCTTTAGAAGACCCTGCTCCCTGCTTTTGCTTGTTTTCTCTGTGCATTGTGTGTTGTGGACGGTATTAGGGGACTAGATCTAGGTGACCAATGGTCCTAGTACCCCTTCTGCAGGAGCCAGGATACTTTTCCTTGGGTCCCCAAAACATCAGAAACTGGGATAGCTTTCTGTATCTCAGAAGACTTTATTGACACTGTAACAGGAGTGGGAGGACCTTTCCCGGTTTCATTCCTCTCCTGTTGTCCTCCTCGTCCCCCTCTTCCTCTCATCTTAATGAATGGCACCACATCCAGCCAGTTACTCAAGCCTAAAATCTTGTTTTCATCCTTAACTCATGTCTTTCTCTTATACCCAATATCCACCAATTCTTGACAGTTCCATCTCCAAAATATGTCTTCAAACCATCTCCTTCTCTCCGTCTCTAAGGGATCACATAGTCCATTTTCAGTGCTTGAGTAGAAGACTTTAAGAGTGTAGTAACTGGTCTTTGTGCTCTCCCTTGATCCCCCTCCAAGCTGTTTCCCATCAGTAACCAGAGGAATTGACATAAAACCTTAAATTAGCCCAAGGTATTCCGGTGCTCTCAACCATCAGATGCCTTTTCATCACAGAATAAAATACTGAGACCTTACCCTGGCCCATAAGCCCTGTGTGTCCTGGCCCTCCCTACCTCTTTGACCTCATTCCACCTATACTGGGCTTCTTCGTGTTTCTAGAACATGTAAGTCTGTTTCCTATCTCACAGCCTTTGGCTTGTTGTCTCCTCTGCCTGGACACTCTTTCCTGAGAGCTTCCTATGGCTGGTTCCCTTCCATCTTTCAAGTCTAAGCTCAAAGGTCACCTCCTCAAAGATGTTGGCCCTGACCTCCAATCTAAATAAAGTACTCCTCTGCACTCTTCTCTATCTAAGGACATTGTTGTACTCATCATAGTTTGTAATTACTCATCTTTTTTCACTTGTTCATTGTGTGTTTGCTCCCCTAGACTGTATATTCTAGCGGGTAGGGACCATGTATGTTTTGATCAGTACTCTATCCTCAGAACCTAGTGTATTAGTTTCCTGGAGTTGCTATTGTAAAGTACCACAAACTGGGTGGCTTAAAACAAGAGAAATTTATTCTCACACAGTTCTGGAGGTCAGAAGCTCCAAATCAAGGTGTTGGCAGGGCCGTGCTCCCTCCAAAGCCTCTAAGGGAAGAGCCTTCCTTGCCTCTTCCAGCTTCCGGTGGATCCCAGTGTCCCTTGGCTTGTGGCTGCACCACTCCAGTCTCTTTCTCCATGTTCACACTGCTTCCTCCTCTTCTGTCAAATGTCCTTCTCCCTCACTCATATAAGGACAGTTATCACTGGATTTAGGGCCCACCCAGATCATTCAGGATAAACTCCTCCTCTCAAAATCCTTGGTCACATCTTTTGCCATATAAGGTCATATCCACAGGTTCTGGGGATTAGGACGTGGACATATTTTGGGGGCCACTAGTCAGCCCACTGTACCTAATGAAGGTCCTGGTACCCATTAGGTGCTCAAAAACACTTGTTGAGTGAATGAATGAATCAACCAGGGCTGCTGTGATCATAGAAACCAGGCAGCTTGTTGCAATGACCCTCAACTTTGATTAGAAATATTTGCCTTCGGGTGTCTTTTCCAACTGGGTGCTGGGCTTGCTGCGTTAACACTTGCCTGTATACCTGAGGTGTGTGCTTCACCCATCATCCACCATGGCTATCTCTTAGGGCTTCTCTTTGTTCAGAGACTGTCTGCATCACCCACCAGGGAAGAAAAAGCAGACTCCCAAAAGCAAAAGGATGGCAGATGTATCATTTAAGATCTTGAAAGGAAACAGTATCCACTCAGATGGGTCAAGTGAAGAGGCTTTAGTGAGAAGACTACTTAAATTAGTGTGGGAAGGGGAAAGAGAACAAACAAGGGATGGTGAGGTCCGCAGTGGGAAGGTCTCACCACCCTTAGGACCACGGGGACAGGGAGGGGAAATAATGCTAACAGAGCCCCGTGAGAGTTAAGCTATGGAGCTGCCTGGCAGGAGATATAGTCATAGAGAGAGACGGTGTCAAAGCGGGGAGGGAGTAGGGAGGGAAATATTTAACCTGTCTCTCTTTCCATCCTCTGATCTACTGCTGTTCTCAGTGGGCAGAACTGAACCAGACCCAGAGGAAAGGGGGCTTCTAGGTGCTGCCCATAGTCCATAGCCCTCAGCCCCTGGGGCACAGAGTCAGGAAGGAGACAGGGCAAAGGTCCGGAGGAGACACAAATGGAAAATTACCAGCAGGGCAGATTACCGGCAATGACGCCATTTGAAGGATCAGAGAGGCAGGAGGCAGAAGGGGCTGTCACTTGGTCTAAACAAGGGAACAACAAGTAAGAAACTTCCCTCCCTCCCGCATGATCCTCCCCCACCTCCCTGTAAGCAGAGAGACTACCTCAGTTGTTCCAACAGTTGTGACCCTGAGGGTTGGGGACAGGAAGAGCCCAGCTACTGAGCCACATTTGCAAGAGGCTCTGGAGGGTGAAGAAGCTTGTGGAGAGCAGGGGCTAAAGCCCAGCAAGACTTTACAGCAGGCAGGGAGAGGATCTTTACAGTAGGATCTTTAATTCTACTGTGGGGTTCACAGATCAGTCCCTGCCCACCACAGGGTTAGAAAGAAAAAGAGAACTTTAACTTCTGACTTGCAAGCTGGAACCAAGGAAAGGATGAGAACTGGAGTGGTCCTTCTCAGCACAGCTGCAAACTTGAACTCTAGCAACCAGAAGGGCTGTTCCAGCTGAAGGCAGATTCCGCATCTCTCTTGGACATCCAGGCATCCAAGCGGAGTGAACCCTCCTTTCTCCTAACAAAGCACATCCCTGTGGCCCTGAGAAGGACACATTTTACAAAGCCCAACACCTTTACCCTTTTCTCACCATTTTATTTTGATAGATGCTTGAATTTAGGAAATCTTTTTTTTTTAATTTATTGGAAGGATAACAGAACTATTAGAAATGGTAGAAAGGATAAGCTGCCTCCCTGCAAGGCAGTAAGATAAGAATAGCTTTGTTCTGTCCTTGGGTCTTCTTTGCATGCTGTTTCATTTCTTCCTGAGTTGCTGCCAGGCTCTCCTTTCCCTCCTTGTAAGCGGGGGGGAATGCCAGCTTCACTCTCTTTTCTCTCTGATCCTTGTGAGCTCCGTGGCCCATGCTGCCTCTGGGGCAGTCTTGCACTTTATTAAACAGAACAGTCAATTAGTTTTATTCACCCTGAACAACATTGTTGGGCAGTTTCTCTTAAGTTCTTGTGTCTATTGACAGTTTTATGGGAAGGGCACCTGTCTGGTGGGTGACCTGCTCTGCCCTTGATAGTGGTAGAACCCTCTGTTCATTGTGAAAAACTCCAGAGGTCCACCATGGGGGTACGTGCCTACTCCCTAATTTTAGGGATCAAGACATAAGGCCCAGAGGGGTGGCATGACAGGCATGAGGCCACACATCAGGCTGCAGGAGGGTCTCCCAAGGCCCAGGGTCTTGGACTCATCCCTATACAATGGCCCCAGGTCTTAGAAAGCTCTGAAGAGCCATCATACTCATTCTTCACAATGGAAATACCTTTAAGGTTTTTGGTGATTCTAGTAGTAAGTAAAACTTGCTCATTGCAGCATTTGAAGCAGTTCAAGTCTGTGTGAAATAGCCAGTGAAATTCCTTTACCATCTCAACCTACAGAATTAACACATTTTCGGAGCTTGCAGGTATAGTTCCAGATTTTTTTAATGTTCGTATCATTGTTTTAAAGCAGGGGTCAAACCTTTGTACACTTTATCCTACTTTATTTTACTTTAGAAGGTATGGGCAGTCCTACTTTCACACATAATGCATTTCTGAAAAGATGTTCAGAAGTTAAATATGCAAAAGTAAAAAATCAACGTACATTTTCTAAGGTAATTGCAATCTCAGAAATCTAAATTATTCTGGCATCCCGTTCACATTCTTAGAATTTGTTCTTATACTTTGCAGTTGAACACAAGTCCACAAGCTTAAGTCCATGAGCAGCAAATCAAGGCTGAAGACTTTCTCCTTGCAGTGCCCAGTAATTTCTTTGTTTCAATTTTATTAGGCATATGAGACCTTGTCTTCTTGTTGTAAATATCAACATTTTAATTTCTCTCCTTATTATTCATTTTAATAAAACAAAGGGGCATGATGCAATAAAATATACAAGGATAATTGTACTAACCTGCCTGGCCATGCTCCTTAAACTGGATCGGGGGCTGGTGGACAGCACCACCCTGCAGATCTTGAATATGCATCCTTTTGGTGAATTCTGAAGGTCTAAAGCTGGTACCTGAGAGATGGCTTAGAGGGTCTCCACGTGTGTTGTGCTTAAGTGTGGGTTATTCAAAAGTTGAAATTATAAAATCAAGGATACCTGTATTGTGGATGTCTTTGAGGGCAGTGGAAGCTGACTTAGCTCCTTAAGAAGAAAATGAACTTACTGAAAAAGATTGGGTAGCTCAGAGAGATGCTGGGGGCCAGAGCACTAGGTCCAGAGCTCTGCTTTGAGGAGCAATGGCCAAGCCCATGATACAGAGCTGTCCTGATGAAAAAACACTACCAGGAAGCTCTTGGTGCTAAAGCTGGCTGTGCTGGGAACTCAGCTTTGCTGAAAATAACCCTGCCACTAGCACTGATAGGACTTCTGTATCAGAAACTCAGCCTTGCAAGTCCTAAAGCAGGATGTCTCAGGCAGTCTCCTCACCAGCAAAACGCTGCCCCTCTCTGAGCCTGTTTCCTCACTTTCTTTTTGAAAACTTGTGTGGTGTGTCTCTTTGGTAGAGCCAGGTTACATCCCTGTGTCCTAGCTGCAGAGGAGGCTGGGAAGTGGGATTTCTGGCTTCTGCTGTGGGGAGAAGGTATCATTAAGACAGCTGATTTTCCAAACATTAAAAGATGTTCAAAATTTGCTGGGACTGCAGAAAAGGAGGAGGAGGAGGAGGAGGAAAGCAAGGAGGAGGGGAAGGGGGAGGAGAGGGAGAGGGAGGGGGAGGGGGAGGGGAGGGGAAGGAGGAGTCCTCTACAAGTACACATAGCTATAGCAGATTATTTTAACGTATGCATAATATCGCATTTTATGCATATAATTCGTTTAGCAAATTCCTTATTAACATATATTCAAATGATTTCCTTTATTTTTGCTGTTAAAAATCATATTTGTATATGTGTATGTATACACACATATATACACAGAAGTGCAAATATATTGGTATATTTTAACTTATTTTTGTAGGATTAATTCTGAGGAGTAGAAGTGCTGGTCACAGGATATTTAAAATCTTATATTTTGATATGTATCGTAACATTGTCTTCTTAAAGCTTGTTGAAGTGCCTCTCAACAAATATAGGTCATGTTTAAAGGAGTTGTCAAGTTTAGAGAGTTTTAATAATAATCAAATAATTTAAAAATTAATTATTAATAATGCATGTTTCTACATGATAGCTTTATTAACCAGAATATCTAGAATAAATGGAACGGCCCCTTGCCCTACGGAGCCTGATAACAGAAAATTCACTATACTAGTAATCTGTGAGGCTATACATGGATTTTTCAGGCTATCAATGTGGATACTGTGTGCTTGGGTCTTTGTGATCCATTTTTGTGGCACTCTGCGAGCCCTTAGGAGTATTAACTCCAAGTTGCTCAGTCACCCACTGGGCTGCTGCATATGGTTGTACGGAAATGACTTCCTGACTCCAGGAGGTGCTATTTCACAATGCAGTCTATGGCAATTGTGCCCCCCTGGAGTTGTGCAGTAGATAACCTGCACAACAGTACATAGCACCCCTGCCAAGCAAAGCAAAAGGAGTCACTTGGAAACCCTTCCCATACTTCTTTTGAACTTTTAATTCATTTGTCTAAGGCAACTGATCATGAAACATTAAGCCCGTTTCCTTTCCTGAGCAGTGAGGAAGCTACGGTGACAGTTCCTAAATACATAAGAAATGCATCTTGAATTCTGTGATATTTTACATTCCCCACTCTGCGCAGCGGCCAATGGTTTCTTCTTCCAAGTGACGTGCTGATTGTACATACATGCAGGGTGACTCTGACAGTGTTCAGTATTTTGAGCTCATCATCTGTTATCCCATTCTTATTGTCATCCTAGGCCCGGACAGTATCAAATTGGAAGCAATAGTGTAGAAAGTTACAAAAAAAATCAAAAAAGACTACAGCTGTGAAATGAATCAGGCCATTGCTCCACATTTAGTATTTCTCCTGATGTAAACACACTGCTTCTTTCTTTGCCCCGTTAGGAGGTCTCAGAGCCAGAAGTGTGCTGGGATAATTAGAGCTAAACTCTGACCTTGCTTTGGAGTCAGGTACAAGGTGTCCCCAAGAGCAGCAGATTCTGCTGTCCTAGAAAACGTGTCACATCTTGGAGGCCGTGGGGTGGCTCACCAAGGTGTGACAGCGAGGAAGTGGGGATTAACACGTGGTGATTTATGTGGCTGTGAGTGGCAATTTCACTCTTACAGGGCACCAGGGATGGCCCATTCCCCCAGGTTTTATGAGATTCTCATTAATCACACCCCTCCAGGTGGATTTGTAACCAAGGGGATAATGAGAGGATGCCATGTTGCTAGTTGGCATGAATGTAGGTGCAGCTCCGTCAGGGTGGATAATTTCATGCCTCAGCAGAATGAGAAGCCTTAATGAATGGCATGTGGGCCAGGCGCACCTTGTCACCGTGATAACAATAGGCTCCTCTGTCACTGCACCGTGCCCGTTGTCACTTTTTTGTTTGCTTAACTTACCTGTGGTGGATGTGAATGGGACCTGCCTCTTACTGTTAATCAGAACCAGAGCAGATTCTTTCTTCTTGTTCTAAAAAGTCAAGGCTGACTTTTTTTCCTGGGTCACTGAGAGGCTGGACAAAGAGATGGGGACTGGAAAATGTCTCTGTCTTGGGTGCTGACCCTTCAGAGTCTGTGAGAGAGATTACCATGGGTGCAGTGACCATATTTGTCTCCTCTCCAGGCTCAGCCCTGGGCTTTTAGTGCACAAGGTGTAGATAAAAGCTTGTTTCTTCCCCTTGTTGTGCGACCCCTTGAACCTGGGCGGTCAGAGATAATGCAGTAGAGGGGGAAGACATCCCCCTGAGGAGGTGGGGTTGGAGGCTATAGTCCATGCGGGCTCCTCCCTACCCACTGCCCTTCTCTACCCTCAGTGGGGCTTCCTCAGATGGCCCCAGGGAAAGCGGCCCTCCCCTTCCTACCCCAGGGATTCTGCCCTACCTGGAACGTCCTGACTTGACTTAGAGCTCTGGGTTTGCTTTGGAAGCAAAGAAAGCTCTGAGGACAGGGTGAGGGCCTCTCTCAGGGAAGGAGCTGAGGCTGTTAGGAAACCTGCCTGGGAAATCTAACCCCTCTCCAGCGTCACCCTAGGAGACTCACACATCTTCTCTGTTGACCTGGGGTTGGGGAAAAGCTGATGGGCTGCTCACAGACCCTCCCCTCTCTGACTCTCAGGATCCCCATTCATGTACTAAATCATCCAATCAACAAATATTGATAGATCTATTGCCACACTGGTCTAGGGATTGAGGATATAGTAATGAACCAAATGGATAAACATTCAGCCCTCGGGGAGCTTGCATTTCAGTGGGGAGAGAGAGTTAAAAGCAAAAGAGAGAGTATGATGAACGAAAGCAAGTGCTATGGGAGAAAAATAAAGCAGAGGAAGGGGACAGGCCATGCTAGGATGGGGAGCAGTTGAAGTGTTAAGTAGGCTGGTCCGGAAAGGTCTCGTGGAGAAGCAGAGGCTGTGGAGGAGGAAGGGAGTCTGGCGGGTGTCTGGGAAGGCAGCCTCAGGCAGGCGTGCGCCTGGAGTATTCCACAGGCTAGGGCGGCTGTAGCTGAGTGAACAAGGAGGACGGAAGGGAGACACACGTCAGAGGGATGATGGGCTGATCGTGTAGGGCCTTATAGGCCCTCATGAGGACTTTGGGTTTTCCTTGGAGTGCAGTCACTGGGGGAGGGGGTCAAGAAAAGGAGAGATATGGTCTACCTGATAGTTAAGAGGAAGCTCTGACTCCTGTTTCGAGAATAGTCCCTGGCAGGGCCGGGTTGGTGGGAGGGGAAGCCGGTGCTCACAATGCAGCTAGGAGCTGGTTGTGGCCTGCGACAGTGATGGGCTGCTATAAAGGCAGTGACACTCTGTCCGATTTTGGATCTGTTGGAAAGTGAAACTGAAACCATTTGCTGATGGATTGGACTGGGATGTGAGAGAAAGAGAAGAGCCATGGGTGACTCTAAGGTTTTGGACTGAACAACTGAAAGGACGGAGCTGCCGTGATCGAATCTGAGGAAGGCTGAGTGGAGCAGCTTTGGAGAAAGAAAAGTCAGGAATCAGACTTGAGCCCATTAAATCTGAGATGCCCATTAGTTATTCAAGGGGAGGTGCTCAGGGCAGTTGATACAGGAGCCTGGAGTTCAGCAGGGTGGTCCAGGCTAAAGACACGAGTTTCAGAGTTGGCATCTTGCACAGGTAATGAAAGCCATGCACTGGAAGAGCTCCTGAACGTAGTGAGTAAAGATCCTGAAGAGCAGAGGTCCCAGGACTAGGACCCAGAGCACTTCAACATTTACAGGGAGGAGATGCAAGTAGGAACCAGCATAGCAGCCCGAGCAGGAATGGCCGGGGAGGGAGAAAGAAATGCAGAGAGAGTGACATCCTGGAAATGGAGTGGAGGAAGTGTTACTAAGGTGAGCAGGTGATTGGCTGTGTCCAGTTCTGCTGACCACTGGACTGCACGTTCCTGAGCACAGACATCTTTTCCTGTATTATTCTATGCTTGATGTCTAGCCACTAAACTGGGATCTGGCACGTAGCAGATGCTCAACAAATAATCTGTTGAGTGAATAAGTAAGTCAAATAGGATGAGGACTGAGAATTTGCCATTGGATGTAGCAGTGTGGAGGTCGTGGGTGACCTTACAAGAGCTGTTTGTGGTGTGATGAGAATGAAGGCTGATTTGGGGTGGGCTCCGAAGGGCAGAAAGTGCAGGCACAGGACGGAGAACAGACAAGTGAGCTTCTAGCTGGAGAAAGTATGATGCTGAGTCCAATCTGTCTTGTCACATTATTAATGGTGTCATCATCCAAGAGCCTGGCGTTCACCTTGTCCTTGCAGCTTCCCAACAGAATAAAGTCCAAACTCCCTTGACACGATCCAGGTGCCATCCATCTTTTCAGCCTTGTTTTTTGCTCTCTCTCTAACACCTTTCTATTCCAGCCAAACAATGTAGATCCCAGCCTCCTTATGAACTGTGTAACTATCAGCAAGTCACTTAACCTCTCTGAGCCTCAGTTTCCTCATCTGTATAATAGGGATAATTACTATATTTGTCTCATGGGGCTCTTAAGGGAATTAAGTGCTAGTGTTCAGTTGATATTCAATAAATAACAGTAATTCTTATTCCCGTTTTTGCACATTTGCTTGTGCTAGTTCCACCCCCCACAGACCATCTGTTAAAGTCCTCTCCAAGATCCTATTCAAGACTGTCTATTCATTCATGCATAGTTTAATAATAAGAGCAAATATTTACACAGCACTTACTACTTACTAAATGAGTACTTTATACATATGAACTCATTTAATTCTCAGAGCAGCCCTGAATGGTAGGTTGTGTTATAGTTCCCATTTTGTAGAAAAGGAAATCAAGGCACAGAGTGGTTAGGTGCCTTGTCTCAGGTTGCACAGCTCTCAGGTAGAAGAGCCAGGTTGTTTCATTCATCCTCTATTCAGTAAATATTTATCAAGTGTTGACTGTAAGCCAAGCCCTGTGCCGGACACTGGGGATTTAGAAACGCCGAAGATACTGCCTGTGTCCTCAAGGAGCCCACAGCATGGCCTTCCTGACCACTTAGGGCCAAGGCACATCTGTTGAATTCCTGTAGCCCTTACTTCCTGTCCCACTCATGAAGTGTGAAGGCTGCTGAGAGTTTCCCTGACCTATAAGCCTGCAAGCTCCTTGAGGTTGGGCTTCTGTTCTGGGACCCCTGAGTCTTGGAACATTAGTCTTGTCTTGCATATCACCAGGACTCAGTATAATATCTTCTGTGAAATGGCCATTGTCCTAACAGCCTCTCAAGGTTGTTTATTCTTTCGTTTGACACTTACTTATTGAGGGACTATTATGGGCCAGGGGCTGACCTGGGCCTTGGGGATTCAGCGATGGACAAGACAGAGTCCCTGCCCACGTGGTGCCATGCACTGTGACGTGGCATCATGCTGTGGGGGTGGCTGCCTCCTTCCTTCACTTGGCATCAGTCGTGCCCACAACAGGGCTTCTCCTCTTACCATTTGACTTAAGACAGACTCACTTGGATTTTGCTGCGGGAGGAAGGAGTGGAGATATTTTCACTGTTTCTGCGAACTCAGGAAGGACGAACCAGGGGAGTTTTAAGGCGGTGATAGTGTTCTAGTCCACACACCTTCCCATACACAAACAATGGCAATATGTCTTTCAGTCTTTTCCTGTTTAATTGTCGGGGCAATTGGCTTACTTCGCATCAAGACCATTGTTATCAAACATATAAACACAGTCTTCTCTGAAGGCTACCTTATGTCCTCTGATCCTAAGAGTCCTGTTGTGCTTTCATCATTTACTCCCCTCCTCAGAGTACATCAGCATATGGCTCATTATTGAAGCCTCCTAAAACCAATGAATCCTCACTTCCTAACTGCCTTTATATGTAAAATAGCAGGTGACTGCTTTCCATTCCAAATTAGATGTAAAGAACAGATGGGATGGCAGTATGATGTCTATGGACTCCTCCCTATGTTTTTAAAAAATGAATAAAATAGACAAGAGATCAGTAAAGTGCCAAGTAAAGGAACTATTTATCCCTTTACCCTCTACCAGTGATGCAATAAATCAGAGATCCCAAAGTCTGGAGTCTCTTGTTTTTACATATATATGTAAGTTTATATATATAAAACTAAGCTCTGGGTAAACAAGGCATTGCTCTCCATTTCCTGGGGGAAGTTTGTTTTCATGCCACTTGCTGTGGAATATGAGGATGCTCTCTAGAGAAGGCCAAAGAATGATAGAGGATGATAGAGGAACAGGGCACAAGGACCCCTCTGTACAGTTCTTTTCTCAGTAGTAACATATCTAACATATCGCAAATCTCAGCTGATGTCATTAGTGTCAGCACCTCCCAACTGTGGTGTTCCAGAGGATTCATATTGCTACTTTTAAAAATCAATGAATGGACTTCTACTTTCAGAAAGCTGGAGCAGACAGATTTTTCCCTATTCTTCCCAATAACTACAACTAGAAGCCCTAGACATTACAAACATTAGAAGACTCAAAGGTGTTAGAGAAGGTTGAGTAAGGATCTAGACTTCCACCCCTGCCCAGCAGGAACAAGGAACCCCTCCTTTTTCTTGCTGAAGTGCTGTCAGAGGAGGCCTTATGGAGTCAGGACTTTCACCACTGCCTCTCTCTTGGTAACAAGGCCACTCTCCCTCCACTTTCTACCACCCCATGATGTCAGTGGAGGCCATATAGGGAGTAGTAATGAGGTACTCCTATCCTCCTCTGCCAGGGAGGTAACAGTGAAAGCCTAGTAGGGAGATGGAACTGCAACCCCTGCCCAGCAGTACCAAGGAGTCCCCCTCCCCTTAGGTGTCAGTGGAAGCTGAGTAGGGAACCTGGAGCAATGTCAGAGGAATCCAGCTAAAACAGATTTCAGTAAGATCCAGGTGTGTTCTATTTACAATAGCCAGGACATGGAAGCAACCTAAGTGTCCATCAACAGATGAATGGATAAAGAAGATGTGGCACATATATACAACGCAATATTACTCAGCCATAAAAAGAAAGGAAATTGAGTTATTTGTAGTGAGGTGGATGGACCTAGAGTCTGTCATACAGAGTGAAGTAAGTCAGAAAGAGAAAAACAAATACCGTATGCTAACGCATATATATGGAATCTTAAAAAAAAAAGTTCTGATGAACCTAGGGGCAGGACAGGAATAAAGACGCAGACATAGAGAATGGACTTGAGGACACGGGGAAGGGGAAGGGTAAGCTGGGACGAAGTGAGAAAGTAGCATTGACATATATATACTACCAAATGTAAAATAGATAGCTAGTGGGAAGGAGCCGCATAGCACAGGGAGATCATCTCGGTGCTTTGTGACCACCTAGAGGGGTAGGATTGGGAGGGTGGGAGGGAGGTGCAAGAAGGAGGGGATACAGGGATATATGTATACGTATATCTGATTCACTATATTATACAGCAGAAACTAACACAACATTGTAAAGCAATTATACTCCAATAAGACGTTAAAAATAAAAAAAAAGATCCAGGTGTGTTAATTAACCTGATTGTGGTAATCATTTCACAGAGTATACATATGTCAAATCATTACATAGTACACTTTAAAAATACACTATTTCATTTTATTTGTCAATTATACCTCAATAAGGCTGAAAAACAAATAACACCGAGAGTCTTAAAACATAATATCCAAAATGTCCAGGATTCATTCAAAAATCATACATCATACAAAAAATCAGGAAGATCTCAAACAACGAAAAAAACCCACAGATGTTAACACTGAGATAAATGAAATGTTAGAATTATCTGATAAGATTTCAAAACAACCATCATAACAATGCTTCAGTTAGCAATTATGAACACTCTTGAAACAAATGAAAAAATAGAAAATCTCAACAAAGAAATGGATGGGAATTCCCTGGTGGTCCAGTGGTTAGGACTCTGTGCTTTCACTGCCTAGGGCATGGGTTCAATCCCTGGTTGGGGAACTAAGATCCCACAAGCTGTGCAGTGCAGCCAAAAAAAAAAAAAAAAAAAAAAAAAAATCAACAAAGAAATAGAAGATATAAAAAAGTACCAAATGAAAATTTTAAAGCTGAAAAATACAGTAACTGAAATAAATTTAATGGTTGGGCTCAATAGTTGAATGGAGGGGACAGAAGAAATAATTAGTAAACTTCATAATAGAACAATAGATTTTCCACTGTGAACAACATAGAGAAAAATAGGTTGAAATTAGCGGAGTATCAGGAACCTATGGGACTATGACAACAGCTCTAACATTTGTGTTATGAGTCCTAGAAGGAGAGGAGAATGAGGGCAAGACTAAAAAAGTGATCCAGGAAATGATGGTAGAAAGTCAAATCGGGCAAAAGACTTTATTTACAGATTCAAGGAGGTTAGCAACTGTAATTAGGATAAATCCAAATGAATCCAAACCAAGACACTGCTTAGTCAAACTCCTGAAAACTAAAGATATAAAAAGTCTTGAAAGTAGCAAGAGAGAAATGACACTTTATCTATATGGCAAAAACAATTTGAATTACAGAGAATTTTCCATCAGAGATTATGAAGGTTAGAAGGAAGTGGCACAACATTTTTGAACCAATGAAAAAAAACCTGTCATCCCCAAGTCTTATATCCAGAGAAAATATCTTTAAGGAATGAAGGAATAACCAAGACATTCTCAGGGAAAGGAAAACTAAAAGACTTTGTCTGCAGAAGAACTGCTCTAAAACAGTGTCTAAAGGAAGTTTTCAAAAAAGAAAGAAAATAAAAAAGGAACCTTGGAATATAAGGAAGGAAGACTGTGGTAAGCAAAAATATGGATAAATACAACAGATTTTCCTTCTCCTCTTGAGTTTTATAAGTCATGTTTGATGTTTGAAGAAAAAATTGTAACACTCTCTGATGTGGTTCTAAATTTGTGTGGAAAAAAGATTTAAGACAATATAAATGGAAGGACAAAGGGATGTAAAGGAAGGTAACGCTCCTATACTTGAACTGGTAAAATAATGAAGCCAGTAGACTATAATGTTATCTAGAAATGATGTAATACTTAGAGCAGCCACTAAAAGTCTATATAGGTACACTAAAAAATGCTACAGATAAATCAAGATGGAATTCTAAAATATGTGTGAATAACTCACAGGAAGGCAGGAAAAAGAAAACAGAAATGGAAAACTGAGACAACAAACAGACAACAAAAAACAAAATGACAAACTTAATCATTAACATGTCAATTAAGTATAAATGGTCTAAATACACCAATTAAAAATAGATTTTCAGAGTGGAATGAAAAACATGACCCTATTATATGCTGTTTACAAGAAACTCACTTCAAATATAATGATATAGAAAAGTTGAATGTAAAAGAATGCAAACATTAATCAAAAGAAAGCCAGAGTGGCTATATTAATAGCAGATAATGTAGACTTCAGAGCAAAGAAAATACTAGAGACATAGAGAGACATCATATAATGATAAAAGGGTCAGTCCACAAAGAAGACGTAACAATCCTAAATGTGTAGCCCTAAACAACAGAGTTGCAAAATATGTGAAGCAGAAACTGATAGGAAAAAGAGACAAATCCACAATTTGAGTTGGAGACTTAAATAGCCCTCTCTCAACAATTGATAAAACAACAGAAAATCAGCAAGGATATTGGAAACTCAACATCATAAACCAACATTATCTAATCAACTTTTATAGGAAACTCTACCCAACAACAGCAGAATACACATTGTTTTCAAGTATGTACTGAACATATACTAAGATAGACCATTTCCTGGGCCAAAAAATAAAACTCAACAAATTTAAAAGAATTTAAATCATACAGGATGTGCTCTCTAACCACAATGGACTCAAACTAGAAATCCATAACCGAAAGATAACAGGAAATTTCTAAACACTTGGAAACAAAACAACACACTTCTTTTTTTAAATTTATTTTTATTAGAGTATAGTTGCTTTACAATGCTGCGTTAGTTTCTGCTGTACAGCAAAGTGAATCAGCTATACGTTTACATATATGCTCTCTTTTTTGGATTCCCTTCTCATTTAGGTCACTACAGAGCATTGGGTAGAGTTCCCTGTGCTATACAGTAGGTTCTCATTAGTTATCTATTTTATACATAGTAGTGTATGTATGTCAATCCCAATCTCCCAATTCATCCTACCTTCCCTTCCACCGCAGGTATCCATACGTCTGTTCTCTACGTCTGTGTCTCTATTTCTGCTTAAAACAACACACTTCTAAATAATCCATGCATCAAACAGGAAGTCTTAAGGGAGATAAAAATATATTAAACTGAATGAAAATTAAAATACAGCATATCAAAATTTGTGGAACAGAAAGTAGTACTGAGAAGAAAATTTTTAACACTAAATGCATACATTAGAAAAAAGAAAAATTGTCAAATAATCTGAGTTCACACATAAAGATCTTAGAAAAAAGGAAATAAAAAACCCAAACCAAGTTGAAAGAAGGAAATAATAAAGGTAACAATAGAAATTGATGACACTGAAAAGAAAAAAATTAAAAAACCATCAGAGAAAAATCAATGAAACAAAGTGATGCTTCTTTGAAAAGACTGATATCATTGACAAACCTGTATCAATACTGACAAAAGAAAAAAGGGAGAGGACACAAATAATCAATATCAGGAATGAAATAAGGAATATCACTATAGACCATGCAGACATCAAATGGAGAATAACGTAATACTGCAAACCACTCTACATGCCTATATTTGATAACTTAGATGAAATGGATCAATTCTTCAAAAAACACAAACTTCCACAACTCGTCAAAAATTAAATAGATAATTTGAGTAGTTCTAAATCATTAAGGAACTTGATTTAATATTCAAAAATTTCCCTGTCAGGAAGTCTCCAGGCCCAGATGGTTTTGGTGGAGAATTTTACCAAATATTTAAAGACTGAACACTAATTATACACAATTTCTTGCAGAAAATTGAAGAGGAGGGAATATGTCCAAATTAATTTGATAAATTTAGTATTACCCTGATACCAAAACCATATAAAAACACTACAAAAAAGAAAACTAAAGACCCACATCCCTCATGAATATAGACACAAAAATCCTCAGGAAAATATTAACAGAGTATTCAGCAAGATATAAAAATAATTATATGCCATGACTAAGAGGGGTTTATTATAAGGATGCAAAGCTAGTTAAGTATTGAAAAATCAGTGTAATCCACCATATTAACAGGCTAAAGAAAAATCATATGATCATATCAATTGATGCAGAAAAGCATTTGACAAAACTCCATTCATTATAAAAAATCTCAGAAAAACCAGAATGCAGAGGAACTTCCTCTACTTGACAAAGAGCATCCACAAAAATTCTACAACTAGCCTTATACATAATTTTGAAAGAGTGAACACTTCCTTCCTAAGATCAGGAAGAAGACAAGGATGTCTGCTCTCACTACTCTTATTCAATATAGTTCTGGAACTTTTAGCCAATGTAATAAGGCAAGAAAAGGAAATAAAAGACAAACATACCATTAAGGATTAAAATAGAGGAAACACTCTACCCAATTTCAAGACTTATTATATTTACAGTAATCAAGACTGTGAAATATTGGTGGAGGAATAGACACATCTGTCAATGGTACACAATAGAGAACCCAGAAATAGACCTGCAAAATATGCCTGATTATTTTATTTTTATTGAGATGAAATTCATATAACATAAAATTAGCCATTTTAAAATGAAACCAAACAGTAGCATTTAGTACATTTATAATATTCTGCAACCACCACCTCTATCTAGTTCCAAAACTCTTTCATCATTCCAAAACAAAACCCCATACCCATTAAGTAGTTACTTCTCATTCTTCCCTCCAACCACCAATTTGCTTTCTATTCTATCCAGAATTTACTTATTCTGGATATGTCATGTAAATGGAATCAAACAATATGTGACATTTTGTGTCTGGCTTCTTTCACTTAATGCATTGTTTTTGAGATTCATTCATATTGTAGCATGTATCAGTATTTCATTCCTTCTTACGGCTGAATAATATTCCATTGTATGCACTTACCACAATTTGTCCATTTATCTGTTGATAGACATTTGTGTTGTTTCTAAGTTTTGGCTATTGTGAGTAGTGCTGCTATGAACATTCATGTACAAGCCTTTGTTTGAGAGCCTGTTTTCAATTCTTTGGGTATATATGTAGGAGCAGAATTGCTAGGTCATATAGTCATTCTATGTTTAACTTTTTGAGGAACCACCACACTGTTTTCCATAGCAATTGAACCACTTTACATTTCTACCAGCAACATACAAGTTTTCCAGTTATCCATGTCCTTACCAATACTTGTTATTTTACTTTAAAAAATTATTATATAGTATCTAATTTTGATTTTAAATTGCATTTCCCTAATGGCTAAGAATGTTGAGCATTTTTTCATGTGCTTTTTGGCTATTTATATATCTTCTCTAGAGAAATGTCTATTCAAGTTCTTAGCACATTTTTAATTGAGTTGTTTGTCTTTCTGTTGTTGAGTTGTAAGGGTTATTTGTATTTTTTTATATTATTCCCTTATCAGATATATGATTTAAAAATATTTTTCCCATTCTACTGGTTGTCTTTTCACTTTCTTGATAATGTTCCTTGATGCACAAAAGTTTTTAATTTTGATAAAATCCAATTTCTCTTTTTTTTCTTTTGTTGTTCATGCTTTTGGTGTCATATCTAAGAATCCATTGCCAAATCCAAGGTCATGAAAATCTACCCCTATGTTTTCTTCTTAAAGTTTGTGGCTTTAGCGTGTATATTTAGGTCATTGATCAATTTTGAGTTAATTTTTATATATGGTGTTAGATAGAGGTCCAAATTCGTTCTTTTATATGTTGATATCCGGTTGTCCCAGTGCCACTTGTTGAAGAGACTGTTCTTTACCTCACTGAATAGTCTTGGTTCCCTTGATTTAAATCAATTGGCCATAATATATATTTCTGGACTCTCAGTTCTACTCTATTGGTCCAGATGTCTATCCTTTTGGCAGTACCATACTGTTTTGATTACCATAGTTTTGTAGTAAGTTTTGATATTGTGAAGTATGAATCCTACAACTTTGTTTTTCCTCCAATCTTCTTTTTCAAGATTGTTTTGGCTTTTTAGGGACCCTTGCAATTCTTGCCCAACTGATTTTTGGCAATGGTGCAAAGCAAGTCAATGGAGGAAAAAAGCTTTTTCAACAAATGATGTGTGGCAATTTGACATTCTTAGCGGGAAAAAAAGAATCTCAGTCTAAGTCTCAGACCTTGAATGAAAATTAACTCAAAATGGTGACAGACTTAAATGTAAAATATAAAACTATTAAACTTTTATTTTAAAAATACGAAAATCTTTGGCATCTTGGATTTAGACTTGACATCAAAAGGCAGATCTAGAAAAAGGAAAAGGTGATAAACCTCACTGCATCAAAACTAAAAATGTTTCCTCTGCAAAATTCTCTGCAAAGAGGATGAAAAGACAAGCTAGAGACTGGAAGGGTATATTTGTAAACCACATATCCACAAAGGACTAATATCTAGAATGTATAAAGAACTCTTAATATTCAACAGTAAAAACAAACAGACAAAAACACCTCAAGTAATCCAATTAGAAAATGGCCCAAAGACATTTCAACAAGGAGAATATACAGATGACAACTAAGCACATGAAAAGATTACTAGCCACTAGGGAAATGTAAAATAAAACCACAATGAGGTATCACTACACACCTATCAGAATGATTAAAATAAAAAATAGTGACACCAGCAAATGCAGGCAGAGAAACAGAATCATTCATGCGTTGTTGGAACATGCTATAGCCACTCTGGAACACAATTTGGTCATTTCTTAAAAAGTTTAACATGCAACTATCAGACAAACCAGCAATTGCACTCATGGGCATTTATCTCAGAAAAATGAAAATTTGTGTTCATATAAAACCTGCATACAAATGTTAATAGCAACTTTATTTATAATAGCCCAAAATGGAAACAACCCAGGTGGTTAAACAAATGTGGTACTTCCATACCATGGAATACTATTATACAGAGGAACAATTATTGATATGTAAAACAATTTGAATGACTCTTGAGGTAATTATGCTGAGTGAAAAAAGCCAATTCCAAAGGTTACCTATTGTATTCTTCTCTTTATGTAACATTCTTGAAGTGACAAAATTATAGAAATGAAGACAGATTAGTGGTTGCCAGGGGTTAGAGATGAAGAGGGAGGGGGAGAGGGAAGGGAGGGAGGTGTGGCTATAAAAGGATGGTGTTGGAAAGGTTCTGTATCTTGACAGCAACAACATCAATATTCTGGTTGTGATATTGTATGATAGTTTTGCAAGATGTTATCATTAGGGGAAATGGGGTAAAAGGTACACACGATTGCTGTGTATTATTTCTTACAACTGTATGTGAATCTCCAATTATTTAAAAATAAAAGGTTTAATTAAAAAACCAATAAGTGCTACATTATTTAATTTTTTCCATTTATAAGACTGCAAGCCTGACAGTGTGTAACAAGTGAGCACACGTAGCCGTTAGGGGGAGGTCAGATGAGGACGCTCATGATTCCATCACTCAGTTCATCACTTGGCTGAATAGCACTGACTGCTGGGATGGTAGAGACTGCTGCATTTTAAATTGTTTTTCTTCTTAGTCAAATATGTTTGATTTGTGCCCATATTAGATCATGTTTAAAGACTAGAAACATAAGGAACCCGATGATGAAATACAAGATAATTAAGAGCAAAAATGGTCAGATTATAATCTTACTTCAAAATTACCTTTCCTAATCTGTAAATGGCATTCATCTGATAAAAAAAAAATCATTATATAGAACATCAAGATGTCTTTGGTACTTCAAAAACAGTGTTAAGAAGAGAAAATAGAGTGACAATTATATCTAATTTGGCTTTTCATTTATTGAGAATAAAGGGTCCACAGCCACAATATGCTATTTGCAGAGTGCTTGCAAATAGTGGCCTGAAATCTGTCCCCTCTTGTCATTTATAAACAAAACATAGAAATTATAAAACTAAACCTGTAGTGTTTTTAGCATAAAATTCCATAATTTCAGACATAGATTCTTGGAAAACAGCTTTTGCTTGTACTGGTGCTGTATCAGGGAGTTAAATCCCAAAGTATTTTTAGTATACATACAGTTTCCAAATCAGATTTGACATATCATTTTTTAGTATATTTATTTAGCATAATTTAGAAAATTATGCTTTCTCTTGTATAAGTTAAAAAGAGTTAAACGTGCATTTGTTGTTAAATGATACAGAGTGGAAATTTGTCTGTAATGACTGTATATTATGAATATTATTAATGAGTGCATTAAAACAAACTGTAGTATACAATACTTAATATGATACTCTTAAATAGTTTGTTTGAAAGTTCAAATCACATCTTTGTCACATACCACAGAAAAATGGCAAAACCAGTTTAAAATTTTTTGGAGAAGGTTGTAGTGAAAGGTGTTTGCAAGTCACATACGGCTGGGCTGTGCGGTGGGTGTGCATGCATTTGTCAGCTTTAAAGCATCCTGTACAAATCAGCTGTTAAGTGCCCACTGGCACTTATCTAGGACAATTAGGAAATGAGAGTCTTGGTTAGTGACATGTTCTCCATAACTGAAAATTACTATATGTCTGAGCACTGGATTGGGGTCAAGAGACTTCAGCCTTTCACTAGCTTGGGGTTCTTAGACAAATTAAGTGGGATGATGACAATATTAATAGACACCTATCTCCCATGGTGAGTGTCTAAAGCCAGTGTCAAATCAGCATTTTATTTACATTTTAGCTTCTTTCTCATTTGGTATGTTTTCTACTCTGAGTAACAGAAAACCCCAACTCAATTGGTTTAAGTCGTGAGGAAAATAGAAATCCCGAGGTAGGACAGCTTCAGAGTTGGTTATTTTAGCAGCTCATTTCACCACTTCACAGAGGTCCTAGGTTCCTTTCCCTGTTCTGCTACCATTCATGGGTCAACTCAGCTGCTCTCAGGGTCACAAGAGGATGACCTTGGGTCTAGGGGACCCTGTAGTTGATGAGGGTATCAAGAGAGGAAAGAGGTACCATCACCTCTGGTGCATCTTTTTATCTCCGCAGCTGACTTTCTCTCACCCCTCCTTGGCCAGCACTGGGCCCCTGCTCACCCCCTGGCCAGTTCCCAGCAGGGAGAATGGGAGCTCCATGACTGGCTTAGACCATGCTGAACGGAATTGACATTCTACAGGCAGAGAAGAAGAGAGAAAGACTTCATGTTTGGTTTTGGTATGACAAGGGTTCACAGGACAATTAAGTAAATACACCTACAGGTTCAGAACAAAAGGTTTTCCAGGCACTGATTTGTAGAACATGACTTCTGACATCAGGATTAGCTGCCACATACATAGACATTCTGTGCAATCAATGTAGAATTGCCTCGTGATTGTGAGGGCAGACTCCGAGTCACATCCTAGCTCTGCCATTTGCCAGACAAACTGCCTGAGATTAGTTGTGTAACTTCTCTAAGTTTAACTTATAAAATGGGGACCTAATGGACTTATGAGGATTAGGTAAAACAATACATACGAACGGGTAGGCCTAGTGCCCAGTGCATAGTTAGCAATCAATGAATGTGCGATGCTGATATGATGCAGTGATGGTGATAATGAGCTGACATGACCTTGCACCTCTCAACAGCTGAGTAGCTGTTTTTCCTGCTTTTACTCTTTCCAGCAGCCACTATGCCCTCTACCCATCTACTCTATATACAGCACCCAGAGTGACCTGTTAAATACATATAGTAGATCCATGTCTCTGCAAATGACCCAATTTCGTTCCTTTTTATGACTGAGTAATATTCCATTGTATATATGTACCACATCTTCTTCATCCATTCCTCTGCTGATGGACATTTAGGTTGTTTCCATGTCCTGGCTATTGTAGGTAGTGCTGCAGTGAACACTGGGGTGCATGTATATTTTTGAATTACGGTTTTCTCTGGGTATATGCCCAGTAGTGGGATTGCTGGGTCATATGGTAGTTCTATTTTTAGTTTTTTAAGGAACCTCCATACTGTTCTCCATAGTGGCTGTATCAATCTACACTCCCACCAACAATGCATGAGGGTTCCCTTTTCTCCACACCCTCCCCAGCATTTATTGTTTGTAGATTTTTTGAGACATGGATGGACCTAGAGACTGTCATACAGAGTGAAGTAAGTCAGAAAGAGAAAAACAAATATCGTATATTAACACATATATGTAGAATATGAAAAAATTGGTATAGACAATCTTATTTACAAAGCAGAAACAGAGACACAGACATAGAGAGCAAACATATGGATACCAGGGGGGAAAGGGGGGGGTGCGATGAATTGGGAGATTGCGATTGACATAGATACACTATCGATACTATGTATAAAATAGGTAACTAATGAGAACCTACTGTATAGTACAGGGAGCTCTATTCAGTGCTCTCTGGTGACCTAAATGAGAAGGAAATCCAAAAAAGAGGGGATAAATGTATACATATAGCTGACTCACTTTGTTGTACAGTATAAACTAACACAGTATTGTAAAGCAACTATACACCAAAAAAAAAAAAACATATGGTAGATCAGATCATTCTCCTGCTCAAAACCCTCTCCTGGCTCCCATTGCACCTAAAATCAGATCTGAAGTCCTTATTCATCACAGCCTACAGGGCCTGTGTGGTCTGGCCCTTGCTTAGCACTCTGCCTTCTTCAACAACTCCACCCAGATCCCTCTGCTTTGCTACGTTGGCCTGAATCGCATCAAGCCAGTTCCCACATCACAGTTTTCATGCCTGTTGGGCCTTCAGCCTGAACAGTCTCCCCACTAGATCATCTCATATCTTCTCCCCTCATTTATTCATGTTTGTGCTCTAAGCACCTCCTCAGAGAGAAGTTTGTCATCTGCCCTCTTAAAAACACTCACCACACTCACTCCCACTTACTCTTTCTTTTAGTCTGGATTGTCTAGAAAACAACCTGAGGCAAAAGCTCATGTGCTGACACTTGATTGAGGAGGAATACAGTCCCAGGGAAGCAGGAACAAGGAAAAAGAAAGAGCAAATACCTGAAAGGGCTCCAGCTTTGTAATCAGTGTAGCTGAGGGCTTAGTCTCCAGGGATGTCTTGAGACGGGGCATACGGAGCTCTGCCTCTCTGTACAGACTACCCAGGGAAGGAAGAGAGAACTGATCTGCTGGCTCCCTTCTGTACCCTTTCTCCCACTGGTCAATCCACCCCTGAAGCAGGAATTCCCCCCCCCCACCTCTATGATGTAGTGAGTAGCACCCCCAGGCAGCCTCTGGAAAAGCCAGAGCCTCAGGGGTCCAGTCTGACCAATGCATAGGCGTGGAGGCCAGTGTTTTCTTGTCAGTTGTTGCCACACGCAGGGCTTCTTGATCTGAGCTGCTGGCAATAACAGCAGAGGTACCTGGCTCTAAGACTGTGCAAATAGCATGGAAGAGTTGATAGGGTCACTCTGGTCAGGAAGCAAGGCAAGTAGCCAAAGCCCTGGTGGGGAATGGGGGCGGAGAGGTCAGCGTGGCTGCTCAGATTTGAGTGGTATATAAACTAAGTCCAGCACCATCTGCTACATCCTCGTCTTGCATAGTTCTCTTCATAACACTGAAGATGACCTGCCATAATACTACATATTCATTTGAATGGAGCAGATATTCACCAGGATGGAACCTCCATAAGCAGGAGCTTATCTTTTTGAAAGATCTCTTTTTCAGATTGTCATGCTATTTACCACTCTCTACTAATGAGTTGGAAAACGGAAGCATGACAAAAATATCCCTTGTGAATAAAGGAGGTTGGCCCCTCCCTTGGCTCTCCTACTGTGCTGCCTCTTTCATGCCTCTTCCCACTCCCAGTACGTGTGCTGCTTTGTGGCTTGGAGGCCTGGCCTTCTCATCCCAGATTTCTCCCTGTGCACATGAAATTCTGAGAGTAGCTGAGTTTCATTTCCTCTGGTTCTCAGTGCCTTTCTTAGGCCCCTTGTACCATCACTCTAGGCCCTGGGAGTTAGATGGGACTTTTGTCTCTGGAACAGTACTATGATGAAGGGTTTTGTTGTTCACCTCCCTCCACGTTCCCCATTCACAATTTCCTCTCTATCACTGCATCTTCTCATTCATCCTACCTTCTTAATTAAAATTCTGACCCTATACCACTTCTTCATTGCCTTGAAAAATTTCCCAAATCAGTTATCTCTTGAATGAATACCTTATCTCCATGATGGCTCCTTTTCTCCCTAAATCAGAGTTTTAAATAATTATTTCTGAGTGTGATTTTAGGTCTCGGTTTTTGAATTTGTTGCCTCCATTGCCTTAATTTCTAGATGATAATGAATCATCACTTAAGAAATCAGCATTAATATTAGACTTAAGGGAAACCTTTAACATCATAGCTCTAGATCAGAGTAGCCATAACTTCTAGCAAAATATAGGCATCAACTTGCAGAACTGAAAATGGCCTCAGAAGTTCATTGAGTATGACCACTTCCCACTCCTCTCCCAACCCCTTCTTGAGAGATGAGGAAACAAACCAGAAAAGGTGGGACTCCTCCAGACTCACAAAGCCAGAGAGGGGCTGAGGCAGGCTAGGGACCCAGTCCTTTTGCCTCTCTGTCCAGGGCTCTCCTAAGATCCAGACTGCTTCTTCAATCAACTGCATAGTTTGGTTTGAAGATTTACTAAGACATTTTTGGACAGGCAGCAGAATGTTAAATCATGCAAGACAAGGAAGACAGTTCCCTGCCTATTCCCACCTTCTCACGTGACCTCCCGGACTGGCTTCAAATGGGTATTTCTGGGACTGTTTGATCAGCCCAGGGTAGACCTGACCCATTGCTAGTGACAGGGTAACTTTTGGTAGAATCTGGAGGAGGTGTCCTGCTTCCTTCTGACCCCCACAGCTATGTGTCATCTCTGGGTATCCTGATGTGCAGCTGCAATCTGAAATGACCTGTAGGAGCCACATTATTTGGCAGCAGTTTTTGGTCATGTGGTTGTGTTTTTGGTAAGATTAGAAATAGAAAAAAGTTTTAAAACTGGTAAAGTAAAATCCCTAATATATATTGGGGATTTTTAAACTTCTTGATCTTGTAAAAATACACTGATAACTTTCTTCTGTGTGTCTCTGAGTCTGCCTGGGGCAGTAATCTGAATTTATGTTGCCTTTTAACTTCCTCCTTTCAAATTTACTGAATTGTATGATTTCAAAATTTAAGCATCATAGTTGGCTACTGAGAATCATCAGTATGTTTGCAAGTTCTGAAACAGGGTTTCAGGCAAATTCTGAAATTCTCTGTGTAAAATCTAGCCTATTTTCCAAGTTGGGGACTCTTATTAAACCAAGAATTGCCCTGAGAAGTGAAAGCACAGAGCAATTCAAAGAGGTGTCAAGGTCTGCTGGCATCTGATGCTGCTTCCCTGAAGGCTTGTTTTGTCATTCACACTTCACCTTTTTTATTCAAAGGTGACTTTTTAAAAAAAATTTTATTTATTTATTTTATTTATTTTTGGCTGCACTGGGTCTTCGTTGCTGTGCTCGGGCTTTCTCTACCTGCAGCGAGAGGGGGCTACTCTGTTGCGGTGCATGGGCTTCTCATTGCGGTGGCTTCTCTTGTTGTGGAGCAGGGGCTCTAGGCACAGGCTTCAGTAGTTGTGGGTCGCGGGGTCTAGAGCGCGGGCTCAGTAGTTGTGGCGCCTGGGCTTAGTTGCTCCGCGGCATGTGGGATCTTCCCAGACCAGGGCTCAAACCCATGTCCCCTGCATTGGCAGGCGGATTCCTAACCACTGCGCCACCAGGGAAGCCCCCAAGGTGACTTTTAATTCCAGTCTTATTTTATGCACAGTAGTCACACTAGCTCACTTCAGTTGTTAGCATTATCTGTAAGGGATATTCCATGCATCTGATTTGCAGCAGCTACATTCCCCCCTTCTTTGGGAAGCAGAGGAAGTTTGTGGAAGTCCAGTCCCTGCATTAAACAGAGCTATTTCTGATCTTGGTCGATTTACAGATCCTGACTTACATATGAACCTGAAATTATTAAAAACACACACCCCAAGGCCTGCCTTGGTTATATAATAGGGCCACTCGGCTGACTCAGGGACTTTGTGCTCAGAGCTGAGAACAGAAACTGGCTTTTCCAAACACCTCAAAGTCTGTGAAGGGAGGTGAACCCAGCCTCCAGGCTGTGGGGCTCCATCTTGACCACTGACTTAGAATTAAATTTCAGGGGGAGGCTCAGCATGTTTCCAAACTTCCCTGCTTCCTTTTATGCTCAGTCTTAATTTTCTTTTTCCCAAGATGGAAAGTGCCACCCCTTTCCTGATCCAGCTGCAGATAATCTGGTCTCAAGCCAGCCTTGGAGGTTCAGTCATGGGTGGCCTTGGCAAAGATTCATGGTCAATTCTGAGAGAATATCATGCCTGCCAAGGCCAGGGGCACGGAGCATGGAGTAGCCTTTATTCTTTTGAGCACAAATCATGGTATCCATGGAGGAAATCACAGCAGAGTGAGCCCTGGAAGTCACCCAGGTTTCCTCCAAGTCCTCATTTTACTGATGGGGAAACATACCAATAGCAGAAATATGACTGGCTCTGGGTTACAAGCTGAGTGGTAGTAGAGGGTGGGCTGCATCCCAGAACAAAACCTATGAGAGGGCAGGGACCACGCTGGCCTATCCACCGCTGTCTCCCAGTATCTAGTACAGTGCCTGGTAGACAGGAGGGCCCAGTAAATATCTGTTGAAGGAAAGAACAAATATAACACCTCTTCCTCCATGTCAGCTTTCTATTTTTCTTCCCCTTCTCCTGATATTTAACTAACCTTAACCTCAGAAGAGCCCCTCTGCCCCTCCTCCAGGCCAGGAAAGGTCACAGGGGCATGAACAGGACACTGTTCCCCTAAGCCAGGAAGTCACCTGGTGCCCACACAGCCAGAGCAGGAGGCTTTCCCCCAGAAAGTCTCCTGCCCATCAGTTACCACAGCCTAGACTGGCTAGAGTCTACTCTTAAGTTTGATGCCAGATTGGAGCTACAGTATGACCATTTGGGGGGCCCTAGTAGTTACAAAGTTGTTTCCAGTTTATTTGGGCACCAAGACTGATCTTTAGGCCAATTAATGGAAACAAAATGATCACTGGGCTGTGGTCTCCAAAAGTTGTGGATGTTGAAGAGGGATCCAGAAAGCTTTGGGAGCCGCAGGCTTGGGGATGAGGTCCAGGCCTCATGTCTGGTTCTAAGGCAGAAGAAGGGACTCTCTGGTCACAGCTTGGCCAGGCTAGGCAAATGTCAACTGGGACTGCCTCTGTATGCCCAGGATTTAGTGAGATTCTGCAATGAGAGAAGGCAGATTCAGAAGAGAGAAATAAAAACTTCGCTCTTTCGCAGGTTGTTGGCTCTCAGCGAGGGGTGGTGTCCTTTGACTTTGCGTCCAGGGACAGCTCTCTTGGTGCGGTGTACTGGCCCGCCTCAGCTCCACAAGCTACAGCTGCTGATTAAGACCAGCAGCGCATCTTGAGAGCACAGACTTGGGGAACCCTGCCCGGAAAAGAGCCAGAGGAGAGGAGGAGTGTGTTGGGGGGTGGGAGAGCTCGTCGGCCGCCGGGCTCCACAGAGCCAGGGCCGGGAGCGCACCCCGTGCCCCTGAGGCTGCAGAGATCGCCCTGGAGCGCCGGGAGTCCTCCAGCCCCGAGTGCGCGCCCGGCTGCTCCGCGCACCTGCCGCTGGCCCCGCGGGTCTGAGCGGCGGGCGGGCGGGCCGCGCGCACAGGTGGCGGCGATTGGGCAGGCGGGGCCCGGAGGGTGACGTCACGGGCTCCGGTCCCGCCGGCAGAAATAGGGCAGCCGCGGCGGTGGTGCCACAGCAGCGGTCCACGGCGGCTTAGAGAGCTGGAGCCGCGACAGCCTCCAGCGCGCGCAGGACCCGCCGACAGCCGGAGAGACCGACCGAAGGACGCGGGACCGGGTCGCCGCTGCCACCACGGGGCGCTCCCTCTCGCCCTCCGAGTCCGGCCACCTGGTCTTCCCCTCGGCCCCGGCCCCCTCAGGTACGCGGGCGCAGCTTCGGAGCGGCCGTGGGGAGGGTGCCAAGCCGCCGCCGCCGCCAACCGGTCCCGCCGCGCCCCGCTGGGGTACTGGCGCCCGCGGCCCCGCGTTTCCCTGCAGGGCCCGGCCGGGCGCTTGCTAGTGCTCACCGCCGCGCCTGGTGAACCAAGTTTGCCCGCCTGCCGGGAGGCGGGCACGGGACCCCAGGAGCCGGGCTGGGCAGGGCTACCCCGGCCGGAGCCAGGACTCGGGGTAAAGGCTGGGGAGCCGAGGCGTGTGGCCTGGGTCTGCAGTGGGGACCGGAGTGACCGGGCTTGCGCGCAGACCACCGCGCAGAACCACTTGGGTCGAGCCCGAAGCGGGCGCCGGGCTCCGAGACCCTTCAGGTGCCGTTCTTGGGTTCTGGACCCCGAGCGGCCTCGGCGAGACAGGAGAGCGGTTGCACCTGGGCTCGGACTTGTGCCCTTGGCCCAGGGCTGGGGCGCGAGGCGGGCGTCCTCACCACCTCTTTCCTCCAGCTTTGCGGGGAAACTTGGCGTCTGCTCGCTGCAGCCCGAAGGGCCCGCGGCGCCCGGCCTGGCCCTCACAACCCCGAGGGCCGCCGCGTCCGGGGCTGAGCGCTTGGGCTTCTCGGAGGAGGCGGGAAGGACCCGCGACCCCACTAGGCTCCGGCAGCCCGCCGCTCTCCTTCTGCTCGGCCAGGCCGGTCGTTGTTCCAAGCAAGCGGCCGGTGTTATTTGCTGGAAAATCACTAGTGAGCAATTTGTTTGGGGGATGTTCAGGCGGGGGGCTTGGTCCTAAGAGCTTGTAATGTGGGTGATCTCCACCCCTCTTGGCGCCAGCAAAAGACCTGTTCCAAGTTTCGGGGGGACCTAGGCGAAGCAGGCAGAGCTCTCTGCTTTGGGTGCGAGTGTGGCCTCGAGTTTGGGGGAGAGCTTGGCGCGAGCCTTCGGGGCTCCCTTCAGCTGACAAAGCGGTGCCCCGAGCGCGTTCGCTTGAGGCCTGCCACCTGAGGACTTCGGCGCCCGCCCCTCTTGCAGGAACAGAAACCTGCTGGAGCAGTAGGGTTTCTCACCATGCCCAGAACGTGGCGAGCATCCCGTGCAGCGTGTCCGTCTATGTAAGTTCCTGGGGACCTGCAGAGTTGGGCCTTCTAGGTCTGCGTCTAGCCCAGAGAGTTGGTCCCACATGCGCTGTCCAGCCGACCTCTCTCCTGAGAACTGTCGCCGACATTGATGAATAGCGCTTCTGCAGCCTCTTCTCCGCTCCCCTCTAGGTGTCGCTTCCGCCGAGGTTTCCGGCGAGCGGAGCCGGTAGCTTTGGTCTGTTTCCTTAGTGAATTTGTTGCAAGCCTGTGCACCAGGAATTGTACTAGGTGGACTCCTGAGACGCAAACATCCGTCCACATTCTCTGAGCCAAACAGAAACAGAATTTCAATAGAAGGGGCGCGGTAACTTAAGCCCACTTTTGGTGCACATTTTGATTATCACACAATCTGAGAGGGGAGAAAAGGGATCGGGAAGAAATTCAGACTTTTCTCAAAAGTCCCGAGTTATTTTCCTACCATCAGGTTAGGGGAAAGCCAGAGATGACTTTTAACAGTGTCCTTTTAATCCTGGAATGGCCCAGACAGGCTCTGGGTCTGGGCAGTGGTCAGGTGGAGGGCTCACCTGGGAAGCAAATGGTCAAGGGAGTGAGGGATACGGCTTCTCTGACCCCAGAGGCTCAGCAGCCCTCAGGCAGTAACTCTAATGGAAGACCTGAGCCGATGCTCCACAGGGCGCATGTCTGCTTTCCGTCTTCGTTTTGTGAGAAGACACTGCAGCATTACTAGTTTATTTCTGTTTAAACACACTGAGGTGAATGTTCACTTTCTTCCCCTGCTAGGGAAAAAGACAGCCCGTCTCTCCAAAGACTTCAGACAGAGCCAAAGTTTGTGCAAGAAAATAGTCTTTGATGTAGTGAATTAAAATTGCTTAATAAAAGTTGTTCCAATGGATTTTTCTCTCTCCAAATTTTTTGCCCACCCTCAATTGTTGTCAGTTCCAGGAAGGCTTTTTGTTCCAGAGAGGGGCCAGCTTGTTCTGGGTATGGCGAGAACTTTTATCACTTTGGCTGTGTCCTGGAGGGGTAGGTTGGATTTTTCTACCTTGACCTGCCAGTCACTCAGGATTCTTCTCCTTCTAAGGGCTGCAGGCTTTTCTTTCTTTTCTTTTTTTTTTTAGTGATCTTCATGATGTGAGCTTCTGTTTGACAACATTACATTTCAGAAATTGTCATTGAGTAGTCAGGATTTCCTAAAAATCTCCTTAATTGCTACTTTGCCTTTTTTCGTATTTCTTTGCAAACTCAACTTTCTTGTGTTGCTCTGTGCTTACTAATTAATCAAATTAGGCAGTTATTTCAAGAGCACATCTTTCCTTACATTTTCTATCTTTGTGCATAACACAAGGCATGCAACTTCAAGTGAAATAGAACTACAGTGGAGCGAACATGGTACTTAGGAGGTATAATCTGAATGTTGGAAGGGTGAGGGTTCTGTGCGTTAACTTCATAGTAAATAGGAATGTCATAGATTTACACATTGCACATAGAGTAATTTAGATATCAAATTTATCAAATGTTGGAACAATTAACCAAAGATACCGAATAGATAATTAATAGGAAATGCAATATAACTTCATTATGGATTGCTTCAGGGTTGGCTTCATATGTTTCCATGCCTAATTTCCTGGGATTGGTATTTTAGGGATTATTTTAGGAAGTTTGAACCCTTTTCTTTTTTCCTAAAACACTCACAAATCAAAACTGGGGTCCTAAACCTTGCAAAAGAAATTAGCATACAGCTTCCTGGTTTTAGGTTGGAGTTGATAGGCCTTTTTTTTTTCTTTGAACATTGGGCAGGCATACAGAAGAGAACTGTAGGATTTTAGTGGTCCCCAATTGGTTTCTATTCGTTGATTGCCAACATCACATGTGTAAAATGCAATGCACCTAAAAGTAATTGGCTAGAGCATACACTTTTCAATTAGGTTAGAAATTCAGGTGCCTCAAAGTCACAGACCTTACCATTCTCTTCAAGGCTGGGTGGTGGTGCTTAGTTCTGCCAAATCATCTTCATAATTTCTGGTCCTGTCTGTTACAAAGAGAAGCCATTTCCGTGTGACTATTCCATAGTGTCTGGTCTAGTAGTGTCACCATATTCTGAGAGAGAGGATGAGAGAGAACGAACCAGTGAATAACTTTCCCAAAAGCTCCAAGGGTCAGAATTCCCATTCTTCCCAAACAGGGCTGGTTCCTGAAGGAGGAAAGAGAAGTTTGTACTTATGCCCGTGCTTCTCTTTGGCTTCTGACCCTGTTCAGTAAAGACAGCTTACATGCTGCTGTATGTTCTCTGGTGGGGTAGATTTGGAGTTTACATATTCATATCTATTTCTCCCTGATCATTTGCATTCTTAGGTCACAGTTTTTCAACTTCCTTCAAAAAACAAGTCAGTATTTGGAATGTTACATTCTACAGATTTTTCGTACCTCTATGATTTTACATACAAATAAATAATAGCACGATATCAGCTTGTATTATAACACCAGAAAATCCTGTGGTTTTCACAGCAAGGGGGTAGATGATCTAATGGGGCCCACCCTGAACTAAAAAAAGCAAAATCAGTCTGTCTAAACAGAGAATGCATAGATATTCCATACGTAAGTTTGTGATTATGTTAGAAACAAAACAATTGCCTAGGGGTCAGGATGCTTGAGTTTTAGTCTAGGTTTGGCCACTGAGTTGGCTTCATACATTGGGTGAATTCCTCCACCTTCCAGGTCTTTGGTGTCCTGTCTGTGCAGTGGCCAGTCTGGCACCTGATTCTGCTGAGCATGGGGAAACATGAGGCTCAGGTGGGAAACCTCAGAGGAAGCAGTGAAGTACTTCTCTTGGAAACGAGATGTCTTAAATATCAAGTGATTGTGTCTTATGAGTTGTTTGAAAGGAAAGGTAGTCCCAGGTCTTTTATGAGAACAATCTCAGGTAGATTTATAACCAATCTTGGGACTCTAGCATGGATTGAATGAAGCTTATAAACGTAAATTGATTTCAAAAGGAGCTCTAGGTTGAAAAAGAGGGTTTGTGACCTTATTAGTGGTACCTTCCCATTTCTATGACAGGGAGATTCTTGTTGTATTTTCTTCCGTCTGAGGGCCAGTAGGGCTATTTGAATTTGTTGAGTAATCTTCCAACAGGTCCTCTTCACCCAAAGTGACTGCCTACCAGGCTGGTTGGTGTTGCCCATGAGCTAAAGGGTACTCTTGATGCCTGGCATCCTTTGTATCTCCTCATGGTTTCGTTATTTCAATCACATTCTTTCTTGGCCAACGAAGACAGCATCAATGAAGGCCGAGGAGAGCGGGCCGAGTGGCCGCATCCTGGGTGAAGTGTAGGAGGGGGGCAGCTTGGCTTTCCCCTCACTCTGCTCCTGTGGCCTTGCTCGGAGCCATGAAAGCTGGAGGAACACAGCTCTTGGCATCGGTCAGAGGAGAGACTTGGGGCTCATGGCCTCTGATCTTGCTGTACATACATGTTCCCCCATCTAAAACCAACCATTCATCCAAATAAAATATTTCTAAGTATCAAGAGGCAGCAGGGGATGGGGTTTAAGAGTATAGACGCCAAATCCACCTGGCTGGCTCGGAGTCCCAGCTCTGCCATTTATTTGCCACGCGGCCTTGGCAAGGTACTTAACCCTCTCTGCGACCCATTTCCTCTGTCATCTGACTAGAGGATAATCATTGCCCTCCTCATGGAGTAGAAATGAGGATTATGAGTTAATACCTATGAAGCATTTAGAACAGTGCCTGACACATAGTAATTGCTATATGTGTTAACCAAATAGATAGTCTCTATTTGGTTATTAGACAGATCATCGAAATTGATTTAGACGCAATATTCTTTTTTTATGAACCGAACTGTCATAAAACTTGGGTTGTAAATTTTAAGACTGTTGTTGCTGTAGACGGAATGAATTGTCAATCACCATGAGTATAAAATGACATCTCAGACTCATCTGCCGTGCAAATGAAGTTTGATCTAGTGGTGGCCAAGCTGAAATAAACGTTACAGAGAGGCTGCCTAGGAATATTTCAGTAGTTGGCCTGGCTCGTGCGTTTCCCCGTCGTCCAATAAAATCCTACGGGAATCTCAACACAAACCAGACAAAACCAGAGATGACTCCAGGTGCAGTAGGGCTGCAGTTCAGCTTCCTGAAACACATCTCAGAACAGCTGGTTTAATGCCAGAGGTCTGGGCACACCCTCTTAAATGAAGTGATTTGGTGCTTCCCAAAACAATTGAACAGAATTTATTCTGATATTATCCATTAATAATAAAACATCCAAAATAATTGGTCTTGGATTACTAGGCAAACTGAAAACTAAATACTAGATATTGTGGCTCACATATTTCATAACTCCAGGGATTGACATCTGTGCATTATCTAGAGTAAGTTGTGATTATCTTGCTGTTTTTAGTTTATTTGGGCTTGAAGGCATGAAAAGGGAGAGAAGACCTTTTATATATATGCTCACTCCATGAGCACTGTTTGATGGTGGATAAGTAGGGAAGAATTAATAAAAGTAGAGTAGGAAGCAGTGTCTTTCTAGTTCTAGCTTGAGTTACTCTTGCTGGTTTAAAAAAAATTCCAAAAATCCAGCAACTGCTTTCTGCAGTCTCTGGAACATGGATGGCTCTGTGTTCAGAAGAGAATAATTTATGGGGAGTAGGGAGTTGCCCTATTTATTTTTAGAAAAACTGGTTGCAGTTAGGGAAGTCATTTTTATTCTCTTTTAGTCCCAAATGTGATTTTTCACTCCTCATCCCTGTAAGGACACACACCCTAGCTCGAGCCCCGGATAGGGAGCGTAGCGCTGGGGGGCCGCTGATAACGCTGCAGCCCTCTCCCAGGTAGCTGCGGAAGCTGCAGCGTTCTGCCCCACTCTGCCTTCTTCAGAGGGAGGAGCTGGTGCTGACTGCTGAGACCATGACCTTCAGATTGTATTTACTAGCCACTCGGACCATTTCCCCAGTATCTCTAGCTTTCCCTACAGATGTCAAAGATGAACGGCTGAAGAAACAGAGGTAGGAGTAGGAGCCTGTGTGTGGACTCTTAAAAAAAAGAAAAGAAAAAGAAAAAAGAGATGTCTTCTCTTAGAAGACAGTCATAACTTATAACCGTGCCTTTCATAGGCCAGTGTTATATGCCCACAATTTTTAGTTTGACTTCTCCTTCCTGTGGGCATTTCTGTCTCAAGTCGGGGACATAAAGCAAATCTGGAGCAGCAGCTTTATTTGGGTATGGAAGGCAGCCAAAGGAAACCTGGCATGTGGCAGGAGTGTATTTGTTTGGCAGCCCTGGCATCAGCGCTAGTGATCATTTGATACCTCCCCTTGTGTAGAGCAGGGATCCTTCAAAGCTGTTGGCTCTGGGGGTGAGCACGGGTGGACCCCTCAAATAGGCTGTAAGGTCTCTCAAGCAGCTAATCATCTCTGACTCGGACACCTGCTCATGACCAGCCCTAAGCCAAGGCACGGGGGTGCTGGCCTGCAAGGAGCTCTGTGTGTTTTCATCTCCCCAGCCATGAGCAGGATGCAGTGTGGACCACATGCAATTAAGCACTAAACTGTATGGTGCTCACAGAAATCAATAACCCTTAAAGTTTCCTTGAGTAAGAGTTCTAAATACTGCATGATGAGTTCTATCTGGATATGTTTCTTAGAGATACTGAAATTAAGGTTGGAATATGTTCACGGTGGAAGGCTTAGAAAGTACAGCTAATTGGACAAATGCACCAGTCTGTGTCTTTGTCCTCTTAACACAATGCCCAGCATATGTTAGGGAGTTGAATTTTTATTATAGCTGATTCTTAGTTTTTTTCATCCATGTGATTCTTTGATTACTTTCAATTGTCCATTTCTTAGACAATTTATCAAGTGAGTCTCAGGAAATATCTTAAACGCTACTGAAATCCTATTATCTATTGGATGCTGGGATTCTATTACAAGGACTGGTCTTGAAACAAAAATAAAAATAGTAGACCCTTTAATGCTGTTTTGAAGTTCACGATCTTGTTAACTGAGGCATCAGCTACAAACAGGGGTGCTACAGATTTAATGTGATTCCTCATCAGCATTTATTGAGCACTAGTGTGCCCAGCTGCAAATGCTTTCTGAGGAAACAGAAGCATGGACGTAGGGTAACCTAACAGAGGTGCCTCAGCCTTCTCACCCCCATTTGTTCTTGCAGTTGTAGTGGCAGGTGCATTTTAAGTGGGTTTCTACATACCAGTTAGCATTTCTAGAGTTCTTACTATGTGCCGACCCTGCCTGCTTCAGTCCTCACAGCAGCGCTATTGGGTACATATTCTGACCCCATTTTAGATGTGAATAAACTAAGGCTCCGAAGTAATATAACTTCTCCATAGGAAAACAGAACGGTTGGTGCCAGAATTTAAACTTGGCTTTATATGATTCTGGAGCACAGGTGCTCACTAACTAACTATGCCTTGACTTCTTTACACTTTGCAACGCTTAGTTCTGAGTGTTTGTCATTTTCTCAACAGACTCAACAAAATGAAGCCAGGATGCTTTTGGCTGCATCTCACACTGCTTGGAGCCTCCCTGCCTGCTGCGCTGGGGTGGATGAACCCAGGAACCAGCAGAGGATTGAACATGGGTGTGGGAGAGTCCCGGGAAGAGGTATAGTCACGTTACGGCTGATATGACATTTAAAACTCGTTGCTTTTCAATGTTAGAGTATCTAATTTCCTTTCCACTTTTAGTTTTTATCAAGTAGATTGCAGTGAAAATTAAAATCCTGCCCCCTTTTTGGTAGGGGACAGAAGGCAGCCATGCGTGTTGATAAGGACAGGAGGTTTATATCATGCTGTTAAGTAATTGTCTAAAATCTCTCCAGTGCCAAAAATGTATCCCCAGATCAAGCTATGGTTGCATGTTTTGTCTTCCACACAGACCCACCAGAGAACGGCCTTTGTGTATACTTAATAGCACTCTGAAAGTGCTGACTCATTGGTGGAGCACACCCATGTGAATTAGTGAAGTCTTTTAATTAAAAAATATGTTATAAAGGAAATAGACTTCTTTTCAGCTATATAGATAAGAAGAACCAGGCTGAGTAAGAACTGGAGGGTAGAGGTCCTAAGGGAGACAGCCTTAATGAACAGATAAGAATGATTAATGGCATGTTAGGTATATATAAATGCTTCTAAAGTGCTTGAAAAACTTGTTCTCAAATACCTCCCGGGAGAGTCTTGCTATCCTGCTAATTGCTTTGTGAACTCTGGTCTGAAGTAGTGAAGAGGAGTCATAAACTGCAGCCAGCCCTGCTCAGGTAGTAGGCCTCATGAATTTGGGTCTCATGAGGGATGTAGATTTTCTGCAGAAAATGTTTTGACATGCTGAACCTTGAGAAATGACTACACCCTTTCAATAAAACCACCTAGGATTTTCTTGATGACGTGATGAATACTAATTCTTACCTGAGAGCTTTCCAGGGCATCTTAACTGCCGCCGTCTTCCATGATGCCTCCCCTTCTCCTTTTCTCTGTGCGTGCTTCCCGTCCTGTGGAATGAGGAAGAAAAATCACCCCCAAAAGTCAACGTTACCCAGAGAGTGAATAACGATACACACTATATGGTAGGATTAATGCGTTATTTGATCAAAAGACACGTTTTCTCTTTCATTATTACTTAATTGTAATGCAATCCCAAAGCTACAAGCCTTAATCTGCAGGGAGCTACAGAGGTAATTTAATGCGCACTCTTTTCCTGCTGAAGTTAGTGTGGCTTCCCTTTGTGGTGAGCAGATGATTAGACAGAAACACTATCTCTCCCATCTAAATCCATGAAGGACACAACTTAATGTTCTTGTGAAAGAGTCTGAAGGCTGACTTGCTAGCAAGCCCAGCATTTCCAATGGGAATCGTTTAATTGTTATACTCATATCCATACAGAGGGAAAATGATCACTTAAATCCTATAAATATATTGTTGAATATTTAACGGCAAAGCAAACAGGCAAACACACAGCTATGTGTATTTAGTCTTCTTACTTTTGGGGCTCATTGGCCCACTGTTTTAAATCACTTATTTCAATTAAAAGAGTCAAGCCTATTACGGTGGGATCTAGCTGGAGGTAAATTGAAGGTAAGTTGATATCAACCTAGGGTCTCTTTATTTTAGTTGTTACCACCCTAATTCTTTGTGTATCAACAAGAAAGAGTACCTGATGCTCATCCTGAAGAAGTGAGGCTTTTTTTTGTTCGGGGGTGTTGTTGTGTTCCCCCCTTCACCCCATTAGGATAGAGCCCCGGAGATGCCATTGTCTCCCAGGTTTGGGAATTTCACTGCTTTGGGAAAAGGAAGTAATGCCTCTGTGGACTCCCAAAGGCCGGAACAACCGCCCTACCCATCCAGTACAATTTGCTGTAGACTGAGTTTTTGTGAAGTGTTGTAACTTCTGCTCATTGAGTCTGCTTCTGTCAACTGTTAAATGAGATGGTGACAATGTGAATGGGCCCAGGACATAGGACAGCCTCCGTGAACGTTTAGAGAGAGTGGGCAGGACATGTAGCGTAACTGGTTAGTTTGCTGACCTTGATGACACTTGATGCACGGCCCCTCCGTGCCCTCATTCACTAGGGTCCTCCTGCCCCAGTGCCGTCCCCTCTTTTTGCAAGTCTGAATCAGCCCCTCTTCCAAGGCCCAGCTCTGGTTCTTACCTTTTCTCTAGAGTCTTCTTTGACCACTCTTGGTTACATTTGATCTCTTTCTCTGAACTCCTAATCTTAGTCTTTCCTATCTTTTTCTTAGCTCTTGTATTTGTACTTTAGCATATGGATGAAGCCATCTTATTTATCTTTCTCTTCCTTACAGCGTCTAATAACTTTTTTTTTTTTTTAATTTTATTTTTGGCTGTGTTGGGTCTTCATTGCTGCACGCGGGCTTTCTCTAGTTGTGGTGAGCGGGGGCTACTCTTTGTTGCGGTGCGCAGGCTTCTCATTGCGGTGGCTTCTCTCATTGTGGAGCACAGGCTCTAGGGTGCGCGGGCTTCAGTAGTTGTGGCACGCGGGCTCAGTAGTTGTGGCTCGCGGGCTCTAGAGCGCAGTCTCAGTAGTTGTGGCGCACGGGCTTAGTTGCTCCGCGGCATGTGGAATCTTCCTGGACCAGGGCTTGAACCCGTGTCCCCTGCATTGGCAGGCGGATTCGTAACCACTGCGCCACCAGGGAAGGCCGCGTCTAATAATTTTAAGAGGAAAATAGAGGCTCATTGAGTTTTTGAGTCAATTGATATTTATTCAACATTTGGTACTAGTCATGAAGTCACCTTGGTGCTTTCAAATTTCACATTAGACTATCATGTATTTAAATGAGTTTTTTATACCTCCCTGCACAGGAGGCTCATTTCTGGTGTGGATGTGAATGGTCCCCCCAGCAAATCTGTTAGCAGTTTGTGGGCCAAGCCAAGCTTGTACCTTGTCAACATCCAAGATAGTCCTGTGTGTTACAGGTTCTGGGTAGTTTCTTCTTTGAATTGTAGCTCTTAATATATCCAGAAAGCACTGCCTAAACCATATTAAACTCCTCTAGCAGTTTCCTCAGACAGTCTTATTTTCTAAAAGAATCAAAACCAACAGTTTCCTGAGACTCAATAAATAAATGAAAAAAAACCTTTCCAGGAACTAAATGGTAAAATGTTTCAGTTTGTGTTTTCTTCCTGATCGTAGTACTTTCCAAAACATTCATTGACTTTAGATTTTTTTAAGTACTTGGAAAGCATTAATAAGATTTGATTTGCCTTTCAAGTTATTATACCAATTACTTGAGTGTCCTAAGGGTAAATAAGGATTAAATGACCAATGTGTGTGTGCTTGCACATTTTTAAAGCAATTATAACAATTGTGAATTGTGTTAAATTATTGTTTTATGTACAAAGACTGCAGTTGAAATAGTTTCAAGGAGTTTACCCTTTTAAAAACGTAGATAAAAGGAAATGTAGCTGGGTGGAGTGCCTCTTTAAGAAAGAGCTGAGTGGCAGGACATGATCTAGAATACTAATGCAATTCTGAATTTAGAGGAGACATTTCTGAGAGATACAACTTATCGAAATTCTGAAGTAGAGTTATATTTTATTTTCCCCCTTTCCCCAATACTCTGGCCAAGATAGATACAGTAGTGAAATCAATATTGGTAGAATTTTATACTGGGGAGACCAGGAAAGTGAGAAGGGATGTGATAACAGTCCCTAGGGACGTCCCTCTTGAGGGGCAGACATTTGTGGGCAGGTCCCCTCCCCTTTGAGACCTGGATACTGTGTTGCCATCACCCGCTGGGCTCTGGGATTGGATGGTGGCCGTTACACAGTCTTATGCATCCTTCTTGATCTTACTGAACTTTTCCTAAATTGCTCTTACCCATGGTTTCTAGTCATGCACTAAATATCTGTAAATATTAATATTGGTTCCATTTAAAATTGTTAGCTTTGTATGCCTTGGTGCTTATAGACCCGAGATATGCTTTGATGTCAGACACCATTTGTTTTCAGTGTGTGTGAAGTCTCATAAGAGTCTTTGAGGAAAAAAAATATGTAGTAGGAGTGGTATCGGTAGTCAGGATGCTTTCTGTCCTCCCTAACTCCAGGGGTCAGCCTAAGAGAGCAGGATCCTGCCCTGGTTGACCAGCCCGTTCCCCTTCTGCAAGTGTTGGCCCCTGACGCTGACTGCACTCCCATCCCTGTGAGGACACCTTCAAATTGCAGAGAACTTAAATGCTCTGGCTTCTTTCTGCATTGGTTGGGCATTCAGGAGGACTCAGGCTGCTAAGACTGAGCATTAATTTAAAAAATATTTTTCTTCCTTAATAAGTGTCCTTGTTCTTGCACATTTGATTGCAGTTAAGACAATGCTCCCCTGCCCTTTCTAGTGATGTTCTCCCCCCACAGCTCCCACCCCATGCCCCTGACTTCCTTTTGATTGATTGCCAGGGAAGAAGAGTTGATCACTCCGGCCCCTCACTCTGTGGGAGTGGAGAAAACCAACTCCCTCCTCCCTGTGAACAGACAGGGTCCAGGCTGGATACTCAGCGTTTTCCAAGCCTCATCTGCAGTACAGGCCTGCATGCAGCTTTTATGTCTGTTTTCTGCAGAATCACCCTTCCTAAACACTCCCTGGTACCAACTGCAGCTTTCAAAGAAGACGAGACTCTGGGTGAAGTGTCACAGCAGGAGGCGCGAGTGGGGCCTTTCACTGGGCGTGGCTCACTGGGATGCAGATGGCACCCCTTATATGAATCCGGGACTTCTGCTGCAGGGCTGATTCGGGCAGGGCGAGGCCTCTTCTCTGCTCCTCCAGCTCTCGGCCATGGCTGTCTATTACTGTGTGTCAGAGGGTATGGATGTTAGTTTCTTAGGTAAAATTGGGAGAGCACAATCTCCCACCTGCAGATGTGAGTAAATCCATAATTTCCAAGGTGAAGGGTGGTGGCAGATCCTCCAAGCCCCAGGGGAGGATGAGCTGATTTCCACCTTCAGAGTTAGTGTGGGCTGTACCTACTCCTGTGCAGTGTCTCTTGAGCTTCAGTGTGCTTGTGAACAGGCCCTGATACTTCCAGTCTTGGAGGACAGTGGGCAGAAAAGCCATAGAGGTGTCCCCTACCACCACCCGCTCTGCACACATCCAAGAAGGAGAATCCAGTTGGTGATGAACCCTGGCCTTTTTTAGCTTCTTGCTAACATGATGACGCTGACTGCAGTCAGAAAAAGGAGAGAAACACAAAGGCTGCAGTCATACCGGGAAATAGCTTGCCATGAAATTGGCTTCGGGGGTGGGGAGGCAGGGGCAGGTAGGTGAGGGGAGAGGTGAATTGAAACAACCTGGGTTTGAGAGTCATTTTCACCTACTTTCAAGCAAGCAGGCAGATAAGAAAACTAAGATCTCTGAACCCAGAGTTCCGCCCTGGCTTACCTACAGGTGATTTAAATCCAGAGGGTCGGCCCACACTCCCACGCTCTCACCATCACCGCCTCTGTGCCAGCCATCCTGGTGTCCTGCCCAGTTTCTGTCTCCAGCACCCAGCCAGGCTGCCTTGGGGACCACAAATGCCGGGTTGGTGCTGTGTTCGGGGGTCTTGTTTTCATTTTTATCCATGGACAGGGGAAGCCACCGTCTTTGTTCTTTGTGTTGGATATTTCTCCTCTCTCGCCGCTCCTAGCAAGCCTTCTACTCTGTACCAGTTAGTGCATTGTATGCCCCTTTAGTATTTTGAGATCATAGTTGACAGAGTTTTAACTGTCTCTGAAAAGTTCTGTGACCCAGGAAAATAAACATTTATGAGTTCACAGAAAACCATTATTCTTCCTCTTAATTTAGCCTTTACTCATCTAACTATTTTCTGTATGTCTCTGCTGCTAAATAATCTCTGCCTCTCTAGGAAACTTCCCACGATTGTAAGCAGGACATCAGGCCTTGTGTTGTCAATGGGGCTCTGATTTCCGTTGTCGGGGCACTTGGCAGCGTCAGCTCTGTCAGGCCCCAGTCATCTGCTTGATTTGTTCTCTGTGACTTGTCCCTTGTGGGTTGTCTCTCTTGTTTCCCATTCAGAGAAATGAATGCCGTGTTGGTGTCAGACTCTAGCAGGCCCCCTGTGCGTGGCCTCCACTTCCCTGTCCTGCAATCCAGGGCCATTGTCCTTCTGTCTCCACTGCTGTGGCTTCTGCTCTGAGTCCCCTGGGAAGGGGAGGGTACTGGCTCCGGAGATGGAGGGCATAGGATGAGAGGGGGGTCCCATACCTGAGAGAACTGCAGCAGGGCCAGGTGCATGCTGTTGGGTGGAGGAAGCAGCCGAGCTGAGCCCCTCAGGGCTTAGAGAAGCCCTCCGTCCATTGGGCCTCCCTTGTTGTGGCCACACACTTGCATCTTGGCCTTAGGCATTCCCTGAGGCAGGAAGGCATGGATGCAGAGAAACCCAACCTCTTTCCTCATGGGTCGCTGGTTCTAATACCTTGGGGTTTCTTTCTTTCAAAAAGTAAAACCTGGGTATCCTCACTTACTCCTTCGTGTGAGTGGGGCCTCCAGCTTACCCTGGGGACCTAGCCCCATGCTTCGCTCAGGTATTTCAGGGACTATAGTGAAATTCAGAAAATAAAATTAATTTCGCTTCAGCTTAATTTTAAAATGTCTCCCTGACGACCCTTCTGGGCGTGGTAGGGAGCGGTGACACAGAATCCAGCCCTGAATGGACCCCTGCAGGGTGGAGAGGAATGGAATTCTGTAGGGAAGCGGGTGGGGAGGGGTTGGGCCTTGCCTTGCCTGAAGTCTCCTTGGGTGCACTCCTCTGGGAAGGGATAGCAGGTGAGGAGTTCATGGAGACCATGTGGGGTGGAACCATATGGGCTCTGTTTGACCAGAAACACTCCCCCAACCTTCATACAGACCCGGGTTCAAAGAAGGCCCCCTGGGTTAAGTGCTGATGCCACAACCACCAGCGACCTGCTGGTGTCAGGGAGAGAAGTCCTTAGCGTACTGAGCCGGAAAGGAACTGGAATTGATTGTCTTATTCAGTGTCTAACAACGGCTAAATATCTGCTGTGTGCTGGGAACCGTGCTCAGAGAAGGGGTTCCTAGACTGTTTGACTTCAAGAGCAGAAAAATGAAAACTTTTTAAAGAAGAAGCTCAGCTACCTCCTGGAATCCCTATCACCTCTTTACTTATTTCATTATTTATACTTTCTTATTTATAAAAAAGAATAAAGGCCAGACTTGCAGAACAACGTGCAGTCCATCCCACAAAAGCCTTCCACAGGCACGTTCTATATTGCCTGTGCAGGTGTGTTGTGTCTGAGGACCAGTCACAACAATTACATTCACAATGTAATTGTGAATCCCAGGAACATTGATTTAGATCATAGGGAACTGAGACACACTGAAGCATTTGGTGGCCTGGCCTTGAATTTCCTGGCGAGCTGGAATCTAAGCCCTGTGGAGACACCACGTCCCAGACCTAGGGCCAGTGTTGTTCTCTGCAGTGCCTGTCCTAATTCCACAGCTGGAAAGACCTAGCTCCAAGATAGGTAGGATGAATGCTCATCCCAGAAAGAGGCCCCTGGGCCCCCTGTGTAGGTGGCAGGAGGGTCCTCCTGCAGATAGGTTTCCATCGTCCATCCCGCACAAGTCTATGTGGAGGTGACAGGTGTGGCTGGGTTTAAAGGGAGACCGGGGTGCAGGATTTCTTGTTCATAGTTTTGAAAATTTCTTGCTCATCTCTTTAATCTGCTCATGAAAACTGACACACCACTGCTGTTTGGTGGACAACTTCTTCCTCCTAGTAAAAGGCATTCTCGTTTTACTCCTAGTCAGGAATAAGAAACCTCAGTGCTTGCTCTTGGCTGGAGTGAGGAATGGAGGGTGAGTGACCTGTGGGACCTGGGTCTTCCCTTGGCCAAAGGGTGCATTTCCGCCTGACTCTGTGCAGGGTAGGAGTGGAGAAGCTGGTGCTGATGAGAGGCTGGGGTTGGCCTGTAGGGAACCACGCTTGGCTTCCTTCCAGTTGCAGGAGCTTCTAGAAAGACACCTGAGTGATTGCTTGATGCTTCACCTGGAGGCTGAGCCCTGCTTTTCCCCCCTCCCCAGTGTTCCAAGAGGGTCTTAAGTTCGAACTGAAACCCTTCTGAGGGCTTAGTTGGAAAGGAGAGCTGCCACTGTTACTTTTGTTAAAATACTTTAATCACTGATGGTCTGTTTTGGGGTAGAAAGTGTATGTGTATATTTTTTGAAGAGTTGAGAAGTCGTCCCTGTATTTCTCAGAAAAGTCCTTTCCAGAGAATACCACTGGTGACCAGCGAGCCCTTAACATAGTAGGAAGTGGATTAAAGAACCACGTTTGCTGACCACCTAACCAGCTATGAGGGAGGTGGCAGGTGCCAACGTCACCACCCAGGTTTCGGCCCCAGCCTGTGGAGCGTAGCCTGCTCTTCTGACCGCACATCTCTCCCTGCTCAGGCTGAGTGTTCTCTGTGCTCCTGGTGGCTTGTCGGCTGGTGGTGGGCAAGCTCCTGGCATAGACAGCCTGAGGCAGACAGCTGTCCCTGCCGTGTCCTAACTGAACCCTGCATGTTCTACGTTTCCTCTTTCTCCTCCACAATGTTTGTTGTTGCTTTAAAACCCCATAGCTGCTTTTTCCAGCTGGGGCCAAATCACTCACTTGCTGCTCTGCCTGTCTGCGCTGCTTCCTAAGGGATCTCCGGTCCTGCCTTTGACTCAGGGGCCCCTCAGGTTGGAGGGCCCAGTGGTTCAGGTCTGCTTCTCCCCTTCCAGCTGTGTGGCTGAGAGAAGTTCCTTACTCTCTGACCTTCAGGTTAGCATTGAGTAAAATGCAGGCGATAAAAGCCCCGGTTTCCGAGTTGTCATGAGGACTAAGATGGTGCATGTAATACCCGTCACGGACACCTGCTCAGAACATGGCAGTCAGAGCTGTGGTTTGTGTCTGTGATCTCAGAACCCCACTAAGTACCCATCAAGAAGACCGTGCACTTCTCTTGCGCCGAGGGCTGGCGTGTCACGTCCAGTTGCAGTGCTTGTCACTCAGTGTTTAGCAAGGTAGCTCTTGGGGTGGGAGGGTTCTCTTTCTGGTGGAATGGTCAGTATCCTGGGGTCTGGACCCCCTGGGTCTCCAGTGTCCAGGGGAGCTTGGTACACAGCAGGATGTTCAGATACTTGTCAAGTAAGTGAATGAGGCAGCGATCTTTTATTATTGTTTTGGCATCACGTAGGGATTTAGACAAGGTGACTTGAGTTTCTAGGACTCTTTACAGAAGAAATCCCAGGAGAGACCAGGCTGTTCTTTGGTTTCCACTTGTAGCAGAATCCCGTCACAGTTTCAAATCTTTCCATCATCCTTACTGAATCAGTAGAAGCTTAAGAGCGTCCTATGGGTTGTGTATGGGGGACGGGGGTGGAATCCCTGACTCATTTGCTGTCTCCTTCTTCGAGTGGTCTGAGGGCCTGCCTGACCCTGACGGTCCCTTCTGCGAAGAGGCCAACACATCGGGCAAGCACACCAGACCCTCACCCAAACTGGAAACCTGAGAGTGCAATGTAAACTCACATGCAGGATGTTCTGTTCATGCTTCAAATTTTCAGGGTCAGCAGAAATAGTCTGTGGCTCCAGGGAGGGTGGCTGCCATCTGTCCCTACAAAGGGAGGATTGAGGGCAGTGAGAACGGAAGTTGTCTTTGGGGATTTTGTTAAACAGCTGTTAGACTCCTGATGGCTTTTCTTGATGCTAAGTCTTAGGTCAGTTGGAGTAAAAGCTTGCTTAAGCTGTTCTGTCATTTAAAGCTTGCTCTCTAAATAAAGAAAACAGAACTCTTCCCATTTATTTGCCTTTCTAACCTTGCTTTTAAAACATGCTGGAAAACTTCCTCTATAAGCAAGGGCCTCAGGTTTCTGTGGTTTTGCTGATGTCACATTTTGTGCATTCATTCCAGGGAGTTAGACTTTCATGTGGAGACACTAGGAGATGTCAAATGGGAGAGGCCTGCCAGGTGATGCTCTAATTGGAGTGCTTCTAAAATGTGCCCCACTGGGCCTCCTCTTCCTCCTCCACGCTCTTCTGTTTGGTTGTTACCTATGCTGTTGTTTTCACTTTATCATTTGGCTGTGAAGAATGGGCTTCTCTGCTTCGTGCCTGGGTGTTCATCCCCTGGCAGTGTAGCTGAGGAGTATGTGTTTGTGTCCCAAAGCAGAACTTCTCACTTGACCTTCTCAGGATGCTGTGCACCTACCTTGTGTGGGTCTCTCGACCCTGGGATATCTAGGCCAACTGGGATATCGGGTGGTCTTAAGTCTTAGTCATCAGTAGGTATCCACTGAGCACCCCTCTGTGTGCTTGGCCCGGTTCTAGGGCCAACTGGATGAAGAGAAATGGGATTGGTGATTCTCTTCTTGGGGCCTGAGGACCAGTGGGGCGTGAGAGTGGGGTGGGGAATTGGGAGGGTGATGGAGCCCTTGGCTATTGCTGAACAGAATATGAGTTAGCAGAAGGAATTTAACCCTATGTCAACTTTAGCCTAAAGGAAATTAGGTATCTTTCTTGAGTAATAAAGGAGGAAGTAACTCCCGCCTTCCCTGGTTTCACTGGTCCACCCCTGGTCCCAGAGCAGGATGCTTGTTCTCACAGTCCAGACTTTCTCCTCTCCAGAGGGGTTGTGACTAATGGCAAATCTAGTATCACAGGTTCATCCACGGCCCATGACTCAGCTGCTCTGGAACTTGGGGGCTGGAAGAAGCTGGCATCTCAGGGTGTCACCCCCACAGGCTGGACACAGTGGTGACTGTAGTAGCTGGTGGTGTCCAGGGCTCAGAATTTCAACCAGAGCCCCCCAGCCCTTCTCGAACTTGTCCACCAGAGCAGGGTCTGCACCCCTCTGGGCCCTCTCCTAAGGTGGTTCTACCCGATATGGCCCTGTCCTTCTTGTTGGCTCCGAGGACTTTGTCTGGCCGTGGGGAGGGGACGGCTGCTCATTGTTGCTGTGTCTCATCTCTCTGGGGGTGCGGTAGCATGTGACATTACCACCCCAGTGCCCACACCATCATACCTGGAAGTCTTAGCTCTTGCTTTTGAGTCCCATCTTGAGCTAGGTGTCCCTCCTTGTACCAATTGTTGTACCAATTAGTTTGGTAATTTACAGGAAGAAAACACTTCTGTGGCCATGCTGATAGGACAAAATTATCTGATTCATTATACATTCTAGATGAAAATGTATAATAAACTTTAAACCTTATGTCATTCAAAATGACTGTTCTTATGTTGCAAGAGAGGATGGTCCTGAGCTGCATTCTATAGGAAATTCCTGTGTGTGGTGGGCTGATGTCTCACCGCGAGATTATGAGAAAGGAAAGGGAATAATCACAAACAGCTCTAAGAAATCACCTATACACGTGCACACGGTGAGCAGTTAATGTGGTACAGAACGTTAGCAGTGGGGGCCCAATCGTGGGTGATGGGAGAGTTGAGAGCAGAGAGGCACTGGGTGGGAGGCGGGCTTGGGAAGGGCCTCTTGAAGGCGGAGGGCCTTGGAGAGGCTGGCAGAGATGTGGGTGGGGAGAACAGTTAAGTATTTAAGGAGGAGGCGCCCTCCAAGTGTAGGTGTGGGCTGGAACAGGACTGTGTCTGATGGGAAGGGAGAAGAAGAGGGACTGATGGGTGCGGATACCCAGGCCTGCTGGCAAAGTGACGCATGAGGGACCCTTGGTGGCCACAAGCAGAATCACCTTCCAATGTGTCTGTGTACAAAGAAGGGTTCTCTTGAGGCCCCAGAGACCTTCTGGAGCCCAGCAGGCTGCCTGGGGGGTGCAGGGTGTAGAGTCATCAGGAAGCCTGTCCCCCTTCACCTCCCTTCCCAGCTGCACCATCTCCAACCTCCGCCTCTCTCTCCTTTGCCTGTTCTCTCTGGAGACCAGCCTTTCTGCAAACCTGCAAATCCCGTCTCATAGCCTTTACATTGTAACATGGCCCGGGCACCATAGGAACCTCCGGTTCCAGGGCCCTGGACTACCCAGTCGAGGTCTAGTCTCTGAGAACCTGGTTGGCTCGACTTGGCCAAGCGTCTGCCCTGGTCCTGTCATCTGTGGCCAGGGGACAGGTCCCCAGAGGTGAAGTCCCATTCAGGGGCTCTGAGCAGAGGCTGCAGGTGGCGGCCTGGGAGGCTCCAGTGAAGAGGCAAGAGAGCAGGTCACTGTGGGTGGACGGGGCTGGCGAGGCTAAGGAGCCAACCTCCAACCTCTCAGGGCTCAGAGTAACGTGTGCTGAGTTTTCAGGAGTGCGGGCATTTCATCAAGTTGAGCTTTCCCATCTTCAGAGCTGGAATTGGGGGTAGGAGGGCCTGCCTACGTGGTCTTAAATCTTTGCCCTTCTGCTTCGTGTGCGCAGCTTCCTCTACCTGTCTCACTGTTACCCTCACCACACCAACCTGGCCTGTCTGCGGCTGGGCAGCTTGGAAGCCCAAATTACCCTCCCTGGTTTATCCCGGTAGACAGGCTGTGAAGGCTGCCTGACTGGCACGGGCTGACTCGCATCTCGCCGGTCCTCACCCTGACCCTCTCAGCCCTCCTGGTGCCTGTGCTCCCGGTGCCTGTGTTCACGCCCTGTCCCCATCAAATTGACTAAAGGGCAGCAGGCTTTGGGGCTTGGAGGTGGCCCTGTGACTCCAGAGTTCACACATCTTGTAGGGCAGGGAGCTCCTTAGTGCAGCTGCTTTAAGGTTTAGCTGGAACTGTTCTTGGGAAGAAAGATGGGGCTACATGGGAGGGGAGTCATGGCTTTACCAGATGCCTTTTCTTAGAGGGTCCACCACCCTGTGGAATCCAGTGAGTAACATCACAGTCGAGCTGCTGTGGGATAATTAGGCCAGTCACCGTGGAAGACGAGACACGATGGATGCTCCCCCAGTTCTGGGGCTGAGCTTTGTTCCCAGCCAGGTGGCAGACTCTTGTTGCATTAGGAACTTGGGTTTTGCTATCATGTCTATTTCTGGATAACTAAGAATTACGGAGTGTTAGGAAACTGGGGACACCTCCAGGGTGGGCATGTCAGGGCAGGGTGGCCTCTGGAGCTCAGAGCTGGGCGTCTGAATGACACTTCTCACCATTCTTCTACAGGAATAAGGAGGAGATTCCTGATAGGGACACCTTTGAATTCCATAGTTATTAATGTTGATAACATTAATAAACAGCTATCATTTTGTCAAAGCTTTAAGTACATTACTTCATTGACTTCTCAAAAAGATTCTGTGAGGTACCCTTGGGTTGCTTATATTACACATGTGGAAACGGAGGCTTCAAGATGATGGGTGAGTTGTCTGAGGTCTCCTGTGTGTTAAGTAGTAGAGCTGGGCTTTGCACCCGGCATTCTGACTGTCCTGCTATGCTCCTCACGAGATCCAGCTGTGATTTTACCCAGCCCTCCCCCTTTACATGTTTTTGAGACCAAGAAAAGGACATGTGATGATGATGAGCTTTGAAGGCCAAAGCAGACCCTGTCACATCAGATAAGGTATCCCCACCTCCCAGAGGGCAGCAAAGCTTGAGGGCCTCCTGACCCTCCCCGTGGGGAGTGGCAGAGCATGTCCTGCCCCTATTCACCCGCTGGTTCCCCAACATGCATACATTTCTCTTGTCTTCTCCCACTGTGGGAAAGGGCCCACGGGGCAGCCGTGGAATCCACGAGAATGAACATCTCTTAGGCTGTTTTCTTCTGTTCTTCAAGGGGGTCTGGTGGGGACTTTGCAGTCAGTGCCCTGTGGGTCCCTGAGCATCTGCCCGCATGTAGGGCAGGGCCTGGCCAGGCCCGCTGCTGTGACTGTGCACATGAAAAGGTGGGTGTCTGGGCTCTGGATGGAGAGCTAAGCATGATGGTGTGTGGTGCTCTCTGTTTCTGCTTCTAAGAATTGGCCTTGGGGAGTGCCTAAGGGTTGATGAGAACTGTCTCCCTTTCAGAAGCTGGACTCTGGGACATTGACTTTAGGGAAGAGGCAAGAGTCCCAGCATCGGTGACCAAGGTGGCCACCTGTGTCAGATACAGGTTTCTGGAGGGTCAGGAATCCCAGCTGGAAACTGTTGGTGTTTGCTGACTCTTCCACCAGCCACTGGAAGAGAGCAAAGGGGTCAGTGCTGTGTTACCGCCAGAGGCAGGCTCCCTGTGTTCCTGCTGCTGGGGGGGAGGCTGTCATGGAGGGCGGTCCTGTCTTCCCCAGAGGTGGGAGTGGTAGGGCAGCCCCAGGTACACAGGGCACTAAGGTTGGCCCAGCTGTGGGAGCAGGCACTGGCCCCTTCAGAAGTATGCCTGCCTCCTCCAGGTGGGCGAGCACACGAGGAAGGTTCAGCCCCTGCCCCATGGATGAGGAGGGAAGGGCAGGGGCATACAGAGTGCCCACTGAGGAACACCGAGGGGGAGGAATCCTGGCATTTAAGTGTACTGGAGCCAGTCAGCCAATGGGCAGCCCCAGAGGGTCAGAGAAAGTCAGGGAAGGCAGCCTGGGGTGGGTGTAAGAAGACAGGTGAGGGGACAGCTCTGGGCAGGTGTTGATGGTTCACGATTGACACTGTACCACCTGATGGCGCCATCCCCCCACCCTGTCTCTGCGCATCATTGCCCACTGGGGCAGCAGAACTGTCGGCCCCTCCCCACTCCAGAGGCCCCGAAACACTGATGAGCACCTCTTTTGTTCTGCTCATCACGGTGCCGGGCAGCCTCCGATGGAGTGTAGTGGGCCCTACACTCCAGACTGCGGGCAGCGTGACACCCGACGGTCCCCCAGATGCTGGCTGTGGCTGGGAGCTGGTAAGCTACAGCAGCCACCAAGCAACCTTCCTCTGTCAGGTCTCCCAGCAGCCTCACAGGTACTACCCTGTATCCCACTTTACGGCCGAGGAAACTAGCTCGACGTTACCACCTTGGAGCCGGAGACCCAAGGTGCTGGGGCCCAGATGAGCACTTTCACGACCACCCAAAGCCAGCTTGTGTGCTCCAGGCCAGTCACCCTGTTCTCCCCATCACTGGGGCGGCTCCCACTTCTGGGTGCTAAGCCTGCCCTTCCCAACTGCACCCAGTGGTTGCTGAGATCTGCTGAGACCTAGATGCTGGGGTGGCATTGCTCCCCATGGAAAGAGACCCCAGGCCTACCCAGCCATCCACCTGCTTTAATAAATCTTGCTGGGAAAGAGAAATCGGCGCTACTGTGTCTGTGCCTGGGAGAGTCTGGCTGGCACCCGTGGAAGCTGTGGTGGTCCACCAGAGGCTGCCCGGCACCGCGATGAGCAGCAATGGCGAGCAGAGTGAGAACCCCATTCTGGGGGAGAGAGTTTGTAAGATACTTGGTTAGCCCAGTGGTTCCCAATCGTGTCCATACATTGGAACCAGCTTTATGAAAATGCTGATTCGTGTGTCCCAGCCCTAGAGGTTGTGATTTAATTGGTCTGGGGTGTGGCCTGAGCTCTGGATTGTTGAAAACATCCCTGTTCAAGAACCACTGGGTTAGCTTGTGGAAGAAGTGCAGATAGAACGCCCACTTCTCTCATCATTGTCCTTCTCAGCAAATGCTCTTCAGGGGGAGAGATGATTCCGGGTGTTGGAGACAAAGCCCCCACGTGCCTTTGCCCCAAGTGCAAAGCCCTCTGGGAGGTGTGGGTGACTAAGGCTGGCCTGGTTCCTGACCGGCAGGTGGAGGGCAGGTGTCTCTCCAGCTGAGGAGTGAGGCTCAGTGTTCTCTGCACAGGCCTCATTCTATTCTCAGGACCACCTTCTAGGCACCACCCTGAATGTCATCTCCTAGCTGAGCAGGCTGTAGCTCCTGGAGCATCCTACTTAAGTGCAGCAGGGGAAGGACAGGGAAAACACTGTCGGTTTTACCTGGGACTCTCAGAAGGGCCAGCTACCAAGTGAACAGCAATCCAGCTATGCTGTCCATTGGGTGCCTTTCTTCCTTTTTGACTCTGTTATAAAAGAAGATTGAAAAAGAGCCTTATTGTGCCTTAAAGGCTTTTTAATTATATATAATTCATTTAATTTAAACTACTTTAGGTTCCATTTTTAATACAAGTTTATAGTGGTACAATGAAAGTGCTTTCTAATCAAAGTGTGTTTGTGGATTTATCTCCTTGTATAGAAACCGATACCCGTGGTAACACAGGCCAGTTATTAATTCAGACAACAATAAAAAATCGCCATGTCCTGAGTGGGAGGCATGGTGGTGGAGGCTCGTGGAGTGGCATTGGGGGTTCCTCCGGGGGTTATGAAGATGGAAGGGGGTGGGTGTGGAGAGGGCTCAGCAAACAGAAGTGGCCATTGTGATGCTCGCTGCCATTTCTGGGGCCACAACTGCTTCCACTGCTAGTTCTCACTGCTGGTGCCACAGCTGTGGACAGGGAGATGGTGGTGGAGACGGGGGCTTGTGTGGTGGCTCAGAGGAATGACTGAACAGTCCTGAGCAGGGGAAGGTCCTGCTCTGCACAGCAGGGAGCAGGGGACAGGTCTGTACTCAAATAACAGCCCCTGGAGGGGCCCCCCTGATCACCTTATCTAAAGTAGAAAAGCCTTTCCCCTCTCTCATTCTGTCTCCTTTCCCTGCTTTGTTTTTGACCATGGCACTTCTTACTATGACATGTTCCATACATTTCATTTGCTTGTTCGTTGCTGTCTCTCTGCGTGAGATCATAAGCTTCATGGGGATAAGGGCTGTGGCCGTCTTGGCATTGCTGTATCCCCAGGACAGTCAGTATTTATTGAATGAACAAATACATGGATAGATGAAGGTAAGAATAAATGAACGATCAAGAGACTTACAGGAGCTCTGTTGGGAGCCCTGGGTGAGGGGCTGAGCGTCTCAGGGAGAACCAGGGTGGAGGGGAATAGCAGGATAAGGCCTGACAAAAATGTTTCCGCAAAGGCGAGCCCACAGAAGCAGGAAGTGATGAATGAGGAAGTGAAGGCGATGCTGAGGGGGGGCAGAGGGGCCACTGGCCAAGCAGGAGCACCAGAAGGGAGGGGCCTGTTTCTGGGCAAGCTGAGAGATTCTGGTTGTGACACTTAGACCAAGGGGTTTTTGCTGTTTCTTTTGGGGGAAGTGAGTGTGCCTGTCCTTAGTGTGCTCACCTTCACACCCACTCCAGCCTTTTTCTGTTCCCTACTTGTGCCCATAAAGGGGTGTGTCTGGGCTGGACACTCAGGCTCAAATGCAGGGGGTGTGGACAGGCAGCCAGTTACCAATCTCAGTTTAGTCCACCAGGCAAACTGTAGCTACTCTCTAAACTCAGCTTCTGAAACTGTAAGACTGTGAGTGACGCAGATAGTGGTGGAAGAGCCTTTTAGAAAATAGACAACAAACAACTTACTGGTTACTCAGCTAATGTGATGGAAGTTGCCCAATGAAAAATGAATGAATGGAAAAAAGAATACAGCTGGATTGTTGCCACACATTTATTATTCAATAAATATTGTGTGGTTTGGGGGGGAAAAGGAGCCCCACCATGGCTCTATAACTTTTTGCATCTTTAAGTCAGATGATGTATATCTGTGACCCACCCCCACTCCATGTGGGGGTGGGTCACAGATGAAAACAAGAATGAAAAACAGACTCAGACATGAGAACAGTGCTGGAGGGCAGCCTATTTTCCTCTTTTGTCTTTTAATTTTCTAGACACAGGTTATTCTAAACCTCACTGTGGCTTACAGCTGGCAGAAGAAAAAAAGTGGCAGGTTTGAATATCACATTAAACAGGTTGATGCTAAGCTACGTTATCTATTGGATGGTACCTGGAGGGGATAATGAATAATTAAAATGTAAACTACTGTCCCTTTCCCTCCCAGAGGCCATCTGTCCTCCCCCAAACACCGACAAGATGGTCTTATTTGTCTTGTCGTCCGTGGACGGCTGGAGCACAGGACGGGACAATGGGTGGACATGAAGCTTCGCAGAATGAGAAAGGCATCCTAGGGTGTCCTGATCCTATGGAAACTTAGCTAAAAATGGAAAATATAGAAAGTCACACTTCAGTGACAGTCAGTGTGTTCCACAAGCCTGGAGGAGACCCTCACTCACCCCGTATTCTCCTCAGGAGATCATGAAATAAACTGACTTCATTCTTGCAGTCAATCTCTAGGGCCTATGGTAGGCCAGGACCTGTACTGGGGTGAGAGAGGAGTGAGGTGTGGGCCATGGGGGAGACAGAGGCTGCCCTAGTAATGACAGTCCCGCATGACCGTGGCCCATTGTAATCAGCTCTGTGTGGTGAGCTGGGCTTTGTCGGGCCTGCCTGGTGTCCCCGGAGAGGACAACTGTTAATGGGGTGGTCCCTGGGGTGCCAAGTTAGAGCCCCATGCTGCTAACTCTTAGGATAGTCCTGCCTGCAGTGATTACTTGTTCTCAAGCAGAGATGTGCATGACTTTCCCCAAATCAAAAACTTAATTAGTTTTTAATTTGTTGGGTTGTCAGAGAGATGAAGCTGGAAAGTGCCCCTCTCTCCTTCTTGGTCTCTTCCTCTGGCTGTGTGCAGGTGATGATGTTTAACAAGGTGGAGAGATCAATTAGTCATTGACATTTATGCCATCAAATGTAATTTAATGTTTACTTGTACTGTCATATCAGTAGATTCGCTACAAAAGACAACCTTAAATCCAAAGCCAACTTTTTAATTGTAAATTAATAACCTTTAATATAGCTTTAAATATTACCAAGAATTTAAGATCCCTATAATCCTCATATAATATTCTATTCGTTCTTTACTTTTAAAAACAAGAAAATTAACTTCCAAGTCATCTTAATTTCTGAAGGCCTGGCAAATATCCTCATTCTTTCTTTTTACTCTGGTGTTCTTGTAATCACCATCAATATCTTTTCTCTTTAGAGTATCACAGCTTTTCTCCAGTGTGGCCCCCTGTGTTCCCCATCAGAAAGCGCTGAGCAGAACTGCCTGTGGATTCCGCCCATGTTTCTGAGTCACTACTTAATTTATCCTGGCTAGGCTGTCTGGTCTGCCCATTCACAGATGGGGAACCTGGAGTGGGTGGTGTCTGGGCTGCGGCTGGTGGAGCACTTACTAATAAAATCAGGCTATTCAGGCCTCCTAGAGGCTATGAGGACCTTGTTTCAGTTTCCCTTGTGAACATAATGAAATTGATGTTCCCCACAAAGGTGCCACAGGGAGGCTATTGGTGATTTCATATTAATGACTTAAAAAAAAAAAAAAAGATGACTGCACCTTAATTATAAAGAGATTTCTGTGATATTTTTTCAAAATTATCCATACATGATCTTTTCCATTTGTCTTAATAAACCTCCATTAAATGCTTGGGTCCTGTGTAAACACCCGTTTGCTTACACTGATCCATTTATCATTGGACAGGAAATAGAACGGACACAGAACGTGCTCACCGTATGGTCCATGTTTCAGCCCCGAAGTCTTGGAGAAGGTCCCTTTCATTGCCTGTGTGGTCATGCTCCCCACCACTTCCGTTCTCATTTTCCTGATAGAGGCCAGGGAGGCCTCACTGCATCGGGCAGCTTGCGGGCTGAGAGGGGAACACCCATGCCTGTGCCCAGCATCCTCTGTTCCCTAAGCATCCTCTGTTCCCTAAGCATCCTGAGGTGCAGGGCGGCTGGTTGTGCCTCTCCCACCTGTAAGGCTGTCTACCTGAGAGGACACACTCTGCTCTACCCAGAGGACTCCTGGCATGAGGTGCTATTCTCAGGGAGGTGGGGAATGGGCTCTGACCCCTTGACTAGGTGAGGTGGCATTCCTCAGGAGCGGGCACCTCCTCATCAGTATCTTCCTTAAGCGCTTGCCGTGGGCTCCACATGACCGGAGGGAAAGCTGATGTTCAGACTCCCCCCCTGACCCCCCAGGAAATCCTGTTGTTGGCTGGATTATTCACCTTGGCTCTCAAGCTAGCTCTTGAGTTTAGGGTTAATCCCCTAACCCTCTCTTCATCTGGCTTTGAAGGCCCTGACGCGGTGTGCTGGCACATCTAACAACGCAGTGGTTTTCCTTCTGCCTTTACCTGAGCCATATAAATGAGATAAAGTGTACCAAACACTTACTGTGTGCTCAGTAAATGGGAGACAGTGATGGAATACATAAGGCATCGCTTTATTTAGCCGTGTTCTATTCATCCAAGTGAAGGCTTTAATTGCAGAATGGTGTCCTGCTAGCAAAAATCAAAGTCATTAAGAGTCAAGTTTTTAAAATTCAAATGAATAAATGAAAAATTGTAAGAAAGGTTGTTAAAGAAGCATTAGTTTTAAGAGCATCTCAGATATGAAAACCTTAGAATTTAGTTGTCAGAATTTGAGTAGTGATGAGTGCTGTTAGCAAAGCTTCCATACCAACCGTACCAAGTGGTTTATAAATTGAGCACTTGGGCTTCCTCTCATAGCTTCTTCAGGCAGTGGGAGCCTGAGGAACTCTGCAGCAGGGGCTTCCCCAGCCCCTCTCATGCTGGACTGGGGTGCTGCCGGGCATGGGCTCACCACCAGGACACTGGCAGGGGCAGAGGTTCTGCAGCTGCCCACCTCAGCAGGCCATGCCCCATCTGCACCAGACTCACCTCTGCTTTGTCTACAAAGACCTGGCCACGTCAAGCTCCATTCAACTTGCTGTTTCCATGGCCTTCTCTTCTGAGTAGTGGGTGCTTTTGATCCCCACTTTGATAACTCACAGAACCAACATTCTCCCGGAAGCCACTGAATCCCATAACATTTCAAGTGACACACTGAGACTTATTCTCTAACCAAGGATGACTGGACACACGGCCAAGGGGGATGAATTTGATCTGTGGCCGAGCTCCACCACCGTTTTCCTGAGCCTCACATACAGCCTAATGTCCTGAGCACCACCTAAGATGGATGAAAAGGATCCAGGCATGGAATCTGAGGATCTTCATGTGTCCTCTTTCAGCAGCTCACAGACTATTTTTTGGTAGCTGAGAATCCGTAATAGATTTTTGGATTATGAAAAATATTACTCAGCACTCATATTATATTGATTCAAAAATAAAGATTATGCAGTTCAACTGCACGATAAAATACAGCTTTATGGAATGGTAATTTTTTACTTAAGTTCTTCTACATTATAGTAGAAGATAATGGATTCAGGAAGGGCACAATGAGGAATAAAGCTGTTGTATTGGTTAAATGACATTTTAAATGATTTGGCTGTCAAATTCGTGGAAAGGTTATGAACAGTAAATGAAAAATCGAAAATTAATTCCCTACTTCAAGAAAATGTGATTTATACCATAATAAAATTAGATTTTTAGTTAAAGAAATTTAGTCATTAAGTAATGCCCATGTGCTAACTCTCATTTCTAAGCATCTGGTTTGAAGCTTCTGCAGCACATAATTTCTTCCTTCGGCAAAGCATCTGGGGCCTTGGTGTCACTTCTATAAGTGAATTCTGTTCTGTACAGTTCTGCTACAGCTTTTTGGGTCATACTTTTTCAAGTACTGAAAAGATATTCTTATTTAGCCACAATAATTGACAGAGACATTGAACTCATTTCCCTCCCCAAGTGACCTTACTATTTCTCTCCCTTAGTTATCGTCATTAATGGCAATAAAGATGATGATGGCGGCCATCATTTAAGGACTACTGTATGACAACCACCATGCTAAGTGTAGCACAGGCTTATTATTTCACTTAGTCATCCCAACAACTCTACAAAGAAGGTACCATTCCTGCCCCTTATTTCACAGATGAACAAACTGAGGCTTAGAAAGGTGAGATAATTAACCAAAGGTGGCAGGGCCATCGCTGTCAGGAATAAGCCAGGATCCAGCCCAGATCCATCCGACTTCAGAGTTCCATTTTTTAATATCTGTCATGTGTCTCCTGAACATTCACTGAGTATTTGCTTTGAGGCAGCAGAGCATAGTGGTAGGATTTCCAAGTCTAGCCTTGACTTGGCCACTTGCTACCCTGTGATGAGTCAGCAAGCTGTAGCCTTTCCCTCTGTAGAAACTTTCTCATCTATAAATTAGGGAGTATGATTATTCCCTTTCTTCAACAAGTTTCTGTTGTGTACTACAGGTACTTTGTCCTATTATATATATATATTTTTTAACATCTTTATTGGAGTATAATTGCTTTACAATGGTGTGTTAGTTTCTGCTGTATAACAAAGTGAATCAGTTATACATATACATATGTTCCCATATCTCTTCCCTCTTGCATCTCCCTCCCTCCCACCCTCCCTATCCCACCCCTCTAAGTGGTCACAAAGCACAGAGCTGATCTCCCTGTGCTATGCGGCTGCTTCCCACTAGCTATCTATTTTACGTTTGGTAGTGTATATATGTCCATGCCACTCTCTCACTTTGTCACATCTTACCCTTCCCCCTTCCCATATCCTCAAGTCCATTCTATAGTAGGTCTGTGTCTTTATTCCCGTCTTGCCACTAGGTTCTTCATGACATTTTTTTTTCCCCTTAGATTCCATATATATGTGTTAGCATACTGTACTTGTTTTTCTCTTTCTGACTTACTTCACTGTATGACAGACTCTAACTCCATCCACCTCACTACAAATAACTCCATTTCGTTTCTTTTTATGGCTGAGTAGTACTCCATTGTATATATGTGCCACATCTTCTTTATCCATTAATCCAATGATGGACATTTAGGTTGCTTCCATGTCCTGGCTATTGTAAATAGAGCTGCAATGAACATTTTGGTACATGACTCTTTTTGAATTATGGTTTTCTCAGGGTATATGCCCAGTAGTGGGATTGCTGGGTCATATGGTAGTTCTATTTTTAGTTTTTTAAGGAACCTCCATACTGTTCTCCATAGTGGCTATATCAATTTACATTCCCACCAACAGTGCAAGAGTGTTCCCTTTTCTCCACACCCTCTCCAGCATTTATTGTTTGTAGATTTTTTTGATGATGGCCATTCTGACCGGTGTGAGATGATATCTCATTGTAGTTTTGATTTGCATTTCTCTAATGATTAATGATGTTGAGCATTCTTTCGTATGTTTGTTGGCAATCTGTATATCTTCTTCGGAGAAATGTCTATTTAGGTCTTCTGCCCATTTTTGGATTGGGTTGTTTGTTTTTTTGTTATTGAGCTGCATGAGCTGCTTGTAAATTTTGGAGATTAATCCTTTGTCAGTTGCTTCATTTGCAAATATTTTCTCCCATTCTGAGGGTTGTCTTTTGGTCTTGTTTATGGTTTCCTTTGCTGTGCAAAAGCTTTTAAGTTTCATTAGGTCCCATTTGTTTATTTTTGTTTTTATTTCCATTTCTCTAGGAGGTGGGTCAAAAAGGATCTTGCTGTGATTTATGTCATTGAGTGTTCTGCCTATGTTTTCCTCTAAGAGTTTGATAGTGTCTGGCCTTACATTTAGGTCTTTAATCCATTTTGAGTTTATTTTTGTGTATGGTGTTAGGGAGTGTTATAATTTCATACTTTCACATGTACCTGTCCAGTTTTCCCAGCACCACGTATTGAAGAGGCTGTCTTTTCTCCACTGTATATACTTGCCTCCTTTATCAAAGATAAGGTACTCTTCCCTCCTTTATCAAAGATAAGGTGACCATATGTGCGTGGGTTTATCTCTGGGCTTGCTATCCTGTTCCATTGATCTATGTTTCTGTTTTTGTGCCAGTACCATACTGTCTTGATTACTGTAGCTTTGTAGTATAGTCTGAAGTCAGGGAGCCTGATTCCTCCAGCTCCATTTTTCGTTCTCAAGATTGCTTTGGCTATTTGGGGTCTTTTGTGTTTCCATACAAATTGTGAAATTTTTTGTTCTAGTTCTGTGAAAAATGCCAGTGGTGGTTTGATAGGGATTGCATTGAATCTGTAGATTGCTTTGGGTAGTAGAGTCATTTTCACAATGTTGATTTTTCCAATCCAAGAACATGGTATATCTCTCCATCTATTTGTATCATCTTTAATTTCTTTCATCAGTGTCTTATAATTTTCTGCATACAGGTCTTTTGTCTCCTTAGGTAGGTTTATTCCTAGATATTTTATTCTTTTTGTTGCAATGGTAAATGGGAGTGTTTTCTTAATTTCACTTTCAGAATTTTCATCATTAGTGTATAGGAATGCAAGAGATTTCTGTGCATTAATTTTGTATCCTGCTCCTTTACCAAATTCATTGATTAGCTCTAGTAGTTTTCTGGTAGCATCTTTAGGATTCTCTATTTATAGTATCATGTCATCTGCAAACAGTGACAGCTTTGCTTCTTCTTTTCCAATTTGGATTCCTTTTATTTCTTTTTCTTCTCTGATTGCTGTGGCTAAAACTTCCATAACTATGTTGAATAATAGTGGTGAGAGTGGGCAACCTTGTCTTGTTCCTGATCTTAGTGGAAATGGTTTCAATTTTTCACCATTGAGGATGATGTTGGCTGTGGGTTTGTCATATAAGGCCTTTATCATGTTGAGGAAAGTTCCCTCTATGCCTACTTTCTGCAGGGCTTTTATCATAAATGGGTGTTGAATTTTGTCGAAAGCTTTCTCTGCATCTATTGAGATGATCATATGGTTTTTCTCCTTCAATTTGTTAATATGGTGTATCACGTTGATTGATTTGTGTATATTGAAGAATTCTTGCATTCCTGGAATAAACCCCACTTGATCATGGTGTATGATCCTTTTAATGTGCTGTTGGATTCTGTTTGCTAGTATTTTGTTAATGATTTTTGCATCTATGTTCATCAGTGATATTGGCCTGTAGTTTTCTTTCTTTGTGACATCTTTGTCTGATTTTGGTATCAGGGTGATGGTGGCCTCGTAGAATGAGTTGGGGAGTGTTCTTCCCTCTGCAGTATTTTGGAAGAGTTTGAGAAGGATAGGTGTTAGCTCTTCTCTAAATGTTTGATAGAATTCGCCTGTGAAGCCATCTGGTCCTGGGCTTTTGTTTGTTGGAAGATTTTTAATCACAGTTTCAATTTCAGTGCTTGTGATTGGTCTGTTCATATTTTCTATTTCTTCCTGGTTCAGTCTTGGCAGGTTGTGCATTTCTAAGAATTTGTCCATTTCTTCCAGGTTGTCCATTTTATTGGCATAGAGTTGCTTGTAGTAATCTCTCATGATCGTTTGTATTTCTGCAGTGTTAGTTGTTACTTCTCCTTTTTCATTTCTAATTCTATTGGTTTGAGTCTTCTCCCTTTTTTTCTTGATGAGTCTGGCTAATGGTTTATCAATTTTGTTTATCTTCTCAAAGAACCAGCTTTTAGTTTTATTGATCTTTGCTATTGTTTCCTTCATTTCTTTTTCATTTATTTCTGATCTGATCTTTATGATTTCTTTCCTTCTGCTAACTTTGGGGTTTTTTTGTTCTTCTTTCTCTAATTGCTTTAGGGGTAAGGTTAGGTTGTTTATTCGAGATGTTTCCTGTTTCTTGAGGTAAGCTTGTATTGGTATAAACTTCCCTCTTAGAACTGCTTTTGCTGCATCCCATGGGTTTTGGGTCGTCCTGTCTCCATTGTCATTTGTTTCTAGGTATTTTTTGATTTCCCCTTTGATTTCTTCAGTGATCACTTCGTTATTAAGTAGTGTATTGTGTAGCCTCCATGTGTTTGTATTTTTTACAGATCTTTTCCTGTAATTGATATCCAGTCTCATAGCATTGTGGTCGGAAAAGACACTTGATACAATTTCAATTTTCTTAAATTTACCAAGGCTTGATTTGTGACCCAAGATATGATCTATCCTGGAGAATGTTCCATGCGCACTTGAGAAAAATGTGTATTCTGTTGTTTTTGGGTGGAATGTCCTATAAATATCAATTAAGTCCATCTTGTTTAATGTATCATTTAAAGCTTGTGTTTCCTTATTTATTTTCATTTTGGATGATCTGTCCATTGGTGAAAGTGGGGTGTTAAAGTCCCCTACTATGATTGTGTTGCTGTCGATTTCCCCTTTTATGGCTGTTAGTATTTGCCTTATGTATTGAGGTGCTCCTATGTTGGGTGCATAAATATTTACAATTGTTATATCTTCTTCTTGAATCAATCCCTTGATCATTATAAAGTGTCCTTCTTTGTCTCTTGTAATAGTCTTTATTTTAAAGTCTATTTTGTTTGATATGAGAATTGCTACTCCAGCTTTCTTTTAATTTCCATTTGCATGGAATATCTTTTTCCATCCCCTCACTTTCAGTCTATATGTGTCCCTAGGTCTGAAGTGTGTCTCTTGTAGACAGCATATATACGGGTCTTGTTTTTGTATCCATTCATCCAGTCTGTGTCTTTTGGTGGGAGCATTTAATCCGTTTACATTTAAGGTAGTTATCGATATGTATGTTCCTATTACCATTTTCTTCAATGTTTTGGGTTTGTTATTGCAGGTGTTTTCCTTCTCTTGTGTTTCTTGCCTAGAGAAGTTCCTTTAGCATTTGTTGTAAAGCTGGTTTGGTGGTGCTGAACTCTCTCAGCTTTTGCTTGTCTGTAAAGGTTTTAATTTCTCCATCAAATCTGAATGAGATCCTTGCTGGGTAGAGTAATCTTGGTTGTAGGTTTTTCTCCTTCATCACTTTAAATATGTCCTGCCACTCCCTTCTGGCTTGCAGAGTTTCTGCTGAAAGATCAGCTGTTAACCTTATGGGGAGTCCCTGGTGTGTTATTTGTTGTTTTTCCCTTGCTGCTTTTAATATGTTTTCTTTGTATTTAATTTTTGATAGTTTGATTGATATGTGTCTTGGTGTGTTTCTCCTTGGATTTATCCTGTATGGGACTCTCTGTGCTTCCAGGACTTGATTAACTATTTCCTTTCCCATATTAGGGCAGTTTTCAACTTTAAACTCTTCAAATATTTTCTCAGTCCCTTTCTTTTTCTCTTCTTCTTCTGGGACCCCTATAATTCGAATGTTGGTGTGTTTAATGTTGTCCAAGAGGTCTCTGAGACTGTTCTCAGTTCTTTTAATTCTTTTTTCTTTATTCTGCTCTGCAGTAGTTATTTCCACTATTTTATCTTCCAGGTCACTTATCCGTTCTTCTGCCTCAGTTATTCTGCTATTGATCCCTTCTAGAGTATTTTTAATTTCATTTATTGTGTTTTTCATTGTTGCTTGGTTCCTCTTTAGTTCTTCTAGGTCCTTGTTAAATGTTTCTTGCATTTTGTCTATTCTATTTCCAAGATTTTGGATCATCTTTACTATCATTATTCTGAATTCTTTTTCAGGTAGACTGCCTATTTCCTCTTCATTTGTTAGGTCTGGTGTGTTTTGACCCTGCTCCTTCACTTGCTGTGTGTTTTTTTGTCTTCTCATTTTGCTTATCTTACTGTGTTTGGGGTCTCCTTTTCACAGGCTGCAAGTTCGTAGTTCCTGTTGTTTTTGGTATCTGTCCCCAGTGGCTAAGGTTGGTTCAGTGGGTTGTGTAGGCTTCCTGGTGGAGGGGACTAGTGCCTGTGTTCTGGTGGATGAGGCTGGATCTTGTCTTTCTGGTGGGAAGGTCCACGTCTGATGGTGTGCTTTGGGGTGCCTGTGGCCTTATTATGATTTTAGGCAGCCTCTCTGCTAATGGATGGGGTTGTGTTCCTGTCTTGCTAGTTGTTTGGCATAGGGTGTCCAGCACTGTAGCTTGCTGGTCGTTGAGTGAAGCTTGGTCTTGGTGTTGAGATGGAGATCTCTCGGAGATTTTCCTCATTTGGTATTACGTGGAGCTGGGAGGTCTCTTGTGGACCAGTGTCCTGAACTTGGCTCTCCCACCTCAGAGGCACAGCCCTGATGCCTGGCTGGAGCACCAGGAGCCTTTCATCCACATGGCTCAGAATAAAAGGGAGAAAAAATAGAAAGAAAAAAAGAAAGAGGATAAAATAAAATAAAATAAAGTAAGATAATATAAAGTTATTAAAATAAAAAATAAAAAATAATTATTAAGAAAAAAAGAAAAAAATTTTTAAAGCAAAAAAAAAAAAAAACCACAAAAAAAGTATGGACAGAACCCTAGGACAAATGGTGAAAGCAAAGCTATACAGACAAAATCTCACACAGAAGCATACGCATACACACTCACAAAAAGAGGAAAAGGGGAAAAAATAATATATCTTGCTCCCAAAGTCCACCTCCTGAATTTGGGATGATTCATTGTCTATTCAGGTATTCCACAGATGCAGGGTACATCAAGTTGTTTGTGGAGCTTTAATTCGCTGCTTCTGAGGCTGCTGGGAGAAATTTCCCTTTCTCTTCTTTGTTCACACAGCTTCCGGGTTTCAGCTTTGGATTTGGACCCGCCTCTGCGTGTAGGTCGCCTGAGGGTGTCTGTTCTTCGCTCAGACAGGACGGGGTTAAAGCAGCAGCTAATTCAGGGGCTCTGGCTCACTCAGGCCGGGGGGAGGGAGGGGTATGGGTGCGGGGCGAGCCTGCGGCGGCAGAGGCCGGCGTGACGTTGCAGCAGCCTGAGGCGCGCCATGCGTTCTCCCAGGGAAGTTGTCCCTGGATCACGGGAGCCTGGCCGTGGCGGGCTGCACAGGCTCCCGGGAGAGGAGGTGTGGATAGTGACTTGTGCTTGCACACAGGCTTCTTGGTGGCGGCAGCAGCAGCCTTAGCGTTTCATGCCAGTCTCTGTGGTTCGCGCTGATGGCCGCGGCTCGCGCCCGTCTCTGGAGCCCATTCAGGCAGCGCTCTGAATCCCCTCTCCTCGCGCACCAGGAAACGAGGAGGCAAGAAAAAGTCTCTTGCCTATTCGGCAGCTCCAGACGTTTTCCTGGACTCCCTCCTGGCTAGCTGTGGTGCGCTAACCCCTTCAGGCTGTGTTCACGCCGCCAACCCCAGTCCTCTCCATGGGATCCGACCTCTGAAGCCCAGCTTCAGCTCCCAGCCCCCGCCTGCCCCGGTGGGTGAGCAGACAAGCCTCTCGGGCTGGTGAGTGCTGGCCGGCACTGATCCTCTGTGCGGGAATCTCTCCGCTTTGCCCTCCGCACCCCTGTGGCTGCACTCTCCTCCGTGGCTCCGAAGCTTCCCCCCTCCGCCACCCACAGTCTCCTCCTGCGAAGGGCTTCCTAGTGTGTGGAAACCTTTCCTCCTTCACAGCTCCCTCCCACTGGTGCAGGTCCCGTCCCTATTCTTTTGTCTCTGCTGTTTCTTTTTTCTTTTGCCCTACCCAGGTATGTGGGGAGTTTCTTGCCTTTTGGGAGGTCTGACGTCTTCTTCCAGCGTTCAGTGGGTGTTCTGTAGGAGCAGTTCCACGTGTAGATGTATTTCTGATGTATCTGTGGGGAGGAAGGTGATCTCTGCGTCTTACTCTTCCGCCATCTTCTCCTCTCTTCTATTATATTTTTAAATTTTTGATTGAGACGCATCAAATATTTTGGAAAGTGTACACCTCTTAAGTGTAGAGCTCCATTTACTTTTACAAAGTGAACACAACCAAGTAACTTCCACCAAGATCATAATTTAGAACATTTCCAGTACCCCAGAAACCACCTTTGTATCCCCCTGTTGTTATACTCCCAAAGCTGAACACTAATCTGTCACCAAAGATTGCTTATGCTTGTCTCTGAAATTTATAAAAATAACATCCTATACATTGTACTCTTTTGCGTCTGCCTTTTTTGAGTCAACATTATGTCTGTGAGAGTCATCCAAGTTAATGCATATTGCAGAGTTGGTCCTTTTGCATTGCTGTGACATTTCCATTGTGTGGATATGCCACACTTTATCCATTCTACTGTTGGCGGACATTTGAGTTGTTCCCTGTTCTTGGCTATTATGCATCATGCTGTGATCAGCATTCTTGTACATGTGTCTTAGTACTCATGTGAATGTACTTCAGTTGGACATTTACCTGGGAGAGGTATTGCAGGGTCAAGTAAGACAGAAATATTGCGCTACTTATTTTAATAGAATTGGTTAAACAGGTAATAAAGGGTTAAAAAGCCAAAAAAAAAAAAAAAAAAGACTGCTGTGATAACTAAGAGCAATAACTGCAGGAAGCAGCTCTTGTCTCTAGGGGAGGAGCCCCAGAAAGCTGAATCTCAGGCCAATGAGGAGAGTCCTGCTGGTGCTGGTTCCTCTAAAAGTGTGAAAATTATAGTTGCTCCATATCCTCATAAGCATTTGCTATTACTAGTTTTGCTTTGTTCTCTTGTTATCTTTTCTATGGTGTACAGCCATATCCCACTGTGGTTTTAACTTGTGAAGTTCTTATTCAAGCCTTTTGCTCATTTTTAATTAGGTTATTTGTATTTGTCTTATTTGTCTGCAAAAGTATCTTCTATTCTGAATGAGTGCTGTGTCAGATATATAGATAAATATTGCAAATATATTCCCTTAATGGGGCTCAGCTTTTCACTGTCTCAATTGTATCTTTTAATGAACAGAAGTCTTCATTTTTAAAAAAGAGTTCAATATATCATTCTTTTCCTTTATGGTGCTGCCTTTCACATCCCATTTAAGAAATTTTTTGCTTACTTAAAGGTCATGAAGATATTCTCTTATGGTATCTTCTAGAAACATTATTGTTTTACATTTCACATTTAGATCTACAGTCCATCTGGAAATGAATTTTCTGTATGTTATAAGGTAGGAAGTCATTTTTTTCTTTATGGATATCCAATGGATCCAGCTCTATCTGTTACAAAGCCATTCTTTTCCATTGTACTGCACTGACACCTTTGTCATAACCCCAGAAACTGGATACGTGTGATATCTTGCTTGACTTCGCATTCTGTATACCTTTTCTCTTTTTTTCTTGATCAGCCTTCTTAGGGATCAACTTTATTAATCTTTTCAAGGAACTAAATTTTGACCTTATTTTTTCATGGTATAATTATTTTCCTCTGTTTCATTGATTTCTGCTCCTATTATATTTCTTTCCTCCTATTTTTTGTGGGCTTACATTGGCCTTTTCTAGCTTTTAGAGATAGATGCTTAGGTCATCAATTTCTAGCCCCCCCCTTTTTTTCTAACATAGGCACTTGAGGCTATAATTTTTCTCTAAGCACTGCTTTAGCCACATCCCATAATTTTTCAAATGCTATAATTCAGTTGTTATTCAGATTTCCTTTGTGTCTTCTTATTTCCTTTGTGATGTTTCTCTTAGAAATTATGCAGTATACTTCCAAATCCATGAGTCAAGTATTTGGAGAATTTTCTCCATATCTTCTGTTACTGATTTCTAATTTAATTTCACTGTAGTAAGAAAACTATTTATGTTGCCTATATGGTTTTGATAATTTGAGATTTGTTGAAACTTCCCAGTGGCTCAGAATATGGTCAGTTTTTATAAATGTTGAATGGACACTTGAAATGAATATGTAGTATGCAGTTGTTGGTACAGCGTTTGATGTACATCAACTAGGTGAAGTTTGTTAATCATGAGGGTCAAATATTCTACATTCTTACTGATTTTTCCTCAACTTATTCTATCATTTAGTAACAGGTTTCTTAAATTCTCTAATCATTATTGTGAATTTGTCACTGTGAATTTCTTCATTTAGTTCTTTTAGTTTTGATTTTATATGTGTTTAGGCTATGTAATTAGGCATGTACAAGTTTAGAATTGCTATTTATTCCTGTTAAATTGTCCTTTTATCACTATAAATCTAACGTATTATTCTCTCTTCTTTATTCTTTTTTCCCCTACTCTTTCTTGTCTTTTTTTTTTTTTTGGATTAGTTTTTTGTGATCCCAGTCCTTTGACCTTATAGCACTACTTTTACCATATTTTGGATAGTAATAAGATTGTAATACTTAAATTCCATCTGACCTCCTGACCTTTTGTGATCATATTGTCATGCATTTTCGTTCTACAAATAGTATTACCTTAGAGGGCGTTATTGTTGTTGTGTTAAGCAGCCAAAATTAGATTTATTCATTTTTAACACTTTCTGGTGCTCTTTATTCCTTCTTGCATAACTATGCATTCATCTGAAAAACTTTCCTTTTGTTGAGAGTGTTGCCTTGTATTGCTCTTAGCATTAATCTGCTAGCAATGTATTCACTCGGTTTTTGTCTGTCTAGATATAGCTTTATTTTACCTTATAAATATCCATATTTTCACTAGATATAGAATTCTAAGTTTTTTCAGAATTTTAAAGATGTCATTCCATTGTCTTCTGGTTCCATTATTTTCTCCTGAAAAGTTGGCTATCAAATCTTATTGTTACTCCTTTGTAGGTAATATGTCCTTTGCACCTCCACCACCCACCCTCTGACTGTTTTAAAGATTTTTCTTTTTCTCTTTGAATATTCAACTATATTTGCATGAGTACCTAGTCATGGTTTTCATTGTATTTATCTTGCTTAGGGTTTGTAGACATTCCTAAATCTCTGGCTTGATGCCTTTCATCGATTTTGAAATTTTTCAAGCAGTATCTCTTCAAATATTGATTCTGCCTAATTTCCTCTCTCTGAAACTTCAATTACATGCTTGTTAGAACTTTTCACCATACCCCATAATGTCTCTCATACTCTACTGTGTGGTTTTTTTTTTTTAATTCTTTTTTTTTTTTTTTACTTATTTATTTTTGGCTGTGTTGGGTCTTTGTTTCTGTGCGAGGGCTTTCTCCAGTTGCGGCAAGCAGGGGCCACTCTTCATCGCGGTGCGCGGGCCTCTCACTATCGCAGCCTTTCTTGTTGTGGAGCACAGGCTCCAGACGCGCAGGCTCAGTAGTTGTGGCTCACGGGCCTAGTTGCTCCACGGCATGTGGGATCTTCCCAGACCAGGGCTCGAACCTGTGTCCCCTGCATTGGCAGGCAAATTCTCAACCACTGTGCCACCAGGGAAGCCCCCTCTACTGTGTTTTTTATTCTTTATTTTTTCCTTTAAGATCTTCAGTCAGTCTGGTTATTTTCTACTGACCTAAGCTCCATCTTATTAATCCTCTCTTTAGTTGTCTTTAATCTTCTATTATATTCATCTATTGAATCTTGCAGTTATTTAATTTTCAGTTCTAGAATTTCCATTTGATTCTTATTTTAATTCCAATTTTATGGTGAAATTCAGCATCTTCTATTTTCCTGAACATATTAGTCATAATTATTCTACAGCTTGTGTCTGATAATTCTAAAATCTGGATAACCTGTGGATCAGTTTATGCTGTCTGTTTTACTGGATTTTAGTCATTTGATCCTTTTTCCCACCCTGCCTAGTAATTTTGGATTGGATGCTGGACATTATATATTGTAAAAAAAAAAAAAAAAAAAAGAATAAACAGAAACCTCAATTAAATAGAGCTGGGACACCAGAATGGGGAGCTCTGACACCCTGTGACAATTGCAGAACCCAAAAGAAAGAAGAGACTCCTTTTATTTCCTGGCAACAACTCAGCTAATGAAAAGCCATGAACTCTGTGTTTACTATAGCCCTCCCATTTTTCTTTTCCCTTCTATAAAAGAGATTTCCTTCCTTTGTCATATGGGGACTTGCAGATGGCTCATCATGGTTGTAGACCCTGAATTTCACTTACCTGCTGATCCTGAATAACTCCCCCCCCCCATTTTTTTTTTCTGGAGAAATAACTAACAATTTATTTTTTTTAGGTAAAAAATATGAAGAATTGTAAACTCTGTAGACTACTTTATTGTCTTTCAGCAAAGATTTACTTTTATTTGTTAGATATAGAATACTGGCAGATCATCTTGATCTACTCAGGAATGGAAATTCTTTGAGAATATATGATCTTAACTGAAAGTCAGCTGCATTTACCAGGACCACTCTTCCTTTGAAAGCTTACTTTTTGTCTTCCTAGCACCATGATGCTGTCAAAATCTGTGCTTAGTTTCTTAGGTTGTTTGAGGCTAATTTTTTGCTTCTCAACCTCTTGCTCTTTATATGTACAGCTCAAGCATAATAATTTAACTCAAGAGGAAGCTGTGTGCAGAATATTGGGCTCACTTCTTTCTGACTCCCTTTTCTAGGATTGTAGACGCTCAAGTTCTGGTTGCTTTTGTAGCCCCAACTCAGGTATCTCCCAACTCAGTAAGGCTACTTTAAGCTCCAGAACATTACTTTTGTTTGGCTTCTATGTAAAACCATAAATGCCCCAAAGGGAAAATCTGGCAGTAAATATGGGGCTCACCTCAAAAGCCTCCTCTTCTCTCCAAATATTGGCTAAGTTCTGTCTGCCTTTGTTGCTCTCACATGCCTACAAAAACTTTGGGGGGTTATTTATCCAACTTTTGTAGTTATTCTTAACAGAAGGATTGGTCTAATACAAGCTAATCTTTCACAGCCTGAAGCAGAAGTCTATCTCATCTAATTTTTACACTATCTTTTTTTTTTTTTTTTTTTGGGTTTTATTTATTTATTTATTTATTTATGGCTGTGTTGGGTCTTCGTTTCTGTGCGAGGGCTTTCTCTAGTTGTGGCAAGTGGGGGCCACTCTTCATCGCGGTGCGCGGGCTTCTCATTATCGCGGCCTCTCTTGTTGCGGAGCACAGGCTACAGATGCGCAGGCTCAGTAGTTGTGGCTCACGGGCCTAGTTGCTCCGCGGCATGTGGGATCTTCCCAGACCAGGGCTCGAACCCGTGTCCCCTGCATTGGCAGGCAGATTCTCAACCACTGCGCCACCAGGGAAGCCCCTAATTTTTACACTATCTTTATGAATTAAATACATAGAATGTTGTTATGTGCATAAGCTTTGGGATTAGACTTTAGAATTTAAATCCCAGCTGACCAGTGACCAAAATGTGAGAACTTAGACAAATTTTAACCTCTCTGACCCTCTACTTCCTCCCATTTTAATAAATATCTGGGAAATGAAGTTGCAGAAACTTCATTTTCAACTAAAATCAGATAATCGGACTTTTATTTAAACTATTTCAGTGCATAATATGAGGAAAACTTCCAAATCCATTATATGAAGCTGGTATAATTTAAATTCCTAAAACTGAGAAAAAGGATACCTAAAAATTATAGACCAATCTCATTTATGAATATTAATGCAAAAATGTATTTAAAATCATAGCAAATAGAATCCAGCAGCATATTTTTAAAAAGGCATCATGATTAACAAAAGCTATTCCAGAAATACAGGGATAATTGAATGCTATGAAATCTACTAGATAAGCCATCAAGTTAATAGAGCTGGGGAGAAAAACATCATAGGATCACCTCCATAAATGCAGAAAAAGTATTTGATAAAATTAAACACACATTTATTTTATTTTCTTTCAACAAATATGTATTGAGCATCTGCCCTATTTAAATAACACTGAGGATGCAAGCATGAAAAAGATACTGGCACCATCCCAGCTCACATTCCAGTGGAAGGAAACAGACAATAAACAAACAAGTCAGAGGACAAGCTAGAACATACATTTATTTTTAAAACTCTATAAAATATGCATAGATTTCACTAGTATAATAAACATCCTTTGGGCCAAGAGCCAGCATTTTACTTAATTTGGAAACACTACAAGTTTTCTTCTTAAAATCAGAAGACTAGGGTACCCACTATGTTTACAACACTTAACATTAGGTGGAGGAATTAGCTAAAAGAATAAGACTAGACCAAGGGACCTTCAAAATGACAGAGGAGTAAGACGTGGAGATCACCTTCCTTCCCACACTAACCTCAGAAATACATCTACATTTGGAACAACTACAGAACACCTACTGAACGCTGGCAGAGGACCTCAGACTTCCCAAAAGGCAAGAAACTCCCCATGTACCTGGGTAGGGCAAAAGAGAAAAGGAAAAACAGAGACAAAAGAATAGGGACAGGACCTGCACCTCTGGGAGAGAGCTGTGAAGGAGGAAAAGTTTCCACACACGAGGAAGCCCCTTCACTGGCGGGGGGAAGCTTCGGAGCCACGGAGGAGAGCGCAGCAACAGGGGTGCAGAGGGCAAAGCGGAGAGATTCCCGCACAGAGGATTGGTGCCGACCAGCACTCACCAGCCTGAGAGGCTTGTCTGCTCACCCGCCGGGGTGGGTGGGAGCTGGGAGCTGAGGCTCGGGCTTCGGAGGTCAGATCCCAGGGAGAGGACTGGGGTTGGCTGCGTGAACACAGCCTGAAGGGGGCTAGTGCGCCACAGCTAGCCAGGAGAGAGTCCGGAAAAACGTCTGGAACTGCCTAAGAGGCAAGGGACCATTGTTTCGGGGTGTGCAAGGAGAGGGGATTCAGAGCACTGCCTAAATGAGCTCCAGAGATGGGTGCAAGCTGCGGCTATCAGCGCAGATGCCAAAGATGGGCATGAAATGCTAAGACTGCTTCTGTAGCCACCAAGAAACCTGTGTGCAAGCACAGGTCACTACCCACCCCTCCCCTCCCAGGAGCCTGTGCAGCCCACCATTGCCAGGGTCCCGTGATCCAGGGACAACTTCCCCGGGAGAACACACGGCACACCTGAGGCTGTTGCAATGTCACACTGGCCTCTGCTGCCGCAGGCTCACCCCTCATTCCATACCCCTCCCTCCCCTGGCCTGAGTGAGCCAGAGCCCCCTAATCAGCTGTTACTTTAACCCCGTCCTATCTGGGCCGGGAACAGATGCCCTCAGGCGACCTACATGCAGAGACAGGGCCAAATCCAAAGCTGAATGCCAGGAGCTGTGCGAACAAAGAAGAGAAAGGTAAATCTCTCCCAGCAGCCTCAGGAGCAGAGGATTAAATCTCCACAATCACCTTGATTTACCCTGCATCTGTGGAATACCTGAATAGACAACGAATCATCCCAAAATTGAAGCAGTGGACTTTGGGAACAACTGTAGACTTGGGGTTCACTTTCTGCACCTAATTTGTTTCTGGTTTTATGTTTATTTCAGTTTAGTATTTAGAGCTTATTATCATTGGTAGATTTATTTATTGATTTGGTTGCTCTCTTCCTTTCTTTAAAAAAAAATATATGTTTTCCTTTTTCTCTTTTTGTGACTGTGTATGTGTATGCTTCTTTGTGTGATTTTGTCTGTATCGCTTTGCTTTTACCATTTGTCCTAGCATTCTGTCTGTCCGTTTTTTTTTTTTTTCTTTGTATACTTTTTAGCGCTTGTTATCATTGGTGGATTTGGTTTTTGGTTTGGTTGTTCTCGTCTTTCTTTCTTTTTTTAATTACTTTTTTATTTTTTTATTTTTAATAATATTTTTATTATTTGTTTTAATAGCTTTTTAATTTAATTTAATTTTTTCATTCTTTCCTTTCTTTCTCTCTTTTCTTCTGAGCTGAGTGGCTGACAGGGTCTTGGTTCTCTAGCCAGGTGTGAGGTCTGAGCCTCTGAGGTGGGAGAGCCAAGTTCAGGACATTGGTCCACCAGAGACTGCCCTACATAATATCAAATGGCAAAAGCTCTCACAGAGATCTCCATCTCAACGCTAACACCCAGCTCCACTCAACAACCAGCAAGCTACAGTGCTGGACACCCTGTGCCAAACAACTAGCAAGACAGGAACACAACCCCACCCATTAGCAGAGAGGTGGCCTAAAATCAGGGTAAGTTCACAAACACCCCAAAACGCACCACCAGATGTGGTCCTGCCCACCAGAAAGACAAGATCCAGCCCCAACCACCAGAACACAGGCACTAGTCCCCTCCACCAGGAAGCCTACACAACCCACTGAACCTTACCTACTGGGGGCAGACACCAAAAACAACAGGAACTATGAACCTTCACCCTGTGAAAAGGAGACCCCAAACACAGTAAGTTAAGCAAAATGAGAAGAGAGAGAAACACACAGCAGATGAAGGAGCAAGGTAAAAACCCACCAGACCAAACAAATGAAGAGGAAATAGGCAGCCTACCTGAAAAAGAATTCAGAGTAATGATAGTAAAGATGATCTTGGAAATAGAATGGAGAAAATACAAGAAACGTTTAACAAGGACCTAGAAGAACTAAAGAGCAAACAAACAGTGATGAACAACACAATAAATGAAATGAAAAATTCTCTAGAAGGGATCAATAGCAGAATAACTGAGGCAGAAGAACAGATAAGTGACCTGGAAGATAAAATAGTGGAAATAACTATTGCAGAGCAGAATAAAGAAAAAAGAATGAAAAGAATTGAGGACAGTCTTGGAGACCTCTGGGACAACATTAATCGCACCGACATTCGAATTATAGGGGTCCCAGAAGAAGAAGAGAAAAAGAAAGGGACTGAGAAAATATTTGAAGAGATTATAGTTGAAAAATTCCCTAATATGGGAAAGGAAATAGTTAATCAAGTCCAGGAAGAACAGAGAGTCCCATACAGGATAAATCCAAGGAGAAATATGCCAAGACACATATTAATCAAACTATCAAAAATTAAATACAAAGAAAAATATTAAAGCAGCAAGAGAAAAGCAATAAATAACATACAAGGGAATCCCCATAAGGTTAACAGCTGATCTTTCAGCAGAAACTCTGCAAGCCAGAGGGGAGTGGCAGGACATCTTAAAGTGATGAAAGGGAAAAACCTACAACCAAGATTACTCTACCAGGCAAGGATCTCATTCAGACTCAGTGGAGAAAGTAAAACCTATACACACAAGCAAAAGCTAAGAGAATTCAACAACATGAAACCAGCTTTACAACAAATGCTAAAGGAACTTTTCTAGACAGGAAAGACAAGAGAAGGAGAAGACCTACAATAACACAGCCAAAACAATTAAGAAAATGGTAATAGGAACATACATATCGATAACTACCTTAAACATAAATGGATTAAATGCTCCAACCAAAAGACACAGACTGCCTGAATGGATACAAAAACAAGACCCGTATATATGCTGTCTACAAGAGACCCACTTCAGACCTAGGGACACATACAGATTGAAAGTGAGGGGATGGAAAAAGATATTCCATGCAGATGGAAATCAAAAGAAAGCTGGTGTAGCAATTCTCATATTAGACAAAATAGACTTTAAAATAAAGACTATTACAAGAGACAAAGAAGGACACTACATAATGATCAAGGGATCAATCCAAGAAGATATAACAATTGTAAATATTTATGCACCCAACATAGGAGCACCTCAGTGCATAGGCAAATGCTCACAACAATAAAAGGGGAAACCGACAGTAACACAGTAATAGTAGGGGAATTTAACACCCCACTTTCACCCCACAGATCATCCAAAATGAAAATAAATAAGGAAATACAAGCTTTAAATGATATATTAAACAAGATGTACTTAACATATTTATAGGACATTCCATCCAAAAACAACAGAATACACTTTCTTCTCAAGTGCTGATGAAACATTCTCCAGGATAGATCATATCTTGGGTCAGAAATCAAACCTTGGTAAATTTAAGAAAAGTGAAATCGTATCAAGTATCTTTTCCGACAGCAACACTATGAGACTAGATATCAGTTACTGAAAAAAATCTGTAAAAAATACAAACATATGGAGTCTAAACAATACAATACTAAATAACCAAGAGATCACTGAAGAAATCAAACAGGAAATCAAAAAATACCTAGAAACAAATGACAATGAAAACATGATGACCCAAAACCTATGGGATGCAGTAAAAACAGTTCCAAGAGGGAAGTTTATAGCAATGCAATCCTCCCTCAAGAAGCAAGAAAAATCTCAAACAACCTAACATTAAACCTAAAGCAATTAGAGAAAGAAGAACAAAAAAAACCCAAAGTTAGCAGAAGGAAAGAAATAAAGATCAGGTCAGAAATAAATGAAAAAGAAATGAAGGAAACAATAGTGAAGATCAATAAAACTAAAAGCTGGTTCTTTGAGAAGATAAAATTGTTAAACCATTAGCCACACTCATCAAGAAAAAAAAGGAGAAGACTCAAATCAATAAAATTAGAAATGAAAAAGGAGAAGTAACAACTAACACTGCAGAAATACAAAGGATCATGAGAGATTACTACAAGCAACTTTATACCAATAAAATGGACAACTTGGAAGAAATGGACAAATTATTAGAAAGGCACAACCTTTCGAGACTGAACCAGGAAGAAATAGAAAATGCAAACAGACCAATCACAAGCACTGAAATTGAGACTGTGATTAAAAATCTTCCAACAAATAAAAGCCCAGGACCAGATGGCTTCACAGGTGAATTCTATCAAACATTTAGAGAAGAGCTAACACCTATCCTTCTCAAACTCTTCCAAAATAGAGCAGAGGGAGGAACACTCCCAAACTCATTCTACGAGGCCACCATCACCCTGATACCAAAACTAGACAAAGATGTCACAAAGAAAGAAAACTACAGGCCAATATCACTGATGAACATAGATGCAAAAATCCTCAACAAAATACTAGCTAACAATCCAACAGCACATTAAAAGGATCATACACCATGATCAAGTGGGGTTTATCCCAGGAGTGCAAAGATTCTTCAATATACTCAAATCAATCAACGTGATACACCATATTAACAAATTGAAGGAGAAAAACCATATGATCATCTCAATAGATGCAGAAAAAGCTTTCAACAGAATTCGACACCCATTTAGGATAAAAAGCCTCCAGAAAGTAGGTGTAGAGGGAACTTACCTCAACATAATAAAGGCCATATATGACAAACCCACAGCCAACATCATTCTCAATGGTGAAAAACTGAAACTATTTCCTCTAAGATCAGGGACAAGACAAGGTTATCCACGCTCACCACTATTATTCAACATAGTTTTGGAAGTTTTAGCCACAGCAATCAGAGAAGAAAAAGAAATAAAAGGAATCCAAATCAGAAAAGAAGAAGTAAAGCTGTCACTGTTTGCAGATGACATGATACTATACATAGAGGATCCTAAAGATGCTACCAGAAAAGTATAAGAGCGAACCAATGAATCTGGTAAAGTAGCAGGTTACGAAATTAATGCACAGAAATCTCTTGTATTCCTATACACTAATGATGAAAAATCTGAAAGAGAAATTAAGGAAACACTCCCATTTACCATTGCAACAAAAAGAATAAAATATCTAGGAATAAACCTACCTAAGGAGACAAAAGACCTGTATGCAGAAAACTATAAGATGCTGATAAAAGAAATTAAAGATGATTCAAAGAGATGGAGAGATATACCATGTTCTTGGGTTGGAAGAATCAACACTGTGAAAATGACTCTGCTACCCAAAGCAATCTACAATTTCAATGCAATCCTTATCAAACTACCAATGGCTTTTTTCACAGAACTAGAACAAATAATTTCACAATTTGTATGGAAACACAAAAGACCCCGAATAGCCAAAGCAAACTTGAGAAAGAAAAACGGAGCTGGAGGAATCAGGCTCCCTGACTTCAGGCTATATTACAAAGCTACAGTAATCAAGACAGTATGGTACTGGCACAAAAACAGAAATATAGATCAATGGAACAGGATAGCAAGCCCAGAGATAAACCCACGCACATATGGTCACCTTATTTTTGATAAAGGAGGCAAGAATATACAGGGGAGAAAATACAGCCTCTTCAATAAGTTGTGCTGGGAAAACTGGACAGCTACATGTAAAAGAATGAAATTAGATCACTCCCTAACACCATACACAAAAATAAAGTCAAAATGGATTAAAGACCTGAATGTAAGGCCGGACGCTCTAAAACTCTTAGAGGAAAACATAGGCAGAACACTCTGTGACCTAAGTCACAGCAAGATCCTTTTTGACCCAGCTCCTAGAGAAATGGAAATAAAAACAAAAATTAACAAATGGGACCTAATGAAACTTAAAAGCTTTTGCACATCAAAGGAAACTATAAACAAGTTGAAAAGACAACCCTCAGAATGGGAGAAAATATTTGCAAATGAAGCAACTGACAAAGGATTAATCTCCAAAATATACAAGCAGCTCATGCAGCTCAATATCAAAAAAACAAACAATCCCAAAACGGGCAGAAGTCCTAAACAGACATTTCTCCAAAGAAGATATACAGATTGCCAACAAACACATGCAGGTATGCTCAACATCACTAATCATTAGAGAAATGCAAATCAAAACTACAATGAGCTATCACCTCGCACCGGTCAGAATGGCCATCATCAAAAAATCTACAAACAATAAATGCTGGAGAGGGTGTGGAGAAAAGGGAATCCTCCTACACTGTTGGTGGGAATGTAAATTGATATAGCCACTATGGAGAACAGTATGGAGGTTCCTTAAAAACTAAAAATACAACTACCATATGAGCCATCAATCCCACTACTGGGCATATACCCTGAGAAAACCATAATTCAAAAAGAGTCATGTACCACAATGTTCATTGCAGCACTATTTACAGTAGCCAGGACATAGAAGCAACCTAAGTGTCCATCAACAGATGAATGGATAAAGAAGATGTGGCACATATATACAATGTAATATTACTCAGCCATAAAAAGAAATGAAATTGGGTTATTTGCAGTGAGGTGGATGCACCTAGAGACTGTCATACAGAGTGAAGTAAGTCAGAAAGAGAAAAACAAATACCGTATGCTAACACATATATATAGAAGCTATAAAAAAAGAAAATGGTTCTGAAGAACGTAGGGGCAGGACAGGAATAGACACAGACGTAGAGAATGAAGTTGAGGACACAGGGAGGGGGAAGGGTAAGCTGGGACGAAGTGAGAGAGTAGCATTGACATATATACACTTCCAAATGTAAAATCGATAGCTCGTGGGAAGCAGCTGCATAGCACAGGGAGATCAGCTCAGTGCTTTGTGACCACCTAGAGGCGTGGGATAAGGAGGGTGGGAGGGAGACGCAAGAGGGAGGGGATATGGTGATATATGTATACATATAGCTGATTCACTTTGCTATACAGTAGAAACTAACACACCATTGTAAAGTAATTATACTTCAGTAAAGATGTTAAAAAAAAAAGAATAAGATTAGAGAAAGCAACTGTAGACGTAGAAACTGGGAAGAAGAAAGAAAATCACTGCTATTTGCAGATTGTATAAATATATAAATGGAGAGCCCAAAAGAATCAATGGGAAACCTATTACAAACAATAAGAAATTTAGTAAAGTGGTTGGTTATATATATATAAGAATCAATTGCTATCACATATACAAACAAGAACTAGTTATAATATATAATGAAAGATAAATTCCATTTATGATAACAAAATGTATGTAATAAATACATTTTCAACATATATACAGGAAAATTATACTCTTGAAAGAAAGAAAAATAGACTTGAGCAAATTATTAAAAATACCATGTTAGATAAGGGGATACAACGTTATACAGATGTCAACTTACCCTAAGTTAATTTTTAAATTTTATGCAATTGCAATAAAATTTCCATAAAGTTTTTTTCTAGAGCTGTACCAGTCCCTATTCCACAAATACTAGTTATTTCCAAGGATGGAGGTGCCAGCCCCTAGAACAGAGAGCTGAGGAGCAGTGTGGAAGGAGCTGGGTTTACTTAGTGCATGATGTGCTTCATGGCTTTCGTATCTCTTATTACAGTTACTACAGTCCAAGCTCCCTCTTTTGAACCCTGAGCTGCTGAGGAACCAGCACATTGGATGCTTGTTTGGTTAATTGTGCTGTGCTGATGTGCTGCTGACCTATAACCTGTATCTTCAATTGGTCTCCACTTGGGCTTTTGACTCATTACAGACATGGCAGTCAGAAAGTGCAATTTGGGCAGGACAGTCTTTTCAGTGCCTCCTCAGTTTCCTTTCTAATATTGCCTCCCCTTCCTGGCTCCGTAAGAATGCTAGACAAGAATGTTAAGGTATGAAAGACAATATCATTTGTTTAAAAAGTGATTGTGCTGAGTGGTCTTTTTGGTTGTGATTTTGAGTTGTCCCAAGTTCGGTGTTTGATCTTCTTTTCTTCAATTGCTAGAATGGATTTTCAGCTTATTCTCAAAATTAGGCTTTTTATCCTAAACTGGTCATTTATAATGGATTGTAGATACTTTTTATTAGTTATGAAACTGCAGTATGTTTCAGCCTTTCCCCCCATTACTTCCCACTGGGTCTTTTACTGCTTCCTGACCATGCCCTGTACTTTTCTGCCACCCTGTCTTTTCTCAAGCCATTCTCTCTTCCTGGTGCACCCTCCTTCCCTTATTGCTGTCTGAAAGCCTTCCCATTCTTCAGTGCTATTTACAAAGTGCTTAAAAAAAAAAAACAACACTTTTTCTTATATTTTCAGTTGAATGTGAATATATTGGTATTTATCAAGGCAAAATCACCCCTTTATTTCTCAGTAATTTGTGTTTGTTCTGTACCCTTCTATTCAACTGTGCATATCTTTAATGCAGGGACACTGTTTTACCTATGTAATTTCTGAAACACTTTGCTTATTGCTTTGCACAGTGCATGAAGATGAGATTGAATTTAGAAAAGCCAAGGGCTTAATTCAGTCCAGTGGCGTGGACTGGCTATCCAAATTGTCCATAATATCCCACCCTTTGGAAACTATTGATGAGCATAATCAATCACCAGATCATGCCAGTGACCTGCCCAGGAGCAATGGTAGTCTTCACCGTGGCACCACGAATCAGAACCTGCTGCTGCTCATATAATTCTGGCCCCTGTCTTCTTATGTTTTCCCCAGGCCCTACAAGCACCTGCAGTCTAGGTGGAGGGTGGGAATTCAACTTGGAACAAGGTCTTTCCTAACAATTGGTACCAGCCCAGTTTCCACATAAGGAAGACCATGAGAGTTGGCTCTGCTCATTAAAAACTGCATGATTAACAGTATTTTTTGCTTAAGCCAACAAAGCAACAAGTAGCTTACATTTACAGATGTGTGTATGTATGAGAGTTTAATAAACCCCACATTGCTGAATGTCTTGTTCTTATGACATTGTTCACCTTTCTGTGAATAAATGTCTAACAACAGGTGAGATATTTTCAAGTATCTCTACATATGAATTATTCTTCAAAAATACCAAGTCTTTCTTTTCTTGCAGGAATCCAGAAGCCTTGAAGTCACAAGAAGAGAAGGTAGGGAAGATGCATTCATGCTCATTTCATTCTCATTGTTGACATTTGGATGTAGTTTGTTGAAGTTAAGACGAACTTCAGCCTGTTCTTTGAAATTTCGTGTGGCCTTTTCTGGGTGCTGACTATTTGGCACTTGCCTCTAGGGACTGCAGGAACTAAAGTCCAGGTTTGCTTGTGAGAACTGTGTCTTCTACCTTCTAGTATCAGAGATGGGGTCTGGCGAACTGGCTTATTCATGATAATGTTTACAGTCTCTCCAGAGAGGCCTCATCTTCTGAGTGAAGTTTGAAGTAATAATTTAGTTCCACCCAGTGAAAACCACCTCAACAATAAAAAATGGTTTATGGTTTGAGGTATTTCAATATCTGGGAAAATGTGCCGCTGTGAAAAATATTTCTTAGATTTTTACAACTTTAGTTAAGCTGAAATAGATATAAGCAATTAATTTCCCTTCCGAAAACAATGCAATGGTGTTTTATTTTCCCTGCCAGAGTTCCTCTAGCACATTCGTTTTCTGATCACTGTGGTAAATATATATATGGGTGGTAACTTCTGAAATCTTTTAGTGGAAATTGAAGTTTACTTGCTTTCAGTAATACCTAGTCTCTCATGAGAGGGTGTCTTTTTTATGATTTATGGAAATCACCACCAATCAGCCCTTTATTGCAGGGATGGGAGGATGAAGTCAGAAACCAAAGTGAATTCTTGGTCTAGAGTCTGGCCTTTGGCTTTAGCCCTAATCACGTCTCCTTCTCTGTGGTATTGTCTCCAAAAAGAGTGCCAATCTTTAAAAGTGAGCAAATACCATATTGACTTTCAAATCTAAAAACCTCCCCCGTGGTTTAGTTCTTATTTTATGCAGCACAGTGAAAGACACAGAATGGCCATGTTACCAAAGTGTGTTCCTAGACCTAAACTTTCCATACTATCTGTACAGATGGGTTAATAGAACTGGTTGTTTGCTGCTGTCCATGGTACTGGAATACTGGATACAAAGGATCTGGATTATCTAGCTATAGGATGAATTTTCTGGCTTTCATTCTCATTTGCCATCATCTCTGGTTTTGGACTCAGTGTCCTCTGAACTGCATCCATAGCGTAAACTGCATTGTTTGGATATCAAAATAAAATGAAATTGGATGAAGGTGGGTGGGGCAGCAGGGAAGGCATGTTTCTTATTCAAAGTTGTGTTCACAATGGGTGCAATGACATGTATACTAGAGAGAAATAGCCAGAGGTTGGCATGAACTTTGGTTTAGAATACTATTCATTCACTACCCCTGAGTGTGACTGTTTAGAATTAATTTGCGTTATGGAATCACATATAAACTTGACTGTTTTGGAATATTACTGTCCTTGTGTTAGAAATGTCTTTAAATAGTAAGGCTAGGGTATGAGAGAACCACATGTATTTTTGCTCAAAGGCATAAAAGGCCTTACTGTACCCAAGACTCCCAATTCCTAGAAGACTGAGTGTCTGAGGATGAGCAAAAGCATGGTCAGGCTGTGCTCTAATCATCCATAATCCCCTTCTCTCTAGAAGCAGCATCTTTCACAACTGGCTTACTGGGAGCATATGCCTTGGGTTTGTACTGGTAAATTTGTCTTGACATAACATAAACTTTTTTCTTCCTATTGTGAGCTGATGTGTTTCTTGCTTGTTTCTGTCAAAGTTGAGTGTTTGAAAATTCCTGAAATAGCCCAGTGCCTTAATGTCAGTGCTTATAACCTGGCAGGAAGGAAGGAAGAGTGGGTTCCAAGTATTTTCAAGTCTGAGATTCACAGGCTTGGGTAGTAGGGTTGTTAATCTTTTTTTTTTTTTTTTTGTATAGATGACTTTTTTTATAAACAGTAAAATATATGTAATGTCTCAACTACAAGCCTTTCATGTTGAAAGAGTCTCTAACATGAGTTACTTTAATATTTTGAAACAAAAAATTTAAGAATGTCACAATGGAAACAATCCAACACTGATAAACTCTAGTGATCAAAGACATTCTCTTTTAGTTAATGTAAAACAATTCATAATTACAGAGAATGTTCCAGCTGTGGATATCATGAGACAAAGCCACCTTTCCAGACCAAAAGCAACTCAAGGCTAGGGATGAAATGGAGCTCTGATCCAAACCACCCAAGTGGGTTCCTTTAAAACAGTGGTCACCTACTGTTCAGCTTGAGCAGTCCAAGGACAAAGGAAAGCAGAAAACATTTCCTTCTCTTTAAACCTGCCGTTCACACCACATGTACTGGCCACTCTCATTGCTTTGGTCAAGTGCGTGGAAGGCAGTTCAGTTCCAGTTCGGAGCCACCATCTCCCCATGCAAAGCTGCCACGTGGATGATCCAGACTTAGTATTTTTCCTGAGAGCCACCTGCCAGGCATCTTCATGAGGTGACCACAACTGTATACTTTCAGACTGCTTCCTGACTAGGCTCCATCCAGGACAGACCCTGACAGTGCCATTCCTCACGGGGCCAAATAGTTTTCCTTGGTTAACTCCTGAGTCCCCATGACAAGGCAAGAGGAACTCGAGAATCTTCGTTGCTGGACTTATAAGGGAGCATGAGAGTAGGGTTATCAATCTTCTCCAGAATAGTGTATGGGTATAAAAATAGTAGAAGCACTGTGAATATTTCAATAAACTATTATTCCTACAAACACAAGTAAGACATTGTTGTCTAGCAACATACACTTATGTTGATCTGGCACTGAAAGAGGAGCAAATAATTAACACTCTGAATTTTTCCGCCTGGTTTACCAAGCCCAGGAGATTCTGGAAAGGTCTAGAGAGGTAGCCTCTGGACCACAAAACCCAAGATGTTTTCCTTTTTTGTTGTTCAGTTTTTTTTTGTTTGTTTTAATACTACATCTGACTCAAGATATCAGCTCCAACCAGAGTTCATTGCAACAAATGGATGACCAATTGCAACTTTACGCTATGTGACTTTTGCAAACTCTTGAATAAGTCTGTGGAGTGAGAAATGAGGGGGCTAATATTAGCAGTGGAAGTGGAGTCTGGGCTAAGTCACAGTTGGGTTGGAGATCATTAGGGTGACATGAATGCGCTGTGTGCCTCAGACCCACTCTCTGCTTTATTTCCCCCTGTGGTCCTCCCATCCAGTGATGTCACAGTTCCCAGATTGTAGCCCAGCTTTCTTGCCTCTGGCCTTCACTGTTCCTGCAGCCTGCATGCTCTTTGTCCCTCATCTTTTGTGAAGTTCCACCTCTCCCTCACCCCTTCCAACTCTCTTTCTGAAGAGTTTTGCTTACCCTACTTTACCTGAGAGTTAAGGGCTCCTATTAGGTCATTCATTTCCTGAGAGCTGAGACCCTCCCCTCATTCACTCCCAAAGTCCTCAAGGCCTTAGCCCAGGGCCTATAGTTGCTCAACAGTCATTTCTTGAATAAAGTGAAAATTTTAAAAATTGCTTTTTATATATACGTTTCACTCTGATTCTGTCCTTGTGCTAAGCAAGAGAGGCACTGAGTCATTTGGTCCTACAAACGCACTTTTAGGGAGTGTTCTGTGGATATCTAGATATTACCAGCTGGTGCATTGATGAAAGTGCTCCATGTTCACATAAGCTTGGTACTATGGGTTGAATTGTGTCTCCCAAAAGGATATGTTGAAGTCCTAACCCAGAACATGTGAATGTGACATTACTTGGAGATACGGTCTTGGCAGATATGTAATTAAGTTAAGATGAGATCATACTGGAATAGGGTGGGCCCTAATCCAATGAGTGAGATCCTTTTGAGAAGAGAGAAATATGGACACAGGCACACAGGGAGAACAGCATGCTTTGATGGAGGCACAGATTGGAGTGATGAGTCTGTAAGCCAAGGAACACCAAGGATTGCTGACAATCACCAGAAGCTAGGAAGAAGCGACAAAGAATCCTCCCCTAGAGCCTTCAGAGGGAGTGTGGCCATGTCAACACCTTGATTTCTGACTTCCAGTCTCCAGAACTGGGAGAAAACAGATTTCTCTTGTTCGACTCAGGTTATGGAACTTTGTTACAGCAGCCATAGGGAAATAATACACTTGGTAAATGCTGGACTCAATATTGAGCTAGTAGTTGTTATTTTTACTGCAGAACCTCTCAGGTCTTTAAGATGCTAAATAGGACTTTCAAAAGGAGGTGTAATATGCAGCATTTCCCAAACTTAGTTTCCCATGGCATCTTGATTTGTTGCTTTTAATCATCTCTGGGCTGACATTCCATGCAGTGCCCTTTGCAAGCCCTGCTCTAGAGAGTCCATGAAGAGGGATTGCTTCATCAGAGCCCAGGACATGCCCCAGCACCAGTGACTGTCTTCCAAGGGTGGTGCATGGAGAGAGTGGTGAGCTAGTTATAATGATAACTATATCTCAGTTGTTCTGAAGTTTTCAGAGAGCTTTCATGTTCTTTACCTCCCTTAACTCTCAGTAACCCATGGTATGAGCAGAGCAGATAGCACCTTGCACGAGACTCCTTCCTTTCCATGCTAATTTTGGTAGGAACAAAGAGTCCTCTGGGTCAGCATCCCTCTGGACCAATGTCCCTCTGATGCAGTGAACCTCTCTAATGGGTGGGATGGGGTGGCTTAAATGACTTGATCTCGCTTTATCATCCAAGGATTTCTAAACATACACGATCACTGCCAAGCCCAGAAAGCTGAGAGGGACTCTTGGAAGAAAACTTCCTAAGGGAGCTTTGTTTCCAATTTAGATTTGTGGTAAGGGCTCTTGGGAGATAGAGTATCAGAGGTTGTGGCAGGACAGCAACACTGGGAGGACGTCTCTTAGGAAGGGTACATGCCTACCCCAGCTGGACCCAATTCCTCCTTCAGGGCAGTCCTATATTATCCTCCTGCCCTGGGACCCACCTGTGCCAGCTGCACGGGGAAGGAAAGATGGCTGCTTCTTTATCTGCTTTCTAATGCAGGTGTTTTTACACCTCCCTCTAGACACCTACAATTTAATTTTAACTTTTTCTGAAGCTTCAGCAAAAGTTGCCAACCTCACCTCTCCAAGACACTCCCATGTCCACTCTGAGGGCTGATGCTGATTACGACTGCCAGAATTCATCTACTCAAACCAGTGCTTTTCTCTAACTGATCCCATCACATTGAATTACAGCCATGAGAGAACACTTGAGTAAGCTGAGCAAGCACCTGGGATAATTCAGCCCTTGTCAGCCATCTCTTAGAGCATGGGGTGATCTGTAAGCTATTCCAGATGTCTGTGATTGTGCTGAGATTAGAGGCTGTGGGTTTTGGGGTGGGCACCAATGTCACGTTGCATTACCCACCCTCCCAACGATGGTTCACTCACACATTCCAGTCTAGACCAGCCTGGTGTGGCTTCCAGCAGGGCTGTGAGGGAAACCTGAGAGGAGGGATGCCCTGTCTTCACGGAAAAAGAGAGGGGAGTGACAGTCACACAGCCAGGCTGGCTCTGGCTCCTTAGCAATGCAAATCTCCTACGTAAACATGACCTGCCAGTCCTGAATGTGTAACTAGAGCCTCACTTTGTGAAAACCCTTGGAATTATCCCCTTAATTGGCAGCTGCCTCTAATAGCCCCTTTATAGTTCTTTGCATCTGGGTGAACTTCAGCTATCAAGAATTGCATTCTGTTTACCATTAATTTTGATTTTGTTTAGCAGATGTTTTCTGGATCGCTCAGCTGCCTGCATAATCTATCTTGGTGTAATGTACAGTGGCTGACTGTCTTCGATGAAACAGATTAATAAACTCCTAGCTTCTTTTGAGATAACTTCTTGAATGGCTGCAGATGTAGGGAATTTAAAAGGGAGCCATCCAGATTGACAGTGCCTGGGATAGTGGGTCCTTTTCCAATCAAGACTGCCATCTGGGGAAAGAAATGGGGTTTCCTTCCCCATCCTACCCCCACTCTATACAGCGGAGCTTGTTGGTTCTCTCCTGCAGTCATTGGGCTCCAAAAAGGTGGAGGTGGCATGTGACTCCTTCAGTTTCTAGCCCCACAGCAGTGGACTCTTTCTGGATAGTGCTGCCACTCTTTAGCTGCTGCAAAACTGTATCGTACCTAGTTGCCCCAGGTTAAGTGGGGAGTGGATGACACAGCTGGCTGATGTGTTCTGGTTGCATACAACGTTTTGGTACCCAGTTTAGTCATGACCAATTGTCAGACAGTAGAATCCCACCTCTCCAGTTACAGTGTGACTTTGGGGAAGTTACTCAGTCTTCTCTGAAAAAAATGAGGATAGTAATAGTATAGACCATTAGTCCCAACTCTGGGTTGTTGAAACCCAACTTGCACTGGCTAAAGCCTAAAAGCCTTGTCAAACTGCGGAATCTAAGGGAGGGTGGACCTGGCTTCAAGAACAGCTTACACAGGGGTTCTGACACCCCTTCTCCTTCCTCCTCTTGGTGTGTTGGTCTCTTCCACACAGCTTTGCAGGATGACTCCTAGCAGCTGCAGCTCACAGGGTCCTGACCACTCACCATCTCAGAGGGTGGAACTGCTTTCCTCCAGAGTGACAGGAGAAAAGTCTCAGTGAGGATTCTGATTTGCTGGCCTTGTATAATATCATGACTCGAGCCGTAAACCAATCACTGTGGCATGGAGGGACTGGAATACTGTGATTGGCCAGGCGAGATCACATATTCTCCCCTGAAGTTTGCAGAATCACCCTTACTCAAACGCCAGGGAGTGGATGCAGGTTTGGTCCACAGAGGAAGGATGCTGGGCAGCATGCAATTGATGCCCCTCACAGCCTCCTGGACGTAATATGGGGAGGGATTTGGCATGGAGGGCCCTTGGCACAGTGTGGGCAGTGGCGTCAGTGCCCAGTGAGGTTGGTAGTCTTCATTATGGCTATTCTCATGCTGTATCTTGTAGATTTGGCCTCGGACATGCAATGAGGAATGTCTCAGTCACCAAGCCCATTCCTCTGTCTCCAAGCAGACTTAAGGTGACTTTGCATATTGTAGCCTGTTGACTTTTCCTGAGAAGGATTTTCTGAAATTTAGCCATTCCCATCTGTCCCCTCTGTCAGAGTCTTTAACTTTCTGCTCAGATTCTCGTATTCTGCAATCAGAAGAACCAAACAGCTCTCTTCTTGATGCTGTCTTTAAGAACGTACGGACAAACACACATAAAATTTGTCTCCCCAGATTAAGGGTTTCCTGGGCACTGGGGTCAGAAACTGTCTTGAGCATCACAATTACTAGACCCTTAATATTTCCTTTCAATTACTTCATCGTAATAAAGCTCAGGGAGTGCAGACAATGGCCTTCCCAAGGACCGAGCACAGCCTTAGCCAGAGGATTCTCGGGTTGTGAGTAACCCCAAGCTTCTGTTCCCCAAGCTTCCCGAAAACAATTCTAAGTGCCTGGACCTGGAAAGACCAGCCGTGGACTAAGCCCGAGTGAGCCTGAGTTCTCTCTACTGCCCCTTACATGTTCTCCCTTAATCAAAGGTCTTCCAGGCTGTTGGTGAGTGGCTTTTTCCTCCTATCATCTGGCTGATGTCATTTTCTCCAGTGATTTGGAAGAAGCAGGACCTTGCTGCATACACCTCAGGGAGTCCCTCGTGCTGCTGTTTGAATGTGTGTGATGCCTCACCTGGTGCCTCAGCGCCATGGCACACAGCACTGGTGGCTGTGGCCTGTGCTCCAATGGCAGCTGTCACGCTGCTGGGTAGGATGAGCCTTGGGAGAGCAAGGATCGAGGCTCTTCCTGCTGGGGTCTCCCACCCTGTGCACACAACGAGCACTGAAAAAGTGCTAGATCCTGGCACATCCTAGGGCTGACCCAGCTCTTTGTCACACCTCCACTTCTCATAGAGTAAAATCACAGGTATAGGTGCTGCCAGGTTGTTTGGCTGTGGACCCCACGGTTCCTGGGCACCCCTGTCCCATCTGCTGTGCTTACTTTTCCTACTACTGCTCTTGGAAGGGCTCCCTCTCCTTAATGACCATCCTCAGGGAGCTTACTCTGCTCTTTCTGACAACTTGTGGGTCCCTCGGATAGAAAGTCCTTAAAAGGTGCTCATGCGGATCAGCTGAATCTCTGTGGTTATGAAGGGCCTCAGTAGGTCTGAGCGGGGTCAGGAAGCCCTGTACAGCGAGCTGTGTCAGCGAGGAGTCTCCCTGGGGTGGCATTGCAAAACGTGCGCATAGCTCCCTGTCTGGAATTGGTGGGGAAAGAGTCATGTTACCTAAGAAGTCATAACCCCTAAAAGATACGAACCACTGCAGATTCATAAGGACAGTACGGCAAGCCCTTCATAAGACAGCACCGCTCTGAATCACACCCAGCTGGCCTGTCAAGGCCTGGAAAGTGACGTGCAGCACTCCTGCTGGACCTGCTGAGGTCCCATCCTGCCCAGGGGAGTCGCCTCTCTTCTCTGAGATCCCAGCAGTGAAGGCTGACGTTTGTCATCTTCGCCGCTTGCCCGGCCCCCAAGCCAGAAGGAGTTTCTCTGCTTTTCAGGAACCCTTGAAATGATCTGCTGCATATAAACGCTGAGGTCCTTTTCAAACTTGTTAAGCCATTTGCCCCAGCAATATTAATGTGCCTTCACCGAGCCTCTGGGGTTAATTATCTGTGACTTAAAAATCATTTGTTTCTGTCTCTTTTATGTTTTTGCTGCTCAGCAACCTTTCTTTCTTGGGAACGAGACACAGAATCCAACTGACCGTTATGATGTAATTCCTTTCTTGTCCTCAGAATTAGTTCATCTGTTAAAAATTCTTAAAAAAAAAAAAAAAACCCCACAAAACCCTCCCATCGCCTTACTTTCAGATTGTGTTGTCTCTTTACAACAAATCTTTAATCTCTCAGCTTCAGCAGTCGCAGAGCCCAAATGGGGAGTAATCTGCAAGGTGATGCGTCTCATCTGAAGGAGTGAGGCGTGCAGTGCTTTCTCTCCTGATCAGCCCCACTCACTTCTGGGTGCTCACTGCTGCTGAGCCATTGGCCTGTTTCTCCCCGTGGCTGTGGTGAGGGCTTCACAGTGTGCCCTCCGGTGCACAAGCGTGTGGTGAACAAGCCACGTGCCCCTGGAGGGCCCTTGCAGGTCAGGCAAGGAGGGCGGGAGATCCTGGGCATTACAGCCCACCCAGTGGTTCTCTGCACACTCAGTCTTTGGTTATGCTTTTTGGCTGGGGCTCTCATTGGGTTCCAAGAAAATGCTTCAGTGTCTGCATGTAGAAAACTTTTTTCAAAATGTTGAATTTTGCATGAGGTAAGATTAGCTTGCCTTATGTTCTCAGGAAATCAGGAAACATGGGCCCCGGAAATGAGCAGGCACTGACTAGCCACTGGCTCTGTGGGATGTGGACACTGACCTGCACGCAGCCTCTGGGATGTGGGTGAAGTCAGCAGGGGGCGGTCTGGGCCGGAGTGTGAGTACTGTCAGTATTGCTGGATGGTGCATGGTGCTAGTTCACCTGGGTACCTAGGCTGGTCGTTGCCCACCAGCCCACTCTCTGGAGGCCTCTGCGGGGAGTTCTCAGGCCCTCAGTTGCCCCCTCACCCCTGCAGTGCTTTTAAAGCAATGTCTGGGAACGTATTTTGATCATGATTACTTCTAAAAGAGAAATCACTCTGGTGGAAAGGTAAATACCATTCTTAGGGTTTCGTGAAGGTTTATTAGGTGCTAATGAAAGTTTCCTCAGGTGGATTGGAGTCTGCTGGGTGTGCGGTGATGACAAGGAGTGGTCCCTGCCTTTACAGAGCACTTGCATCCACTAATGTGTCAGCGGGGAGATGCGCGAGTGTCCTGTAGATAGAAAGGCACCTGGCTGCCCTGCACCATGGCTAGGCACCTTGCAGGGGGGCCGACCCCAAAGCGGGAGAGTATTTGCTCAGTGTAGACCGACACGGGGGCCTAGGGGAATGGCTCTCTGAATGGCCTGGTGGACGTGACTTCTCAGGATCTTCTCTCCAAAGGATGGTTATTTATTTATTTGTTTGTTTGTCTGTTTATGCAGGCTGTGCCGGGTCTTAGTTGCAGCATGTGGACTCTTAGTTGCGGCATGCATGCGGGATCTAGTTCCCCAACCAGGGATCGAACCCGGGCCCCCCGTATTGAGAGCGTGGAGTCTTACCCACTGGACCACCAATGAAGTCCCCAAAGGACGGTTCTGTTGGCAGAGGGCCTCTTTTTGGGCACACTCAATTAGTGGGGGACATTTTTGTTGTTGGAAATAGCAAAATGTAGTCCAGCTAGCCCAAACAGAGGATCTTGTTGGCTTAGGTAACCGGACAGCTGGGCAGGGGATGGAGGCGTGAGGGATGCCGGCTTCAGGCAAACCTAACGTAGGGTACCAGGACCTGGTTTCACTCATATTCCCTCTCGCAGCTGATTCCCCCTCAGGGGGAGTGCCAGCCGCCCCTCCTTCCACCTCCAAGTCCCGTGAAGAGGGAGAGCTTCTGGTCTGCTATTTCCCCCAAAAGTGCTAAAATCTACTCAGATTGGATGGGCTTGGGTCACATGCCCCCTCCTGAATCAGTGACAGGCCAGGGGGGTGCCACATGCTGCTGGGTTTAGCAGTCACAAGCTGTACCCCTGAGAGTGAGAGGGAGGTAGATCCCCAGATGACAACTAGGGCTCTGCCCAGGTAGGGAACACAACGCAGGAAGGTGCATATTATCAGTTACTTAATTATTTTACATCTGGTGTCTATCACATCCTCCACCCCTAAGGAGTGTTCAGTGCCTCAAAGGCAGGCGAAGATTCAGCAAGCATTTACCTAACGTTTCAGAGGAGGGCATCTCTTCCATCTTCCGAGAAGGAAACCGAGGCTAAGAGACCAAATTGATGACCCAAGATCACAGGAGCTTATAAGAGAATGTGACTTGGAACCCAGATCCCTGATGACAAATACAAGCACGTTTGGTTTTTTAAATCATGGCTGCCTCCAGGGACGGGATCTCCTGCTCCTTCAGCCTCTTCCCCTGTGATAGACACAGTGACCTGGTGAGGTGCAGCGAGCATCCCCTGGCCCGACTATGGGGGTGTTACTCTTTGTTTGGACCCCCAACACATTCTCCTTTCTTTAGCCCTTCAGCCGAAGGACATAAAGATCAAAAGCTAGTGTGCAAATCCCCCCAGTCCCACCCCTTGGTGACTTCAGTACTCACCTCCATGAGGCTTCCAGAAGCTTTATTTTCCATCCTTCATAAGAGATCCCCCTTCTTTCTTGGAAAGGGGACGGCGGGGCCTCTCTGCACTGCTGCTTCCAAATGGGCATTATGTGGCAGGCAGGAGCACAGGTGTGGTGGGGTGACCTGGGCCTTACAGAAAACCAGCGCCCTTGAACACGAGCCGCTTTTAAAGTAAGTGCTGTCTCGTTTGTCTATACATTCATTTAGGAGTGAAGGCTTACTTCACTGCTTTAATATAAATTCCCTAGATTGGAAGGGTTCTTAATGGAAACAATTTTCACACTCAGTCTTTTATTTAATCCTCATAAACACCCTCTGACACAGACATTGCAATTTTATTTTGTAAATAAAGAAAAATGGGGGACCCTTTGAACGCTATAGGAAATTGATAAAAGAATTAAAATGGGCTTAACTGAGGTCATCCAGGAAAGCACATTCTTGATGGAAATTCAGCAATGTTTGTACAATTCTGATTGAAATGTTCACATTCGCAGACGTGAACTCATCATTCTGCAGTTGAAGTGCCCACAGGGTTAGGGTGATGGGACCCTGCAGGACTGCCGCTGCCAGAGAGAACCAGAGACCTCCACGTTCAGAAGAAATGGGGCTTAAATCAGAAAATCACAGGTCCAGAAAAGGAGTCATGGGAGGGAAAATACATTTCAAATCTGTTTGTTTTACTAATTTTACCAGTTATTTGTGCTCTCTTTTTGCTGGAAGCAGCATTCCCATCCAGCTGCTTGGCTGCTTCATTTAAATTTTTATCATTTATGTGAATCACTGCATATTTGGGCCCAAAATGGGAGTCCTGTGGCTAAGAGGAGACATTTATCTGACAGGGTCAGATCTAATCTCATGCTTAGAAACTTCAACTGAAAATAAAATGAGTTGAGGTTGTTTTTTTTCTTTCTTTCTTTTTTTTTTTTAAAAAAACAGCAGGTCTGTAAAGCTGTGCTAGCATATCACTTACCCCCTTTATACAGAATGTACATCTTATACTTGGATAGTGTTACCAGGCTGCTTTTTGCTCTCAGAGAGCTTTCTCATTTGTCATCTCATTTACTACATTTAAGAAAACTTGTGCATTGGGTGGAGTGAGGATATTATCATTGTTGACTGATGGGTGGGGAAACTTGATGCTCAGAGGTGGCAAGGGACTTGTCCCGGGTCATGCAGCTAATGGAGGTGGGGCTGGAGCCGTGATGTCAGCTCTGTACTCCTCCCACCAGGCTTCCTCGAGGAGTGTGAGTTTACAGCAGAAATTTTCAAATTAGAACCCAATGAGAAAGCACAGAATTTTCAGGCCTGTTTTGGTTCTTTTAAAAATAAATTACTGTGAAGACAACTTTTCTCATCTGTCAATGTAATGATCCCATACCTTAGGGATTCAGAATATTCAAAATATGTGTGGGGGAAATGGTAAAAGTTAATCATTTTCACAGTATCTGTCTGTGGTGAGGTTTAATTACCACTTGACATATTTCGTGGTTTAAAATGATGACAGTTTAAAACAGAGCCAGGGAGAGCCAGAAAATCCATTCATTACTGTGTGTCGGGCACTGCTTTAGAGTAACCCCCAAATACAGATGCCCCCCACACAGACGATTCTGCAGCCTGTTCAGATTGCTACAGGTGTCCCTGGAACTGAAACCCAAACTGAGAACTCCATTCTGACCCTGCTGTCATCATCCAGAGGGAGCATGGGTGAATCTAGCCTCATGGTTTGTTTCTTGGATCATATTCCAGATGCTCACCTCCCTGATGCTCTCCCAACCCAAACCTGTCACTGGCTTTCTGCAGAATTTCTAATGAACGAAACAATTCACTGTGATGTGTGCTTCGAATGAATGAATGAAAGCTATTTAAACTACAAGGGGTGATAAACATTTCCATGTGTCTCTTGGGGAATTGCATGCCTTCCCAAGATGAGAAGGTTGAGAAGCAGCCTCCTGTAGGGGTTGTAGTTGTGGTTGCTGTTTAGGAAGCTCAGCTGTTTGTCTGTGCAGGAAATAGTTAAATAATTGTTTCTTTCCCATGGGATTTCTGGAAGAGGAGCCGCTGGGAGTGGACCTGTCTATCCAAATTTCACACTTCTCTTTGGAGAGTCCTGGGAGAGGGAGCAGATGAAGCCATCCCAGAAATGCAGATGCTGTTTGACATCTATTAGCTCAATGCTTATCCATCGCTGACAGCAGGATCCGTTAGGATGCCGGTGTTCACAGATCAGAGGTACTCGGAACGTAGTGAGAGATACGCCAGTGCTGGCCGAGCCCCATTTAGATGACCTGAGAACATGCTGGATGTGCCTAGCTGTCTGGGCCAGGCGCCCCCTGTTCCCCCACCTCACTCTCTGTCTCCAAGACCAGTCCTACCGCCAGTCTTTGTGGCTGTACCCCCTCCACCAAGCAGCCTGCCTGAATGCTCTGCGTGGCGGTGGTCATGCCCTCCTCGGGAAGTCTAGCTCTCTTTCTGGTGCTGCCATTCATGGACTCATCCCATGATCCAACCCCACGTCCAGAAAATCCCTGCAGGGTCAGCCCTTATTTTCAAAGGTGGAGACACACACCTGAACAGGGGAAGTGACGGACCTGAGGTCCCATGGCTAGTGAGTAACAGAGGAAGGACGTGAGGACCTGAGCCAGTGTGCATAGACCTCCGGGCTCTCTGTGGTTGATTTTCTTCCTTTTCTTCCCTTTCTTCCTGCCCTTGGGGCCAGGTTTTCCTTTCTCTCAAGAGGTGGCGCAGTGTCCAACATAACCTAGATACCCAGCCACCATTTCCTAGGGATGGGCATCTTGGTTGAGATTTCTAGTTAAATTTTCCGCTTTGACTTTTGTTTAAAATTTTTCTAAATATTTTGTTTTTCTCTTGAGGGAAGGGGACCATGGGGGATGGAACACATGGTGACAACTGTCATTATTAAAGCCCCCACGGTAAGCTTTGCCAAGTTAACTTGTTTCCACACTCAGCAGTCCGGTGTGGCCCACCAGTGTGACCTGCTGTTTTACGGCTGAGGGAACACGGGCTTTGGAAGGGTTAGTGATGTGGCTGGCTGGGTGCTTCAGTTAGTAGACGGCCCTTATATTAACGCTCATTGTAACAGAACGTTCAGAGTCCTCTGTGGTACCGCGTCCCTGTGTTTTGCTCTTGTAGCCTCCCTAGGACCCTTGTCCCGAGGACTCTCAGCTCTCAGGTACCTCCCCAAAGCCACTTCTGAATGGTCAGCCCTTGAAAAGCTTAAGAAGAGCAGGCACCTCCGTGGCTGCCCTTGATGGAAGAGGGAGCAGTGTGGAGGAGTGATGGAAACAGAGGAAGGGAATGTCGGAGGCCAGACGCTGTGAGGCTCGGAGTGGGATGCTGGCCCAGTCTGTTGATCTTGGACGAACCTCGGGTTCCGCCCTCTTGATATAGACAGTGAGCTGCCACCAGGCTCTTCCTCCCCCACGTCCCCAGGAGGCTAGAGCGAGAGCTCCGTTTTGCGGGCCAGGATATCGGATGGCAGAGACCAAAAGGCTACTGGGGTGGGAGCGCAGGGCACGGTGGGAGCAGGAGACTTTGCCTGGAGGCCGCCTCACCCTGCACCCAGTGGATGCTGGGAATTCTGTGGCTCTGCTCCTATATTCCAGGGGCCAGGAAGGACTTTTGCACACACATGCCTCCCCTGCCTGCTGGCTAGTACCTAAACCCACCGTTCTGCTTCAATCCCTTCTTTCCTCGTGAACACCCCAAAGTCATTTTGGGTCCTGAACGAGTCCCAGAACTTCTAACGAGCCATGTCATACCCTACCTGGGCAACTCACTAAGCCTGTGTGCCTCTTTGTAAGAAAACCAAACACAAGCTTTTCCTAAGATCCCTGGGCCCAAAGTCTGTTCCATATTTGTTCTGCGTGAGAGGTCTCAAACTGGTGTTCTGTGGACCAGAATCAGCCGGTGATCATGTTGTTTGACTTACACAGTGTTGGCCTACAGGGGTTTGTTTGTGTTTTTATTTTAATTTGAGTAAGTTGTCAACATTTAAAAACATGAAAATTCTACTTACAGATTCAGATAGGCTGATTATCTTGGAAAGTGAAACGCTTTGTTAACTCTGGCCGTGTGACTTCATGGCAGCAACAGGCTGGAGTGAGTAGCCCTGTCCTCAGAGAGTATGCACCCTTTCCTATTTTGCCACAGTCTGCGCTGCTCCCTAGTGCCTCCTTGATACTGACACAGAGTGTCAGGTGCAGTTTTGAAAAATAAATAGGAACAAGTTGAAATGCCAGCATAACCGTAATCATTAAGTTACCTGAGTGGCCTGTGTCGGTACTTGAGTTTTCAGTCCCTGTTTGTACTCAGGTACAGAACTTGTTAATAACAGCACAGGAGAACCAGATGTCAGCAAGGGTGGGGGTGGGAAAGAGGGCGGGAAGCAGGGAGAAATTCAGTGTAAAGGCTGGAGTAACTCTTATCTACTCAGCCCTCCTTGAGCATCTCTGGTGAAGCTGGTGTCTACAAGTGGGTCCTCAGTTTAGGCAGCTAAGTCTTCCATTAAACTATTTTATTTTCTGATAGTTATGCCTTGATCTGTAAACATTAACTCCAGGCTATAAGTTTGCAAGTGAGTTTCCAGCTTGGTAACTAATATTTGTGTCCTCTCTGTGTAAGTTAGGTCTTTAAAATGGATCAGTTGTTTTAAGCATTTACAAAACATTCCACATATACTGTAATTACTCTCCAAAGGTATTTCCCACTGATATTTTGTTACATCTAAATATACATTTACAGTACTCAGTAGAGCAGAATAGTTCTGATTTATGTATTTTGGTTCATTGGGCTAAAAAAAAAGACAAATTTAAAGTATCTTTTAATCAATGCATTTATCCCAAAGATTCTCTTGGCTCCCCCAGAATCAGTCACATGGTGTTAGAAAAGTAATAAACATGGTGTGTCCTCTGAGCTGATTTAGAGTTTAATGAGAGATGACATCTCAGCCTAATAGTGAGCATGGCTAACTTTTAATCTGGGCTGCGGAGTATCCTAGAGCTTGGAGGAGCATATTAACTTCCTCTGCGTGATTTCCTTAATGTGCAAAATTCCGATGATAAACAGTTACTGCACTCGTGTGGTGAGAATTAATGCTTGCTGAGTAGCAAGTACTGTTTTAATAAAATAGTCTTAATTGTTTGCTTGGTACACTTTCTGCTTTATTATTTTTCTTGCCTCTGTAGTTGGTAGTTATTGGATTCTCATTATTTCTATAATAGTCATTTTATAAAAACTATCTTGTGATTTGTCCTCCCTCCCACACTTGTTTCTCCCCCAAATGTCGTTAGCAGAGGCAAGAAGCAGGCAAACATCGCTCACCTCTAACAGAGTTGGAGCTACAAGCAGCTTCTCGTGGCTCACGCCTGTCTTTAGGAACAGTGATTCCCAGTTTGTTGGCTGCTGTGCTGTGAAAGGACTTATATGAAGCCAAGGAGATTTACTAGAAAAGCACCATAATTAACAGAGGGCAGAATGTGGGAGGAGAGGAGCAAGATGTGCCCATCTAGTTAGGGACAGGCATAAGTGTGCCGTGACCACATCACGTGGAACACTATAGCAAAGGGCAAGAAAGCCATTCCTGCACAGTGCAAAGCAACCCAAAGTCTGTCTGCTTATCAGCTGGCTCCTCTGCAACATTTCCAACCACCATTACCTGGGGACTTTCTCCTAGTCTTATTTTTCATATAATCGCACATCATGTACCATTGTATTCTCTAATTTTTCTGTGTGGTTTTTCAAACTTAACGTAGCCAGACTTTCTGAGGATGATCCAACTTACTAGCTATATTACTTTGGGCAAGTTGCTTAATCTTCTGTGCCTTGGTTTACTCATCTCTAAAATGGTAGTATTAATTCTATATCATATGACACTTGTATGGATTAAATGCATATTTAAAAAAGCTTAGCACAGCACTGGCCCACCTTCTGTGCAGGCCCCTTGTTCGCCAACACGGTTAGTTACTCACTCACGCCAGGGCTGGGCTTGGCTGGGTTGTGTCTTGTAATTCTAAGTGGACCCATAGGAAACTAGGACATCTGCAGTGAGTACTTGCTGAAATGAATTGCGTTAGAAAGCCTTGGGTTTAGTGGTCCACATTATTTACTTTCATTAAACCTAAGTAATCACATTTACCCACTATTTCAGGAAGAGTGGGCAATAATAAGGTGAAAAGTTTAGAACTATTTGTGCAGGCTTTTGTTTCTAGCTCTGTGGCTAGAATCCTTAACTGACTCTCCCACTTGAGATAATTTAAAATAATGGATAAAGCATTTAAATAATCTGTTAGTGACATCAGTGAGAAGGCAGGAAAGTGGAGATTTCCTAAGAGGCCACAAGCTCAGAGAAAGTTGAAAATCAGAGTTCTGAAGCTGCTTTTTGCTTTGAGGGTGTTTGCCCAATGCAGGTGACCTTGAGCTTTGAATTTTTATGACGTCAAGATATATGGGGGGACAGGGACTTCCCTGGTGGTGCAGTGGTTAAGAATCCGCCTGCCAGTGCAGGGGACAGTGGTTCGAGCCCTGGTCTGGGAAGATCCCACATGCCATGGAGCAACTAAGCCCATGTGCCACAACTACTGAGCTTGCATTCTAGAGCCTGTGTGCCAGAACTACTGAAGACTGCGTGCCTAGAGCCTGTGCTCCGCAACAAGAGAAGCCCCCACTCGCCACGACTAGAGAAAAGCCCGCACGCAGCAAGGAGGACCCAATGTAGCCAAAAATAAAATTAATTAATTAATTAATTTAAAAAAATATATACGGGGGACAGGAGCCCAGCCCAGGACATATCAGTCTGTCAGGAAACCCGGTCCACCTAAAGCTGAGGCCCCAAGAGGCTACATGTGTCGTGTGAGGGTGGAAGACAAACGCACCTGTCTCCCCTCAGGGATGAGTGAAGAAAACTGCCTGCCCCCAGCCTTGGTGCCAAGTGAAGGGTTAAAATATCTCCTCTGAGAACTAGAGCCACGAGCCAGGTTTTCAGTGGAATTCATATAGCAGACTGGTCTGAGAAGACCTCAAGCCAAGAATTTAGTGCAAAGCTGTCCTGTCGGTAGTACTCCCAGGCACGTGGTAAAGGAAATGCAAATCCTGTCTAGAAGAATCCGTCTTCATCAGAGGCCTCAGATGATTTTGACAGGTTACCATCCAAGGAATGTGAGCTCACAGTCAAAAACCAAAAAACATAAAAACAATAAAAAAGACATCAAAGTGAAAACCAGTAAAAACAGAAGTTCAGATATTGGAATTAACAGGTACAGCATAAAAAAAAAAAAAGTAGAATATCTTATAAAGATATTTTAAAAAGCTGAAAATATAAACAAAGAGTAAGGCTATAATACATGATCTTGATTTTTGAAAACCAGCCAAGTATAATGTCTAGAAATGAAAAATGTAATTGAAATCTTAAAAATCAATGATAGATTTAAGAGCAAATTAGACATAACTAAAGAGAACTAAAAGGAAGGTCCAAAATCATAACCCAGAGTACACACAATTGATGAAGGCATGTGTTCCTCATGTGTGCACAGAAAGCTTAAGAATCTTGCCACAAGTTAAACCAAAGAGCAGTTCTCATAAAATTTCTATGCAGTAAAGTAAGAAATTTAAAAAAGATGACTAGAAATACTCCCATATGTTTGAAGATGAAATACTTTTCTAAATAATACAAGAGTCAAAGAAAAAATGAGAATATCTAACTAAACAATAACAAACATTACATACTGAAATTTGTGGTATGCAGTTAAAGTAGAAACTGGAGGGAGACCCATCATCTTAAGTAATTCCATTAAAGTAGAAGAAGGCCCAAAGTCAATGAATTAAACATCCAACTCACAAAGGTGGGTAAAGACTAGCAGAGGAAACCCAAATAAAGGAGAAGGAAGTGAATAACAAAGAACATTACAAAGAAATGATAAAAGTTGAAACAACAAATCAACAGAAAGGATAAACAAAGCCAAATGCAGATTCTTTGAAAGAACTAATAAAACGGACAGAACTCTTCGAGGGAATAAAGGAGAGACAGAGGGAAGGAGGAGACGAGGGAGAGAGAATAAATATGTAATAGGAGGAATAAAAGGAGATGTAATTATTGAAGCTGCAGAAATTAAAACAGTAACAGAATCTTATTTTGCCAATAAATTTGAAAGCTCTAATGGTCAAATTCCTAAAAAAGAAAAAAGTAAAATAAAACTTTACAAAACTTAAGTAGAAATAAAAAACCCAATCAGTTTTATGATCATTAAAGAAATAGAATCAGACTTCTATTTAGAAATCTTCCCACGAAGATGATTATCAGATCCAGATACAAGTACTAATAAATTAATAAACATTCAAGGAATAAAAATTTCAATTCACACAAACCATTCTAGAATGCAGAAAAAGTGTGTATACATATGAGGCTAGAATGAACTTGATACTCACATCTGGCAAGAATGGTATTTTAAAAAGAAAGGTGGGTTTTAAACATAGCTGTGAAAGTCCTAAGCAAAAATTAGCAAACTAAATTTAGTAGTGTATTAATAAAAAATAATGAAACATAATACTTTGGGTTTATCCCCTAAACTTATATTTAGGTTGCCACTAGAAATGTCCTGATGTATTTCTCCACAGCAACAAATTTAAGTAGAAAAGTCATATGATGATCTCACTAGATGTAGGAAAAGCATTTGAAATACCTAACATTATTTCAGAAAAAAAATCATTAGAAAAGGAGGACTAGAATAGAAGGGAACTTACCTAACTTAATAAAGCATAATTTAAAGAACTCAACAGAAGACAAATGAGTAAATATATTGAGTATAATGAGAACCAGATTTCTCACTGTTAGGAAAGGGGGTTACAAATATGGAAAGAGGCACATCTAGAATGTACCCTTTGTTGTTGAATTAGAGTTGCAAGTATCAGTAAGAACTCAAAGTGTGTCTGTGTATGTGTGTATGTCTGTGTGTGTGTAACATTTCCCAGCTTTGTTTGCTCAGATGGGCCAGATGCATGATACCCCAGTAGCAATGAAAGCCCTTAGTGCCCAGGTTCTCCTCTAGGGAGCCAAGACTTCTTGGAGAAATGGCTGATTGCACCAGTGGAGCAGAAAAAGTGCACAGTGAATCTGAAACACTATTTTGTTCCAGAAAGTATGGCAGTGCTCAAAGAATCATGGGAACTTGTCAAAAGGATACAGTTGCCAACTTGAAAAGGCTCACACTGGACACATCTGGACAATTTAGACTTAAACAAGAAAAGAGAGGATAGTAATATATTTGTGACAGATTTTCCAAAGACAGCCACAGCAGTATTTCCCATTTTGTACTTTTTTTTATGATGTGCCTTTGAAACCCCTCACACTGAGGGGTGTAGTCTATGCTCCTTCTCCTTGACTCTGTGCGGGCTTGTGATATGGTGGAAGTGATAATATGTGACTTTCGAGGCTAGATCATAAGAGACATGAAAGCTTCTACCTTGCTGGCTAGAGTACTCATGCTGGAGCCCTGAGCTACCATATAAATTGTCTAACTATCCTGAGGTCACTATGCTATAAGGAAGCCCAAACTAGTCCATGAGGAGGAACTACATGGAGGGACCCTGGGACTTCATGAAGAAAGAATAATGCTGCCTCAGCCCCCAGCAGCTTCAGCTCCCCACTGTTGCAGCTTCACCCACCATCTGACTACAACTACATCAGATCTTGAGTCAAAACCACTCAGCTGCACCCATCCGAAATTTCTGACCTACAGAAATACTGCGAAGTAATAATAAGCTTGTTGTTGTTATAAGTCGCTAAGTTTTGTGGTGATTCACTGCATAGCAATAGATAATTGTAATAGATTTGGGACGGGGATGTGAAATGGTGCCACGGCAAAAAATCAAGGCATATAACATTGGTTTTGGGACTGGATGGGAGGAAGAAGCAGGAAGTGCCTTAAAGAGATTGCTGGTGAGAGCTTAAAGGGCTTTGTGAGAATGTTAGTAGAAACCTGAAGAGCCTTGAGGAGGCCCTGAGTGAGAGCTTAAAGGCAAGAAAGGAAAACGTTATTAAAAGTTGGATGAAAGAGGATGGTTTGGTAATATTTTCACCTGTGGTAATACAATAATAGGAAATTTACCAAATGAACTCAATGATCCAGCTAAACAAATAATCAGGCAGAATATCAAAAAGACCCCCTGGCTACTGCTTGCCTGTGATAAAACATAAGAGGAGAAAGGTGAGCTAAGGATGTAAGGGGCCAGGACTCACTGAATTTGAAAATAAAACTTTCTCATTCTCAACCTCTCAAAGATGGCAGCAAAAAACTGGTCAAATTAAGAAAAGATTTCAAGGCAAAGATCAAATCCATGGAAGGTTTGTAGAATTCTTTTTTAAAACTTCCAAAAAATTTAAGGTATCTTAGATTCTGCCAACAAGAAAGAAAGAAAGAGACGAAAGGAAGGAAGGAAGGAAAGAAGGAAGGAAGGAAGGAAAGAAGGAAGGAAGGAAGGGAAGGAAGAAAGGAAAAGAAAGAAAGGAAAAGAAAAGAAAGAAAAGGAAGAAGAAAGAAAAAAGAAAAGGTCTTCTAAAGATCTTAAGGGTATGCCTTTTAAAAAAAAATTTTTTTATTGGAGTATAGTTGATTTACAGTGTTGTGTTAGTTTCAGGTGTACGGCAAAGTGAATCAGTTATACATATACATATATCCACTCTTTTCTTTTAGATTTTTTTCCCATATAGGCCATTACAGAGTATTGAGTAGAGTTCCCTGTGCTATATAGTAGGTCCTTATTAGTTATCTGTTTTATATCTAGTAGTGTGTATATGTCAATCTCAGTCTCCCAATTTATCTCTCCCCACCTTAGCCCCTGGTAACAATAAGTTTGTTTTCTACATCTGTGACTCTACTTCTGTACCAATTTACATTCCCACCAACAGTGTAGGAGGGTTCCCTTTTCTCCACACCCTCTCCAGCATTTATTGTTCATAGATATTTTTGATGATGGCCATTCTGACTGGAGTGAGGTGATACCCCATTGTAGTTTTGATTTGCATTTCTCTAATAATTAGTGATGTTGAAGATCTTTTCATGTGCTTTTTGGCCCAAAGCAATCTACAATTTCAATTCAATCCCTATCAAACTACCAATGACTTTTTTCACAGAACTAGAACAAATAATTTCACAATTTGTATGGAAACACAAAAGACCACGAATAGCCAAAGCAATCTTGAGGAAGAAAAATGGAGCTGGAGGAATCAGGCTCCCTGACTTCAGACTATACTACAAAGCTACAGTCATCAAAACAGTATGGTACTAGCACCAAAACAGAAATATAGATCAATGGAACAGGATAGAAAGTCCAGATATAAACCCACGCACCTATGGTCACCTAATCTATGACAAAAGAGGCAAGAATATACAATGGAGAAAAGACAGTCTCTTCAATAAGTGGTGCTGGGAAAACTGGACAGGTACATGTAAAAGAATGAAATTAGAACACTCCCTAACACCATACACAAAAATAAACTCAAAATGGACTAAAGACCTAAATGTAAGGCCGGACACCATAAAATCCTTAGAGGAAAACATAGGCAGAACACTCTTTGACATAAATCACAGCAAGATCTTTTATCTGAACCTGAACCTGATTTAGATAACGATATCCTGGACTTTGTGTTATTGCACTAATAGACTTGGTGATATTAAGGAGAGGATGGCATGCATACATGTGAGAGGTATGTGAATTGTTGTGGTCAGAGGGTGGAACATGGCAGACAGTATTTTCCAAAGATGTCTGCAACAGTATCTCCATCACATATCTTCTCACAGTGTTCTTTGCCCTTTCTCCTATCAAGAGATGGGATCTATTTCCCACCCCTTGAATTTGTGCAGGGCTTGTGACTGTGATAGAAATTATGCTACATGACTTCTAAGGCTTGGTCATAAAAGGTAACAAATCTTCTGCCTTGCTGGTTGGATCACTCACACTACAGCCCTGAGCTGTCATGTAAACGGTCTGATTTCTCTGAAGTCACCATCCTCTGAGGGGACCCAAATGAGCCAATGTGGGAAGACCTCATGAGGAGACTCTGAGACTACATGAAGAAAGAGAGATGCTCAACAAACCCCCAACAGCTGGCTGGTCCCCCACTGCTCCAGTTCCAGATGTTGTCTGACCTCAACCACATGAGGGACCTGAGCCAGAATCAGTCCTGCCCAGATTCCTAACCCACAGAAACTGTGAGAGATAATGAAATAGGTGGTGTTGCTTCAAGCCACAAGATTTTTGAATGATTGGTTATACAACAAAAGATAACTGGAACAGGATTATAACACATTGACTAAAATAGGAATCCGTGAGTCCATTCTTATATAAATGGATGAATAAATGAATGGGGATAAAGGAAAGCTCTTCCTTCTGGTAGAATGCCAGATAAGAAATATAAAAAGAATAATGGAGTGTAAAAAATCATCAGTGGATACTGACAACCAATAGCCAAACTTTGATGAGGAACAGAGGATATTACATATTCTGAAAGCACTTCTTCACCAATAATTTTTTAATTACAAAGGGAAATTACTACCTCTACTTTGGAGACACTGGTGGATAACACCTTAACCAAGTGCTTGAAGCTAACCTCACCGGTACCAGGACAAGCTAAAATGTGTGCCTCTTGATATGATGTACTGGGGACAAAATGTTAGTTTTGTAGTATTCTTGTGAAATTTTTATACCTTGGAATCTTGTCATGAGGAAACATCAGACAAATCCAGGTTGAGGGATATTCTAGAAAATAACTTGCCTGTACTCTTCAAAAATATCAAGATCAAGAAACACATAGAAAAGCTGAGGAACTGTTCCAGATAAAAGGACACTAAAGAAACATAACTAAATCTATGATCCTTGGTTGAATCATGTAGTAGGAAAGAAAAACAGCTATAAAGAACACTACTGGAAGATTTGACAAAATTTGAATATGGACTGTGGATTAGATAATAGTATTGTAGCAATGCTGAATTTTACAATTGTAGTGTAGAAGGATGTTTTGATCTTAGGAAATATATGCTTAGGCTTAAAGGCACATTATGCCTTTAACTTGTTCACAAATGTTTCCCCCAAAAGCGTGTGTGTGTATACACACACACACAAAAGTGTGCATGTGTGTGTATATATACACATATATATACATGTGTGTGTATATCTATCTCTAACTAGTGAGAGAGAGATAAATGACAAGCAAATAGGGCAAAAAGGTGAATCTGATAAAAAAAATTTTCTTACACTATTCTTGCTATTTTCTGTAAGTTTGAAATTGTATCAAAATAAAAAGTGACAAACCTACAGCAAATGCTGTTTTTAGTAGACATTGAAAGCATTCCCTTTAAGATGATGAGCAAGCTAAGTGTTCCTGCTATGTCTCTTTTATTAAACATTGCACTGGATGGCATAGCTAGTTCAATAAGGCAAGAAAAAGAAATTAACAGCATAAAAATTGGAAAGGAAGAGATGAAACTGATTATTCACACTGATACGGTTCTATAGAAAATCCAAATGACTGTGAATAAATTATTAGAATTAACCAATATATTTTAATAAGGTTGTTAAATATAAAATTAATATACAAAGTCTAATTGCATTTCTATACCACAGCAAGAAAGAGAAAATATAATTTAAAATGATACCCAAATCACTGACATCAAAAATATAAAGTTTCTAAGAATTAATATAATTGAAATATGTAAGATACTCATGGAAAAAAGGTTATGACAACTTATTGAAACACGTAAATTAATGGATAAGAAAGCTCAATATTGCAAAGAAGTTTATTCTCCCCTAAAATGATCAGTATATTAACTTTCTATCAGGTATATGTTAATGTGTGTATGTAATTTGACAATCTGGTTCTAAAATTTATATGGAAACAAAAGGGCCAGAAATAGTGATGGTCATCCTGAAGAAAAAGCACACATCAGGGGACTCTAATATATACACCACTGGTGAGCATATAAGCTGTATGACTCTTTTGGAAAAGTTTGTTCTTATTTAGTGTAGCTGATAGTACTTATACCATAGGAACCAGACATTCCACTCCTGGTATATACTCTCAGAATTTCTTGCATATTTTATGCTGGGAGACATGAGCAAGAAAGTTCTGGCAGCTTCATTTATAATAGTTTAAAACTACAACTTAAAGGTGTAGCAACAGAAGAATGTATAAGTAAACTGTGATATAGTCTACAGTGATAACATAGTGATTTATTATCTAGTGATATATAGAAGATAAATAGAAAGAAGTAGGATATTATAACCAGTGAAAATCGATGCATTACATCTACATGTAATAACATTGATATAATATTCTAAGAACAAAAGAAACAAATTACAAAAGGATGTCTTTACATTAAAGACATCTAATATACATCTAATAACTAATATTAGTTTTACAACTAATTTACTCAATCATTGTTATTTTACACGATCTTGTACATATATTTTATAAATACTTTGTTTCTGTTCAAAAGTTAATTTTAACTTTTAAATAAGTTTAAAATGTTTTTCACGGCATCAATTATAATAATAAATTATTTTAAACTAAGAAAAAGCAACTGAGTAAAATAATTACGGTAGATCCATGCCATAGCATACTAAGCAGCTATTTAAAACAGTGTTGTACAGTGACGTTTGTTGAAATGGAAAGTTGTTCACAATATGCTGTTAAGGAGGAAAAAAGTAAGTTATAAAAAGATATGCACTATTGGATTCTATTTTGTAAAAAAAAAATAATAATAAATGAGATAAATGTAGAAGTATATAGAACAAAAAATCAAGAGGCTTATTTCTAAATAGTCAACTTGAATAATTTTTTTTCTTCATGACTCTCTGTATTTTCTAATATTTTCCCAGAATAAACGTGTGTAAGGGGGTAAAATCTGCTGCTAAACAGAGGCGGGTGGGTGAGAACATATTCCACCATGTACTCAGCTCATTCGTTCACTTGCTTGTTCCTCCATCAACCACTTAGTATCTGTTGTGTGTGTGAGGCCCTCTGCTTGGCACTAGGAAAAGAAAGATAAGCAAGGCATGGTCCCTGCCCTGGAGGAGTTCAGTCTCTGTATAAATAATACAGTGTCATATGTAGTATGATGACACTATATGACACTCTCATTAATACTAAAGTGAATGCTACTTCTTCACTTCTTTCCATCAACCAAAGAAAGTCCCATGATTTCCAACCCAGTTTCTACCCCCTCAGTTCTCCTTCCTTGCTCATTAAGAGGCAGTTTGGTCCATGTATTAAAAGGATAAAGAAGTGGTTACATGGAAGAAAGGCCAGGGCTGCTGGGAATGAAGAGGTTATAGCAATAGTGGGGAGAGATGCCTGGGACAGCTGGGGGTGCGAGGGAAAAGAGGCAAGGAGGAAAAAAGATGTTACCATAATTTACGTATGTATGTCCCAGTAGCTGTTTTAGAAAAAAAGCAAGTAAAGGAATTGTGTTATTTGTTAAAACGATTTTTGAACTTGGAGCTATGTTACTTCAACCACATTATTCTTTCAGGACTGGACCTTATGGATCTGGGTTTAATGGTCACACAAGAATAGTATAGTAATGAATACACAAAGGATGGAGTTACCCAAGACTTTTATCACCAGGAATAAAAGTGAAATGGGTAGTGAGAAGAAATACATCAGCATATAAGGAACTCATTACTGTAGTTAAGTGTATTAGACAAAATCAACAATAAATTTTCCTTGCAGCTTACCCTGGGGCTTGTTTCTTCCCCGTGCCTGGGCTTGTCCGAATTTGGACCAGATTGCGGAAGACAGAGCAGACCTTGGCTGGCTGGGAAGTGGCAGAGGCCTTACTGACTGACTGACCTTTTCTGAAACTCAAGTGATATAAAAATAATTTGCATCCAGTAGTTTAGGATGATTTGTGAACTTGAATGTGCAAACTCTTATTTCATAGGAGGTTTTTGGGGTTTTAAAAATTAATTAATTAAGTTATGGCTACATTGGGTCTTTGTTGCTGCACGAGGGCTTTCTCTAGTTGAGGCGAGCGGGGGCTGCTCTTCGTTGCGGTGCATGGGCTTCTCATTGCGGTGGCTTCTCTTGTTGTGGAGCACGGGCTCTAGGGCGTGGGCTTCAGTAGTTGTGGCACGTGGGCTCAGTAGTTGTGGCTCACAGGCTCTAGAGCACAGGCTCAGTAGTTGTGGCATACGGGCTTAGTTGCTCCGCGGCATGTGGGATCTTCCCGGACCAGGGATTGAACCCGTGTCCCCTGCACTGGCAGGCGGATTCTCAACCACTGCGCCACCAGGGAAGCCCTTCATAGGAGGCTTTAATTTTAAATATTTTTTTCTTATTTTTTGCTTTTTAAAATACAACCAGTTTATCTTCTAAAGTGACTTGCTCTGGCCTGAGGTTTGGCTGTGGAGGTGTGGGTGAGAGGCCGTAGCTCTATTACCTCAGAGGCCCTCTTTCATCTCTCTGCCGCCGGAGGAGAGGACTCGGGTGAGCTCCAGCTGTGGGCTGCTGGAGAGAGAAGTCAGGAGGCAGGAAAGGGCAGTGAGGCTGGAAGGAGATGCCTCAGGGGCTGAATGGCCGTCCCCCTTCCTCGGTGGGGAACTAAATCAGTCTGCTCTGAGGTGTGCGCACAGGGTGACTCATCTCGAACGTGAGGTGAAGCTTATCACAAGGGTCCGTTCTCCTCAGCTGGCTTTGCTGGAAGTCTGTCCTACCCAAAGCGGGGTGGAGGTGATTGTGCTCATGGAGAACTCATGTGTTTCCTGTCCCTGCTGTGACAAATTGCCACCAACTGGGTGGCTTAGAACAACACACATTTATCCTCTGCAAGTCAGAAATCCAAAATTCAGCTTCTGCAAGTCAGAAATCCAGAATCAGTTTCACTGGGTTAACATCAAAGTGTCAAGCTACATCATGACTGCAGGGGTTATTTCTGGCGGCTCCGAGTCCGTGATAAAGCCCTCTAGGCCCCCTTTCATTTCCTGTGTTAGCTCTTTGGTCCACAAGGTGCTGCTTGTTGCTTGACGGCTGGTTTTCTCCAGGAGCTCCAGGGCCTTTGAGCAAAGGGCCGAATCAGGCTTGGTGCTCTAGGAGGCTGGTGGGCAGCCCACCTGAGACCAGCCTCTCTGAGCCAGGACGACTGCCGGTACCAGCGCTGCTGCCGACTTTAGTGGAAGCGCTGACCTGGGTCATCAGAGCAAGCCCAGCTGTGTTTACTGTGCAGTGTGTATTTTTGCCCTCTTGCGTTTGGAGAACCAGCAGTTCCCATGGGGTAGATAAAGCCCGACTCTGAAGCCCGGAGTCCTGTTTATGAGTGGCTCACGGGAGGGGTCTCAGTACTTTCTAATAAGTCTTTCCTGGGAGCTCTTTACTAACCAGAACACCTACCTCCCCGGCCGTGTTATAATGGAGGCTTTGTTACATGACTGCACATCTGCTCAAGCTCAGACCTGGAGATTATATTGAATATAATTCCCTACACCATGAATTTATAAAGCACACAGCACGGAGGTGATAAGGTGAGGGCAGTTTGTAGTGACTGTAGATTTCTGGAAATTATAAAGATTGCTTGGTGCGTGTGGCCTCAGACAAGCACAAGGCAGTGCTTCCTTCTAGAGACTCTAGGGGAGAATCTGTTTCCGTATATTTTTTAGCTTCTTGAGGTTACCTGCCTTCTTCACTCATGGCCCCACATCACTCTGACTTCTGCTTCTGTTGTCACATCTCCTTCTCTGTTCCTTCTGCCTCCCTTTGAGAAGGACCTGGTGATTATATTGGCCTCTCAGGGATGGTGCAGGATAATCACCCCCCAACACCTTTAACTTAATCACATCTGCAAAGTCCCTTTTGCCATGTAGGGAAACGTGTTCACAGGTTCTAGGGATTAGGCATGGGCACCTTTGAGAGCAGTATTCTGTTTACCGCAGAGCTGGTTTAGAGACTACTCCCTGCTTAGCTCCCTGCCCTGGAGCGCTGTTCTTGGTTTCTCTTCCCGTGATCAAAGGACACAGTTTATTGATGTGCTACGTGTTGCAGTGATGGATGCCAGGAATGAGCTCACTAGAATACTTTTTAATATCATTCTGTTGAGACTAGGACTGTGACCAAGACGTCTGATGATTGCCATTCCTATCACTAGCCTGTGATTTTGTAAACTGAAACTTGACTGGCAATTTGAAAAGGGTCATCTTTCCCTTTCTATTTTCTCATTTCACACTGATTTATTTCAGGTTGTAGCTCATAGTCTTAGCAAATAAGATGATTTGTTGCTTATTCTGTCACTGTTCATTCCCCTGAGATGAGAGACCTCCTTGGAACAATACTCCTTTAGGTAACTAGTTCAGCCTGGAGGGGCTCGATTTCTGTTGTGTAGGGAGAGCCACACCATATGCAGCTCAAGACCTAGTTCTTCTCAGCTGATCTTTAACAGCAGAAGCAGGATGTTCAAGGCCTCCTGACTCCCTGGTAAGAATAATTCTGAAACTCACCATGTGGGTCTCTCCCTGGCAAGGTGACCACTGTGGTCTGGGCTCCAGCCACCTCACTCCACTCCCCTTTCATGCCTCTCACTCTTAGCAGTGGAGGGAAGCACTTTCTCCAAAAGTGGTACCTTGTAACAATTATGTAGGGGAATATGTCACCCAGAAGGCTGTTAAGATTTCGATGGAGAGATGTTGAAAAACACCAGTATGAAGACAAAGTCACATCAGTGGTCCCAGAGAGACACTAGGAAAGGGTCAGTCAAGATGGCTGGGGCCCATCCTTTTTTGCATTAGTTCTCCTGGCAAAGAAGACTGTTGGCTCCACCTGGGCCCAGCCTCGTCTCCAGGCTCATCCCCAGGGTGTTGGAATCTGGCCCCGTGTCAGGTCTGGGCTCTGCTTGCTGTGGTCCATATATTGGGCATTGGGGCAAATCCTTCTCTTGTATCTTTGCTGTTGCAGATCAAGTAAGTGTGGCAAGATCCAGACCTGAGTTTGTGGATGCAGGTATTTGGAACACACAGACCCCACTTAGGACCTGCTTCAGTCTGAATCTCGGGCCCAGCTCTGTTTGCCAGATCTCTGCACTGGGGCGTGGGGCCTGGGTCTAGCTGTTCGCAAGAGGCTACTTGGCTCTCTTTTGCCAAAGTGTCTTCTGTATTTGGAGACTTTGTGGGGTCGGGGCAGGTCCCTAACTGTAGGTCCACCTAACAGCAGCCCAGATACACAGCGATTTCTAAGAGGAGAAAATGAGGTTCTGTTTCTGTGAACACTTAGATCTTATCCGTGACACAGGAGAGCGTATGACGTGTGTGTCTCGCCTTCCTGCCTCGACTAACGTGTCCTTGAAGGCAGGGATGATGCTTTTGCTTACCTTGTGCTTCGACGGCGCCTAGGCTAGTGCTGAGTACAAAACTACAGGTCACGTGACTCAGGATTACAGGGGCCCTTGAAAACTGCTGTGTGAGCTGTCTTGAACAGCCAGCGAAGGGTGCGGAGCAGAGAGGCAGCTGGGAGCCCTGCAAGGTGGTTTTCACCTGCTCTAACCTTGAAAGTGAGTGTGAGCAGTGGCTGCGCTTGGGCTGCCGCACTCTGGATCGTGCTGCAGCTGTGAAAGATGCTGATACGCTAGTTTTCCCTGCACCCTTTTTCCTCTGTCAGATCAGTGGTTCCCACCCTCAGTGTTACAGCACCCCAGGGTGTCAGCCCAGCTGTCTCAAGGGCTGGCACAGGATTCTCAAAACCATTTGCTTTTGCAGAATATGCAGAATACAGCAGTTTCAGCTGAGTTTGGAGGAGGGGAGGAAGAAACATGCCGCAAAATCCAAACAAGCAAATTGAGTGTCACACTCCAAAAGGTTGGAATCGCTGCCTTAGAAAAGAGAAATGGTTACACAAAGCCATTGTCTTTTTGTAGTGGTTTGGATCAGTGTTTGGGGGCCGCTGCACAAATGCAGCCATAGAGGATTTTTTTTAAAAAGCCATTTTACTGCTTGCGTTTCATTCTCTGTAGAAAATAAATGTTATTATAGATGAATAGTGTCGTACAAAAAATCATTCAACAGAGATCTGAACCAGCAACTCTGAAGCAGCGAGTCTTTAGTGAAGCAGAACGTCACTGTTTGCTGAGCCCCGTGGGCTCGGGAGTGGGTTCAGGACTAGAAATGCTCTGACTGGGTTGGGAGGTTTCCAGCTGCTTGATTAGTTACTAGGGAGATAGTGGTACCTCAGTTTCTTCATCAGTTTCCTCATTCCTAGTGGAGATGATGATAATATGTCCCTCATGAAGTTAAGAGAATTAAATGAAGGTTTATAAAAACCTTTGAACCGAGCCTGGCACATGGGAAACATTATGTAAGTGTGTGCAAAATAAAATATTGAGAGCCTCCTGTGTACTGGGTTTGATGCTAGGTGGGCTCCTGGTAGCTGATGTTTTGTGGCATCAGAGAAGACAGAGAAGGAGACAGCTGAATGAAATACGCTGTGGTGAATGTAGTTCAGCACGGAATTGTGGGAAGATCCTCAATTAAAATGTGGATTGTGGAGCTGACATTGGTTGTTAGTATTTTGGGGGAATTGTTTATCTTTTCTGAGCCTCAGGGTATGTATTGGGGTATGCTAGGTTACAGTAACAAGTAGGCCCCGCAGTTTCAGTGCCTCAACACAATAGAAGTTTATTTCTTGCCCTAGGAACAGTTCTGGACAGGTGTTCAGATTGTCAAGGCAGCCGTCCTCCACATGGGCATCCAGGGACCCAGGCTGACGGCAGCTTCCAAGTTAGCACCCGAGCCAACCCGGGAAAGAGGTGAAGGCATGCCTGCGGGAGGGTCTCACGGCCAGACCTGGAGGGGCACTCTCAGTACCCTGCACACTCTGAGCAGGAGGACTTGTCACATGGTCACAACTAATAGCAAGAGTGGCTGGGAGAAATCATTCCACTCTGTGTCCATAGAAGAACAGATTTTACGAGACATCTCAGTTTGCTCCGTTCTAAAGTGGGGGGGGGGTGATGCCCCCTGCCATGCTGACTCACATGTGTTGCTGGGTGTCAAGTCACTTGAGCTGAAAATAGCCATGTGAACCAGGGCACGGCGACCTAAGCTTGCATGAGAGCAAGGGAGCAGTTTAACCGGCATTTCGGCATCACTCCTATGTTGTCCCCTGACCAAACCAGTCAAGAAGTGTTCACAGAGTTGTGTGTGCCAGGCCTTGCCCTGGGTGCTGGGGACACAGTGGTCACATGACGAGGACAGATGTGAATTAGAGTCGCAATACAGTGCGACGCGCACTGTGAAAGCATACGTGTGGCATCTGATCTGGACAAGGTCAAGGTGTCCTTCCCCAGAATGGGTTGTCTGCCAGAGAGCAGAGCCGCTAGCTCGGCAGGGGCAGGGCAGGCAGGGCCAGGTGGAGGGAGGATGTCTGGAACAGAGGGATCCCAGGAGCAAGGTCCTGAGGAAATGGGAGCACAGTCTGGGGAAGGAACTGAAACGCAACGCAGCAAGACCTTGGGTGGGGGAGGGGAAGCCAAGAAACCAAGGGGTTGGAGGGCGGTGCAGAGCTCCATGGGCTATAGTCAAGCCTACCGGGGAGCTCATCTTCCTGTGGGAAGTGCCCCTTTATTAAAGGTGACTTATTTTCTGGAGCCACAGTGGTGTGTCCTAGGAATTATACTGAAGCGGCATGAAAGCATATGGTATTTTACCTGCAACCATGGCTCTAGGACCACCGTCCACCTGTCCATGATGGACACATCTAACCGCCCCTGAGGTGAAGTGGCAGACACCCACCGAGGTTATGTCGTGGTGCTTGCATGGAGCCTGACGACCAGGGGTCATCCTCATTCCCAGCATGGGCTGTCTGAGTGCGGGAAGCTAAGTGAATGAGATTTGTGCCTTTGCAGACTTGCAGGTGCGCGCACAGTACTCCTTGGGGCTGGGAGATGGAGGCCGAGTGAGGCCAAGGCTGCACTTCGGTGTGTCTGACCCCAGGCCATCGGGGGCTCCCTAGGACCCTCCTGCCTGGGCCCAGAGCTGCACATAGCTGGCTGGGCCACAAACCCTGCTGGTCATCACTCCACAGTCCCCTCAGTCTGTGCATGCTTGTGTCTCTCTTGCACCTTGATGTTTTGAAATAAGGAGAAAAAATAAGGGAGAAATCAATAAAGTGTGAATGACTCTTAGTACTCTGAGTTCCCTCAGCTCTCCAGTTTACAGCTCTTACAGGATCAGTGCTGGCCTGTATTTTCAGAGATGATTCTTGGTTGTTTAACAGCATTATGTGTCTGGAATGCTTATAACACCCATCAGTATTGCAGTGAGCACACTCGTGCACACACGTGTGTGTGTGAGGGGGACATGGGGAGATTACGACTGAGAGGAGGGGGGAATGGGCACAGCAACTCCCCCCCCAATTATGCGGTGAACCCCGGTTTTCATGAGGAGTCAGAGCAGTTTTTGGTGAGAGTGATGTGGTCTCCATGCGGCGTCAAGCTGCATCAGTCTTCCTGGAACCTTGACCGATTCTTGATTCTCTGGTTCTGTTCGCCAAGCATTAGACGAAGTATCAAAATATACCCTTCAATTTACAGAGAAGTGGAAGGTATTCAGACACAGAATAAAAATAAAGGATAATCTTTCATCTTCCACTGAAACCTCTCGTTCTCCAGCAGCATAGAAACAACATGAGAGGAAGAGGGAGCACGCGGTGACTGAGAAGCTGCACATTAGCCGTCCTTTGGGGAGAGTGCCGGGTGCGGTGAGGCTCTCTGGACAGAGGGTGTGCTCAGGAGTCCTCACTGCCCACATCACTCGTGCTTCTGTGGGCATTCACAGGGCGACGTGCTGCCTGCCCCTCTGCTGGTGGGAAGCAGGAGGACTGGGAAACCTCCTCCTCACGTCCCTTTAAAGATGGAGGGAGTCAACTGGCAACTCCATCCTCCCAAATGCACAACCTCAACCCGCTCACAGGTCCCCCTTGGTCCCGCATCAGCCGCATCCAGGTTGGCAACAAGTTCTGCTCCTTCTCCTCCTCTTTCAGATCCAACCCTCCTTGACCCTTTTGTCTTCATCCCTGGTTCCCTGCAAAGGCGTCTCTGGCCCCAGTCTGCCCAGCACCACTCCACTAACGGTCCATGGTATCGCCTCACCCTTGGCCAGCTGGGTTTGGGGGTGGAGCGTGTGCCGTAAGCTCATTCACATGGAGGTCTAAATGGCTGAGCTGGAGATCGCTGGCATCGTCCCTGCCCTTCTGACCAAATTCTGAGGCCATCCTTGATCACTCCTCATCTTCCTCTCCAATGACAAGTGCCACCCACCCTGCTCTAGCATGCTTCCTTTCTTCTGGCTGTATATTTGGGCTTCTTCTATTTGTGAACAAAGTTTCTATTTCCTGCAAGATCCAGCTAAGGTCTTGTCTCACTTTCTCTCTGTTCATCTGCTTTTTCCTCACCACCCAAAACCCACCCCTTATTGTCCAGTGCTTGATAATGAGGCTACCCGCTTGGTCTCATGGATTACCTCATCTCCCCAGCTATGTGGTGAGGAGAATAAAGACAGCTACGGACACACTGATCACTTACTATGGGCCAAAGATTGCACCAAGCCCCTCTTAAATATCACTGCACTTAATATGCTCATAACTCTGTGTAGTTAGTATCAGTGTCTCATTTTAGTTAGCAAATCCCACTGCCAGGAATCAAAGGTGTTTACCTGTAAAAGCAGTGCTTTTAACCAGCACCCTTACTGTGTGTAGCATATAATAGGTGCTCAGTAGATAGTTATTAAAAGAATGAACAAGCCGTTATGTCTTCCCCATGACCCTAGAGCCCAGCACGGTACAGAGCACATAATACATGCTCAACTAATACATCTTTGATCGACATGTTTGAAGGGATAAAGAGGAAGGGAATACGGACAGCTCACACTGGCTGGTGGAGTGACCCGGTGCTTTGGTTGTCAGTCTAGAGATCCAGATTCTGGTGTTGGAGCTCTTCTAGTTGGCCGTGGGACCTTGGGCCCTAATCATCCTCATACATAATTTCCTTATGTGTATGACAAGGGTTTGTGCTCAGGTCCTGCGAACTCTGAAATTCTTAATGCTTTTATTTTCATTCCCTAAAGAGGTTAATTAGGATGCGGTGCTCTTTAACTGGCAATTACACAGCTGAGACATAGCTTGTTAGTGAGGATGGCATCCTTGCCAAGGCCGGTATTGTTACTGATGACTGTGTGCCAGTCTCAGGAGAGCAGAGACCATGAGGAGATTGCTTAAGATGAATAAAAATTCTCCCCACTCCAGCATCAAATGAGAAAGCTATGGATTCAGACCTGGGGCACCTTAGTGGACAGGATGTTTTAATGCTCCTAATTTAGCTAGCTCTCATCCTCCCCGAAGCATCTCTTCATTCACATTGCGAAATAAAGGAGCTGCCTTTGAGTGGGACCTCGGCATTTCCTCATGAGGAAGCCAGGACCATCTAACCTGATATGGACGTGGGCGGTGCAGGGAGAAGGGGTCCAGCTCCCCGGATCTGGCCGTCATCAAATATCACACTTGGCCGGCTTGGCTTGGGGTTAGAATGTGTGTGATAAGCTAATTCGCACGGAGGTCGAAATGGCTGCCAAGGATCATTTGCATTTTTAACCAAAAGGATTCATAATTAATAGAAATCCTCCAGGCGTCAAGTGGACTTGAACTTAACCATCCCTCAGGCTGTTGTGCCAGAACAGGAGAAAGGTTGGAGCACCAGTCTTCTGGGAAGACTCCGCATAACAGGGTTTAAAAGGTGAAATTTCAGAGGCCTGTTTGATCCAAGATGTTAGTGCTACTGGGTCTGTTCAAGGATTCCTCATCTAAAGCTTATACATGCAAATTAGCAAGATCAGGTGGTTCTAAAGGGCTTTAAAGGGGACTGGGTACAGTGAGGTCAAATTCAGTCCTGACATCCAATGTTCACCTGCAAGTCCCAGTTGGTGTCCAGGTAGGTGGCATCCTTCAGGAGACGGGCGGCGCAGGTGGGATGCTGTGTGTTGGTTGTGACCTTCCTGAGATCCACTCTGCACATTTGAATCGCTGCAGTATCACGTGAGCCACCTTAGGGAGCGTTTCTGGAGGGTCCTCTGTATGCCAGGCTCTGTGGCAGTGCTCGTCCAAAGCAATGGCGTGTGGAGAAAGCACGTGTCTCTGGTGCTCTGTCTGCAGCAGGCTCATCTATAACAGGCGGCTCTTGACCTCTGTTTCCCAAGTTACAGCAATCTGTGACAAGGCGAGGTGACATATGGTATGTGTTCCTCATAAACTCCTTGGGGCTGACACCACTCTGACCCTTCCCTCTTACACTGCCAGAGGCTGTGACTCTGTTTTTTTACCCTTCAGTCATCATAAAGCCTTTTCCCTATGTGTTGTCAGACTTTGGAAAACCCAGAGTAATGATAATGATTTATCTTCTTAAAACCTCCAGTGGCCTTCCATTATGCTTAGGATAAAATCCAATTTCTTCCCAGAGCCTGCAAGGCCCTGTATGATCTCACCTCTGCCCGCCTCTCACCACTCATCTCCTCCCTTTCTCTCTCCTGTTCCCCATACTCCAGACACAATGATTTGCTTTCTTTCTGCCCCTCAAGTAGAACAGCCTTGATTCCACCCTGGCCTTTGCACTTGCTGTTCCCTCTGCCTTGAAAGTCTTCCTCAGATCCTTCACACTGCCGCCCTCTCACCGTGTGGTGTCCCCTCAGACGGTAACTCCCCGGAAAGGCCATTGCTGACTTTCTCATCTCAGGGAGACCCCTCTTCCCTCCACTGTCCATTACTTTTATTTATTTATTTTTTTATGAAAATTGTCAGGCTCAATTTTTTTTTTAACATCTTTATTGGAGTATAATTGCTTTGCAATGTTGTGTTAGTTTCTGCTGTGTAACAAAGTGAATCAGCTATACATATACATATATCCCCATATCCCCTCCCTCTTGCGTCTCCCTCCCACCCTCCCTATCCCACCCCTCTAGGTGGTCACAAAGCACCGCTCTGATCTCCCTGTGCTATGCAGCTGCTTCCCACTAGCTATCTATTTTACATTTGGTAGTGTATATATGTCCATGCTATTGTCTCACTTTGTCCCAGCTTACTCTTCCCCCTCCCCGTGTCCTCAAGTCTCCAGTCCATTCTGTACGTCTGTGTCTTTATTCCTGTCCTGCCCTCAGGTTCATCAGAACCTTTTTTTTTTTTTTTTAGGTTCCATATATATGTGTTAGCATATGGTATTTGTTTTTCTCTTTCTGACTTACTTCACTCTGTATGACAGACTCTAGGTCCATCCACCTCACTACAGATAACTCAATTTCCTTTCTTTTTATGGCTGAGTAATATTCCATTGTATATATGTGCCACATCTTCTTTATCCATTCATCTGTCAATGGACACTTAGGTTGCTTCCATGTCCTGGCTATTGTAAATAGAGCTGCAGTGAACATAGTGGTACGTGTCTCATTTTGAATTATGGTTTTCTCAGGGTATATGCCCAGTAGTGGGATTGTTGGATCATATGGTAGTTCTATTTTTAGTTTGTTAAGGAACCTCCATACTGTTCTCCATAGTGGCTGTATCAATTTACATTCCCACCAACAGTGCAAGAGGGTTCCCTTTTCTCCAGACCCTCTCCAGCATTTATTGTTTGTAGATTTTTTGATGATGGCCATTCTGACTGGTGTGAGGTGATACTTCATTGTAGTTTTGATTTGCATTTCTCTAATGATTAGTGATGTTGAGCATTCTTTCATGTGTTTGTTGGCAATCTGTATATCTTCTTTGGAGAAATGTCTATTTAGGTCTTCTGCCCATTTTTGGATTGGGTTGTTTGTTTTTTTGATATTGAGGTGCATGAGCTGCTTATTTATTTTGGAGATTTATCCTTTGTCAGTTGCTTCGAATGGGAGAATATTTTCTCCCATTCTGAGGGTTGTCTTTTCATCTTGTTTACGGTTTCCTTTGCTGTGCGAAAGTTTTGAGTTTCATGGCGTATGGTTTCAGTGGCAGCCACTGAAATATTAAATGTGAACAATGCAACTGAAAATTGTTTAGGCTGCAGGTCACATCAGAGAGATGTCTGCATCAGCATTATGCCATCAGCTTTGACCTCCAAAATTTAGGCAGAATGTGAAAAAGCTGGAAGGGGTCCAAAAATGAACAACAAGGGTGAATTAAGGGACAGAAAATGATGCTGTGAGGGAAAGCGAAAAGAGTTGTGTTTTTTTCTTTCCTTTTTTTCTTTTTATTTTTTTGTGGGAAAGTCACTGTATTTAGAACTGTTTGTAAACAGCAGTCAGCCAAATAAGATTGCCTTCTCATCTAACCCCATTATATGCGTTCTCCCAAAGCTTTACAAATTTAATTGTAGAAATAAAAAGGCAACAATCTGTTATGTCTCTCGTTGTAGCCAAGGGTATTCTTAAAAACGCTAAAACAGACAGAACTAAAGGGGACAACTGGAATATGAACTCTAGTGTATTTTCCAGTGAAATAAATTCACGTAGAATTGAAAAGGATAAATATCAGAGAATAAACACTCCAAGGGCATACAGAGGCTTGAGGGACATTTTGTACATGAAGTCCAAAAGTTGGAAATATTGTGGTTTTTTATTTTTTAAATCCCCGTGCCCAAGAGATTGTGGCAAACGGGTAATATACTGTCTTCTAGGGTGGTTTAAGGAAGAATGCTGGCCAGCTGTTTAACATTTTCTTGGAAAATTTCATAGGAGTTATGGGCTCAAGTCCAGCAAAAGAAAGGTGGAGGAGGCAAAGGTTTTGATTTTTACTGTGATTAAATGCTGCATTAGACCAGCAAGAGAATTGCGCTACCGGCGGTCCTGTCCTGATGGCCCTTTGTCTTGATTGATTACTATGCAAGTAAACTCAAGCCTCTCTCGCCTGGTGGAAATCTCAGTACTCACTAACATTTTCCCCCACAGCCCTATGTCCCTATGGGGCCTCTGGGGGCCTGGGACCGGTACCTCTGTCTCGCTTTGCGCAGTGCCTCCTGAAATATCTGCATTTCTGTCATAAAGGGAGCTTTCCATCATCTAGTTGTGCCTCTTGGCATCCCTACGCAATTGCATCACTGTGCTCTCGGGACAACCCTGCAGTTTAGGTATCCAGCTACCTGAAGGCAGGAGATTAAACCAGATAACTGTGAAGCCTCTTTGTGGCCAAAACATCCAGAGATGTTCTTTCTTATAACTTAACAATCGGTGTGATATCATGGTTGCCCACTCTGCCTCTCCATGAAAAGGGATTTAATAAAAATTCCCACTAAGACGTTAATGGCCACAAAGAGTTAATAGGGTCCCTCTCTGGGAGTTAATTTAGAAAGCGTTTATAAGATAATGGGAAACAAAATGGAAAAGGAAATAATGTTTATTGAAAATCATTTTTCTTTCAAAATACAGCAGGTTTACAAAGGAGATGCTATTGTCCCACTTGTGTCATCCTTTCAGTGATTCCACAAAGGCTTTTAAGAGCCAGCTAGATGCCAGGCACTCACAGGTGCTGAAGAGAGGGTGGCAAACATGCAGAGTTCCTGTCTTCAGGGAGCTTGCAATTCCTCATCAATTAGGATTTACAATTGCAAGCGACAGAAATCCTACCAAAACTGTCTTTAGCAAGAGGAAAGGGATGTGTAACTGGAGAGGCCAGTGATAACTGGCTCCAGGCATGGCCGCATTCAGAGCTCAGTAGGGAAGAAGAGACAGCCCCTCCCCAGCTGCTTAAGCCAAAGCCCGAGGTCTCTTCTCGCTGGACCACCTTGCGTCTTGGGCCCATCCTCCAACACCTACTATAGAGAGAAGGAAAGGGAAGGAAAGGTTGCACCTATGGTCAGGTGGAGACCAGGTTTTCCCCCTGGGGATGAGGACAGCGTCACCTAAAGAGTGGGGCTGGGGTGGTTACTCTAAAGCAGGTTCCAGGTACTCTCATCCTAAGAAGGAGTAGTGGGTGCTTGATGGTGGGTGTGCGTGTGTGTGGCACGGGGGGAAGCAGTTACTTCTCACTACACCAGAGGAGGAACCAAACTGCAGAAAGTTTAAATGATCCACTCAGGGTTGCAGGACCGAGCCGAGCTGGATGTTGAACCCAGAGCTTTCCCTGCACTGTGCTCCTTTAGGAAGCGGCTTGCAGTATTTCCCTGGTCCTCTCTGCAAGAACAGTCTTCCTCCATATCAACACCTCTAGACGCTTCACACACTCGTGCCCTTTCACCCAGCAGAACTGATCCTGTGTCTTGTTCTCCAGCGCCTAGCTCTTTGTTTTCCAAAACGATGCATAATTCTAAATTATTACATATAATAAAAATATACATATATTATTATACATACACATATGTATGACTTTTCATAAAAGCAACGCTGTTTTAAAAAATCCCTTTATTGAACACTTTCCCCCCTCCTGTCCTTCTGACCAGTGCCTGTGCTCAGCATTACACTGTCTAACAGCAGGGACCAAGCAGCTCCCTGGTCTTGGCACTTAGCACCACACTGGACACACAGTAGATGCCCGTGGAGGTGTGCTGAATGCCGGGGGTGGGGGGAAGTTTTCTCCCCCTAGAGTACTGTGCTCGCCTCGCACCTTGTTTGTGTCCTGACAGCTCTGCCTGTCACTTGCTGCCTCGGCGTCTGCCTGCCACCACCCCTGCCCCCCGACACTGGGCATGCCAGGGGGCAGCCCTGGGCTTCTCTTCCTGGTGCCATGCCCAGCACTCTGCAGTGTGGAGTCTGTGCTCAGTGTGGGCTGGTTGACTGGAATGCTTCCTTGAGGCTGCACAGAGGTCTGCAGGGCTGAGGGGAAGGATGCAGGTCCCGGACCTTCTCCACTGCCCAGGACTCTTTGCTTTGAGGTCTAGTGACACTGTCCGAGAAGCTCCCTGCCCATCTGCCTTTGCACTGTCTTCCCCTCAAACCTGTATGTATTTTTAAGTACGTGAGTAATACAACCAGATTGCAAACAGAAAATGAGGAAGGGAGGGAGGGAGGAAAGGAAGAGAAAGGGAGAAGAGTAAAAGAAAGGAGAAGGAAAAGTTAGAGAAGAAATATGGAAAGCCAGTTCCTTTTGCCTCTTTGGTGTTTTCCTTCCAGGGTTTTTTCATGTACATCTGGTTTATGTTGCTACTTTTTTAACACAGTGGTGCCCACTGTCTAATTTAGCTGCTTGTTTATCCCAAGTAATTTTATGTAAATTTTTTTCTGTAGAAAATTTACTCTCAATCTTCTGGAGCACCCCTTGCCAGGGCTAACACCTACATCTACTGCCTACGTATCGTAATTAGACTGAGAATGAATGCATGTGACTTGTGGGGTCGTGGGCCCTGGGCCCTCTCCCTCTGATTAGAAGATCTTAGAGATGACTTATTTTGAATTCTCGTTCCTGACTGCACCTCTTAGAGCAGAAGTGATTCTTGCTAAACAACAAAATCCTCTATAAAAGGCAACTTGCTGGGGAAGGAGGGATAATATCTGGTTGGAAAAGTACAGCTAGTTATTGCATGAAAAACGCCAGAGTGGCTCAGGCACCGTTGTTACTGCCATTGCCCCTCTCTGAAAGGCGTGTGACCACCCAGCTGCCTCGAAATGCCTGTGGCCATCGGGGCTCTCCTTTGCCTTGCAACTTCGGAGGGAGCAGACTACAGGAGGCGTGCCCCTTGTGACTGGTGACATAACAGCCCCAAGGCACTACCAGCACAGGCTTCCCGAGGCCAGCTAATCTCCTCACTGGTGCCAGGTGCTGGGGTAGGAGCGGAAACGGACAGCCTCCAGGGGTGCTGGTCTGGGAGGGAGCCAGCTGTAGGGTAGTTGTTACTGCCCACTTAGTCACTGTGTGTCCAGGGAACAGTGGGCACATTCTGGCTCATAGAAGGCGCGCTCTGGAGTGGATATGTGTTGTTGGTTTCTATGACAATCCGAACAAGTGGTAACCTTTGGAAAGTGCCATACGTGACATTAAACAGTAAGGACAAGCAATGGAACTTTAGGGGCAGAGGTGTGAGGGGGACCTCATCCTTGCTTGGGGGACCTTTGTCCCCACCTGACAAGTGAGCCTTGGAACCCAGAGCCTGGGTTTATAAAAGTGTTTTTCTTCTCTTTAGGTCTCAGTACTTTTATGTGTAAAATGGTGCTCATAATAGTCTTTCTTCTCTCTCTGGTTTGATGAAAGACTCAAAAAAGGACTAACCATATACAAAGAATATTGCTTATTTTGTTGCATGCTCTGGTCGTCAGGGAATAATATCCTTTGTAATTGAGTTTTAAGAGAGCTTTTTGTTTGTTTTCTGTTTTGAAAGTGATATATCTGTATTGTAGTCAATTTGGAAAACACAACAAAGCACACAAAAAATATTTTTAAACTACCATCTGGACATTAAACACCATTACTGTTTGTATGTATGTCCCATCAGGCTTGTTTTCCCATGCATGGGTTAAGAGTAACAAGCATTTTGTATCCTTGTACTTACATCCTCATCTATGTATTCCTAATTTTTCCCTTAACGTTTAGTTTTAGTAGTGAAATTGCTGGAATTTGGAGCAGCATATATGCAGAGTTTGAGATCTTTAGAAACATAGTGTCAATTCGCCATTTTGAAAGGGTATTTTAATTCACATCACCAGAAATTAAACAGAATGCTGTTTGTTTTCCCCTTACCTGTCCTTTGCTGAGTGTTGATATTTTAAAAAATCTTTATTCATTTGATAGTATAAAGTGGTATGTCCTGGTTTAATGTGCCTGTTTTTGATTATTGGTGATGATGAACCTGTCTTCGTCTGTTTATCAGGCACTTGTATGGATTTCTCTGCAGCTTGACTGTTCCTTTCCCTTTCTTTCTCTCACGTATTTTATCTTTTTCTTACTGATTTGTAAAATAACATTTTAATATATAAAAGACATTAACTTTTCAGCATATATTTTGCAAATATTTCCCCAATTTGTTATTTGCCTTTTAATTTTGTTTATGATAGGTTTGACATACAAAAGTTTTTTTTAAATGTTTATTTAGTCAAAATCTTCTTTTTTATTCTTCATAGTATCTGCATTTGCTTATATGCTAGAAAGTCCTTTCCACACCAAGGATGATATAAATATTAAGTTATACTTTCTTCTAATAGTATCATGATGTCTGTTTTTACATTTTTTTTTTAGTCTGTCAGGAATTTAATGTTTGCTGTGAGGCAGAGAATTAATTATCTCCCACGTGGTTAACTAATAGTCCCAACATCATAAACTGAATGGCATATCCCTTCTTCTTTACTTTGAAATGGCACCCTTATCATTTATAAGTTTCTCTTCCTGGATTTCTAAGTCTGTTATTGTGATCTGTCTGTTCCTACTCCCATATGCCACTGTTTCAGTTTCCTTAGTTTTACAATGCAGTTTATTGTTGGATACGTACACTCTCTACTGCCTTGTTCAAATACTATTTTGGAAATATTTTCCACATGCATTTGAATAATCTTTGTTCCAAAAAGAAACCCTGTTGGAGATTTATTGGAATTGTATTAATATAGGTTAATGTAGAGAAAATTAAAATTTTTACAAAATTCTATTTAGTTGTCTCTCATTTTTCTCAATAAACTCTTGTGATTTTCTTCATATGTGTTTTGCACATTCCATAGTCATTTTCTATTTCTGATCACTGTTGTAAACTGGATTTTTTTGGCCATTATATTTGTTTTTCTGTCAATTTACATTGTAAACAGTTGCCTTACTTCTTAATATTTTTATTTTATTACTTTTACTGTATTACGTCTTAATAAATTCTAATAATAATTTTGCGAATTGAAGATTTTTTTAAGAAAAGAGGATTATTTTTCTCTCCTTTCTAAGTTTTTCGACTGCTATTTTCTTGTCTAATTGCAATGACTAGACCTTGCTGGAAACAAAGTCATATATATTGTATACAAGTGTCTTTGTCTTAATTCCAAAAGTAAAGTGAATGCCCCTAAGTAAATCATGGTTGAAAATGATGGTTGTTATTTTGAGGTCGATAGTTTTTATCATATAGAGCAAGTATCATAT